>NC_072381.2:48432500-49682500 GCF_028885625.2 Pongo pygmaeus | reverse complement strand
TCCAGCTCAGTGCAGTCCCTTCACTGGCTTTCTCACTGACCATGGCCTCAAACTCTCTTTGCTCCTCCAGTCCCAGGATATAAAGCTGCTTTCTGTGGTTGCTGTTTTTGCAGCACAGCAGTTTCCCTTGTGCCCTATAGTCCTCCCAAACGTCTCTGGCTGGTTCCCTACATTAGGTCCTCTCTGTTAAATCGGCAGTGTGATTTCTGTTTTCTCACCCAGATGCCAACTGATGCAGGCCTCCCTTCTGGGGCCTGTGGGCTCCAAGCTCCTGTGCTGCTCCCTGTGGTCTCTGGTGTGAGTTCTTCAGGCTGTGACAGATCCAGGTCCTGCTCCAGCTATTTCTGCCTCAGACACAACAATATGTTGAATCTGTGCCCATAAAGGGCTGAGCTCATTCAGTCCCAGGAGTGAGGAGAGCTCATCCTGAGTTTGTTAACACTTCTCATGCCCTTGGATGGTATCTCCTATAAAAGTTAAAAGTTCTTTCAGACTTCCTCTTCCAGATTTCCTGAAACCTCTCTTCAAAGAAGTCAACATGCTTCTCATCGTGGGGCTGGGCTAGAGAGGAATCTCTTTGAATGTTCTAGATGGCTTTCTCTCCTGACCTGATTCTTGGTTTCAGAATGGTGTTTGTATCCCTATTCTCTCATCCCAGGATGAATGTCCTTGCTTTCCTAAGGCACCTACTGTCAGAGGCATGTGAACCAGAGCAACTCCATCTTAAACAGGAGCTGGGAAAAATGAGGCTGAAACCTACTGGGCTGCATTCCCAGATGGTTAAGGCATTCTAAGTCACAGGTTGAGAAGGAGGTCACCATAGAATACAGGTCATAAAGACCTTGCTGATAAAACAGGTGACAGTAAAGGAGCCGGCCGAAACCCACCAAAACCAAAATGGTGATGAGAGTGACCTCTGGTCTTCCTCACTGCTATACTCCCAGCAGCACCATGACAGTTTACAAATGTGATGGAAACATCAGGAAGTTACTCTATGTGGTCTAAAAATGGGAGGCATGAATAATCCACCCATTGTTTAGCCTATCATCAAGAAATAACCATAAAAATTGGCAACCAGCAGCCCTCAGGGCTGCTCTGTCTATGGAGTAGTCTTTCTCTTATTCCTTTACTTTCCTAATAAACTTGATTTCACTTTACTCTATGGACTTGCCCTGAATTCTTTCTTGTGTGACATCCAAGAACCCTTTCTTGGGGTCTGGATCGGAACCCTATTCCTGTAACACTACCACTGGGGATGCAGGGGGTGCAGACTTTATCTCTCCTTCTTTAGACATAAATGTTATTATTTTGGTGTCTGGAAGCCTAACCATTGCTTTGCATTCTCCTTCATACTCCCATCCAGACATCCTCCCTATGACATTCACTCATTTCCAACCCTTCCTGTATATCATGGAGTTGCTATGGCAGGTGTGCAGAGCAGCTCCCTTGGCTGGACCTTGGGGTCCAGTCACCATGACAATCACCTTGGTCAGTCGTGTGGTCAAAGGATGAGAGCTATAGTTCTCATATTGCTCAAGGTTACCTTTACCTTTTAGAGAACTCAAGATTACAATACAGTATGCATAAACCAAGTGAGAGCAAGAGGCTACTAATTGGATCAATATATGTCATAAAGCCTAGATTTACTCCTGAAAATATTCTTTTCCTGCTGGTTGGGTTGTTTGGTGAAGATCAATCACATAATAATCTCAGTTCTAACTATGTCATTGTAGACTTTCATTATTTCCTTCCTGTTATAATAAATCCTTATTCTACCCTCATCAAGCCCTGTAATACTTTCTGAGGATACAGCAGTGAGCAAGATTGGTAAACATTGCCTGAGCTTCTAGTTTTGAAGACAATTTAGTAAACAATAACAATAAAATCCCCATAACAAGGGAAATGCCCCTGCTTGTGGGGGTTAAAGAAGGCCTCCCATGACAAGTGCCATTTAGGCTGTGCTCCTAAGGATAAGTAGAAGACAGACAGGATAACTTAGTGTTGAAGTGGGGAGGGAGAGAGTATTATAGGCTCCTGGCAAGAGTGTCTGGCAAGAGTGAGTGTGGCTCATACACCCAATTGAAAGAAATCAAGAGTGGTCAATCTGGACTAAAATGGTGGAAAAACGATCATCACCAACAGTTTTATCCAACGGATATTGGGAGGGATATATTCTACCTATTTTCTTCACTTAATTGAAAAACATCATATCCCTAAAAACAATTAAAAATGCTTATACCTACAATTTCTCAGCAATGAAAGGGGCCTCATTAATTAATCATTAATTTCTCTTGATGTCAGTAGAGCCCAGTCTCTTACTAATGATCTCTTGGGGCTTTTACACGGTGGAGACTCTTGGACCTCTCAAATGTAGATGAACAAATAATACTCTCAGAACTGATGACATCTCTCTCCCTTTGTGTGTGTGTGTGTGTGTCTGTGTGTGTGTGTATGTAAATCAGTCTACTATGCAAATTAAGTCTGTATTTTCTTTTTCCCATGAGGATACATTATGTCCTAACACAACCCAAGAAGTGAAATAAAATAAGGCCAATTTGTAATTGCATCTTTTTCTTACATTTGAACATGTGGCCTCTCATGAGGAAAGCATACCATTTGAGTTGATTTTTACTGATATGTAAATAGATTTTGGTTTATCTAAGTGACTTAAATTCCCACTCAACTCAGCTTCCCACTGATGCAACTCCAACATATGCACCACAAACTGGCCAGACATAGAGACACACAAAGCAGAAATCCCTGTGAAGACAGAGGAAGAGATTGGAGTGATGCCTTCATAAGCCATGAAACAACAAGGATTGCCAGAAACCACCACTAGCCAGAAGAGGAAAGAGAGGACAGTTTCCTAGAGCCTTCAGAGAGAGCATGGCCCTGCTGATGCCTGTTTTACACTTCTAAAATCCAGAACTATGGCAGAATAGATTTCTGTTGTTTTAAGTCACCAGTGTTATAATTTTTAATGACAGTTCTAGGAAACTAATGTAGGTGGCTTCTAGTGGAAGTCTCAAATTATGGCTTATCTGGTGTCAATGGTTCCTCACATCCACAAGCAATCAGCCACTCAGGGGTCTCTTTTACCTAAGCATTGCTACCTAGTAACACAAGGCTTTCCATAGTTATCAGATTTCCAGAGGAATCAAGCTAGAAAGTAAACAGAAGGTTAGTACCTCTTGCAGAAAGGCAGGGTTTTGTTAAACCTTTACCCACAAACAGAGGAAAAAATTGCTAAGTTAAATCCAAATGCTTATATCCTCTTTTGCATGTAGTAGAGTTAAAGCCCCACAATTATCATGGTTTTCAGTAATTTTTTTTGTGTGGTAATGCTGCGTGCTTACCCCCTGCACTTGGACGTGAGTAAAGCTTATCCTCAAGCTGTACTCAGCAGTTTGCAAAGACAAACATATGTTTTTCTCATTCACAAGTTGGTGGATTGGCTGGGCTCCACTAGGTTCCACTGGGATTGGATTGGTGAGGCTCTCATTAAAGGCTGGCTTCACATATGTTCCATGTGTCTTTTCATGCTGGGATCTGTGGCTACCTGTGGCATGTTCTTTTCATGGCTGATGGATGTAGTGGGAGAGACAAACCAAACCAAGCAAACCTATTTAAACCTGTACTTGTATCATGGCTGTGTAATTGTTGCAGGGAAGGAGCAAAGAATTAGGAGCAATAGTCTAATCTGCCACAATAACCCTTGTAAACCAAAAAGTATCTGAGATAGGGCTCAATCAATGTAGAGGTTTATTTGGCCAAGATTAAAGACCTTGACCCATGCACAGCCTCAGGAATTCCTAAAAACATGTGCCTAATGTAGTTGGGTTACAGCTTGGTTTTATACATTTTAGGGAGACAGAAGTTACAGGCAAAGACATAAATCAATATACTTAAGGTATATGTTGGTTTGGCCCAGAAAGGTGAGACATCTTGAAACAAAGAGGGTGGAGATTCATGGTCATAGGTGGATTCAAAGATTCTCTGATAGGCATTTGGTTGAAAGAGTTAAGCTCTGCTTTAAGAGTTGAATTCAGCATAAAAAAGTGCTTGAGTTTGTTAGAAGCATTTGAACCAGAGCAACTCCATCTTGAGTAGCAGCTGGGTAAAATAAGGCTAAAACCTATAGGCTGCATTCCCAGACAGTTAGACATTCTAAGACACAGGATAAGATAGGAGGCTGGCACAAAGATACAGCTCATAATGACCTTGCTAATAAAACTTGCAGTAAAGAAGTTGGCTAAGTCCCACCAAAACCAAGATGGCGATGAGAGTCACCTCTGGTTGTCCTCACTGCTACACTCCCACTAGTGCCATGACAGTTTACAATGTACAAATGTACCAATGTAAACTGTCATGGAACTAGTGGGAGTGTAGCAGTGAGCTGGGCACATGCCTGTAATCCCAGCTACTCAGGAGGCTAAGGCAGGAGTGTTCCTGGACCAAACTGAGGGTTGGGCTGCTATTTCCTGCTGCCAATAATGAGATGCAGATGAACTCGGGAGGAAGAGAGTTTTATTTTCTGCAACCAGTCACAGGGAGAAGGCCCAGAAATTTTCACCAGACCAACTCAAAATTACAAAGTTTTTCAGAGCTATATACCTTCCAAGCTATATGTCTACGTGTAAGTGTTCCATGTGTCTTTTCATGCTGGAATCTGTGGCTACCTGTGGCATGTTCTTTTCATAGCTGAAGGTCATCCTGAAGACCTTCTTCTACAGCCTCATTAAGTTTACTTAATCTAAATGGGTCTAGGTGCTGGGTGATTACCCTTATCTTGTCTCTTGCTAAATCACAGGGGTTTGGCAAGTTACTTCAGACCTCCAATAAACTTGATTCTGGAAGCCTGTGGAGTTTCTTCAGACCCCTAATAAAACTTGTTTAATCCTAAATGGGTCCTGCCAAGAATTTCTTTGTTACTTTATCATGCTTTAAGGCCCAGAAAAGGCCTAGGCAAAACTCTTGATGGACTTTTGCTACATTCCAGCCTTTGTATAAGGGCACTGGCTTTTTTAGCTTTTAATATTTAACTTAATCACTCAATCAGTACTGAAACAGTTATGATGGATGACAGAGCAGGAGCATCACCATCTTGGACAAGCACCACTATTTTAAAGTTCACCTTGATTAAAAACTGCCTAAATCCAAAGAACATCAGCCTAACGGCTAAGGTCAGCATGACCATAAACCACAAATGACATCTCTGACCAGAAACATTCCAACCATAAGATAAACTCCTCCCTGACCAGAGACATGCCAGCCCTGAGATAACCTCCCCTCTGGCTGGAGAGATGTCAGCCCCAAGATAACCTCCTCTCCAACCAGAGATATTCCAATCCCACAATAGACTTCTCCTCACCCTAAAACCAATAAATACTCTTAGTCTGTAAGAGAAAGTGTTCCTGACTGAAATTGGTCAGAAGGCCCTCTCAGGTTTATTCTCCAAAATAAACCTATCTTTGACTGTTGAGCCACTTTTTGTGTTTCTTTCCTGTTTCTTTAACTCTTCCATTTGGTGCTGAAACCTGGGATGGGTGTTGGGGGTAGAGGCTCTCTTGCAACCCAGGAAGCAGTGGACAGCAGCTGCTTATCCCACTGCACCCACCCCATCTTGTCTCTCACTTCACTTTTTGAGCAATTTGTGTGGGGAGGACAATTAATCTGAAGGGGACTGGAAGGCTCAGGCTGGGGCTACCCTGCAGTGAGCCCTCAAAGCCCTCAGGTGCTGCAGACCCTGGTGGACTGAACAAAGGAGGACAAATGTGGGAATAAAGACAAAGACAAAAGAGCATGTTTGGAAGAAGGGGTCGGGGGCTCCTTGCTTCTAGTGAATAAGGGCCTTGAGCTTCTAGAGCCCTTCATATTTATTGAGTAAAAGAGATATGGAGCAGGGTGCAGTTGTTGGTCAGCTGCTTGATTTAGTGCAGGCCTGCATGACTGCTTTCTTAGAACAGTAGGCTCTAGATGTTCCAGTAGATAACTTTAAGGAGCACGGCACCCAGGAGCATGGCACCAGGGAGTGATTGCCCTCAGCATACCTTCTGGTGGCAGGTACAGATGTGAGTTTGCCCACATCCTGCATTCATGATAAACAGTTTGCTGTTTGATCATATAGCCTCCATTGGAATGCTGAGTTGGGCATGACCCTCAGGCTTTTGGCTCCCTTTTTGTTTTTGCATTAATTGAATGAATGTAACACCAGGTTGGACAGCTCTCATTTTCTGATTGGCGGACCATCTAATTTTACAGACTGTGAACAGAAAACAAGAGACAGAACAGCATTATTCCCAGAACTATATATGAGATGTTAATGTGGTGCTTTAGATAGGCCCAAGGATTGAGGCTCTCCAGACCTTGCTGAAATTTGGTCCAGCCTTCTAAAGAAGGCTGAAACTCTTGAGTTTGCTTATTTAAATCAAGAATTTTGTTTTGTAATTCACCAATATCAAAGGTGATGTTGGATGTGAAAGCGCCCTGCAAATGAGCTTTCACAGGGTCCCATGGATACTCACTTTGGTTATATTCTAAGTTGGTTACACAAATGTGAGTGTGATTTAAATGACAGCACAATTGCTGTTGCAATTGTAAGCTTTGTACTTGTTCCCCTAATGATAGAACTGTGGATTTCAACATTGCCACTTCAATTTGTAACTCAGTGTTAATTTTACTCTGAAGTAGCCATGCTTGGTTGGCTGTATGCATCCAGTTCTCCACATACTGAGTTGTTTGAACAGAACTATGCAAAGCTACAGAGGACTTTACAACAGAAGTTATTAGTGTGACCAAGGAAACAATAGCAAAAATTATCATGACTAAGGCTCTATGGGCACCATGAGTAAGTTGAGTTAAAAGAAGTTTCACAAAGTGCAAAGCAGGGGTGGTGGCCCAAGTCTCAGAGAGATTAATGGGAATCCATAGCCCAGGGATGTGACCCAAAATTATCAAAGTAGAGATATTATGTGTTTGCAATATGCTATGATTAATGCAGTGATATAACTGACAAGGTTTATGGGTGAATTGGATATCATTTACCTGAGCTGGTCCTTCCTGGCTGCCAAAAAGACATAAGGATTAAAAACACAAACTGTAAATTGAGTGGTGATACTCTTTACAAATGTAACATCAAAACTATGTCAAGTAGCAGTACTAGTATTAGAGAGTACACCTACCCAGATACTACCATTTGTGAACAGGAGTGCAGTGTTCCATATTGTTTCTTGACTTGGACCTTTCCTCCCTAGATATTGTTACTGAGGAAGAGGCAGGCTAAAGCCAGCTCCATGCCAAGCAATCTGGGTGGTAGATTGGGATTGGATCCTGGTGTGGCATGAAGAAGAAGCATTAAAAGCCTGCCACCAATGCTGACAAATTTGTGCCATGACGTCTGATTTTCCTCTTTTCCATCTAGTTGAATTTTAGATCCCCAATCCACAATGTCTCCAGCCAACATAGGTTGTTTTCTAGCCAGTGGGCCAGGTTAGCACGCTAGTTACATTAATAGAACTAAGACCTAATAGGTACCTGACTTTTCCATGCCAAATCAAGCATGCTTGAGCTTGAATTGTAAGACAACTATGGTTGAGCGATGTCTTTGTAGTGATACACAAGGGGAGTCCTTCCAGTGGGGTGGTATAATTGATGACATTGTTCTGAGAGTCTAACTGTTCTATGTCAGGGAGAGTTAGGGGTCCTGGAGCCCACACTCTCTGATCATGATAGATCTCAGGGGGAGTGTCACTCCAAAATACAGGTTATACTACTGGGGGATTAGGGACATATGCCCAATGTTTTTGCCTCTGCACAGGGAAAATATACCACACAGGACATTATGGCTAATACGGCCAAGAACATGGAATCAGGGGTTTTTGCCTCACCCTGACACTCCAGGAGTTTCTCACCTTCCTGCGTGGTTTTCTTGAGTTGCCCCCAGGTTATGGAGCTTGATGTCGTCATTACTCCAGCTGGCCTTCTCTCAGTCTTTGCACTCAGGCTCAGCTGGCTCATGGCCTCTACTGGAGGGACCAGGCCCATGGTTGGTCACCATGGGTCCCTCCAGTCTCCTGTTCCATGGTTGCATGCAACTTGAGGGCACCCACATGGTTTGGCCATCTCCTGTAAAAACACAAGCATATCCTCATCCCCACATTAATAAATCCACTGGACCTTTCCATTGTCCTTCTTCCAGGGATTTCCACAACACTTTTGGATAAACTTTCCTCTTTTCCTCTAACACTTGCCAATGTCTTTCTGCTGGAGTCTTACCATCCATACCAGAAGTCAAACAATTTAAAGTAAATTGGGCTAAATGTAGTTTTGTTTGAGGTGGCCTATTCCCCCTTTCTGTTTTTTCAACATTCATTGTAATGTTTGATGTGCCCACTGTATAATTCCTTGTCCTCTAGGGTTGTAAGGAATTCCTGTTTTTTGTAATAGCCCAAAGCTGTAAGAAATTTTGAAAAGCATGACTAGTATAAGCAGGTCCATTGTCAGTTTTTAATTGTTTAGGGACCCCCATATGAGCCAATGACAACAGACAATGTCACTGTACATGAGCAGCTGTCTCACCTGTTTGACACGCAGCATGCAGCATATGAGAATAAGTGTCTATGGTAACATGAACATAGCTAAGCTTGCCAAAGTCTGCAATATGTGTGACGTCCATTTTGCCAGATTTCATTTGGAGCAAACCTCGTGGGTTACAGCCTTCTGCAGGTGCTACACCAGGGACATGCTGACAAGTGGGATAGGCTTGTACAATAGCTCAAGACTGTCTGCAAGGCAGATGAAACATATGAGTAAGGGCAGAGGTGTTTTGATGCAGTAATGCATTAGAAGCTTGAGCTTGTTGAAATACAGAACTGATAAGTTTGTCTGCCTAAAGATAATGGTTCAGGGAGTTGAGTGTGAAAACAGAGATGAGAAATATAAAAAGGAGCTGTATGAGATCAAAGAGCTTGAAGTCTTAGAAACAAGTTAAGCAGTTCTGGCTCTAGTGTACTTTTAATTGTAGCAGTTTCTATGGACTGGCAACATTTACAACATAAGCTGAATCACAGACAATATTAATAGGAGTTGAAGCTGTGATCTCTAAAACTAGAATGACTGCAATTAACTCTAAGAGTTGAGCTGAAACCCCAGAGGTCCTTATTGTCTGAGTATGTTTAGGTCCATAAATAGCTGTGCAACCTTTGGAAAAGCTTTCAGTAAAATAGGTCTGGCCACCTGGAATAGGCTTGTGATGGGTAATCACGTGCAGAATTAAAGAATGGACTTTATAAAACTGCAAAATTTTGTCTGAGGGATAATGATTATCTATTGCACCTACAAAATCTGTGAAAGCAATTTGCCATGCAGTCAACATTTCCCCTGCTGCAGCCTGTTGCTGGGAGTCTAAGGGAACAGTAATTTTATCAAGGTTATATCCTGTAAGCATTTTTGACATATGCCTGCCCATAGTCACAATTTATGTAATTAAGGAAAGATAGACTTGCAAAGTTTTTACTGTTTGATTAAGTAAACAGAGCCTTTCTATCACTGTTACAGATTTGTCTAAACATTGGCCCAGGAGTCCTGTTGGAGAATGGGGGGTAGGAAGAATAAACAAAAGCAAAAGTTTTTGTGGCTGTAGCTGGAGGCATGTCTCTGCTGAAGCATCTGTTCTACAAGTTGTAACTCAGCTTCTGCCTCTTTCATAAGATGCCACAGGGAATTTAAAGAAGAATCTCCTTGCAGGGTTGGATAAAGATGTGTAAGTTTATAAGTAGCAATACCTAGCATTGGGCATAGCCAATTAATGTCCCCTAATAATTGTTGGAAATCACATAAAGTCTGTAACCTGTCTTTACAGAGAACTACTGTCTGAGGCCATACACTCTTCTCTGTAACAATACTTCCTAAGTAATGGTATGGGGAAGTTGTTTGCACTTTCTCTGGAGCAATTTTGAGATTCCATTTAACAAAAGCTTGCTTTACTTCTATGAATAATTGATACAATATTTGATCTGTAGGAGTGGCCAAAAGAATATCATCCAGGTAATGAACAGTGTATGCAGAGGGAAACATATTTTGAGACTCTTTTAATGCTCTTCCCATAAAATGCTGACATAATGTGGGACTGTTAAGCTTGCCTTGAGGTAAAACTCTCCACTGATAGTGAGAAACAGGTTCTGTTTGATTAATAGAAGGCACAGAGAAGGCAAATCGAGGCTTATCCTCCTCATGTAATGGTATAGAAAAGAAACAATCTTTAAGATCCATTGCTACAAGAGGCCAGTCTCTAGGAATTGCTGCTGGGGACATCAAGCCCTGCTGTAATGCACACATCAACTTAATGTGTGCATTAGTAGCTCTCAAATCATGCAGCAGTCACCATATTCTGGACTTTTTTGGGATAACAAACACTGGTTAATTCCAGGGACTAACTGACTCCTCTATATGTCCTGCATCCAATTGTTTTTTCACCAACAGATGAAGTTGAGCTAGCTTCTGCTGTGTTAGGGGCCACTGATCCACCCACACAGGTTTGTCACTGAGCCATTCTAATGGTAAGGCAGTGGGTGGAGGAGAGGTATCAATGACCCCAATCATAAATCCTGATGTCCCAATCCTTTCTGTCTTTCCAGTTATTAATATCAGGTTTGGGTTTCCTTGTGGGAATTTTCCTAAACCTTTCCCACTCTGATATCCCATGTCCTTCAACATTTTAAATCCTGGGTTATCAAAGTTTTCATTTGTAAGTCTTATATCCCATGCTGTAAGTAAGTCTAGACTCCATAAATTGATAGCTATGTTTGCAACATAAGGCTGAAAAGTACATGATTGTCCATCTGGACCAAGACAAAGTAAAAGCTCAGCACTCTGTTGAACACTTTGAGCTGCTCCTACTCTCACTAGGGATGTGGAGTTAGTCTGAGGGGCCTGGATGGGGACAAATCCTTACTGGATATTACTGGCACATCAGCTCCTGTGTCCATAAGCCCATAGAATTTATTTCCTTTAATTTGTACTACACAGGTGGGTCTAGTAGAGGCTATGGGTTGTGATAGTAGATTTTTCATGTAGTTGTGCTCCCAAACCATTTGTATCCTCTTTTCTCCTTTCATGGAGAAGGGTGTAATTTGCAGGGGATAAGCAATGATTGCACTATATATTCCCCTGGTTCAAAAATCTAAAGGTCTTGTGACATTAAAACTATTTGAATTTTTCCTTCATAATCAGAGTCAATTACTCTGGGGACTACCATGATGCCTTGCAAGTTAAGATTGGCTTTTGCCTAAAATTAGTCTCATGTATCCTGCTGGTAAAGGTCCCCAAATGCCAGTGGAAACTTTGGTAGATTTGTCTCCTCCAACTAGTGTACTTCTTTCTCTGGTGGGGAGATCTAATCCTGTGCTTCCTGGTGTTCCTGGGGAGAGGGAATCAATGTTCCTCCTGGGACCCACCCCTGAAGCGGGGTTCTGGTCTGAACTGGGAATGCCTCATTTGAATGGCCTGGGTCCAGGCGCCCTTCTCATTTCCCGACACAGGGGTGCCATTCTGATGAAGTTTTGAGTGGCATTGATTAGCCCAATGATTTCCTTTGTTACAGCAAGGACAGAGTCCTGGCATTTTTTCCACTGGGTAGGGGGCGGGGGGGGGGGCTTCGCATTGTAAGGTCCTTTCTGTTCTGAGATCTGCCCTCTTCTCTGTAACAATAGTTCCTAAGTAATGGTATGGGGAAGCTGTTTGCACTTTCTCTGGAGCAATTTTGAGATTCCATTTAACAAAAGCTCGCTTTACTTCTCTGAATAATTGATTCCTTTTTAAAGTGTCCAGTTTTTTCCACAATTACAACATTTTCCCACTTTAGGGTTTGACCCTTGGCTTCTTTAAGATTTGTCAACTACTAAACTAGCCATTCCTTGAGCTAACATTGTAGAACAATGAAATTCAGTTCCTACATCCTGACAGGATTTAAGGTAATTCCCCAAGCTCTTTGTGGCTCTCACAGGAGCCATTGCGTGCTTGCAATCTGCATTCGCGTTTTTATAGGCTAGAGTTATGGTAAGCATTTCTGCAGCAGAGGCATGAGGGACCTGACATCATACTGTGTCTTGCAGCTGTGCAATAAATTGGGCCTAAGGTCCCTGTGATCCCTGCCTGACATGTAGAAAAGACTGCACTGGAACTCCTTCTTCAGGAATTGTGCTCTAAGCATGCTTGGTGGCTAAGGCAGACTGGTGATAAGCAGCCTCTGGGAATGTTAATTGTTGTACCAGATCTGAAAAGGGGCCACTGCCTGTCAGCATTTCCTCTGTAATGTTTCCTTGACCAGCGTCACAATTCTGCCTTGTCTGGTCTGCACACATTTCTTGCCAATTTAAACTTCTTGTCAGATATGCACTGGTGGATAAACAAGTGCGAGCCAAATGTCTTATATCAAATGGTGGGAGGTGCATGTCTCCGAACACCAATTCCCACAGCCCTATAGTAAATGGGCTTTGCACTCCATTATTAACCACACTAGCTTTTATTTTTTTTAGTAATTTAAACTCTACAGGAGGGTGTTCATGTAAAAGATGTTGCAGATCATTCAGATCAGGTCTTATAGTAATAGGAAAAGTGCAAGGGTCTAAAGGTTCCCCAGCCATAGCAGCAGTGTGCAAAATTTTTTGTATGAGGGTTTCTACTTCTGTTATTGGAGGGAGTGGCAGAGGCCAATTCTCCTATCATTTTTCCTGCTTAGCAAGGGACCAATTCTCCTCCCCTTTCTCCTGCTCATTATTTTCAATAGGCACCGTCAGAGGAACAAATGATTTTTTTAATTCTTGAGACTCAGAACCTGACTCCTGTTGTCCAACAGAATAAGAAGGAGACAATGGCAGTACGACCATGTGAACCAAACCCCAAGCAGGAAAAACAGAAGGGTCTACTTTGAAGCTTTTTGATGAGCCTGTTTCAATCCCTCTCCTACTCTGTCCCAATTTCCTACATAGAGACTGTCTGCCTGCGGAAACCATGGGTTATGCATAATAACCTCCTGTGGAGGCTTAGTTAATGTCTGTGAATTAACTTGAGCTCCAGACTGTTTCAACAGAGCTTTAAGCAACTGCACATGATGTTTTTCTTCAACAAATTCTGCTCCATGTTACCCTGATTCAGAAAGTTCTCATTCCCATTACTTCTTTAGAGTACTGACCTTATATTCCCTGCCAGCAGATTCATCCTGGGGTCCCCACTCATCTGGTCAATTTTACTTCCTCTGCTCCAGCAGACCTTCTTCATTCACATCCTTGAAGTCCCTGTTTGTGACGCCAGTTTGCCATGCACCCTGGTGGACTAAACAAAGAAGCATGAATGTGGGAATAAAGACAAAGACAAAAGAGTATGTTTGGAAGAAGGGATCAGGGGCTCCTTGCTTCTAGTGAACAAGGGTCCTGAGCTTCTAGAGCCCTCTGTATTTATTGAGTAAAGGAGATAGGGAGAAGGGAGTTGTTGTCAGCCAGCTGCTTGATCTAGTGCAGGCCTGCATGAATGCTTTCTTAGAACAGTAGGCTCCAGATGTTCCAGTAGATAACCTCAAGGAGCATGGTGCCAGGGAGTAATTGCCCTCAGCATACCTTCTGGTGGCAGGTGCAGATATGAGTTTGCCCACAAACTCAAAATTTGGCATAGAGGCTATAAAACTGTAACTCAACCCAAACAGAATAATCTTTGTTTGTGTAATTTTTAAATGAATGAAACATTAATTTTTTTAAAAAGATAGCTACATCTTGAACTATTTAGTAAAATACCCTAACCTCAAATCTTGTGGCCTTAGGCAGTCTAGTTCACAGACATGAAGGAAGTTTGTTTTGGGAAAAGACTGTTATCATCTTTGATATTAAAGAAAATAGAATTTATGTAAAAAATCTTATGTGATAAATTCTTGTCCTAAAGTAAATTAACTGGTTGTTTAAAAGGAGGGATGTTTACAACAAGTCAGAAAGTTGGGGCATGTCAGAGATTATCTGTGAAAGTCATGAAAAATTTTATAAAGGGGAATTTTTGCAAGAAATGTACAGTTTAAAAGTAATTAGGCCTCCTGAATGCTTTATAAAATGCCACTATAACTCTTAGCTGTATATTTTGTGGGCTTTGCAGCTAGGTAAAACCTAGGAAGCATGGAGTTAAATGCTGGAATAAATCAGACCTTTTTAGTATGTCTGTCTAGGTCCTAGGCTCTACACCTAGTATGGAATTAAAGTCCCAAACTTACCAAGAAAAGTAAAGGTTGCTAAAAGTTAACAGTGTAACATGTATTTAAGACTATTAAAATTAATTTAAATATACTTTTGGTAAAGAGATTATAAGGAGGCATAAGAATGGGGGATTTTTAACTAGATTAAAAGGTAAAAGAATTGTTTTAAATTGAATAAAATAAAAATGAAGGTTTAAGCAAGTTTCAAAAGATTAATTGTAAAGGAAATTCTGTGTGTAAATATATTGGCTGAAGTTGAAAAGTTATCATCCAGTTTTTCTGTAAATTGAACACTAAAGTAAAAGCACAACAGGTTTTTCTTAAAGCACTATGTGCTTTTTAACAAAAATTATTGATAGTTAAAAAGGGTGTATAAAAATCTTACCTATGGTCAAACATTAAAATTGGGTAAATGTGTCTACAAAGTTTTATTAAAAATTGCATTTAACATTAATAGCACACTAATATAAAGGTAAAATTTGGCTTATTTGGTATAAAATCTTACAGAAAGCATTGTCAAATAGAAAATAGTGTTTGGCTTTCTTTGGGCTATATTTGTATAGATACGCTGTTGGTATGTGTTCCAAAGTTATGGGAGACTCCTATAATTTTGATATATCTTAGTGTACATTATTAGTAGTGATTATAATTGTTATGTTAAAATTATTGTGTGCCACAGAGGTAGCAAATTGACTTGTCAAATGTGTTTTTAACTATGGCTACTCTAAAACTTTTAGCCATCCATAAACAATTGTTGTTTTGGTCCTCTTTAGAAGGTGGTTTTATAATCAGCTATAAAGCTCTAACAGGTGTTTTTGAATGCAGGTTTCTGATAACTTTGGAGATTGTGACATCAAAATAGAGGAAAAAAGTTCAGGACTCTTGAAGAGCTAAAATATTCATTAATATCAAGCAGAGGAATTAACTGCATGAACTGAACTAATAAGAGACAAGTGATCTTTTTGATGTTTTGCTTAAAATATTGCTAATCCTTTATTTTGCTTTTCAAAGTCAAAGAAACTTTTCTTTTGTGCTATTGACAGCTTTTAACAATTTAGTATACTCCCATAAACAAAATTTGGAGCATACTTGTTTCTCTTTACCTGATTTTCTCCAGAATTTGGAAACTATCTGTGAGTATTCTTAAGTTATGGAAATAAAGTTATTTGCATAAGTGCAATAAGATTTTTTTTTTTTGTAACAGAACACAATTGGAAAAACTAGTTATTTTACCAAGGCTTTGACGGGAATGGTGTGCTTCCTTTAAGGAATCAAACTTGACCTATGAAGCCAATAAAGCCCTTGGAAAACTGGCCTCATTGTTTGTGTACTCAATCCCTGTACAGGGTTTCTGACCTGTGGTAAGTGAAGAATGCCACTTTCTAGCAGGCTGGGAACCCCAAGTTATCTTGGAACCTCAAGAGGAGAGAAATTCACCCAACTCATAGGTATTTGATGGTACAAATCTATGGCTGGGCTTGGCTTTAAAAAGTTCTTATCTTAGATTCTTTCTATGGAACAAAGTTCCATCAAAGCCAATTTAAAAGGCCTATATAACAAATAATTATTCTCTCTATGCTGTACGCAAATAATTAAGCCAAGTATAATAAAGTAAATCAGCCTTACCATGACTTGTCTTTTAATAAAAATGGGAAACTGGAGAGAGAAAATTATGTTTCAAAAACTAAAGCACACTTGTTGTTAAATTCTAATGTTGCCTAATGTTTTTCAATTTTTATTATTTTATACAGTTTAAATTCTAATTTTTCTGGCTACAGATTTCCAAAATAAGGTGTTCTCTCTGTGCTGTATGCAAATAATTAAGCCAAGTATAATAAAGTAAATCAGCCTTACCATGACTTTTCTTTTAATAAAAATGGGAAACTGGAGAGAGAAAATTATGTTTCAAAAACTAAAGCACACTTGTTGTTAAATTCTAATGTTGCCTAATGTTTTTCAATTTTTATTATTTTATACAGTTTAAATTCTAATTTTTCTGGCTACAGATTTCCAAAATAAGGTGTGCCTTTTTTTTTTTTTGAGACAGAGTCTTGCTCTTTTGCCTAGGCTGGAGTGCAGTGGTGTGACTTCTGCTCACTGCAACCTCCACCTCCTGGGTTCAAGCAATTCTCCTGCCTCAGCCTCCCAAGTAGCTGGGACTACAGGCAGGTGCCATCACACCTGGCTAACTTTTTTGTATTTTCAGTAGAGATAGGGTTTCACCCTGTTAATCAGGATGGTCTCGATCTCCTGACCTTGTGATCCACCCATCTCAGCCTCCCAAAGTGCTGGGATTACAGGTGTGAGCCACCTTGCCTGGCCTAAGCTGTGCTTTCTTAAAGCCCTGTAAACTTAAAACTAGATGTTTCAGTAGGCACCGCCTCTAAGCCCTCTGATCCTCACAAGTGGAAATAAAGGAACAGGAAATCTTTAGCATAAAATCATAAAAAATAAGTAACTGAGTGAGAACTACTCATTTTACTCAGTCTTGCCCCTACCTCACCAAATACTTTTTGTCATTCCTACCTCTCCTTCTAAGCAAAATATTAAAACTTTTTAATGGACATTATTTACTATGCCACCCTTGTGGGAATTGCTTTACTCTACTGTAGCACCCTCGGGGTAGACTATCTAATAGAAAATCTCAATTACTGTATCATTTTGCTTAATTATTATCCACATAGCAGGAATAATGGTTACTAACAGAAAATAACATATGGGGCTTACCAAACATGCACCTCTGCCTCTCATCAGGTAAAGAATGTTGTTTCTACATCAACCAATCAGGCCTAGTAAGAGCTGCTACTGAAAAACTTAAAGAAAGGGCTAAAAAGCTAAGGGAATAACAAAACAACCAAATAGATTCTTAGTTTGGGAACAAAATCATAGCATGGGTCATCCCATTCCTGGGCTCTCTCCTAATAATATGCCTAGGACTAATGTTCTTACCTTGCCTAGTTAACTTTTTTCAAAGATTTTTAACTGACATGATCACGGCCATTTCACAGACAACTACCCAAAAACATCTACAGATGGTGTTACTCCTGCAGTGAATTCAAGACCAGAAAATTATGTCCCCTCATCAGCAGGAAGTAGCCAGAAAGAACACACCACCCCTTGTCCTTTTTATAACTATAGGGTCTGGACTGACAGAGCAGGAGCATTGCCATCTTGGACAAGCACCACCATTCTAAAGTTCCCCTTGATCAAAAACTGCCTAAATCCAAAGGGCATCAGTGTTATGGCTAAGGTCAGCATGACCATAAATCATAAATGACATCTCTGACCAGAAACATTCCAAACCCCTTCCCAACCAGAGACATGTCAGCCCTGAGATAACCTCCCCTCCAGCCAGAGAGATTGTCCAGAAGCCCCTCTCAGGTTTATTCTCCAAAATAAACCTGTCTTTGACTGTTGAGCCGCTTTTCATGTCTTTTTCCTCTTTCTTTAACTCTTACAGTCAGGACACAGCTTGGTTTTATACATTTTAGGGAGACATGAGACATCACTCAATATATGTAAGAAGTACATTCGTTCAGTCTGGAAAGGTGGGGTAAATCGAAGTAAAGGCAGGAAGACTTCAAGCAGGGAGGGAGCTTCCAGGCCACGGATAGGTGACACACAAATGGTTACATTCTTTTGAGTTTCTAATTAGCCTTTCCAAAGGAGGAAATGAGATATGCATTTATCTCAGTGAGCAGAGGAGTGACTTTGAATGGAGTGGGAGGCAGTTGGCTCTAAGCAGCTTCCAGCTTGAATTTTCCCTTTAGCTTAGTGACTTTGGGGCCCCAAGATTTATTTTCCTTTCACAAAAGTAATATAACATTGTTTTTTGTTTTATGCCATTATAGTTTGTGTTGGTTTGTCAGAGGCCAAAGATGCTAACTGATACATTATGGGAGGATGATTTCTAGACTTTAAAAATGTGGGCTATGAGGAATGAATTTACTTTTATTTCAGGATAAGAGAAAAGGAAGGAGGAATATGCAGTGAAATATGTTACAGATATTTAGTTATCACTACAATTTTTAAAATTAAAATTGTATTTTGAGGTAAAATTTATATTTGTAGATTCATATACAATTGTAAGAAATAATACAGGGTAATCTCATGTACTCTTCATTTAGTTTCCCCAAATAGTAGCACCTTGAAAATCTGCATTACAATATCACAACCAGGATATTCACATTAATACAGTGAAGATACAGAACATTCCCACAAAGACTCTTCATGTTGCCCTTCTATAGCCACACCTACTTTTCTTTCACCCTATCATCTCCTTAACCCTTAGCATCCACAAATCTGCTCTCCATTTGTATTATTTTATCATGTCAAGAAGGTTATATAAATAGAATCAAACAAGATATAACATTTTGGGATTTTTAAAAAAATCATAATTTTCTGGAGACTTATATAAGTTGTGTATTAATAGTTCATTGCTCTGTGTTGTTGAGTGTTATTCTATGGTACGGATGTACCACAATAACCATTCATCCATGGAAGGATAGCTGGGTTGTTTCTAGTTTTTCATTATTACAAGTAAAGCTTCTATAAACATTTGTGTTCAAGTTTTTGAGGGAACATATATTTTCATTTTTCTGGGATAAATACTCAGGAAGACAATTGCTGGGGTCTATGGTAGTTGCAACTCTGGTTTTTAAAGAAGCTGCCAAACGGTTTCTGGAGTAAATGTAATATTTTACATTCCTACCCCAAAATGTATGAGAGATCCAGTTTCTCTGCATCCTTACCAGCAGTTGATATTGTCACTGTTTTTTATTTTATATCTGATTGTAATCTTAACTTTCATTTTCCTAATGGCTAGAGACATTGCACATCTTTTCATGTGCTTATCTGACATCTGTATAACTTCTCTCGTGAAAGGTCTCTTCGCTTTTTTCTCATTTTCTACTTATATCATTTATTTATTTTTACTGTTTAGCTTTGAGAATTCTAATATATCCTAGATATGAGTCCTCTGTTAGAAATGTAGTTCCCATATATTTCCTCTTAGTCTGTAGCTTTTCTTTTAATTCTCACAGAGAAAAAGTTTTACATTTTGATGAAGTCCAATTTATGAGTTTTTCCTTTATGTATCATGCTGTTTTGTAAGAACACTTTACCTGACCCTAAATCTTGAAGTTTTTTCTTTTTTTCTAAAAGTTTTACAGTTTTATGTTGTACATTTAAGAACATAAACTATTTTTGAGTTAACTTTTGTATAAAATGTGAGACTTAGGTGGAGTTCTTTTTTGTGTATGTATGTGTGTATGTGTGCGTGTGTGTTTATGTGTGTGTGTGAGTGTGCCTATAAAATTACAATTGCTCTAGCACCAATTTGGATGCCCTTTATATCTTTCTCTTGTCTGATTGCTCCAGCTAGGACTTTCAGTAATATGTTGAATAACAGTGGTGACAATGAGCAGCCTTGTCTTGGCCTACATCTTAGAAGACAAATTTTCAGTTTTTCCTCATTTAGTATGATACTACCCTCTGGGTGTCTGTCATTTATGGCTTTTATTATGTTAAGGTATATTCCTTATATAGGCAGTTTTTTGAAGGATTTTTATCATGAAGGATGTTAAATTTTATCAAATGCTTTTCAGCATCAATTGACATGATCATATGTTTTTGTCCTCCATTCTGTTAATATGATGTGTCACATTAATTGATTTGCATATTTTGAACCATCCTTGTATCCCTGAGATAAATACTACTTCATCATAAGAAAAGATCTTTTTAAGGTGCTGTTGAATTCAGTTTGCTAGTATTTTGTTGAGGATTTTTGCATCAATATTCATCAGATATATTGGCTGTACTTTTCTCTCTTTTTTTGATACATTTTTATCTGGTTTCATATCAAGGTAATACTGGCCTGGTAGAATGAGTGTGGAAGCATTCCTTCCTCCTCTATATTTTTTGAAATAGTTTGAGTAGGATTGGTATTTGTTCTTCTTTAAATGTTTGGTAGAATTCGACTGTGAAGCAATTAGGTCCTGGGCTTCTCTTTTTTATATTTATTTATTTATTTATTTTATTATACTTTAAGTTCTAAGGTACACAATGTGAAGTTTTGTTACATAGGTATACATGTGCCATGTTGGTTTGCTGCACCCATCAACTCATCATTTACATTAGGTATTTCTCCTAATGCTATCCCTCCCCCAGCCCACCACCCCTTGACTGGCCCCAGTGTGTGATTTTCCCTGCCCTGTGTCCATGTGTTCTCGTTGTTCAACTCCCACCTATGAGTGAGAACATGTGGTGTTTGGTTTTCTGTCCTTGTGACAATATGCTTAGAATGATGGTTTCCAGCTTCATCCATGTCCCTGCAAAGGACATGAACTCATCCTTTTCTATGGCTGCATACTATTCCATAGTGTATATGTGCCACATTTGCTTTATCTACTCTATCATTGATTGGCATTTGGGTTGGTTCCAAGTCTTTGCTATTGTGTATAGTGCCGCAATAAACATACATGTGCATGTGTCTTTATAGTTGCATGATTTATAATCCTTTGGGTATATACCCAGTAATGGGATTGCTAGGTCAAATGTTATTTCTAGTTCCAGATCCTTGAGGAATCACCACACTGTCTTCCACAATGGTTGAACTAGTTTACATGCCCACCAACAGTGTAAAAGCATTCCTATTTCTCCACATCCTCTCCAGCATCTGTTGTTTCCTCACTTTTTAATGATTGCCATTCTAATTGGCGTGAGATGGTATCTCATTGTGGTTTTGATTTGCATTTCTCTGATGACCAGTGATGATAAGCATTTTTTCATGTCTGCTGGCTGCATAAGTATCTTCTCTTGAGAAGTGTCTGTTCATATTCTTTGCTCACTTTTTGATAGGGTTGTTTGTTTTCTTCTTGTAAATTTAAGTTCTTTGTAGATTCTGGATATTAGCCCTTTGTCAGATGGGTAGATTGCAAAGATTTTCTCCCATTCTGTAGGTTGCCTGTTCACTCCAATGGTAGTTTCTTTTGCTGTGCAGAAGCTCTTTAGTTTGGTTAGATCCCATTTTTCTATTTTGGCTTTTGCTCCCATTGCTTTTGGTGTTTTAGTCATGAAGTCTTTGCCCATGCCTATGTCCTGAATGGTATTGCCTGTTTTCTTCTAGGGTTTTTACAGTGTTAAGTCTTAAAGTTTAGTCTTTAATCTATGTGGAGTTAATTTTTGTATATGTTGTAAAGAGGGGATTGAGTTTCAGCTTTCTACATATGGCTAGCCAGTTTTCCCAGCACCACTTATTAAATAGGGAATCCTTTCCCCATTGCTTGTTTTTGTCAGGTTTGTCAAAGATCAGATGGTTGTAGATGTGTGGTGTTATTTCTGAGGCCTCTGTTCTGTTCCATTGGTCTATATATCTGTTTTGCTACCAGTACCATGCTGTTTTGGCTACTGTAGCCTTGTAGTATAGTTTGAAGTCAGGTAGCATGATGCCTCCAGCTTTGTTCTTTTTGATTAGGATTGTCTTGGCTATGCAGGCTCTTTTTTGATTCCATATGAACTTTTAAGTGTTTTTTTTTCCCAATTCTGTGAAGAAAGTCTGTGGTAGCTTGATGGACATAGCATTGAATCTATAAATTACTTTGGGCAGTATGGTCATTTTCATGATATTGATCTTTCCTATCCACGAGCATGGAATGTTCTTCCATTTGTTTGTGTCCTTTTTCATTTCGTTGAGCAGTGGTTTGTAGTTCTCCTTGAAGAGGTCCTTCACATCCCTTGTAAGTTGGATTCCTAGGTATTTTATTCTCTTTGTAGTAAATGTGAATGGGAGTTCACTCATGATTGGGCTCTCTGTTTGTCTATTGTTGGTGTATAGGAATGCTTGTGATTTTTGCACATTGATTTTGTATCCTGAGACTTTGCTGAAGTTGCTTATCAGCTTAAGGAGATTTTGGGCTGAGATGATGGGGTTTTCTAAATATACAATCATGTCATCTGCAAATGGACAATTTGACTTCCTCTTTTCCTAACTGAATACCCTTTATTTCTTTCTCTTGCCTGATTGCCCTGGCCAGAACTTCCAACACTATGTTGAATAGGAGTGGTGAGAGAGGGCATTTTTGTCTTGTGCTAGTTTTCAAAGGGAATGCTTCCAGTTTTTGCCCATTCTATATGATATTGGCTGTGGGTTTGTGATAAATAGCTCTTATGATTTTGAGATATGGTCCATCAATACCTAGTTTATTGAGAGTTTTTAGCATGAATGGCTGTTGAATTTTGTCAAAGGCCTTTTCTGCATCTAGTGAGAAAATCGTGTGGTTTTTGTCCTTGTTCTGTTTATGTGATGGATTACATTTATTGATTTGCATATATTGAACCAGCCTTGCATCCCAGAGATGAAGCTGACTTGATTGTGATGAATAAGCTTTTTGATGTGCTACTGGATTCGGTTTGCCAGTATTTTACTGAGGATTTTTGCATTGATGTTCATCAAGGATATTGGCCTAAAATTTTCTTTTTTTGTTGTGTCTCTACCAGGCTTTGGTATTAGGATGATGCTAGCCTCATAAAATGAGTTAAGGAGGATTCCTTCTTTTTCTATTGATTGGAATAGTTTCAGAAGGAATGGTAGCAGCTCCTCTTTGTACCTCTGGTAGAATTCAGCTGTGAATCCATCTGGTCCTAGACTTTTTTTGGTTTGTAGGCTATTAATTATTGCCTCAATTTCAGGACCTGTTACTGGTTTATTCTGAGATTCAACTTCTCCCTGGTTTAGTCCTGGAAGGGTGTATGTGTCCAGGAATTTATCCATTTCTTCTAGATTTTCTAGTTTATTTGCATAGAGGTGTTTATAGTATTCTCTAATGGTAGTTTGCATTTCTGTGGGATCTACAGTGATATCCCCTTTATCTTTTTTTATTGCATCTATTTGATTCTTCTTTCTTTTCTTCTTTATTAGTCTTGCTAGTGGTCTATCAACTTTGTTGGTCTTTTCAAAAAACGAGCTCCTGGATTTGTTCATTTTTTGAAGGTCTTTTTGTGTCTCTGTATCCTTCAGTTCTGCTCTGATCTTAGTTATTTCTTGCCTTCTGCTAGCTTTTGAGGTTGTTTGCTCTTGCTTTTCTAGTTCTTTTCATTGTGATGTTAGGGTGTTGATTTTAGATCTTTCCTACTTTCTCTTGTGGGTATTTAGTGCTATAAATTTCCCTCTACACAGTGCTTTAAATGTGTCCCAGAGATTCTGGTGCATTGTGTCTTTGTTCTCATTGGTTTCAAAGAACATTTTAATTTCCTCCTTCATTTCCTTATTTACCCAGTAGTCATTCAGGAGCAGGTTGTTCAGTTTCCATGTAGTTGTGTGGATTTGAGTGAGTTTATTAATCTTGAGTTCTAATGTGATTGCAGTGTGGTCTGAGAGAGAGTTTGCTGTGATTTCTGTTCTTTTACATTTGCTGAGGAGTGTTTTACTAGCAATTATGTGGTCAAGTTTAGAATAAGTGCAATGTGGTGCTGAGAAAAATGTATATTCTGTTGATTTGGGGTGTAGAGTTCTGCAGATGTCTATTAGGTCTGCTTGGTTCAGAGTTGAGTTCAAGTCCTGGATATCCTTATTAACCTTCAGTCTGATTGATCTGTCTAATACTAACAGTGGGGTGCTAAAGTCTCCCATTATTATTGTTTGGGAGTCTAAGTCTCTTTGTAGGTCTCTAAGGACTTGCTTTATGAATCTGGATGCTCCTGTATTGGGTGCATATATATTTAGGATAGTTAGGTCTTCTTGTTGAATTGATCCCTTTACCATTATGTAGTGGTCTTCTTTGTCTCTTTTGATCTTTGTTGGTTTAAAGTCTGCTTTATCAGAGACTAGGATTGCAACCCCTGCCTTTTTTTGCTTTCCATTTGCTTGGTAGATCTCCCTTCATCCCTTTATTTTGAGCCTATATGCATCTTTGCACGTGAGATGGGTCTCATGAATACAGCACACTGATGGGTCTTGACTCTTTATCCAATTTGCCAGTCTGTGTCTTTAATTGGGGCATTTGGCCCACTTACATTTAAGGTTAGTATTGTTATGTTTGAATTTGATCCTGTTATTATGATGTTAGCTGGTTATTTTGCCCATTAATTGATGCAGTTTCTTCATAGCATTGATGGTCTTTACCATTTGGCATGTTTTTGCAGTGGCTGGTACCAGTTGTTCCTTTCTATGCTTAGTGCTTCCTTCAGGAGCTCTTGTAAGGCAGGCCTGGTGCTTCCTTCAGGAGCTCTTGTAAGGCAGGCCTGGTGGTGACAAAATCTCTCAGCATTTGCTTGTCTGTAAAGGATTTTATTTCTCCTTCACTTATGAAGCTTAACTTGGCTGGATATGAGATTCTGGGTTGAAATTTCTTTCCTTTAAGAATGTTGAATATTGCCCACCGCTCTCTTCCTGCTTGTAGGGTTTCTGCTGAGAGATCCACTGTGAGTCTGAGAGGCTTCCCTTTGTGGGTAACCAGATCTTTCTCTCTGGCCGCCCTTAACATTTTTTCCTTCATTTCAACCTTGGTGAATCTGACAATTATGTGTCTTGGGGTTGCTCTTCTCTAGGAATATCTTTGAGGTATTCTCTATATTTCCTGAATTTGAATGTTGGCCTGCCTTGCTAGGTTGGGGAAGTTCTCCTGGATAATATTCTGAAGAGTGTTTTCTAACTTGGTTCCATTCTCCCCATCACTTTCCAGTACACCAATCAAACATATGTTTGGTCTTTTCACATCATCTCATATTTCTTGGAGGCTTTGATCATTTCTTTTCACTCTTTTTTCTCTAATTTTGTCTTCTAGCTTTATTTTATTAATTTGATCTTCAATCACTGATATCCTCTCTTCCACTTGATGGAATCAAGTATTGAAGCTTGTGCATGTGTCACGAAATTGTCCTACCGTAGTTTTCATCTCCTTTACGTCATTTAAGGTCTTCTCTACACTGTTTATTCTGGTTAGCCATTCATCTAACTTTTTAAAGGTTTTTAGCTTCCTTGCATTGGGTTAGAACATGCTCCTTTAGCTTGGAGAAGTTTCTTATTACTGACCTTCTGAAGCCTATTTCTGTCAACTCGTCAAACTCATTCTTCATCCAGTTTTGTTTCCTTGCTGTTGAAGAGCTGTGATCCTTTGGGGGAGAAGAGGCACTCTGTTTTTTGGAATTTTCAGCTTTTCTGCTCTAGTTTCTCCCCATCTTTGTGGTTTTATCTACCTTTGGTCTTTGATGTTGGTGACCTACAGATGGGGTTTTGGTGTGGATGTCCTTTTTGTTGATGTTGATGTTATTCCTTTCTGTCTGTTAGTTTTCCTTCTGACAGTCAGACTCCTCAGCTGCAGGTCTAATGGAGTTTGCTGGAGTTCCACTCCAGACCCTGTTTGCCTGGGTATTATGATTGGAGGCTGCAGAACAGCAAATATTGCTGCATGATCCTTCCTCTGGAAGCTTCATCCCAGAAGGGTACCTACCTGTTTGGGCTGTCTTTTGGCCACTCCTGGGGAGTGTTTTCCAGTCAGGCTACACGGGGGTCAGGGACCCACTTAAGTAGTCAGTCTGTCTGTTTTTGGAGCTCAAACGCTGTGCTGAGAGAACCACTGCTCTCTTCAGAGCCATCAGACAGGGATGTTTAAGTCTGCAGAAGCTGTCTGCTGCCTTTTGTTCTAGTATGCCCTGCCCCCAGAGGTGGAATCTATAGAAGCAGTAGGCTTTGCTGAGCTGAGGTGGACCCCACCTAGTTCATGCTTCCTGGCCTCTCCTGGCCCCTTTGTTTACACTGTGAGCTACTTAAACCTCAGCAATGGCTGACTCCCCTCCACCCACCAATCTGCAGCATCTCAGGTCAATCTCAGACTGCTGCACTAGCAGTGAGCAAGGCTCCATGGGCATTGGCCCTGCCAAGCCAGGCACAGGAGGGTAACTCCTGGTCTGCCGGTTGCTAAGACTGGGGCAAAAGCACAGTATTTGGTCAGGTGTGTACCATTTCTCCAGATGCAGTCTTTCATGGCTTCCCTTGGCTAGGAAAGAAAAATCCCCCACTCGTTGGACTTCCTGGGTGAGGTGACACCCTGCCTTGCTTCAGCTTATTCTCTGAGGGCTGCACCCACTGTCTAACCAGTCCCAATGAGATGAATCAGGTACCTCAGTTGGAAATGCAGAAATCACCTGTCTTCTGCGTTGATCTCACTGGGAGCTGCAGACTGGAGCTGTTCCTATTTGGCCATCTTGGAAGCAACCTCCAGATCTTTTTATATTGTGTATCCCTTAACAAATTATTGTAGCTGTCATTATTTGAATAGTTTTGTCTTTTCATCTTCATAGTAAACATATGTGATATATACCACCATCACAGTACTACAGGGTTCTGAATTTGACTGTGTTTTTACTTTTACCCCCAGGTTTTTTATGTTCTTTTTTATGTTACTAATTAGCGTCCTTTTACTTTCTATTCAAAGAAGTCCCTTTAACATTTCGTATAAGGAAACACCTCAGCTTTTTCTCCCCTTCATTTCTGAAGGACAGCTTTACCAGGTAAAGTATTCTTGGTTGAGTTTTTTTTCCTTTAACAGTTAGCATAGAGCATTCCACTCCCTCCTTGTCTGTAAGGCTTCCGTTGAGAAAATTGCTACTATTCTTATTGGGATTCCTTCATATATAATATACTTCTTTTCTCTTGCTACTTTCAGAATTCTTTCTTTGTCTTAAATTTTTGATGGTTTGATTACAATATATTTTGATATAATCTTGTTTGGGTTGAATCTGGTTGGAGTCTTTTGACCTTCCTGTGCCTGGATATTTATATCTTTCCTCATATTTTGGGAATTTTCAGCTATTATTCCTTTAAATAAGCTCTCTATCCCTATTGCTTTCTCTTTTTCTTCTCTACCTAGTATAATTTGAATATTAGCTCCTTTGATACTGTCCCATAAATCTTGTTTTTTTTTTTTTTTACCAATTTTTTATCTTTTTTTCCTTTAACTAAATGTTTTCAAATAACCTATCTTTGCATTCAAAGATTCTTTCTTTTGCTTCATTAATTATGCTGCTGATGTTCTCTCTGTTTTGCATTTTCCATTTCATTCATTTCATTCTTCTGGTCCAGAATTTCTGTGTTTTATTATTATTTCAATATCTCTGTTAAATTTATTATTTGAGTTATTTGATGTTTTCCTTATCTCATTGAATTGTTTCTCTGTATTTTTTGAAGTTAACTGAGCATCATTAAAACAAGTACTTTGAATTCTTTGTCAGGCAGTATGTAGATTTCCATTTCTTTGGTGTCAGCTAGTAGGAAATTATTGTGTTCTTTTGGTGGTAATATTTCTCCTTAGTTTCCCATATTTCTTGTTGCCTTACTTTGATGTCTGTAACCTTTTCCAGACCTTATAGGCTAGTTTCAGTGAGGAAAGATCTTTACTATGCAGAGACATGGGGTTCAAGGGCACTCTCTGGGTGGGGCACAGCAGTTCTAGCATTGATGACAGTGTGGCAATGTAGTCCCCATGCAGCTCTGTCAACTGAGTTTGGTGTTGACAAAGATTGCAAGGATCCAAAGCAACCAACACTGTGGATGTTTTCAGTGGCAGTGAGGGCCAAAAGGGTCTCCAGTGGTAATGACTGTTAAGGTCCTCTGAGTCTCTTCTTCTCCCACTGGGAAAGTTGAGGCTTAGGGGATCCTTTTGACATTGAATCTGGCTTGCATGCCTACTTACAGTAGCAGTGGCACTGGTGTCTGATTAGTGGTACCTGTGGAGCAACCACAAAGCCTAATCCTATAGCATGAACATATGTGGAGGAAATACAGGTCTGGGGTCTGAGGTGGTAATGGTACCAGTGCCCAGGGCACAGGCACCACCATGGACAAATTGGTAATGGTATGCCATGTCAGATGCTTGTAGAGCAGCCAGGGCTCTGGGGATGAGAACATGGACATGCACAGAGCTACAGTGCCTCTGGGGTCAGGTTAATCCTAGTTCTCTATGGCAGCTGAACTGGTGCCCTAAGCACAGGCACAAACAGAGAGATCTTGGTCCAAAGAACCAGGGTGCAAGCTAGCTCACCATGGTGGCTCTTGTGTATGAAGCATGAGTCTGTGCAGCCTTGCTTCAGAAACAGATTCAGAGCATAAGCTAGCTCACAATGGCAGCTGAGCTGGTATCTAAACTGTGGGCACATGCAGAGAGACCTTGGCTCCAGGGTCCAGGATGTGAACCAGTGTCTGAGGCATAGTCAGGTATGGTACAGCCACAGAACTGGTGTCTGAAGTGTGGGCACTCATGGAGCAGCTGAGGCTCAGAAGTCAGGGCCATACGAAGAGTTGGTTGAGATGGCAGCTCTGGTCCCAGAGTGGCATAACAGCAGCTGCTTTTGGGGAGACAGATATGTACAGCCCCATCTTCCTCTCTGGGGGTTCCTGGCAGGAATGTCAGTGTCCTCTGCAGAGCAGGCCACTGGGAGCCATGGTGGTTCCCACCACATAGCTGATACCAATAGATCCCACCTTTCTTCTTTGTTCCTAGCCATCTCCTGGTATCTCAGGTATGCCAGTCTCACCAGTGGTCCTTTCTGCATGAATATTCTCTTTTCACTCCATGGTATTGCTGTAGATTATTAAATGGGCCCCTGAGTCCTCTCAGGCCCATTTTGATTTGTGGATACCAGTATATATTTGGTTTTTTGGGGGAGGTGAGGGCTGAAGGGTGATACCTCTTACTCTGCCATCTTGGTAAAGAGGGACTATTATTTTTCATTATAAAACTTTCAACAATATGTAAAACTTTCAGAACTATGGAATTTTTTATTAAGGTAAATGTACATATAAAATTAATCATTTAAAAGTGAACAATTCAGTGGCATGCAGTACGTTCAAAATGTTATGCAACCACCACCTCTATCTAGTTCCAAAACATTTTTATAATATCATCTCCAAAGGAATCTCCATACCCATTAAGCTATTGCTGCCTGTTCCCCTACCTTCACAATTTATCTCCGAGGTATATACCCCCAAAGACTTGAAAACAAGTACTCAAACAAATAAATGTACACACATGTTCATAACAGTACTATTCACAATAGCCAAAAGGCAGAAATAGCTCAAACGTGTATCAACAAATAAATGAATTAAAAATTGTGGAATATCTTTAGTATACTAAATTGTAGTAAACAAATTGGGTTAATCACAAACAATGCAATTATTTTTAAGCTATGTAACTTTCTATGTGTAGATAAAAGTAAATGAAAACATTGTATACATTTTCCATTTATTTCAAAGTAGATAATCAAATATGATTCACTATGTCAGACTACCAATGTTTAAAAATGTTAAAGGCAAAAAAAGCAATGACCACTCAGTTCATTGGTATTGCTCTGTCAGTTCCTTTAGCAATGTGAACACTGCAAATGTGAGAAAAAGAAACGAGTCTACACAAAGTTGTATGAAAATCCTTATATACACATAGGGTGAACAAAAATTTGGGTTCTGCTAGTTGACTGAAGTGTGTTTTCCTAATTCTTACATAATTATGTCCCTCAAACTTTCCCATCATAGTCTTTTATTATCCCCACTGTAGTGGGATTGATAAGGAATCAGAGAGACCGATGGGGTTGAGGAGGATATTTATTATTTAGGTGTGCCAGCACAGTCAGATTAACATCCAAGGGACTGAGCCCTGAACAAACAGTTAAGTTATCTTTTAAGCATTTCGTGAGGTGGGGGGAGACCTGTGCAGGGGAAATATATTACGGAAGCAAGAAACAAAGAGAGTTATTTAATTAATTGAGACATGCGTTACAACATTTCTTACTTTCCAAGGAAAAGCATGTTTTATGGCTTGAGTTTATCTGTCTAGTGACCTTGCAGCTGTACAGCTAGAGAAACAGGGTCTTCACAATGCCTGGGAAAGGAGGAGGGATAAGGCTTACTAGCCACACTAAAACAGGCAGTTAATTTTTAAAGGAATCCAGCTTTTTCTCTTTCTCAGGGGGAATTGGGCTTTCTTACATACAACTGAGTTTCTGCTTACACATTCTTTAATTTCTTTTGATTCCTGTTCCACCACAATCACAGAAATATGTGGTCAAAACAAAACATGATCATTGCCATTGACCAAGTACACAAAACAAATCCTAGCTCCAAGGTTTTGTCTCTAATTCATTTCCTATCAAAATCTTGAATAACTAAATTTCAGTTGTAGCATAAGTCCTTCCATTAAAACATCTCATCAACTTCTCTCTGCCATTCTCAAATTATATTTCTGTTACAGCATGTTTCTGTGTCACATTCAGTATCAATAGCGTCACTTCACATTAGTACTAAAATGAACATCCCGAGGTGACACAACCAAACCTCTCATTCCACAAATGAAGAGACTTGTTCATACATTCATTTGGAGAGATTTCACAGTCACAGAATTCTTCCCACCTCTGATTATATTTCTCCCAATTCCTTTAAACTTTCTGTAGTAGGGAAACAAATATTAACGATTTAATTCCTTGTTCCAAAAATTGTAATGTTTCTCTCCCTGTGCTGCTTCATTTTCAGGTCTGTGGGCACTGAAATCAATCTTGCAAACCAATGAAACCAACAAGGACTTGCAAATTCATCTAGAGACAGTTATATGTTTTTATCATAGTGGGAACAAAAACTGTAAAGATTTATATACAGAATATTCAACATTGAAAGCAATCGTACTGAGTCATCTTAAGTAATTATATTGATATCCTGACAGTTGTGTATATATGTTTCCTTCAAAACTTCACACAATGACCATGTTATATCTACCCTTGAACTAACTTGATACTCTTAATACTTATGAAGTTTGTTCTTCATCCCTTTGCACTTACCACAAGTAGATACTTAAAACTACATCATTTCATCTTTGAAATTCCACATGCATCAAACAGACTCATGTATATGAGGTTCTTCACTAAAATTTGTTGAATCCTATTTATTTAAAACTAGTAAAAAGATTCAGGAAGATACTTTCATCTCAAAATAGGGTAATATAAGAGCTTTCAGGTTGAATTATTAGATAAATTAGCCCTTATTCTAAGAAAAAACAAACAGAAACTAAAAAACCCACAATTTGCAAATTTTTTATAAAGGATTCCAGAAACAGGAGAGAGATTGGATTAGATCAAGGAGAAGGTGCATTCCTTCACTGGGAGGTTGTGATTCTGTTTTTACAATTTCACTCTGGACCAAGCATCCCTCAGAGCCTGGTGGACCTGCTTGTTCCGCAGAGTGTAAATGATCGGGTTCAGCAGCGGCGTCACCACTGTGTTCACAAGAGCAGCCTCTCTGTTGGAGTCCAGCCTATCCATTTGCTTCGGCTTCACATATATGAAGACACAGCTGCCATACACCAGAGAGAGGACAATGAGGTGAGAGGAGCAGGTGGAGAAAGCTTTCTGCCGCTCCTTGGCTGACAGAAGTCATACAATTGTGACTACTATGTTGCCGTATGCAATGATGGTTATAATGAGGGATGTGAAAAGAATGAATGACACAAGGCCAAAGGCCAACATTTCAGTAGATCTGGTGTCAGAACAGGAGAGTTGGATCAGAGGGCCGGGGTCACAGAAGAAGTGAGGGATGACATGGGGTCTGCAGAAAGATAACTGGGAAACCTTCACCATGAGACCAGTGATGAGAGTGAAGCCCATGATAAAGCAGGCAGTGACCAGGTGGAAGCATGTCCTCAGACTCATGATGGTGGGGTAATGCAGAGGCTTGCAAATGGCCAGGTATCAATCCAAGGACATCGCAGCCATAAGGAAGAAAATTGTTGACCCAAGAAATAAAAATGAAAAGGACTGCATGAGACAAGTAGTAAAGGGGATTATTTGCCTGCCTGAAAGAAAGATGACTAGAAGTTTAGGAATAACTGTGGTGATAAAACAGCATTCACAGAAGGAAAAACTGCTGAGGAAGAAATACATAGGTGTCTGGAGGTGATGGTCAGCCCAGGTGTTGGTGATTATGAGCATGTTTGCCATGATGGAGGCCAGGTATGCCAGCAGGTGCACCAGGAAAAGGACATTCCCCAGATGCTGGACAGCAGGAAATCCCTCCAGGATAAACTCCTGGACTACTGCCCTGTTCCTTGCTTCTCCCATCATTGGTTTTCCATTTCTTCAATCAACTTTTAGTGAGCTATTTTACAGTGTCATGACTAAAGAATGGAGAGCTTTATTTTATTAAACATGTAAAACAGTATCTGTGTGGCAATTGGACTGTTTATTTTCAAACATTATATTTTATGTAATTTTTGTTATGTAAACATTATGATTTTTATCTATGAATATACTTATATTACATGCAGCCCAAAATAACTGTGCATGTATCTATTAGTCTTCATAAAGGATAATGTAATTTTAAAAGTATTAGTCATTTTCCTATACAGTTTATTGCCAAGCAGGAAAAAAATCCCTTCTTTTACTTACGTATCTGATCATGTAACACATTGCTGAGAAGACACCACTCATGGCATGCAGTCACAAGATGAATATTGCAAAAATAAATGTGTAACTTAAAACAAAACTTGAGGTCATTGAAGTCTGTCATCCCACAAAAAGTATTTCTTCATCATGTCTTAGGTTTTGTTTCCATCTTGGGGGAATCATAATACCATATATAGGAAAAATACTCTGGCCCCAACTGCAGCCCTCTGAGGTGAGCTAGACTAAAAGAGTCACAGACAAACTCTATCGGGGCCATTTTGACCTTTGCTGAATTTGTTTTTCTCTTCATGCCATGCTAAGTTGTCAGTCCAGGGAAGAATATATTCTGACCCTTCCAGTTCACTAGTTACACTTTCATCTAGAATAAAGCCACCTAGAGACCAATGTCCCTCTAGGATCCCTGGTGGCTACTAATTGGGCCTGTTGGAAATAGAAATTTATTACACAAGCTTCATAGTTACACTTTAATTATGTGTGCAGATATATTTAAGGAATGACAACCAAAATATAAAAAGAAGGGTTATGGCCGGGCACGGTGGCTCATGCCTGTAATCCCAGCACTTTGGGAGGCCAAGGCAGGCAGATCATGAGGTCAGAAGTTTGAGACCAGCCTGACCAACATGGTGAAACCCCATCTCTACTAGAAATACAAAAATTAGCTGGGCATGGTGGCACACGCCTGTAATCCCAGCTACTCAGGAGGCTGAGGCAGGAGAATCACTTGAACCCAGGAGGTGGAAGTTGCAGTGAGCTGAGACTGTGCCACTGTACTCCAGCCTGAGCAACTGAGCAACAGAGCAAGACTCCGTCTCAAAAAAAAAAAAAAAAAAAAAGAAGGGTTGTATGACTTGACCACAGCAATTATTTTCTGATTCATGCTCCTTGCTGTTGTCCACCTAGGTAGAATATTATTTTTCATATGTTTAACATTGGACTGTCTCTTGACACCAGTCAGGATCCACCAGGACCAATGGGCAGACTCCAGACACACCAGACATCATTAGGAGATGAACAAAGCCATCTAGAGACCAATGTCCCTCTAGGATCCTTGGTGGCTGCTAATTGGGAAATAAAAAACAAATTGAACTGAATGAAATAAAAATATAACACTCGTGTGGCACTGTTGGAAATAGAAATTTATTATACAAGTGTCATAGCTACTGTTTCATTATGTGTGCAAATATATTTAAGGAATGACAACCACAACATATAAAGAAGGGCTGTATGACTTCAATGCAGCAATTATTTTCTGATTCATGCTCCTTGCTGTTGTCCACCTAGGCAAAATAAATATTATTTTTCATCCTTTAAATTTATAAACTTCTCTTAGGTGAGCTTTTGTCACTCTGGTCAACTAATGTTCATCTCAGATCTCTGAACTCACTGTCTAATTTAGCCAAGCCCAATACTCCTACTCTTTTTAGTGTGTGAGATCAGATTGAAGAGGAATAGAGTCTGTTTGAGTTCACAGAAAATGAGTGGAAAGATGTTCCAGTCACACTGAGGCCATGTACTCACCCCAAGCAGTCATAGCAACCAGAGCTTTAGCTCCTGCTTTCCAAAAAACCAAGATGCTGTTCCAGGCCACTGGAAGTGTAAGAAAATAAACACTTCCGTTTCAGATGTCCCTAATTTGTCCCAGAGAAAAGTTCAACATGTGCATCATGCCTTCTAAGCATAATTCATCAATGAATTCAGAGCTTTCCTAAACTGAGATAAGAGAAAGTGATACCTTCACGGCCACCTTGCTTGATGAAATCCTGGGAAAGAAAGGAAACAGCACACTTTCCCAACATCCTGCAGGAGCCTGGGAATGAGATCACTTGGAATTCCAAAAAGTTTCCACACTCTCTTTGTAGGCCCTAGGTTCCCCCAGACCACCATCCTCCTCCTGTGCCTGCCAACACCAGCAGGAGATGGTAATTGCTGGGCAAATACTCCAGGGCAGAGTGGGAGACAACAACATCTTCACTTAAACTGGTGTCTTGTACATAAATAATATCTCTCCAAAGTGCATGCAAGCACACTGAGTTTGCCACTCCCTGACCTCTCCAGACTGGAAGAATACCCACACTATTGAAAGCAGAAATAAAAGTGATATGAATTTCCCTTACCATATGTTTAACATTGGACTGTCTCTTGATACCAGTCAGGATCCACCAGGACCAATGGGCAGACTCCAGACACACCAGGATATCATCATTAGGAGATGAACAAAGCCATCTAGAGACCAATGTCCCTCTAGGATCCCTGGTGGCTGCTAATTGGGAACTGTTGGAAATAGAAATTTATTACACAAGCATCGTAGTTACTCTTTCATTATGTGTCCAAATATTATCATATGAAAATGTCTGAAAGTGTCCTCCATGAAAATCTTTAAAAATGGAGTACATATAATTCCCCAAGTTTATAAAGTTCCAGATTGCATTATGCTACTAAGACGGGGTTGAAAGGTCAAGTGAGGAACTTAGAGCTTCACCTGGCAGTAATGAGGTGGATGTCCCCTTTACTCGGCCAGAGCAGTGTCAAAGAAAGCCAGATAAAATGTAAGGTTTAAATAAGGCCAGTGCCTCATAACATAAAACCCACAATGTCCAGGTGTTATTTGAAAACCACTTGTTATGCCAGGAACTAGGAAGATCTCAACTTAAATTTAAAAAGAAAATCAATAGACACCAACATTAAAATGACAGGGATATTAGAACTATATGACAAAGAGTTTAAAGCAGCCATCACAAAAGTGCTTCAATAAGCAATTACAAATATGCTTGAAATACATTTTAAAAATAGAGTCTCAGCAAAAAATAGAAAGTTTCATCCAAGATAGAGAAAACATAAAGAAGAACCAAATAAAATTTTGGAACTGAAAAATAGAGTAAATTAAAATTTTAAAACAGTGGAAGGATTCAACAGCAGAATAGAGAGGACAAAGGGAAAATCAATTAACTGATAGATAAAACAATAGAATTTACTCAATTTGGGCAACACAAAGAATATATACTGAGGCCAGGTGTGGTGGCTCATGCCTGTAATCCTAGCACTTTGGGAGACCAAAGTGGGTGAATTTCCTGAGCTCAGGAGTTCCAGACCAGCCAGGGCAACATGGTGAAAAACCCATTTCTATTAAAAATACAAAAACTTAGCTAAGCACGGTGGTGCATGCCTGTAGTCTCGGCTGCTAGAGAGGCTGAGGCAGGAGAATCACTTGAGCCTGGGAGGCAGAGGTTGCAGTGAGCTGAGATTGTGCCATTGCACTCCAGCCTGGGTGACAGAGCAAAACTCTGTCTCACACACACACACACACAAAAATATATATATATATATACTGAAAAAAAAACAAACAAAAAAAACCCAAAAGGAAATAATAGAGACTCATGGGTCTGTAGGACTATAACAAATGATCCAATATTTATGTAATATATATATATATATTCTACACATTCTATATATATTCTCTATATGTATAGAATGTGTATCCCAAACAATGGAACTGCAAAAGATTTGAAACAATGTGGTAGAATTGAATGGAGAAAAAAATAAATTTGCAATTACAGTTTTAGACTTCACTATTCTTCTCTCAATAACTGATAGAACAACTAGACAAAAATACAGAGTAACTCAATACCACCAATCACCAATAAAGCCTATCCAACAAAATAAAACACTCTACCCAATGATAGTAGAATTCACATTCTTTTCATGTGCCCATCAAACATACACCAACCACACACACTACACTACAAATAACATACACTAATTACATTCTGGGCCACAAAACAAATTCCAATAAATTTTAAATAATTGAAATCATACAGAATGTGTTATACCACCACTATTCAATCATTAACAAAAAGATAACAGGAAATTAACAGAAATCAATAGTAGAAAGATAACAGGAAAAAAATCTCCAAATGCTTGGAAACTAAACAACATACTTCTAACTAGTCAATGGGTCAAGGAGGAAGTCTCAGAGGAAATAAAAAACAAATTGAACTGAATGAAATAAAAATATAACACTCGTGTGGCACATCCTAAGTACATATATTAAAAAAGGAAAAGCCTCAATATCCTAAGCTCCCAATTCAAGAGCCCAGGGGCTCTTTAGTCAGCAGGTGATGAACCCTGACAGGTCTCTGTGTGACATAGCAGCACTGAGTTCATTCCTCCTGTCACTGTGCTCTCCTCCCAAGCGAACAGATTTCTCTACATTGTATGGCTCTACTGGGAGCTGGGGAAGGGATGGCTCAAGCATTCCCTTAGCTGCCCCAGCTTGTGTTTAGTAAGTTGCATGCTCCACCAGTCCACTGGCTCTGAGCCCAGCTCAGCACTAGGATGTGCCTGGGAATTGCAAACCTTATGGCCAAAACAGCCCCTCAAGTTCACTTAGGGCCCCAGGGTACTTTAGCAAGGCTTGTTGGAACTGAAGCTCTAACTCCTGAGATGGGAAATTCCCCTCTGGCCAGGACCAATTGAAATTCTCCTTCTGTAGGCAGATGTCAGCTCAGTATAGCCTGGTTCTGCTTTCCACTGTGAGAAGGTAGCACTGAGCTCAATGCAAAGCCTTTAGACTGCTGTGCTCTCCCTCTCCAAAGCACACAGATTCTCTGTGCTGTGTGCTGCTGCTGGGGGATAGGGGAGAGGGTGGCATCAGCAATACAAGATGGTCTTTTCTATCATCTTCAATGTCTCTTTCAGCAATATGAAGTTAAAGCCAGATATTGTGATTGTTCACCTGATTTGGGGTTCTCGTGATGGTGCTTTATGTGTGTAGTTAGCTGTGAAAATTTGGTGTTCCTGCAGAAGGAATGAATGGTGTAGGCTTCTATTTGGCCTTCTTGCTCTGCTCTTTCTTCTTTGATTTCTTTCATTAGCATTTTATAGTTTTGGCATACACGTTCTGTACATGTTTGTTTAGATTCACATTGGAGTATTTCATTTTATTTGGTGATTGTAAATGGTACTGTTTTAGTTTCAATGTCCACACATTCATTGTTAGTATACAGAAATATAATTAATTTTTGTATATTAATCTTGTATCCTGCAGCCTTGCTGAACTCACTCATTGGTTGTTGATGTTTGTAAACTTTTTTGTGTATATAAATTAGTTGGAATTTTCTAAATAGGCAATCATGTCATCTGCAAATAGTAACAGCTTTATTTTTCCTTTTGATCTATGTGTCTTTTGTTTCTTTGTTATGTCTCATAGCACTGGCTAGACTTGCAGTGCTATGTCGGATATAAGTAGGGAGTGGGCATTCTTACCTTGTTCCTGATCCTCAGGGGAAACCATTCAGTATTTCACTCTTAAGTTTGTTGTTAGCTGTGGGTTTTTTGTAGCAAGTTGAGGATGTTCCCTTATATTCCTATTTTTCTGAGAGTTTTAATATAAGTAAAACTTTGACAAATGCTTTTCTGTAGCCAATAATAGGATCATGTGAATTTTCTTCTTTAGCTTCTTAATATGGTAGATTACATTGATTTCTGAATATTAAACCTGCCATGCATACTTGGAATAAACCCCACTTTTTCATAGTGTATAGTTCTTTGTATATGTCACTGTATTCTATTTGTTAAATTTATTAAGAATTTTGTATCTATATTTGTGAGAGACATTGGCCTCTAGTTTTCTTTTTGTACTATCACTGTCTAGTTTTGAAATAGAGTAATAATAGCTTCATAAAATGAATTATAAAGCTTTTGTGTCTCTTCTATTTCTTTGTAAGATATTTCATAAAATTGGTGCTTTTTTTTTTTTTTTTGAGATGGCGTCTCACTCTGTCACCAGGCTGGAGTGCAGTAGTGTGATCTCAGCTCACTGCAACTTCCGTCTCCTAGGTTCAAGTGATTCTCCTGCTTCAGCCTCCCAAGCAGCTGAGATTACAGGTGCCTGCCACCTAATTTTTGTATTTTTAGTAGAGACAGGGTTTCTCCATGTGGGCCAGCATGGTCTTCATCTCTTGACCTCATGATCTGCCCACCTCAGCTTCCCAAAGTGCTGGAATTACAGGCATGAGCCACTATGCCCAGCCACAACCCAATTTTTCCTAAAAGATATGGATATTTCTTTTTGAGAGTTTTAAAATTTTGAATGCAATTTTCTTATTTGATATAGGATTATTTAAATAATTTATTTCATATTAAGCAAGTTGTGGTATTGGTTCATCTCCTTGAAGTTGTCAAATTTATGTCTTTAGTGTTTTTAGCATTCCCTTATTATCTTTTTAATGTTTGTAGGGTCTCTATTAATGTCTCCTGTTTCATTACTGGTATTGATGATTTGAGTCTTCTCTCTTTCTTCATTGTCAGTCTTGCTAGAGTTTTTCAAGTTTATTTATTTTTTCAAAGAACCAGCTCTTTTTAATTGATTCTCTCTTTTATTTTTCTGTTTTTAATTTTATTGATTTCTGCTCTTATAACTATTATTTTCATGTTTTTGCTTGCTTTGAATTTATTTTGCTCTTCTTTGTCTGGGTTCTTGAGGTGGGAGCACCTCAAAAAGTTGGGGGTACAAAGTAAAGTGTGGCATTTGTATTGGTTCTCTTTTTGCTTCAATGTTAGTTTGTTTCTGTAATTAGTGTTAAGTTGTGATCAGCATAAATAATGGGTTATATTATTTGCAAACCTCATGGTAAAATCAAATAAAAAAAAACAGATACACAAAAAATGAAAGGCAAGAAATTAAATCTACTACCAGAGAAAATTGCCTTCATTAAAAGGAAGACAAGAAGGAAGGAAAGAAGAAAGAGAAGACCACAAAATAACCAGAAACAAAAAACAAAATGGCAGAAGTAAGTCCTTACTTATAATTACATTGAAAGTAAATAGACTAAACTCTCCCATTAAAAGACATAGAGTGGCTGAATGGATAAAAAAGCAAGACCCAGTGATCTGTTGTCTACCAAAGCACATTTAACCTATATAGATACACACAGACTGAAAATAAAGGGATGGGAAAAGATATTCCTTGCCAATGAAAACCAAAAAAGAACAGGAGTAGCTACTTTATATCAGTCAAAATAGACTTCAAGACAAAAACTCTAAGAAGAGACAAAGAAAGTCATTATCTAATGATAAAGGGGTAATTATGTAAGAGGATATAACAATTGTAAATATATATGCACTCAACACTGGAGCACTCAGATGTATAAAGCAAATATTATTAGAGTTAAAGAAAGAGACAGACTTTAATACAATAATATATGGAGACTTCTACACTCCAATTTTAGCATTGGACAAATCTTGCAGACAGAACATCAACAAAGAAACATTGGGCTTAATTTACACTGTAGACCAAATAGACCTAATAGATCTTTACAGAACATTTAATCCAATGGCTGTAGAATATATATTTTTATCCTCAGCATATGGATCATTCTTAAGGACAGACAATATGTTAGGTCACAAAACAAGCCTTAAAACATTCAAAAAATTAAAATAATATCAAACCTTCTCTGATCACAATAGAATAAAACTAGAAATCAACAAGAGGAGTTTTAGAAATGATCCAAACACATGGAAATTAAACGGTGTGTTTCTAAATGACCAGGGAGTCAATGAAGTTAAGAAGAAAATTGAAAAATTTCTGGAAACAAATGATAATGGAAACGCAACATACCAAAACCTGTGGGATACAGCAAAAGTAGTACTAATAAAGAAATTTACAGTTATATGTGCTTACATCAGAGAGGAAGAAACGCTTCAAAAAAATAACCTAACATTGCATCTTAAAGAACTAGAAAAGGAAGCAACCTAATACTGTAAGTTAAAGAACTAGAAAAGCAAGCCAAATCCAAAACTAGTAGAAGAAATAAATAAATACCAGAGCAGAAATAAATAAATTTGAAATAAAGAAAATGCAAAAGTCAATAAAACAAAAAGTTGTTTTTTGAAAAGATAAATAAAGTGGACAAACCTTTAGCTAGACTAAGAAAATCAAAAAGAAGACTCATAAATAAAGTCAGAGTTCACAAAGCAGACGTTGCAACTGATGTCACAAAAATTCAAAGGATCATTGGTGGCTACTATGATCAACTGTATGTAAACAACTTGGAAACATTAGAGGAAATGGATGAACTCCTAGACACATACAACCTACCAACAGTGAACCATGCAGAAATAAAAAAACTGAATAGACCAACAATCAGCAAGAAGATCAAAGCTATATTAAAAGTCTCCCAGTAAAGAGAAGCCCGTGGGTGGTGCTTCCAAGACGGCCAAATAGGAACAGCTCCAGTCTGCAGCTCCCAGCAAGATTGATGCAAAAGATGGGTGATTCCTGCATTTCCAACTGAGGTACCTGGTTCATCTCACTGGGACTGGTGGGACAGTGGGTGAAGCCCATGGAGGGTGAGCTAAAGCAGGGCAGGATGTTGCCTCAACCAGGAAGCACAAGGGGTTGGGGGATTTCCCTTTCCTGGCCAAGGAAAGCCATGACAGACTGTACCTGCAGAAACAGTACACTCCTGATCAAATACTGCACTTTCCTGCAGTCTTAGCAACCAGCAGACCAGAAGATACCCTCCTGTACCTGGCTTAGAGGGTCCCACGCCCATGGAGCCTTGCTCACTGCTAGTGCAGCAGTCTGAGATTGACCTGAGATGCTGCAGATTGGTGGGTGGAGGGGAGTCAGCCATTGCTGAGGCTTAAGTAGCTCACAGTGTAAACAAAGGGGCCAGGAGAGGCCAGGAAGCATGAACTAGGTGGGGTCCACCTCAGCTCAGCAAAGCCTACTGCTTCTATAGATTCCACCTCTGGGGGCAGGGCATACTAGAACAAAAGGCAGCAGACAGCTTCTGCAGACTTAAACATCCCTGTCTGATGGCTCTGAAGAGAGAAGTGGTTCTCTCAGCACAGCGTTTGAGCTCCAAAAACAGACAGACTGACTACTCAAGTGGGTCCCTGACCCCCATGTAGCCTGACTGGAAAACACCTCCCAGGAGTGGCCAAAAGACAGCCCAAACAGGTAGGTACCCTTCTGGGATGAAGCTTCCAGAGGAAGGATCATGCAGCAATATTTGCTGTTCTGCAGCCTCCAATCATGATACCCAGGCAAACAGGGTCTGGAGTGGACCTCCAGCAAACTCCAATAGACCTGCAGCTGAGGGTCTGACTGTTAGAAGGAAAACTAACAGACAGAAAGGAATAACATCAACATCAACAAAAAGAACATCCACACCAAAACCCCATCTGTAGGTCACCAACATCAAAGAACAAAGGTGGATAAAACCACAAAGATGGGTAGAAACCAGAGCAGAAAAGTTGAAAATTCCAAAAAAAACAGAGTGCCTCTTCTCCTCCAAAGGGTCACAGCTCTTCGCCAGCAAGGGAACAAAAGTGAATGAAGAATGAGTTCGATGAGTTGATAGAAGTAGGCTTCAGAAGGTCAGTAATAACAAACTTCTCTGAGCTAAAGGAGCATGTGCTAACCCATTGTAAGGAAGCTAAAAACCTTGAAAAAAGGTTAGACAAATGGCTAACTAGAATAAGCAGTGTAGAGAAGACCTTAAATGACCTGATGGAGCTGAAAACCATGGCACAAGAACTTCATGACGCATGCACAAGCTTCAGTAGTCGATTCAATCAAGTGGAAGAAAGGATATCAGTGATTGAAGATCAAATTAATGAAATAAAGCTAGAAGACAAGATTAGAGAAAAAAGAGTGAAAAGAAATGATAAAAGCCTCCAAGAAATATGGGACTATGTGAAAAGACCAAATCTATGTCTGATTGGTGTAATGGAAAGTGACAGGGAGAATGGAACCAAGTTAGAAAACACTCTTCAGATATTATCCAGGAGAACTTCCCTAACCTAGCAAGGCAGGCCAGCATTCAAATTCAGGAAATACAGAGAACACCACAAAGATACTCCTCGAGAAGAGCAACCCTAAGACAAATAATTGTCAGATTCACCAAGGTTGAAATGAAGGAAAAAATGTTAAGGGCAGCCAGAGAGAAAGTTTGGGTTACCCACAAAGGGAAGCCCCTCAGACTAACAGTGGATCTCTCAGCAGAAACCCTACAAGCAAGAAGAGAGTGGGGGCAAAATTCAACATTATTAAAGGAAAGAATTTTCAACCCAAAATCTCATATCCAGCCAAACTAAGCTTCATAAGTGAAGGAGAAATAAAATCCTTTACAGAGAAGCAAATGCTCAAAGATTTTGTCACCACCAGGCCTGCCTTACAAGAGTTCCTAAAGGAAGCACTAAATATGGAAAGGAACAATCGGTACCAGCCACTGCAAAAACATGCCAAATGGTAAAGACCATTGACACTATGAAAAAAACTGCATTAATTAATGGGCAAAATCACCAGCTAACATCATGTCAGGATCAAATTCAAACATAACAATATTAACCTTAAATGTAAATGGGCTAAATGCCCCAATTAAAAGACACAGACTGACAAATTGGATAAAGAGTCAAGACACATTGGTGTGCTGTATTCGTTAGACCCATCTCATGTGCAAAGATGCACATAGGCTCAAAATAAAGGGATGGAGGAAGATCTACCAAGTAAATGGAAAGCAAAAAAAAGCAGGGGTTGCAATCCTAGTCTCTGATAAAACAGACTTTAAACCAACAAAGATCAAAAGAGACAAAGAAGGCCACTACATAATGGTAAAGTGATCAATCCATCAAGAAGAGCTAACTATCCTAAATATATAGGCACCCAATACAGGAACATCCAGATTCATAAAGCAAGTCCTTATAGACCTACAAAGAGACTTAGACTCCCACACAATAATAATGGGAAACTTTAACACCTCACTGTCAACATTAGACAGATCAACGAGACAAAAGGTTAACAAGGATATCCAGGACTTGAACTCAACTCTGAACCAAGCAGACCTAATAGACATCTACAGAACTCTACACCCCAAATCAACAGAAAATACATTTTTCTCAGCACCACATCACACTTATTCTAAAATTGACCACATAATTGGGAGTAAAATACTCCTCAGCAAATGTAAGAGAACAGAAATCACAACAAACTGTCTCTCAGACCACAGTGCAATCAAATTAGAACTCAGGATTAATAAACTCATTCAAAACCACACAACTACATAAAAACTGAGCAACCTGCCCCTGAATGACTACTGGGCAAATAACAAAATGGAGGAGCAATTAAAAATGTTCTTTGAAACAAATGAGAAAAAAGACACAACATACCAGAATCTCTGGGACACATTTAAAGCAGTGTGTGGAGGGAAATGTATAGCACTAAATGCCCACAGAGAAAGCAGGAAAGATCTAAAATTGGCACCCTAACATCACAATTAAAGAACTAGAGAAGCAAGAGCAATCACATTCAAAAGCTAGCAGAAGGTAAGAAATAATTAAGATCAGAGCAGAACTGAAGGAGATAGAGACACAAAGAACCCTTCAAAAAATCAATGAATCCAGGAGCTGGTTTTTGAAATGATCAACAAAATTGATAGATCGCTAGCAAGACTAATAAAGAAGAAAAGAGAGAAGAGTCAAATAGATGCAATAAAAAAAGATAAAGGGGGTATCACCACTGAGCCCACAGAAATACAAACTACCATCATAGAATACTATAAACACCTCTATGCAAATAAACTAGAAAATCTAGAAGAAATGGGTAAATTCCTGGACACATACACCCTCCCAAGACTAAACCAGGAAGAAGTTGAATCTCAGATTAGAGCAATAACAGGTTCTGAAATTGAGGCAATAATTAATAGCCAACAAACCAAAAAAAGTCCAGGACCAGATGGATTCACAGCCGAATTCTACCAGAGGTACAAAGAGGAGCTGCTACCATTCCTTCTGAAACTATTTCAATCAATAGAAAAAGAGGGAATCCTCCCTAACTCCCTAACTCATTCTGTGATGCTAGCATCATCCTGATACCAAAGCCTGGAAGAGACACAACAAAAAGAGAAAATTTTAGGCCAATATCCCTGATGAATATCAATGCAAAAATACTCAATAAAATACTGGCAAACTTAATCCAGCAGCACATCAAAAGCTTATCCACCATGATCAAGTTGGCTTCATCCTTGGTATGCAAGGCTGGTTCAACATATGCAAATCAATAAACATAATCCATCACTGAAACAGAACAATGACAAAAACCACATGATTATCTCAATAGATGCAGAAAAGACCTTGGACAAAATTCCACAGCTGTTCGTGCTAAAAAATCTCAATAAACTAGGTATTCATGGAATGTATTTCAAAATAATAAGAGCTATTAATAACAAACCCACAACCAATATCATACTAAATTGGCAAAAACTGGAACCATTCCTTTTGAAATGTGGCACAAGACAAGGATGTTCTCTCTCACGACTCCTATTCAACATAGTGGTGGAAGTTCTGGCCAGGGCAATCAGGAAAGAGAAAGAAATAAAGGGCATTCGATTAGGAAAACAGGAAGTGAAATTGTCTCTATTTGCAGATGACATGATTGTATATTTAGAAAACTCCATGGTCTCACCCAAAATCTCCTTAAGCTGATAAGCAACTTCAGCAAAGTCTCGGGATACAAAATCAATGTGCAAAAATCACAAGCATTCCTATACACCAATAATAGACAAACAGAGAGCCAAATCATGAGTGAACTCCCATTCACAATTACTAAAAACAGAATAAAGTACCTAGGAATCCAACTTACAAGGGATGTGAAGGACCTCTTCAAGGAGAACTACAAACCACTGCTCAATGAAATGAAAGAGGACACAAACAAATGGAAGAACATTCCATGCTCGTGGATAGGAAAGATCAATATCATGAAAATGACCATACTGCCCAAAGTAATTTATAGATTCAATGCTATGTCCATCAAGCTACCACTGACTTTCTTCACAGAATTGGAAAAAACTACTTAAAAGTTCATATGGAACCAAAAAAGAGCCCATATAGCCAAGGCAATCCTAATCAAAATGAACAAAGCTGGAGGCATCATGCTACCTGACTTCAAACTATACTACAAGGCTACAATAACCAAAACAGCATGGTACTGGTAGCAAAACAGATAAATAGACCAATGGAACAGAGCAGAGGCCTCAGAAATAACACCACACATCTACAACCATCTGATCTTTGACAAACCTGACAAAAACAAGAAATGGGGAAAGGATTCCCTATTTAATAAGTGGTGCTGGGAAAACTGGCTAGCCATATGTAGAAAGCTGAAACTAGATCCCTTTCTTACACTGTATACAAAAATTAACTCAAGATGGGTTAAGGACTTAAATGTAAGACCTAACACCATGAAAACCCTAGAAGACAACCTAGGCAATACCATTCAGGCCATAGTCATGGGCAAAGACTTCATGACTAAAACACAAAAGCAATGGCAACAAAAGCCAAAATAGACAAATGGAATCTAATTAAACTAAAGAGCTTTCTGCACAGCAAGATAAACTATCATCAGAGTGAACAGGCAACCTATAGAATGGGAGAAAATCTTTGCAATCTACCCATTTGACAAAGGGCTAATATCCAGAATCTACAAAGAACTTAAACAAATTTACAAGAAAAAACCAAACAACCCCATCAAAAAGTGGGTAAAGGATATGAACAGACATTTCTCAAAAGAAGACATTTATGCAGCCAATAGACATATGAAAAAATGCTCATCATCACTGGTCATCAGAGAAATGCAAATCAAAACCACAATGAAATACCATCTCATGCCAGTTAGAATGACAATCATTAAAAAGTGAGGAAACAACAGATGCTGGGAAGGATGTGGAGAAGTAGGAACACTTTAACACTGTTGGTGGGAGTGTAAATTAGTTCAACCATTGTAGAAGACAGTGTTGTGATTCCTCATCAATCTAGGACTAGAAATACCATGTGACCCAGTGATCCCATTACTGGGTATATACCCAAAGGATTATAAATCATGCTACTATAAAGACACATGCACAAGTATATTTATTGCAGCACTATTCACAATAGCAAAGACTTGGAACCAACCCAAATGTCCATCAATGGTAGACTGGATTAAGAAAATGTGGCACATGTACACCATGGAATACTATGCAGCCATAAAAAAGGATGAGTTCATGTCCTTTGCAGGGACATGGATGAAGCTGGAAATCATCATTCTAAGCAAACTATCACAAGGACAGAAAACCAAACACTGCAGGTTCTCACTCATAGGTGGGAGCTGAACAACAAGAACACATGGACAGAGGGCAGGGAACATCACACACCAGGGCCTGTCAGGGGGTGGTGGGCTGGGGGAGGAATAGCATTAAGAGAAATACCTAATGTAAATAACAAGTTGATGGGTGCAGCAAACCAATACGGCACATGTTTACCTATGTAACAAACCTGGACTTTGTGCACATGTACCCTAGAATTTAAAATATAATAATAATAATAATTATTATTATTACTATTAAAAGATGTGAATTGGGGCATGTAAAATATAAAGTATGAGGATGGGGATTAAAATTTTTGAGTTTTGAAAATGTCATCAACTTAGAATAGCTTCTTATAACTGTAAGAAATGTTAGTAAGCTTCACGACAACCACAAAGCAAAAACCTATATGGACACAAATAGATAAAAAAGAAAGGAATCAGAGCATATCACTACAGAAAATCATCTAATCACAAGGAAAGACAGGAAGAGGAAAAAAGGAACAAAGCATCTACAAAACAACCAAAAACCAACTAACCAAATGGCAGTAGTAAGTCCTTACCTATGAATAAGTATCTTGAATGTAAATGAATTAAATTGCTAAATAAAAATACTCAGAGTGGTTGAATGTACCAGAAAAAGATCCGACTATATGCTCCCTACAAAAGATTTACATCACTTTTAAGGATACACATAGACTAAAAGTAAAGGGATGGAAATGATATTTCATGATGGAAAACAAAGAGCAGGGGTAGCTATACTTATATTAGATAAAATAAACTTTTAAGTTGGAAACTAAAATAAGGAAAGGAAGATCATTATATAATAATGAAGGGGTCAGTTAATACAGAAAAAATAATAATTGTAAATATATATGCACCCAACATTGAGGTACCTAAATATAAAGCAAAAAGATCTGAAGGGAGAAGTGGGTTATAATACAATAACTGTAACGGACTTCAGTACCACACTTTTAACAATAGAGAGATTGCCCAGACAGAAAATTAATAAGAAAACATTGGATTTGAACAACATTTTAGATAAAATGGCTCTAATAGACATATGCAGAACATTCCATTCACCAGTCACAGCATATATATTAGTCTGAAGAAGATAAATAAGAAATAGAAAGGGAAATTTAAAATATATTGAGGAAAAAATAAATGAAACAGAGCCTAGAAACACAATAGAAAAGATTAACAAACTGAAAAAAGAGAAGGGTTGATTTTATGAAATGATAAAAATAAAAAAAATTAGCTAGACTAACAAAAAAGAGTGAATATTCAAATAAAATCAGAAATGAAAAAGACATTACAGGTTATACCACAGAAATACAAAGAATCAGAGAGGATTATGAACATTACATGCAAACAAATTGGATAACCTAGAAGAAACGGATAAATGTCTAGAAACATGCAGTTTATCAAGAATGAATCATGAAGAAACAGAAATATGGATAGATCAATAACTAGTAAGAAGATTAAATTAGTAATCAAAACCTTCCTACAAAGAAAATCAGTAACAGATGGCTTTACTGATAAATTGTACCAAATATGTAAAGAAGAAGTAATATCATTATTTCTCAAACTCCTCCAAAAATGTTGAATAGGAGAGAAGACTTCCAAATTCATTTTATGAGGCCAGCATTACTCTGATACAAAACCAGACAAGAGCCCTACAAGAAAAGAAAATTACCAGACAATATCCCTGATGAACATAGATGCAAAAATACTTTTATTAGCAAACTGAATTTAATAGAACATCAAAAGGATCATTTACCATGATCAAGTGGGATTTATCCCAGGAATTTAAGTGTGATTTGACAAACAGAAACCCATAAATGTGATACATCACATTAAGAGAATGAAAGAAAAAAATATGTGATTCTCTCAAATACAGAAAAAGCATTTGACAAAATTCTTCTTTACAGCATTCTTTCATGATAAAAGCTTCCACAAATTAGTTATAGAAGGAACAAACCTCAGCACAATAAAAACTATATATAACAAACACACAGTTAACACTGGACTCAATGGTGAAAAGTTGAAAGCTTCTAAGGTCAGAAAGAAGAAAATGATGTCCACTCTTACCACTTATATTCAAGATAGTTCTGGAAGTACTACCCAAAGCTATTATGCAAGATACCAAAATAAAAGGCATCCAAATTGAAAAGGAAGAAGTTAAATTGTCTTTCATTGCAGATGACATAATCTTATGGGTAGAAAACTCTAAGCACTTCATAAAAACTATTAGAACTAATAAATGAATTCAGTAAAGTTGCAGAATAACCTAGAAGAAATAGATAAATGCTAGAAAAATTTGTATCTTTTCTATACATTAACAATGAACTATCCAACAAAGGAACCAAGAAAACAATCTCATTTACTATATCATAAAAATAGGAATAAATTTAACCAAGGTGGTGAAAGTTCTGTATATGGAGGATGAGAAAACATTGGTGTAAGAATTTGAAGAAGACACAAATATATAGAAATATATCCCATGTTCATGGATTGGAAGAATTAGTATTGTTAAACTACTCATACTACCAAAAGTGATTCAGTGTAATCCCTATCAAAATTTCAGAGACATTTTTTACTTATACTAACTCTAAAGAATCTAAAAAATCACGTTGGCTAATGTGAATCTATTTAAAATAAAACATTTGGGTACTGACTTTCAAGAAAGGTCAAGTAACAGTCCTACTACCAGAAAGTCCCTGAAAAAAAAAAGTTTGCTAAGAAATACTAACCTTTTCAAAATGCTCAAGGTAGGTAACTTGTTTTTTATTTACTTGGTTGTGGAAATGGAGACTATCCCAGAAGAGATAGGTCTGCCTGCAGGTCTCCTAATGACAGGCACAAGAACCAGTGCCAAACGAGAATCAAATGTGTAGCCACCAGGCACCCAGAGGTGTGCCTAGGCATGGAGGTGGGAAACTTTCCTGGCTCCAGGTTCGATGTATGGGGATTGAGGGGAGCCTAAGCATTGATCTCTTTCTGGGCACAGAGTTGAGAGGGTCTCACTGCACCATAATCTGTCAGAAAGATGTTGAGAAAACAAAATAAGCCAGAGAACCAAGAAACACATGCTGTATTCCATTCAAGAGCAAGCAAAAGTAATTTTTGATTATGCAAATAAAAAGAATTGTTTTCTCTTGGTGTGGGCTATTGACTGGGTAGGGCCAAAGGAAATTTAAAGTGAAATGGGAATGTTTTATAATTTGAGTAGGGCTTACATGTGTTTACATAAGTAAAAAATTATCAACCTTTACAATTAAGATTTGCGCATTTTACAGTATGTAAATTAGACCTCCATAAAGAAAACACCACATTGAAAAGCAAAAAAATTAGGGAAAATAGGGGAAAAGGCAAAAACAGCTTAATTGTAAAAAAGTATTTTTGTTGCTTAAGCCGCTCTTTCTTAACATGTGTAATTAAGTATTTTACAAATTTTATAACCCTGGGACAGTCATGCCAAATCTACCTCTGAAGACTTTCACAGAGGACCATGTTGACTATTGAGAATGATGGCAGTATGTTACTATATGCAGTGACATGGTAATTGCAATATATTTCTGCTGAAATTTCCCATTTTAGACAGTAAACAATTAAATATCCCCTGAGAATCTGTTGTGATTTTAGTTCCTGTTTCCTTTTTCACACTCCACTGATGACAGGTGAATGTTCCAGGGCTTTGTCCTTCCAGACCTTGTGTGCTTTCATTGGTGATAGCAAGTGCTACCAGAGGGAATTCAAATGTATTTTCATTTATGACTGCAGTAATGCTCACCTGCTTAGCAAGGTGAGGAGTAACTGGTTGGGGGGAAAGTGGCTAACAGGGTCTATAAGCAAGTAAATTTGGCCTTTGTGGTCTCCTTTTCCTGAGTCTGTTTTGGGATGGATGCATGTCCAACCAAATTTGACATTAATCATGGTGGACTGTGTCATCATGTCCCACAGAATGAATAAGACTATGTTCAAGAATTCTAAATAGTTACATCAGCAAATGCTAATGAAGATTTGGGACATTTTTATTATCTTAATGTCTAGGATTTATCAGCCAGATTGCCATAGGGAAAAACTATGACTCTTTACTCCTCCAGGATTTGGAAATCTCTGTCTTCATTGAAAATAACTGGCCTTAACAATTTCCTATTGATTTGACATAAGGCATCCATTGACTTTTTATAGGTCTAGCTTTTTCTTTTTTCTTTCCATTAGCCTAGGATAAAGGTCCTGGCTTGTTGGAAGAAAAGAGAAGCATATAATCGCAGACATTCTATTTCCTATGCACTGCTTCTTGGTGAGTACTTGACCATGGGCATGATTTGCAATCAAATGGGTTAAATATTTTAACTGGTCTAAGAGATAAGTTGAAGCAATAGGTTTGGCCAAATCAAACAATTAAATCAAATACAATTTAATTATGGTATCTTATTCACTAGAGCACTAATTTCCAGCAGATGCCCAGACTCCTTCCCAAAGATTGTGTATCGGTTCATCCAGTTTCTAGCTAGGCTTTGCCTTTTTAAAACAACTAATGTTCCTCTAGTGGTTGCAATGGGCATCCAGGCACCATTACAGTCCCACCAGAATCTTCCAACGTAATAATAATATGCCCAGAATAAGGAGCATTGAAGAGTAATTTATGACTAACAGCAGAAGGAAACACTTCCATTCTGCTAGGTTGATAGAATGAGAAGAATACTGATTCACCTGTTGTATGCCTATCCATTGAGTCTGAACAGCAAAGTTATGTAACCATTTTTCCCCATCTTTAGACATGGTTTCTTTTAAATCCATGGACTGGGTAGTTATGAGATGCTATGATAGTGAGCCTTAAGGCTCACTCTAGCGTCTTGGGTAAAGAACTCAAGCTAAATGAACTTCAGGAAAATAACTGGGTTGGAACATGGCTTTTTCATGTTTTCTATATTCAGATGGCGAAAGTGAATGCATAGGAGGGCTTTATGGAACCCGTCATATCTGAAGTATTGAAATTAAAACTGTGACCTCATGAAATAATATTATCTGGGGGGTGACAGCCTTCATTGTTATCTGTCTGTCTGAGGAAAATAATACTTTTTGTTTTGCATTGTTCACCTTATGCAGTATTATTCAAAGATGTTATTGTCTAGAAAACTTAAATTGCACATAAAAATTATTCTCCAAAACAAAACCAAAAAGTAAAACTTCAATGTTTATAATTTAACCATGCAAAATGTTCACAATAATTTATAATAAAATGTTCTGAAAATAGAAAATGATTTCTCATTCAGAATAGCAACTGCAAGCAGTGTTTTTTTTTAAAATATGGCCATCAATTAAATTATTTGGTCTTCAGTGATATTTTCTACCTAGCAGATCAAAAAGGGTTGGTGACAGATGGAGACATGGAGATAAAGATGGAGATGAGAAATGGGACAGCAGTCCAGGAATTTATCCTGGAAGGGTTTCCTGCCATCCAGCCCCTAGGGTATGTCCTCTTCCTGGTGCACCTGCTGGCATACCCAGCCTCCATCATGGGAAACACACTCATAATCACCATCACCTGGCTAACCATCACCTCCAGACATCTATGTATATTTTGCTCAGCAATTTCTCCTTCTGTGAATGCTGTTTTATAACTGCAGTTATTCCTTAGTTGCTCGTCATCTTTCTTTTAGGCAGGTAAATGATTTCCTTTGCCTCCTGTTTCACACAAGTCTTTGTCATTGTATTTCTGGAAGTAGCAGCCTTCCTCCTCATAGCTGTGATGTCCTGGCTATTTGCAAGCCTCTGCATTACCCCACCATCATGAGTATCCCAGTGAGCAAAGCGTGGCTCCCAGATGGTGGGCTTTCCTTAATTTGCACTAAAAAAAAAAAAAAAAAAAAAAAAAATTTAAAGAGAGAAATTCTTTAAAAAAATTAAACTGTTTATTTTGGGATAATTGTAGATTCACATGCAGTTTTAAGAAATAATACAGAGAGATCCCTGTCCCCTTTACCCAGTTTCCCACAATGGTGACATCTTGTAAAATATAATATAATATTACAGCCAGGATATTGACACTGAGAAGGTCAAGATACAGAACCTTCCCATCACTACAAAGATCCTTCTTGTTGATCTTTTATATCCACATCCAGTTCCCTCCTGATGCAACTGCTAATCTGTTCTTCATTTCTAGAACTTTTCCTTTTTAAGAAATACACATATATGTATATGTATATGTGTGGGGGTATATATATAACTATATAAGATGTAGACATTTGGGATGGCTTTTTTCACGTAACACAATTCTCTAGAGATTCTCCCAAGTTGTTGTGAAACTACCTTTGCAAAAATTATATCAGTGAAAAAAATTACAACAGTGAGCAAGCTAACCCACCCTTCATCTTGCCTTTCCCTTAATTATTCCTGGGCTTTTGGGCCAAGCTGACTTTGAAAGACATTTATAGTTTAAGCAGTGATAGCCCTTTCCCCAAACTCAACCATCTCTGTAAAGCTAATGAAAAGTCATCAGGCTAGGGGGTAGAGAGGAGAGAGGAGCCTGATTCTGCTAAGGTATTGACCTAAATTGCCAGCCATTCCTTCAGATTACACCACTGTTGTAGATTGGCCTTTCAAGATATCTTTTCAGTTGTTTTTTTTTTTAACATGTCTGACACTCCATAGCTTCACCTGAACCCCATTACTCCACCTGGACCCACCAACCCTGTACCCGTGGCCCCACCTAGAAGTGATTTAGCATGCAGGAAAACAGTTTTGACCCCCTATGATTTCATCTCCACCCCAATCAATCAGCAGCAAGCCTAGGTACTGCCATCCCTTCCCCCAAACTGCTTTTGAAAACTCTTAACCTAGGAGTTTTGGATGAGACTAATTTGAGTACTAACTCCAACATCCACATTGTGTGGCTGGCCTCATGTTTACTAAACTCTCTCTTTACTACAATACTGTGGTCTTTATTTGCACACTAGGCAAAAACAAAACAAAAAACTCTCCTTGGGCTGTTACAGTTGCATGTGTCAATAGTTCACTCCTTTTTAACAGCTGAATATTATTCCATTGTATGTATGGACCATATTTTGTTTAATAATTTACCTGTTGAAGACATATGGGCTATTTCCAGTAGTTAGCCATTATAAATAAATCTCTAAACATTTACATACAGGTCTTTGTATGAACATAAGATTTCATTTCTCTTGGATAAATGCCAAAGAATTCAATTGCTGGGTTGTGTGGTAGTTGCATGTTTAGTTTTATTAAAAAATGACAAACTGTCTTCCAAAGTGGCTGCAACATTTTACATTCCCACCAGCAATGCATGAGTGATTCAGTTTCTTCACATTCTTGGTAGCATTACTATTTTTGTTTCATTACAATTAAAAAACATCCATTTGATAAAAAAAAAAAAAAAACTATGGGAGAGGAAAAACAAATGGCAGATAGGAAGCAGGACTAACTTGCAGCTCCCACTCAGGTGCACAGAGCAGCATGTGGAGACTCACATCGTGAGCTATTGCTCCAAGAACTACCACAGGAACATACCAGGAAAGACAAGAGAATCCATGGACCCTTGGAAGGAAGGGTTTACCACTGCAGGCCCTGTGATACAGCCAAAAAACTGTGAATGCCCAAAGTATGAGGGGGAAGGACTGCCCTCAAACACACATCGTCACTGGAGAACCTGAAGGTCCAGTTCACAAGAGAAAGATTTAACCTTACTTGGAACTGAGACCAATTTAGAGAGCTGAATGAAATATACGGGTAGAGAAAGCAGTGGGAAGGGCCCTGTGGGCACTGTTGGTCCCCAGGGAAGCCATTCCTGACTTTGTCTCACAGGGGTCCTTGGGAAGAGCTGCCAGTGAATTGGGGAAAGACCACAGGGAGAAGGAAACTTCCAACTAAACTTAGTAACAGTTTCAACCGAATTAGAAGTTTCTTGGACAGAATGTAGGGGAGGGGTGAACAGGGAGTGCGGATAGTAGCACAGAAACCACGGGCAGGTGGGGAGGCACGAAACCCAAAAGCCCTGCTTGCTCTCTCAGCAGGGAGGTAGTCTGGGGCAAGATCTCAGCCCTGCTCAACAGTTGCCCAGATGTAAATTCAGTGCTATTTGTGGGGGCACCTTGGGAGTAAGACTGGCCTTTTGGGCTGTGTGGGAGCTGGGTAAGGCCTGTCACTACTGGCTTTCCCCCAGTTCCCTGGTTACCTGTATGACATAGCAGAAATAGCCATAATTCCCCTGAGAATGAATCTCCATTGGCCTGAGAACCAGCCCACCACCCTGCTCCCCTTCACCGCCCCCCCCAACAGAAGCTGCAGCAAGCCCAACCCAAGGAGATTCTGAGCTCGGACATGCCTAACCCTGCCCCCACCTGATGGTCTTTCTCTACCCTCCCTGGTAGCCAAAGACAAAGGACATAATCTTTTGGGAGCTGTATGGCCCCACCTACCACCTGAGAAACCCAAATATTTATCCAGGTGACCCTAGGGCCGGCTTGTATCCTCCCTTTACTGCCGCAGTTGATGCTTTCTTGAAAGCGACATCTCTTGGCTGCAGGCCAAAAAATACAAAGCCATAGCACTAAACAAAACTATAACCAAGGTGCCACACAGAGTCCACCCCACTCCCCTGCTGCCTCCACTGGAGTGAGTGCTGGTATCCATGGCTAAGAGACTTGAAGATGGTCACATCACAGGACCCTTTGCAGACACTCCCCAGTAGGAGTCCAGAGCTTGCTAGCCTCGCTGGGTGGCTAGACCCAGAAGATAAATAACAATCACTGGAGTTTTGGCTTACAGGAAGTCACATCCTTAGGGGAAAAGGGAGAGCACCACATCAAGGGAGCACCCTTTTGGGACAAAAGAATCTGAACAGAAGCCCTTGCATCCCAGATCTTCCCTTTGATGTAGTCTACCCAAATGAGAAGGAACCAGAAAAACAATTCTGGTAATCTGATAAAACGACGTTCTTTAACACCACCAAAAGACCACACTAGCTCAGCAGCAATGGTTCTAAACCAAGAAAAAATCTCTGAATTGCCAAAAAAAGAATTCAGAAGGTCAACCAGGGAAAGACAAATACCAACATAAAGAAATAAAAAACACGTTACAGGATAGAGACAGAAAAATCTCCAAAGAAATAAAGAGGATAAATAAAAATCAATCACTACTTCTGGAAATGAAGGACACACTTAGTGCAAAATACACTGGAAAGTCTCAATAATAAAATCAAACAGGTAGAAGAAAGAACTTCAGAGCTTGAAGACAAGGCTTTCAAATTAACCCAATGCAACAAAAACAAAGAAAAAAGAATTTAAAAAATGAACAATATCTCCAGAAAGTTTGGGATTATATTAAACAATCAAACCTAAGAATAATGTGTGTTCCAAAGGAAGAAGAGAAATCTAAAGTTTGGAAAACATGTTTGAGGGAATAATTTAGAGAAACTTCCCTGGCCTTGCTAGAGGTCTAGACATCCAAATACAAGAAGCTCAAAGAACACCCAAGAAATTAATCTCAAAAACACCATCGTCTAGGCACATAGTAATCAACGGGTTCTCTAAAGTTAAGATGAAGGAAAGAATCTTAAGAGCTGTGAGGCAAAAGCATCAGGTAACCTATAAAGGAAAATCTGTCAGATTAACATCAGATTTCTCAGCAGAAGCCTACAAACTAGAAGGGTTTGGTGTCCTATCTTTAGCTTCCTTACACAAAACAACCATCAGCCAAGAATTTTGTATCCAGTAAAACTAAGTTGTTCTGTTCCATTGGTCTATATCTCTGTTTTGGTACCAGTACCATGCTGTTTTGGTTACTGTAGCCTTGCAGTACAGTTTGAAGTCAGGTAGCTTGATGCCTCCAGCTTTGTTCTTTTGGCTTAGGATTGTCTTGGTGATGCGGGCCCTTTTTTGGTTCCATATGAACTTTAAAGTAGTTTTTTCCAATTCTGTGAAGAAAGTCATTGGTAGCTTGATGGGGATGGCATTGAATCTATAAATTACCTTGGGCAGTATGGCCATTTTCATGATATTGATTCTTCCTATCCATGAGCATGGAATGCTCTTCCATTTGTTTGTGTCCTCTTTATTTCATTGACCAGTGGTTTGTAGTTCTCCTTGAAGAGGTCCTTCATATCCCTTGTAAGTTGGATTCCTAGGTATTTTATTCTCTTTGAAGCAATTGTGAATGGGAGTTCACTCATGATTTGACTCTCTGTTTGTCTGTTATTGGTGTATAAGAATGCTTGTGATTTTTGCACATTGATTTTGTATCCTGAGACTTTGGTGGAGTTGATTATCAGCTTAAGGAGATTTTGGGCTGAGATGATGGGTTTTCTAAATATACAATCAAGTCATCTGCAGACAGGGACAATTTGGCTTCCTCTTTTCCTGATTGAATACCCTTTATTTCTTTCTATTGTCTGATTGTCCTGGCCGGAACTTCCAACAATATGTTGATAGGAGTGGGGAGAGAGGGCATCCCTGTCTTGTGCCAGTTTTCAAAGGGAATGCTTCCAGTTTTTGCCCATTCAGTATGATACTGGCTATGGGTTTGTCATAAATAGCTCTTATGATTTTGAGATACGTCCCATCAATACCTAATTTATGGAGAGTTTTTAGCACGAAGGGTTGTTGAATTTTGTCAAAGGCCTTTTCTGCATCTATTGAGATAATCATGTGGTTTTTGTCTTTGGTTCTGTTTATACGCTGGATTACGTTTATTGATTTGCGTATGTTGAACCAGCCTTGCATCCCATGGATGAAGCTCACTTGATCATGGTGGATAAGCTTTTTGATGTGTTGCTGGATTTGGTTTGCAAGTATTTTATTGAGGATTTTTGCATCAAAGTTAGTCAGGGATATTGGTCTAAAATTCTCTTTTTTTTGTTGTGTCTCTGCCAGGCTTTGGTATTAGGATGATGAGCTAGGGAGGATTCCCTCTTTTTCTATTGATTGGAATAGTATCAGAAGGAATGGTACCAGCTCCTCCTTGCACCTCTGGTAGAATTCAGCTGTGAATCCATCTGGTCCTGGACTTTTTTTGGTTGGCAGGCTATTAATTATTGCCTCAATTTCAGAGCCTGTTATTGGTCTATTCAGGGATTCAGCTTCTTCCTGGTTTAGTTTTGGGTGGGTGTATGTGTCAAGGAATTTATCCATTTCTTCTAGATTTTCTAGTTTATTTGCATAGAGGTGTTTATAGTATTCTCTGATGGTAGTTTGTATTTCTGTGGGATTGGTGGTAATATCCCCTTTATCATTTTTTATTGCATCTATTTGATTCTTCTCTCTTTTCTTCTTTATTAGTCTTGCTAGTGGTCTATTAATTTTGTTGATCTTTTCAAACAACCAGCTCCTGGATTCATTGATTTTTTGAAGGGTTTTTTGTGTCTCTATCTCCTTCAGTTCTGCTCTGATCTTAGTTATTTCTTGCCTCCTGCTAGCTTTTGAATGTGTTTGCTCTTGCTTCTCTAGTTCTTTTAGTTGTCATGTTAGGGTGTCAATTTTAGATCATTCCTGCTTTCTCTTGTGGGCATTTAGTGCTATAAATTTCCCTCTACACACTGCTTTAAATGTGTCCCAGAGATTCTGGTATGTTGTGTCTTTGTTCTCATTGGTTTCAAAGAGCATCTTTATTTCTGCCTTCATTTTGTTATGTACCCAGTAGTCATTCAGGAGCAGGTTGTTCAGTTTCCATGTAGTTGAGCAGTTTTGAGTAAATTTCTTATTCCTGAGTTCTAGTTTGATTGCACTGTGGTCTGAGAGACAGTTTGTTATAATTTCTGTTCTTTTACATTTGCCGAGGAGTGCTTTACTTCCAAATATGTGGTCAATTTTGGAATGAGTGCGATGTGGTGCTGAGAAGAATGTATATTCTGTTGATTTGAGGTGGAGAGTTCTGTAGATGTCTATTAGGTCTGCTTGGTGCAGAGCTGAGTTCAATTCCTGGATATCCTTGTTAACTTTCTGTCTTGTTGATCTGTCTAATGTTGACAGTGGGGTGTTAAAGTCTCCCATTATTATTGTGTGGGAGTCTGAGTCTCACTGTACGTCTCTAAGGACTTGCTTTATGAATCTGTATTGGGTGCATATATATTTAGGATCGTTAGTTCTTCTTGTTGAATTGATCACTTTACCATTATGTAATGGCCTTCTTTGTCTCTTTTGATCTTTGTTTGTTTAAAGTCTGCTTTATCAGAGACTAGGATTGCAACCCCTGCCTTTTTTTGTTTTCCATTTGCTTGGTAGATCTTCCTCCATCCCTTTATTTTGAGCCTATGTGTGTTTCTGCACGTGAGATGGCTTTTCTGAATACAGCACACTGATGGGTCTTGACTCTTTATCCAATTTGCCAGTCTGTGTCTTTTAATTGGAGCATTTAGTCCATTTACATTTAAGGTTAATATTGTTATGTGTGAATTTGATCCTGTCATTATGATGTTGGCTGGTTATTTTGCTCGTTAGTTGATGCAGTTTCTTCCTAGCATCGATAGTCTTTACAATTTGGCATGCTTTTGCAGTGGCTGGTACCAGTTGTTCCTTTCCATGTTTAGTGCTTCCTTCAGGAGCTCTTTTAGGGCAGGGCTGGTGGTGACAAAATCTCTTGGCATTTGCTTGTCTGTAAAGGATTTTATTTCTCCTTCATTCGTGAAGCTTAGTTTGGCTGGATATGAAATTCTGGGTTGAAAATTGTTTTCTTTAAGAATGTTGAATATTGGCCCCCACTCTCTTCTGGCTTGTGGAGTTTCTGCTGAAAGATCAGCTGTTAGTCTGATGGGCTTCCCTTTGTGGGTAGCCCGACCTTTCTCTCTGGCTGCCCTTAACATTTTTTCCTTCATTTCAACTTTGGTGAATCTGACAATTATGTGTCTTGGAGTTGCTCTTCTCAAGGAGTATCTTTGTGGTGTTCTCTGTATTTCCTGAATTTGAATGTTGGCCTGCCTCGCTAGGTTGGGGAAGTTCTCCTGGATAATATCCTTCAGAGTGTTTTCCAACTTGGTTCCATTCTCCTTGTCACTTTCAGGTACACCAATCAGATGTAGATTTGGTCTTTTCACATAGTCCCATATTTCTTGGAGGCTTTGTTCATTTCTTTATAGTCTTTTTTCTCTAAACTTCTCTTCTTGCTTCTTTCATTCATTTCATCTTCCATCACTGATACCCTTTCTTCCAGTTGATTGAATCAGCTACTGAAGCTTGTGCATTCATCATGTAGTTCTCATGCCATGGTTTTCAGCTCCATCAGGTCATTTAAGGACTTCGCTACACTCATTATTCTAGTTAGCCATTCATCTAATCTTTTTTCAAGGTTTTTAGCTTCTTTGTGATGGGTTTGAACTTCCTCCTTTAGCTCAGAGAAGTTTGTCTGAAGCCTTCTTCTCTCAACTCATCAAAGTCATTCTCCATCCAGTTTTGTTCTGTTGCTCGTGAGGAGCTGCATTCCTTCAAAGGGGGAGAGTCACCCTGATTTTTAGACTTTTCAGCTTTTCTGCTGTTTTTTCCCCATCTTTGTGGTTTTATCTACCTTTGGTCTTTGATGATGGTGACGTACAGATGGGGTTTTGGTGTGGATGTCCTTCCTGTTTGTTAGTTTTCCTTCTAACAGTCAGGACCCTCAGCTGCAGGTCTGTTGGAGTTTGCTGGAGGTCCACTCCATACCCTGTTTGCCTGGGTATCAGCAGCAGAGGCTGCAGAACAGCAAATATTGCTGAACAGCAATTGTTGCTGCCTGATCATTCCTCTGGAAGCTTCATCTCTGAGGGGTACCCAGCTGTGTGCGGTGTCAGTCTGCCCCTACTGGAGGGTGCCTCCCAGTTAGGCTACTCTGGGGTCAGGGACCCACTTGAGGAGGCAGTCTGTCTGTTCTCAGATGTCAAACTCTGTACTAGGAGAACCACTACTCACTTCAAAGCTGTCAGACAGGGACATTTAAGTCTGCAGAGATTTCTGCTGCCTTTTGTTTGGCTATGCCCTGCCCCCAGAGGTGGAGTCCACAGAGGCAGGCAGACCTCCTTGAGCTCTGGTGGGCTCCACCCAGTTCAAGCTTGTTTAGCTACTCAGGCCTCAGCAATGGGGGGCACCCCTCCTCCAGCCTCGCTGCTGCTGCCTTGCAGTTGGATCTCAGACTGCTATGCTAGCAATGAGTGAGGCTCCGTGGGTGTGGGACCCTCCAAGCCAGGTGTGGGATATAATCTCCCGGTGTGCCGTTTGCTAAGACCACTGGAAAAGCACAGTATTAGGGTGTGAGTGACTCAATTTTCCAGGTGCCATCCGTCACTGCTTCCCTTGGCTAGGAAAGGGAATTCCCTGACCCCTTGCACTTCCTGGGTGAGATGATGCCTCACCCTGCTTCTGCTCACACTCAGTGCACTGCACCCTCTGTCCTGCACCCACTGTCTGACAAGCCCCAGTGAGATGAACCCAGTACCTCAGTTAGAAATGCAGAAATCACCCATCTTCTGAGTCACTGATGCTGCGAACTGTAGACTGGAGCTGTTCCTATTGGGCCATCTTGGAGCCAACCCCCTGGTTATGCTTTATTCTTATTGGTGACACTTTGTCACCAATAAAGGTGTAGAACACATTGGATTCCATGCAGAGTATTCTTTTACAAGTAAGAATTATAATTAAGATCTCAATAAAATTATTTATAAAGATTAATGGTTTTTTTCATGAAGATTTCTTATATATTTTGTTAGACTTATTTCTAGGTAGCTGTTAGTTTTGTTGATATTACCCATGAGATTTTCTAAATTACATTTTTTAATTGGTTGTGGCTGATATCTAGAAATTTTATATTTTGCATACATGTATCTTTAATCCAAAGATCTGGTTATCCTCTTATTAGTTTTAATATGTTGTCTATAGATTCTCTTTGGTCTTTCCGTGTAAACAATCATGTCTTCTGCAAATTTTACTTCTTTTTTCTTTCAGCCACAATACTTCATTTCATTTTCTTGCATCATTTCACTAGCTAGGGCCACCATCAGAATATTGAACAGAAAAAATGATAGCATCTTGTTTCTGACCTGGATGTGACTGTCTATGACATTTTATTATTAAATATATTGGTTGCTCTTAAGTTTCCAATAAATATCTTTTGTTAAAGAAAGTCTCTTCCATTCTTAGTGTGAAAAAGATCTTTTTAAGTGTAAATGGGTGTAAGATTTTACCAGTTGATTTTCTGCATCCATTGAGATGATCCAACTTTTTCTCCTTTCATAAGTTATGTGACAAATTATATGAAAGATTTCTGTCTCTTGGTAAACCATCCTTGCATTTCTGGGACAAATCCTATTTCATTATGATGTGTGTTTTATACATATAATGGATATTATTTGCTAGTGTTTTGTATTGGATTTGCATATGTGACATTCAGAGTTTGTGCTGGAAAACCCATCCCTACTCCTGACTGCTTACCTTCACTATGCGAGGTTTTCTAGTCCCTTTTCACTAGCATGGCAGTTTGTTTAGATTCCCAACTTCATGTAAAAGTCCCAATTCCAGTCCTTCCTTTTGTGGCGACCCAGAGCCCTATCTTCTCCTCCTGCCTGGTCACCAAAACCTCAAAGCCCAACCCTGGGATCCACACCTGCATTCTTTAGCTTCTCAGACTGTCACTCCTTCAGTTTCACTCCTCTCGGTTTGAGTACACTTACTGCTTCTAGATTTTGGAGAGCTGCTTTTCTTTCCATTGAGTTGGCTATGAATCAAAATATATTTTAGTTATGATTTTAGCTAACATTCCTTTGTGTTATAACCAAATGGCTGGTCGAAGGAAGGAGTGAAATTGATTACTCACTCAACCATCTTGCCAGTTGATTTTCTTTTATCAGATTGAAAGAAAAGAGTCAGGTTTTAGTGAGGAGTATTATTTGTGTTGAACATCAGACAATATTATGCTTCAGAATTAATTTGTTTTTCAATTTTCAATTTTCAATGCTAATATTATATGGAATTTTCTTATTCCTAACATTCTACCCAATTTTACTTTGCTTCTATTTAATTTCATTTATTTTATATATATATATATTATTTTTTTGAGATGGAGTTCTGTTCTGTCACCCAGACTAGAGTGCAGTGGCACAATTTTGGCTCACTACAGCCTCCACCTTCTGTTTCAAGTGATTCTCCTGCTTCAGCCTCCTGAGTACCGGGACTACAAGCACATGCCACGACGCCCAGCTAATTTTTGTATTTTTAGTAGAGATGTGGTTTCGTCATGTTGGCCAGGCTGGTCTCAAACTCCTGACCTCAGGTGATTCTCCCTCCTTGCCTCCCAAAGTGTTGGGATTGCAGGCATGAGCCACCAAGCCCAGCCCCTTTTATGTTTTTAATCACAAAATCTGGTGGCTATGATTACTACTTACTGTGGCTTTACAGGTTCTTTTTTTTTTACTTCTGTTTTACTGAGAGGGTTACCAATCTCATTTCAGATTGTGGTAGAATACAGACAGGTGAGAGTAGAGTGATCACAAGCCCCAACTATCCAAATGCTTACGACAGACTGACCCACCGCTTTTGGCTTTTGGAAGCCCCACAAGGGTACACCATCACTGTGAGTGATAATGACTCGGTGAAATGATTCTGAGACCATAGAACCACAATAGCCTGTCCTGCATGGAAATGGAGCTCTTTTAGTAAGCAAGTGATTAGAGAAGGCTTTGATTCTACAATGAGATCACTATTTTTCCCTAACATTCTCTCACTAGAGAACATACATTGGCATCTATAATTAATGAAGAGTGAAATATCTTTTTTAAGCATAGGGGAAGATATACACAGAAGATAATTCTACATCTTAGAGAGAAGTATATTAATTTTCTTAGTATGAGTTGCCATCCCAAACTAGGGAAATATCTTTTCTCAAAATTTCCAAGAGAGCCTTCAATAAGGAAAATGAGTAAAGGGGAAGGGAGAATTAAATAAGAGACAAAAATGCAAAATTATAACAATTAAAACAAAAGGATTTGTAAGGGCCTTATCTATGTCGAGGTTGATAAAAGCCAACTTACAACTCATTTCTTTTTTCTCCTGAAGCTCACATTTAGTGACTTTGATATTGAACACCATACAACTTGTGCTTGGGACTCCATCACTGTCAAGAACGGTGGGACCCCTGAATCACCCATCATAGGACAGTACTGTGGAAATTCAACCCCAGGACAATAGAGTCAGGTTCCAATTAGCTGGTTCTGACTTTTGACTCAGACCATTCATTGCAAGGTAGTGGATATTATGCTACGTGGAACATGCAAACTTTAGGTAAAAGAAATGTTTTCTGCATTTGGTTTTTTTAGTGATGTATATTATATATTTATTAATGAATTCATAATATGTACATTTCATTACCTACTTTACATCAGGCTTAATTCTAAATATTTGCCATGTCATCTCATGTAGCATCCCTGGTGGGATAACACAGTATCAATACATAGCATCTCTATTTTGCATGGGCAGAGACTGAGGATGCATGGGTTGATCATTTGCCCAGATATATAGCTGATAATTGGTAGAGTCAGGATTTGAATAAAAGCAGTTCAGTCTAGAAACTTTGATCTCAACACTTCATGATGCTGCCTTCATAGGCAAAAGGGCATGACACAACCTGGGAATCTCAAGTAATAGAAACGTGAGTTGGAATCACAAGTACTTGAAAATACTTGGAACCTTTTTTCATGCGTTTTTTGGCTGCATAAATGTCTTCTTTTGAGAAGTGTCTGTTCATGTCCTTCACCCACTTTTTGATGGGGTTGTTTGTTTTTTTCTTGTAAATTTGTTTGAGTTCATTGTGGATTCTGGATATTAGCCCTTTGTCAGATGAGTAGGTTGCAAAAATGTCCAACAATGATAGACTGGATTAAGAAAATGTGGCACATATACACCATGGAATACTATGCAGCCATAAAAAATGATGAGTTCATGTCCTTTGTAGGGACATGGATGAAATTGGAAATCATCATTCTCAGTCAACTGTCGCAAGAACAAAAAACCAAACACCGCATATTCTCACTCATAGGTGGGAATTGAACAATGAGATCACATGGACACAGGAAGGGGAACATCACACCCTGGGGACTGTTGTGGGGTGGGGGGAGGGGGGAGGGATAGCATTGGGAGATATACCTAATGCTAGATGACGAGTTAGTGGGTGCAGCGCACCAGCATGGCACATGTATACATATGTAACTAACGTGCACATTGGGCACATGTACCCTAAAACCTAAAGTATAATAATAATAATAAAAAGAAAATACTTGGAACCTAGAAGCAGAACGCTGAGTGATGAGCTGAGGGCAGGAAAATAAGTCCACAACATAAAGAGCCTTGGTTTATATGTTATCCCTTGAGCAGTGGGAAGCTATTGAAGAGTTTTGAAAAGGAAGGTAACAAGATGAGATTTGTGATTTAGAAAAAATGCTGTAGTAAATGGGGACTGAGTCAAAATATGACAGATTTCATTTTAAAAGAATAATTTTGGTGCATAGAAAGTATAAACATTGTGAAAATTCTCAGAAAATATAAGGACTTGTATCAGATACTTTATTTGGGATTTCTGTAAATCTCAACTATCACACAAGACAATTCTTTCTGGTAGAGTCACAGTTATTATGAAGCTCTTTGTAGACTGAGTCAGACTTTTCCTCATTAAAAACCACTGGCTGTTGTTGAAGTCAGAAGGGAGTTTTAGGTGAACCCCTAATTTTCCAAGGGTTTCACAGCAAAATATTCAGATAATGCCTCTTTAATTTAACTTCATTTTGTTTTGAGTTCATATTTTTCTTTGTCATCTCTTAAGTACATGTTTTAAAAGTATGAAAATTCTAGATTTTTCTTCCTTTTAATCCATGTAATTAATTTTGATCCATCAGTCAGTTTCAATATGAATGAGCCAGATTACTTAATAAAAGAATTTCCCCAACTCAAAATCACTTTCTCTAGTCCAGTTAGAGTAAAGTTGCAAATAGAGTGTAGAGTTACATTCTTATGTGTTAATGGTAATAAAATACAGAATTTAGCATTGCCAGGTTACATATACTACATAGCCTCAAAGAGAATAAAAATACAGCTATTGTTTGAAGACAGGATGAGAATCTATCCTTTTTATGGAAAGGATTAGTGGTCTCAGTTGAGTTCAATATCATTGTAACACAACTGTAATAGCTGAAATTTCCTCTCAATTTAACTCACCTTTGCATTTATGGAGAGAGCTTGCTATGCACCAGGCTAGAAGATGATCACTTGTAAAAAATGATGAACTGAAATCTCACATTTAGAAATGTTCCTTCTGTAGCAGTCTTGAGTTTCAAAAATTACTTTCCTTGCAGATTGATGGCTTTTTACATGGCAATATTTCAGGTTGTGGTGGAATATTTCATTCCGATAATGGTACAATAAGATCCCCTCACTGACCTCAGAATTTTCCCCCAAACAGCAGATGTTCCTGGACGGTCATTACTCACAAAAGTAAACACTTGGAGATCAGCTTTGACACAACTTCCTAATCCCCAGCGGTGATGGACAATGTCAGAAAAGCTTTGTGAAGGTTAGTACACTTATTCATTTAATTGGAGCCAAGTTGGTTTTGTGAACATTAGTGTTTAAGCTAGAAATGATTAATTGTCTCTCAAAGTAAGAAAATGTTGCCCCCTGGATTCCTTGGATGAAAAGTGTGAAAGTGAGAAACCTCGACTGTTAGGAGTTAGAATTTCTTTTCTTTCTTACTTTTCTAATAGATCCTAAAGGGAAAATGCCCTTTATAATGTAGGGCACTGCCACAGGCAAAATTTAAAGCATGCCACAAAAATTAAGGAACGTTGAAGAAGCAGCTAACTCCAGCCTTCACGTTGGGCCTTAAGAGCCCACAGGCTGAAAAGACTGTGAGAAACCCATGTGAAAATGATGGAAATGGGACATCAGGAGAGCAAGGCTCTTTCTCTAAAGTTATAACTACTGCTCAGGTGGCATTGGTTTGTCACTTTCTACTGGCTTGTGACTATGATGACTGTCTTAGAAATTCATTTCATCTGTGCTATTTTGCATTTTCCAAGTTATATCTCTAAAAGGTTGTGCCTTATAGAGAAACAGTGTCTTATTTCCCCTGTGCCTTTCCAGTGGAAATAACACTGGTCATGTTCATTCATATCTCTCATATTTACCACCTGCATATTCTTCTCTGAGTTAATTAAACAATTGGCCTTTAAGTTATTCAACTTAAAGAGCATGATTCCTTCGTTAGTAGGGCTGTTTTAAGCATTGGAGGTAATACGATGTAATAACATAGGTAGTGCTAAGTAAGTACTTGGAATATAAAATCACTTGATGAGTTGAAGTGGCTTTTATTGTCAGTGTTATTACTTCATATCATCTCTCAAATGATGTTTTATATCTCATTCATCCATGCTTACTGTTTAAATGAAAATCTCATATGTATATAACATATGCATATAATAAAACACATTTAATATACACTTTCTTTAATTGCTTTTTCCATGAAATAAATGAACTCTCTTCTGATGAAATGAATCAACATCAAGTATTCAGACTTAAGTAAAGCTTTCAAGTGCTCCAGTTGTAAAACTGGAAAGTGGAAAATGGCCTAGGCTCTTTCCTCCTCTGGATTGAATGGTGGTCCCTCTGACAATACTGGGAAAGCCCAACGCTGCTGGTGAGTGGGATGGATTAGGAGCCCTGCCAAAAATAAATGGCCATGGGAAGTACTCATCTTCTCCTGCTGGGCCTGAGATGCCTGTTTCTCCCAAGAGATGCTGTGTAGGTGGGCAGAACCAGTAAAGTGACCCAGCTTCAGCAAGCAGCCTCTGCAGGAAGCCACTTAACACCTGTAAACCTGAGATTCTCTTCACTTACCCAGAAACACCAGGGCAGGTGGGACTGGAAAAAAGGGTCCCAGTCACAGAAAGTGGCCCAGAAGCCTCTTTGTCCCCACAAGCCAGACATGCTCCTCTTCCACCCAGAGACATTGGGGTACCCAGGTGGCATTGGTAGGGAAAATTAGTATACTCTTTACCTCCAATTGAGAAACACACAGAGCCCCTCAGGTAACACCAGCAAGAACTAGTGAGAGCCCTAGTAGCACCATGTAAACCAAGCAGACCAAAATTCCACCACACAGATTCTGAATATTGAAGAGCCACTGGAACCTTAGCCCACAAAATATGCAAGGCCACATGGTAAACATAAACAGGGTGACTGCCTGCTAAAATAAAAGATTTAAATAGGACCCAAAGTCTCCTAACATAATAAATAACATGTCCAGGATACAATCAGAAAGAACATGTCATATCAGGAATTAAGAACATCACAACTTGAAAGAGAAAGGAATCAAGTCATGTCAACAGTGAGATAAATCAGATGTTGGACTATATGACCAGGATGTTGAAGTAGCTTCCATAATCATGCTTCAACAATCACTGATGAGTTCTCTTGAAACAAATAGAAAATATCAGCAAATAAATAGTGGTTATAATAAAGAATTAAATAGCAATTATAGAACTGAAAAATACAATAACAGAAATAAAGAAAGTGCTGAATAGGCTTAATAGTAGCATGGAGATGACAGATAATAGAATAAATGAACTTGAGGATAGAACAATAGAATTCACCCAATCTGAACAACAAAGAAAAAATAGACTGAAAAAACAAACAAACTAGATCAACACAGACTTAGGGACTCATGAACTATAACAAAAGATTCAACATTCTCTTAAAGGGAGAGGACAGAGTGCAACTGAAAGAGCAGTCAAAGAACTAGTGGCTGTAAAGTTTCCCAAATTTGGCGAAACAAACACACCTATAGGTTCAAGAAGCTGAGTGAACCTAAACCAAGATAAACACAAAGAAGTTTAAATTCAGACATATCATAATTAAACTTCTGAACACTGAAGACAAACAAAAAGTCTTGAAAGCAGTTAGAGATAATTGGGACATTACGTAGAGAGGAAGACCAGTTTGAATAAAAGCAGATTTCTCATCTGAAACCATGGAGGCCCTAAGGAATTGACACTATATTCTTCAAGTACTGAAACAAAGGAATTGTCAACCATAAATTTTATATTTAGAAACTATCTTTCAGGAGTAAAGAGGAAATAAAAACTTCTTATATGAAGGAAAACTAAACAAAATTATCACTAGGAGACCCACCATTAAAGATGGTCAAACAGAAGTTCTTCAAACAAAAATGAAATTATTAAAGAATCTTGGAGCATGAGAAAAGAAAAAGGAATGTTGAAAAAGCAAAAATATGTATACATTCAATAGAATATCCTTTTCTTCATAAAGCTTATGAATCATATTTAATGAAAGAAGAAATTATAATGCCCTCTGATAGTTAATATAATGATATGGAAAAGTTGAAATGATATGGAAATGATATGGACCTAAAGGAAAATCATGTTTCCACAAGTGGTCAGATGCGGACGCTGGTAAACTGCTATAATCATGTAGGCATATTGTCACACCCAGAACAACCACTACCAAAACTGTGAAGAGATGTACAGAAAAACGCTAATATCAATCAAAATGGAATCCCCAAGAAGTCAAGAAAAGAGAAATAGAGGGCCAAAAAAGAGATAAAGTAAATAGAAAACCAATAATAAAATGTAGACATAGCACTGATATATATATATATCAGTATTTTAATTGTAAATAGTTTAGTTAGATCAATCACAATACAGGTTATGAAGCCAAGACATGACCTAAGTGATAATAAAGTGACTTCAAATTCAACCACATAGGTACATGAGAAATAAAAGGATGGAAAAGGATGCCATGCAAAGGGTAACCAAAACAAGCAAGAGTGGGTATATTTACATCAGATGAAGTAGACTTTAGAGTACAGAAAATTACAACAGAAAAAGAGGAATCTTACATAATGATAAAAGGATCAATCCACCAGGAAGACATAATGATCCTAAATGTGTATGCACCAAACAACAGAGCCACAAAATACATAAAGCAATAACTGATAGACCTAAGAAGACAAGTAGACAAATTTTCAGTTACAGCTGAGGACTTCAACACTCTCCTCTCAGTAATTGAGAGAACAACTAGACATGTAATCAACAAGGATATAGAAGAACTCTACAAAACAATCAATTAATAGGATCTGAGATATATATATATAAAATACACCACACAGCAACATCAGAATACACATTGTTTTAGAAACCTTTGTAACATTCCAAGGTAGGTCACATCCGGAGACATCAAAAAACCTCAAACAAGTCAAGGAATTGAAATACAGAGTGTGTTCTTTGACTATGTTAAAACTGAACTAAAAAACAACAACAGAAAGAATATCTTGTTAAGCACTGAGCTGAGCTGGAGAGAACTGAGCTGCCAAGGGTTGGAGTAGCTGATTAAAACAACAGGCCAAAATGTAAGTAACAGTCATTCCTTTCATCATTTTCTGCTGTGGCATAAGAGGCCAAACAGGAGAAAGCTCTGTCTCCCTCAATCATCCATTCTTTCCCATGGGAAGCACCTTGTAAGGGTCAGGTGGATCAGTGTAGATGTAGTGATGGTCTCACTGCCAAGTAAGCCCCAAACAAATATGTGCATAATCTGGGTGCTAAAAATAATAACATGCTGGCATAGACCTAAACGAAAGAGACGATTATATTTATGAATTGGAAGACTTAACACAGTGAAGATGTCCCTTCTCCCCAAAATGATGGATAGGTTTAATGCAATTCCTATTAAATTCCCTGCAAAGTCTTTTGTAGTCATAGACAACTTTTTCCACAACTTATGTGGAAGGCACAGACCCTTCAGTGGCTAAAAGAATCTTGGAAAGGAAGAATAAAATGGGAGGAAGAATTCTACCTTACTATTTACCTAGGCTCACTTATCTTAGTTACAGTAATCGAGACAATGTGGTATTGGCTGAAAACCCAGATCAAAATAAAGAACCTAGAAATACACTCACACAAACATGCTCAACTGATTTTTGACAAAGGTGCAAAAACATTCCAATGTAGAAAGAAAAGTCTTTTCAACAAATGATACTAGAGCAATTGAACATCCACAGGCAAAAAATATGAATCTCAAACTGAACCTCACATTTTGTACAAAACCTCACTCAAAATAGATGATAGACTGAAAAGTAAAATATAAAACTTTTAGAGAAAAAAATAGCAGATGTCTTCAGGACCTGGAGATAGGCAAAGAGGTCTTAGATGAAACAGCAAAAGAATGATTCATAAGAGAAAAGAAAGTGATAAATTTTACCTCATTTAAATTAAAAAATATTTTGTCTATGTGAAATATTTTTGTCCAGTCTGTAACTGGTCCATTCATTTTCTTCACATAGGCAATGTACTACTATCTAGAATATATAAAGAACCCTCCAAACCCAAGAGTAAAATACAAACAATCCAATTAGAATATGGGCAAAAGACATGGACAGATATTCCACCAAAGAGACTATACAGATGATAAATACCAGAAAAGATGTTCAATATCATTAATTTCTGGAGAAGTGTGAATTAAAACCACATTGAGATTATCACTACACACCTATTGGAAGACCAAAATAAAAAACAATGACAACACTAAGTGCTGGCAAGGATGTGGAGAAACTGTATCACTTATCTGTTGCTAGTAGAAATGTAAAATGGTTCAGCCACTCTGAAAAATAGTTTGTCAGTTTCTTATTTAAAAAAAAATACCTGTCAAAGCACTTACTGTAACATTTACCAACTGCACTCTTGGGCATTTATTCCAGAGAAATGAAAACTATGTTTATTCAAAAAACTTGTGTACAGATCTATATAAATAGCACCTTTATTTGTAATAGCTGAAATTAGCACTAAGGCCTTTCAACAGGTGAATGGTTAAACAAATTGTGGTACTTGCTTACTGTGGAATGTAACTCCTTAATAAAAACAAACTATTCACAGACTAACAATTTGGACAAATCACCAGGGTATTATGCCAAGTGAAAAAAGGCAATCCCCAAAGGTTACATATTCTGCTGTTCCATTTATATAATATTTTGAAATGATAGTGTTTTAGAAATGGAAAACTGAGAGCCAGAGGTTAGAGAGAAGGCAATGTAGGAGTAAATTGTGTGTGGTTATAAATTACAAGAGCAATTTAGGGTTCCTTGTGGTGTTGGAATTTCATTGTGTTGAATGCAATTGTGTACAACTTGTATATAACTTAATACACACACACACACACACACACACACACACACACGAGTTCAAGTAAAACTAGGAAACTGAGTAAGATTGGTGAGTTATATCAATGCCAGTAAAATCGTGATAGCATACTACAGTTTTGCAAGATGTCAATGTTGGGGGAACTCAGAAATGTGTATAAGGAATTTCTCTGTATTATATCTTGCAAATATATGTGAATCTGCAATTATATCAGTAAACATTTGTTTAAAAAAAAACTTGAATGATAAAATATAACCTACAACCTGACTACATTGTATAGAACACTAAGAAAATTGAGAAAGTTTTTGACCTGATGACAATTGAGTAACTTTTGTAGGTTCAATATAGTTTTAACAAGTCCTCTGTCATATAGCCAATGAAATGAGTTCTTGATAGGCAAGGCAGAAATGAATATTGAATAGCTCTTTACCATCATCATCACCATTATCATCATTATTATTAAACTTATGTTCTTGTGCCAAAAGGTAGAGATATCAGATCTATAATTAATGAATTTAGAAAAATAAGCACTTAAGCATTCTTGGATTCCTTCATTAAAGAATGTGAGGCTCTTTATTAAGTTTTAGCCTTTCTTACTTTGCCTGTTTAGTAATATTTGTAAAAATACAGTATATGGGCCAGGCATGGTGGCTTATGCCGGTACTCCCAGCACTTCGGGAGGCCAAGGTGAGCAGATCACTTGAGTCCAGGAGGGGCAACATGGTAAAACCTCATCTCTAAAAAAAAAAATACAAAAAAACTAGCCAGGCATGGTGGCACGCACCTGTAGTCCCAGCTACTTGGGAGACTGAGGTGGGAAGATCACCTGAGCCCAGAAGTTCGGGACTGCAGTGAGCTGTGATCGTGCCACTGCCTTCCAGCCTGAGCGAGAGGGAGACTCTGTCTCGGAATAAAAAATATGTATGTATATATAATATATATACAGATTATCTCTTAATAAATTATGCTTATAATTTTATGAAATGTGGATAGAAAACTGCCATATACTGTTTCCTTGGGTAGTTGATTAAGGGAGAAATCTAATTAGAGATCATTAAGTAAAATTGAGGATGTGCATTTTTTTTCCTGACATTTTTATAGATCCTAGGCATTTGGCAGAATATCTGCACTTTTGTTCTCAGTAGGTCCAGAGCCAGGCACATCCCTTATCTAATAAATGGAAAATATAATTTGTCTTCAGTAGGATAACTAACAGCTGGATACCAAGTGCTTAAAAATCAATTGAAATGATATGGCTTTAAAGAGCTGAAAATTATTAAACCAATGCTATAAATCAGTGCTATTTCACACCTCTTCCTGTGGACTGATTTCCCAATAGAAATGTTTTTAATGACTTGATGTTTTATTGCTCAAGGTGAAGAATATTCTTGAAAAAGATATATTTGGAATGAGTAATTTAATTTTGTATCATTCCATGTGAAGAAAATGTTGAATAGTCAAGTAAGATTAATACACATCCAATTACATCGTTGATTGAGATAATTCTGTGTCGGGAGGGAGGTTGTCCTGTCTGTGCACTATAGGATGTTTAGCAATAGTCCTGGCCCTTACCCACTAGATACTACCCACCACACCAAGTGTGACAATAGAAAATGCCTCCAAACCTTGCCAAAGGTCCCAAAATTGCTCGTAGTTGAGACCTCTGAACTAGGAGGACCTTACCTGGTTAAAATGTTTAATGATTTTTTTTCCCCAAGTTATGTATGTTAGTTACCTAATATGCATACTTTCCTTGAGTGACTCAATATTGTAGATACCATGATCTCTCACCTGAACTAGGGAAAAACCTACCTGACTGTTTTCCAGCATCCTTTCTGACTCTTATTCTCCAAATTGCAATGTTTTCCAAAAACCAAGCTTCCTGGTGGCTCCTTGTTGTATTCAGGACAGTGGCCCGAATCTCTAACGTGTCCTGCAGTCCCCTCTGCAGACTTCCTTACCCCTTTCTCTTTGGTTTTCTCTCTGTTCTCTGAAATAGCCATGGCCCTTCCTGCCATCGGGGTTCCCTCGGGGCAGGCTCACCTCCCCCAATTAGGTGAAGCCACCAATTATATATTCTCAACAGCCCTATCACAATGCCTTTTTTATAGCTGGAATTTTGCATGTAAATTTATGATTCTGTGATTAATGTCTGTGGTTTTCCCTGGACTGATAAGAATTGGTTTGATTTGGAATTTTGGTGCTCATCATTTATTTCCCAGCAACTGTTTTTTGCATAAGTATATACATTTGGTCATTTGAGGTGGCCAGACCAATTAAGTGAGAGCCCAGGTCTACTTGGGAGCTGCCAACCCAGTCTTTGGTGAGTAGCAACTGAGTGGATGTCGGCCTTTTGTCAAAATGGACCTTACAATTTAACATAGCCAAGAAGTGTTCTGATTTATTCCAGTTCGTGCTGATTATACATATACTTGGAATTCATACCCACTTTCTTCATGTGCCATAATGTGCCTCTTGCATGGTGATGTTGTCCAGCTGCGACTACAATTTGCTATCCTCCCAGGAGCAGGGCTGAGTGCCAGCGAACCCACCTGTCTGCTCCAGCTCCCTCAGCACCAGGGAAGCTCGGTTAGGTCAGGGCAACTAGAAGTTAAGAGGAAACCGAACAGTGATCCAGGAAGCTGGATTTTAAAAAAATCACCACCCAGCTATGCAAAAAGGAAAGCAATCCTGTTAGAGAAGTCAAGAATGGGACATGCTATTTTAAAAGTAGCTTTAAAAAAATTATTCTCAAAAGAAAATACTGCAGATTTGTCTGTGGTTTTTTTTTACTCTTATGCTTAGTTTTGTATACTTGTGAGTGCCATTATTTTGAAACCTAAGTGCATTAAAATATTGATGGGATACCTTGAGCACGGAAGTTCTGTGTATGACCCTGCTAGGTGTGGGCAGGAACTGAGGAGGTCGACAAAGCCCTGCTAGCCACTGGCTTTGGGAACGTGGCTCTGGGTCTCATCATCATTCCAAGTAACACATTCACTGCCATCTTCCAGTCTCAGGAGGCACCAGCTCAGGGCTTCTCTGCATCCTTTGTTAGCTGTAAGTAGCCCTAAGAACCAAACCCAGAGGTCTTGAGGGAGTGTGGTTGTCGCAGGCAGGCAGGGTTGGCTAAACCTGGGGGTCTAGGAGAGGAGCATGGGGGGTCCACAGGGAGGAGGAGTCGCCTAATCCTGAGAAGACACCTTTCTTCCAAATATCAGTGAGAACGGAACCGACTTGAGAAGTGATATAAAAGGCATGAGGGCTACTAGCCAACATCTAGAAATAAGCCTGGAACCCAAAGTGGGCTGATATTGGGCAGAGCACAGGTGGCTAGTTAGTAAACAGCTGGTGTGCCTGGCCTGTGTCATCTTGACCACAAAATCCCCTGAGGGGCTTGAAACACATGCAGATTCCTGGGCCTCACCCCAGGCCTGTCTGAATTCAGAATTTCCATGAGCAAGGTCTTGCATGTTTAATTGTCATCCAGAGGGTTCTCGTGCTCAGTCAACTTTGGGATCCAGTTTCTTTGGGAATGTTCCTTCCTAATTTTGATTAGGAAGAATGGATCTATTTTTCTAACTACTGTACACTATTAGATTAGTGGGAAATGTAGCAGTTTTCAAGTCAGAGAGTCAATGGCGTGTGCCTGTTGGCTGAATTAAATCAAGTAGCCACTCACGGCAAACCACTGTTTAGGGAAAAGTTTGAGGAAAGGAATTAGAGAAAATAATACAATAGACAGGGATTTCAGACCTGAATCAGAGAGCGCTGGAAAGGAAGTACTGAAGACAACCCCAGACTAAATCTTAGGTCTGCAGGTGGCCCACGTGTGTACTTGTGTATATTTTAATGTCAATTTAAGAGGACAGAGATATTTTCATGCTTGATAGATCAGAGAGTGAAGTGGATTAACTAGTCAATGGTTATATGAAAACAAATCATTTCAGTGGTGAAAAGATATTTCTTTTTGTTTCGAAAACCAGGGATGCATGTAAGAGTTTGATAAGATTTGGGATTAATAAATCAACTATTTTTAAAAAGCAACCATTGTTCTGGCTAGATTACAATGGTAATGAAAATAGCAGTTTTCTGATAATAAGACATTTTAAAAACGTTAAGTGTGTAAAGTACTAATCAGATGCAAATCATTTTTATCAGTTTTATTTCTTTATCGACATGAACCATATTTGATCTTTGCTAATTTATGCTTTCTTAATACCTTAATATTAAGGGATTTGCAGGAGTAGATTTGTGTTGGTATTTCTAGGACTCAGTCTGTAAAACTCTGCAGCATTTTCTAAAAATATATAATGTTCTTATTATACACATATGTATGTTTTTAAATCAGAGCTTTATTCCCTTTGTTCTTGCTTCTTCCATTTGGAATATCTCAGGGGACTAGGACTCTAGAGAATTGAGGAAAATGCATCTTTCCTTCACTGATAAAATAGATACTTCACATGAGAAAAAAATGATCTCATGATGACTTTTTGTTCCCACATAGGATGTGGAAGAAATTTCACTGGCCCTTCAGGTTACATCATTTCTCCAAATTACCCAAAACAATATGACAACAACATGAATTACGCCTATGTCATAGAGGCTAATCCTCTGTAAGTGGTCCTATTGACTTTTGTGTCTTTCTATTTAGAAGGTAAGTTTATTGTTTTTTTAACAAATTATGTTTAATTGACAAAAAGTGTATATTTATGGTGTACAACACGTTTTGACATATGTACATGTTATGGAATGCCTAAATCCAGCTAAATAACATGTCCACTCACTCACATACTTACCATTTTTTTGTGGTGAGAGCATTTAAAATCTGTCTTACCAATTTTTATGTATTTGACAAGTATTCAAGTATTTCAGGTATTCAACCTTGTATCATCTATAGGCACCATATTGTACAGTAGATCTCCTGAACTTATTCCTTCTAGCTGAAATTTTGTATTCTTTGACCAGCATATCCTAAATCTCCACTACCACATACCACACCAGCCTCGGGTAACCACCATTCTACTCTCTGCTTCTATGAGTTCGACATTTTTAGATTCCACATGCTAGTGAGATCATGCAATATTTGTCTTTCTGTGTGTGGGTTATTTCACTTAGCACAATGTCCTCCAGGTTCATCCATGTTGTTGCAAATGACAAGATTTCATTCTTGTTTAAGGCCAAAGAGTATTCCATTGTGTATGTCTTCCACATTTTCTCTATCCTTTCATTCATCGATTGACAGTTAGGTTGATTCCGTGTCTTGGCCATTATGAATCATGCTGCAGTGAACATGAGAGTACAGATATCCTTTGACACACTGATTTGATTTTCTTTGGATCTGTGCCCAGAAGTGAAATTTCTGGATCAATGTTTTGGGAAATTGCCATGCATTTTTCCATAATGGCTGCACTAATTTACATTCCCATCAAGAGTGTACAAGGAAGAGTTTCCTTTTCTCCACATGCTTGCCAAAACTTATCTCTTGTCTTTTGATAATAGCCATGGAACACAAGTTTATTCTTAAGTGAACTCTACTTGATTCTTCAGAAATGAATGAGGAGTAAGTAGAGGCAGAAGTCTAAACATCACCATTTAAAGAAAATATTAAAAATATGTTACAGAGTATATTTAATGTAAACATGATTAAAATTTCATCCAATTTTTAAAGAACATAAGTATTCTATGTATTCCATCCAGAAGTAAAAGAATAGTGAAAGAACTTTAAGAACACAAGCATTGCATAAATTGCTTAAAGAGAATAAGTCTGAAAGGTTTCATGTTAACATAGCTTTTAATTTATTCACTTGTGTTTAAAGTTTATACACATACATGTGCATACACACACCCACATTCATGCACTCACTATTAACCAAACCAGTGAGAGAAACTGTCTTCTTGAGTTGACATAGGTGATTGATAATTATTGAATGAGTGAGCGAATTAATACAATTAATATATGTGCCCTGCTTTTATTAAATATTATCATGGGGTGTTCTTTCTTTTTTTTTTCTTTTATTATTATTATTATCATTATACTTTAGGTTTTATGGTACATGTGCGCAATGTGCAGGTAAGTTACATATGTATACATGTGCCATGCTGGTGCGCTGCACCCACCAACTCGTCATCTAGCATTAGGTATATCTCCCAATGCTATCCCTCCCCCCTCCCCACACCCCACAACAGTCCCCGAAGTGTGATGTTCCCCTTCCTGTGTCCATGTGTTCTCATTGTTCAATTCCCACCTATGAGTGAGAATATGCGGTGTTTGGTTTTTTGTTCTTGCGATAGTTTACTGAGAATGATGATTTCCAATTTCATCCATGGGGTGTTCTTTCATCTCCTTCTCTTGGTCTTCATCTTCTTAGTCCTGACTCCCTAGTGCCTGAGTTCCTGGCCACAAGCGCCCCTCTGTGTTCATTCTTCTGCTCTAGGGAATGGCCTGTTGGCAGAGGGAACAGAGGAGATGCTGATTTGAGCTGGGCTTTGACAATAGATACAACTTGATGTTTAATGGATGCTATGACACTGTGGAAAAGAAATCCCTTCAAATAGATGGGTATTTTCAGCCACTCATAATCATATTAATTATTTTTACAAATCAGTTTTCTATTTCTAAACCACAGTTTATCCGCAAATTTGTCAAGCTACCTTGGTATATTCGAAATTTCTTACTCTTGGGTTAGTCTCTGATGGCAGTGAAAAGTTACACTTTGCAAAATGTTTTATAGTATTCAACATCTGGGAAATGTATGGTTTATAAAAATAAAAATGACATGTCAGAACTCATAAATGGATAAATTTAACAAAGCCTTTCTCACTTAATCCTTTTTCCTATAACCTCACCATCTTTTCCTGCATCTCTGCAGTTGTAATTTTTGGCATCTGTGTTTGCTTAAAACAATGCTAAGTATAAATCAATGTATGCCACTCTAAAAATGGAATATAAAGCAAAACATCATATTTTCAGCATTTACTAGCACAAAATCCCAGTACCATAAAAAGATGCCCACGATACATGAAGGCTTGAGGGAGGGTAAAATAGTATAAGATGATCCAATTTTCTTTTTAAAATAAGATTTGTGTGAATAAAATCTGTGAGGCTATTAACCAGTACTTTAAGAATTGTCACCACTGTGTGATAGATTTATAGGAGATGCTTATTTTCTTCTTTATAGCTTTTATATTATTTTTATATTTGAGGATAATTATTTTAATAGCAGGAGGGAAAACCTGTGGCTTGGATTTTGTGTTTGTACTCATTAAGTTAAATAAACATGTGCACCTCACAAGACCATATCATTCAGACTAAGAAAGGAGATTCTAGGCTGGGCACGGTGGCTCATGCCTGTAATTCCAGCACTTTGGGGGCCAAGGTGGGCGGATCACGAGGTCAGGAGAACAAGACCATCCTGGCTAACACAGTGAAACCCCGTCTCTACTAAAAATACAAAAAATTAGGCCGGCATGGTGGCAGGCGCCTGTAGTCCCAGCTACTCCAGAGGCTGAGGTGGGAGAATGGCATGAACCCGGGAGGCAGAGCTTGCAATGAGCCGAGATTGTGCCACTGCACTCCAGCCTAGGTGACAGAGCGAGACTCTGTCTCAAAAAAAAAAAAAAAAAAAAGCACTGCTGATACCAGTGGTATATGTATTATTATGAGGGACTCTATACTGACCTCAGACAGCTCCCTGAGCTCAGTTGACCAAGTGGGATAAAGGGGAACAACCTTGGAATATTTCAGTGTAGTAGAGAGGAAGTGAGCACAGCATTTAGGATGGATCTTAATGCCAGGTCAGCCACTTGCTGCTATTCACGTGACTTTGTGCAAATTACTTCACCGTTATTTCTGATAATTACTTATATATATAGCACTTTGCTATATATATTTGTGTGTGTGTGTGTCCCTGTCTGTAATATATGTGTATGTATATATGTATAATAGTAGGTCTGAAAGTCAGGTAATGTTAGATTAAGTGATTTCTGCTTCCATTAATGGATTTGCCAATCCTCACCCAGTTGAAGACTGATTATTTTCTAAGATGATATCCTTACGATAATGCCTTGTGACATTTCCAGTGTTTAAGTGTTCAGCAATTTCAAACTGCTGCGTGAGTAATTTCTGGCTATAGATTCATTGAATTATGATGATTCCCCAAAAGGGTGACATTAATCAAATTTATTTTATAACTAGATTCTTATCCTTAATCATATCAGTGCTGACATTTATTGAATACCATCACCAAGCTAGAGATTCGCTAGCTACAGTAAAAGTAACCCTTCCCCAGCCCTTCTAAAATAAGCCTGAGGGATTCATGTGCAATATATTGTAATGAAACTGAGAATTGCTCTCAGGGAAGATCATAGCTTTATTGAAGGAACCTTGGCCTTTCTAGTTGCTATAGGCACTTGGAGTTGTTTCTGAGAGACTCTGTTCAAATGACTAGGCATTTCTGAGCCCAGGATCCCAGCAGAGCCAGTGTTGACTTAGGTGGTGATGAAGGTTCTAGATCTGCCTTGGTGGACCATTAGCACAAAAGGTGGAATTGGCAGGGAAAAGATGTGCTATCCCAGGCTACAAAATACTGGGAGGAAACACACTTGTCCCTACATTGCATCTGCTAGACATTGACAACTGCTTAGGGAAGGTTTTACTATGAAAGGAAAAATACAGATTGTTGAACCACACGCTACTCTTAGGTTACAAAGGCTCAGTGACCTACTGTCCGCTTACCACAAAATAAGTTTCTCCAAATTTAATGTTGGTCTAAATTTCTCTAACTTTCTCCTTATTTTTACATTTCCAATACTAGACATTCCGTGAACTACAGATTGTTGATGTTTGTCCTTATTTTGGAATTCAGTATTATTAAATAAATGCTTATTTTATTTTCCCAAATATTGAACATTCCAAAAATATATTTTTGTGTTCTCATTACTCATGTGGCCAACTAGATGCCCTCAATCTGCTAAAAAAAAATTATAGATCCAGTTTTCTTCATAGATAAAGCACTTCATGAGGCAAGCTGAAGCAAGCCAGTGTCTTCTAAACCTTGATTATTCTTTCATTAAAATTGGATAGTAACATTAATTTGCCTTGGTGATAATGAGGAATTTAGAATTTCTCAATTTAAAAATTCTACATGCAGTAAACTGTAAACTCAGTTTTTCTCAGATCCAGTAATTCTTGACAAACATTGGAGGGTGGAGCAGCACTTAGCCTATGAGATGTAAGCACCAAAGGGACAAGTGCCTTTGCTCATTGTCCTCTAGAGATGGCTTCAAAGCCCCAAGAGGAGTGGGCCCAGATTCACACCTAATATTTGCCTAAATTATCTTTAATTAACTTACAAGTCCCAGTTTATGGGTTATACCTAATAGAAAGCTTAAAGAAAAAAGTAAAAAAAAAATTAGTTTTAGATTTTTCTTTTTGACTTTTTCCCCATCAACAAGCACAATAAATGAGGTTTTTTTTTTCAGTTCCCTTCATTTCCTCCTATTTAAATTTTTTTAAAACTGGTATTGCTCAACTGTTTCTTCTCTTTGCTTTCTCAGTTGTTTGTAAAGAATTCAGAACGTGGTTGCATTCCACGTTATTTTAGGAAAAAGTGGGCAATGGTCCTTTTGAAATGTTTCCTATTGATATTTCATTGAAATTGGCAGAGCGCTAGAGCGGATGGTGTAGATTCTGTGAAATCGTTTGTTTGACTGTGTTACACTCCAATTTGCCTTAATTTGTTTGGCCTTCGTGTGCAATGGAACTTAGTTGTATACAAGTAGGTGCTTCCCCATCCTCTGAATCATGCTTCCATTGAGGATAGCTGTCTCCCAGCTACTTAGGTTAAAGTTAACCAGACAGATGACAGATCTGTCACTGCTGCTCTGTAATTCATGTGCCTCTCCCTAGAACCCATTTCTTTCTTTCTTTTCTTTTCTTTTTTCTTTCTTTTCTTTTTTTTTTTTGAGATAGAGGCTTGCTCTGTTGCCCAGGCTGCAGTGCAGTGGTGCATTCTCGGCTCACTGCAACTTCCCCTTCCCTGGTTCAAGTGATTCTCTTGGCTCAGCCTCCTGAGTAGCTAGGATTAAAATCCCACAAGTTTATTCTATTTGCGGAATTACTCATTCTTAGTTTTCCTTCAATTCTGTCATATTTCGTAGAACTATGATGAAGTTTGGAATTAGACATTGCACAGTAATAAAGCCCAGAAAAAAATAGAATAAAAAATTAAATTTCACTACATGGCATAGAGACTTACCCATTTCAAACAATGAATATGTTTTAAAGTTTTTAAGAAGGATGGAAAACAGTCATAAAAACAAATTATAGGGAATCATTTTACAGCTCAGATTTCAGTAGTAAATGTCTATCAAATCACTTGTTGAAGATAGAGTTAAGAATTACTGGAGCTCCCGGTCCCATGATGTGGACTATAGTCCACGGAGAAAGTATTGTTCAATTTCAGGGTGCTTCCCTTCCTCACAAGTTTGCATATGTCTGATCAAATGCCACCTCTTGCTCATAAACTCAACTTTGATATCCATCTTGCTCCTTGAAGAACTTTTTCCAAACCTCAACTAAGATTCCTCCTCTCCCTAGAAGGCAATCACCCCAACTATGAGAGTTTTGTGTGTATTTTGATTATACATGCAATTGTCTCTTCCAATAATGATGAGAAAGTGTTTAATATAATTATTTTATGATGCCTTTAGTCTATCACCAAGTGTCTTCTCACTGAAGAATCAGGCTGATATTTCTGATCTAATGCAGTGATAGGATATATAGAACTTTAGAATATGATATATGTGTATAAATTACTTAATGCCTAGTGACACACTTCTATCTCATTTTCTTGCATATTACTTTGTTCATGTTAATTTTTTATATTTTCTTAGACTTTAAGTAATTTTACCAACTTCTGATATTATGTACATGTTTGATTTCTTATGAACAAAATTTGAAAGGGCATAACATCCTACCTTAAAGAAATGACTACTAGAAAGGATACAAGAATGTTTTAATCCATGAAATAAGTTGCCAGATATTATAACATTTACGTTTCACTGAATCAGGCTTTGAGAAGGAGCAGACTATCTTACATGATTGGTTTAGTTAGTTGATATTATTCTATTGCCATCTACAAAAAAATCTAAAATCCCCTCTCAAGTTCCTCTGCATTTCCCCAACAAACTTTCTTATTGTTCAATATAGATATTTTATAAATCATTAATGAGTTTTGATTATGTTCACACCACTGCCATTTCATGAATGAACTTTCTGTATTTCAACTAGTTCCTTTAATCAACTATTTGACAACATAATCAAGTATAAGTCACACTTTACATTATGTTTCACAGCCTTTTCACAATTTTCTAAGACAACTGCCACTGTCATCGTCTATATCATTAGCCCAACAACTTAACAACTAACTCTTAAATACTTAAAGAACACATGCATAGCAGCCTAGTTGATTAAATGTGGGACCAAGATTTCAATCCAGTATCAGCAATTTTTTCCTACATTCTGTGATTTTTGTTTTATAACTTGATATATTGTTGCTAAATAAAGATACTTCTACAACTAATGCACAATTTTTTTATTCTAAAACTCATTTACTTTGAATTTTAAAAATTCTAGTGGAGATTTTGATGTCTTAAAGACAAATACTGAGGTTGTAACTAAGGTACATAATTTGGCAATATTCAAACCATGAATCTGAGTTTAATTTATTTTTTTGGCCTCTTTTTCCCACATTGTATTGCTTCTAATTACATGAAAAGGCCATTGAAGTTCAGTCTTTCACACTTTCAACTTGTAGATTTATGCCCAATTAGAAATATTTCTATTCCAGGGTTTTCAAAATAAGGGAATTCTTTGAGGTTAATTTAGAAATGTATATCTTGGCAGCTGGAGCCAAGATGGCCGAATAGGAACAGCTCCAGTCTACAGCTCCTAGCATGAGCGATGCAGAAGACAGGTGATTTATGCATTTCCATCTGAGGTACTGGGTTCATCTCACTAGGGAGTGCCAGACAGTGGGCGTAGGACAGTGGGTGCAGTGCACCGTGTGTGAGCCGAAGCAGGGTGAGGCATTGCCTCACTCGGGAAGCACAAGGGGTCAGGGAGTTCCCTTTCCTAGTCAAAGAAAGGGGTGACAGATGGCACCTGGAAAATTGGGTCACTCCCACCCTAATACTGCGCTTTTCTGATGGGCTTAAAAAATGGCGCACCAGGAGATTATATCCCACACCTGGCTTGGAGGGTCCTACGCCCACGGAGTCTCGCTGATTGCTAGCACAGCGGTCTGAGATCAAACTGCAAGGCAGCAGCGAGGCTGGGGGGAGGGGCGCCTGCCATTGCCCAGGCTTGCTTAGGTAAACAAAGCGGCCGGAAACTCGAACTGGGTGGAGCCCACCACAGCTCAATGAGGCCTGCCTGCCTCTGTAGGCTCCACCAATGGGGGCAGGGCACAGACAAATAAAAAGACAGCAGTAACGTCTGCAGACTTAAATGTCACTGTCTGACGCTTTGAAGAGAGCAGTGGTTCTCCCAGCATGCAGCTGGAGATCTGAGAACAGGCAGACTGCCTCCTCAAGTGGGTCCCTGACCCCTGACCCCCATGCAGCCTAACTGGGAGGCATCCCCCCAGTAGGGGCAGACTGACACCTCAAATGGCCGGGTACTCCTCTGAGACAAAACTTCCAGAGGAACGATCAGACAGCAGCATTCGCAGTTCACGAAAATCTGCTGATGTGCAGACACTGCTGCTGATACCCAGGCAAACAGGGTCTGGAGTGGACCTCTAGCAAACTCCAACAGACCTGCAGCTGAGGGTCCTGTCTGTTAGAAGGAAAACTAACAAACAGAAAGGACATCCACACGAAAAACCCATCTGTAGATCACCATCATCAAAGACCAAAAGTAGATAAAACAACAAAGATGGGGAAAAAACAGAGCAGAAAAACTGGAAACTCTAAAAACCAGAGCGCCTCTCCTCCTCCAAAGGAATGCAGCTCCTCACCAGCAACGGAACAAAGCTAGACGGAGAATGACTTTGATGAGTTGAGAGAAAAAGGCTTCAGATGATCAAACTACTCTGAGCTACAGGAGGAAATTCAAACCAAAGGCAAAGAAGTTGAAAACTTTGAAAAAAAATTTAGACAACTGTATAACTAGAATAACCAATACGGAGAAGTGCTTAAAGGAGCTGATGGAGCTGAAAGCCAAGGCTCGAGAACTACGTGAAGAATGCAGAAGCCTCAGGAGTCGATGCGATCAACTGGGAGAAAGGGTATCTGTGATGGAAGATGAAATGAATGAAATGAAGCGAGAAGGGAAGTTTAGAGAAAAAAGAATAAAAATAAATGAACAAAGCCTCCAAGAAATATGGGACTATGTGAAAAGACCAAATCTACATCTGATTGGTGTACCTGTAAGTGATGGGGAGAATGGAACCAAGTTGGAAAACACTCTGAAGGATATTATCCAGGAGAACTTCCCCAATCTAGTGAGGCAAGCCAACATTCAGATCCAGGAAATACAGAGAACGCCACAAAGATACTCCTTGAGAAGAGCAACTCCAAGACACATAATTGTCAGATTCACCAAAGTTGAAATGAAGGAAAAAATGTTAAGGGCAGCCAGAGAGAAAGGTCAGGTTACCCACAAAGGGAAGCTCATCAGAATAACAGCAGATCTCTCGGCAGAAACTCTACAAGCCAGAAGAGAGTGGGGGACAATATTCAACATTCTTAAAGAAAAGAATTTTCTTTTTTTCTTCTTCTTATTATTATACTTTAGGTTTTATGGTACACATGCAAAATGTGCAAGTTAATTACATATGCATACATGTGCCATGCTGGTGTGCTGCACCCACTAACTCGTCATCTAGCATTAGGTATATCTCCCAATGCTATCCCTCCCCCCTTCCCCCACCCCACCACAGTCCCCAGAGTGTGATGTTCCCCTTCCTGTGTCCATGTGTTCTTATTGTTCAATTCCCACCTATGAGTGAGAATATGCAGTGTTTGGTTTTTTGTTCTTGAGATAGTTTACTCAGAATGATGATTTCCAATTTCATCCATGTCCCTACAAAGACATGAACTCATCATTTTTTATGGCTGCATAGTATTCCATGGTGTATATGTGCCACATTTTCTTAATCCAGTCTATCATTGTTGGACATTTGGGTTGGTTCCAAGTCTTTGCTATTGTGAATAATGCTGCAATAAACATACGTGTGCATGTGTCTTTATAGCAGCATGGTTTATAGTCCTTTGGGTATATACCCAGTAATGGGATGGCTGGGTCGAATGGAATTTCTAGTTCTAGATCCCTGAGGAATCGCCACACTGACTTCCACAAGGGTTGAACTAGTTTACAGTCCCATCAACAGTGTAAAAGTGTTCCTATTTCTCCACATCCTCTCCAGCACCTGTTGTTTCCTGATATTTTAATGACTGTCATTCTAACTGGTGTGAGATGGTATCTCATTGTGGTTTCGATTTGCATTTCTCTGATGGTCAGTGATGGTGAGCATTTTTTCATGTGTTTTTTGGCTGCATAAATGTCTTCTTTTGAGAAGTGTCTGTTCATGTCCTTTGCCCACTTTTTGATGGGATTGTTTGTTTTTTTCTTGTAAATTTGTTTGAGTTCATTGTAGATTCTGGATATTAGCCCTTTGTCAGATGAGTAGGTTGCGAAAATTTTCTCCTGTTTTGTAGGTGGCCTGTTCACTCTGATGGTAGTTTCTTTTGCTGTGCAGAAGCTCTGTAGTTTCATTAGATCCCATTTGTCCATTTTGGCTTTTGTTGCCATTGCTTTTGGTGTTTTAGACATGAAGTCCTTGCCCATGCCTATGTCCTGAATGGTATTTCCTAGGTTTTCTTCTAGGGTTTTTATGGTTTAAGTCAAACATTTAAGTCTTTAATCCATCTTGAATTAATTTTTGTATAAGGTGTAAGGAAGGGATCCAGTTTCAGCTTTCTCCATATGGCTAGCCAGTTTTCCCAGCACCATTTATTAAATAGGGAATCCTTTCCCCATTGCTTGTTTTTCTCAGGTTTGTCAAAGAGCAGATGGTTGTAGATGTGTGGTGTTACTTCTGAGGGCTCTGTTCTGTTCCATTGATCTATATCTCTGTTTTGGTACCAGTACCATGCTGTTTTAGTTACTGTAGCCTTGTAGTATAGTTTGAAGTCAGGTAGCGTGATGCCTCCAGCTTTGTTCTTTTGGCTTAGGATTGACTTGGCGATGCGGGCTCTTTTTTGGTTCCATATGAACTTTAAAGTAGTTTTTTCCAATTCTGTGAAGAAAGTCATTGGTAGCTTGATGGGGATGGCATTGAATCTGTAAATTACCTTGGGCAGTATGGCCATTTTCACGATATTGATTCTTCCTACCCATGAGCATGGAATGTTCTTCCATTTGTTTGTATCCTCTTTTATTTCCTTGAGCAGTGGTTTGTAGTTCTCCTTGAAGAGGTCCTTCACATCCCTTGTAAGTTGGATTCCTAGGTATTTTACTCTCTTTGAAGCAATTGTGAATGGGAGTTCACTCATTTGGCTCTCTGTTTGTCTGTTATTGGTGTATAAGAATGCTTGTGATTTTTGTACATTGATTTTGTATCCTGAGACTTTGCTGAAGTTGCTTATCAGCTTAAGGAGATTTTGGGCTGAGACAATGGGGTTTTCTAGATATACAATCATGTCATCTGTAAACAGGGACAATTTGACTTCCTCTTTTCCTAATTGAATAGCCTTTATTTCCTTCTCCTGCCTAACTGCCCTGGCCAGAACTTCCAACACTATGTTGAATAGAAGTGGTGAGAGGGGGCATCCCTGTCTTGTGCCAGTTTTCAAAGGGAATGCTTCCAGTTTTTGCCCATTCAGTATGATATTGGCTGTGGGTTTGTCATAGATAGCTCTTATTATTTTGAGATAAACCCCATCAATACCTAATTTATTGAGAGTTTTTAGCATGAAGGCTTGTTGAATTTTGTCAAAGGCCTTTTCTGTATCTATTGAGATAATCATGTGGTTTTTGTCTTTGGTTCTGTTTATATGCTGGATTACACTTATTGATTTGCATATATTGAACCAGCCTTGCATCCCAGGGATGAAGCCCACTTGATCATGGTGGATAAGCTTTTTGATGTGCTGCTGGATTCTGTTTGCCAGTATTTTATTGAGGATTTTTGCATCAATGTTCATCAAGGATATTGGTCTAAAATTCTCTTTTTTGGTTGTGTCTCTGCCAGGCTTTGGTAACAGGATGATGCTGGACTCATAAAATGAGTTAGGGAGGATTCCCTCTTTTTCTATTGATTGGAATAGTTTCAGAAGGAATGCTACCAGCTCCTCCTTGTACCTCTCGTAGAATTCAGCTGTGAATCCTTCTGGACCTGGACTTTTTTTGGTTGGTAAGCTATGGATTATTGCCACAATTTCAGCTCCTGTTATTGGTCTATTCAGAGATTCAACTTCTTCCTGGTTTAGTCTTGGGAGGGTGTATGTGTTGAGGAATTTATCCATTTCTTTTAGATTTTCTAGTTTATTTGCGTAGAGGTGTTTGTAGTATTCTCTGATGGTAGTTTGTATTTCTGTGGGATCGGTGGTGATATCCCCTTTATCATTTTTTACTGCATCTATTTGATTCTTCTCTTTTTTCTTTATTAATCTTGCTAGTGTTCTATCAATTTTGTTGATCCTTTCAAAAAAACCAGCTCCTGGATTCATTAATTTTTTGAAGGGTTTTTGTGTCTCTAGTTCCTTCAGTTCTGCTCTGATTTTAGTTATTTCTTGCCTTCTGCTAGCTTTTGAATGTGTTTGCTCTTGCTTTTCTAGTTCTTTTAATTGTGATGATAGGGTGTCAATTTTGGATCTTTCCTGCTTTCTCTTATGGGCATTTAGTGCTATAAATTTCCCTCTACACACTGCTTTGAATGCATCCCAGAGATTCTGGTATGTTGTGTCTTGGTTCTTGTTGGTTTCAAAGAACATCTTTATTTCTGCCTTCATTTCGTCATGTACCCAGTAGTCATTCAGGAGCAAGTTGTTCAGTTTCCATGTAGTTGAGTGGTTTTGAGTGAGATTCTTAATCCTGAGTTCTAGCTTGATTGCACTGTGATCTGAGAGATAGTTTGTTATAATTTCTGTTCTTTTACATTTGCTGAGGAGTGCTTTACTTCCAACTATGTGGTCAATTTTGGAATAGGTGTGGTGTGGTGCTGAAAAAAATGTATATTCTGTTGATTTGGGGTGGAGAGTTCTGTAGATGTCTATTAGGTCTGCTTGGTGCAGAGCTGAGTTCAATTCCTGGGTATCCTTGTTGACTTTCTGTCTCGTTGATCTGTCTAATGTTGACAGTGGGGTGTTAAAGTCTCCCATTATTAACGTGTAGGAGTCTCAGTCTCTTTGTAGGTCACTCAGGACTTGCTTTATGAATCTGGGTACTCCTGTATTGGGTGCATATATATTTAGGATAGTTAGCTCTTCTTGTTGAATTAATCCCTTTACCATTATGTAATGGCCTTCTTTGTCTCTTTTGATATTTGTTAGTTTAAAGTCTGTTTTATCTGAGACTAGGATTGCAACCCCTGCCTTTTTTCGTTTTCCATTTGCTTGGTAGATCTTCCTCCATCCCTTTATTTTGAGCCTATGTGTGTCTCTGCACGTGAGATGGGTTTCCTGAATACAGCACACTGATGGGTCTTGACTCTTTATCCAATTTGCCAGTGTGTGTGTTTTAATTGGAGCATTTAGTCCATTTACATTTAAAGTTAATATTGTTATGTGTGACTTTGATCCTGTCATTATGATGTTAGCTGGTTATTTTGCTCGTTAGTTGATGCAGTCTCTTCCTAGCCTCGATAGTCTTTACAATTTGGCATGTTTTTGCAGTGGCTGGTACCGGTTGTTCCTTTCCATGTTTAGTGCTTCCTTCAGGAGCTCTTTTAGGGCAGGCCTGGTGATGACAAAATCTCTCAGCATTTGCTTGTCTGTAAAGTATTTTGTTTCTCCTTCACTTATGAAGCTTAGTTTGGCTGGATATGAAATTCCGGGTTGAAAATTCTTTTTTGGGAGGAGCCAAGATGGCCAAATAGGAACAGCTCCGGTCTATAGCTCCCAGCATGAGCGACGCAGAAGACAGGTGATTTCTGCATTTCCATCTGAGGTACTGTGTTCATCTTACTAGGGAGTGCCAGACAGTGGGCGCAGGTCAGTGAGTGAGCACACCATGCACCAGCCGAAGCAGGGGTGAGGCATTGCCTCACTTGGGAAGCACAAGGGGTCAGGGAGTTCCCTTTCCAGGGGTGACAGACAGCACCTGGAAAATCGGGCCACTCCCACCCAAATACTGTGCTTTTCCGACGGGCTTAGGAAATGGTGCACCAGGAGATTATAGTCCGCACTCAAAACCACTCAACTACATGGAAACTGAACAACCTGCTCCTGAATGACTACTGGGTACATAATGAAATGAAGGCAGAAATAAAGATGTTCTTTGAAACCAACAAGAACCAAGACACAACATACCAGAATCTCTGGGACACATTCAAAGCAGTGTGTAGAGGGAAATTTATAACACTAAATGCCCATAAGAGAAAGCAGGAAAGATCCAAAATTGACACCCTAACATCACAATTAAAAGAACTAGAAAAGCAAGAGCAAACACATTCAAAAGCTAGCAGAAGGCAAGAAATAACTAAAATCAGAGCAGAACTGAAGGAAATAGAGACAGAAAAAACTCTTCAAAAAATTAATGAATCCAGGAGCTGGTTTTTCAAAAGGATCAACAAAATTGATAGAACACTAGCAAGACTAATAAAGAAGAAAAGAGAGAAGATTCAAATAGTTGCAATAAAAAATGAAAAAGGGGATCTCACCACTGATCCCACAGAAATACAAACTACCATCAGAGAATACTACAAACACCTCTACGCAAATAAACTAGAAAATCTAGAAGAAATGGATAAATTCCTCAACACATACACCCTCCCAAGACTAAACCAGGAAGGAGTTGATTCTCTCAATAGACCAATAACAGGCTCTGAAATTGTGGCAATAATCGATAGCTTACCAACCAAAAAAAGGTCCAGGACCAGATGGATTCACAGCCGAATTCTACGAGAGGTACAAGGAGGAGCTGGTAGCATTCCTTCTGAAACTATTCCAATCAATAGAAAAAGAGGGAATCCTCCCTAACTCATTTTATGAGTCCAGCATCATCCTGATACCAAAGCCGGGCAGAGACACAACCAAAAAAGAGAATTTTAGACCAATATCCTTGATGAACATTGATGCAAAAATCCTCAATAAAATACTGGCAAACAGAATCCAGCAGCACATCAAAAAGCTTATCCACCATGATCAAGTGGGCTTCATCCCTGGGATGCAAGGCTGGTTCAATATACTCAAATCAATAAATGTAATCCAGCATACAAACAGAACCAAAGACAAAAACCACATGATTATCTCAATAGATACAGAAAAGGCCTTTGACAAAATTCAACAACCCTTCATGCTAAAAACTCTCAGTAAATTAGGTATTGATGGGACATATCTCAAAATAATAAGAAGTATCTATGACAAACTCACAGCCAATATCATACTGAATGGGCAAAAACTGGAAGCATTCCCTTTGAAAACTGGCACAAGACAGGGATGCCCTCTCTCACCACTCCTATTCAACATAGTGTTGGAAGTTCTGGCCAGGGCAGTTAGGCAGGAGAAGGAAATAAAGGCTATTCAATTAGGAAAAGAGGAAGTCAAATTGTCCCTGTTTGCAGATGACATGATTGTATATCTAGAAAACCCCATTGTCTCAGCCCAAAATCTCCTTAAGCTGATAAGCAACTTCAGCAAAGTCTCAGGATACAAAATCAATGTACAAAAATCACAAGCATTCTTATACACCAATAACAGACAAACAGAGAGCCAAATGAGTGAACTCCCATTCACAATTGCTTCAAAGAGAGTAAAATACCTAGGAATCCAACTTACAAGGGATGTGAAGGACCTCTTCAAGGAGAACTACAAACCACTGCTCAATGAAATAAAAGAGGATACAAACAAATGGAAGAACATTCCATGCTCATGGGTAGGAAAAATCAATATCATGAAAATGGCCATACTGCCCAAGGTAATTTACAGATTCAATGCCATCCCCATCAAGCTACCAATGACTTTCTTCACAGAATTGGAAAAAACTACTTTAAAGTTCATATGGAACCAAAAAAGAGCCCACATCACCAAGTCAATCCTAAGCCAAAAGAACAAAGCTGGAGGCATCACGCTACCTGACTTCAAACTATACTACAAGGCTATAGTAACTAAAACAGCATGGTACTGGTACCAAAACAGAGATATAGACCAATGGAACAGAACAGAGCCCTCAGAAATAACGCCGCATATCTACAACTATCTGATCTTTGACAAACCTGAGAAAAGCAATGGGGAAAGGATTCCCTATTTAATAAATGGTGCTGGGAAAACTGGCTAGCCATATGTAGAAAGCTGAAACTGGATCCCTTCCTTACACCTTATACAAAAATTAATTCAAGATGGATTAAAGACTTAAATGTTAGACCTAAAACCATAAAAACCCTAGAAGAAAACCTAGGCATTACCATTCAGGACGTAGGCATGGGCAGGGACTTCATGTGTAAAACACCAAAAGCAATGGCAACAAAAGCCAAAATTGACGAATGGGATCTAATGAAACTACAGAGCTTCTGCACAGCAAAAGAAACTACCATCAGAGTGAACAGGCCACCTACAAAACAGGAGAAAATTTTCACAACCTACTCATCTGACAAAGGGCTAATATCCAGCATCTACAATGAACTCCAACAAATTTGCAAGAAAAAAACAAACAACCCCATCAAAAAGAGGGCAAAGGACATGAACAGACACTTCTCAAAAGAAGACATTTATGCAGCCAAAAAACACATGAAAAAATGCTCACCATCACTGGCCTTCAGAGAAATGCAAATCGAAACCACAATGAGATACCATCTCACACCAGTTAGAATGGCAATCATTAAAAAGTCAGGAAACAACAGGTGCTGGAGAGGATGTGGAGAAGTAGGAACACTTTACTGTTGGTGGGACTGTAAACTAGTTCAACCCTTGTGGAAGTCAGTGTGGCGATTCCTCATGGATCTAGAACTAGAAATTCCATTCGACCCAGCCATCCCATTACTGGGTGTATACCCAAAGGATTATAAATCATGCTGCTATAAAGACACATGCACATGTATGTTTATTGCAGCACTATTCACAATAACAAAGACTTGGAACCAACCCAAATGTCCAACAATGATAGACTGGATTAAGAAAATGTGGCACATACACACCATGGAATACTATGCAGCCACAAAAAAGGATGAGTTCATGTCCTTTGTAGGGACATGGATGAAGCTGGAAACCATTCTCAGCAAACTATCGCAAGGACAAAAAACCAAACACCACATATTCTCACTCATAGGTGGGAATTGAACAATGAGAACACATGGACACAGGAAGGGGAACATCACACACTGGGGACTGTGGTGGGGTGGGGGGAGGGGGGAGGGATAGCATTAGGATATATACCTAATGCTAAATGACGAGTTAATGAGTGCAGCACACCAGCATGGCACATGTATACATATGTAACTAACCTGCACATTGTGCACATGTACCCTAAAACTTAATGTATAATAAAAAAAAATGTATATCTTGCATTGATACCTCAAGATTTCTGCAGGTTGAATAGAAACTTAGCTAAGGAGGTGAATGTGTTCTTAAAATGATGTAAGAAGGGCTGGTAACTCTTTAATGTACAGATTTTTTTTTTAAAGTATTGTCAAGATTCTTTTAGTGGCAAATTGTCTTCAAGTTAGCTTAGATATAAAGTAGGGTTTATAAGAAAGATACTGGGTGATTTCATCTCATCAAAGAAAGGGCGTCTACATCAAAGGAAACCAGGGAGAAGAATCTGTCAGCATGCTCTCTCTTCCCCACTTTTTGCTGCTTTCTGCACAACAACTTCTTTTTCCCTTATGGCAGCCTGGGTTTCTTAATGTGTCAGGAAACATGGCTGCAGACATTTTTCAAGTTTAGTGTCTTTGGCTCCTATCATTGACTCTTATTCAGTTGCAGTTTGAACACATCTGATTGGCCTGGATTGGGTCTGATGCCATGCCTTGCCATTGATTGACTGGAGTTATCAATCAACCTATCAACTGTGGTCAGGATGGTGCAGCTGTATAAACAATAGCAACAGTGAATCTAATCATAAAAATATCTACCATGTCCATTAGAGGGTTTTATGGCACAATTAACACAAAACTTAATTCAACCTGGTATAAACACAAAGGAGCAATTCACTGGTTTTTAATTCTGGAAGGTTTCAAAGTTGGGTGTGCCTCAAATCTCTTAATTCAGCATTTTAATTATGCCATCAAATATTCAACTGTTTCTATTTTTACTTTGTGCTACTCCAGTGTGAGCCTCACCCTAAGACTAGCTCCTCTCATTGCTGTAGGGTTGCTTCTCTCACAGTGGGTACTCCTCACCCACATTAGAAAGAGAGATGGCTTCTATCCCGTGGTATGCTAGAGATGGGTTGCATCATCTTACAAGAGTCAATTTTGCTCATCGATTCCTATTCTGCATTTAATGACTTGCTGTTAATAGCTTGAAATTGGCTATTGTGGGAATATTTATATGATGGAAATTGGCAAATGCCGCAAATCGCTCGGAGAGTTGGTTGTTATATTTACTAGCATACTACTGCCTCTATTCCAATTTCCAAATGTCAAACAAGGGTGTTGAAATTCACCTTTATTGGATTGGGTTAGGTCACACGTCCATCTTTGAACCAAAGTCTATGGCCAGGGCACTTGGAATTATAACGTAGATGTGCATAATAATTTTGTCAGCATGCTCTTTTAGGGAGAGTATTCAAACAGCAAACAGCAAACAGGATGTCTGATTTCAGTCTGCTGTGCCATAGTATGTGCTTATATAAAATAATGTAGTTTTGGTCATTCCCAATGGGGAATTTGTAAGTAGGTAAATTTTGTGTGTTGAGGTGATGTGGATCATTAGATATGTGTTCAAGTTAGCATCTCCATGAAATAAAAGTGTTTTGTTCTTGTGGTTTGTAAATGAAAATGGGAAACATATTTCACATCATTAATCATCAGGGCAATTAAAATTAAATATCACAATGAGATACTGTTTCACACGCACCAGAATGGCTAATTAAAAAGACTGACAGTGTCAAATGTTGGCATCCCTGCAGAGCACTGGAAGTCCCACATATTCCTGGTGAGAATGTATACTGATATAACCACTTTGAGGTATCAATTGGCAGTTTCTTATAAAATTAAATACATACCCAATTTGGGGGCCAATAATTTAATTCCCAGTTATATACCCAAAAGAGTTGAAAGCATATGCCCAAACAAAAACTCGTACATGAATATTCATAGCAGCATTATCCATAATAACCAAAAGGTGGAAACAAACCAAATATCTGTCAACTGATGAATAAACAAAATGCGGCATCGTTATAAAAAGGAATATTATTCAGCCGTAAAAAGGAATGATGTACTGACACACGTTACAACATGGATGGACCTCAAAAACATTACGTTAAGTTAAAGAAGCCAGACACAAAAGGTCATATATTTCATGATTTTATTCATGTGAAATGTCCAGAATAGACAAACCCATAGAGACAGAAAGTAGTTTAGTGATTGTCTAGGGCTGGGAGAGCCGTATATGGGAAGGATGAGACTGGAGTGATTGTTAATGGGCACAACATTTTTCTATGGGCAATGAAAACGTAGAATTGGGAAGAATGTCAAATGTCTAAAAGGCAGTGGAGGAGAGTTAGTCAGCAACACTGATCTAGGGATCATTCGACAACCTGAAAAAAAAACTAACGTTAGTGTAGGTATTTAACTTCTAAAAACTTATTCTGATGAAATAATGAAAAACTTCCTCAAATATTTATGTACAGGAATGTTATATATATATATTTGAGACAGTCTCGCTCTGTTGGCCAGAAATGTGGAGAATATAGAATTTCAAGCAACAGGGGATTGATGGAACATGGGATGGCACATCTATATGTTGGAATTTGATATAGGCATTAATATATTATATTGGCGCAAAAGTAATTACGGTTTTTTCCATTCCTTTCATAATGATATAATGTTTTATTTTATTTTATTTAAGATAGAGTCTTGCTCTGTTGCCCAGGCTGGAGTCTCGTGGTGCAATCTCAGCTCACTGCAACCTCCGCCTCCCAGGTTCAAGTGATTCTCCTGCCTCAGCCTCCTGAGTAGCTGGGACTACAGGCATGCACCACCACACCCGACTAATTTTTGTATTTTTAGTAGAGACGGGGTTTTGCCATGTTGCCCAGGCTGGTCTCAAACCCCTGACTTCAGATGATCTGCCTGCCTCGGCCTCCCAAAATGCTGGGATTACAAGAGTGAGCCACCACACCTGGCCCTAATATAATGTTTTAGAAGAATGTTTAATCACATACAAATGCATGATGGATGTCATTTCATATTAATACAAATTAGGTTACAATATGGGTGTCGTTTTGTATTAATACAAATTAGGTATGATCCCAGTTAATGTTTTAACAGTATTTGTTCACCTATAAAAATCACTAGATATGTTGTAGTAGTAAACATCTTTTTAATTTCTGCTTTATTTTGTTTTATATTTTTCTTCAGGGGATGGTAGGCTGGAGCATATATTCGCATTATAATTAGAAAACAAAACAATAATATATATTTTATAGTCCTTAAACTCTTATGCTAATAGTGTTTGTGTGAACATCTAAAACGGTTGTTCAATAAACATTAAGGAATTTCTAATAATATCTCCATGATAGGAGTCCCTTATCTGGACATAAGCTTGGAGCAAGTTTTCTCAGTAGCAGGACTATTGACATGTTGGACTAGGTAGCTTTTTGGGGATCTCAGAGGGTCCAGAGTGTGGGGGTTGTCCTGTGTATGGCAGCATCTTCAGCAGCATCCCTGGTCTCGACTCCACTCTATAGTGTGACAGCAAAAATGCCTTCAGATAGTGCCAGGTGTTCTCGGGGAGGCCAAACTGTCCCCAGTTTACAGTCACTGAATTAAAGGAACCATTATATAAAGAAAGGAAATTCTGAATTGTTTCAAAGTGGAATGTATCTGTTGTGAAGTTCTACCTGTTTTCTTATACTTGTGCTTGTTTTGTAGCTAAACATCTTATCAACAGGAAACTAAGTTAAATATCTGTTGTTTCTCATTTTAATTTTTATAGCGATTGCATTAATCGTCATAACATTTTTGTTTTTACGTTTATGGCATTAATTGTTTGTGTTGGTTCTAGTCATTATGCGGTTGTCCCATGCCTTGTCCAGCTCTTTCCTCTGTGACGGGAAGCTTTGTCAACAATGACGTGCACATTATCAGGGGTTACAGCTTCATGTCTACCCCATCTGCTACTGTGTGTGGGAATGAGATGCCAGCTCCCCTCACCATCATCAGACCAGTACTGCTTAACTTCTACTCTAATGAGCAAATCACAGGCTTCGGATTCAAGTTTTCCTATAGGATAACCTGTGAGTAGCCATAATGACAGAGTTTGGAATTTTCTTTTCTGAGTAATTTATGCAAGGAGTTTTCACTGTGATTCATACAGCACCAACTTGAAGATTCAGAGAATTTAAGGGAAAAAATTGTCAATGAGGTTCATGGTAAAAAAAAAAAATACACACTTATTCTTAAAAAGAAAAGGAACTTTTTCATGAACTTCGACTAGAACTACTCTGAAAATCAAATGAAGAATTGACATTCATTTTGTAATTTAAGTTAAATAAACACTACTGCTATTTTTTTTGTTTTTCATACCTTACACAAAACTGCCTGTTAGTCCAAATTATCCAGATGCCTGTTTTATTTCCCCAAGTCATTTTGCTAATACAAAAATTAATATTTTATAAATTTAGAAGAAATATAAAAGAATGGCTTTACAATCTGATAGGACTTTTTTAGGACACTATGCAAAAAGCACAAGCCCTAATGGAAAAGACTGATATATTCAACTATGCTATAATTTACAACTTCTCTGTATCAAAGGCAAAGTGAAAAGAGGAGCAACAGACTGGACAGAGGCATTTGTTGCTACCCAGAAAATTCTAACGTTGCATTTCCCATTCTTGAATAGTCTTTTCCCCTCCTGCTTGGTTAGTTTGCTGACAATATTTATACACTATCAATGGACATCTCAGCTGCAGTCAAATCGGCACACACATCTTTCTTGGGTCTGTTTCATCTTTGCTCCACCAAACCCATTGCTAAAGGTAGAAAGCTAAATAGTTTCCCTTTGAATAAATTACTGTTCCCATCTGCAGAGAAGACTAAAAACATGTATTTACTTCTGAAAAGGGCCTCCATAATTTGTTCACATTAGCTGTTATCTGCATCCTGACTCCCACAGTTTGTAAAGTATGATTACATATGACTGTGTAGTTCTGTTGACTCAAGCAGAATTGAACCACACAATTAACATTTCCTCTCCCGTCGTCTTGTTGAATAAAGAGAAGGATTGATTTGTTCTATTCTTTTGGCAGAACTGCTGCTTTGGAGAGGTAAACTCCTGCTTTATATTCTTCTTCTCTTTAAATCCTCATTTTCCTACGAGGAAGTAGTCAAGATTCAATATATTCTAGTATAAGAGTCCCACTTAAAGAGTGTCATTGATGTTAAGACTTCAAATCTTGACAGTGTCATTGATGTTAAGACTTCAAATCTTGACATTGTACAAAGATGAGAGTTATTTAGGTCTTGAAAAACTTCCAGAGACACATAATTGTGTATAAAGGGAAAAGGAGTGATCGCTACCCATATCTGACATGTAATTCACTTACAGATGGATCCAGGGGTTTGAACACACAAGTACTTACAGGCACATAGAGAAGAGTGCTCCTTGCAAGGTGGGCTCAGCTGAGGCAAAAACAGTAAAGAATTAAAGAGCCTTACATGGCAGCCACAATTTGTTCCTCATTTCTGAGAATGTAAAGTGGAACGTGTCCATTGATAGTGTATAAACCATAGAAATACTTCAAGATGCGTTAACTCCATTATAATTTTAGAATCATAAAATAAATATACATAGATAGGTCTTTCCACTGCAGTAAGAGTGATCATCAGGTGGCACAATCTGATCCTCATATGTAAACCCAAGCAAAAATAGTAATTTTACATTGTTGATAAGAGGGCTTTATTACATTTTTATGTCTGTTGTTTTATTGACTAATGGGTCTAGCTCAAGGCTCTGAGCTGTTAATTGCTGGAATCCTGGAGGGGAATGGGCCTGGCCTCCTCCTGCTTGTTGAGGATTGAAGATCAGTGATATTAATACAAATTGGGGCAAGTTTAGTCCTTACCAGTCTCACAACTGACTGCAAATCCACAGGACTGAAGAGCTATGCATTTGAGCCCACAGAAGGAACTATACTAGAAAGTTCCAAAAATGATTTCCAGTACTTTACTGTATAATATTCTATTCCTGATAGAAAAGACTTGGATCTCTATTATTTCAGATTTTCAGATCACAGCCTTTCCTAGATCTATATGCCCAGAACAGCATTCTGGCTGCCTTTTTCATACTTCGTTACTGCTGTCATCCCTCTCTCAACCTGTCAGTGAAATACAAGGAAGGGATGGTGACACTCCAACAGGTGAAATGTTCCTTCTCGTCATTTTCACTCTGGCTATTAATTTGACTCAGACTGATTCCTTTCCAAGATGTGCCTGTAAATATTCTTCCCTGTTTCTACCCTCTTTCTGTCTTTTATTTTCCCTCCTAGAGGAAAAAAATCAGAATTATTTGTAAACACAATGAAGAGAGATATAAGTCACTTTAAGAAAAATAATTATTATCTCTCTTAGGGAAAAATGCATGAGTATAGAATCTCTCAAAATCATTTTTCCATGCTGGGACTAATCATTATTCTCTTCATATTCCCTTGTCTTCTGTTGCAGCCTGTGGTGGTGTGTTCAGTTTCTTTTCTGGAATCATCAAGAGTCCTGCCTATTCGTACTCAGACTACCCAAACAATATTCACTGTCTGTTTACCATCACCATTAGTGACGACAAATTTATCAAGCTCAAGTACGTAAGACAAATTGGCTTTCTTAAGAAAATACTCTCAGCATTATTTACAGAAGAGCCATTCCTTTATTGATGGAGAGCATGGATTCCCATTGGCAATCTGGACGGAAATCTACACAGAGAAGTGAGGTTCCTAGATGATAGTTCAACCTGGGAAATGACACTCCCCCTGTCCACACAAGCTGGTAGTAACTAAGGGTGAAAAACAGCACTCGACAGTTAAAACAGTCGTTGTAGTTTCCCAACACTTGTGAAGAAGCGTCATAAAATGGATTGTCAATGTATTAACCCATCTTGAAATCAAAGGAGAGAGGAAGGGCAAGAGAAAGCAGTTGCCATTTGTTGGGTATTTATCATACACAAAGAACTTTGCTTCACACTTGCAATAATTGTCTCATTTTATTCTTAAAACAGTCATATGAGGTATATATAGATTATAGATTGGGAATTGAATAGATTATTCTGATTTCACTGATGAGGAAACTGAGGCTCAGAAGGGTCCAGTTGCTTTCCGAAAGTAACACACACATAAAGAGTCAAAATCTGTATTCATGCCAGGCTTCCTCCAAACACCATGTCCTCAGTGTTTCCCAAAACTGTCTCTCAAAGCATACATTTTCTTCTTTTTTATTTTTTTTGAGACAAAGTCTCACTTTGTGGCCCAGGCTGGAGTGCAGTTGTGCAATCTCGGTTCACTGCAACCTCTGCCTCCTGGGTTCAACAGATTCTCCTACCTCAGCCTCCCGAGTAGCTGAGATTACAGGCAGGCGCCACCACGCTTGGCTCATTTTTGTATTTTTAGTAGTGACAGGGTTTTGACATGTTGGTCAGGCTGGTCTCGAACTCCTGACCTCAAGTTATCTGCCTGCCTCAGCCTCCCAAAGTGCTGGGATTATAAGCATGAGCCACCATGCCAGGCCTCAAAGGATACATTTTCTAACTACTTAAGAAATCTATTTTTATTCCTGTATCAGACCACCTCTAAACAGATGCTGTAAGAGATGGCTTGCGTAATTGGTCAATTTTCTCCCCAGTCTTACCTATTCCCAACAAGACTGATGAGGGGAATGCAACCTCCCATTCTCCAGAATGATAAAGTTCAAGACTGTTTTCACCTGACAGCCTATTTCAGTGATATATGGCATGTGGTGGGAAACTCTGAAAGGTAATATAGTTCACGGCCATATAGGACTTTCCATATAGAAGCCTGATGGGCTAAGACCCCACCTACCTACCTCCCCTCTATTTGTCTGTTATCATTTTCTGCCCTAAAGATTCTGTACTCCCTGCAGTTTACTTCCAGAAACCTCATGTATCAGTTGGCTCTCAAACTGAAAGACATCTCTCATCAAGCCTGATTTGGTTCCTGTATCAGGCAGTAAGTGTTCTATAGGCTGGACCTCAAAGAAAACTGCAGCTCCCACCTAGACTATTTGTAGGAAAACAGAGTGTCCTTTAGGTCCTGGGGACAAAAGAACAAAAACTGTCAGATGGCCAGGAGCAGGAGGCTTATGAAGTATGCCTGCCCAGGCGTGGAAGCGTAAGGGGGAGCTGTTTGCTGCTGCGACTCACTATCTGTTTCTTATATGTGTAGGATTATTGCCTTGTTCTGTTCAGGTTGCTTTACCAAATTCCATAAACTGGGTGGCTTATAAACAACAAAAGGTTGCAAAAGTCTAAGGTCAAGGCAGATTTGATGCCTGGTGAGCTCCTGTTTTCTGGCACATAGAAGGCACCTTCTTGCTGTGTCTTCATGAGATGGAAGGGATAAGGGGTCTCTCTCAGGCTTCTTTTGTAAAGTTCTAATCCCATTTGTGAGGGCTCATCCCCCATGACCTAATCACCTCCCAAAGGCCTCACCTCCTAATATCATTGGCTCATGGAACATATGAATTTAGGGGAACACAAACATTCCAACCATGGTATACACACCAACTCATAGAGTTATGTTATATATTCTCTCTCTCTCTTTCTGTCTCTCTCTCTATCTCTCTCTCTCTTTATATATAATGTGTGTGTGTGTATATATGTATATATATGTGTATATGTATATGTGTGTGTGTGTATATATATATATATATATATATATATATATATAATCTAGATATATTTTTTCAGTTTTCAGCCTGGATCCTAGAGCTCACCATAATCAAATTTATGTCTGCACGTTTATTTTATTTTATTTTATTTATTTATTTATTTATTTTTTTGAGACAAGGTCTCACTCTGTCACCCAGGCTGGAGTGCAGTGGTGTGATCTTGGCTTACTGCAACCTCTGACTCTTGGGTTCAAGCGATTCTTCCACCTTAGCCTCCCGAGTAGCTGGGACTATAGGTGTGTGCCACCAGCCTGGCTGATTTTTTTTGTCTATCTATATTTGGTAGAGATGGGGTTTTGCCAAGTTGGCCAGGCTGGTCTTGAACGCCTGACCTCAAGTGATCCATCTGCCTTGGCCTCCCAAAGTGCTGGGATTACAGGTGTGAGCCACCACACCCAGCCTACATCTGCAGGTTTAGAGAATTATTTATTGTGAACTGAGAATCTACATTCTACGAAACAGTTAAGATTCTAGGTGTGGTAGAAGATGCAGACATTAATAAAAGGCTCTTGAAGATTCTGGCTACACAAGTTTTTCTGTCAGTGGGTTTTTTCAGAACTCTTCTGTGCTCTCCTGGGAAAATTATGTAAAATAAAAAGCCAAAGCAGATTTAAGTCCTCTTAGAAACTAAGATTTTATCTTTCTTTGTGGATTCTTATTGTGAAAAATACATACGTTGTCTGTTGAGAATTAAAATGAATGTGGTGTTGCTGGAAATTATCTAGCTATTGTTCTTCCCTGATCTTTTACGATAACATTAAATGTTACATGTGGTAAAAGAAAATCAATACTTTTTTCATCTTCCTCATCATCAGTTTGAAAACCTTCAACCAACCAAAACCTTTTAGAAAAAAAATTAACAATTTTTTTTCTCAAGGCTGTTAAAAGGAAGCATTTATTATATATTTTCTTTTTTGTGTGTGCTGTTGGTGTGTTTATATGCATTGTGAAAATCCAAGAGGGAATATAGTAGGCTACATTTCTTAAATGTATTTCATTACAGAACTTATGCTTGATCTTATGGACCTAGTGTTTCAAGGAGCACACTTTAATAATAAACATAATTGAATGAAACTAAATCAGAAGATGATATGGAGAACACATCTGAGAAATAGGCCATCACAAGTGAATTTAATCATTACCAATACACAATATTCTATGGTTTACGAAAAGAACCCACATGGAGGGGATGAATTAGGAAGTTACTGTCCATATTGTTAAATTTATAAAATGATAAATACTACAAAGTAATATGACTAATTTTTAACTAACATATGAAAACTTCTATATCCAAAAGAGTACTGCCTTTTTTGATGTTGTCCCTTGAGAGGGCTAAATACTCATCATCACTGGTCATCAGAGAAGTGCAAATCAAAACCACAGTGAGATGCTATCGCACATCAGTTAGAATGGCGATCATTAAAAAGTCAGGAAACAACAGGTGCTAGAGAGGATGTGGAGAAACAGGGACACTTTTACACTGTTGGTGGGACTGTAAACTAGTCCAGCCATTGTGGAAGACAGTGTGGCGATTCCTCATGGATCTAGAACTAGAAATACCATTTGACCCAGCGATCCCATTACTGGGTATATACCCAAAGGATTATAAATCATACTACTATAAAGACACATGCACACGTATGTTTATTGTGGCACTATTCACAATACCAAAGACTTGGAAACAACCAAATGTCCATCAGTAACAGACTGGATTAAGAAAATGTGGCACATATACACCATGGAATACTATGCAGCCATAAAAAAGGATGAGTTCATGTCTTTTGTAGAGACATGGATAAAGCTGGAAACCATCATTCTGAGCAAACTGTCGTAAGGACAGACAACCAAACACTGCATATTTGCACTCATAGGTGGGAATTGAACAATGAGATCACTTGGACACAGGGCGGGGAACATCACACACCAGGGCCTGTCGTGGAGTGGGGGTATGGGGGAGGGATAGCATTAGGAGAATACCTAATGTAAATGACAAGTTAATGGGTGCAGCAAACCAACACAGCACATGTATACATATGTAACAATCCTGCACGTTGTGCACATGTACCCTAGAACTTAAAGTATAATAATAATAAAAAAAGTAGTACAGATATTATTTCCAAGCATATTTTGACCAATTGTAGTATCATTACAATAAGTATTTAGCCATCTCAAGGGACAACTTATTATATATTTTCAAAATTATTCCATATTATGGAATATTTATTAGAGCTACTGGCAGAAATAAATTGAAAAAGCAGGCTGGGCGTGGTGGCCCATGCCTGTAATCCCAGCACTTCGGGAGGCAGAGACAGGCAGATCACCTGAGGTCAGGAGTTAAAGACCAGCCTAGCCAACATGGCAGAAACCCAGTATCTACCACAAAAAAAAAAAAAAAAAAATACAAAAAATAGCCAGGCGTGGTGGTACACTCCTGTAATCCCAGCTACTTTGGAGGCTGAGGCAAGAGAATTGCTTGAACCTGGGAGGAGGAGGATGCCGGGAGCCGAGATTGTACCACTACACTGCAGCTTGGGCAACAGAGTGAGACTCCATCTAAAATAAAAAAAAAAAAAAAAAAGAGAGAGAGACAAAAGAAAAAGCAGAAGAACCTACAAAAATGAGGACAGGATAACAAATAATTTAAACAAGTTTAAAAAATAAGCTATAATAAACTCTAAAGTAAAACCATATAGGAAGCCTTGCTTATTCAGGAACTCTGGAAATAGTTATTTAAAATGACAAAGAATAAGGCCTAAATTAAACACTGTATAAGACAGAGAAAAGTTAGGGATGCATCTGTCAGGATAGGTTTTGCATAATAACAAACAACCCCACAGCATAGCAGCTTAACTCAACAAGTTTATTTCTCGTTCAAATGAGCATGTTCAGTGTGGCCTGGCATGGAAACTGTGCTCATCGTGGTCATTCAACAACCCCAGGCTGATGGAAGCTTCATTTTTACATTTGCTTCCATGATCATCACTGCAGTGGGAAGGCAATGTGGCAAAGCAAGTAGTCATTTGTAAAACTTCTTCCATAGAGTAATATGTATCCCTTCTGCTTACATTTCTGTGGTCAAAGCAACTCCTAGCAGCCATGCCAAACATCAAAGTGTGCACCTAGGGCAATCCTACTGGTGCTGGGTAGGCAGAGAGCTGGGACCATGTGCAGAAGTGTCAGTGACCACCACAGAGATCTTGTATATAAATTTCTTGTTCTTCAACTGACCTTAATAGAAATTCCATTTTAAAAGAGGGAAATGAGACTGTGAGAAGGAGAATGGAGCTATCTATGATTCTAAAACCAGAATTTCTTCTCTCTGTTATATTAGCATGCTTTCCATAAGTTCTACTTCATCTCATAAAATAACAAGGGAAGAGTAAATACCGTATTTTTAATGAGACCTAAAAACCTGAAGTGTTGCTGGGATAATAAATATCAGTTCAACTTGTTGAAACTTGATCTCAGATGGACTTTAATATGCCCTAGACAGGGAATTCCTTCAAGTCTAAAACTATATCTTAATCACTTTGACATCCCCAGCTGCTATCACAGTTTTTGTTATATTGTAATTACTAAAAACAAATTTGGCTAAACTTTTGAACTGATCAGTAAAGTACTGTCTGATTTCTAATATTTCCTATCAAGTGAGGCTTGAATGCTCTGCTGTTAGTTATTTCCTTGTTGTTTTTTTGCAAGCGCTAAAGGTACAATTTAATAGATGTCCAAATGGAAACATCAGTATTAACAAGCTACATTTCACAGGTTCAGAGATTTTGATGTGGTTCCTTCCACCTCCTGCTCCCATGACTACCTGGCAATTTACAGTGGTGCCAATACCAGCGATCCCCTTCTTGGCAAATTATGTAGTTCAAAGTGCCCACCAAATGTGAAGAGCTGCAATAATAATATGCTCCTGGTGTTCAAGACAGATTCATTTCAAACAGCAAGAGGCTGGAAGATATCTTTTTGGCAGACGTTGGGTAAGAATTCTGGACATGTAAATCTATTTTTCAGGACTATTACCTTTCTGCTTTATTCATCTTTTCTCCACCTGACTATAGTTGCTTTTCACTGAAGCTTAGAAGAATATGCCATGTAAAGGCTTGGTTTTAAAAATTATGTATGACATATTTTAATGTTGTAAAAAATCACTCAACAAATGTACCTCTCCAACATACAAAGACAAAGTCTTTCTACACAGTCACATTCAAAAGATGCCCGAGACTCATTTTATCACCTATAGAAGTGGTATAAGTTGAGCCTAAACGCAGGCAAGGGCCAGGTCAAAAAAGAAAGCCCCATTGCCTGTGCCAACTTTATCAGCCGGGCTCAGTGGCTCATGCTTGTAATCCCAGCACTTTGGGAGGCAAGGCGGGCAGATCACCTGAGGTCAGGAGTTCAAGACCAGCCTGGCCAATATGGCAAAACCCCTTCTCTACAAAAATACAAAAATTAGCTGGGCAGGGTGGTGTGGCCTGTAATCCCAGCTACTCGGGAGGCTGAGACGGGAGAATCACTTGAACCCAGGAGGTGGAGGTTGCAGTGAGCCAAGATCATGCCATTGCACTCCAGCCTGGGTGACAGAGCGAGACTCTGTCTCAAAAAAAAAAAAAAAAAAAAAAAAAGGATAACTTTGGTAGCATGGTGGAGGAAGGTGCAAAGAAGAACCTACAACCTGGGAAGGAAGAAGCTTATGATAGAAATATCAATGGGAAATGTCAAAGCCTTGAATGAACACAGAGGGAAAAGAGATAAAGGGAACAGCAGAAATCTGAGAGACAGAAGGTAGAATACAATGGAAGCACAGTGTTTGGACTCTGATGATATTTTAATGAGGACGTGAATTGAGGGTGACTTTCTATAGGTAATTTGTTGGATGGTGGTGCCTTAGGAGACTAAGATTTAAGGGAGAAATGTTATATTTAATTTGGGGTATTTTAGGTCGGAAGACCTGTCTAAATGGAGCTGTCTAGTTGGAAGCTGATGCTTGAGAAGGAATTTGGTCTGGAGAGCGTAGGGGGAACAGGTAAAATTAGGTGTGAGGATAAACTGAAAATATGCCACAGATTACTCCCACTGCATATGAGAGATAAACTGTCAACATCAAACACTGCATGTGAGAAATAATCACCCAGATCAAATTAACTCAGAACTTTGAATAATTTAAAATAAAAGGTAATCAATTACCTGTTTGGCTATTCTAACATCATCAGCGGCACAGTCTAAGATCATTAATATTCTACTCTGGAAAGTGTTTTGATCCTTTTCCATTTGAATGTAGATGTGATTAGTGTTCTAAAAATGCATAGCTCTCCAAACAAATCCCATACTCTGTAAAGACTCAGAAAAATCCAGGCAGTTTTCTGTAATGATAACCCTAATTCACTTTTCAAACTCTTTCTCTTTCTCCCATAGTGTGGGTAAACTTCACTTCTCTGATGCAAAACAAAGTTTACCTTCAACTTCTTGATATTGGGAATATGAATTTTTTTATGCATTTCTTGAGGAAAGCAATTAGACATTGTGTTTTGAAGGTTTCCCAGTAAACACCTCCTGACAAATTGTATCAGAAAATCCCTTTGCCACCTTTCCTACTTAGCTGTCTCAACAGTAACTTGAAAGCAAGTCTCACGGCCAGTCAGAGAGTGTTGCCTTAATAGAATCGTGTAAGTGAAATAGCATACAAAAGACACAAGGCTATTTTGAAAGAAAAACTAATTTTCCTTTGGAGATTTTTTTTTTTTTTTGCACAAAAAAGGGATATATTCTTGCCTTTAGCACAGACTTTAGACCAAATGGCATATGTCTGCATTTGCTTTGCTACCTTTCAAGTTGTTTTTCTTTTTCGTAATATATTCTCACAAGAAAATGGTAATCGTTGTGTTAACACTCTTCTCACTGCTGTCATCTGCATGAAGCTTCTCAAGTGAGCCAGGGTTCCCTAGCCTCATTAAATTACTGTGTCTTTCCAAGCCACAAAGAATAGATTTTTAGACTTATTGTGATTTAACAGAAGGAAAAATCTTACACTGTCAGAAGCATTGTCTATGCGTGAGTCATTGAACAATTACAGTCACTTACTGTTTTCCTCCGGCCACAGTTAGAGAAAAGATTTAAGTGGAGAATGCAGAAACGGAATTCCTTGCCAGTGTTGTGTTACCCTATTATTTCGTGAATATGATTGTTACCTCTTTTTCATTTGTATAAATGCCATCAGCCACTTGGAAATACTTAAGAAGTCATTGTAACTACTCTTTGATGGTAATGTTTAAGTGAAAAACCTGAGTATTATAATTTTGCCTTGCAGTGGTCTTACAAAGCTTTTGAGATCACACTGACAAGTTTATTGATCATTCTGCATAACTTTTAAATTTTGTTTCATTTTAATTTTTGTTGTATGTGGTGAGGAAAGGAGGAAGGAACAATAAGAACAGCTTTGATTGTAGGGTTTATAGAGTCTTTTAGTTATAGATCTGGATGAAAACACTTAAACTTGGCTAATAAGGTGCCCCTTTCACCTCCAACTCATTTACGTAAACCAACCCTGTCTTTCCCCTAAAGAGAGGGAAAGTAACTTTGTGGACCAGATAGTGAATTTTCATTTACAAGACTGTTCAGCCTGGAAAAAAATATCTTCACTTTGTAAATAATTGATGTGAAGAGGAGACCATGTTAGTCTATGACATTTCTGTTTCGATCTTAACTTAAACACTAAGTAGGGTTTTGCAGATTTGCTATTTAGACTACACACTTGATAATGCTGTATGTACATCTGCTTCAATTTTTCAGGAGTTGATGAAGAGGCTGGCTTATATAATTACGTGACTATTAGGTTAATTTTATCTTGTGCATTTGTTATATTTGTATTGCTAGTGAGTCACAGCAAATTTGGGAGAACTATCCCCTAGTTGCTAATTACTAAATATGTAGTGAAATTGGGTCTCCTTTTTCCACAGAACTTCTGCGGCTGGAGGCCCATGTGCATGGGATATGAGGTAAGGAGAAAGCACATTTGGCAAGCAGGAGCTGATCTCTAACTGCAGTGGAAATGTGCCTGCTTGTTTCCCCCATGTGCTCCAACACTATATGAATAATTGATTAAATGAATGGCTGACAACAAGCAAAATGATCACACTGGGCTGCAGCAATCTGTGAAACTCTGAAATAATTTGCAAATCTGAGCATTTTTCTTAACCAAGTTCATAGTTTGCATCAGATTGTCAATGGCTTCTATGCTCCTTTAAAGTTTAAAAAAGCTGTTGGTTCTGTGGATTTGGCTAAGTGGGCATGGCCTGTAGGCAGAACGGATACTTTTAAGTGCCTTCTGTTCTGTTAACTTCTGCTACATTAGTTGCTGCCCCTTCCTTTACCAGTAGGGTCAGCTCCAGCCTTGACTCTGCTTATGATGTGCACAAAGCACTTCAGACTTGCAAACGTGTTTTTAACCATCAGAGCCTCCAGTTCTTCTTCCCAAACGGATCTCTTACCAGAGAGTTGCTCAGTCTATTCGCAATACGCTCATCACACTACACACCAAACTTCTACACATAGGGTTAGATTAGGGGCTTTCAGTGAACTTATTTATTTACTGTGCAGTACCATCGTTGTTTCACTTTTTTCTAAAATGATGTATTCTACAACACTTCAGCAAAACTTCAGTGTAAAAAATGGAACTTGGCCCTACTAGATATGAGGTCTGCAGGCATCTCAATTAGTGAGTTGCCAAGAAGAGAGTGAGGAGTGCCCCCTGCAGGACAGCACAGGAGGACAGATGGGGAAGATGCACCCTCAGGGACAAGCGGTGGCAGTGGCTGGACTCAAAGCTCCCAGCCAGTTCCTGTCGCCCAGAGCACACATGCTGCTGACGAGGGCCACTGTCTGTCTTCCTCCACCTCGGGTATTTGTCACGTAGAGAATGAGTCAGGTTCCATTAAGGTCAGACTCAGAGACCTTTGCTAAGAGACCAAGGCAAAAATACACAAGCATATATATATAACAAGGACAGAATGAATTACAGTCCAACAAATGTAGAAATATGGCCAGATAGGCCGGGCACAGTGGCTCATGCCTGTAATGCCGGCACTTTGGGAGGCCGAGGCAGGCAGATCACTTGAGGTCAGGAGTTCGAGACCAGCCTGGCTAACATGGTGAAACTTCGTCTCTACTAAAAATACAAAAAATTAGCCAGGCATGGTGACACATACTTGTAAACCCAGCTACTCAGGAGGCTGAGTCAGGAGAATCACTTGAACCTGGGAGGCAGAGGTTGCAGTGACCTGAGGTCGCACCATTGCACTCCAGCCTGGGCAACAAGAGTGAAACTCTGTCTCAAAAAAAAAAAAAAAAAGTAATATGGTCAGATGGAAAGAGCTGATTGATGTCATTGCCTGGTGGTATGGCTTTAGAAAAATCCTATAACATTTTGGAACTCAATTTTTATCTACTAAAAAACTGATCAATTTGAAATATTGTAACCATTTATCTTTTAAGAATGTGATGGGGATGAAGCAGATAATTTCTGGAAAGCACCTTAGCTGTCAGAGTGAAAGAATCTATGCATTAGAAAGTAATATTGAAGTCCCAAATTCTCAAGCCCCTCCCCCTGACTCTATTTCTAAGTTTAGGGGATGGCTGAGGGTGAGGTGGGCAGGGATCAACATTCTCAACAGGACCACGTCATGCTACAATGATTTCTTGTTCGTCCCTACCCACTTTGCAGTGACACCTAACCCTCAAATCCTAAAGTACATTTGATAATCTAAATCTGAAATCAAAAGCTACATTCTGATTAAATCCTCACACCTTGCAGAGGCCTGGCGCACAATTGTTACTCCATCAATATTGTCCATATGAGTGACTTACAGAATAAATGGATAAATTGTGCCTACTTCAAAATCATATTTTGTAATGAGAAATAATAACATACCATATAGTGTAAATTATATTTTAATCTAGATTCAGCTCATTCTCAAAATTCAATCCTGGTTTATAAAACTGTTGGTTAAGCTCTACACAGGGAGGTAAACTGAATCACTTTCATCCTCAGAGAATTAGGAATACCAGATCATACTCAATATTTAGGTCATCTGTGTTTGTCGCCTGTGGATTTTTGCCTGTTACCTTAATGTCTGGAAAATGTCTCTCAAGCATATTAAAGGAAGGCAGTGGGAGTGACAGGAGGAAGTTGAAGGAGATAAAAAACGAAAGAAACAGAGAAGAAAGAAAGAAGGAGACGGAGAAAGCTGAAGAGAGTCTAGGGCCACAAAGATGGAAAATATGGTCACAAAAAATGGGAAAAAACCCAACATGTCCAATTCAGGCTTCTGCTTCCAGTTATTTTTAAGTTTCCTGGTTTTGGTGTTAAATTTAAACTTTGTGAGGCATTCTAAAATAGCTAATCAATACAAGAATAAACTTTTAAAAATTCAATGGCATTAAAAATATATGTGTATGTGTCTCTAGGTACCTCTTCGCAGCCTGATTGAAGCTGTCAGCTCACGTTACTGTTAGAAGTACAAATTCAATAAGGAAGTTGAATTATAACTTGAATAATTCAATAAATCACTGATCAAATAACTCTCAGTTTAGCAATAATGGGGGTATTACTTGAAAGCAACGAAGCCGTGTTATTTTTCTGGTTTCCTAATGTCATTTACTCTCTGTGATGAAGTCTGAGAATGAGATGAGCTGAAACTGTAAACCTATTTAAAGAAAAACCCAACTAAGCTTATTTCCACCCTTTTAAGCCCTGTACCTTTTACTGGTGATTAGTCTTCCCCTAGGGGATGATACCAAAGACAAGGTTATCTTCAGATTATTCTTTATGAGTTTTACAGGGAAAGGTTTTTTGCTGAGCTGAGAATGTGGGAACGGGATAAAGAAACCAACAAATGCTTAGTTCACCAAGACTTTACAGAAGCAAGTAGACAGGAGTTAAATACCAAATCAGTAAGAAGAAAGGAAAGGTTCTTAATAAATATATTTCAACACTGGAGTCTGTGCCCCCACCGATGACTAGATTATCGTTCCTAGTCTTGAAGGGTGGGGCTGTCCTTGTGAAAATAAAACCAGATGGTATTGTGGAGACCAAACTAAGCGATAAAATTGAGTTAATGATAAATTATAAGATAACATTTTGAAAAACATTGAAGAGAACAAGTGCTGGGAAGAAGCACTTATTTTGTGTAATCCAAAACACAAGACACAACCTAGTTTTATCGCAGGTAACTGGTTAAATTACCCATAAATTTCCTATAATCATCATCCTTACTCACATCAGCCTGGCTTTGATATAGTATTCCCAGGAAGGTAAAAACAAAATATATGCAGTCAACAATAAAAATTATAAAAGATTATTTTGTTATAAATGAATTGTTAAGAAATAAAATAGTGGGACTGTGTTCTTCTCTTCATTCTAATATGTGAAAAGTCTGTTAACTTTATGCTTGCTCGCAAGTAAAGACTTGTCAGGAAATCCCAGGGCATCATGAAAATGACTGCCGGTCCCTGAGACTGTACCCTACCAGATGTAGCATGAGCTGCTTGATGTATATTACTTCATCTTCAGAACTACCCCATGAGACAAGAATTACCCCATTTTACAAAGGAAGAAAGAAGAATTTAAGAGATTCAGTAATTTGTCTATGGTCAAAGGGTTTGTAAGAGGTAAAGCCAAGCTTTTAACTAGGTTTGACAGTCCCCCAACTCAGGATTTTCTTAATAAGCCTTCATTGCCTCTGTGGGAATTGATAAAAATGCCCAGGTATGCTTTTTTTTTTTTGAGACGGAATCTTGCTCTGTTGCCCAGGCTGGAGAGCAATGGCATGATCTCGGCTCACTGCAGCCTCCACCTCCCAGGTTCAAGCAATTCTCCTGCCTCAGCCTCCTGAGTAGCTGGGATTACAGGCGTGTGTCACCACGCCTGGCTAATTTTTGTATTTTTAGTAGAGACAGGGTTTCACCATGTTGGTCAGGCTGGTCTGGAACTCCTGACCTCATGATCCACCCTCCTCGGCCCCCCAAAGTGCTGGGATTACAGGCGTGAGCCACTGCACCCCGACCCCAGGGATGCTTTTTAACAGAACTGTATGCAAAGGGCACTGGAAGCACAAAAGAAGGGATCTATGGTACTTGGATATTCGTGGAAGAAAGGACACAGGATTCTTAGAGGATCCACCTCAGAGAATGTGAGTCCTGAATTATGGTGCAATGGGTAAGAGGGAAACTTGGAGCATCACATACCAGATTTAAACTCAGTTTGTACATCTCATTGAGGTTGACCTTGGACAATTTACCTATCCACTCTGGGTCTTGATTCTTTTTTTTATCTGTAAAAAGAGTACACTAATAGTAACAACCTTATAGGGTTCAGTGATGATTAAATTAGAAAATACTTGTTACTCATTTAGCATGCAAGAATTTTTAGATAGAAATAGTATTATTTTGGAAGGATAAGAAGGCATTCATTGGCCAGGCATGATGGCTCACGCCTGTAATCCCAGCACTTTGGAAGGCGGAGGCAGGCAGATCACCTGAGGTCAGGAGTTTGAGTCCAGCCTGGCCAACATGGGGAAACCTCATCTCTACCAAAAAATACAAAAATCAGCTAGGCATGATGGCAGGCACCTGCAGTCCCAGCTACTCAGGCAGCTGAAGCAGGAGAATCGCTTGAATCTGGGAAGTGGAGGTTGCAGTGAGCCGAGATCACAATACTGCACTCCAGCCTGGGTGAGAGTGAAACTCTGAAAAAAAAAAAAAAAAAAAGAAGAAGAAGAGGAAGACAAGTCATTCACTGGGAAAATGGACAATCTATGGGGAAGAAAAACACATGTACAAAGTTACAGGTGCATCCCATTTCAAGGGATACCGACTAAATTGCCCATTGTAATGTTTTGGGGCATAAGGCGGAGAACAATAGGTGCTGAGAGAGGAGAGATAGGCAAAGGCTGGACATGGAGGGCTCTGTATCATTTGCAAAAGTGAGCCAGTAATTGTTTTGAGCTGGAGAGTGCTGTGATCTAGTCAGATTTATTTTAGAAAGCACATCCCAGCACCGTGGGGATGATGTTTTGAAGCAGCAGTCCAGGGAAAAACTTACGAAAGTATTGCAATAGTTTAGGCAGGGATGATAAGAGCAGTGGTACAATGAAAATAAAGAAAGGGATTGAAAGGAGAAATCCTCAAGATATTGAATCAATAAAACAGTGTTCCACTTGAAAGAGGCGGCTTGGGAAAAAGAAATAATAATGCTCCTAAAGTTTCTGGACAATATCTTGTGACACCATCATTCAAACAGAAAATTACTAGGAGAGGACAGCGCTTTGCAGAATAAAATAATAAAAACTTTGGGCTTGTCTGGAGAATTTGATGCCTTTAGGACAGCCAGCTAGTGTTCAGTAGGTAGTCAGATAAGAGAATTAGAAGATCAGTAGAACCATCTTGGCTAGAGTTTTGCTCTTTTGGATTTTGAAGCCAATGTGGCACATATACATTTGTAATTATTATATCTTTCTGGTGGATTGACTCATACCATTATGCAACAACGTTTTTAAATGCTTCTTGCCTTAATTTCTTCTTGTTCTGATTTAGTATAACTTCCAAAGTTTTCTTTTAGTTCATATTTGCATGATATATTTTTAAACCCTTTTATTTTCAACTTTTCTCTATCCTGAAGAATATATTTGGCTTTTGTTTGGCTATGTCTTTCAATTGGAGAATTTAATGTGTTTATATCTGATAAAATTATTAACATTATTAGTTTTAAGTAGACCTTTGTGCTATTTGTGTTTTGTTTGTCCCACCTCTTTTTATGTTCCTTTAACTAACTTTTCTTTTTAAAATTAATCACTTTTTTACTACTCCCCTTTTAAAATTATTACTTACACATCCTGTTACTCTTGTTTCAGTATTTACCTTAGAGATTACAGTATTCAACATTGATATGTTAGAATCTAATTTAAAATTAATACTTTTATCATGTTATAATAAATGCAAGGACCTTGGAACATTTTAAATTCATTCACCCACTTCTTGTCTTTTGTACTATATATGCCAAGTATTTTAATTCTACATACATATTAGGTACACAAAACATTTTTATTGTTTTACACAATTATTAATAATGTAGAATTACCATTGCTATTATTTTTCTTTTCTTCCTGAAATTCTATACTTCCATATGGGATCTATTTATTTCTTTTGGAAGACCTCTCTTTTATGTTTCGTTTATTGGAGATCTTCTGGTAAAATGTGTTCTTTGTTTTTGTTTTTTGAAAATGACTTGATTTTCTTAAATTTTGTGGGATTCTTTCTCTGAATATAGAGTTCCAGTTTGGAACTTATTTTCATTCAGGACTTTACAATGCTATTCCATCATGCTTTGGTTTGTATTATTTTGATTAGGAAGTCATTGCTTTCTATAACTGGGGACCCCCATCCCTCCCCTGGTCATCTCATTGTAGAGTACTGTTATTGTTGCTGTTGTTGTTATTTAATTTTATTTTAGCCATTCTGGTAGGTGTGTATTAACATCTCATGTGGTTTTAATTTGCATTTCCCTAATGGTGAACAATTTTCATGTGCTTTTTGGTCATCCATATATCTATTTGCTGGTGAAATATATATTTATATCTTTTGCTCATTTTCTTTTTCTTTTTTTTTTGAGACGAAGTCTCGCTCTGTCGCCCAGGCTGGAGTGCAGTGGTGCGATCTCAGCTCCCTGCAAGCTCCGCCTCCCGGGTTCACGCCGTTCTCCTGCCTCAGCCTCCCGAGTATCTGGGACTACAGGCGCCTGCCACCGCGCCTGGCTAATTTTTTTGTATTTTTAGTAGAGACGGGGTTTCACCGTGTTAGCCAGGACGGTCTCGACCTCCTGACCTCGTGATCCGCCTGCCTCGGCCTCCCAAAGTGCTGAGATTACAGGCGTGAGCCACCACGCCCGGCTCTTTTGCTCATTTTCTAATTGTGTATTTTTCTACTGTTGGGTTTTGAGAGATTTTTATCTATTCTCAATAATGATCCTTTGTCAGTATGTGGTTTGCAAATGTTATTTCCCATTCTATATCTTGCCTTTTCATTTTCTTGCCTTATATTGGCGTTTCGCTGAACAAAAGTTTTTAATGAAGTTCAATTTATCAACATTTTCTTTTATAGATTATGTTTTTGATACCAAGTGTAAGAATTCTTTGCCTACCCCAAGGTCCCAGAGATTTTTCTGCTGTTTTCTTCTAAAAATTTTATGATTTTACATTTTTCATTTGTGTCTACGATCCACTTTGAGCCCATTTTGGTTTAGATATGAGATTTAGGTGGAAGTCAAATTTTTGCCTCTGTATGTCCAATTGCTCTAGCACTATTGGTTGAAAAGGCTGTCCTTCTTTCATTGAATTGCTTTGGCACCTTTGAAAAAAATCAGTTGGGCATATTTGTGTGGGTCTGTTTCTGGGTTCTCTATTCTATTCCATTATGTGTCTAACTCCTCACCAATATCACCCTGTCTTGATTACTATAGCTACATGGTAAGCCTCAGTATCAGGTGGAGTGATTCCTCTCACTTCATTTTTATTTGTGAAGATTGTTTTAGGTACTTGAAGGCCTGTGCCTTTCCATATAAATTTTAAAATAAAGGCTGGGTGCAGTGTCTCATGCCTGTAATCCCAGAGCTTTGGGAGGCCAAGGTGGGAGGATCCCTTGAGACCAGGAGTTCGAGACTAGCCTGGGCAATATAGCAAGACTCTGTCTTCATCAAAAATGACAAAATTAGCTGGGCATGGTGGTGCTTGCCAGGTAGTCCTAGCTAACTGGGAGGCTGAGGCAGGAGGATCCCTTGAGCCCGGGAGTTCAAAGTTGCAGTGAACTGTGATCACACCACTGCATTCCAGCCTGGGTGACAGAGCAAGACCCTATCCTAAAAAATAAAAAATAAAAATAAATTAAGCTATGTTTGCAGAAAAATCTTGCTAAGATTTGTATAGGAATTGCATTAAATCTATGCACCAATTTGGGGAAAATTGATGTCTTTACTATGTTGAGTTTTTCAATCCATGAACATGTATGTATCTAGACTTATTTAGGCCTTCTTTTATTTATTTCATTATTTTGTAATTTTCATCACATAAGCCTGTACATGCTTCATTAGTATATACCTAAATATTTCATTTTTTGGAATGATTATAAATGGTATTGTTTTTTAATTTTGATCTCCACATGTTAACGGTTAGTATATTAAAATTTGATTGATTTTTGTGTATTGTTCCTTTATCCTGAGGTCTTGCAGAACTCACATATTAGTTCTAAGAATATTTTTCTATCTTCCTTGGGATTTTCTGCAGATAATAGTTAAATTTGTGAAAGTGGCAATTTTATTTCTTCCTTTCTGGTCTCTCTCTATATTTTTTCTTGCTTTATTCTAGTAAGAGTTCTAATACTATGTTGAGTTAGAGGGGTGTGAAATAAATATCATTGCCTTGTTCCTGATCTTAGGGAGACAGCATTCAGTATTTCACCATTAAGTATGCTGTTAGCTGTAGATTTTTGCAGATGGTTTTTATTAAGTCAAGAAATTTCTCTTCTATTCCTAGTTTGCCAAGAGTTTTTATCATGAATGTGTATTGGATTTTGTCAAATCTTTTTTCAGCATCAACTGACATGATCGTATCATTTTGCATAATAAATTCTATTTTAAATTTCCAAGTTGGAAAGAGTGATTCTCATAAAATGTCCTGGGACTAATGATGTATACATAGAGCATTTTCAGTGATATCTAAATAATGCAAGATAAATTATAAGATAATGATAAAATTTTCCTTCTCCTAAGTTCTTTATACAAGTATTGCCCTTTTTCTATTAACTATAGCTACTAATTAGCTTGCTGAAATTAACTTTCTTTTAGTAAATTATCATTCTTTTAGTTTTATGATCCTAAATATTACCAGACTAAATACACATTTTAATTTACATTAAGCTAGGTTTCAAATTAGGATAACTAAAGTGAGACAAATTGAGTGAAGCTGCTAAAAACAAACAAAACAATAAAAACCTCATTACAAAAACTACTAATGTTTTTTCCTGTATAACATAAATATTATACCTAAAGTATTTTACACATCAGAGGTTAGGAAGTAAAATAATAAACACTGTTTACTTTTAGAGAAAAAGACAAAACAGGATCATCTGAAACCTAGTTGAATGTTTTTATATGAATACACTGCTTTGGGGCAATTGTGTATCTGAAGCTTTAAAAATCACAGTAAGGCTGATTCCAAAAAAGGATAATGCGGTTCTAGCCCTGCATCCCTGTGTGGTAGAAACGAAGCTGTCTAGGTGCGCTCGCATTTTCCTAGGGCACCAGCTTTAAATACCTTTGTATTCTGCTTCCTGTAGTTTCCAGTAAAACTTCCTTCAGCTGCAGCCTAAAGCCACAGATGGCTTGCTGGAAATAGGAAAGTGCCTGAAGTCAAGCCAGTACGTATCTGCCTGTACAGCTTGCTGCATACCTTCTCAGCAGTGGTCGTCCAGAGACAGGCAGAGATACTATCTAGATAACCTCAATAAAATGTCAGCCACATAGAATGTGAGCCACAAAAATGTCAGTTCTCCAAATAACAATTAAAAAATGTATCTGACTCCACTGAAGCCTTCAAGATGTTTTACCCTAGAGAATGTAACTATTTTTTCCCTTATCAGATTGATCCTGGCTTGAGCTTCACTCTGAGGTTTAGTCATTGGAAGGTAATAATTCAGGATTTGGTTACTGTCTTTTAATTAAGTAGATTTAGACCTGGATCTCACTGCTTATTATGGGGTTATATTTCCAATATTTCTTTAGCCAAAACATTTATTTTCTCTGAAGAAATGAATCTTTTGTGTGACAGAGATATTTCCAATTTAGGGAAGAAAGTTAGAGTGACATTTATTTCTGGACACAGGGTGTGTCATCAGAGAGTGACTGACACACCTGCCTGATGAGGCAGGTACTGATGGATGAGAGCTGTTTGAGGGGTTCAAAAATGTGTAGTAATGAGGAAATGATGGATTGATGATGCTAAACACATCAAGGTTAAGATGGCTTATACATTAAAAAAAGGCAATTTCAAAATATCAATATAATAAATATATATGACCTTCTGATGCATAGGACTCCATTTCAGAGTCAGAGTCGCCCTTGTTTATATTCCTCTACCATTGAAACACAGAAAGAGTAATGTGGCAATAGCTCCTTTTGGGAAAGAACACTTCTTTTCTTAATATCGATCCTTACATTTTCTCAAAGACATATACACTTACATTTCATTTTGCATAGAGCAGTTGTGCTATGTTTAAGCACCAAAGTGGAGAAATTAGAGCAATTGTTATTTCCTGCACTACACAAATACCTGTTCACTCATGCAATATGATATTCACTTCAAATATTTGACTATTTTGGCCAGCATTATCTGATGATAATTTTCCTCCATTTTCTTTATTCTGTGTGTATATTTTATGAATTGAGCAAAAAACTCTAATTTGATAGCTCAAACAAGCTATTAATATTAGTGTGTGTATTAGTCTGCTATTACCATGACAGTGCTGCATAACAAACCATCCAAAATTCAGTGTCTTTTAATGAAAGCATTTGTTTTTATCACTTATGGGTCCACGGACTAGCTTGCCTGCCTCTGTTCCAGGCTGCAGGTTGGCTGTACTTGGCTGTAAAGTTGAGTCCGGGTTCAGGTCTGCTCCACATGAATCCACTTTTTCTTTGAACCAGCAGTTACTCAGGGCATGATATCTTAGTGGATCACAGGAGCACAAAGTCCTAGACAAAAATAAAAACAAGAACAAAACATAAGCACATTTAAGGCCTCTGCCTGCTTCATGACCACTAACACTCATTGTCTAAAGCAAGTCGTATGGCCAAGCCTAACATCAAGTGCACAGAAAAATATACTCTATCGATTTTAGTGCAGTGCAAAAAGGGAGACTGAAGACAGAGGGACTGAAGCGTTAAAAATCAACCAATTAAGCTGGGCATGGTGGCATGCAAGTGTAATCCCAGCTACTCAAGAGGCTGAGGTGAAAGGATTGCTTGACCCCAAGAATATGAGACCAGTCTGGGCAACACAGCAAGTCCTCATCTAGAAGAAAGAAAGGAAAAAAAGAAGAAAGAAAGAAAAGAGAGAGAAAGAAAGAAAGAGAGAAGAAAGAGAAAGAGACAGAGGGAGAGAAAGAGAGAGAGGGAGAGAAAGAAAGAGAGAGAGAGAAAGAGAGAAAAGGAAAGGAAAGGAAAGGAAAGAAAAGGAAAGGAAAGGAAGAAGAAAGAAAGAAGAAGGAGTGAGGGAGGAAGGGAGGAAGGGAGGAAGGCAGGGAGGGAGGGAGGAAGGAAGGAAGGAAGGATGGATCAGTCAATCTACCACTCAATCCATGGCAAACACATCAGTGATTTAAGGATGCTTGTTCTGGGGTTCCCTGGAATGAGGGTGTGTGCCTTATGGCATTAGTCATAGCAGTAGTACTAAACAATAAGTGTGTGTAATGGCATTCACTGTGCCCAAGTACAATTGCCATTTTGCCCTTATGAACTTATTAGTAATAATTAATAAACAAGTAGTGATAAAATATATAGCTTGAATGTTTAAAAATAACATTGAGTTTTTGAAGCTGATGTATTAATAGAATAATGCCCAGCAACATCATTTTCCTGTCTACCTACCTCCAACTCCTCAGCACTCCCACCTGCAGCCCTTGCTACAGCAATGTCCTTTTACCTGGTTTCCTCTCCTTCAGTCCCATTCCCTTACATGTAAAATGCTGGTCCTGAATAAATTTTTAGATCAGACTTGATTAGCAAGTACATCCTGATTCTACCACTTCTCTGATTAAAAATCTTTCAAATGGATCCCATTGGCCACAGAACATAGTCTAACAGCCAAACTCTATATAATCTGGCATTTGAGGCCCTCTATAGAAGACTTCATCCTGTTTTCCCAAACCTAGTTCTCATTATTCTCCTTCATGTGCCCTATTGTTTTCTCAGAGTTATGCTTGCCCATGCATATAATGTAAATTCTTGCCCATTTAACCTTGGATCATGAGATTCTTTCAAGCTGGAGTTGCCAATACCAATTCCATTTTTACATGGTTTTATTCTATTTATGCTTCAAGACCCAGATCCAAGTCACCTCCTTCTTAGAACAGTTGAGATCCTCGTAGCCCAAAGTAATCTTCATCTTTTTCTAAAACTATAAGACTTTTCTGCCTCTTTTACTGAACCTATCATTTTCTAAATTGTGTCATCATTATGCATCTATGTCTTATCATTACTAATAGACTACCATTGATCTTTTTCTACTTAAATACTAAATATACTTCCTTGAATATTAAAACATGTAATAAATAAATTTATCAATCCATTAATACTCTCAGTCATTGTTCTTCTATACTATGCATGCCAATAAGCTTAAGTGGTTTCCTTAAGTAACAATCAGTTCACACTGAAATCAAAGCTGTTCAAACTTCACAAACTCCAACTCTCTCTTTAGTTTGCAGACCCATTTCAGATGAGCAGAATCATTAGCAACATGTGGTGTAGCACTGTGCATTGCTTACGTTTCAGAACAATTTTGTCCTAGATGCCATCAGGGACTGGGCGTTTGGAAGCATTTCAACTTCGGGAAATGTCTGACTGTGCAAATACTCTATGGTTTTCCCTGACTCAGAAGCTACGGACAGGGCAAGCCTGACCTACTAAGTAGTGTACCTGTAACAAAAATCACCCTGGACATTTGCTATCCATTGGGTTTACAGTCAGAGTTGAGGAGAGCCACCATTGTTTGTTTCCTGCCCAGGTTCAAGTACAAAATCTTAGCACCCCCTAATGTTGAAAGCAGTCCTTTCACTGTGAGCAAAAAATGGAATAAGAAAAATAGACTGAAGGCCAATCCCAGTGAAGTTTAACTTTGGAACTAGTGATGACCTCTATTTGTGTACAATGCAAGCTTTACAGACATTACTTTCAGCACCTATTTAATTCTTGCTCCTACTAGGGCTATTTTGAGCTTATTTCATCCTCAGCATTGCTTATAAAATTGTCAATAAATTGTTTGTCCCTTTAAGCTCTTCTTAAATTACTGCTGAGCTATCTGCTTAGGCCGTGGAGTAGACAAAACTAAATCCTATGTTCTGAGGACTGTTTTTTGTATATTTTTATGGTAGACCATTTAATTATCTTGAGATTATTATTTATGTCTCCTTTGTATTTTTATTCTGAATTACAAAATTTTTATCTCAAAGAAGGCCTTTTCTTCCATAAAGATTTTTTCCTTTAGCTTCTCATGTTTTGGAAAAGAAAAAGTTCAATATAGAGTGCGACTGAATATAAATTGGACTGCAGTGTAAAATGCCACTCAGCCTCTTTCTTTTTTTTAAAAAATATATATTTTTATTATACTTTAAGTTCTAGGGTACATGTCCACAACGTGCAGGTTTGTTATGTACGTATATATGTGCCATGTTGGTGTGCTGCACCCATTAACCCGTCATTTAACATTAGGTATATCTCCTAAAGCTATCCCTCCCCCTTCCCCCCTCCCCACAACAGACCCCAGTGTGTGATGTTCCCCTTCCTGTGTCCGAGTGTTCTCATTGTTCAATTGCCACCTATGAGCAAGAACATGCGGTGTTTGGTTTTTTGTCCTTGCGATAGTTTGCTGAGAATGATGGTTTCCAGCTTCATCCATGTCCCTACAAAGGACATGAACTCATCATTTTTTATGGCTGCATAGTATTCCATGGTGTGTATGTGCCACATTTTCTTAATCCAGTCTATCATTGTTGGACATTTTGGTTGGTTCCAAGTCTTTGCTATTGTGAATAGTGCTGCAATAAACATACGTGTGCATGTGTCTTTATAGCAGCATGATTTATAATCCTTTGGGTATATAATCCTTTGGCTGTATTGGGTGCATACATATTTAGGATAGTTAGCTCTTCTTGTTGAATTGATCCCTTTACCATTATGTAATGGCCTTCTTTGTCTCTTTTGATCTTTGTTGGTTTAAAGTCCGTTTTTTCAGAGACTAGGATTGCAATCCCTGCCCTTTTTTTGCTTTCCATTTGCTTGGTAGATCTTCCTCCATCCCTTTATTTTGAGCCTATGTGTGTCTCTGCACATGAGATGGGTTTCCTGAATACAGCACACTGATGGGTCTTGACTCGTTATCCAGTTTGTGAGTCTGTGGAACATTTAGCCCAGTTACATTTAAGGTTAATATTGTTATGTGTGAATTTGATCCTGTCATGATGATGTTAGCTGGTTATTTTGCTCATTAGTTGATGCAGTTTCTTCCTGGCATCGATGGTCTTTACAATTTGGCATGTTTTTGCAGTGTACTCAGACTCTTTCTATCACACTATGTAGGTAAAAGATTTGTTGGCAGCAATTTTCTTGGTACGTTGGGTAAATTCTTCATAAATTCAGTTTTCAGTCTGACAGTGTTCATAAAAGTGGAATATAAAAGTAAAACATATGGACATTTTCCACCAGTTTTATTATGCAAAATACTTGATTTTGTATAAAATTGGATTTTTCAAGGCTAGGAAAATCTTCAATAAATCACATCAGCAGTTCTTCAATGAATCACATCAACAGTTCTAAAAACATATATAAAACCCTGTGTGTTTTCCCACTGAGCAGCTCTATGAGAAAGAAGGAGACCTGAAGGCTCTGCTATGGAAGCAAAGAGCGAGGGAGGGATGAATAGAGGGAGCGATGGAGGGATGGCGGGGTGGGGGGAAAGGAAGGACAAAACAAAGGGAGAGAAAGAGAGAGGAAAGGAAGGAGCCCAGGAAGGAATGATCTGATCATGTTCTCAGAGTGTGACAGAAAATGGAAACTATGTTCTTTTAAAAATCCTCCATGTACAATGTAAGGTCTATTCTGTTTGGTCTGCATAGTGATGTGTCTTTGTTTTAATGCAGGGCCTCAGCAAGGATGTAGTGGTTATCTGACAGGTTCGAATAATACCTTTGCCTCTCCTGATTCAGATTCGAATGGAATATATGACAAGAATTTAAACTGTGTATGGATCATAATTGCACCTGTAAATAAACGAATTCACCTCACCTTCAATACGTTTGCTCTGGAAGCAGCAAGTACTAGGCAAAGATGCCTTTATGATTATGTAAAGGTAAGGCTGTTTTGTTTTTTAACAGAGTCTACTCACCCCAGACTCTAATATAGTGTATTCCAGTTTATATCATTACAGGAAGTCCTGAAAATTGTGAATACAGGTACTACTGTTTTTTAAATGACCTATTCTTCAATGATGCAACATTTAATATTATAGATGCTCTACCTTCACATCAAATTAATCTTTAATATGGGTGACTCAAATATTTTGTGTGACTGGCTTCTAACATTAGCATTAAAATCTCCTATTCGTCAATGTCTTGCAAGAGACGATCTATGGGAAGGTCGATTTTCTAGAGAGAGATACTCGAAGGACCTTTGGCAAATCCTAAAATAAACAATGTCAGTGACACAAATAATACCTCTTAATTTGTCTATTTCTTAGGCTTATAGATTTGCTTATCATATATGTTTAGATAGTAAAATGGTTCTGAAATCACATTAAAAGTAAATCAAGGCTGGACATGGTGGCTCATGCCTGTAATCCCCACGTTTTGGGAGACCAAGGTGGGTGGATCACTTGAGGCCAGGAGTTCAAGACCAGCCTCACCAATATGGTGAAACCCCATCTCTACTAAAAATACAAAAAATTAGCTGAGTGTGGTGGTGGGCACCTGTAATCCTAGCTACTAGGGAGACTAAGGCAGGAGAATCCCTTGAGCCCGGGAGGCAGAGGTTGCAGTGAGCTGATAGCTTGCTAATACACTCCAGCCTGAGTGACAGAGCAAGACTCCATCTCAAAAAATAAAAATAAAAAATGAAAAAGTAAATCAAGAAGCTTCTGTTCAATTATTAAGACTCTTTAATGTTAAATTATTATACCTATCAGGTTATATGGGTTCAGATTAGAAGTGTTAAGTCACAATATTTACTACTGCACTCTCAGGGGAAAAATTAAAAGTATGGCAAGATTTCTATTTAGGAGGAGCTTAAGTCTGATTGGAAAATTATGGGATGACACATGCAAATTAAGAATGTACAGTTCAGGATAGTAAGCACATAAGCGCTAATGAATGCATTTGATGAAGGCTTGAAGCAATGTGCAAGCTTAAAAGGAAAGAAAGTTCATGAAACTCTGAAATGATCAACAAAGACGTGATAGAATGAGGAAAAACTTACTCAAGTCAGGAGAGAATTCAGGCAAGGTGAACATTTTCGAAAAAGCGCTGAACTTGATATGTGCGTGTTGTCGAAAGAGTAAAGAGGCTGGCTATATTGAAGCAGAATAGTGCTAAAGAGTAGCAAGAAATAAGATGGCGTAAGTAGATAAATGCTGAGATTACAAAGGATCCTGAAAGTCAAACTAATGACTTTAGACTTTGTGTGGCTGAAAATAAGGAGTGGTTGAAGGTTTTCCAATGAGTGATGTGATGAGAGCAGTAGCTGGGGAAGATCTGAAATCAGCAGCTATGGGAACTGGAAGGAGAGGAGGCTGGGAGGGCTCCAGGGAAAGGTCACCCCTAGGTAAGGAGGTCACTCTTAGACCCAGATCAGCGGTGCAGCCATGGCGGAGATGGCAAGAGGGGTGCAAGAGAAACTTAAGTTCTAAGACTGTCATAAAGTTTAAAGAAAATTGTTTTAAAAGAAAAGGAAGGAAAATTTGTGGACGGAATATCCATTTGAGTACATAATGATATGCTTATGTTTTTACTATGAAAAGGGCTAAGGCTGGGAGACCAGAAAAATAACAGTGTGGTTTTGGTGAGAGCAAGACAGACAAGTGAGACTGCAGTGGGCAGAGAATAGAATGGAGCTCCAGTGAGAAGACAGCTTCATGAATAGATAGGATGCAGCAAAGAGCCTTCCTTACAGCAGGAGAAAGGATGCTTTCTTAGATGAAGTCAGCATGGATTCTAGAGAGTCAGGCTCTCAGCTCCAGGAAAGGTACCCAGGGAGGCAGTTGGAGAGGGCAAAAGGGGCAGAAAAAGAAACAGATGCGTCATGAAAAAATAAATGTGAAGACCAGGAATAGTGTAGTATCCCTGAAGTCAAGGGGCAGGGGGATTCTTTTACAAAGCATGGGTGGTCAATACTATTAAATTGTAAAGTAGAGGCCAAGAAAGGTAAAGATGAAGAACAGCCTCATTCCATTGGATGACAACCATTTTAATAGAGTATTGGCACAGAAGCTGGATCACAGGAGTTCATGAAAGACTAAAGATAACAGGGAATGTCAATTCAGGTTGAATTCTCCTTTCCTAAAATGACACCTAGCCGGCCGGGTGCCGTGACTCACACCTGTGATCCCAGCACTTTGGGAGGCAGAGGTAGGCAGATTGCTTGAGCTCAGAAGTTTGAGACCAGCCCTGGCAACATAGTGAGACCCCGTCTCTATGAAAAATACAAAAAAAGTATCTGGGTGTGGTGGTGTGCACCTATGGTTCCAGCTTCTCGTGAGACTGAGGTGGGAGGATCCCCCAAACCCAGGAGGTAGAGGCTGCAGTGAGCTGTGATTGTGCCATTGCACTCCAGCCTGGGCAACAGAGTGAGACACTTTCAAAAAAAAAAGGTGGGGAGAGACCAAAATGACTAGAGTAGTCCTAAAGCTGAATTCAGAACTGTTCAAGAGCGCCCCTGATTTTACAGAAAGGTAATAAGGTTTAGAGACAGACAGTATGGGGACTCAAACCCAATTTTGCTGTCAGACCAGTTTCCTAATCTCCCCAATTCCTCATCACTTCATCTATTTTTCTTTAAATCACATAATAGTACCTACCATGAAAGGCAGTTTTGAGGATTAAAATTATGTGTACTAGAGTGTTTAGCACTGTGCCTGACATAAATAGTAAACAAATTTACCTCCCCATTTTTCCCCCCTTGGAGTAATTCCAAATAGGCATGGACACTATGGAATTTCTTTTTCTTAAAAACTAAAAATAATGGATTTACATATAAAATTACAATTTCAAAAATGTTTTGAGGATGGCCTTGCTAGGAGAGTTGATTGGATTTACTCTCAAGATCCATTTTTGTGGAGCGTGATTTGATAATGTCATTAAAACAGCTTGTCATTGTCTGAATTTCTGCAATTCATTCAGGCCAGAAACTACAATATCAAAAACAAGGAGTTATTTTCTTGCTTCAAAATAAAATACTTTTTTTTTCAAATAAATTCTGTTCAGAACTATTCTTGTTTTCCCTCTTGGAAAAGCAATTTCCTTCAACTGGCAACGTTTCCAACTACCAGTAAACTGGCAGATCAAAGAACAGCCCTTGGAATGTGGAGCTTGGAGGTTTCTTTATTAAAGAGATTTTTCTGTGATAAATGGGACATTTGATTCCATTTAGATTTTTTTTTAGAGATTATAAATCACTTTTTAGAAAAGCTAGTTTAACTGAACTCTGTGGTAGATATACAAGTAAAATCATACCAATTCCATTATTCATTCATAATTCTATCATGATTGTTTGTGAAAGGGTTGACTTGGAGAGTAATTATGGTAACTGAATCACCTAGTGAATTGTGCATTTCACTGAATGGTCTCTGTTGAAAGCCACAACACATCCATTGCAGAAGGAGTTAGTTGGCAAGGGTATTTGTCAGGCCCTGTACCAGCATCACTGGAGGTGTAGAGAGCTAAAGGCATATCTTGAGGAGTTCCAGCTTCTTGAGGAGCTGTAAATAAAGTGTAGAAGACTGACATGTAAACAAATAATATACATTTAAATAATTACATTTAAAGTACAAATAAAATACATTTAAATAATGGACATTTTTGTCACGTTGTATAACATGTTGTATAAATGACAAAAATCATAAATAGAAACAACGTAGAAGGGCAGAGCCGAAGAGGCTCTGATTGGCTTCGTTTTGGGGTTCAGGAAAGGCTTCCTAGAGGGGATGGCTGAGCTGGGATTTACAAAACAAACAGAAATTTACTCCCTTTTGTGATGCTTTACAAAATTGAGAGGAACATCACAAAAGAATGCTTCCTGTGGGAGGCTGACTACCAAAATGGAGAAGGAAAGGAGAGGCCGTGAGCTACATCCTCTCATGTCCAGGTTCTTGACTCCTAAATTACCACTTGGTTGTCACTCTTGTGGTAAGCAGTGACTTGGGCAGCAGAGAGGGGCCAGGAGCATGAACCTAGTTGACTTTTTCTGCCAGGAAATATGGAACCAGCAGAGAGATGTACTCATCCTAACATTGCCCAGTTTTTCCTCAACCACATTAGTGCCCCTTTTCTGTTTCTTTTTTCTGTTTTTTTTTTGAGACGGAGTTTCACTCTTGTCACCCAGCTAGAGTGCAATGGTGTGATACTGGCTCACTGCAACCTCTGCCTCCCCGGTTCAAGCGATTCTCCTGCCTCAGCCTCCCAAGTAGCTGGGCTTACAGGTGTGCGCCACCACACCTGGCTAATTTTTGTGTTTTTAGTAGAGACGGGGTTTCACCATGTTTGCCAGGCTGGTCTCAAACTCCTGACCTCAGGTGATCCACTTACCTCAGTCTCCCAAAGTGCGAGGATTACAGGTGTCAGTGCCCCTTTTCATAGCCAATATTTTGTAATGCATCCTTTCCCACCTGAAGTGAATATCATCTATGCTATAACCTACCCATAATGTAATTTCAAAAAATCACTATAATATCCTAAAGGCAATGAAAAGGAGAAATAAAAGGAAAGTACATAAAATAGTGTATATTCGCATATATAAGTATTCTAACACTGTTACGCAAAGTCATGTAATAAAATAGATCCCTTTTATATGTGGAATGGTGGTGAATAACAAGTATAAATTTAAACAAATATGAGTGGGTTGTATTTGCAACCCACATGCCAATAGTAACATCGCCATCTGCAACATGAATTTCCAAACTGGTGGAAAGACTTAAAACAAACATTTCTAAAGCAAACAAAGTACAGTCTTCCCTCAGCTTACACAATAATTACATTTCTGGAAATTTGGCACATATTGAAACTGTGCAAAAATATTTTTGTGTTTATATACAAAATGGATTTAGGTTCTGGGATCAAATAATTATGAAAAGTTTTCTTTACACAAATGTCAGACACGACATTCAAAAGTTATGTGGGACATAAGTTTTCACTTTGCAAAACTGTACCGTGAATTACTAAATGCCAGTTATAGCCCCAAATTATAGTGATGACCCAAAAACCACCACACTTGTGCAAAACACTCTCTACGGGGTGGTATTGACCTCATTGAGAAGGTCTGATTTAACGCACTGGGGTTAACCATTCAGTCTGTGTCAGACACTGGAGCTGAGGAGGGGTGGTCCATCTTTGGGGAGAGGATCAGCAGTCTATGGAAGGCATCACGTTCCTTTCCATATGAGGTTGCACCTACTATTCATTTATTCTTTCATTCAATCAATGTTAATTAGCATACCTACTATATTCTAGACATTGCTCCAACAACTAGAAAAGAACATTGAGATTTTAGAAAACAATACTAGGAAAACTCCTGCACTTGTAGAGCTGATTCTAATCATTGTTTCTTTGTGGCTTTTTTCTGAGGCAACTGGGACTAATGTAACTTTTCTTCCCCAGAAGATGCTGAAATGAGTTAGAATTTAGCCCCAAACCTGAAAAGTCACTCTCTATTCTTCTACCCATACTAAATTATGCCCTGGCATGTTGCCCAGAAGACCCCATCAGACATTCTGCAATAAGATCAAAGAATCCATGAAGATACTCTAAGATACTCCAAGTAAGAATACATGGACACAGGAAGGGGAACATCACACTTCAGGGACTGTTGTGGGTTGGGGGGAGGGGGGAGGGATAACATTGGGAGATATACCTAATGCTAGATGACAAGTTGGTGGGTGCAGTGCACCAGCATGGCACATGTATACATATGTAACTTACCTGCACATTGGGCACATGTACCATAAAACCTAAAGTATAATAATAATAATAATAATAATAATTACAATAAAAGAAAAAAAAAGAAAAAAAAAAAAAAAAAAAAAAAAAAGAATATCAAAATCCTCCTGTGATCAAACTCCCAGGGAAATATTAAAAGATAAAGTCCTAAGGATATTAATATATAAAAGTATTAAATTTGAAAAGAATTATAGTCCAATATCAAAGCCTATTGCCCTTGTGCATTAAAAGTTCATAGGAAGTAAAATCCAAAAATTTTCTTTCCCAGTTTCTCTGACTGCTCAAGTCAATAGCTGGGTGAAGTGTGGGATCTTGCTGTGGTTGTAGCAGAGCCCGCCTGCCACTAAATTATTTGTACAATGCCTTCAAGACCTTTAGAAGATTCTAAAACTATCAGAGTTCTAAAAGTTGAGAAAATATAACATTCTTCTCAGCACTTACCCACATCCACAAGACTTAGAACATAATTCAAGCTCCAGGTCCAACGCAGTTGTGCTAGGAAATGTATGCTCCCAGAATGCAGCCCATAGCTGCGTATGATGGTGTAGATCCTAAAGACACCATGTATATCCCAGTTTATATATGATTCCCTCTCCTCATCATTGTATAGGGCACCCCCTACAAAGCACTGTAGGGCAACCTGACAAAAGTCTTTAGTGGAGACTTAGTGTTATCAGAGAATAAGAGAGCAGATACAGATCTTGGGTTTGACGCACAGGAGTCTAGAGCTTCTTATGTCAGTTATCTCGAGGCCAAAAGCTATTTCAACTCACTTAGGAGAAATCTTACTGTGGTAGTGAATCAACTAACCCAACACCAGCTTGGGGCCAGGCACATATGTCATTTCCTTCCATCTAGCCCTGGCTTCTGCCTCATACCTTCTTTCACATTTACCAGTTATCCATTTAAAGCCCAAATCTGAGCTTACATCATGTAGGATCAGATCCAAACTCCTTGGCATGAAATGTATGGAACTTCACAGCTTTGTCTGTTGGACTTCGTCATTTCTCCTGTTGTCTCACCCTAGCCTCCAGGCCCAATGAAGGGGGTCAGAAGTTGTTGACACATGCCATGCATTTCACACTTCCATGGCCTGGCACTCATGTCTGTCTGGCTGGGATACCCTTCCTCTTTTGTAGGTCTGGAAGGTCTCTACTTACATTTAAGGGCCAATCCAAATGTCTGTCTCCATCATGTGGGTTCTCATGATACACTTCCATTCTTTTATTGTGGCACTTACTTTTCTCTATTTTGTATATAATTTATATACACACATATATTTATATGTATTATATGTATACATATATAGTGTATGTGCATATACACACAAGTATATGTATATTTAATTTATAGACCTTTACTCTCCTTTGTTCATGAGGAGGTCTATGTCTTGAAGGTCTAGAAAGGGCTTTATACATCCTTGTATGCACAGGACCCAGCACAGGGACCTGGCACACAAGCCCCAGAATAAAAATGCTTGCGGATGGGAGCGGTGGCTCATGCCTGTAATCCCAGCACTTTGGTAGGCCGAGGCGAGCCGATCAGGAGGTCTGGAGTTGGACACCAGCCTGGCCAACATGGTGAAACCCCGTCTCTACTACAAATACGAAAATCAGCTCGGTGTGGTGGCGGGCGCCTGTAATCCCTTGGGAGGCTGAGGCTAGAGAATCATTTGAACTCGGGAGGCGGAGGTTGCAGTGAGCCAAGATCAGGCCATCGCACTCTAGCTTGGGCAACAGGGCAAGACTCCATGTCAAAAAAAAAAAAAAAAAAAAAAAATGCTTGCTAATATAAACGTGATCGTAAAGACAGCAATGATTATCATGAAATTTTAACTTGCTTACCAGAAAAAGTGCATGATCTAAAACTTGGCAAATGTGCTCTTCCGTGAAACAAGGTGGTGAAGATTAGAAAACTCGAGCTTCGGATTCTGAATTAACTAAAATCATGTTTAAGTTGGAAAGACAGTACCATCTAGTGGTGCATTTCTTTTGAAATTAATGGTTTTAGCCATTCCTGTCTTATATAATTCTAGCACTTTAGAATAATGTCAGTGGTCATGGTCATGGCTGTTCTGTGGCCTTGAGCACATCACAGCTCTGTTATGAATTTAATATTTGGAGTTAGATACACACTGATACTCATTTAGAAATACAATAGGGCGGGGCGCGGTGGCTCATGCCTGTAATCCCAGAGGCAGAGGTTGCAGTGAGCCAATATCACGCCATTGCACTGCAGCCTGGGTGACAAGAGCGAAACTCCGTCTCAAGAAAAAAAGAAAAAGAAAAAGAAAAAAGAAACAGAAAAGGGGCACTGTGGATCACGAGGTCAGGAGATCGAGACCATCCTGGCTAACACGGTGAAACCCCGTCTCTAGTAAAAACACAAAAAAAATTAGCCGGGCGCGGTGGCGGGCTCCTGTTATCCCAGCTACTGGGAGACTGAAGCAGGAGAATGGCGTGAACCCGGGAGGCGGAGCTTGCAGTGAGCCGAGATAGCGCCACTGCAGTCCGCCCTGGAGAAAGAGCGAGACTCCGTCTCAAAAAAAAAAAAAAAAAAAAAAAAGAAATACAATGAAGATTACTCAGAAGAAAACAAATGTTTTCTAGTTATGTGTTTGAGAGAAATCCAAGCGCCCACTTTTTCAAAGGATGTTTCTAGAAGGCTGCCATGGCTGCGAATTGTTCTGGGTGCTGGCGACACCACAGTGAAGAAGTCAGACAGATCTCCGTCTCCCCACCCGTGGGACTTACATCCTTGTTGGGAAAGAGACCGGACAAAGCAAATCAACAATAAATAAGATCGGTTTTGATTGTAATAGGAAAATAAAACAGGATGATGCTGAGGGCAACATTCAATAGCACGGGCTTCTCTGAGGAGGTGACATGTGAGATGAGGGCCAATGACAGGGAGTCCTTAGCTGTGCGGGTTCAGCTTCAGCTGAGGAAAGACGTCTCCTGGCAGGAAGAGCTGCAGGAGCAGGGCCATGGGCAGGAGTCCTTCTGGGATGAAGGAAGTGCAACCAGCAGTGAGGTGGGGGCGGCCTGGGAAGGAGGTGCAGGCCAGAGCAGCTGGGGCTTGCAGACCATGGGAAGGAGCTGGAATTTTACTTTAGTTGCAACGGGGACCTGCCGGAGCATTTTAGTCAGAGCAGGAGCAGCATCTCATTGGAGTTTGCAGACATGCAGGCAATTCAGTGGAGAACACTATGGCTGCTCCGGAATTAGGTCTATTAAGAAGATGTTTCAGTGGGAACAGGTGAAGAACAATGGTGGTCACCTGGAGATGGAGCCCTCTGAGATATGTTTTGAAGGTAGAATGGAGTGGATGTGGAGTGAAGAGAGAGAGAGGAATCAGAGATGACTGAAGTTGTAGGCTTGAAACATTGAAGTAAAGAAGCCTCAGGGAGAATAGTTTTGGGAGGGCTTGTGGAAGAGAGGAATCAAAGCACTTGTTTATTTATTTATTAGATATTTATTGAGTACCTCTCATGTGCAGACACCTAAAAACTGGGAACATGGCAGTGAGCAGAACAGAAATCTGTGCATTCATGGAACTTGTATTCTCTTCAGCGGGAAAGACAATGAAATAAACAAGTTAGCCTGGGCAACATAACAAGACCACATCTCTAAAATTTTTTTTATTAGCTATGCATAGTGGCATGCACCTGTAGTCCCAGTACTTAGGAGGCTGAGGTGGGAGGATCACTTGAGCCCAGAAGTTCAAGGCTGAAGTGAGCTATGATTGTAGCACTGCACTCCAGCCTGGACAACAGAATGAAACCTTGTCTCAAAAAAAAAAAAAGTTAAATATGTAGTATACAGAAGAAGGTAATACTTGCTGTGGAGAAAAGTCAAGCAGGAAAGGAGATGGGAATGTTGGGAGAGTTTACACAAGGAAGGCCTTATTGAGTTGGGGCTATCTTTTTTTTTTTTTTTGGAGACAGTCTTGCTTCGTCACTCAGGCTGGAGTGCAGTGAAACGATCTCAGCTCACTGTAACCTCCTCCTCCTAGATTCAAGCGATTATCCTGCCTCAGTCTCCGGAGTAGCTGGGATTACAGGCGTGTACCATCACGCTGGCCAAGTTGGGGATATCTGAGTAAAGACCTGAAGAAATGTAGGAGGACAAACGATGTGGTTATACAGGGAAGAGCATTCCAGGCAAAGGGAACAGCAAATGCCATACCCAAGAAGCAGGAGCATGCCTGGTTTGGCTCAAGAAGCAAAATGAACAAAGTGGAGACAATAAGAAATTAGATCAGAAAGGTCAGGGGTGGGAGAGGAGGGGAGAAGCCCATTGTGATGGCTTTCTTTGTTCTATTGAGTGGATGGGCAGTTAGGAGGGTTTCAGCAGAGCGATGACCTGGTCTGACTTACATTTTAACAGTATCCTCTCGATGACATTTTGAGAATAGACTAAAAGGAACAAGAGCAGAATCAGGGGCTTTGTGGGAGTCTCCAGTGATCATCAAGGCAAGAGATCAGAGCAACTAGGGCCAGAGTGTTAGTGGGTGCAGTGGTTAAGGTAGCAGTGGGTGAGTGGACTCTCATGACACATTCTTTTTAAAATCATAGGTTACTTTCCCAAAGAGGAAAAAAAGTTAGGCATCATACCAGGTTTTTACTGAAAGTCATAATATAATCAATCCAATTATAATTCTGTTCCTAAATTAAGACCATCTCTAAGAACATCAATGTAAAAATATTTAATCATGACCTATTGCAACTTCACATCCAATTTAGTGTGAAAGATGCAACTTTTTTGTAAATAATGGAGAAGTAATGAATTGTTTTTCTTTTCAGTTATACCATGGGGTTAGTGAAAATGCCAACTTGGCTGGAACGTTTTGTGGTTCCACTGTACCTGCTCCTTTTATCTCTTCTGGTAACTTCCTTATGGTTCAATTCATCAGTGACTTAACAAAAGGAAGGATTTAATGCTACATACACCATCATGGACAGTGAGTAAATAGAAGCATTTTTATATATTATGAAATACACATGTATTTAGGCACTGAAAAGAATGCCCTGCTTATTATATTGAAATTTCAATGTTAATTACTAAACTCAATGTCAATTACTATCCAAACTCAATGTCAATTACTAAACACCATGTTAATTACTCTATGTTTAATCTGTGGTACAAAATTTGATACAATTTTTAGTCAAGGATATAAACCCCCAATTCTTAATGGAATGATGAAAATATAGCTCCTCTGGGGTGGGAGATGAGGAAGACAGAATTTTAAAGATTGCCTGAGATGAGACATGAATAAATTGTCTCCTGTGTTCCTTTTTCTTCCCAGTGCCTTGTGGTGGAACATACAATGCAGCTTGGACCCCACAAAATATTTCATCACCCAATTCATCAGACCCAGATGTCCCATTTTCCATCTGTACTTGGGTCATTGACGTCCCTCCATATCAGCAGGTCAAGATAACTGTGTGGGTGTTAACAGCTGAGCTCATAAGACTGCATGCAGAATTACTTAGAGCTTCAGGACTCACCACAGGTAACAATTACAGGATGAATGACAGTCGCATCTTTTCACCAGCTTTTGCAAAACACTTGAAATAATGAGGCCATGATTAAATAATTTTCTAAGTTACTTCCAGCTTAATGTGCTTTTCATCTGTACACAAAGCCCTCCAATCAGGTGTGTCGAGAAACTTGAACTTGGTCCTGTAGGTCCAGAGCTCTCAAAGCTTTGTGTGCCTAAGAATGCATTAAGATGCATCTTAAAAGTGCATTCTTCCTGGCCCACCCTCAGAGACTGAGTTATAACACCCATTTATCTGACTTTTTGACAAACATCTCTGGTGTTTTGGTGCCAATACCAGAGCTCCATGGACCATGCTTGGAGAAATACATATAGTTAGTAGGATTTATGTATAGGCTGAATTGAAAGGGTCAATACAGAACACAAGAGAATCAGTGAAGAGGCCGTTTGGCACCAGTTTCAGAGGTCTATATTCATGGTAATATAAGAGAGATAAAAAGAAAAGGGCCGGGCGCAGTGGCTCATGCCTGTAATCCTAGCACTTTGGGAGGCCGAGGCAGGTGACCTGAGGTCAGGAGTTCAAGACCAGCCCGGCCAATGTGGCGAAACCCTATCTCCACTAAAAATACAAAAAATTAGCCAAGTTCAGTGGTGTGTGCCTATAACCCCAGCTACTTGGGAGGCTGAGGCAGGAGAATCGCTTGAACCTGGGATGCGGACGTTGCAGTGAGCCAAGATGGCGCCACTGCACTCCAGACTGGGCGACAGAGCAAGACTTTGTCTCAACAACAACAACAACAACAACAACAAAAAAGAGGCCGGGCACGGTGGCTCACGCCTGTAATCCCAGCACTTTGGGAGGCCGAGGCAGGTGGATCATGAGGTCAGGAGATTGAGACCATCCTGGCTAACACGGTGAAACCCTGTCTCTACTAAAAATACAAAAAAAAAAAAAAAATTAGCCGGGTGCGGTGGCAGGTGCCTGTAGTCCCAGCTACTCGGGAGGCTGAGGCAGGAGAATGGCGTGAACCCAATCGCACCACTGCACTCCAGCCTGGGTGACAGAGTGAGACTCCGTCTCAAAAAAAAAAAAAAAAAAAAAAAGAAAGAAAGAAAGCCATTTTGAGCTTTACAAAATGCTGAGTCTGAATTTCCTCTGGAATAAGATGTTGAGGAGACAGTTGGACACAAAGTGGGATGTTGACCTAAGGCCCAAAGATTTTTGTGCATCATCATTATCATGATAAGTAATTGAAATAATAAGAAGAATAAGATTATCCAGGGAAAAATATGTAAAGGGAGAGGCCATGAACTGAGGATGGATACCAGGGAGAACATCTGAGAATACCTGGATTGTCTTTCTGCAGTCGGGGGAGCAACTAACCTTCCCCAGTTCATTCCAAGAATGTCATGTTCAAGCCCCATGTGCTGGAATAGTAGGGTCCCGTTTGTTGTCTTCTGAATTTTCAGGGTCCTCTTCATTATAAATCTGGGGTCCCCTGCTTCTCACCTGGTCTTGCTGGGGAGAGAAAAGTCCCATTTGTCTGACTCCAATGTGGAGAGGTGTGAGATGTGCTGACAGCTGAATAGGCCCTGGACTTGCTCAGTTTTGTGCAAAGCATAGACGCTGAGATGAGCTCCCAAGCTCTCAAGATGGACAAGATGCTAGATTATCATCATTCTGTTGGTAATGGTTTTCAGGACAAAATCCCTATTACCCAGTGGTACCCTTACTGGAAGGACTTAGAGCCAAGTGGAACAAGGCCCTTTGGGTGAAGCCTTTTCCCCCTGCTTCATGAAGCTAAGACAATGAGGATCATGGTGGACCACTCAGCAGGGCACAGAGTGCCACTTACAGAGCACTGGGCACCAGCTGGAACATAACAGCAGCTGGAGTGGCCGCAAGTAAGACCCAGTGTTTGTCATGACTGAATAATGTTTTCAACTGAATGAATACAGGAAACAATCAAGGGTTTCAGACTAGGTAGGTAGGGAGGAAAGACAAACATTGACGGATGAGCTGGGAGAAACTGGGATTCTTGGGGTATCCAAGAATAGACAGAGAAGGTCTAATTGGAAGATCATGAAGGAATGATGTGTAGGGCTGTTATAGAGGATGTACAGTAGCTACCTGGCATTGGGGATGAACAGAGACACAGAGATGGAAGTCACTGGTGTTAAGAAATATAAAGTGAGGGTGTTTAATAGCTTGTCTGTATAAACACTGAAACCTCTAAGGGTTCAGAAAGGAAATCAGGGGCAGGAGATTACTATGAGCTGAGACACCTCAAGTCTTTCATAAATGCTGGGAAGTAACCAGGAGAAAAGTAAGTGAGAGTGATGACAATGGTGAGAATATATTTGACCAGATGTAGAGACCCTCAAAAGGTGAACCAGCTTTGAGGCAAGGATGGAAGCTGCAGTGAGGAATGTGGAGCATCCCTCCCTTCCCCCTAGGCTGACCCCCCACCCTTCCTACTCAATTAACTGTGGAGCATGGGAAAAGAATGTCCTCTACCAGGAGGCTGGTGGAGAAACAGGTTTTGCTAAGGCTACAAAGTGGAAAGGCGGGGGATGTATACAGAGAATGATCGACAGTGCGGTTAAAGTTCACAGGATACAGCAAAGTTAGACAAGGACCAAGAGCAGGAGACAGTTGGGAGGAGGAGTGGAAGTCCTGAGCAGTAAGAGGAGTTTGCAAGCAGAGGTGGGTTGGGTCTTTCAGTAGGTTCCTAAGGACTGCAGATATTAGAGACATACCTGTGACAGGGAGGCTGCAAATACCCTGACTTTGGTACAACTTGTTTTTATGCAAGAACTGATGGGCATTCAACTGCATTTACTCCAGGCTTTTGAGAGGTATGAGGGCTGCCCAAGTGTTACAAAGGGGAACTGACACCTCATTACAGGCCCTGGCTGGCTTGGGGATGTACAGTGGAACCAAAGGCTCTGATTAGATTGCTAAGGGGTAGCAAGGGCTGGATCAGGGCGATGATGGTTGTTAGTCTCATGGAGCTCAGGACTGGCAAAAGCCCCAGGAGGAGAAATCCAGTGAACTCTCAAACAGCCCGGTGGTGCTCAGAGAAATGGCACAGGCCTCAACTAGGAAGTCTCATGAGAGGGGAGGGGTCTTGTTTTCAGCAGGGAAGTGTCTGTGGTTTCAGCAGAAACTTTGCCTCTCCTCCTCCCTCCCCTCTGGGAAGGTGCGACTTGTATCAGTTCCAAGGCCAACGTGAGTCTTCTTGCAGAGCACTTCCAACAACAGAGCTAGTTTCCATGGTTAAATATTTAAGCCACACTTTTATAGGCAGTTTAATTTCTGTTACACTGTTCTCTTCTGAAATAAATCTAACATGACTTGGCTTCCATTTCATTTCAGAGTCATGGAAATTCAAGAATTCAGTTCTGTGGCAAAAATGCTTCGGCTGTGCCAGTGTTTTATTCTTCTATGAGTACTGCAATTGTCATTTTCAAATCTGGAGTTTTAAACAGAAATTCTAGAATAAGTTTCACCTATCAGATAGCAGGTGAGCCCTGGAACGTCATCTTTTATTAAGAAACGCTGCCATCGTTACAATTATTCCTAGAATAATTACAATTATTTCTAGAATTGACTCCTGTGAGTAAATTAGGATTTGTTAACAAAAACCACACCCATCTCTTAACTAGAACCCAGGCCCAATTTAGCAAATTACTAAAGTTGGTTTCTAAAGAGGTAAAGAGAATACAATACTAACCAAGATGCTTAGAATGCTAGCATTTTCTTCAACGTCTATGTAGTTGATTTTAAAAATATACCAGTTATTTTGTTAATTTACCCACTTAACCACACTGAATATACATATTTATTTACAAGAAATATATACATATTTACACGAGCTTTATCAAAATATAATCCTCATATCATACAATTTACCCATTTAATGTTTATATTTCAGAGGTTTTTAGTATTTTCACAAGGTTGAAAATCTTAGAAAATTATTTTTGTAAAAATCAAAAAGCCTTAAAAGAGTTACCTGATTACTATCACTGAGAAGTTTATTTTCACAGAACACTTTATTTAATATTTATTTTGAATTGATTCAAATGAAAGCTGCCTTTGGTTAAACAAACAAAAGTAGTTTTGATTTTTTTTTTACAAGAAAAAAAGGTAAAGAACGATTTCCCACAAATAACTCACCAATGGATTTAAAATCCTTGCGCAAAACTCTGTCTTGGAGGTAGCGTCCTTGTCTAAAAGAGAGTCTGAATGCTAGCCACTTCACCTCAATGTGATCAGAAAAGTTCAAAGGATCCTCAAGTATTCGTCTTTAAAGGAGAAGTCTCCTGTGTCATGCTTCCTGTAGGGGTGTTTGTGTGAACCAGCTGCTGCATTGCATCTGTGTGTGCTGCTTGAAATTCACTTCACCGCTCAGGGTCTCAGTTATCTCAAAGGTAAACGAAGAAGCTGGATTACTTTTTTCTAAAGTTTGTTCACATGTAATGATCTTTTTGAATTATTCCTGTGAAGTTAAAAGGGCACTGAACATCGGAATGCATACATTAATTGTGCATATTTTTCTTCTAAGATTGCAACAGAGACTATCACAAGGCATTTGGCAACCTGAGGAGTACTGGATGGCCAGATAACTATGACAGTGACATGGATTGCACCATTAATCTCACAGCCCCTCACAACCACACCCTCTTTTTTCATTTGTTTGGCATTGAGAACTCAATTGAATGCAGAAATGATTTCTTGGAGGTAATATGCATTTGAATATCATTTAAATGAATTATTTAAAAGATGATGGATTTTACACCTTTTCTTTAGTGCTTCTAATACGCTATGATTCTTACTTGTTTCATTAATTTATTCATTACCCTTTCATTCCCTAAACATTTACAGAGCACCAGTCCAAACACCGGAAATTGGGAACCTCAGGGCCCTCGGAAGACTCCTAGTCTGGAAAGGACAGATGGCGTATAGCCAATTACAGCACAATATGGAAAGGACTAACTGAGTCCAGCAGGGGTAGGGGTTCCTAACTCAGTCTGGGAACTAGAAGGCTTCTTTAAGAGGGCAATATGTAAGTTGAGACCTAAAAGGATCAGAGGAAAGTCTAAGAACAACATGCTGATTCTGTAAAATGAAACTGAATGATACTAAATAGCTCACCTAATTTCCCTGACAGCTACAGTAAGTTTGGGGCATCGTCAACATCCTCTAAAGACAAGTGTTGCCTTGAATAAGTGCTCCCTTGTTGCAGGAGGTGTGGTCTGTCCTTTTTCCACCATAACTCCAGAGCTCTAATTTGGACACAGAAGTGACTTTGCTGTTTGCCTATCCTCCACCCATCCACCCTCCACTCCCACCCCAGGACACACTGAGAGAGAAGCCCCCCTTGCACCTGGAGCAGGCAGAGCCATGCCCCTTGTGGGCCTGAACCTTTGGGGTCTTCCAGAGCCCCCGGTGAGCTCCCTCTGTGCTCTTTCTGCCACATCACCTGCACTGGGCATGTGAGATGGAACATGAATATCATTGCTCATAGGCAGGAAATGGTCTGAATAAGCCTCATCTGATTCGGACCCAGTGTGTGGAAATCAGCACCTGTGTTTTGCCAGAAAACCCCCAGAGCTCATGGGGTTGTGACCTTTGCAAGCTCTGTTGAAAATGCATTCATCCTTAGGAAATAAACTCAGGTGGAACCTGAGACTCAAAAGGATAAGGATGCTGAATTCCTCTGAGAGTGGAATTTAAATCTAAACCTCATCCCGATGCTCTCTAAATTGGCTTTGTTTCACCATACAAGAGGCTTCAGTAAGGTTTCCAAAAAGTTTGCTTGTTCCTCTACACCTGATCTGGATTTGTATTTTTTGTTTTATTTTTTCTCACTGCCTCTTTGATCAGGTCTTCATTCAAAATAAACTGCCCAAGATGATTTGATCTTTGTAGCGTAAATAGATGTACTGGTGTATGCAGCAGGCTTCTTTCCTTCTATGGGAGGATTCTTTCCAGTGGGCTTCTGTTCAGCTGCTAGTTTCTTGGTAGCTGCAGCCTTTGTTCCCAACAAAACATCTTTTCTCGCCTGCAGCCCACCTCATCTGATTTGGCTTCTAGGGCTGCTGTCACCTTCTGCCCGGCCTGGCGAGGAAGGGTGTTCTGGCACATGGTCTTTGCCTATGGGTTTAGCTTCAGCATGATTCCTGATGCAGAGTTTTATCATCCTGGAAAGCTCTCCCCTTTGGAATTCATCTAAATCCTTTATTAATCAATAGCCTTAACATGTAGTGCCATAAATAACACTCAGAGGAAGCTCATGCCTTTTCTAAAGGAATATTCGCGTGACAGGAAACCAAAAGATGTATGTAGCAGGGAGGAAATGAAGAGACAAACACAGTATTCTTTGTGCTGGTCAGGTTACTCAACTTGAATCTATGTACCTCCCCTACCATGGAGATCCATATATTTATATGAAGTGTAAAGCAGAAGGAATGAGGGGAGTGGGATCTGGAGGAAAGATGGAATAATCCCATTAGGTTGGAGTCACAGTGCAACTAACTCTTAACTCACTCCAGCTTGAATGGACCATTATTGATCAGTGTCAAAATTTGCCATTTGCCTGATAGATGCTGGGAAGCAAAGCCTTGCTTTCCAGCCATGGAGAGTAAGAACTCTTCCTCCTCACTGTCCTTCATTACTCCATAGAATGGATCTGAAACTTCCTGTCCCATAAGCAAAGAAAGGAAATCACAGCTTAGGCCTGTAAAATGTAGCTCCATCTGGCTCTCAGTGGGAAGATTCTGGGCATAGTTTATTGGCAGCTGGACCAGGAAGCCTCAGCATTCCATTCTTGTGAACTGCCGTGGGAACGGAAATGTCTGACTGAGGATTCTGTGTTACTACCAAGTGAGGGCCGAGCTCTAGACCATGCCTGGAATCTGTGATTGTTTTCATGCCTTCACCTCCCCTTTCAGGATCCTCTGATGTCCCAGGGAAGTCCGCTGCCCTCGATGGCCCCATTTCTCCTAGGAGACGAAAATGAATAAGACAAGTTGTTGGCAGTGTCAGTGAAAATTAGTATCTCACTGCTCCTCTCAAAGCAACGCCATTTTAAAAGAGGACCCCTAGGTGAAAACACCCAAACTCAAGAGTATGGTGCTGGCAGGTCTTAAATATGGCAGCCCTCCCATCTACTAGTGGATAACTGGCTACTCTGTCATGGCAAGTCTACTTTGTTTAAACACTTAGCAGAATAATCCCTGAAGCACTAGAAAGGCATTATTCTCTCCTATGGGCTACTACATAGATCTAAAAGGAATCTCACCTGATCAACACAGCCCAGCAAGATTAGACTGTCTTAACTCTGTGACTTAAGATATCAGCAATTAACCAAATTTTAAACCATGGAATTACAAAGGGAAGAGAGGAACTTCCAATATTTTGAATACATAGATCAGTAAAATCAGCATTTCTACATGTCAGGCTGGTTCCAACATACATTGCCTGTGTAACATTTCCTTTAGAAGTGTCAAGAGCCCTCCTGGAAGCAGGGCTAGTTGTGAATGCAGGGTAGGAGCCAGGCTACAGGACAGAAAGTGGTTGAATTCACAGTGTGGTTCTCTCTCCCCTCAAAACACCAACTCATTTCCTGTTTTTATATGTGTCTATTCAAAAATGAGGAGTTGAAACAAAAAAGCAAGAAGGCCTCGGAATGTGTTTTTAAAACACATTTAACAACAGTCAGAAGTTGTATAGATTTGTAATTCTGTCCTTCACCCATACAGAAATTCCTTTTGTTCTGAACTTTATTATACTTTGCATTGTATTTTTTTCATGGCCCCTTTACAGCCAAGTAATTTTCAATGGGAAACCCATGTGCGCGCACGCGCGCACACACACGCACACAATGAAAAGTGTATAATAGTTGACTGGAAACAGGGCAGGCAACATTGTCCCCACCCATCCCCACCCTTTAAAAACTCACTTTACCTACATTCTTCCAAATGTTTCCCCAAAAGCAAGGCTGCAGGATCATGGCACAAACTATTGTATAAAAAAGCAGCCTGATGTTTTAATTGCTGTAGGTTAACAGATATTTCTGAATCCAAATACAAATGCTTTTTGATCTACACATGGAACATTTTTCCCCTTTGCAAGTGAAGATGACTTCTGCATGTATTTTCAGAAAACCCTTCATTCTTACGTACATAAAAAGATGAAACTTTTCCAAAAAGTGTCATCATTCAAATTGTCTCACATTGTAATGTATACACATTAGAGAAGAAAGTGTAAGTTTAATAATGAATGACTCCTTCCTAAAGGTGAGAAATAGGAGTAACAGCAATTCACCATTACTGGGCAAGTACTGTGGAACTCTGCTGCCAAACCCTGTCTTCTCTCAAAATAATGAACTATACCTACGATTTAAGAGTAATAGTGTAATTTCTGATCATGGATATGAAATCATCTGGACCTCATCACCCTCTGGTAAGACATTTGCACTTTGTACGGGAAAGCAGTGTAGGTGAGTAAACATAAGGTGTCTAATAGAAAAAGGCAAAGTAACCTTATATTTTTCAGCTACCTGTGTACCTGATTAATTAATGTTAAGAATAGAGATTTTTAACAATGAAGGTACAAATTATTTTGTTGTTGTTGTTGTTGTTGAGATGGAGTCTTGCTCTGTCGCCCAGGCTGGAGTGCAGTGGCACGATCTCGGCTCACTGCAACCTCCGCCTCCTGGGTTCAAGTGATTCTCCTACCTCAGCCTCCCTAGTAGCTGAGATTACAGTCGCACGCCACCATGCCCAGCTAATTTTGTATTTTTAGTAGAGACGGGGTTCTGCCATGTTGGCCAGGCTGGTCTTGAGCTCCTGACCTCAGGTGATCCACCCGTGTCGGCCTCCCAAAGTGCTGGGATTACAGACATGAGCCACCGCACCTGGCCAGATTACTTTAAATTCTACATTTATTCATTATTTCTGCTTATAAAAGAATATATATTCATATATGAAGCATATATAAGGTATGAAGATTTAAAAATTCCTTTGTAAATTCAATTTTGTTAGACTTTTTGAATTTTGGTTTGACCATCAAGGAACTTCTTTGAGAATTTAAGGAAAAATAGTTACCAAAAATCCAACTTATGGACACATTCTGGCATACATACGAATGGTTGTGCTTCTCACAGGCCCTGACATTTGTTGGCAGTCCTGGAGAGAAATTGCTTTTTTAGGGTAGTAAGTATCCTCTCATATTTTTGGTTGGCCACTTTTCAAACAGCTAAAGAAAATTTAAGTCATGTCAATACATTTAAAGCAAGACAGGAGAAATACCTTTATGAAATGTCCTGAAATACCAAAATACCTTCCAAATAAAAAAAGATAAACAGAAATCACTTTAAATATCTTAAGAAAATGGTTCTACTAAGATAATCATGGGTAATGGAATTTTGGCACCCAAAGGAAGATAAAGATGACTTCCAATGCTCAAATTTTATTGAAGAGGAAATAAAACACCAAGATTAGGCTGGGTGTGGTGGCTCACACCTATAATCCCTGGGAGGCCAAGGCAGCTGGATCACCTGAGGTCAGGAGTTCCATACCAGCCTGAACCACATGGTGAAACCCTGTCTCCACTAAAAATACAAAAATTAACTAGACATGGTAGTGCATGCCTGTAATCCCAGCTACTTGGGAGGCTGAGACTGGAGAATCACTTGAACCTGGGAGATGGAGGCTATAGTGAGCTGAGATCACACCACAGCACTCCAGCCTGGGCGACAGAGCAAGACTCCATCTCAAAAAAACCCCACCAAGATTAATGAGTTGCCCAAAATGCTCTGCTAGACTGAGGTGGAGATGGGACTAGACCTCGGTGGTCAGAGGCCCAGCCAGGTGTTCTGTAACTATGCTAGCCAGCTTCTTCCTGTCCTGGAGGCGATCTGGATCTCCACAGATACGTAGTCTATATGTAGTCTAAATCATGACAGCCTTCATATACAGATTAACAAATTGAACAAATCAACACCAAAACTTCAAGTATTCGACCTTAAGTATGTCAGTTATTAGGGTGGTAAAGTCACTTTTATAATGAAGTCATTCCTGCCGCCACCTACAATCACACCCTTCCTCTTGGTTTACTGCTAAATTTTCCTTCTAATTTTACTTCACTCACATCATTGGCATCAAGTCAGAGTAAGCAAAGATCTCCGCACCATCAAAAGCACAGAGACAACAACTTGATTTTCTCCCACAGTTACTTTATCAAGTGTTTGTTTGTTTTGTTTTGTTTTTTTGTTTGTTTTCCATTCTGCTCTCAACACCCAATTTTCAAAGTACAGTCCTGGAGGAAGCTGTCCCTGGGTCGTGATATGCAGGCAAAGGCATGTGTGTTGAGGATGGAAGAAGTGGTGGTGGTGATGGGAAGAGAGGGGAAGGGAGGAGAAAGGGTGTAGCCCAAAGAAGAGGCACAGGAAAAGGGGTTTCTGCCTCCATTATTCTTGCAGAGTCTCAGCACCTTAAGAAAATAAAGTCTTATTGCCTGACAAGCCAGACTGGATGGCTTATACATTGTTGAATCAAACTTCCTGTCCTGTTTTCCTTGCAGGATGTGGTGGAACTCTTTATGGAGACAGAGGCTTATTCACTAGCCCCGGCTATCCAGGCACCTATCCAAACAACACGCACTGCCAGTGGGCACTGGTAGCTCCTGCTGGAAGGCTTCTCACCGTCAACTTTTACTTCATCAGCATTGACAATCGAGGAGACTGTGTCCAGAACTATCTCATGCTCTACGATGGGCCCAACGTCAGCTCTCCATCCTATGGACCATACTGCAGAGGCATGAGTAGAACAAACATTTTATATTCCCATTTGTTATGTTTAGACAATGAGAGTCACTTAATGTAGACTTTTTTTTTTTTTTTTGAGACAGAGTCTCGCTCTTGTCACCCAGGCGGGAGTGCAGGGGCACAACCTCAGCTCACTGCAACCTCCGCCTCCCAGGTTCAAGCAATTCTCCTGCCTCAGCCTCGTGAATAGCTGGGATTACAGGCGCCCACCACCATGCCCGGCTAATTTTTGTACTTTTAGTAGAGACGGGATTTCGCCATGTTGCCCAGGCTGGTCTTGAACTCCTGACCTCAGGTGATCCGCCCACCTTGGCTTCCCAAAGTCCTGGGATTACAGGCGTGAGCCACCGTGCCCGGCCTAGTGTAGGCTTTTAAAGGCAGACACATGCAGAGTACAAAGCACAGCCTTTAACAAATTGAGCAGTTTTCCGACTTGCCTTTCTATTCTCGGAGCATGAGTGCCATCTGGTGGGCATTGCATTAAATTACTATTAATAGTTACCAAAATCAGCTCTGCGTCAGAATCACCTGTGGAGTTACTTACATTAGACTTCCAGTTCCCACCGAAACCTATTGAATCAGGATTTCCCGGGGAGGAGCCACAGCATGCTGTTTTTAAAAAGCTCCCTCTGTAAACAGAGAAGTCCGATGGAGGGGCAACATCTACATAGGGCACAGAGAATACATAAGAGGAGAATGTCTGCCCTACTAGACCAGAAGTCCTTTGTGGGCTTCCATCCTTGAATCTAACCAATCTATTTCTGAATGTGCCCAATGTAGCATCCAACATATCAAAGCAACACAATTAGTTTTCATTTGATATTACATTGTGTAGCCTGTACTTGTACCAATATGTTTACCAGCTTCTTGTCCATCATTGCTTCTTGCATTCCACTCATTTCTGAGTTTAATTTCTGTGCTTGAGTTCATATTTTAGTAGATCTTTAGGCAAATATCTATGTCTTTGTCTCAATGTTTTATGCCCAAGGTATGGAACAGCCTGACAATAGTGTGTGCTCAATAGATAAACAAACATTAAATGAAAGAAAATAAATAAATAAAAGCTCCCTCTGTGACGTCAGTGCACCACCTAGGGTTGAATACCCATGTTTATTTCTGCATAAATAAAACTATAGAAAATTTGGACACCTGGCTCTATTTTATCTACTTCTTGCTGAAAATTGCAGGAATTCTTTGAAGAAATGGTGACTGACAGTTTGTTTTTGTAAAGCTCATATTAGGGCTTTACAAACAACAACTCAGAATCTGATATTGATTCAATATTGCAGGCATCTGTGCTTACGGTCCTCTCATTTCATGTGCAAGTAGATACTTAAAGAGAGTATGGGCTCACACCTGTAATCCCAACACTTTGGGAGGCCCAGGCAGTTGGATCACTTGAGGTCAGGAGTTTGAGATCAGCCTGGCCAACATAGGGAAACCCCGTCTCTACTAAAAATACAAAAATTAGCTAGCATAGTGGCACACGCCTATAATCCCAGCTACTCGGGAGGCTGAGGCAGGAGAATCGCTTGAGCCCAGAAGGTGGAGGTTGCAGTGACCCGAGATTGCGCCACTGCACTCCAGCCTGGGTGACAGAGCCAGACTCTGTCTCAAAAAACAAGAGAGTAAGTAAGGGAAAAGTGGCTGCTGGCAAGTGGGTATCTGTTTCTAATTTTTCTGCTCTTTAATCACTTAGGCTTTGTAATCAAACTAGACAGAGAATTATATCAGCTGGAAATCTAGATGGTTTTTAAAATATACTATTTATAAAATTGATAAATGCTATTTTCAGAAGTATCAGAAAATAGACTAATTTTTGTAACACACTAGCATTCTCATATATTCTTTCTTTGAATATATTCTTTGAATATATTTGCATATATTTTACATGCATTTTTTTACTGTTTGATGTTGTGTTTTTGCCACTTACCAATATATCATTAAAATATTAATAAAAACACTGGTGCACCATATTTAATTTTTGGAGAGTATTCCATTGCATAAGTGCAGCCTAATTTAACGAAACCCCTCTAAGTGGACATTTAGGTCTCTTGAACTTTTTGCAACTACAGACAACACTTAATAAACTTTTTGTTAGTGATATCTTTATACACAGAGTTACATTACTTGGTGAGAAATGGTGATCGCAGGACCAGCAGATACTGTATTACGGGGTTGCACAGAAGGCCCATAGACAGAGACCCCAGTAAATGTGCCACACATCAGATTTAGAAGTTAACCAGCTCTTAGACATTGAATTGAAATTTACAAACATTTCAAAAGGGAGGAAAAGAGACAATTTTAACAATATCATGACTTTATATTGATAGGTTTTTTTTTTGTGGGCATGGTTTTCAGTGGCTTGCAAACATACAACCCCATTTGATCCCCACAGTGACAATCCCATAAGGTGGAAAGAACAAGTATATCCTGGACTTTGCAGATAAAAGAAAACTGAGTCACTGAGAGAAGTGATTGCCATTTAATCCAATGCCGCGTTAAGTTGTAATATACAGCGAGATACATCAATTTTTTAAACTGTTGGTGTTTACCATATTTTCCCAGTTTTATATTTTCTTTTATAAATGTGGATATAATTTCATGTGTAATTGTTTTCTTCCTTAAAGGTACCACTGATTTAACACTTTATAAATGTTAAACATAAATTAAAAAATATAAAACATAAGTATAAAACAGTCAATTTACATAGAGAGGTAGCTCTTATTTTGCTAATATTTACATACTTAACAACTTTTTGTAAGTATGTAACTTTTTGTAACTTTTGTAAGTTAATATTTTGCTAATATTTACATACATACAACTTTTACATTTTACATCCATACATATTTACATGCATATTCACATATAAAAGTCATATACTTCTTTAATGTATACTCCTTAAGTATACAATTCAATTTTTGTATGTATGTAAATATGCATGTAAATATGTATGTAAAATGTAAACATATATTTATATACATACAATTTACATACAGAGGTAGTTCCTTATTTTGCTAACATAAATACAAACCATACCCTGATTTGGGAGATATTTTATGTTATGGTAAATACCATTGTTCACAGGGAAATCCTCTGTCCCTTGCAACTACAGAATATGAACATCAAGCAAATGAAAGAATAATGGGAAAAACAAGGAGAATCAAAAGAGATTCTAAAACTTCTGTTGACTGTCCATACTAGTTTGTCAATATAAAATAAGTTGTTGAAATTTGGAAGCAGATTAAAATGGAAGTAAAAAGTAGACATGCATAGGAATAAAAATATTGCATATACCTTGATATATCTCTTACAGAGAAAAATCTACACTTACTTGAAAAAGTGAGTATCTTGGAAATAAGTCTGTGTTTTGATGACTTGGGGTGGGGATGTGAGCATCTTGAGAGCAGGGCTTTTTGCCTGTTTTGCTCATTTTTTAATATCCCTAGTACTAAAAACAATACCTGTAGTGTGGCAGTGCCTTGATCAATATTTGCCAAATGAATGAACAGAAAGTGAGAGAAAATGGGGACCCATCTATTACCCCCAATACACACACAAAACACACACTGTTCCACAGAAGTAGATGAAAATAAATCCCAAGAGGAAACTATAAACATTGAGGATGAAAATAGTATATTTTACTTAGTGTGATCATTTCACTTACATATGTTTCTTTAAGAAAAATTAAATTTGCAGTAAGAACTTGAATAAGAAGTTCAAATTTTTCTATAACAGTTTCATTGGGGTATAATTTACATACCATACATTTACATACATACGATTTACCTACTATACAATTCACCTCCTTAAAGTATACAATTCAGTGGTTTTTAGTAGATTCACAGAGTTGTGTGGCCATTATGAGCACAGCCAATTTTGGGACACTTTCATTACCCCCTAAAAGAAACCCTGTACCCATTAGCAGTCCTTCCCCATTTTCCCTTAACTCCCCACACCCAGAAATACTTCTTTGTAAAGGATTTGCATTCATCCTTTGCAAGGTTACTTCAAGAAATATACGCAGGTTCACCGTAAATTCTATAAAATTTCTTTATGTGGTACTTTGTTACTAGGCTAACATTTCTAGAAAAAGCTTCAAATATGTGAAGTATATAATTTGATACTTCTTTTTTCAATTTTAGGACACCAGCATAGCTCCCTTCATGGCTTCCTCAAATCAGGTCTTCATAAAATTTCATGCTGATTATGCACGGCATCCATCCACATTCCGATTAACTTGGGACAGCTAAGTGGGTAACTCAGCACGTTCACTCAGCACTTTCCCTCTGCAGCATGCTGGACAGGACTTTGTCATCTTTATACATGACCCCTGCCAATGCCATGGAGAATAAGCTGAACTTTTATGGTTTTCACCAAACCATGGATAGAATCAGTATTTGTAGGCTGGGCGAGGTGGCTCATGCCTGTAATCTCACCACTCTGGGAGGCTGAGGCGGATGGATCACCTGAGGTCAGGAGTTTGAGACCAGCCTGGCCAACATGGCAAAACCCCGTCTCTACTAAAAATACAAAAGTTAGCCAGGTGTGGTGGCAGGTGCCTGTAATCCAAGCTACTTGAGAGGATGAACCAGGAGAATTGCTTGAATCTGGGAGGCGGAGGTCGCAGTGAGCCAAGATCACACCACTGCACTCTAGCCTGGGTGACAGAGCAAGACTCCATCTCAAAAAAAAAAAAAAAAAAAAAAAGAATCAATATTTGTACATTTTATTGAGCATAGAGTATACCTTCTTTAGTCTTTAGTGTGCTTTCATTCTAATATTTTGAGCTGAAATTAAAAAAAATCTTTGAAAGACTTGGAAATGATTATGGCATATGTGATACACATTTTTCAAAGTTAATAATAATAGCCAGGGGCAGTGGCTCATACCTGTAATCCCAGCACTTTGGCAGGCCATGGTGGGAGGATTGCTTGAACCTAGGAGTTCGAGACTAACCTGGGAAACCCAAAGTGAGACCTCATTTATACCAAAAATACAAAAATTAGCCGGGCATGGTGGCATGGACCTGTGGTTCCAGCTATACAGGAGGCTGAAGCAGGAGGTTCACTTGAGCCCAGTAGATTAAGGCTGCAGTGAAACCCCGTGAACCACTCTATTCCAGCTTGGGCGACAGACTGAGACCCTGTCTCAAAAACAACAACAACAACAAAAGTTAATGATAATATAGAAGTATAAATTTCATGTGAATGTTCAATTAGGGATAATATTATTGAATTGTACAGAATTAAGCTGCATTAATTTTTGACTTATTAAAACTCTGTCTTTCACTATGGGGCCTATATAAATTTTCAAGTTCAATTTTTACATTTTGGAAAATAATTTAATATACATATGAATCATCCAGAGAATCAATTCTGGAGCCAAGCTGCCTGAGTTTGAATTTTGACTTTACTAATTAAGTGCTTACTTAATCTCTCTGTGCTTAGTTTCTTCATTTGTATGAGGGGATTATTTTACCTGTCCCACAGGGTTGCAATAATTATGTATATATGTGTAAAGACTCGGAACAATACCTGGAACATATTAAGTAAGCAGTAAATGCTAGCTTCTATGTCAATTAGTAGTAGTATGGCTCACCTCCCTAACATACCAATGTTTTCTCATACTCCTCCAAAGCCAGGCCCAAGTCTCACCTATGTTTACCTTTTGCCGTGCCCCTAAGTCAATCTGAGCTTCTCCAAAGACCTTGCCTTGACCACAGATAAATTTGCTGTAATCTCTGATTCTCTATTTCCCTCCTATTTGCCTCAAACTTCTGTTTCTCCTGGCCACACTTAACCTTTTCTCCATTTATCCCCAGGACCCTGTGCTTTCCTGGTTATTTAATCTCTCTGAGTATTCTCCACTCTCTTGTAAAATGGTGGCCCTCTTCATATAGCTCCACTAGGCAGTGCCCCAGTGGGAACTCAGTGTGGAGCCTCCAACCCCACATTTCCCTGCTACACTGCCCTAGTAGAGGTTCTCTGTGAGGATTCTGCCCCTGCAGAAGGCTTCCTCCTGGAAACCTAGGCTTTCCCATACTGCCTCTGAAATCTAGGTAGAGGCTGCCAAGAATCTACTACTGTTGTACTCTGTGTGCCTGCAGGTTTAATACCACGTGGAAGCTGCCAAGGCTTATGACTCTCATTCTCCAAAGTGTCAGCCCAAGTTGTGCCTGGCCCCCTTTGAGGCACAGCTGGAGCTGGAGTGACCAGGATGTGGGGAGCAGTGTCTTGAGGCTGTGCAGGGAAGCAGGGCCCTGAGCCTGGCCCATGAAATCATTCTTTCCTCCTAGGCCTCTGGGCCTGTGATGGGAGGGGTTTCAGCAAAGGTTTCTGAAATGCCTTTGAGGCCTTTTCTCCATTATCTTGGATATTAGCACTTGACTCCCTTTTAGTTATGCAAATATCTCTAGCAAGTGGATGCTCCACAGCCTGCTTGAATTCCTCTCCTGAAAAAGCTTTTTCTTTCTCTGCCATATGGCAGAGAATTTTCCATGTACACAAAATTTACATATGGCTGTAAATTTTCCAAAATTTTACACTCTACTTTCCTTTTTAATATATGTTCCAACTTGAAGTCATTTATTTGCCCCCACATCTGAGCATATGCTATTAGAAGCAGCCAGGCCGAATTTTGAACATTTTGCTGCTTAGAAATTTTTTCCACCAGATACCCCAGGTTGCCATTCTTTAGTTTAAACTTCCACAGATCCCTAGGGCATGGACAGAATGCAGCCAAGCTCTTTGCTAATGCATAATATGTGTTACCTTTGCTCCAGTTCCCACTAAGTTCCTCATTACCATCCAAGACCTTGGCAGCCTGGACTTCATTATCCATATCACTATCAGATTTTTAGTCACAACTTTAACCAGTCTGTAAGAAGTTCCAAATTTCCCTCATCTTTCTGTCTTCTGAGCCCTCCAAACTCTTCCAACTTCTCTACCCATTACCTTGTTCCAAAGTCAGTTACACATTTTCAGGTATCTTTATAACAAAACCCCACTTCTGGTACCAATTTTCTGTATTAGATCATTTTTGCATTGCTATAAATAAATACCTGAGACTGGGTAATTTATAAGGAAATGAGATTTAATCTGCTCACAGTTCTGTAGGCTTTATAGCAAACATGGTGCTGATATCTGCTTGGCTTCTGGGGAGGCCTCGGGAAGCTTATAATCATGGAAGAAGGTGAAGGGGAAATGAGCATGTCCCATGGTGAAAGCAGGAGCAAGACAGCGAGAGTAGGGAGCAGGTGCCAACACTTTTAAGTAATCAGATCTCATCTGAACTCAGAGTGAGAGCTCACTTATCACCAAGGGGATGGCCCAAGCCATTCATGAGGGATCCACCCTCATGATCTACCAACACTTTTAAGTAATCAGATCTCATCTGAACTCAGAGTGAGAGCTCACTTATCACCAAGGGGATGGCCCAAGCCATTCATGAGGGATCCACCCTCATGATCTAAACACCTCCCACCAGGCCCACCTCCAACACTGGGTATTACAACTCAACATGAGATTTGGGTGGGGATAAATATCCAAACTGTATTATATATTTACTCTCAAGAGTACAAAGTTTCCATAAGCAGCACCATTGCCTATTACTTAACACAATATGTTAAGTTATAAATAAACAATATAGTTTGCCATTTAACAACAAGTAGAAAGTTCAATAGCACATCCTTATCTCCAGTGCTGCCAGACATGTAACTTAGTGAGGTAGTTATCAGCTTCCTTTTTATAAGAAAATCCAACGTTTTTATAAAGTTTTTCACTGCCTCTAGAACAGCAGAAGCCTTTACAAAGGAAATTTGCTTTATGTTAATTATGCAAAATCAAGGGTTATTAAGAACATGAGACCAAGTGAATGAAAGAAGCTGTGGAATATATTACTTCATCTTACTCTAATACTCAAATTTCAGAGAAATTATTCCTAGACAGAGTATGGAGGCACATAAAGAAAATACTCTCACCTTAAAAATTCAGCTACTTGGGAGGCTGAGGCAGGAGAATTGCTTGAACTCAGGGAGGTGGAGATTTCAGTGAGCCAACACCATGCCACTGCATTCCAGCCTGGGCGACAGAGTGAGACTCCATCTCAAAAAAACAAACAACAAAAAAATATTCCTGCTCCCTTTTTGTATTATGGATAGATATATCAACTTTATGGATGACATTTCTATTGGAAAGGACAGTGAATGCAATGAATAACACCATCAAATCCAAAGGGTCTTGAGAAGCTAGAAAAATGGGCCAATTGTAACAGATGAAATGTGATAGATATAAAATCTTCCTCTTTCATCTAAAAAATGAATTGCAAAGGTACAGAATACAGGGAAAGTTTAACAATAACATGAAATGACATAGTACTTTTCTGAAAGCAAGATTAACATGATGTGGCTGTCGAAAAAATGATGCTTGGATCATGGATTGCATCATTAGAGTAATGGTATCATTTCCACTCAGAAGGGCATGCTTTTCTAGGAGGCATATTGGAATATCTGGGAGGGGTGTACATGAAATTGAGGAAAGCATAATCAATATTATTATGTAATTTAAAAATTAAAAATACAGAAAAAAGAGACAAAATGAAGCTTTACAAAATCTTCCAGGCTAACCATCTAGGAAATAAACAGTGATTTTTTAGTGGGTTAGGGGATTGTCAGGCTTGGGAGAATGACATTTTCATGTATAGCAAAGGGAAGTAGTTATTGAGTAATTCAGTTTTTGAGTAATTCAGCTGGAAGAAGGAGAAAAGAGTCTTGACTCTACTCTCATTAGTAAGACCCATCATATATCCTCTGGTTTTGCTTTACATTTAATTCACTCATTTCCAAATGTTTATTGAGCATCAGCTATGTGACATATACTAAGTGCACTGAGGATAAAGCAGAGAACAGTCAGCCATACAAGACTGTCAGCTGATTTCTCCCAACTTCACAAAGCACACTTCCCAGGTCCATCTTGCTTGATTTCCTGAGCCAGTCCCGAGGCAAAAACCTTAATATTCTTATCTGGTGAAACATACATTGAGTCAACTTCCCAGATCTAGTGGCCAAGGGATAAGTTTCCTGATTCCACATTGTGTCACCATGAAGTCTCACTGCTAGCAATCAGGACCCTGGACAGGCTAACCATCACCCTAGAAAATTAATCAAACCTGAGAAGGGGGTGTGGGAAGACTGATTTATAGGAGGTCAGAAGTATAGGTGACAGTCAACCTAAAGTAGGGGACAGTCTTGTGGAAATGCACCCTTAACTTGTGGGATTTGACTGTAAGTTGAGGTAGTATCAGAATTAAGTTAAACTGTAGGACACCTAGCTGGTGTCTGCTGGAGAACTGTTTCATGTGTGGGGGAATCTCTGGTGTCAGAAGTGTTGAGCGTGTAAGAGTAGCAGAAACAGTTTGGTTTTTACTATCTCAAACAGGAGTGAAAACAAATTCCTGTGAAACAGGAGTGAATGGAGGCATGCAGCCCAAAATAACTTTGAGAGAGAAATGCAGGAGGTTTGGGACTCTCTGTTCCAGGTGTTATCTGGATGTGGGGCTGGCAGGTGCAGTGTGAGGAGCTAAAACCAAAGTCATGGAGTTGCCTTAACTGGCACTCACAATCCATCATTTCCCTCCACCAGCAAAGGTAGCCTGGTGATGACTTGCAGGCATAACACTGGGTTCTTGCCTCTAAAGAAATTCAACAATCAGCCCAGGGATCTAGGAGGAAAATAATACACACAAACAAGAGAGGAAAGAAACCACTCCAGCTATCTAGAAAAACCATTTCAGATCTTCACACTTGAACTCAAAAGGACAACAAAGAATAAACCACCAGAGAGAGGAAGAATTTTTCTTTTCTAGGGGAAAGACTAGATAAACACACATAAGAATGGAGCCTTGAAGAAACATAATTTAGTGAACAGAAGAGAGGTTTAAAAACTATTATCCTCAGTGATACTTGAGAGAGCGTACATTTATGAAACAAAAACAGGGTGTTATTATAGAGAAACAAGAGTGGGGCTGTCCAATAGGACTGGTGTCCTTATAAGAGGAAGAGACACCAAGGGTGTGATTACACACAGAAAAATACCCTTGAAGGACACCAAGAGAAGACAGTCATCCACAAGCCAAGGGGAGAGTCCACAGGATAAATCAAATCTGCTGGCACCTTGATCTTGAACTTCCAGAACTGTGAGAAATTTCTGTCGTTTAAGCCATCCAGTCTGTAGTATATTGTAACGACAGCACTAGCGGACTAATACAGCTACTACTGTCTTCAGCCTACACAGTCAAGATTCACTATTAGAAATTGATGGAACAAGAACAATTCTGATTTTTTCAAGAAAGTTCTTTTGCTTTAAAAGTTAGTGATTCAAGAAATAAATGTATTAGGAGATTACCAACTAATACATACAGATGAAATTATGAAGTTACAAAATCATCAGTGGATGCTAAAACTAGTAGGTAAAAATTAGATGAGAAATAGGACCTAATCAAATAGCACCTCCCCCCAGCATCATTTTTAATCATAAAGAAAAACAGTAACTTTATGGTGAAGAAACCTCACAGACACCACCTTACCCAAGAGAACATCATCAATACTGGGAGAAACCGATGTTATCTCTACCTTGATGTCATGCACTGGAAAAGACATATCACTTAGTGGTGTTTCTCCAAAAATTCATAATCTGAAAGGGCACATCAGACAAACTCACTTTAAAGGATATTCCACACAATACCTGGTCTGTACTCTTAAATAACGTCATTTCAGTAAATATAAAAGCCAAGGAACGGTTCCAGATCAAAGAAGACTAATGCAGGAATAACCCTTTCATCTGGAATGTTTTTTAAGCAAGAAGTTTGTGCTTTTGAATTTAAGAGTGCAGATCCTTTTTTAATCCAACTGGTTCAGGGCTAGAATTACATTATTTTACATCTCCTTAAGGCTTTGATCCCCGCTACAATCTACAATATATAAATGCTTATGTGTGGTATCCGTCTATCATCAATTTAGATGACAATAGGAGAAAAGAGCCTGGTGCCAATCTTTATTCCACAGTATGAAATTGTCTCTCAGGACAGGGTTTTTGGTGAGACAAGCACAGGATATTGCTGGGTAACTGAGACTGGGTCAGGAAAGAGGGAGGCAGAGGGCAGCAGTTTTGCTAGAATTTAAAATTTGATTGCTTTTGGAAGAGAAAGCGGGAGGTTCCTGGAAGCCAGAATGTTACGTTTCACAGATGTGAAAGTCATAGTCGGGAAAGACACATCGCTTTAGTGGTGTTTTCAAATGACCTTTAAACGGTAGGGTTTTACTTGTAGCTTCCAGCCCTGAGGGTAGTTCTTGTTGCTTAAGGGCAAAAGGGTCAGGGGTAAAAGCCAGCCTTAGAAACCTGTCAAAAAGATTTCCAGCGGGGCGCTGGGGAAACGCAGACCGCGCCGGAATCCCTGCCTGGAGAAGCTCTTAACAGGGCGAGAGGCTGCGTGCCCCACAAGGTTCTTCAGAGGCACATTGTGGAGACGGGACTCAGGGTAGCAACTTCTGGCGAGTGGAGCCACAGTTACACAAGCGGAACATTCGGAGGCAATTCACTTCTAGCTTTCGCAACACCCACCCTCAGCCATTACCATCCCTTAAGCAGTCGCGCCATAAACTTCCCCGCTTTCCCCCACAGCCCTCTGGGCTTCGACCCATCAACTGAGCACGCTCCAAACGTAGTGCGCACGCGCCAAGCTCGGCCCAATCAGAGTTCCAAATCGCGGGGTGTACGCCACGGCGATAACTTAACCTCAGCGTGGCGCGGGGTCTCGAAGCCGAATAACGAACGTGATTGGCCAGCCTCTTCCATATACTTTTCAGGGCAGAACCTGGCCCTGGAGCCACGCCCAGCGAGCTGTTCTCTTAATATGGGTAGGTTCGGGGGTGGAGCTGGCAGCGGCGCGGTGTGCCGAGACAGGGCGTGTTAGTTATTTAGTGCAGGTGTAGCAGGGAACGAGGGCATCTCTCGCCGCCGGGGTGCGTCCTGCCGAAGCGTGTGGTTACACGCCCACCCTGTTAGGGGCTGCCCTCTGCGGTGAGTGTGTGCGGCGTCGCACTTGGGGTTGCTTCTCTCTGCGTGGCCGGACCGGGGCTGGACCCTTCCCACTCCCCTGCCCTGCTCATCCCCTCCCTGCACCCGGACCAGCCCTGGGGACGCCCTCGGACGCCCACCCTCTCCAACCCAGAGTGGCAGCGAAGGCCTCTTTCCTTTCCACCCCTAAACTTGGTGCCATCGCCCACGTGCTTTGTTGTTGTCGTTTGGTGCAGACCATGTCCAAGTCTCTGGAGAAGTTGGTGGAGGAGAGCCGGTAGAAGAACCAGCCCGAAGTGGACATGAGTGACCGGGGCGTCTCCAATATGCTGCATGTCAATGGCCTGTGTGAGTTCTCGGGCAGGACCCTCCCGTGGATGAGCTGGAAGGGTTTCTAAGTTTTCCAAGTCACTGCTAGTCCTGCTGTGAGCGATTGTAATGGTTTAGACCCCAGCCCCTGCTTGTAAACATCACTTGTCAGGGGCTTCGCGCAGAGGGTTTCCAGGTTTCTGTTTCACCTGGAAAATGATCCTGAGAGTCCACGATGAGAATCACACAGACAGCTGTGCCTCATCGTTTGTCTCTGCTGTATGGCATTGGGGTGGATTTTCCACATAGTTTACTTAATAGCCACTTTATTTTTTAATAGAGAATTAATTTTGAGTCCTTCCTGTCTCCTAATACAGTCTTTGTCCATGAACAAATGACACACAAAAATTCCAGGATTAATAGGCATTTTTGTGCCTGGAACATTTTAAGCATTTCTTTAATCTTTACTTTCTTCTGAGTATTTATTCTCCTAACTTGCAAGGTTCAGGCTTTTGTTACCTCCTCATGCTGTGGTGAAATCCTCCTAACTTGCCCTCTTGCCTCCAGTTTCACTGCCCAGTTTAATCAGTGGGTCACTTTCAGTGTTGCTTTCCTGTAACTCCGGTATATGGTGTTACCCTCTCCCTTAAAATCAGGGATTGCAAATTCACGTGCCTCCAAGTGAGGGCAGTCATGAACTAGGTGATACATATCCCACCTGAAGGGGCCAGCTGCTGCATCTGCTACTCAGACACATGTCACCGTAGGAATGTTGGCCCAGTGTGCCAGATTATTTTCTTCAAGGAGCCAAGATTCTATATTTTTATATGAAACTTGCTAATTTTTAGATGTTGGCCACTAATTCCAATATTTGGAAAACCCATGATAAGTGAAATAAAGCACTTCTTCAGGCTGACGTGGCTTTGGTTTAAACCCTCTGCACACTTTTCCAGGTTGTCTGTTACCGACTGTAATGCTCCAGGTTTCTAGGTGTGATGCACAAGGCCTTTCCGAATCTGAACACTACCTTACCCTTCCATGCAGCTGGCATTTCAGCCATTCTGAATTTATTGTCCTTTCTGGACCAGAGCCTACTTGTTCAGATCTTGGTGCCTTTACGAATTCTGTTTTCCCTCACCCTCAGTCTTTTTCACCTGAAATCGTTTTACTTCTAAGCGTCAGCTTAGACATCACCACCTGTGTAAAATCTTCTCTGTCTGCACCGAGCTAACATAGCCACTCCCTCCCCTGTGAAGTTGGACGTGTGCCTTGCTTTGTGACTTCTGTCACATAGGATTGTAATGATTTTTTTTTTTTTTTAATCTAGAAGTCTCCCTTCTCCACTGGGACATTGGGAAGACAAAAGCAGTGCAATGTTCATGCTTGTATTTTTTTTTTATAATAGTGCCTGGAGCACAGTAGATGCTCAAAAATAGTTGAGGAATGAAAAAAAATGAAAGAATGATGGATTAGGCCCATGAGTGTGTGAGATCATGTCCAGGATGTGACGAGAGAAGAAGGGAGATGTTCAGGAGACCCTGAAAGGTGATGGAAAGCCATTTAGGCATGGAAACAATGGCAGAGTCAGGTTTACGGTGAAGCCATGCTTTTCCAGGTTTGTAAACCTGCCTGGGACAGAGATTGGAGTTGATGCTATTGATACATCTTGGCAGAAGGAAAAGGGAGGAAACGTAGTTGATTTGCGTTTCATAGACTTTATGAAAATACGTGCCATTAAACTTAGGTTGTGTACTAATTGGCCTCTCAGCCTTGGTGTTTGTTGGTCTCTTGTATTCCATAAGGGTCCTTGCTGTCAGCAACAGAACAGATGCCTCTGGAACTGAAGATCTAGGTGTGTCCCTTGCTGCCCCTGCCCAGCTCTGCCATGATCATGGTCATTATTGGGGGCACTGTTGATACAGAGGAGAAAGAGAAGGGGATAGGGAAGATGATGCCTGGCATAGCGGGACCCTTGGCCCCCATGGCTTTCCTCCCTCCAGCACTCGTTCTCACTGGGTAGAAGAGAGAGGCTGCTTTCAGCAGAGGAGCTTTATACCCTTCGGCTTTTGAAGAGAAGACTTTATGTGATATTTATAAATGGGGAGAATGGCTTAGCTATTTCGGTTCAGCTCTCTCTTTGAAGCCTTTGCTTTTATTAGGGAAGAAAAGATAGCCACTTGCTTCCTGAAGTATATTTCCGGTATAACATTGGGTACTGAAAAGCAAGATCCTTCTTAAATTTTCTTAAAGAAGTAGCTAACGAAGAATAGTAGTGCTTTTTGGGAAGTTGGGTGGAAGTGAATTTGGAGATTTTAAGAGTCCACCTCTTCTGGCTTCTGTAGCATTGACCCAAGGCTGCTCTCTGCAAACTCCCTGACCTCGGGACTCCTCAGAGCCTAGGGGGTTCCAGGATGCTCTTCGGAGCCTCCATTAGGGCTTAGTTCTCAACAGTGCACACACAGTGACACAGTGCTTAATATATACAAGTATTAAAATATTTCACTTGGCTACATTAATTATAAGTGTAAATTTTTTTTTTTTCCCCCTGAAAACAGGGTCTTGCTCTGTCACCCAGGCTGGAATGCAGTGGTGCATTCACAGCTCACTGTGGCCTCAACCTCCCAGGCTCAAGTGGTCCTCCCACCTCAGCCTCCTGAGTAGCTGGGACTGTAGGTACACACCACCACGCCTGGCTAATGGTTTTATATTTTTGTAGAGGTGGGGTCTTGCTATGCTGCCCAGGCTGGCCTCAAACTCCTGGGCTCAAGGAGTCCTCCCATCTTGGCCTTCCAAAGTGCTGGCATTACAGACTTGAGCCACCACACCTTCCTCCATATTTCTTTACTGATAAAATTTTAGCTGTTACCAGAAAGTTTTATATATTAGTATCTAGACTAAACACAGGGAACAATTAACTGGCACGTACAGAGAATAGTTCTTGCATCTCAAGCTTTCCCTTCATTATTTTACTTTAATTTCTCAAAAGGTAAGAATTAAGCTTTGAAGATAACAGTAAGGTTTTGTACTACTAAGTGTATGAGATGACCGTCTTTCTTCTTGGGAGAGTTGTATCTTCTAATGCAGCACTTCCTTAGAGACAGCAAGTTACCTTTGAAAGATGTTTTGAGGAGTTTAGGTACCAAGAGCTTTCTGATGGGGAAAACTTCTTAGGCTGGAGACAGATATTAGACAGGTTCTACAGTTTTCTTATAGTCCAGCCAGATTCTAGAAATGCTTATTTCCTACCGTAAGAGGCAGAGGAGTACAGCGAGCATATGAGGGGAACTTGGATTTGGATAGATGTGGGTTCAAATTCTGCTACTTAGTACTGTGTAACCTTAGAGAAGCTACTTAACCTCCCTGATCCTCAAGTTCCTTAACCAATGGTAACCTAAGTAACCACTTCATAAGACTGGTTTAATGGTTCACTTTAAAGGCAATAATGCACATTAAATGTTAGTTACTAACTAGTTAGTGTTAGGTGCAATAATGTACATTAAATGTTAACTATTAATGTGAATATCCAGCTCTAGGCCCAAATGCCTCAGACATACCCAGTTCCAACATAGTCAATGGTCTGAACTAAGAATTTTGCTTTGTTAACTAGACTGGGTAAGGCATTTGTAACGGTGTTGGGATTTTTTGTGTGGCTTATTAGAACCTGTAGTGTTTGGTACTTTTGCCTAGGGTTCTAATTGATTTAGATAGCTATTTATTTAAAATTTGTCCTGATTTATTTCTTTTCCTTCTTTTTGTTTTAACATGGATGTAATTTGCACACACATTCTCAAAGCTTCCAAGAAGATCAGTGTGGGCAATAGAGTGAGACCCCATCTCTACAAAAAATTAAAAAACAAGCCGAGGGTGGTGTGCAAGTCTGCAGTCCCAGCTGTCAGGGAGGCTGCAGTGGGAGGATTGCTTGAGCCCAGGAGTTTGAGTTTGTAGTGAGCTATGATCCTGTTACTAGGCAACAAGACAAGACCTTGTCTCTTTAAAAAAAAAAAAAAAAAAAAAAAAAGCTTCCAAGCATAATCGTAATGCTGCTGATTTTATTAAAGAGATTTCACTGCAGAAACTCTTTCCCAAACAGCAACTGTCTTCAGCTGGTTGATAAAGCTGATTTTTGAAGGCCCCGTAATCAGCTTCCATTTCCATAGAGACAGAATCTCAGCTGCAGCCAGAAGAACTTTCTTTCATTTCTCTTGTTTCCTAATTTTTTAATCTCTTCAAGTTTATTGCCCTCTCTGGGTGGTCAAGCCTTTATTATTTTTTTTCCAGGTTAGACTGACATTTTTCAGATAAATCTTGAAAAACAACCTGCTTTCAAGGAAGTGAGTGGTGTTTCTAAGGACCAGGCAAAATAATAAACATATGATCATGGGTTATCTGGAAGAGCTGTCTCAAAATCTTTTTATGCCTGGAACACATGCCATCCATGTAGACCTTCTTTGGGGGAAAGATAAAAGAGCTGGGGAGAACCTGTAATTTTAGCTATAATCTTTATTAAAATCATTTATTTTTTATTTATTTAGTTTTTTGAGACAGAATCTCACTCTGTTGCCCAGGCTGGAGTGCAGTGGCATGATCTTGGCTCACTGCAGCCTCCATCCACCTCTTGGGTTCAAGCGATTCTCCTGCCTCAGCCTCCTGAGTAGCTGGGATTACAAGCGTGCACCACCACAGCCAGCTGATTTTTGTATTTTTAGTAGAGACGGGGTTTCACCATGTTGGCCAGGCTGGTCTCGAACTCCTGACCTCAAGTGATCCACCCATCTCGGCCTCCCAAAGTGCTGGGACTACAGGCGTGAGCCACTGTGCCTGGCCTTAAAATCATTTATGTTTTCACTCCTCTAAGTTGTGTGTATGTGCTCACCTTTGTGTTTTTAAACATGCCACATCTTGGCCTGAGAAGCTCTTTTCCTTTTTCTGTCTCCAGCTAGCTCTTGTCCCCTTGTCAGTTAGTGCTTGTTGAAAGAAGGAAGGACTTATTTATTCACATGACTCCATTTCGTGTCACCTCCTCCAGGAAGCCCCTTGAGTATACTCAGTTCTGACCCACCATCCCATCCAACCTAGCTGAAGTGTCTCTCTACTTGGTGTAGTGCTTGGGAAAAATTTATTGAAGAAAGAATGTTACTGCTTTTAGTAAAGAGATTCAGGTTAGTTAATGAAGAAAGCATAGCTCTGGAGAAAGAGCATGTACTCTGTCTCCTTCCTGCAGGCTTCTCCCCAGTTTCCAGAGTGAAGTAGTTTCCAGCTATCAGGAACAAGATGGAACTGACAACTTCTATTTTTGATAGTAGGATAGGGTTAAAACTGGAAATGTTTCATTGAAACAAAAGTTGTAGCCTCTTTGGTATAACTGAGCCAGTAATGACATTTGACTGTTTTTCAGTCCTCTGACATTCCGGCCCTGGTGGCCATGGTGGCTTTTTTGTAAGCATCTTTTTTGTTTGTTACTAGCTGTGTAACCTTGGGCAAGTTGCTTAACCGCTCTGTGCCTCAGGTGCCTCATCTATAAATTGGGAATAATAAGAGCACCTCATAGGGTCGTTGTGAGTTAGTATCTATAAGGGCCTAGCATACCACCTGGTACCTATTGGTCTTAATAATACTCGCTATTACTACAGCCATGCATCACTTAATGATGGGGATATGTTATGATTTTGTCGTTGTGTGATCATCATATACTATCCCTACACACACCTAGATGGTGTAGCCTACTACACCCCTAGGCTAGATGGTATGCTTGTGACTAAGGCTTTTGCTTTTAGGCTACAAATCTGCACAGCATGTGACTGTACTGAATACCATAGGGAATTGTAACACAGTGGTATTTGTGTCTTTATAGAAAAGATATAGCAAAAATACGGTACATTATTGTACTCTCATGGGACCACTGTCATATTTGTGGTCTATTGTTTGTTTGTTTGTTTTTTTGAGGCGAGGTCTCACTCTGTTGCCCAGGCTGGACTGCAGTGGCATGATCTTGCCTCACTATAGCCTCGGCTTCCTAGGCTCAAGTGATCCTCCCACCTCAGCCTCCCAAGTTGAGACTACAGGCACATGCCACCACTGCCAGATAATTTTTACAGAGACTTGGTTTCGCTGTGTCTCCCAGGCTGGTCTTGAACTCCTGGACTCAAGCGATCTGCCTGCCCTGGCCTCCCAGGTGGTCCATTGTTGAGTGAAACATAATTAAGCGGTGCATAACTATTTTAAAAACCGTTTTATCTGTGATGATATAACCAATGCAAAACAATATCTCTTTATTTCTTGGAAATCTTAGTGATGATACTTCTCAGTGGTCTTTGCCCACCTGTCTCGTGGTCTCATCGTACCAGCACGGCCACTGCCTCATTCTTCATCTGATTCAGAATTCCCAGGAGAAGTTGAGTGGCTGGGCCCAGTGTGCTGGGGTCAAGAGGAACAGCTGTGGCCACACACTGGTGAGTTCAGAGCTGTGGATAGCCCAGGGGGTGGCTGGGGGAACAGCAGCAGGATTTTTGTTGGGATGTGCTTGTGGCCAAGTTTCTGTTGAGAATGAAAGACATGCTTTGGAAACTGGTGATTTTTCCAGTAATAATTAAAATACTCTATGTCCTGCAATAACAATTTATTGAATGTATTTTTAATGATAGGCATTATGTAAGCAGAGTCTGGGAGTTTATATCAAATTTTATTATTTCTATTTTTTCAATTTTTTTATTTTTTGAGACACAGTCACTGTTGCCCAGGCTGGAGTACAGTGGTGTGATCTTGGCTCACTGCAACCTCTGCCTCCCGGGTTCAAGTGATTCTCCTGCCTCGGCCTCCCAAGTAGTTGGGATTACAGGTGCCCACCACCATGCCCGGCTAATTTTTGTATTTTTAGTAGAGACGAGGTTTTCCCATGTTGGCCAGGTTGGTCTCAAACTCCTGACCTCAAGTGATCTGCCTGCCTCGGCCTCCTGAAGTGCTGGGATTACAGGCATGAGCCACTGCGCCCAGCCTTATATTGAATTTTAAAATTATCTAGTGACAAAGTATTATTTGCTATGTTAAGATGACAATAAGGTGTTTATTAGATGTGAAGTAGTTATATTTTCACCATAAGAAACCATAACACCCACTGCTTTGCCATTATAACCAGTGCTACAATTGGTATGGATAATAATTGAAAACCCTGCCAGCTTGGAAACTTGGATTTACAGGATGGTTGCAGAGCTTTAACTATTGAAGAAAACATAAGAAGCAACTTAATTTCCATCTGATCAATATTAGCAGAACCCTCCCCACTTTCTTCTTGGTTTCCTAAAAAACTATTAATCTCAACAGAATGGAATGATCAGATGTGAGATCTTTTTATACCATATATTAATTCATTTTCTTCTGTCTTCAAACTTAGAACATTAGCTTAAAACAGTAAAGTATGGTGCTGGAAAAGATTGTGTTGGGGAAATATTGGTTCATGTATCAAACAGAATAAACGTGAATTACATTAAATGGTAGTTATAGTACCCATACCTCATAAATATCCTTTTTATTTCATCTATTTCTCTGCATATCCATTAATTATTCCTTTGGACTCTGTGTAGCTTATAATTTTAAGGGTGAGGTCAAATGAAAGGCACACATCAGAACAGGCAATTACTTGGAACGGGGGTTTGGCCTCATAGTTTTTCAGGACATAGTGCAGACCAGAGAATGGTAATATGGTTTGCAATCTCAATATTTGAATGGTAGTCTATGTAACTTGGTTTTCTTAACAGCTGTAAGTGAGGCCGGGTGCAGTGGCTCACGCCTGCAATCCCAGCCCTTCGGGAGGCCAAGGTGGGTGGATCACCTGAGGTCAGGAGTTTGAGACCACCCTTGCCAACATGGTGAAACCCCGTCTCTACTAATAATATGAGAATTAGCTGTGCATGATGGTCCATGCCTGTAATCCCAGCTACTTGGGAGGCTAAGACAGGAGAATCACTTGAACCCGGGAGATGGAGGCTACAGTGAGCTAAGATCATGCCATTTCACTCCAACCTGGGTGACAAGAGTGAGACTCTGTTTCAAAATAAATGAACAAATAATAAAACAGCTGTAAGTGCTTAAGTCTTTAGGCCGTGTCAAAGATACCTATATGATTTATTATATATTTGTATTCTACAAAGTTGTACACCCTTTGTTAGGAGAATGAAAATAATAGATAATATGATTGAAATACCATGCCATATATGCATGGGGTGTATTAATACACACACACATTTACTATGTCCCAGGCATTGTGCTAAGCCCTCTGTATGGATTAATCTTTCAAACCTCACAGTTTGTTATTATCTTGTAGGTAAGGAAACAGATTTAGAGAGCTTCATTAACTTGCTCAAAGTCACCCAGAAAATAAGTGGTAGAGCCCAGATTTGAACCCACGCCAGCAGACTTCAGAAGCAGTGTTCTTAGCTTATCCTGTTTTGCCTTACTCATTTCTGACAGTCATATACACATACCCTGTGGGGGAGAAGAAGATGAACAGCTAATTCAGCGAGCATGCTGAGTGCCTGTGGCCATCTAGTCATGTTCTAGAAGCTATGGTAGCTGGCCTGTCTGGGCTAATGATTCTGTATCGATTTAGGAATGCATTCAAGGACGCAGCCTACCTATGTTGATACCATTTGAACCAGGGAAACAGGAACCTTCATCTTCTGAAAATACTTACACATAGTTTTTAAAAAATCCTACTCCAAAAAGCTTTACTGAAGTATTCGTATAGATAAGTGCATATATGACAGTACAAATTGACAGATTTTCAAAGCAAGAAACGTTAGCAGGTTGGGAACTCCTGCTCTTCCCAATCACTCTCCGTTTAAGTCATGAGACTGCCAGCGTCGTGAGCTTATACTGGTAGTTCCAATGGAAATACATAACAGACTGCAAGGCTTTTATTTAAATCCTTCTATGCCTCATCTGGGCCTCCTCCCTTCCTCTCAGAACCCTGCCTCTCACAGATTTCGGTGATGATAGAATTAGAACATCTCACAATCATGTGTTTGGTACCCGACATGCAATTAACAATACTAATTTTACTAATGTCAGTATTGCTAAAAACAATTGTTTTATGCATATGCTATCTTCATTCTCCCTCTTTAAAAAAAAATAGGCTTTTTTGATTTACAGAGAACTGGAGCAGGAAGTACAGATTCACATCTCTCCTCCATCTCCCCTTCCTAGTTTCCCATATTAACATCTTGCATTGGTGTGTTACATTTGCTATGATTGCTGAACCAATATTGATGCATTATTATTGTTTTTATTTTTATTTTTGAGACAGAGTTTCACTCTGTCACCCAGGCTGGAGTGCAATGGTGCGATCTCGGCTTACTACAACTTCTGCCTCCCAGGTTCAAGTGATTCTCCTGCCTCAGCCTCCCAAGTAGCTGGGATTACAGGTATGCGCTATCACACCCAGCTAATTTTTTTTTTTTATTTTTAGTAGAGACGGGGTTTCACCATGTTGGCCAGGCTGTTGATGCATTATTATTAACTAAAGTTTATAGCTAACATCAGGATTCACTCTATATAGTATAGTTTTATGGGTTTTGACAAATTAACATCATGTATTCACCATTACAGTATCATATGGAACAGTTTCACTGCCCTAAAAATCTCTCCGCTCTACCTCTTCATCCCCTCTCCCTCATTATCTACCTCCTAAATCTCAGACAACCACTGAAATGTTACAGTTTGCCTTTGTCTCTATAATTTTACCCTTTCCAGAATGTCATATAGTTGGAATCATACAGTATAAGGTCTTTACAGATTGGCTACTTTTGTTTAGCAACATGCATTTAAGATTCCTCCATGTCTTTTGTGGTTTGATAACTCATTTCTTTTTAGCAGTGAATAATACTCCATTGTCTGGATGTACCACACTGTGCTTATCCATTCACCTGTTGGATGACATTTTGGCAGCTTTTAAATTTGGACAATTATGAATAAAGCTGTTGTAAACATTCTTGTGCAGATTTGGGGTGAATACCTAGGAATGTGATTACTGGATCATGTGATAAGACTATGTTTAGCTTTGGAAGAAATGATCAAACTGTCATCTCAAGTGGCTATACCATTTTGCATTCTACCAATAAAGAATGAGATTTTCTGTTGCTCCACATCCTCACCAGCATTTGGTGGTGTTGGTGTTTTGGATTTTAGCCATTCTAGTGGGTATATAGTAGTATCTCATTGTTTCCATTTGCAATTCCCTAGTGACTGTATGATGCTGAGCATCTTTTCATATGCTTATTTGCCATATGTATATCTTTTCTGGTGAGATGTCCATTCAGATCTTTTATGTACTTTTTAATTGGGTTCTTTGTTGTTGAGTTTTAAGTCGTCTTTATATATTTTGGATACCAGTTCTTTATCAGATATGTGTGTTGCAAATATTTTCTCCTTGTTTGAGTTGTTCTTTTATTTCCCTAATGATATCTTTCACAGAGCAGAAATTTTCAAATATAATGAAGTCTCACTTATCAAGTTTTTCCTTCATAAATTGTGCCTTTAGTATTGTATCTAAGAAGTCATTGCCAAATCTCAGGTCAACTAGATTTTCTCCTTTGTTATATCTAGAAATTTTGATAGCTTTGTGTTTTATATAATAGGTCTGTGATTTGAGTTTATTTTTGTGAAAGGTGTTAGGTCTTTGTCTAGATTGATTTTTGTGTGTGTTGATGTCCATCTGTTTCAGCATCATTTGTTGAAAAGACTCCTTTTCCCACTGAATTGCCTTTGCACTTCTGCTAAAGATTAGTTGATTGTATTAGTGTGGTCTATTTCTGGGCTTTCTATTATTTTATTCCAGTGATCTATTTGTCTATTGTTTCACCAATACCATACTCTAATTAAGTTTTGAAGTTGGGCAGTGTCAATGCTGTGATTGTATTTTCTTCAATATTGCATTGGCTCTTCTGCCTTTCCATGTAAATTTTAGGATCAGTTTGTTGATAATCCATAAACTTTCTGGTATTTTGACTGGAATTGATATGTAGATCAACTTGGGAAGAACTGACATTGTAACAATGTTGGGTCTTCCTATTCATGAACATGGGATATCTCACTGTTTATTTAGGTCTTTGATTTGTTTCATACTAGTTTTGAAACTTTTCTCATATAGATCTTGTACATATTTTGTTAGCTATATATCTAACTATTTCATTTGTTTGCTGTAAATGATGTGTTTTTAATTTAAAATTCTAATTATATAGAAAAGAAATTGTGTTTGTATATAACCTTGTATCCTGCAACCTTGCTGTAGTTGTTTATTAGTTTCAGTTCTTTTTTGTTGATGATTTGGGATTTTCTACATAGACATCATATTATCTGTGGATAAAGACAGTTTTAATTCATCCTTCCCAATCTGCATACATTTTTCTGCTTTTTCTTACTGCATTAACTAAGACTTCCAATATGATTTTGGCTAAAAGTTGTGACAGGTGACATCCTTGCCTTGTTCCCAACCATAGTAGGAAAGAAACTAGTTCCTTACCATTAAGTATCATGTTAATTGTAGGGTTTTTGTAGATTTTTTTTTATTAAGTTGAGAAAATTTTCCTCTATTCCTAGTTGGCTAAGAGTTTTTATGGGTGTTGGGTTTTGTCCAGTGCTTTTTCTGCATCTATAGATATAATCATATGGATTTTCTTCTTTCACCTGTTTGAAGTGATGGATTGCTTTTATTTTTGAATTTGAACCACCTTTGCACACCTGGAGTAAGTTCCATTTGGTCATTGTGTATACTCTTAATACATTTTTGAATTAATTTCAAATGCTTTGTTGAGAATTTTTGTATCTATGTTCATGAGAGATGTTCCTCTGTAGTTTCTCCTTTTTGCAATGTCTTTGGCTTAATGCTGACCTCATAGAATGAGTTAGGAATTGTTCTCTCTGCTTCTGTTTTCTGAAAGGCATTGTAGAGAATTGGTATAGTTTCTTCCTTAAATGTTTGATAGAATTCATGAGTAAACCTATCTGGGCATGGTGCTTTCTATTTTAGAAGGTTATTAATATTTTTGATTCAATTTCTTTAATAGACATAGGCCTACTAAAAGGATCTATTTCTCCCTGTGTGAGTTTTGGTAGATTATGCCTTTCCAGCAGTTGGTCCATTTTATCTAAGTTATAACATTTTTGGACATAGAGTTGTTCATAATGTTACTTTATTATCCCTTTAACATCCATGAAATCAGTAGTAATGGCATGGCCTTTCTTTCATTTCTGTTATTAGTAATTAGTTCTTTTTTTTTTTTTTTTTTGGCTAGCCTCCCTAGAGGATTACCAGTTTTATTGATCTTTTCCAAAAACCAGCTTTTGGACTCAGACATCTTCTCTATTGATTTCCCCTTTTAAGTATCACTGATTTCTGCCCTAATATTTATTAATTTTTTTTCTGTTTACTTGTAGTTCAATTCATTCTCATTTTTCTTGTTTCCTGGGGTAGAAGTTTGGATTATTGATTTTATAAGGTTGGTGCAGGAAGTAATTGCCATTTAGCCATTACTTTTGCACCAACCTAATAGAACTTTCTTGTTTTGTAATACATGCATTTAATGCTATAAATTTCCTTTAGCATTGATTTTGCTGCATTTCACAATTTTTTCTTTTTTTTTTTTTTGAGTCGGAGTCTCGCTCTGTCGCCCGGGCTGGAGTCCAGTGGCGTGATCTCTGCTCACTGCAAGCTCTGCCTGCCGGGTTCACGCCATTCTCCTGCCTCAGCCTCCCAGGTAGCTGGGACTACAGACGCCTGCCACCATGCCCAGCTAATTTTTTGTATTTTTAGTAGAGACAGTGTTTCACTGTGTTAGCCAGGATGGTCTCGATCTCCTGACCTCGCGATCTGCCTGCCTTGGCCTCCTAAAGTGCTGAGATTACAGGCTTGAGCCACTGCGCCCAGCCCCTGCACTTCACAAATTCTGATAAGTAGTATATTCATTTAATTAAAATATTTAAAAAAATTTTTTGAGATTTCTTTGACGTGTTATTTAGAAATATGTTGTTAATGACCAGATGTTTTGGGATTTTTCAGCTATCTTTCTGTTTGATGTCTAGTTTAATTCCAGTGTGGACTGAGAGCTTATATAATTTCTATTCTCTTTAAGGGGTGTTTTATGGCCCAGAATGTGGTCTATGTTGATGAATGTTCTGTGCAAGCTTCAGAAGAATGTGTATTTTTGTGTTGGATGGAGTAGTCTATAGATGCCAGTTATATCCAGTTGATTGATGGTGGTGTTGTGTTTTTAACTCTGTCCTTACTGATTTTCTGCCTGCTGGATCTGTCAGTTACTAATAGAATGGAGTGTTGAAGTCTCCAAGTATAATAGTGGGTTTGTTTCTTTCTCTTTGCATTTCTGTAAGCTTTTGTCTTACTATTTTGACACTGTTGTTAGATGCATACACATTAAGGATTACTGTGTCTTCTTGGAAAGTTTACCTTTTAATCATTATATAATATCCCCTTTTATTTCTGATAATCTTCCTTGCTTTGAAGTCAGCTTTGTCTGAAATTAACATGACTACTCCAGCTTTCTTTTGCTTAGTGTTTAGTGTCATGTATCTTTCTCCATCCCTTTACTTTTAATCTGTTTCTATATTTTATATTTAAAGTGGATATCTCATAGATAACATATTGTCAGATCCTGTTTTTTTCTTTTAGAAAAATCCACCCTGATAGTCTTTTATAGTCTTCTAATTGATATGTTTGGTTATCAACATTTAATGTGATCATTGATATTACTTAGATTAATACCTACATAATAAGTGTTTTCTATTCTTGCCCTCGTTCTTTATTTTTTTTTTTTGGTCTTCTGCTCTTTTTCTGCTTTCCATGGCTTTAATTGAGCATGTTGTATGATTTCATTTTCTCTCCTCAAAACATATTCCATTTTCTCTCCTCTCAGCAAACTTACACGTAAAAATGTATTTATTTATTTATTTATATATTTTTTTGAGACAGAGTCTTGCTCTGTCACCCAAGCTGGAGTGCAGTGGTGTGATCTTAGCTCCCTGCAAGCTCTGCCTCCCAGGTTCACACCATTCTCCTGCCTCAGCCTCCCAGGTAGCTGGGACTACAGGCGCCCAACATGACGCCCGGCTAATTTTTTTTGTATTTTTAGTAGAGACAGGGTTTCACTGTATTAGCCAGGATGGTCTCGATATCCTGACCTCATGATCCGCCCATCTCGGCCTCCCAAAGTGCTGGGATTACAGGCGTGAGCCACCGTGCCTGGCCAAAAATTTATTTTTTTTAGAAGGAGGATAAGGCAAGGAATAAAAACTTTTTAATGATAGCCCTAGAGTTTGCAATATACATTTACAATGAATGTTAACTCACTTTTAAATAACACTGTGCCACTTCAGAGCTAGTGCAGATGCCTCAAAATCAAACATTTCCAGTTCCTTCCTGCTGTCCTTTATAGAACTGCTAACATTCATTTCACTTATCTGTAAACTATAATCAACCAACATATTGCTGCTGTTACTATTTTGAACAATCTGTGATCTGTTAGGTTAAGAATAAGAACAATAAACCATTTTATATTACTTTTATTCATTCTTTAACACTCTTCCTTTATGTAGACACTATTTTCTGCTGTATCGTTTTTCTCTGTGACGAGCTTGTTTTTAACACATTTTATGTCTCTTCAATTTTTATTTTGGTGAGAAAGTATTTCTTCTTTATATTTGATGGATAATTTCACTGAATACAGGATTCTAGATTGGAGGGTGTTTTTCCCTTCAGCACTTTATATTTTACCCCATTGCTTGCATGGTTTCTTAAGAAAAAGCCAATGTGATTTTTATTCTGGTTTCTTTATAGGTACGGTTTTTTTTTTTCCTCTGACTTCCTTCAATATTTTGTCTTTGTCTTTGACTTTCTACAGTTTGAATGTGATATGTGTAGGTGTAGATTTTTTGGTAATTATCCTTTTTTGTGTTCCCTGAGCTTCTTGGATATGTGGTTTGGTCTCTGCCATTAATTTTGGAATATTCTGAGTTATTTAAATATTTTTTTCTGTTCTTTCTCTCGTTATATTCCCTTTATGGGCATGTTATGACTTTTGTAATTTTCCCATCTTCTTAGATATTCTGTTTCACTTTTCACTCTTCTTTTTTCTCTTTGCTTTTTAGTTCAGGAAGTTTCTGTTGACATGTCTTCAAGATCACTGATTCTTTCCTTGGCTGTATCCATTCTACTAATGAGCCAGTCAGAGGCTGTCTTTATTTCTGTTACAGTGTTTGTGCTCTCTAGTATTTCAGTTCTCTCTTGGGGCTTTTGTCTCCGCTGACATTACCCATCTTTTCTTGCATGTTGTCTACTTTTTCTATTAGAGCTCTTAGCATGTCAATCATAGTAATTTTAAAGTCCCAGTCAGATAACTTTAAAATATCTGTTATATCCGAGTGTGCTTCTTTTGCTTTATTTCTTTCCTCAGCCTGTATTTTTTTCTTTTTAGAGTACCTTGTAATTTTGTTGTAAGCCAGATATGATGCATTGGGTAAAAGGAACTGAGGTAAACAGGCTTTTAATGTGAGTTCTCACATTTTTGTAGCTGTGGGTGTCAGAGGGTAACATTTTCTCTTGTGTCTTCCTTGTTTTTTCCTCCCCTTTTGTCTTAGAGTTTCCCTGTTGAATCCTTAAATACTGTGTGAGCATTGACGTTCTGCCATAATTCCATGTTATTTTATAGGAGCCCTTCTGACGAGACGGGATTGGGAAAAGGGAAATGCTCTGTAATCCTGTGCTTAGATCTCTGTCCTTTAGTGAGCCTTGGCTGTGACCTTCACAGCTGTTTCTCAACTTCCCTGCATGTCCCCCAAGTGAGACAGGAAGGTGTGAGCGGGCGGAATTGGGTATTTCCATTACTTCCTATTGGTCAGGCTCTGGTAAAACCCAGGTAGCCTAGGCTCTGCTAAAATCGTTTCTCCTTTGTTAAGGAGAGCAGAATACTTTGGGCTTATTTCACAGTGGTTGCTCTTCTCCCCTTCCATGAAGCACAAAGGAATTTTTTTTTCCTATCTAATTTTTTCACCCTGAGAAATTGATAGGGCTCTTGGAGGTAAAACTCAGCAAAGTACAGGAGACCCCGTAAGACCAGGCTCCCAGAAGTTGTTTTTTGTTGTTGTTTTTAATCTCTCAAACTAGTCTACCACTCAGTCTCTGGCAATTAGGCAGTTATCCTTGAAGCATCCTTACCGATTGCTGGCTCCAGCAGGTATTTCTGCTCCTAGTATGCTGTGATTCTCTGTGTTTGCCTGTCTCTAGTTTTCAGCATGGTGGCTTGCCCTGTACCTCAATTTTCTGATGAATCTACGGAAGAGTTGTTTTGTTTGCTCAGCCTTTTTCTTACTGTGAGCATGGTAGTGACAACTTCCAGACTCTTTGCTAACCAGAAACGCGATACATCTCTAATCTGTTTTTAACTGTGGAAATATGGCTCCCTGCTCCTTAGAACTTGAACTGTATCTAGATTTTCAGCACATATAGCCATTTCCTATGATACTTTCTCTCCTTTAGCCCTCACATAGTCTTAGTTCTACAGGCACCTCTATCTTTTATGCACATCAAGAGTCCTTAGGTCAATGTATCTCTATTTATTTTGATTGTCTGAAGCTTGTACTCTGGAATATTCCTCAGAAAGGTATCAAGAGAATAATATTCCCAGTTTTTCCTGTGGATAGTACATAAAAATTTGTGTTCTTTTTACATGAAAATCAATTTTACAGGTATAGAGACTCAAAGTTTCTTTTCTGGAGTGCTGTCGATGTGTTACTTTATTGCTTCTGGCATAAAGTGTTGTCTGAAAGCCTGTTGATACAGTTTTATTTCCTGTAATTTTACTGGAGTATGACTTGGTGTAGGGTATAGGCCATTCTGGTCTGATTATTTCCCAGGTATGTAGTATGTTCTTTAAATTTGTAGTTTGAAAATTGTATTAGTCCATTTTCACACTGCTATAAAGAACTGCTCAAGACTTGGTAATTTGTGAAGGAGAGAGGTTTAATTGACTCACAGTTCAGCATGGCTGGGGAGGCCTCAGGAAACTTAAAATCATGGCAGAAGGGGAAGCAAGGCACCTTTTTCACAAGGCAGCAGGAAGGAGAAGTGCTGAGCAAAGGGGGAAGAGCCCTTTATACAACCATCCTATCTCATGAGAACTCACTAACAGGAGGACAGCATGGGGGAAATCACCCTCATGATTCAATTACCTCCACCTGGTCTCTCCCTTGGCACATGAGGATTATGAGGATTACAATCCAAGATGAGATTTGGGTGGGGACACAAAGCCTAACCACATCAAAAGTTATAAATAGTTTTGATTTCAAGAAATTACTTTTATGGTGAATTTTCGTCTATGAGCTCTTCCCTTATGTTCTTCTTTAGGGTTTTCTGGGGTCTGTATATTGATCTTTTTGCACATCTTTAATATTGTCACTTTCTCCCAGATCCCTGTTATTGCTTCATTTCTTTGTTTTAAAAGAAATCCCCACTTTAACTTATGTTTCTTGAAAAGTATTATGTATTGTGTTTATTTGCTCTTGTATGTCTTTGAATTTAGCTTTCATTTCTGAAATAATTTTTTTGTTTCTAATTTTTTTCTCAAGTTTTCTCCCTTTATTTCTGAGTTTTTGGAAATCAGGTTTATGTTTCTGTTTTATGTCATGTATCATTGTTGTAATGTCTTTTTACCTTGTTTTGAAATAATTATAGTTTTGCCCTGTTTTCTGGGCATCTCTTTTTGGTTAGTGAGCTTTCATGGTCAATTATGTTCTTCTACACTTTCTTTTTCCATTTATTCCATAATAATGTTATGGGATTTGCTCCCAATATTTTTTATGTCACTCAGTTTTAAATGAAATTAATTTTCCTAAACTTTCAGAGGAAGGCTTAGTTCTAGATAGATTTTCTAACTTCACAGAGCTCTGTCCTCTGGTTGATTTTATGTAGTTTTCAAAAATACAGTGGCTTGCTTTCAGATGACTTGGTTCAGTCCTTCTCCCCACTTTTATCTGGATCTTCTCTATCCTTGGCTTCTTTTTTCTCTTTTTATATTTTTTATTTTTATTTTTATTTACTGCTCTTTGTGGAGTAGGGCTACCCTATAAGCAGTGTGCCTCTCTCCTTGGTCTTTATTATTTCTGTCATATCCAGTTTTGATTCTAGGCCCTGCCCTGCAAGGGAGCCCTAGGTGTTTAGTTTCCAGGTCACTGGGCCTAGACTTGTCCTGATCCATCAGACGCTACCGCAGGCCCTGCTGTTGGAATAGACAAACCATTCTTAATTTCAGCTGCTCTTCTCAAAGAGGTCTTCTGGGCTTTCTGGTGAATTTATTTAGCCATTTGGGGGTTCTCTGTTCTCAAGTTTGTTAGATGCCCCTTTGGTTCTCTCTGCTTTCATCACATGCATGCTGATATCATGTCGTAGCTTGTCCTCATCTACTTGTATTTTGGAGTTTTTTGTGGGGACACTTTGTTATCTAGTTTTGTTGTAAATTGTGTCCTTGAATTTTTTCTTGCCACCTAGTTTCCCTATTTTGATGTGGGCGTTCAAGATTCCTAAAATCTGCTGCCGTGCTGCCTCCATGTTTCCTGTACCCACACTTTTTCCTCCTTGGCACAGTGGGAAAAATATGCTTCTCCTCAAATGAAGGATAATGTCTTTGTGGTATCTGATGCAGACCGGGTACTCAAAGCATTGTGATGAACAGTTTGGCAATTTCATACTTGTTGAGCTGAGGCATAGTCTGTTTTGAAGCTGCTATTGTGGGAGCTCTGAGGTGGGAGATTTGGGGGTGAACAGTCTAATGGGCCTTTGGGCAAGGAAAGGAGACGAGGGTGTGGGTTTGTGGGTGTCACTGATGGCAGATTTGTTTGCTGCATCTGTGCGTGTTGAGAGAAAGGCAAAGGGAATGGACTGGAGCAGGATTGGGAAAAAAAGACATCACGCACAGTGAAGGTCTAGGGAGGCCCTGGAGCAGATCAGAAGAAACAGACCCAAGTTTGACTTAGGGGCCAGTTGATGATCAGTGTCAATCTAGGTGATTGGTTACAGGATTGGAGAAGGCAACACTTGGAGGCCAGGATAAGAGATGATGTGGGAAGAGAATCAAAATCCAAGGTTAAAAATAATGGTTGAGCTGCCTATGAGACCAAATTATGTTTTGGCTTCGGGTGACAGCAGGTGGCACACTAGTCTTCTAATATTTAGTGACTGTTGAGGGACTTACAACTCTTCAAGCTCCAAGAGCCATGTGGCTTTTGTACAGGCAGCAGGTTTAGGATTCCAGCTCCTCCTGCTTGGAAAGGAGGTTTGCTTTTCCCAGGAAAATGTGGGGTCAGGTTCAGGTGAGAAGTATGGGGGAAGGTTGAGGTGGATGCAGAGAGCTGCTGCTCAAGGGGAGAATGGAGAGTCATAGAGAAACTTCTGACAACAGCCCCTGGGAAGAGAGTGCTGGTGTCCCACCTGGGCAGGTTTTTTATATCTAGGGGTCCCGGGGGTTGAAGATACACCCTATTTTCTGAAATGCAAAGCGTGCACAGTTAATACTGCTCATGTCTTAACTTTGGCAAAAAATGAACCTATGGACTTAAACTCCTTCTTGTCTTTTGAACATCATAAAATGCCATGCAATTGGCAAATTGTGCATGCAACCAGTGGCATATTTGTTTAGCCAGTAAAACAGTATCAGAATTAATCAACTTTTTGTTTGGAAACAGCTTTTAGGGGATTCTTTCTGCTCACTATCTTTGAAACTACGAGCAAGTTATATAACCTCTTGTGTCTCATTTTTCTCATCTAAAATTAAGAGGGAGGAAGATACTACTACTATTGCCTTGTAGGGTTATTGTGAGAAATAGGTGAATTGATAAAGTTCTTAGAACTGTGCCGGTCATGTTTTAAGCATTTGGTAAGCATTAGCTATTGTTGTTTGTTATTACCTTAGCTATTGTTGTTTGTTATTCCCTTATTTTAACATTTTTTGGTTTTTTTTTTTTTTTTTTTGAGATGGAGTCTCACTCTGACGCCCAGGCTGGAGTGCAATGGCATGATCTCGGCTCACTGCAACCACTGTCTTCTGGATTCAAGCGATTCTCCTGCCTCAGCCTCCCGAGTAGCTGGGATTACAGGCACCTGCCACCACACCTGGCTAATTTTTGTATTTTTAGTGGAGACGGGGTTTTGCCATATTGGCCAGGCTGGTCTTGAGCTCCTGACCTCAGGTGATCCTCCTGCCTTGGCCCCCCACAGTGCTGGGAACACAGGCGTGAACCACTGTGCCGGGACTGTTTTAACACTTTTTGATTCTAGTGAACAGATACATAGAGTGCTCAGTACAACACACTGATGTAGTGGTCATTGCATAAATATTCTTTTTTTACTTTTGTTTCATTTAAAGATGAGGAATTTGTGCTCCAGAACAATACAGTGATTTTCTCAGGATCTCATGGGATTGCAGGGTGGGTCTCACTTGCTAGGAACTGTGCATTCTTTGCTGTGCTTTTGTGTCTTATTTTATTCTAGGTAGGAAGGAATTTTCCGTTCAGGTTTATATTATTTTTAATATGGTTGGAATTTCTGCCATCTTATAAAGAACATTCTTTCCAGGTGTCAATATTATTTTTCCAGTTTGCAAAGAAGCTCAAGATTTAGAACCTGGAAACCTTGGTTGTAGTCTCAATTCTGATTCTGGTGGCCTGTGGAATCTTAGAAGAATACCTTTACTTCTCTGGGCCACTGTTTTCTCATCTGTAAATTGAGGAGCTTAAGTTCTTTGATTTTTCGGGTTCCTTTGGCTCTAACATTCTACAACCATGATTTCCAATAATACAAACATATTGTGTTACACAAATAAAATAGTTTATGCTAGAAAAATTAGTCGATACAAACAAGCCAAAAAGAAAAAGGAGGCAGAGTAAGAAGGTAGTTAGATATAAAATAAAATGGATTCTGGTTCTCGAAGGTTTTATTAACCCTAAAAAAACTTTCGGGCACTTGCCTTTTAATGGGAGTTTCAAAGTAGCTTACTGCTTTTATGGTACAAGTCTTCTGCATGTCAGAGTTCTCCAGAGAAACAGAATCAATAGGCAATGTATGTATATATCTGTATCTATATTTATTGATATATGCAGATATATGTCATGGGACTTAGCCTTTTATGGAACAAGTCTTCTACATGTCAGAGTTCTCCAGAGAAACAGAATCAATAGGCAATGTATGTATATATCTGTATCTGTATTTATTGATATATGCAGATATATGTCATGGGACTTAGCCTCCATAATCATCTGGGCCAATTTCCTTAATATATATATGAAATATATATATAATTATATATATGATGGAAATATATAAGATATATGAAATATATATTATATATATATAATGGAAATATTTATATATTATATATATAATGGAAATTGGCCCAGGTGATTATGGAGGCAAGAAGTCCCATGATGTGCTGTCTGCAAGCTGGAGAACCTGGAAAGTTGGTGACATAATTTAGTCCAAGACCAAAGGCTCGAGAGTCACAGGAGGGGTGCGTGTCACTGATGCAAGTCCAAGAATCTGAAGGCCCAGGAACCAGGAGCTCTGACGTCTGAGGGCGGGAGAAGATGGATCTTCATGAATTCTCCCTTCTTCTACCTTTTTATTCTATTGAGGCGCTCAATGAATTGGTTATTGCTCACGTGCATTGGTGAGGGTGGGTCTTCTTTACTCAGTCCCCTGATTCAAATGCTAATCTCTTCTGGAAACACCCTCACAGACCCTGGAAAAGAACATTTTACCAGCTATATGGGAATCTCGTAGCCCAGTCAAGTTGACAAATAACATTCACCATCATGTTCTGTACTGTATCCTAGTGTTTTATTTCATATCCTTATAGTAGAGGAAGCTCATTGAGGGCAGCAATTGCATCTCACTCATATTCTATCTCTGTCCCACCAAGGAAGTACAGTGGCTTGCAAAGTAGTTGTAACTGACCAAGTTTTTTTAATACTATCCAATGACTTTGGCTTACTATATTTTTCTCTTTAATTCTCCCAGGCATCTTCAGAAATACAGTTTTTCTTTGTATGTTTTCCTGGAGCAAAAACTGTAAAATGATGTGTTTGGACAGGAATTATGTGGGCTCCATAATTTAAATACCAGCCTCTTCAATCTGTCTTTCTTCTTTCTCTTTAATGTCCTGATGGACTCAAAGACCCCAATTAGTGACCAGCTTACGGGGGGTTCTCAAGATAGGTGAATTCTCTGCTCTTATATGTAGAAAGAGGAGCCATCTTTTTTTCAGTTGTCATATATGTTAAATCATTTTATTGTTGATTGAGAGAGGAGTTAGTTGTGATCGATAGACCCTTTATCTGTAAATAGTAGAATTCAGTCAAGTAACCAATTATTTTGAAAAGTTACTACTGCAGAGTTTCAGTAAACCTGCACAATAATTAGTCGTGAAATAAGAAAAAGCTTTCATCCCACAGTGATATTTTTAAAGTTTTAACTTATGAACAAAATCCAAAAGAAAGGTTTTTATGATTTGGATGTATTGATGAATATGATATTTGTATTGTTTATTGATATCAAACATTTTATTGTCTTCATTTTAATATATTGTCAGAACCTGCATATGTAAGTACATCAGAATCTGTGTCCTACTACCAAAGGTGAAATAACTTCAGCCATGCGACATGGGCAGGCATTTTAAGCAGCATCACGGAGATGCAGAGCTCAAGTTGGTCAGCATTGCTACCTGGTAATGATATCTGGCCAGCTCCCCACACTCCTGTGGAGCCTCTGATGAGGGTTATTTAAGGCTGTGGCTGTTTCTAGTCCACTAGGAAGCCAAAATGGCAAACCCTTTACAACGTGCTACATGTTAAGTTCCAGTTGATTCTTTGTAGTCTAGAACTCTGGGATGATTTGCATTAACATGGCTGTCTCTGTGCACAACTGCAGAGGGTTCTGTCCACAATGTAATTTGTAGAATCGTGCAGAATTGGAATAGTGCTGCCTGCAGTGGTAAAACAAGGTGGCCTCCTTTGAATATCCCAGAAGGTATGGTGGTTCTTCCAGCACATTACATTTGAAAGCACAAGAGGTGTGAAAAAGTGGTGAACCCGGCCAGGCATGGTGGCTCATGCCTGTAATCCCAGCACTTTGGGAGGCAGAGGCGGGCAGATGACGAGGTCAGGAGTTTGAGACCAGCCTGGCCAATATGGTGAAACCCCGTCTCTACTGAAAATACAAAAATTAGCGAGGTGTGGTGGTGTGCACCTGTAGTCCCAGCTACTCAGGAGGCTGAGGCAGGAGAATCGTTTAAACCCAGGAGGCAGAGGTTGCAGTGAGCCGAGACTGCCCCACTGCACTCCAGCCTGGGCGGCAGAGTGAGACTCGGTCTCAAAACAAACAAAAAAGTGGTGAACCCTTTGTGGATAGCAAGGTCTTTCTAATGGCTTTCAATCTGAATGCACAGTCTGTGAACTGAACTGGTGGTTGCAGTCCAGTTTTTATGACCAGTGTTACAGAATCTTTCATTTAGGGTCCAAGATTGCCAATGCTAACCCATGACAAGATCTTAGAACTTCCAAGTTCTGTATCATTTTGTGTGTTTTCAGGTCTCATTTCCCTTGTCTCTCATCTTGGCCTTGTTTCCCCCCATCCCTCTGGATTCAAGTGCCATTCTGTGAAGCTAGAACTTTTTCCCATCTCTGAAGTGCTACTAAAGGAATCATTTGCTTCCTAATTTGCCAAATTGAAAACTAGAGACAAGTTCCAGAGTGCCACATCTTTGTGATATCTTGGGCCACCTTGAGAGCAAGTCTGTAATGTTGTCTTACAGGGCTGTGGATTGTATCCTGCTTATTTTTCCTTTCTTATGTTGTCTACTTTATCCTGAAGAAGAAAAGGAAAAAACGGGACCTATTTCAGATACTAATGTCTGCTTCCATGAGTTATCTAGATGTAATGATTCTTTTTCTAGGAGTTTTAGTTCTTTGATTTTTCCTTTTTTTTTTTTTTTCTTTTGAGATGGAGTCTTGCTCTGTCACCCAGGCTGGAGTGCAGTGGTGCAATGTCGGCTCACTGTAACCTCCGCCTCCTGGATTCAAGTGATTCTCCTCCCTCAGCCTCCTGAATAGCTGGGACTACAGGTGCACACCACCACGCCCGACTAATTTTTTGTATTTTAGTAGAGACGGGGTTTCACCATGTTGAACAGGCCAGTCTCGAACTCCTGAGCTCAAGCAGTCTGCCCACCTCGGCCTCCCAAAGTGCTGGGATTACAGGCATGAGCCACCATGCCTGGCCAGTTCTTTGATTTTTTTTTTTTTTTTTTTTTTTTTTTTTGAGACAGGTGGCTCATGCCTGTAATCCCAGCACTTTGGGAGGCCAAGGCAGGTGAATCACCTGAGGTCAGGAGTTCGAGACCAGTCTGACCAACATGGTGAAACCCCATCTCTACTAAAAATATAAAAATTGGCTGGGTGTGGTGGTGTACTCCTGTAATCCCAGCTACTCAAGAGGCTGTGGCATGAGAATTTCTTAAATCTGGGAGGTGGAGGTTACAGTGAGCCCAGATTGTGTCACTGCACTCCAGCTAGTTCTTTGATTTTTCTGAATTTACTCCATTAAAATACCACTCCTTCCAGGTTCTATCCTCTATTAGTATGTTCTCACACTGCTATAAAGAACTACTTGAGGCTGGGTAGTTTCTGAAGAAAAGAGCTTTAACTGACTTACAATTCCACAGGCCGTACCTAGAAGCATGGATGGGAGGCCTCAGAAAACTTATAATCATGGTGGAAGGCAAAGGGGAAGCAAGCAAGCCTTTGTGATGGGAGCAAGAGAAAGAGAGAGCAAAGAGGGAGGTGCTGACACACTTTTAAACAAGTGAGAACTCATTCACCATTATGAGAATGGCATGGGGAAAATCCACTCCCATGATCCAATCACTTCCCACCAGGTCCCTCCCTCAACACAGAGGATTACAATTCAACATGAAATTTAGGAGGGGACACAGAGCCAGATCCTATAATATGCCTTTTCTGTTTTTCATCTCTGTGCTCAAATAAGCTTGGGGTTGATTCCATCACCCCCGGGTTGCATAGGTCCCCTGGGTGCACGGAGTACCCTCTACCCTAAACCATTTCTCAATTTGTCATCCTACGATAAGTAACATCTCTTTCTGAACTGCCACTGTCCTTGTAAATCTGCCTATGTCCATGATCCTTTTATAGCTAGCATGGTAGGTTGTTGGTCCATATTCTCTGTTCCCTAAGTTGGGTGACTGTGTAGTTTATCCTCCAAACCAGGACATTTTTTAGAGGGACAGCTGGTGTAATCTGAGACTATTCCAGGCTAATCAGGATGTGTGGTCAATGCTGCTTTTAAGGGAATCTCCAAGGTAGAGATGGCTGGCACTCTGAATGTGATCAGTAAATATCCAGTCAATAAGTGCCTACGTGAGTTCTTGATTTTCTTTCTTGTGAAATTATTGAACCAACTCATTCCTTTTGAGCATTTTCCTGCTGATTCCCTTCCTGGGTCAAGAATAAAAAATCATAAATTCCAGGTATAGTGCCAGCAACCTCACCCTGTCCCCACACTCCACAAACGCTTCCCTCCCAATGATTTTGCTTCCCACTGTTCATTTTGGCCTGGTCCAATATTCACCTAAATAACATTCCTAAAGAGGTTAGAGATTGAATGATAACCAAGGCACTGTAGCATTTAACTATGCATGTCAACACATTTTCTTAGTTACTGAGTTGAATTTTGAAGTGTATTCTACTCTGAAAATGCCTGGGCAAAGCCAAGTTGAATATTGCTTTAGGAATTTTAATAGCAGTTTGTTGTCACTGCTCTGGGGGAGCTCATTCTGAATGGTTTCTGGTTAGCGGGACCATTAGAGGATGTTATTAACACAGCAGAAAATCTACCAGGGTGTGATTATGGTCAGCAAGGCACTGGTAGCGGGTCAGTGGTACAGCCTTCTCCCATTTTCTGGACATGTTCAACAGGGGCAGCTTTTGTACTTTTAAATAACCCGTTCTATTTTGGTAGACCTTTTCTCCCTTCTTTTCTAACAGCGCAGTTTCCGTACAAGACTCACAACTCAACCATCTCCGAGTGGAAAGGAATGACTGGTTGTATAAGTATGTCTGTCACCACTTGGTCTTTGCCTGTCCGGGCTTTGTGGGGGTCTGTTGATTCTTTCAACTTACCTGCCCTCCCTCCAGACCTTTGTCTGCAGTCCTTTGTTGCCCTAAATATTTTTCTCAAAGATCTTTTATTAACTTTTTCTTTTATGCTCTTGTTTTTCTCCCTCTTACCTACTTTGGCATGTGGCCCTGTGGCAAGAGTGAGAAAGAAAAATACATTCTAGTGGTGTAATTGGGTGAAGCAACCACTGAATTTCTCTTCTCTATTAAAAAAAAAAAAAGAAAACACAACTTTTGAACTTTTTCAGTTTCTCTCCTGCTAAATGTTTGTTGAAAGGACACAATGAAATTGATTGAAAAGAACCAGTTTTCCCTCATTAAGACTATCATTGTGAACCTGAGTTTGTGAACTTTGCACTTTTTTGAGAAGAGCAACATTTTTTTCCTTTCTAATTAGTCGCAATTAAGGCAGGGAAAATGGGAGTACCATCAGTTTTCTTTTGATTTCAGTGACTTTCAGATGGATGCTCTGTGGGTGTGAGAGACTGCTAATTGTCTGCCAGTTTCAGCTCACCCTTCTTTCTTGGTAATAAAACCCCTAATTTTTAGCTGGCACATGGTCATCCAGAAGCCAACCTTGTAGCTAGGCATCACTGTTTTTCTAAATTTTGATTAATTGCTTGTAAGTGGAAATACCATGTACAACTTCTTGCAGGTGTCCTGAAGGGGGAAGCCTTCTTTATCCTTTCCTTTTTCCTGAGAGGAATGTAGATGATGGCTGAGCTCAGGCTGTCATCTTGGACCATGAGGTGTGGTTTAGCTCTGGCTGCTATGACAAAAATACTATAGATTGGGTAACTTAAACAACAGAAATTTTTTCTTTGTGGTTCTGAAGGCTGGAAAATCCAAGACCAAGGTACTGACAGATTCAGTGTCTGATGAGGGCTCTCTTACTGGTTTGTGGAAGGCCACCTTCTTGTATCCTCACACAGTGGAGAAACAGATTGTGTCTTCGTATCTGCTCTTATGAAGGCACTAATCTCATTCATGAGGGCTCCACCCTCATGATTTAATCACTTCCCAAAGGCCCCACCTCCCAATACCATACACTGGGGATTAGGGCTTCCATATATGAAATTTTCTGGGAAAAATTCCCAAATGTACAGTTCCTAGCAAGGTGGGAGCCATGCACAGGGGATGGCTTGGATGGGATACCAGGGGCCTCTGGACTGCCTATATGTGAGACAGAAACTCTTATTGTGTGTAAGTAACTCCTGTTGTGTGTGGTTTGCTCTTACATGAAGCTAAGCATAATCTTAACTGGTAAATCTATGAATCTATTTAATCTTGTTTGGTGTCAGGGATTTCTGGGGAGTTTTTTTTCATGTCAGCCTATACATCTCAGGGATGGAGCAGTGCTTTGGTGGACAGAAAAATCTGAACTCTTAGAAATAAAAATGTGTGAGATTTCTGGAGCATATGACATCTTAAACATCATGTGGGAAACCACCATCAGGATTCTTCTTGAGAGCCACAAAAATGCTTTTCTTCTTCCCCTTGGCCTCTTTCTGTCCCATTCTGTAACAATTCTGTCCTAAAGCCATTAAGTAGGTGTATTAGTTTGTTTTCATGCTGCTAATAAAGACATACTCGAGACTGGGTAATTTATAAAGCAAAGAGGTTTGATGGACTCACATTAATGGCTGTAGAGGCCTCACAAGGCCTCTAGGAGTAGGAACCTGAGCACTGCTCTGTATCAAAGCTTGGAGTGACTCCTGGATGGTCCACCTAGAGTGGGTATCAAGCATGAGACAGATTTTTCTGTTTGGATCAAACAATAGATAACAGTGGTAGCGTTTTTTTCTTATTTCTTGTATGCTTGATGCTCTGGCATCTGAGGCCTTGCTAACTGGGGAGGGACTGCTCCTTCCAGGGTAAGCTAATTCCTAGTCCTAACAAAGAACTCACCTAAGGAGCACACCTTTTATATTCAAACTAACTAATCCAAAGCACCTGCACACACACGCTCACACCTCCTCTACTGGACTTTTATACTCCAGGCCAATAGTACACTCCCCTAATCATATCAAAGCCTGATTCTGTCAGAGGCATTTGAACCAAAGAAGCTCTATTTTGAATAGGGGCTAAGTAAAATAAGGCTGAGACCTACTGGGCTGTATTCCCAGAAGGTCAAGGCATTCTTATTCACAGGATGAGATAGGAGGTCATAAAGACCTTGCTGATAAAACGGGTTGCAGTAAAGAAGCTAGCTAAAACCCAACAAAACCAAAATGGCTATGAAAGTAACCTCTGGTCGTCCTCACTGCTCATGATATGCTAGTTATAATGCATTGGCATGCCAAAAGACACTCCACGAGCACCATGACAGTTTACAAATCCCGTGACAACTTTGGGAAGTTACCCTATGTGGTCTAAAATGAGGAGAAACGTTCAGTTCTGGGAATTGCCCACACCTTTCCTGGAAAACATGAATAATCCACCCCCTTGTTTGGCATATAGTCGAGAAATACCTATAAAAATGGGCAACCAGCAGCTCTTGGGGCTGCTCTGCCTAAGGAGTAGCCATTCTTTTATTCTTTTACTTTCTTAATAAAGTTGCTTTCACTTTACGGACTTGCCCCAAATTCTTTCTTGAGTGAGATCCAAGAACCCTCTCTTGGGGTTTGGATCAAGATCTCTTTCCAGTAACAATTCCAGACAACTTAGGACAGTCCCTGCACCCCAGAACCTGCTGAAATTATTCCAAGTAGTCAGTCCTAAGCCTAATTACCCTGCCTTGTCTGTCATTTACCATGGAAAACCACAACAAAGGCTTTTACCACGTTTACCTCCTGCTCCCTCTGCCTCCTGCCTGAATTGGTGGACTCTGGACTTACGTGGAATGGAGAGTGCCTCTTCTTGGGAACTTTGAGTAATAAACTATCTCCTTAATGGCAGTTGTCTCCTGATCCCTTGGCCTCACTATCCTAAATAATAAAACCTACATTGTAAAACAAGGCCTCAGGAAGAGGGGACTTGAAGGCTCTGAGTCAGCTAGGAAAATGGGCAGCTCTTCCTTGAGTCATGTGGACAGATGAGTGATGATTGCCAGGGCTCTTCCTGCTGTATCAGAAGACTAAATTCCCACAAGTGTAACTGTTTCCTCAAAAAGCGTGAAAATTTAACATTGCTGTACTGTCTAATTGAACTGTAATATCTTTTTATTAAAATGTATCCCAACCAACATGAGAAGAGAGCACCTGCTTTTACAGATCTGAACAAACAAGTTTCAAAAGACTTTTTAAGTATTTGCTGATCTGATATCCTGGCATTATAGTGTTAGATTCCTTTTCATTTTTTTCTATAATGTATTTTAATAAATGACATAGTTTACATTTATGCCTCAGAATATATCATAGAATAATTTTTATGTCTAGAAATAAACGCTGATGGCTGATAGTGTGTGTTTATACCACATCCCATTTAAATGGAAAATTTAGGTGAAAAGAACTTCATATCCTAATGAGGAAGAACAAATTGGTACAACCTCTTTGCAGAGACATTTGGCAACATCTATGAGAAAACAAAATGAGGCCCCCGTCAGCTGCTACTCTCTTAATTATGGACTATAGAGAGAATCACGTGTGATGCACCAGAAAAGGTATACAAGCATGGTCATGACAACATGGCTAGTCATATCAAAACAATCCCAAAGTCATCTTATTAGAGAAATCTCAGAAACACTATCTTCAGAGAATGAAAAGCTGGATAACAGCACTAACTTAGCTAAAAGTATGGAAAAAATTGTATGCCTTGTGTAATTCTCTCACAACAAGTTTGTGAGGAAGGCATCATTATTTCCAGTTTACAGATGACCGACTCAGACTCACTGATGGAAAATCAATTTTGTGGAGGCATCTAGTAATGGTCAGGAGTGGGGATGTAACTCTTACTCTCCTCAAAGGACAACACATGGTCTCCTTTTATAGATGATGACTGTTTAGGACTTAAACACTTACAGTTTTTTATGTTGCTAGGATTGTGCCCTTAGGTGTACTCACTCAACAGTCTCTCTTTGAAGAAGCTGATGGTGCAGATGAAATCCCACTGCAAGGTGTCCTGTAGGTGGTAATGGGTCTAGTATGAGGGTCAAGGGCTTATGACTCCTACCTCCTCTTCATTTGCACTCTCTCTTCATTTGAGACTCAATGGGAAACTGCTTTTCCAATATCAATCTAGAAGATCAAACAAGGGAGCAGAAAATGACAAGGAATTAAAGAAAATGGTTCATTGAGCTTCTTTGGTCTCCCTCAGTCCTTCAGCAAAGTTCTCCTGCAACACAGAAATAGTCCCAATGCTTCATTCATAATGTTCCACTTCCTGCTCCATTTCCCGGTGCTCTTTGTGGCAGTTAGGCTGTTTGGATTAGGTGACAGTCGTCATTTCTCTGAGAGGGAAGGAAAAGGTGGGCCAGAACAAACATTTATTGAAGTCCTACTAGGTGCCATCTACTCTCTACAGGATTTCCAGTTTACCCCACAGAACAGTCTGTGAGGAAGGCATTGTGAGTTCCTTTTACAGATGACCAAGAACAGGCTGACGGAGGCTAAGAAAGGATTCCAGTGTCCATACATCAAGAAAGGGACAAGAATGAAGTTACAGCTTTTGCTCTCATCACAATATCCATGCATTCTCAACAGAGGAGATATTGTCCCCAAGGGGCTGAAAATTGATTCTGGGGGGTAGGGGGATGGTAGACGTTACAATGGTTTGTGGCACTACAGTGAACCACACAGCACATAAACAGTTAACACTAAATCTGTGCTATTAAAATTTCATGTTCCAGGCAGGAAGGAGCTAATGATGAAAAAAATGAATGTCTAAAAAGCCTCCTTTGGATCATAATAATGAAAGAAAGTTAAGAAACATTGCATTTACTCGGGGACTTCTGTGGATGATGAGCCACCAAGGCTTAGGGACTAGTCATTTTACACTCCCTCATGGATGCTCACTCAACAACCCCTCTTGGTGATGATGAGGATAATGATGATGGAAGTGAAATCCTGCCCCTAGGGCCAAGAAACCTGTGTATGGGAACCATGTGAGCTGACTGTCTTTTAAGATGGCAGACAGGAGCTCAGTCAGACAACAGGTATTTCTTCTGGGAGAGACAATATTAATGTTTTTAAAACTAATGTGATCATACTCTTAAGTTGTATATCCTTTAACCTTAACCTTCATCCAAGTAACTTGTTGTGAAATCTGTTGTTTAGGTCGGGTTATAGAAAGTTAGGAGAGGTTAAGTAAATCAGGGGAACTATGTTGTTAATGCCTGCTCACTAATAGAACCTGGAATTTCATTAAAGCTTTGTGCCCTGAGGCCGCCAGGAATCTGAGTGCTCTAATCTCCCTGGCACTCATGTTCCAGTCTGCACCACAGATACCAAGATGTTGGAGTTTCTATTGTGATGCATTTGTTCAATAAAATATCCCAGCATTTAACATAGGTATACATGAATCCATCCCAATATGAATAAAAGTTTGAGTTAATAAAGAAATGGGTGAGAGGAGGAAAATTTTGTCTTTTTGAAATAATTCTAAGTGAAATATGTAACTATCTGCTCTCCCTGAGGTCAAGCTTAATTCTGCACCCCACTTACTGAGGGCAGGGCTGATTTAGTGACTTCCTTCTAAAGAACAGAGTAGGGAATGAAAAAGTTATTAGAAACTTGGCAGACACCACTTTAACCAAGTGATGAAACATTATCACCAGTGACTTCATGTGGGCATTATGTAAACCCAGATATGATGTGACAAGAAGAGCACTTCAACTCTGTGGTATTCTTTCTCAAAACCCATAACACTAGTCTAATCACAAGAAAAACTAAGTCTGTAATCCTCAAGACTATCAGTTATGAAAATTGTCTGGCAGTTCCTCACATGGATTGAGTTATATGACCCAGCAATTCCATTCCTAGGTACACACCCAAGATCAACACATGTGTCTACATAAAAACATATATACAAATGTACGTAGCAACCTTATTTGCAATAGCCCAAAACTGGAAACAACCCAAATGTCTACTAATTGATGAATGTGTTTAAAATGTGATATATTATGATTATTCTTTGCCAGTAAAAGGAATGAAGTGTGGATATGCCATAATATAGATGAACCATCAAAACATATGTGAAGTGAAAGAAGATATATGCAAAAGACCAAATATTATATAATTGCATTTACATGAAATTTCTGGAGTAAAGAAATCCACAGAGACACCAAGCATATCTGTGGTTTGAGGCTCGGGGTGGGAGCAAGGATTAATTGCATTCAAGCATGATGAGACTTTTTGGAGTGATGGAAATGTCTAAAAATTAATTATGGTATGGTTGAACAACTCTATACATTTAATAAAATTCATCAAATTATACCCTTTAAATGCATAAATTGTATTGTCTATGAGTTTACCTGCAAGAGAGCTGTTAAAAATATATTGATCTGGCCTTCTGATATTGATATGATATACTTGCTTCATATAAACATGAATGTATACAACTGTTGCTATATCCCAATCTGCTAACTCTTTCCTGTGTTCCTCCAAGCAATGACTATCCCCTTTCCCCTCATGGTTCCTTGGGTTTTGCTTGTATGCAAAATTTGATAACTTCTGATCCTTCCACATCCTCCAATTATGGCAGTGGCTTGAGAGTTGATCCATGACAAAGTCCAGAGCCTGCCCTGTGTGACTAGATGCCAACATTACTAGCTTCTTCATTCTTCTGGGCCACATAACTCCACTTGGGGAACCTAAATGGAACTACCTTTATGGGTGTCAGTATGGCAATACCTAGCAAAGGGTTACATAGGTATACACCCTTTGCACCAACAATTCTCTTTTAGAAGTTTATCTTCAGGACATAGTGGAAGATGTTGATGAGGATCCAGTGTTAAGGCCTCTCATCCTGATAATTCCCTTCCTTCGCTGCAAAGCCTGAATTTAGAGACCAAATGGGACATAAGGCCATAAAGGGGCAGAAGGAAGAGGGAAACATAGTTGTCAGCACACACAAACTCTCTCTCATACAACAATCGTGTTCTGTTATCACAATACCAGAATTCTCCTAGGAGGACACATTCTGCTCACCAGTACAAGCAGCTACAGGAACTGTGCTCAGAACTGTGCTCTTCTGTAACAGTGCACAGACTCTGAAAAGGTTTCATCCACAGAATGTCAGTAATAGGAACTATCAGAAAGAGGTGCAAAGGGGCACTTACTCTACGATAGCACAAATATTTATAGCCAAAAATGTACAGTTACATATTTTGCATAATTCTCTCAGAAGTCTGTGAGGAAGGCATCATCATTTCCAGTTTACAGATGACCAACTCAGACTCACTGATGGAAAATCAATTTTGTGGAGGCATCTAGTAATGATCAGGAGTGGGGATGTAACTCTTACTCTTCTCAAAGGACAACACATTGTCTCCTTTTATAGAGGATGATCGTCTAGGACTTAAACACTTGTAGTTTTTATGTTGTCAGGATTATGCCCCTGTGGATACTCACTCAACAACCTCTCTGTCTTTGAAAGAGCTGATGGTGCAGATGAAATCCCACTGCAAGGTCCTATAGGTGGTAATGGGTCTGGTATGAGGGTCAAGGGCTTGTGACTCCTGCCTCTTCCTCATCTGCACCCTCTCTTCATTTGAGGCTCAATAGAAACTGCTTTTCCAAATCAATGTAGAAGATCAAATGAGGGGGCAGAAAATGACAGGGGATTGGTTTGATGATCTCACCTCACCCCAATATCTCAGCAAACCATCCTGCAACACAGAAATGGCCCCAAAGGTTCATGTATAATGTAAGTGTGAGCACATGCTCCATCTTCCTGCTCCCCTTCCAGGTGGTCTCTGTGGCAGTTATGCTGCTTGGTTTAGATAACAATCATCACTTCTCTGGGAGGGAGGAAAAAGGTGGGCCTGGATGACCACTCATTGAAGTTCTACTAGGTGCCATCTACTCTGTATGGGATTTCTCATTTACCCCACAGAAAACTTGTCTAAGGAAGGCATTGTGAGTCCCCTTTTACAGATGAGCAAAATCAAAGTAGAATGGCAAAGGATTCGATCGCCACAGAAACTGACAGAGCCAGGGATAGTAGCTGGCAGCCTGGGCATCTTAAGTGCTGGTGGCAGATCTTTAGCAAATGTATCTGGACACATACTGTTGAGGAAGTTAATGTATGTCCTCCCTGTGTTTACCCTCCTTGCATTTCCAGTAAGGAACCAGGCTGGGTGTTCTTCCCCTTGCCTTAGGGGAGGTTTATGGCAGGGTTGGGAGTCAAAGATGTCTGACTCCAGTTTCTCCCATTCTTTAGGAAAACTTAAGGGAAAGATTGGGCTGCTTGTTATCTGGTAGGAAAGGGAGGGCCTCTGAGGACACAGAGAAAGGAGAGGAAGAGAGATTTATCCCAGATCTGGATGAGGCCAGAGATCTACTTTTCCCTCCAGGAGTAAGGATCTGGGCACTGCTCTGTATCAGCCCTTAGGTTTGATCAGTATATGGTCCATTGAAATTGGGCATCCAGCCATGAGACCTATTTTTCTCTTTGGATAAAAGGATGGATGGAACAGGGTCAGGGAGTCCTTAAGGCACCAAGCCAATTAGGCAAATGGTCAGCTGAGCACTGAGCAGTAGGGACACATGATTGATGATGGCAGGGAACTCTCAGGCTGTTAACTAGAGTATAAGTTCCCACAAGTGGGACTGCTTCCTCAAAGAGCATGAATATTAAACGTTAGTCTAATTCACCTTAAAATCTATTTACTAATTTGTCACAATGAAATACAAGATATGAACACTCATTTTTCAAGATCTGTACACATAATGGGTTTCTCTATATTATTAATATTTGCTAATGTGATATACTTTTGTTGGAATATTAGATTATTTTTCATTTTCCATATTGTATTTTCCTATAAATGGCATATTTCACATTTAAATTACCAAATGCAAAGAGAATGATCCCGCTTTATGCCTCAAATATCTGCTGGAATAATTATATTGTTTGAAAAGAAAACTCAATCAGTGAGTTGGTGTTTATGCTGCATCCTCTTTAAATGAAAAATGTGGGGCCGTGAAAACTCCATACATTGCCTAGGGAGGACAAATTGGTACAAACTCTTTGCAGAGGCATTGGCAACATCTATGAGAGAAGAAAGCCAGGCACCTGTCACCCACTGTCCTCTTAGGCCTGGACAGCATATATGTAAGATAGTCAGGATAGCATGGCTAGTCGTATTTAAAGGAATATCAAATCACCTTATTAGATATATCTAAGTAATACTATTTTCAGAGCATGAAAAGTTTCAAAAGAGCACTTACTCTATGATGTTATTTATATATTTATAGCTAAAAACATGTATATTTTGCATTATTCTGTCATAACTCCGTGGATAAATCATTATTCCCATTTTGAAGTTTACTATATTAAACTTGCTGATGTAAAATCAATTTTGCAGACTCATCTAGTAAGGAACAGGAATGCCATTCTAACTCTTACCCTCCCCAAAGGACACCTAGCTGTCGTCTTTATAGATCATAACCATTTAGGATGTACACACTTATAATTTTACATGTTTTTAGTACTGTGCTCTCGTGAGTACTCACTCAACAACCTCTGTGTCTTTGAAGAAGCTGATAATGCAGACGAAATCCTGGTGCAGGGTCCTGTAGGTGCTATTGGGTCTGGTGTGAAGGTCAAGGGCTTGTGAGTCCTGCCTCCTCTTCATCTGCACTCTGTCTTCATTTGGGTGCTCAACAGAAACTGCTTTTCCAATATCAATCTAGAAGATCAAGCAAGGGGGCAGAAAATGACAGGGGATTAAAGTAAATGTTTTAATTATCTCCTTCCCTTTCCCCGATCCCTCCTGCAACACAGGAACAGTTCCCAAAGCTTCATTCATAATGCAAGTGTGAGTGGGTTTAACTTCTTACTGCTTGCTGTGTTTCCAGGTGGACTCCATGGCAATTGTGCTGTTTGGCTTAGGTTAACAGTCATCACTTCTCTAGGAGGGAGGAGAAAAGTGGGTCAGTATGAACATTTGTTGATGTCCTACTAGGTGACATCTATGGTGTACAGGATTTCTTATTTACACCATAGACTAGTTATGTAAGGAAGGCACAGTGAGTCTCCTTTTACAGATGACTAAGGGCAAGCTGACAGAGGCTAAGAAAGGATTTCAGCGTCACACATCAAGTAAGGGGCAGGAATGTGGTCCAATCCTTGCTGTCATCACAGTATTTCATGCATTGTCAACAGAGGTGACATTATGCCCAAGCGGCTGAAAATTTGCTTTTGATGGTAAGGAGTATGGTAGACATTACAGTGGTTTGTGGTCCTGCAAAGTACCACAGTACATAAACAGTTACCACTTTACCTGTGGTATTAAAATTTTACATTCTTGGCAGAAAGGATGTGTGAGGAAGAACATGTCTAAAAGTCCTCCAAAACAGGGACAAGAATGAAAGAAAGTGAGAGAAACACTGCTTATGCCCAGTGACCTCTTATGTAGATGATGGGCCACCAGGGCTTTGGAACTGATCATTTTACTCTCCCCCCCAGATGCTCACTCAACAACCCCTCTTGGTCATGATGATGTTGATGGTGATGATGGTGGTTGAAATGAAATCCTCTCTCTGGGCACAAGAGACCTTGATATGGGGACCATATGAATTGACTGGCTCTTAAGGTGACAGACAGGGAGGGGCTCAATCAGAACAACAAATGTTTCCTCTGAAACAGATGACCTGGAGGGTAGAAAATTAATGTTGACAAAACTAGTATGAGCAAGAAATGCTCTAATTTGCATCTCTTTTCATCTTAACATTTATTTAAGTAGCCTATTATTTAATGTATAATTTAGATTAAATTATGGGAAGTTAGGAACAGTTAAGTAAATCAGACAAATTGCTTTGTAATGCCTGCTCAGTAATAGAAACTGGAATTTCATTAAGGCATTGTGTCCTAAAGCCACCAGGAATTTGAATGCTCTAATCTCTCTGTGCTCACATGCAATACTGCCCACGGTATTGCTTAATTTATTTATATAATGAACTATATTACTTTAAAACTATACTAAATTATATAATATATAATATAAAATTATTAAATATTTAAAATTAATTTTAATATATTTATATTAAATTATATTGAATATATTATAATATTAAATATATAATAAATATAATTAACATATTTAATATATTGAATATATTCAATAAAATTGCATATTTGATATATTTAATATTATATTTAATTTAATATATTTAATTTAATATTTAATATATTTAATACTTAATATATTTAATATGTTTAATACTTAATATATTACATATATTAAAATTACATTATAAAATAGTAATATTAACTTAGATTATAATATTAAATTATAAGAGTCTAATTATCATGACATGTGAAGCATTCCCAGTAATCAGTAAGGAGAAATGGCCTAATGATGTGATAAGTAGAATCTAAGTATGCCCCCAGTGATTCTTGTTTCTTGTTATTTACTCCTTTGTATAATCTGTCTCATTGTGTGTGAGCTGGAGTTAGTGAGTTGCTTCTAATTGGTATCCACAGTGGTATAGTTTGAATGTGTCCTCCAAAGTTCATTCGTTGGAAACCCGATCCCAATATAAAGGTGTTGGAAGTTGGGATGTTTAAGATGTCTAGGGTCATGGTGATTCTGCACCAATAAACAGATTAATGCCATTATCGTGGGAGTAGGTTATTCATAAAAGGATAACTTTGTTCCCCCTCTTGCTGTCTCTCTTCCTCTCTTTGCCCTTCTGCCATGGGATGATACAATAAGAAACCCTCACCAGATGCCAGCCCCTCGATCTTGGACTTCCCAACCTCCAGAACTGTGAGCCAATAAATTTCTGTTCATTACAAATTACACAGTCTGTGACATTGTTCTAGCAGCACAAAAATGGATTAGGAAAATGTGTACCGAAGAAGTGGGGTTTTGAAATAACAAATAGCTGAAAATGTGAAAGTGGCTTTGGAACTGGGTAATAGAGGCTGGAAGAGTTTAGAGGAGCCAGCTAGCAAAAGCCTACATTACCAGAAATTCTGGTGAGGGCTCAGAAGAAGAGTATGGCTATAAGAAAAGTCTGAATTTTCTTAGAGATTACCGAAGTGATTGTGATCAGAATGTTAGTAGAAATATGGACAGTAAAGACCATTCTCATGAAGCCTTGGATGGAAATTAGGAATATATTATTGGAAACTGGCATAGAGGCAATTCTTGTTATAAATTGGCAAAGAACTTGACTGAATTGTTTTGATGCCCAAGGGCTTTATGGAAGGCAGAATTTAAGGTGATGAACTAAAGTATCTGGCAGAAGAAATTTCTAAGCAAAGCATTGGAGGAACTGTGTGGCATCTTATAACTGCATACAGTAAGATGTAAGAAAAGATAAATGATTTAAAGTCAGAATTTATAATTTATAATTAAAAAGGGAATCAGAGGGCCGGGCACAGTGGCTCACACCTGTAATCCCAGCACTTTGGGAGGCTGAGGTGGGCAGATCACCTGAGGTCAGAAGTTCAAGACTGGCCTGGTGAACACGATGAAACCTTGTCTCTACTAAATATACAAAAATTAGCCAGGCGTGGTGGTGAGTGCCTGTAATCCCAGCTACTTGGGAGGCTGAGACAGGAGAATCACTTGAACCCAGGAGGCGGAGGTTGCAGTGAGCTGAGATCACGCCATTGTGCTCCAGCCTGGGCAACAAGAGTGAAACTTCATCTCAAAAAAAAAAAAAAAAGTTATCAGAACATAAATATTTGGAAAATTCACATTCACATCATATAAAGAATGAAAAAGCATGCAAGGGTGCAGCCAAGTGACTCTTTGATATTGGGATTAGCATGGATAGAAGGAAGCCAGGTGCTGTTCATCAGAACAGTGCATTGGGGAAAGACTCTGAAGGCATTTCAGAGATACTCAAAGTTGCCCCTTTCCTTCAAGTCCATAGATCTAGGAGGGCAGAATGGTTTCAAGGGACAGGCCTGGGGTGTCCCTCATGTGCTCACTGCTCAGAGTCATCTTGAGACTCTGATCCCTGCATTCTAGTACAGTGCTGCTTGGCAGCCCCAGCTGTAGCTCAAGTGGACCTAGGTGTGCTCAGGCTGCTCCTGTGAAGGGTGCAAATTGTAAGCTTTGGTGGTTCCCACATGGTGCTAATTCTGCAGGTGAGCAGAATGCAAGAGCTGTGGGGGCACTGCTTCCTCCACCTAGATTTTAAAGGGTGTATCAGACATCCTTGTGACCCAGGCAGAAACCTGCTGCAGGGGCAGAGGCACTACAGAGTTCTCACTAGGGTAATGCCTAGTTGAGCCACAGGCATGGGGTTGCCACTGAGACCATGAACCTGTAAACCCATCAGTGTGCAGCCCCAGCCTAGAAGATCTGCAGGTGGGATACTCCAACCCATGAGAGCTGCTGCAAGGGCTAAGCCCAACAAAGCCATAGGGGTGGGGCTTCCTGAGTCCTTGGGGGCTTAACCCATACCCCAGTGTGCTCAGAAGGTGGGACATGGAGTCAAAGATTATTCTCTAGCTTTGAGATTTAATGTTGTTTGCGCCGTTCAGTTTTGCACTTACTTGGGACCAGTTACTCTTCTTTTCTTGCCTATTTTTCCTTTTTGGAATTAGAATATCTTATGCCTGTCTCACTGTTTAATTTTGGAAATAGATGACTTGTTTTGATTTTATAGGCTCACAGCTTGAGGGAATTTGCCTCAGAATAAATCATGCCTTGAGTCTCATCCATATTTCATTTGGATGAGACTTTGGACTTTTGAGCTGGCACCTGAACAAGTAAAGACATTGGGGCTACTGGGATGGAGTCAGAATATTTTGCATGTGAGAAGGTCATGAATTTTATGGGCCGGGGGCAGAATGCTGCAGTATGAATGTGTCCCCTAAAGTTTGTGTATTCAAAACTTGATTCCCAATGTGTAAGTGTTGGTCTATCTGAGTACTTCTTCCTCAAATTTCTTTGTCACCAATTTTCCAATCATGTTCTTTCCAAGTTCCTGATGATGCAGCCAAAGTATTGTCCACAGACCATGAAGGTTATGTATAGAAATGGCAGGTCCAGCCATTTGTCCAAGCAAAGTGATCAACCAGATACACTGCTCAAAGTTCTGCCCACTGGGAGAGTTTCCATTCACCATTCACCATTGTCCTTCAGGGTGCTACAGTTGTCCACTTTTGAGTAGTGCCTGCATATCATGCAGAATCATCTGTAAACCAAACTTCTCTTTCTCTGTCAACTGATCATAGGGAACTTAGATAATAGGTACAGGCTCGGAGAAAGAAAGGAGTGTGGCAAAAATGAGGACCATGGGCATTTGAGCTGCTTCCTCATGTAACTTATGCCTTCAGTGCCTGCTTGAGGTCGATTTCATATATACTACTTACCTTTGATAATGGAGTGCTGCTGTACATACCCGACTTTATGGCTATGTGGGTTGGATAACACACAGGTCATGGTGGGCAGCTCAGGTCACATGAAAACTTGGTTGTTTCCATTCTCTACTAAGGCCCATTAGCAGCCAAGAGCTGTTTCTCAAAAGAAGAGTAGTTATCTGGGAAAGATGGCAGGGCTTGTGTTGCCATTCACCTATGGGGGCCTGCCAAGAGTTCCTAACAGCATCCCTATCTGTCACTGACACCTCAAGCACCATTGGATCTGCTTGATCATATGGCCCAAGTGGCATAGCAGCTTGCACAGCAGCCTGGACCTATTTCAGAGCCTTCTCTTGTTGTAGGCCCTATTCAACACTAGCAGCTTTTCAGGTCAGTAAATGGATCAGAGTTACACACCCATATGAGGAGTGTGTTGCCTCCAAAATCCAAAGAAGCCCACCAGATGGTGTACCTCTTTTTTGGTTGTAGGAGAAACCAGGTGCAACTATTCATCCTTCACCTTAGAAGGGATATGTCAACATGATCCACACCTCTGAGCTTCTAGAAATTTGACTGAGGTTGAATATGCCACTTTTTATCTCTGAGGAGAAGAGAAAGCTAATATCCATATAATGTTCTATTCTTTAAACTAGTAGGTTAAGACAAAAACTGATAAGAATAATTATTTATAAGGGAACAGAGTAGCAGCTTAGGATGGAAGCTGATCATGTATATTCTCTTAAAAATGTAATACCTATTTACCGGTCTGATGCACTGAAAAAGTTAAGAAACAGTGGCCAAGCCAGTAGCCATGAGCAACTCTAGTACCCAGACTGAGTCCTGTAAAAATATTACCCACTAAACGGTGCAAGGAAAAATGGCTGAATCCAAGTCTGTGGTCAAGCTGTACCAGATAAGTCTGGACTGAATGATCATACCAGCGAACATGTCAAAAAGACTCAGAAGCCAACCTGGTAGGACTTCCACAGACCAAAAAAGAACAATTTGAGCATCAAAAACATTAGTGCCTACAGTGAGTTAAAACACATCACATACAGAAACATCTCTGAGTCGTGATGACACTCTAAAAGAAAAAACACAAAACCAACTCACTGCTTATCTGTGGAGGATCCTACAGAAACAGTACTTATTCTTAAAACTGGAAATACTGCAAAATGAATAAATATTTGTCCTTCCCTTCCTGTGTGTGCCATACCTCAGTTAAGCCTAATAGTTGGCGGGGGTGGGGAAGAAGTTTCTCTTATAGAAAATGTCCAGCTAATAAATGCAGAAGAAATTGTAGAATCTAAACATCATCATTTAAAAATTTTTAATGAAATGCAGATCTTGGTAAAGATCTTCAGAGATTGTAAAAAATCATGAGGTAAAAAGCAGATGGGAAATTTCATAATGGGTGGATCAGTCTAACAATACCTGAGCCTAGTGCTCAATCTTAATGTCAAGGTAGGAGTGACAAGCAGACACAATGAGGCTCCTGGTATGCCTATGAATTGAATGCTTGTGTCCTCCCAGAACTCATATGTGGAAACCCTAATCTCCAATGCAACAGTATTTGCAAATAGGACCTTTGGGAAATAATTAGATCATCAAAGTGGAGCCCTCATTATGAGATTAATGTCCTTATAAGAAGAGACACAGAGAGCTTGCTTGCTCTCTGCATGCACACACCAAGGAAAGGCCATGTGAGGACATAACCAGGAGGAGGATCCTCACCAGGAACCCAACCATACTGCCACCCTGATTAGACTTCTAGCTTCCAGACTCATGAGAAATAAATGTTTGTTATTTAAGCGACCTAGTCTGTGGTAATTTGGTAAAGCAGCCTGAACTAAGACTTGGTGTAAGGATAAGGAAGTGTGTAATACATCTGAGGTACTGTTGCCAAAAACTCCTGAACTGGATGAAGCCTCTAATTCTACTAATTTACAGAAAATAGGAGGGGCCAGAGCAATGTAAGTACCGGCACAACAGGGATACAATCAGCAAAATCGGGAATGTAAACTCCGCAAACCAAAGATCTAGTGTAATAAGCAAAGACGGGTTGAGTATCCCTAATCTGAAAATCCAAAATCTGAAATGCTCCAATGAGCATTTCCTTTGAACATCATGTCAATGATAAAAAAATTTTCAGATTTTGGAGACTTTTGGATTTGCAGATTAGGGATACTCAATATGTAAATTGAAAAGCAGAAACAGAGAAAGGACTGTCTTTAGATTAAAAGAGATTTAAAACTCCAGAGAGTTAAATTAATGAGAACATAAAAGAAAGTCAAATTAAAACATAATGAGATGCCACCACATGTACACCAGAAAAAAAAAAAGATGGAAAACACCGAGTGTTGGTGAAGATATGGAAGCTGTGTAATTCTCACAGCACTGGTGAAAATATAAATTCAACAACCACTTTGAAAAAGTGCTTGGCAGTATTGACTGAGCTGATCATACATACACCCTACAACTCAGAAACTTCATTCTTAGGTCTGGGAAAGGTATGCATCCAAAAGAAAGAAAAATAAATGTTTATCCAAAGATATGTGTAAGACATTCATAATGCTGTTATTCATAATGTCAAAAACTGGAAAAAATCCACATAGCCGATATGCTTATTGTGAAATATCCACTTGATGTAACAGTATCCACCAATGATGATGAATGATCTACTGCTCTAGACAACAATAAATGTAAATCTCACATACAGTATGTTGACTGAATGAAAAAATTAGAAAAGAGAACATGATGTGTGATTCTAGGCATTTTTCTTCTAATTTCCCATTATAGTTTGGGCTACATAAAAAATTCAACATCCCATGTTTTCTCATTTGAAGGTAGTTAGGGCTATCGCATATTATCTACAGGTTAACCTCAGAGAGGCACATATCCTCTGAGCCCTTGAAAAGTGAAGCACTACAGATATGAACATGGCTAATACTGTTGATATGGTTTGGCTGTGTCCCCATCTAAATCTCAATTTGAATTGTATCTCCCGGAATTCCCACATGTTGTGGGAGGGACCCAGGGGGAGGTAATTGAATCTTGGGGGCCAGTCTTTCCCATGCTATTCTCATGCTAGTTAATGAGTCTCACGAGATCTGATGGGTTTATCAGGGGTTTCTGCTTTTGCTTCTTCCTCATTTTCTCTTGCTGCCACCAGGTAAGAAGGGCCTTTTGCCTGCTGCCATGATTCTGAGGCCTCGCTAGCCATGTGGAACTATAAGTCCAATTAAAACCCTTTTATGTTTCCAGTTTCGGGTGTGTCTTTATCAGCAGTGTGAAAACGAACTAATACAGTAAATTGGTACCAGTAAAGTGGGGCATTGCTGAAAAGATAACCAAAAATGTGGAAGCAGCTTTGGAACTGGGTAACAGGCAGAGGTTGGAACAGTTTGGAAGGCTCAGAAGAAGACAGGAAAATGTGGGAAAGTTTGGAACCTCCTAGAGACTTGTTGAACGGCTTTACCCAAAATGCTGATAGTGATATGGACAATAAGATCCAGGCTGAGGTGGTCTCAGATGGAGATGAGGAACTTGTTGGGAACTGGAGTAAAGGTGACTCTTATTATGTTTTAGCGAAGAGACTGGCAGCATTTTGCCCCTGCCCTAGAGATTTGTGGAACTTGGAACTTAAAAAAGATGACTTAGGGTATCTGGCAGAAGAAATTTTTAAGCAGCAAAGCATTCAAGAGGTGACTTGGGTTCTATTAAATATACTTCACTTTATAAGGGAAGCAGAGCATAAAAGTTTGGAAAATTTGCAGCCTGACTATATGATAGAAAAGAAAAACCCATTTTCTGGGGAGAAGTTCAAGCTGGCTGCAGATATTTGTGTAAGTAGCAAGGAGCCTAACGTTAATTCCCAAGACCATGGGGAAAATGTCTTCAGGCCATGTCAGAGACCTTCACCGCAGCCCCTCCCATCACAGGCCTGGAGGCCCAGGAGGAAGAAGTGGTTTCATGGACAGGGCCTAGGGTCCCTAGGCTGTACACAAGGGTCCCAGCTGTGGCTGAAAGGAGCCAAAATACAGCTCGGGCTGTGGCTTCAGAGGGTGGAAGCCCCAAGCCTCGGCAGCTTTCATGTGGTGTTAAGCTTGCAGGTGCACAGAAATCAAGAATTGAGGTTTGGGAACCTCCCATCTAGATTTCAGAAGATGTATGGAAACTGCTGGATGCCCAGGCAAAAGTTTGCTACAGGGGCGGGGCGCTCATGGAGAACCTCTGCTAGGGCAGTGTGGAAGGAAAATGTGAGGTTGGAGCCCCCACACAGAGTCCCTACTGGGGCGCTGCCTAGTGGAGCTGTGAGAAGAGAGCCATGATCCTCCAGACCCCAGAATGGTAGATCCACTGACAGTTTGCACCATATGCCTGGAAAAGTCACAGACACTCAACACCAGCCCATGAAAGCAGCCAGGAGGCTGTACCCTGCAAAGCCACAGGGGTGGAGCTGCCCAAGACCATGGGAACCCAGCTCTTGCATCAGTGTGACCTGAATGTGAGACCTGGAGTCAAAGGAGATCATTTTGGAGCCTTAAAATTTGACTGCCCCACTGGATTTTGAACTTGCATGGGCCCTATAACCCCTTTGTTTTGGTCAGTTTCTCCCATTTGGAGTGGCTGTATTTACCCAATACCTCTAGCCCCATTCTATCTAGGAAGTAACTAGCTTGCTTTTGATTTTACAGGCTCATAGGTGGAAGGGACTTGCCTTGTCTCAGATGAGACTTTGGACTGTGGACTTTTGGGTTAATGCTGAAATGAGTTAAGACTTTGGGGGACTGTTGGGAAGGCGTGATTGGTTTTGAAATGTGAGGACATGAAATTTGAAGGGGCCAGGGGCGGAATGATATGGTTTGGCTGTGTCCCCATTGTCCCCATCAAAATCTCAAATTGTATCTCCCAGAATTCCCACATGTTGTGAGAGGGACCCAGGGGGAGGTAATTGAATCGTGGGGGCCAGTCTTTCTCATGCTATTCTCGTGATTGTTAATGAGACTCATGAGATATGATGGAATTATCAGGGGTTTCCGCTTTTGCTTCATCCACATTTTCTCTTGCTGCTGCCATGTAAGAAGAGCCTTTCACCTCCCACCATGATTCTGAGGCATCTCCAGCCATGTGGAACTGTAAGTCCAGTTAAACCTTTTTTTGTTCCTAGTTTTGGGTATGTCTTTATCAGTTGCGTTAAAACAAACGAATACAGCTGTGTATAATGGACATGCAGCTAGGTATGAGACAGGAGACATACTTGGCCTCAGAGCCAGACCTATCCCACTAACTCTAGGTGCCCTTGAGTAAGTCACCACACTGCATCTATACTCACCTGGCAAAGAGGGACTGAGTATCCCTGCCTCCAGCAAGATCTCAAGGACAGAGAGCAATGTGATTCCCATCTGGAAAACCACTCTGAGTTCCTAAAAGGGAAAATAATTCATTCATTATGGGGAGTCCAAGAAATTGTCTACATAAACAGCCAAGTTGGCTAGTACAAATAACTATGATGTTTATTAATGTTTTTATTTTTAAAATTATTACTTTTTCTTAAATAAATACCATCTGGTACAATGTAGAATGACTTCAGAAACACAGATAAAAGAGCTATGGTCTCAATGTTACACCGGCCACTATGGGCTGACATAGTTCAACAAATGTCTGTTTTTTTCTTCCTAAGTGTACTGGTTAGGAGTGTGGGCTCTGGATACAGACTAGAGACAAACCCTACCCTAGGTCTGCCATGTAAAAACCTTGTGACTTTGAATACCTTTATTTCACTGTAAATCACTCAAAGTCTTGTCAGTAAAACCAGGATTATATAGTACTTACAATAGAGGACAAAACCATGTTTTACATATACCACGGAACTTAAAATAAAAATTAAAAAAAGTCTTTGTGTTCTGGCTTTTAAAAATATAAATGGCCAGGGATCACATTAATTTGAAAATTCTAAGACAGAGATATTGGGGAAAGAAAGCTTAATAGTCTTCCAACTAAATCCTATTTATCAACTCAGGTATTTTTTAAATTTTAATTTTAACTGACAAATACTTGTATATACTATGGGGTACACTGTAATGTTTTGATATATGTTTACATTGTGGAAAGATTAAATCAAGCCAATTCAGTAAATTCGATAAAGCTTAATAGTCTTACAAATGAGTTGTCTTTTTCCTTTTTCTTACTTATTTATTTATGATCCAGATACTCATTCTTTATTATAAAAATGGCATATTTTCCTCCAATCTGTTGGAGTCCTCTACCTTTGTTTGTGGTATCTTTTGTTAAATAATAATTTTTAATCTTGCTGTCAAATTTACCTATCTTTGCCTTATATGGCTTTTGATTTTACTTATTTTTTTAATTTTTTTTTTTTAACTTTGATTTTAGTTTCAGGAGTACGTGTGAAGGTTTGTTATATAGGCAAATTGTGTGTCACGGGGGTTTGGTGTTTAGATTATTTTGCCACTCAGGAAATATGCATAGTACCCAATAGATAGTTTTCAATCCTTACTCTCCTCTCTGTCTGCCCTCAGGTATGAATATTAGTCATCAACTGATGCATTTTTAAAATCACTTTTTTTTCACTACAACCACTGTTGGCTGACTAATTACCTTAAGAATGCCTCAAAAGCACTTGGAAGGACTGATCTCAGAAAACAGCCCACCATTTCTCTGCATGGCCAAACAAAGAGCCGAGGGGTCCTCCTTGACTGTGCCTTATCCCCACACACTCCACGCACACAGCCACTGCAGGTCCCCCCTGCCCTACCTCCAAACACGACCTGTCCAGGTCTAACCCTTCCTTTGTACACAGCTGCAGTCCTGGTGCCATTCACCTGTGCCTCTTCCCTGAATTTCTGCAATATTCTTCTAATGGTTATCCCCACTCCTCATTTTGTCCCTCTTCAGTCCAGTCTCCACACGGTGGCCAGAGTCACTTTCTGACAAGAATCAGATCACGTCACTCCTGTACTCTAAGCTTCCTCACTCAGAATAAAACCCAAACTCCTTACAGGATCCAAACCATGTGACTCTTGTCTGCCCTTTCAACCTCATCTCCCACCTGTCTGCACTTATGTACCAAGCTTCAGCCAGTCCAACTTGTCCTCTGCTCCTAGATCAGTGGTGCCCACACACAGCACAGGGACACTGACAAAATGGCCTCTCCATGCCTGGCTTCTCCCTGTTGTTCAGGACTCAGCTCAAGTGTCACTTCCTGAGAAAGAGCTTCACTGACAACCCCATCTATAATAATCCCTGTCTCAGTCATTTTCTACTCTACCTGTTAATTTTTTTCAAAACACAAATCCCCATATGAAATTGCCCTGCTCATTGATTTGTGTACCTGCTTATTGCTAGTTTCCCCAAACTAGAATGATAGCTCCAGGGATTCTTGTTTTATTCTCTGTGATGTTTCTTCAGTGTCTCACACATAAATCACTGAATAAAAATTACTAAATTGGAAAAATTGTTGCCTACTGGACACACAAGAGAAGACACAGAAATTTAAAGCTGAGTAGCAGGAGCAACTACCAATGAAATTAGACATCAAAGAATTAAAACTTTTCATAGACCTTGTTGCCATCCACGGTAGTGCTTTTCAAGCATGGATGAGTAACAGAAACAACAAAAGAAATTACTCAAAATGTAGACACCTCTCACCTCACCTCCCTGATTTTGATTCTGCAGATCTAGGATGGGCCCAAGTATCTGCAATTTTAGCAAGCAGCCGTGGACAAATCTGATGAAGTGGTCCATAGATCACACTTGTAAAAATCCTGACCTAAACAGCTCAGAGTTGGGTACCATAAATTTAATGCCCACCATACAAAGTCGTGGGATATCTGCAGTTACTCTGTTAATATATTAGCTGAAAGTGCACTGTTTCTTCCCCACCACATAAGACTACAGATTGCCACATGGGATCACACTTAAATTTCAGTTCCTGGGTGGTCTAGAGGTGTGAGGATTATTATCCTGTTGGATAGACAAAGCTGGCCGAAAGGTATGACTTGCCTAAAGTGTCGCCATGATGTGACTTGGGTCTCTTTTCTGTTGCTCCAGTAACCTAAGAGGCTTTCAGAGTCTCTGATGCTAAACTAGAAGAGAGAGTAAGGGGATAAGAAAGCACGTGGAATAGAGAAGAAAGTAAGAGGATGAGAAAGCACATGAAATGCAGGAGATGGGGAGATGATGTCTGGCCTATCACCACTCAGTTAACTGGAAGCTCTGTAATGATGCTTTTCCTCTTCCTCAACTCCATCTCAGAACCCCTCCCACACACAGCAGTGACCCTGAAGCTCACACATAATGGAAATGTGGGCTTATTCCTGCTTGATGTTACATTTCCAAGTATTCGCTCTAGTAGTTAGTCCATTATGTTAATGCCAGAGGCATTCCATTGACAGAATGGAGGAGGCAAGTTGGAATGGGGAATTACCATTTGCTGATGGTCTTCTAGGTACCACACACTGTAGGTTATTTTCAGGCTTTTTCTCTTCAAGCCCTCAAAGTGATGTTCTGAGACTGACATCAGAGCTTCCTTTCTACAGGTGAGGGATAATAGGCTTAGAGGACCAAGTACATATTCAAGGAATTTTATGGACGCTTCAAGTGGACATGAGGCCTACTTCAAGGGGCTCCCACTGGCCAATTTTGAGAACACGAGCACCAAAACTGATATGGTTTGGATATTGTCCCCTCTGAATCTCATGTAGAATTGCAGTTCCCATTGTTGCAGTGAAGCCTGATGGGGTGTGACTGGATCAGGGGTGTGGATTTCTCATGAATGGTTTAGTGCCATCCCCTTGGTGATAAGTGAGCTCTCCCTCAGTTAGTTCATGCAAGATCTGGTTGTTTAAAAGTCTGAAACCTTCCCCTTGTCTGTCTCTCTTGTTCTCACTCTCTTGTTCTCACTCTTGCCATGTGACATGCCTGCTACTGCTTTGCCTTCTGTCATAATTAAAAGCTCTCTGAGGCTTCCCTAGAAGCTGAGCAGATCCTGGGGCCATGCTTCCTGTCCAGCCTGCAGAACCTTGAGCCAATTAAACGTTTTTCTTCATACCATCTCAGGTATTTTGTATGACAATGCAAGAATGGCCTAATACAAAAACTATATACTAATAATTACAGAGGGCAACTCTTTGAGGAACATGGGAATCTCTGAGTCATATTGACGTAAGTAAATGTTAATAAATACATTGATAAATAAGGGAGAAGAAAAAGCTCTTTTTCTCAAATGCAAACCAAAAATTCCAGAAGGAATGTCAAAATTGGAAAACAGCCACTTAACAACTATCATAATACGTGATTCAGGCAAAAAACATAAATGAATGCTCATTCTGTACCAAATCTCATGGCAGTCTCTGAGTCACCATGGTAACAATGTGGGCCAAGATAGCTCGGAAAAGAAAATAATCACCACTTTGATTTGTTTTGTAGTATGTCCTGGGAACTGAACTGGTCTGATATGACTACAGTGATTAACCTGAAGTATTCCTCACAATAAATATTTCTGGCAGCTTCAGCAATATATACATTCATACACAGCTACATACCCACATACATACATGTTCTCTCTCTCTCACCACCCAAGATCCCAGGAATTCATTGAGGTGGATTGCTGGTGGTGGGGAGTGGGTAACAATATAAACCCCCACAATTCAATAGATTAAATTCTGACCACATATAGAGTTGAAATCTACTAAACTACTTTACGATGGATTTTTCTGGAGATGACCTGTTGATTTGTCTCTGGGATATTTTTTCCTCTAGTTACAGTACATTTTCAATAACTTCTGAAAGCTGACATGGAAACACAAGCAAATGCTTGTTAAGTATCAGGTACCTTTTCCATTTTATACTATGAGATCTCAACCTAGAAGATTAGTTAACAGCTACAGTTAAACATTTGGCTGCTGACAGCTCAGTGAAAATAAAACATGCAGAAATCTAATTCAAAATACTGGCATTTGTAGGAGCACCAAGAAATATGAAATAATTAGGAATAATCTATCCAAACATGTGACAAGTCTGTATAGTGAACACTACATAACATTGCTAAGAGAAATTAAGACCTAAATAAACAGAGAGACATAACTGTCTTCATGAGTTGGAAAACTCAGTATTGTTAAGATGCCAGTTCTGTTTAAACTGATCTATATATTCAGAACAATCCCAATAAAAATCCTGATATGTTTTAAAAGAAACTAAAATGCTGTTTCTAAAATTCATGTAAAAATACAAAGGCTCTAGACATGAAAACAACTTTGAGAAAGAACAAAATGGATGACAAACACTACCTGATTTTAAGACTTCTTACAAACCCATAGTAATCAAGACAGTGTGCTACTGGCATCAAGGCAGAAAAGTAGATCAAAAGAACAAGGTAAACCATCTAAAAATTGACCTACGTATATTGGACAACTGACTTTTGACAACGGTGCAGAAGCCATTCAATGTATAAAGGATGGTATTATCAATATATTCTGCTGAAACAAGTGGATATTCATGTACACAATTATAAACTGTGATCTATATATTGCACCATGTACAAAAGACAAAAGGCAATTCAAAATGGATCATAGACGTAAATATAAAACCTAAAGCTGTAAAACTTATAGTAGAAAACATGGGAGAGCAAAATTGTGACCTTGAGTTAGGTAAAGATTTCTTAGATGAATAAATCAATAATTTGGAATGTGTCAAAGTTAAAAACTCTGGGTCTTACAAAGACAGTGTTAAGAGAGCAAAAAGACAAGCCCCCGATTAGGAGAAAATGTTTGAAAATCATATCTGATAAAGTACTTGTATCCAAAATATAGAAAAATATCACAAAATTAAACAATAAACACTCAAATAAATACGCAAAACAGTTGAATAGACACTCACTTATAGAAGATAAACAACTGTCAAGCACATGAAAAGATACTCAAACATCATTAATCATTAGGGAAATGTAAATGAAAACTGCTAGGCATCACTACCTCGTGGCTTTGCTCTTTTGGACTTTAAAAATTATTCTTGGCATTGTTCCCTTACAGTACTATTTCTATAGCACCTAAGTAAATTTCTGTCTTCTATACTTGTTATGAATGAATGTTTTCACTTAAATATATGTAATTGTTGACTTTTGTTAGTTTTGGTTCAAAGTGGTCAGATTAATATGAAATCATCTGGGTGTAAGCCAGGTGTTTTCAATTCAGATACATTTTGGTTTACCTAAGCACACTTTCCAGTGTGATTATTTTGTTGTGACTTACCTTTTCTTATACATAAATTTGTGTTAATTATAAATTTGGGTTTGTTAAAGTGTTTCAGGAGGCTGATAGGTGGTGTGTTCATGTTCATTCAGCTAAGCTCTCTATTCCTAATTTACTACTAAATCCTCCTTTGACCTTTAGTTTCATAGGGATTATTATAGGTGGAGTGTTCTTTAATTAGAAACTGTAGCCCATTTCTTCCCATCTCATAGACTACACCTTGACCTAACGTTTTTATGTAAATATTTGTGATTACTTTAAGACTTTTTAGAGTTAGCTGAAGATAGCAGTATACAGGCTGAATTGGCAAGAGATGGTGAAGTTTGTCAGAGTTTATCAATTATAGAACAGCCTCCTCTAGAGGAATATAAAGCACCGCCAAACCCTCTGAGATTTAAGCTGTTGCTGGTAGTAGTACTCTGGCAGATAACTTTGTTTATTCAGTTATTTAAGTTTATGGCTAAGCATAGTGGGGTATCTAATCCCAGTTCGGGTCTTAGCTATTATGAATTCAGAACATAATAAAGTCACTTTCATAGTTTATTTTCATTTTAGCTATTGCCTTTTATGGCTTACAGCTTTAGTTAGACATAATCATAAACATGCTGGGTTTTATTGATTTGGGTTAATCATATGACCTCAGTGGCTGGCACAAAATTTACCAACCCTAGGGGGAATTACTATAGCTTGCTCTAACTTTCATTTATTGCTTAATTTCTATCACTGCTGTTTCTCATGGGAGTGTGGTTGAGAAAAGCATTATGAGATACTAATTAATGTGCTTGGTATCTGCTCCTTTTAATCTTATGCTGATCTAGAGGGCATTCTCACTGGAATTCAGACACTTGCATATGTCATCTCACTAAGAATTAATAAAAAGGCCAGGACCAAATCTGTGTGTTGAGGAAGTTACATGAATTCATCCAGGCATTTTCAGTGGCTTACTTTAGTGAACTAAGATACATCAACTTGTATCTAGAGAATATTCTCTCGAGGGGAAATTGCTAAATTTAAGTGTTATTCTAGTATTGAGAGATTTTTGATAATCTTACTAAGACACAAAGTTTTAACCTAGAAAATCAAATTTTTAATGGATTTTTTTTTTGTTTTAGAAAATGCTTTAATTAGGAGTTAGGCTGAAATAATGTTCTAGATAAGTTTATAGTTGAATTTAATAATATGTGGGTACATATTAGAGCCTTAGGTAATAATCAGCAGATAAAAGATTTTTTGTTTGGGGGGTTTAGCAAGAATAAAAGACTTATATTTACATAAATACTATAACAGCTCAAAGTAAGGGATTAGCGGGAATTTGCAGAGTTAATCATATATGATGGGAATAATTGTGCATCTGTGACTATCTTATTTTTATTATGTCCATTGAGCATGGATTAATTAACACCTTATGGTTTTTTATGTGGGAAAATAACATTCAATTTAAGTTAAGCTACAATCAAGTTGTGTGAAGGCCTTGACAGCCATGTCGGATCACATCAACCCCCAAATTAAAAAATACCAAATGCACGACACCACAGTTATGAGTGATCATGGGCCGATTAGTCATTAGTCCACTGAGATGTCTTATTTAAGAGGAATGAGTGGATGATTATAAGCTCATGGCACTGAAGTAAGAACCACATGTCTGGTATAGTTACAGTCTAGAAACCCCCAAGTTTTCTGAGTCCAGAATGAGAAGATGGACACTTCCTGAGTAGACTGCTAATTTATCAAAGCTTAGTAGATAAGAAATCCTATTGGAGGTGATATGCATGTTGTCAAAAAAGGATTTGACTTCCTGTGCTATGTATGGTCAATAATATTATGTCCTATGTAAAATGAAGAACTTATTTTATGGAACAATACTCATTTTTAAATACATTTGTGTGGACTTTAATATGCACTGTGATTAGTTTGATGTGCATGTTTGTATGCATGGGAAATGGATTTTAAAGCACCATAAGATATAAATGTGTAATGTATGATAAAGTGTGTATAGTACTAGTACATAATTAATGGGGTAAGTTACATAGTGCATCATGTACACAAGGTGATTAGATTTTATGTTTATTTTTTTCCATACTGACATAGAACTCAAGAACAGTTTCTGTGCATTCAGTATAAGAATCAGGGAATAGAATTTCAGCTTTGGGTGCTGATAGTAGAGTGAAAAGCTTTTTCTTTGACTGCACTGGGGAGAGGTGCTCTCCATTTTTGGTTTACAAAACCAAATTTAATAAACTACAAGAACTTTCATTGAAGTTTATTCTTGATTAGGCTAGTAAGTGGCATTAATATAAGAACAAGGGGAAAATATAGAATGGATAATACTTGTTCAATAATAATGAAAGAGTGTTCTACTGATTGACCTTTAATTTGTGTGAATATGAGGTTATTATATACTAGAACCCAGAATAGGCATTGGCTTAGTAGCTGGAATATCATGCTTTGTTGTTTAGATAACTGAAGGATTGGGATGATTGCTAAAATTAAGATTAAGAGCACAAGGGCTACAATACCTCCTATTTTATTGGGAGTAGTTCCTAAATTGCACTGGCAAATAGAAGATATCACTGTGGTTTAATATGAGGTGGTATATTGAGGGGATTTGCTGGAATATAATCTGGGTTTCCTAAAAAGTCAGGGAAGAATAAAACAAGTTTGACTAGAAGTCATAGTAGAAAAACAAATCCTAAAATGCCTTTAATTGTGTGGTAGTGATGGAATGGGATTTTATTTGTGTTGGTTGAGATTCCTTGGGTTATTTGATCCTGTTTTATGTGGGAATAGAAGGTGCACAATAACTAGAGCTGAAACAATGAATGGCAGAATAAAATGAAAGGTGAAGAATTGTGTGAAGGTGCCTTTGTCAAGAGAAAATCCACCTCAGATTCGTTCTAACAGGTTGGTGCCAATGTATGGAATAGCTGATAGTAAATTTGTGATTGTTGTTTCTCTTCGTGGTAAGACATAGCCTATGAATGCTATAGCTGTTACTATGAATAAAAGAATAATTCCAATGTTTCAGGTTTCTAGAAAGGTACAGACCTCAGCCTACATGAATAAACAGATAAAGAATATAGATATCCACTAGCATGCAGATATTAAATGATTCAGCCATAGCTTACATCTCAGCAGATGTGTGTGATAGAGGGAAATGCAGTTATTGAGTCTGAGGTACAGTGTATAGCTAGGAAAAGCCCTGTAATGGTATGGAAACCGACGTTTCGTCATGTTGAGATGTTTGATGGTGCTGGTGGATCGATGGTGGGAGATGAAGGAAGAGCAAAGGGACATCTTACATGGCGGCAGGTAAGAGAGCATGTGCAGGGGAACTCCTATTTATATAACCATCAGATCTCGTGAGACTTATTTACTGTCATGTAAACAGTATGGGGAACCATCCCCATGATTCACTTATCTCCATCTGGCCCCGCCCTTGACACGTGGGGATTACAATTCAAGGTGAGATTTGGGCAGGTACACAGCCTAACCATATCAATGGGACAGGAAAAGAGAGGCGTTCGGGGGGTGGCTTGTGGGGGAACATTGGCACCTTAGTGGGTGGGAAGAGCACCCATGCTGGTTGGGCAAATCAGGGCCTGGGCAGAGCGAGGAGGGTGTCCTGGTGGAGGTGGCCTGGCATGGAGTTTAGTATCAGGGCAGAGTGAGGAGGAAGGGGTGGTGGGGAGATTGTTTGCTGCAGTGGAGCACGTGTTGGATAATTGGAAGGGCTCACAAGATTCCACAGTGCCTACTCACATGAGGAATTAATAAAAGCACAGGAGGTGATTCAGCTGGAGGAAGAAAGCACAAGCCAGCGTCGGTGACTGAAGAGACACACTGGTGTGGCAACCCAGTGCCACTTGTTGGCTGCACAGGACACATTTTTTCTCCAGATTATGAACTATCAAGATGTGTCCAAGGAATCTTGGTGTCAGGAGAGAATGGGCAAAAACATTGAGCGCTGTCTTCTGTGTTTGGCTGGTCACAAAGTTAACCCAGGCCCTGTGACCAGGTGTAAGGCATCAATCCACACCTCCCTGAATGGTCTAATCAAGCTGGCCCCTGGGACCACCAGGGGCATTTTTAACTTTAAGCTGGCCCACTCCTCCTTATCTTGACTAAGAGTCAGCACCAAGATTTTCTTGCAAATGAGTGTAGAGCTGTCCCAGTTTCACTATAAGATAACTGTTTTACGCAGCTATATAGACGGGTATTTATTAAATAAGTGAACACTTTAAAGACCTTGGAAGCAGAGTCCTCACTGTTAGAGAAGAGAATTACAAATATGGGAAGGGAGAAAACTAGAATGAGCCCTGAGATGTATTGGAATTGGGTAGATTGGGGTGAACATAGGGCGTTTAAAAATAGAAATAGTGAAATCAATATGGGTGTTAGGAGTGTGTTTATTCCCTAGCTCTGACCACTCAGAGGGGCTGAGAGTACCTAACCCCCCCATAGCAATGAGCACATCTAGTGCCTGGATTTTGGCTTATAAATATTATTTCCCACAAAAAGGAACCAGAGATCATGGGAGAAATTACTGAGTCCAGGGCTGTGGCAGAAAAATACAAGATGAACTTGAATATCTTGTGCCAGAAAGCAAGAAAGTGCTGCAAGAATGAGGGGACGTGTTGAAAGGACTAAAAAGCCAGCTTGGATGGACTCACACTGGCCAAATCAGGGACAATTGGAGTATCACTGTAAATAATAATGATAGATTATAACCCATCAGCTAAAATAGGAAGCCACAAAGCCATATAAGTATGACTAAATAAACCATGATCTCCCAGCACCAATGCTGTTGACCTTTTGAATTAGACGATTCTTTGTCACAGGTTGGGCTGCCTCGTGTGATGTAGGATGTGTGTCCGGATCCCTGGCTTCCACCTGCTGTACCAGTGCTTTAGACTAGTGCCATCCAGCAGACAGAGAATGCCAGTCACCAATGAAATTTTAGATTTTCTAGTGGCCACAGGTGTTACAATCCAAAATGTCTCCAGACATTGCCAGATATTCCTTTTGGGGGTGGGAGGGCGGTGCACAAAGTTGCCTTGACTGGGGACCAAAAGACTCAAGAATAAGTTTAGAGTTTGGTGGGGAACAGGATATTGACATTGTATCAAAGTACCCTTCTTCCTTTTCCCAAATTTACTAATGACAAGAGGGGGAAACAACACATTGGCAATGGAGAAGCCAGGCAGACTTCAGTGATCAAAGTGAAGATCCTTATCGATGGGATAAATGGAAGTCATGTGTCCTAGGTAGGGTGCCATGACAAGAACACAGTGTTTGTGCGATATCCCTAACAAAGATGCTGATATGGTTTGGATCTGTGTCCCCACCAAATCTCATGTGGAATTGTGATCCCCAGTGTTGGAGGTGGGGCCTAGTGGGAGGTGATTGGATCATGGGGGCACAGTTCTCATGAATGAGATGTTACTGCCTTTAATAAAGCTTTATTACCTGCAACTGTCCCCCTCTGTATGTTTGGGAACCTTCAGAACTGTCACACATGATTGTGGTAATACTTTAGTTGGTCACTTGCCTGGTGTAACACTATTGAGAGTTCCTCTCCACACTGGGCCCACAGGGGAAAAGAGCTTGTGAAGAGTTCTGGGACAGAACACTGCATGGGGCCACTGAGATGGGTCACCTCAAGGTACAATGCCCTTAACCTATACCTTAAACTGAGGCAGACAGAAAGTTCCACGTGGCATCAGAAAAAGAAAAAAAAATGAACAGTGGAATCATCTTTGGTTGCGAAAAGCACTATCTTCTTCATAGGATGTGCTTAAATCAAAACTAACAGATGATCTATGCCCGAAATATAAATATTTGTTAACAGATGCTGGCAAGGCTGCAGACAGTAGGAAACTCCTGTTCACTGTCACTGGCAACGTAAATTAGGTCAGCCACTATGGAAAGCAGTTTGGAGATTTCTCAAAAAATGCAAAACAGAGCTATTAATTGAACCAGCAATCTCATTACTGGGTATATACCCAAAGAAAATACAACGCTCTACCAAGAAAACACATGCAAACCTGCACACGCAGCACCTCTGTCTCATATAAATTTGACATTATTTTCAAAAGTGTTTATTTGTGAAAAATTTTCACCCATGGTAGGGATGAAGAAGTACATTCTCACTAAGGTCAAGAGGCACACACCCGAAGGTAGTCCCGGGGGCAGGGCTGGGAAAGCCAGGAGCACCAGCATCCTCAGCCCACGCCAGCAGGTGTTGGCTGAAGCAACAGCTGCCCTGAGGAAATGGAAAGGAGTTACTTAGACACAGTTGTTATTTCTTGAATTTCCTATTTTTCCCAGGATGTCTTTATTATTTTCTTACCATCCTGTCTATGTTTAGTCACATGGCCCTTCGAGGTGACTTGTCTGCAAAATGAGGAATTCATCACTGTTCTTTTGTCAAGGTAGAGGGAGTTATGTAATTCCATAAACTGTTCATATCTGATGACAAATCAAAAAAGAACTGAACAGATGGAGGAGATATATACATGAATAGAAAAACTCAGTATCATCAGGATGCCAGTTCTCCCCAATGTATAGATTCAAAGCACTTCTAATCAAAATGGAAGCAACTTATTTTATGGATATAGAAAAGCTAATTCTAAAGCTTATATGGAGAAGAAAAAGACCTGAATAGCTAACACGATATTGAAGGAAAACAAAGTTGGAGGAAAGACAGGCACTACTCAACTTCAAGAATTACTGTAAAGCTATGGTAATCAAGGCTGTATTATGTTGATGAAAGAATAGACAGTTTAGTGAAACAAGACAGTTTAGAAATAGAGACATGTCAATGTATTTAATCTTTGATGAAAAAGTGAAGGCAACATGATGAAACAAAAATTGGTTTCTTCAGAAAGTGCTGCTGGAACAACTGAATATCTACATGTAAAAAAAAAAAATGAATCAGATCCTACCCCCTCACCAAAATTAAAATGAATCACAGACATAAATGTCAAATAGACAACTGTAAAACTTCTGGAAAGTAAGAGGAGAAAATCTAGACTCTCTTGGGTTTGATGATCTCTAGAGAAAACGCAAAAGTTACAATACATAAATAATATGATAAGCTGGACTTGATTTAAATGCCACATTTTTGTTCTGTTAAAGCCATTGAAAGAGAAGACAAGCCACAGACTGGAAGAAAATATTTGAAAAACATATTTGATTAATGAATTTTATCCAAATTATACCAATCTTATTAAAACTAAATGAACAACCCAATTAAAAAAAGAACTAAACAGTGTAACAGGCATTTTGCCAAATAAAATGTACAAATAAAATATAAGCATATGTAATGACATTCCACATAATATTTTCTTAAAGAAATTCAGTAATGAGCTACTACTGCACATCTATGGGAATGACCAAAAGCAACAATATGGTCACCCACTTTTATGACATGGTCCCTATCACATAATTAGAGGGCGCTGGGGGCTTTAACTCTACAGGTTGATGTGTAAAGAATTCGACTTAGATATGATATAGTGACTAGAAATCTTTTATGTATGTGTGTATGTATGTATGTATTTATTTGTTTTGAAAGAGATTCTCTGTTGCCCAGGCTTGAAGTGCAGGGGCACAAATAACCAAACAATAAGCAAAATCCAGAAGAATGAAGACGTCAAATGCTGTCAAGGATGTGGAGCAAAAGGACCTCTCATCACTTGTTTGTGGCACAATCACAGTTTACTGTACCCATGAACTCCCAGGCCCAAGTGATCCTCCCACAATCAATCTCCCAAGTAGCTAGGGCCACAGGCATGCACCACCATGCCTGGCTGATTTGTTTTATTTTTGTAGAGGTGAAGTCTCCCTGTGTTGTCTAATCTGGTCTGAAACTCCTGGGATCAAGTGATCCTCTTATCTCGGTCTCCCAAAGCGCTGGAAGTACAGGCATGAGGCACTGCACTCAGCCTGGAAGTCTTTAAACAGGATGAGTTCAATCTAACTTTTTCTCCATCTGCTCTACTCAGCTAAGTCTCCCTCTCAGCCCGAGGGAGAGAACTGCAGCTCAGCCCCATCCAGGATGGGGACAGATTACGCAGCTCCACCGCCATACTCCAGATGCGGGTCAACGAGGAAGGGACCCTGAGGCCTGGCAGCGGGTGCAGTCAACAACCTTGAAGCCATCCAAACGGGACCTGCCATCCGTGCCTGTCTGAGTTGTAGGGGCTGCCTGCATTTGGCGCACAGGCAAAATGGCCAAGTAACCTCAAACTCCCCTCTTCCCCTCTGGGCCCAGGCAGCGCGGACTAGAGACAGATGCCGCTGCTGCACAGAAATCTGTGGATCCGCCCCATATCTACACCAGGGCAGGAACCGGCTCCTCAGCCGCATCCTGGCGGCTGCGCAGTGCCCAGAGCCCTCAAACCCAGCGCCCTGGGCACGAGCCAAGGAAGAGCAGGGCCTAGAGAGGGAGGGCGTGTTCCACAGGGCAACCCTCTGGCCTTCTGGTCCAGCCCTGCAGCCTCCACCGTGGGCTCAGCTGCAGCTGGCATTTGAAGGTGGCAGCAGCGGTGCCAACCCTAGAATCTGTCCGCGCCACCAGCTGCGGCGAACCCTAGGGTCAGACGCCGCCACTGCGCCTAAGTCAGGCTTTGGGCCCTGGGCTGCAGGAGGGCGGGAACCTGCAGCAAAGCCTCATCCCCGCAGCTGTACAGGGCCCAGAGGTCGCGAGCCTGAGCTGCCAGCGTTGGCAAAGGTAGAGCAGAGCCCAGGGCGAAAGGCTCGTGCACTCGACGGCCCTTAGCTGTCTGGGCCCAACCCTACAGCCTTCAGCGTGGACTTATCTGCAGCTGCTGCCTGAACATTGGCATCCCTGACCCTGCCAATACCACCAGCAGCGCGGATCCTTGGCCAGAAGCCTCCAGGGCGCCCAAGTCACGGGATGGGTTCCCAGCTGCAGGAGGGAGGGAACTGACTCTCAGCGTCACCCAGGATCCTGCAGGGTGCCCAGCTCCAGGGCACAGCTCCTGGATCGCGGGTCCAGGAGGAGCCGGGGCGGCTCTGTCAAGCGTGCCGTGTGGAAGGGCGCCCCTCAGGTTCAAATTATACTAGAGAACCTTCAGAAACTTTTTTTTTTCTTTTTCTGATACGGAGTCTCGCACTGTCGCCCAGCTTGCCAAGCTGGAGTGCAATGGCGTGATCTCGGCTCACCACAACCTCTGCCTCCCGGGTTCACGGGATTCTCCTGCCTCAGCCTCCTGAGTAGCTTGGAATACAGGCGCACACCACCACACATGGCTAACTTTTTGTATTTTTAGTAGAGACGGGGTTTTACTATGTTGACCAGAGTGTTCTCCAATTCCTGACCTCATACTATACCAGCGTCTACCTCCCAAATTGTTGGGATTACAGGAGTGAGCCACAGCACCCAGAAAACAAATTTTATGGCTTCATACATCAAAATTCAACAATGATGAACGGTGAGGATGACATACAATTAATTTAGGAACACTTACGGATTGATTTATGGTCTTGGATAATGGAAATAATGGATATTATTTCTCTGAAAGTTAAGCTCACGACTCAGTAATTATTTCCTTTTTCATGCATGGATTTGGTCCTGGTCAGTTTGTGACCCAGAAATTTTTTTTTTCGAGAAAAGAGCATGTATTCTATTGATCCACAGACAATAGACTCTGTTTACAGATTGAAATATAAACTACTTACCTGATTTCTTTCTGCTGCTGGGACAATGGGCTCAGGTTTATGTTCACAACAGCCATTGAGTGCATAGACGCTGGCATAGGGGCTTGTGATCCTATGAGTTTACTTCCCCAGAGAACTACAATTGTTATCTCACCTGTAGATAAAAGGACAGTACATATTTGACGAGTTATAGTGATTTTTGAATAACTTTGTCTTAGTTTCCAGTTACCAAAAAAATGACAACTTTATACCCAAGCGCCTTCAAAGACATGAAAATGAGAGAGGCTCTGTTTTTCTGTAATCCCTGGAGGCAGACAGGGGCTCACATGGAGAGAACTGGAAATGCTGAGTCTGAGACATGAAAGAGTGACAGCAAAGCACATGTGTCTTACCGGATTCCGTGCTTCCCTGAGATCTGCCTCTACTGAAAATCTGATTTTCAGTTAACCCCCAAATTCCTGAGCCGAAGTATTAGTGAATTGTAAACAGATGGGACCACACAAAGAGCTTGAGAAGGAGGTGTCAACAGGTTTCTGTGCAGAGAAGAATTTAAAGACATATATTAAAATGAAAAACAGGAACAAAATTGTGTGATTCAATGCAAATGAGCATTAAAATGTGGCTCATACATAGTCTAGGAATATATAGTTTAAGGTCATTTACCCCATAGAGATAGAGATGCTAAATTAAGTAGTATTCATAGAAGAAACAGAACGTTTATTTAAGGTTAGTTTTGCACAAAAGAAAGCACCAAATTTATGTTGTCCAGAAGAAAATTTTCCTCATGAACTAATTAATATACCAATACTGCTTAAACTATTTAAAAGTTATAAGATAACCAATATTCCCAATAGTTTTTAGAAAGGATATATAAAAGTGATATGATAACTTTACTAGTTTGATGCTGTATAGAATATTATAGATAATAAAACATATTAATAAAGTAAAATTTTTAAATGTTAAAAAACATTGTGTCAACCCATTAAAATATTAGATCATTAGGAATTCCATTTATGCCTGAAATGCAAGTGAGAGTCATCGAATTTGGAAATTCGTTAACACAATAAATTACGTTAATTGAATTAATGAGACTGTCTTGTGTTCGTGTTCATAGATGGAAAACAGATAATGCCAAAATTTCGTGAACAATTATTTTAAATCAATTTGTATGGAATTGTTGCAAAATATTTCTTGAAAACATCAAAATAGATTTGTATAAATGAAAATTATGACATTACATGATTAGGCAGGGTCAACATTATTAAGACATCAAAGGTACTTTAATTAATAAGCTGATTTTTTGGTTGCATAGTATTCCATGGTGTATATGTACCTTTGCAAGGACATGGATGGAGGTGGAGACCATTATCCTTAGTAAAGGAATGCATTAACAGAAAACCATATATGGCATGTTCTCACATATAAGTGGGAGCTAGATGATGAGAACACGTGGGCACATAGAGGGAAACAACACATACTGGGGTCTACTGGAGGGTGGAAGGGGGGAGGAAAGAGAGGATCAGGAGAAATAACTACTGGACACTTGGCTTAATATCTGGGTGGTGAAATAATCTGTGCAACAACCCTTACCCCTGACAGACATTTACCTATGTAACAAACCTGCACATCCTGCACATGTACCCCTAAGGTTAAAATAAAATTTAAATAAATAATGAAAATTAAATAAGTTGAGTTTAACTCCAATGTAGATACCATCTGTGTTCTGAATATAGAAATTTTATTGTATGGAAGAGCAAAGAAAATATCCATGAAAAGTCTGAAAACTGAGAGTGACTTCCCCTGTAAAATATTCTAGAGACTTGGAAATTAAAACTGTGTCGTATTGTTTCATCATTAGTCTGAGAGACTAATGGAATACAACATTCAAAAATGGAATAAAACATATATGAAAATGTACTGTGCAATAAAAGCAGGAGTGTAGAAAGGAGATGAACAGCTTGCTGAGTCTCACTGGGCACTGAAGCTTACAGATAGGCAGCAGGTTTTGTCTCTCACCACGTGTGCTTTCTGCAAGTCTGGTATTGCCACGTGTGCAGGAAGGACATTTAATATTTGAGCAAGAGGATTTTGGGGCGAATATCTGATTAAGGTGAATTTTTCTTTCTCAATATTTATTGTAACCTGTTCTCATAGCCCACAGTATGTTTCCTGCTTGGTTGAGATGTTACTGCCTTTAATTAAGCTTTATTACCTGCAACTGTCCCCCTCTGTATGTTTGGGAACCTTGAGAACAGTCACACATAATTGTGGTAATTCTTTAGTTGGTCACTTGCCTGGTGAAACACTATCTGGGGGGGCTCCTTTCCACACTGGTCACACAGGGCAAAAGCTTGTGAAGAGTTCTGGGACAGAACACTGCATGGGGCCACTGAGATGGGTCACTTCAAGGTACAGTGCTCTTAACGTATACCTTAAACTGAGGCAGACAGAAAGTTCCACGTGGCATCAGAAAAAGAAAAATTAAAAAACATGTTTGAAAGGTTGAATCATCTTTGGTTGTTAAAAACACTATCTTCTTCAGAGGATGTGCTGAAATAAAAACTAACAGATGATCTATGCCTGAAATATAAATATTTGTTAACAGATGCTGGCGAGGCTGCAGACGATAGAAAACTATTCACTGTCACTGGGAATGTAAATCAGGTTAGCCACTATGGAAAGCAGTTTGGAGATTTCTCAAAAAATGTAATATAGAGCTACTAATTGAACCAGCAATCTCATTACTGGGTATATACCGAAAGAAAATACAACACTCTACCAAAAAGACACATGTAAACCTGCACATGCAGCACCTCTAATATAAAAGTTGACATTATTTTAAAAAGTGTTTATTTGCAAAAATATTTCACCCATGGTAGGGATAAAAAAGTACATTCTCGCTAAGGTCAAGAGGCACACATCCGAAGGTAGCCCTGGGGGCAGGGCTGGGAAAGCCAGGAGCACCAGCATCCTCGGCCCACACCAGCAGGTATTGGCTGAAGCAACAGGTGCCCTGGGGATATGGAAAGGAGTTACTTAGACACAGTTGCTGATTCATGAATTTCCTATATTTCCCAGGATCTCTTTATCATTTTCTTACCCTCCTGTCTATGTTTAGACACATGGCCCTCACAGGTGACTTGTTGGCTGCAGAATGAGGAATTCATCACTGTTCTTTGGTCAAGGTAGAGGGAGTTATGGAATTCCATAAACTGTTCATATCTGATGACAGAAATCAAAAAAGAACTGACCAGATGGAGGAAATATATACATGAATAGAAAAACTCAGTATCATCAGGATGCCAGTTCTCCCCAATGTATAGATTCAAAGCACTTCTAATCAAAATGGAAGCAAATTATTTTATGGATATAGAAAAGCTAATTCTAAAGTGTATATGGAGAAGAAAAAGACCTTGAATAGCTAACACAATATTGAAGGAGAGAACAAAGTTGGAGGAAAGACAGGCACTACCCAACTTCAAGACTTAACTGTAAAGCTATGGTAATCAAGGCTGTACCATGTTGATGAAAGAATAGACAGTTTAGTGAAACAAGACAGTTTAGAAATAGAGAAAAATTAATATATTTAATCTGATGGAAAAGTAAAGGCAATATGATGAAACAAAGATTGGTTTCTTCTGAAATTGGTGCTGGAACAACTGAATATCCACAAGTGAAAAAAAAAAATGAATCAGATCTTACCCCCTCACCAAAATTAACTCAAAATGAATCACAGACATAAATGTCAAATATGAAACTATAAAACTTCTGGAAAATAACTGGAGAAAATCTAGACTCTCTTGGGTTTGATGATCTCTAGAAAAACGCCGAAGTTACAGTACCTAAAAGAAATAATATAAGTTGGACTTGATTAAAATGTCACATTTTTTGTGTGTGTTAAAGCCATTGAAAGGGAAGACAAGCCACAGACTGGAAGAAAATATTTGCAAAACATAGTTGAATAATGAATTTTCTCCAAAATATACCAATATTCTTAAAATTGAATAATAAGCAAACAACCCAATTAAAAAGTGAACTAAAGACTGTAACAGGCATCTCGCCAAATAAAATATACAAATAAAAAATAAGCGTATGTAATGATGGTCCACATAATATTTCCTTGGGGAAATGCAGTAATGAACTACCACTGCATACCCATTGGAATGACCAAAAGCAAGAACATGGTCCCTATCACATAATTAGAGGGTGCTTGGAGTTTCAACTCTGCAAGCTTTGTGTGTAAAGAATTCGACATAGATATGATATAGTCACTAGAAGTTATTTATTGATTTAGAGAGCGAGTCTGTGTTGCCTAGGCTTAAAATACAGGGGCAGAAATAACCAAATAATAACGGAAATCCAGAAGACCGCAAATGTCAAATCTGTCTAGGATGTAGAGCAACAAGGCCTCTCATTCCTTGTTTGCGACACAGTCACAGATCACTGTACCCACACACCTCCGGAACCAAGTGATCCTCCCACAATCAATCTCCCAAGTAGCTGGGGCCACAGGCATGCACCACCATGCCTGGCTGATTTGTTTTATTTTTGTAGAGATGAAGTCTCCCTGTGTTGTCTAATCTGGTCTGAAACTCCTGGGATCAAGTGATCCTCCCAAAGGGATCAAGTGATCTCGGTCTCCAAAAGTGCAGGAAATACAGGCATGAGGTATTGCATCCAGCCTGGAAATCTTTAAATAGGATCAGTTCAATTTAACTGTTTCTCCATCTGCTCTACTCAGCTAAGTCTCCCTTTCAGCTCAAGGGAGAGAACCGCAGCTCAGCCCCATCCAGGATGACTGCAGATTACCCAGCGCCACCGCCATATTCCAGATGCGGGTGAACGAGGAAGGGACCCTGGGGCTGAGCAGGGGGCACACTCAGCAACCTGAAGCCGTCAAACGGGACCCGCCATCCGTGCCGCTGTCTGAGCTTTAGCCTCTACCTGCATCTGGCGAACAGGCAAATATGGCCGAGCAACCCTAAACTCCCTTCTCCTTGGGCCTAGTCAGCGCGGACCAGGGACAGATGCTGCTACAGCGTTGACGTCAGTCGGTCTGCCCCATATCTGCACCAGGGCAGGAACCCGCCGCTCAGCCCCATCCTGACGTCTGCAGTGTCCAGAGCCCGCGACCCAGCGCTCTGGGCGTGAGCCAAGGAAGTGCAGGGCCTAGAGAGGGAGGGCGTGTGCCACACGGCGACCCTCAGGCCCTCTGGGCCCAGCCCTGCAGCCTCCGCCGTGGGCTCAGCTGCAGCTGGCATTTGAACGTGGCAGCAGCGGTGGCAACCCCAGAACCTGTCCTTGCAACCAGCAGTGGCACACCCTAGGGTCGGACGCCGCCACTGCGCCTAAGTCAGGCGGTGGGACCTCAGCTGCAGGAAGGCGGGAATCTGCCTCAATGCCTCATCCCGGCAGCTGTACGGGGCTCAGAGGTTGCGAGCCTGAGCTGCAAGCGCCAGCCAAGAAAGAGCAGAGCCCAGGGTGGTAGGGCGGTTCACTCGACGACCCTCAGCGGTCTGGGCCCAGCCCTGCAGCCTCCACCGTGGACTCAGGTGCAGCTCTCATCTGAACATGGCACATGGCAGCAGGGGCTCCAACTCGGACCCTGTCAGCGCCACGAGCAACGCGGATCCTTGGGCCAGAAGCGTCCAGGGATTCTAAGTCAGGGGTGGGTCCCCAGCTGCAGGAGGGTGGGAACCGACGCTCAGCGCCATCGAGGAGGCTGCACGGTGCCCAGCGCCAGGGCCCAGCTCCTGGATCGCGGGTCGAGGAGGGGCCAGGGGCGGCTGTGTCAAGCGGACCGTGTGGCAAGGTGTCTCCCACGTTCTGCTCCAGGGAGGTCTGCCAGCCCGACAGCGCCTCAGCAGCAGGTGCCACCTGCACGCGGTGCCCGGGGGAGCGCGGCCAGGGCGCGTGTCTCCTCAGCCTGCTGAGCTGGGCCTGCACTGCTGCCTAACGGCTTTGCTCAGCGAATTTCTCCCAGGAGAAGCCGGAGTGTCCAAGAGCTTGGCCAGACAGCAAGTTTTACTGGTATGGGAGCGGGTGCGGGGACTCAAGAAGGGCGAGGGCGAGCGGCGGGGGCTAGGGAAGGGCGAGCGGGAGGCACAGGCTCTCTCTAGCAGGTGGCCGCAGCCATGAAGAAGCTCTCTGCCTCAGTTGACAAGGGTGTGAAGGGCCCGGAGCGCCCGAGCCCCTTCAGTCAGCTGGTCTACACCAACAGGGACTCTTGCGTGATCCACTATGGGGATCTCAGGAAGATCCACAAGGTTGTCTCCCTGGGCCAAGCCTGGAATCTGGAGGGGATAACCATGAGGAAGACCATCGACCTGAACAAAAGAGATGTGAAGAAGAGATACCAGGCCCTGCCTGAGCCGGGGCTGCAGGAGGTGGCGGCTGTGGGAGGATCGCCCCTTAAGAATGGGGGGCTGGGAGGCCTGGGGACGAGGGGAGCAGGTAGAGGAGTGGCGGGCGGCAGGTCGGCCGACCTGGGCCCCGGGGTCTAGGCCTTCTTCCCGGGCAGGCCCCCCAGGCCTGGGTTGGGGGCGCCCTGCAGGTCGGAGGGCCCAGGCCACCTTAAAATCAACCCCAAACTTTCGCTCTTTCTCCTTCACTTCCACTTCCTCTCACAGAGCACTGTGTAGAAAATTTTAAAGTGATTTAACTCACAAAATTAAGTACATACAGGATTTTACTTTCAATGTACAGGTTTTAAAAGATAACGTTAGATACACTATGAAATGGTGCATAATGAAATAATTCCTATAATATATGACCTTCTTGGCTAAAAGTTCTTTGGATGAAGTCCAATATCTATTTTGATATCAATGAATGTCTATGTAAATATGTTCTTTGCTGAGGGGTCTTAGAAGGAAACTTTGAGGTGGGAAGATGGCTTATGTTCTTGAATTTAAGAAGACTCATTTTCCTCAAGATGCGAGTTCTTTATCAGTTTTACATAAACCAAATAAAGTTATCAACATTTTAACATTTTTTTTTAAAATTACACAGGCTGTCTTTTACTACTGTGATGACATTTTAAATATTTTGTAATTGCGTAGAAAAGTCTTGCCCTTCTAGATGTCAAAATGTGCTATCGATTTGCACAAGGTGGGCCAGCAGCAGTGGCTCACGTCTATAGTTCCAGCACTTTGGGCGGCCGAGGCGGATGAATCACCTGAGGTCAGGAGTTCAAGACCAGCCTGGCCAATATGGTGAAACACCATCTCTACAAAAATACAAAAATTAGCCGGGCATGATGTCGGGTGCCTGTAATCCCAGCTACTCGGGAGGCTGAGGCGGGAGAATTGCTTGAACCCGGTGGCAGAGGTTGCAGTGAGCCGAGATCCCGCCACTGCAATCCAGCCTAGGCGACAGAGTGAGACTCTGTCTCAAAAAATAAATAAATAAATAAAATCACAAACTGTTTGCTAACAGGTAAATGGATACAGTAGAATAGAAAATCCAGAAACACCCAAATATATGTAAGAGTTTAGATCTTGATAATGGTCACACTTTGTACTAGCAGGAAAATAACTAGTTTCATAAGTGAAATGCCTGCTTTTTGGAGAAAACTAGATTTTTATGCCACAAAATTCCAAAGTTTTTCATATACAAAATTATAAAAATACCAGAAGAAAACAAAATACCTGTTCACACACATACATTATGTTGACAAAACCTTTCTAAGAAGCTCAGAAGCAAGCATTCTGAAGGTTAATTTAGTAAAACAAAAATTAAATCACCATGCATATGAGAAAAAATAAAAGGCAGCATACTTGTAAAATATTTACTACATATGTATATGCATGTGTGTATACCTATTAGATTTAAAAATCTTCATTTTATAGAGAATTCACTCAAATCAACAAAAAAAACCCCTCTAATTTAAAATTTGGCAACATAAATTAGAGATCTAAATTGCAGATCTAAAAAAACTACTTGACCTCTAATTTAAAATTGGGCAAAGTCCTTTTTTAAGATCTGCAAGTGACCTGTGCACACAGGACACAATATTTTGTGTTCCTGGTTAGAGAAGGCATTTAAGTTAAAAGAGGACTCAAATACTGTTTCCTTTCCACAAAGTTTGTAAGGATAAAAAGCAGTGATATTTATAGTGCTTCTTAAAGTTTAAGTTGCAGATGACTTTTCAATAGACAATTTGATGGTAAGTACCATATTTAAAAAATTGTTTATGCCTGTTAGGGATCAATTCTATTATACTAAAATGTTTTTAGAAAATAATGAAACATACACACAATTTCTTTTCTGAGCACTGCTTAAAATATCAATGTATTAAGAAGAATCCATATAATGGCTTTTATAAATACATTTCAGTGAGTTTACAGCATGGGATAATGTATGACCACTCAAGGTAGAAATATATACAGAAGTATGTTGACATTTGAAAATGTATTTTGGTGTACCAAGTGAAGGTAAAGTTCAGTTTGATTACACATACATATAGACTATGGTCTTGTGTTATCTGAAATTATGTATGAAATATGATAAAATTTATTATTTGAGGGCATTTGTTTAAATTTAAATGTTTTTCCTTTTTATTATCTTTGATTTCTGCATTGAGCATGTACAATGCTGTTAGTAAAAGTTTATTATTAAATAATTTTTGAGAAGTGCAGGAGTATGAATTTTTCACAGATAAAAATAATTTCTCACGTTCTACATTTTAATTTTTTTGTGGATTAGTATATTCTGTGAACTGTTAGCATCTTCAGAAGAGAATCTTTTTATCTGTGGTTGTTGATTTACATATACATTTTATTAGACACATATTTTATTATATATATACTTATGTATATGTCAATAATTATAGATTAATCATTTTAGTGTAGTTTTATTATTAGAAAAATAAAATAGCAAATATAAGTGCTTTATTTGTAGCAGTTTTTTAAGATATTGAACTTCCCAACTGTATTGATCCATTCTTTTAATCCATTTATCACATGTCAGCTGAATGCCTATTATGTAGAAGAGACATTCTATTAACTCTGAAGACCTTTTCATCCTTAAAAATTTCACATTTACCTGCTCAACCTGAGCAAAATGAGAGATTTAAAATTGGAGTATTAGGACTGAATCTCAATTGAAGCTTTCCTTCTCATCTTTAAAACAAAAACGATTCTGAAGTGGGAAACTAGTAAATGATAACTACCACCCACAATGTTGGACATTTATAACAGCTTTAAAGAGTAATATTAATCATTGGAAATATCTAATTTACATGCATTCTATAAATTTAAATATGAATTTACATACATTCTGTAAATCTGAATACAGAATAAAAGGAGCCATACCTATTTATTTGAATCCCAAGTTTTCTTTGGCTTGAAGTTTTAAAAATATTAAAGAAGTTATTAAATATTAATTTAATTTAATATTAAATATTAAACAGTTGTTTTTATTTCAACTCTCCTTTTGCATAGTACTCTTAAAAGCTAAAATTTCTTTCAGTGTTAATCCTGTGACTAGGACTGCCATCGTCCTGTTGAATATACCATATTCTACTTCTTGGAAGGCACTGTGAATTGTGTGATGTCTCCTTATTTTATGCACCAATAAAAGATTGTTTAAATTTCTGCTAAATATAGTTGTAATAAATAATGAATTATAAGTGGCATTTCAATGTCAGAAATGTTAAAATATGAGAAATTGAGCATCTTAGAATCATTAAAATACAGTGTTATCTCTAACCTTTAAAGCACACCACAAAGCAGGCATAATTGCACCTTTTACTTAAAATGTTGCCTTTGTTAAGTAGTAGTAATAATTATATCTAACAATTACTGAGCTGTTACATGTGCTAAGAACTCTCCAAAATACTTTGCATAGATTCTCACTGAGGCATCGCAGTGATGTCCTATGAGATAACTGCCGTATTCATCTTCATTTTATTGATGAGAAAATCGAGGTGCAGAAAGTTTAAGTGACAGCTAGAAAGTGAAAGACCTTAAAGTAATATTCAAGCCCAAGTTGAACTGAATCCAAAGGCCAAACTCTTTCTATTCAAATAGGCCACTCTTTCATTAATGTAGTGAGTAATAAGAGTGAATGAATGTTGTACTTTCTTCAGGAGAATATTAAATATTTGTTTTGAAGGCAGAGAAAGAGCATGGTATTTAATGTTTACAATTACATAAATCATTGTATGTTTTGAAACAGTGGACTAAACTTTCCTAAAAAGTCCTCTCACTCTCGTAGGACTGCTCTACACTGGGCCTGTGTCAACGGCCATGCAGAAGTAGTAACATTTCTGGTAGAAAGTGCCAGCTTGACGTCCTTGATGGCGAAAACAGGACACCTCTGATGAAGGTAAATCGTAGCCAGTTTTTTCAGCAGGAGATGGATTTGGTTTAAATACATAGAATAAAAATGAATTTATCTCATCGAAATACAACTAGTTTGTGAAACCTGTGGAATATTTATTTTGATTTCCTATAATTTATAATGTACTTCTTGCTTTAATACTGACAGGCTCTACAATGCCAGAGGGAGGCTTGTGCAAATATTCTGATAGATTCTGGTGCTGATCTAAATATTGTAGATGTATATGACAACACGGCTCTCCATTATACTGTTGATAGTGAGAATTTGTCAATGGTGGCAAAACTGCTGTCCCATGGTGCAGTCATCAAAGTGCAAAACAAGGTGGACGTTAACCAATGTTATTTTCAAAATATTTGAAATCCATTTGTTTTAACGTTAACATATGTAAGGTTTTTTATATTTGGAAGCTCAAACATTCCTTGAATGAAAATGGTTTGAAAGAACTTAATTGTCTAAGATTTTACTTTAAATATTAATATTTTTACAAGAACTACCAGAGAGTGTGGCTTTTCTGTGCATTTATGATAAATATTTGAATTTGTTAAAGGTAAAACTTTTTCAAATATTCTTTCCCACCCAAGTTTTTTTTTCTTTCCAATTAGCGTAAAACTACAGGAAAGCAAAATTTGCCTGCATAAATTGAGTCAACATGTAAAATGTAGGAGACATGCAGAAATCTGGATTTCCTCTTAAAGGATTGAATCTGGTGTCTCCTGAGTCCATATGACTGTTTGGTATGCTATGAAGACATTCTAGCTTTACACAAAGCATATGTTTCCAGTTTGCTACTGTGCCCACCTAGTTACATCACTTACTCAACTTACCTCTTTTGCCTCTGTAAATATTTCAGTTATCAATTCCTCTCTCATAGTATATTTTGGTAAAGATTTCAAGGTATTCAAGACAGTTGATAGCTGTTTATAATATATAGTTTATATTTTACATTAATTCATTAATAATGGGCTACTTCTAGCATTTAGAAGATTTTTTAAACAATGATTTTTCTGTATATAAACCATAAACAATCATCTTCTATTAGAATGACTTTAAGCCTTTTTGTATTAATCATGGTTGTATTTGAATAGGTTGTGCATGTTACAGAAAATATTATATCCTTCTCCTCAGAATTGTCCCTTAAAATTCAAGTGATTTAGTGGCTTCTATTATGCTAATCCACATAGATGAGTTAGAACTTTCATTAATAAGCCATTTTATTAATATTTTTGATATTTTGCCAAAAATTAAGTAGCAGTTACAATAGAAACCAGAATAAAAATGGATTATTGCATTTTAAAAAGATATGCATTAGGATCCTAGGATTATTATTATAATTGAGAATATACTTTTATACTGAATTTCTAATAGCTGAGATAAAATTCTGTTGTCTTGTAATAGGAGAAACCCCATTATTATTTAATAATAAGCAATCAAAGTTCATTTGAAGCCAAACTCTTTTAATTTAGAGCCACTTCCTTAGTGACCCATTTAGAGCAGGTGTGCCTGACATTGGCATCTGGGATCTTGGGATTATTGGTAGAAGAGAATCAAGCGAGTTTGTATCACCCAGAGGAAACCTCCATTTTTCTTGCAAAGCTTTCAAAACTGTATCCCTGAAATTCTAATTTGTCAAATGTTAATGTCTGCCCCAAAAATATATTGTCAAATAAGGATTAGGCAAAGTTCAAGTCATTTATTGAATAATGGACATTTAATTCACAGTTTTATAATATTTCTTGAACATAGATAATGGTGGAATCTGTTGGGGTACATTACTGCTGGTAAGGTAATTATCTTTTAGAATATAGTTTAAGAAACACTGCTCTAGAGGTAATAATTTAGATTACTAATTTAGTCAAAAACAAAATATTTACTACTATGTCTTAGGGTTTAAGGATATAGAGATAAAAGATGCAGCTCTTGGTTTAGAAGAGAAACCATAAAATCATTACAATATAATGATTTTTGGAGATAACCAGAGTTAATTTGGTGATGCAGAGGCTGAAACAAGGGAAGGTGCAGTGCATGAGAAAGCACAGAAAAGGGAGAAGGAAGGGATTGCTATTGATCGACTTTGCATTTTATGTGTTTAAGTTCATAGGATATTATATAAAGTATTCAGTTCAGCTGAGAAATATGTAATTTCATGAATTATAAATTGTTTTACTGTTTTACAGGCTAGCCTTACACCACTTTTACTGGCCATAATGAAAAGAAGTGAGCAAATTGTGGAATTTTTACTGACAAAAAAATGCAAGTGCAGTTAATAAGTTTAAATGGTATAGTAGTTCTTTTTTTTATTAAAAAACACTTGAGTAGTGTTCTAGAGAAATAACACTCGTCAGAAATATTAAATTAATAATATTTACTTAAAATTATTAGATTATAGTGAAACATATCAACACAAATTATCAGAAGAAAAGCAATTATTTGGACTGGTCAAAAATAAAGAGCAGTATATAGTAGGACTTCTCTTATTATATTGATTGATTCTTATGTGTAATCTGATGTTTGTGGTTGCATTATCTTCCATAAGCTAAAGTGGTTCTGTATCAGTTTTAAGAAGTATGAACTTTTTTTAGTTTACTTTGTAATTCAATATTGAATGATTAACACTTTTATAGTATTTTTCTAACTTCTGTTTTTTTATACACTTTTAAAAAAAATGCAATATTTGCTGGACACGGTAGCTGTTGCCTGTTATCCCAGCACTTTGGGAGGCCAAGGTGGTTGGATCACTTGAGGCCAGGAGTTTGAGACCAGCCTAGCCAACATGGTGAAACCCCATCCCTACTAAAAATACAAAAATTAGCCGGGAATGGTGGCACATGCCTGTAGTCCCAGCTATTTGTGGGGCTGAGGCACAAGAATCGCTTGAACCCGGGAGGCGGAGGTTGCAGTGAGCTGAGATCGTGCCACCACACTCCAGCCTGGGTAACAGAGTGAGATTCTGTCTCAAATAAAAAAAAAAAAAGCAATATTAAATAGAAATAGGAGTTTAAAGTCATTTTGTCTTTAGGATGATTGTTTGCTTTGTTTTCTTTGAAGAGTATTAATTTTAGGTTATCCCTACGTGACTATTAATTGCTATCACCAGATACTGTGAATTTATTATTTTTTTCCTTTTTTATTCATAGTGTATTTTTATTTTTAATTTGTATGGGTAGAGGGAAGAAAGACATCTTTAATTGGATTAACATTTTAGTTAAGTAAGATAAACCATAGGTGAGTGATAAAGTAAGAAAAGAGACAGGCTTTTGATTCACACAATACTAAATTTAATTTCTAGCTTCCTCACTTGATAGGTGTGACCTTGCGAACATTAGTTAATACCAACTATGATTTTCTATATGAAAAGGAGAATAATAATATGTCCTTTAAGGACGATTGTGTTGAAGTAACATTATAAATATCAACAGCATTTAATTTAGTGTCTCATACATTCTTATCAGCATCATTAACTAAACATACTATAACTACTACTAATATCATTATTCCTAACATTGTTTTAAGCCTTCAGATTGCTCTTACTTGTCTGACTTCTAGCTGATTTTGAAGTACAAAATATTATATCAGACTAAGGAAGAAATAGATAATTCTTCACTTAAATCTTTGCCTCTTTTAGGTTAGTGAACAAAGCATAATTCTTTGCCCCTCAAAAGACTATATATATATATTAGCCAATTCTAGTATGCCATATCCCAGTGGGACATGAGTCTTTTTGCCCTTTCCTTTTAGCCTTGGTGATTTACAAGGATAAACACTTGAGCACTCAAGATGGTTATGTTTGTTAGTACATGTAAATGGTTAATTCTACACTGACAGGCACATATTAAATTGGTTCTGTTCCTAATAATGAAGTTAACTCTTTGTTATTTTAGCACAGCCCTCATGCTTGCCATATGTCATGGAGCATGGGAGATAGTTGGCGTGGTTCTTCAGCAAAATGTTGACATCTGTGCTGAAGATACATGTGGAATGACTGCAGAACGTTATGCTGTTGCTTGTGGACTTAATCTGTGTTTACATTTAAAGGCTAGGTGAGATTTTATAGTTTGTTTCAGGTAATTTTTGAATGACAGTGAGTTAGTTCACTTCATCAGCCAGAAACTAGTCAAAAAGCTAGACTAGTTAGAAGGAATAATGGTCCAGGATTCTTTATTTTAGGACTTTCAACAACTTTATCCCTAGGGATCCTAATGTTGTGTACTTGATTTTAAGTATAACCTCTATGCATGGGATAAACATAGTGTCACAATTTCGATTTTTCTAAAAAGTTATTTGGGTCTTGAAATGCCCACTTTACTAGAAAACCTGATAGTGTCCCCTGGGGGCTGTCTTCCATACCTTAATACTTGAATTTTTAAAAAGAATCTAACGGGTTCCTTAAGTCCAAGGAAGAGATTCATTTTGTGTAAGTCAGAAGGATTGGGGGGGAAATGGCCATTCTCTTCATTTTGTTTCCATTGATTCTATTGCCGCATCGTTGCCATTGAAACTGTTCCTGCAGTCTGGTAATGATTGGCCTTTGTGACCAGGTGCCCTTACTAACACAGATTTTATGGTGATCCATAGGTAGACTTCAAATTTATTACAGTTTTTTAAAGTTCACATACATATTCTCAGCCATTGTTTCCAAAGTACCAGCACCCTGCTTTGGCAGCTAGGACTTTTATCTTTTGCCACACACATAGTGAGCAAATTGACCATTCTCCTCCCACTCAAAACCCGATGTGAAACCCACGTCTTAGCCTGGACTTGGCCTAGACCTTCATGTTAAGTTATCCTTTGAGTGACTTTTCTCTATTTTCTCTAGCAAATATTAGTTGTGAATGTTTAAAACTGTAAGTCAGGTTGAAATAATGTTACAGGAAGGAATTAGAGTTCCCTTTTTATTTTGTTACCAGATCTATATCCCTGGCACTTTATATCCCATGTAGCACCATTTTGTAGGTAGTGGAAGGTCTCATCTTATTCTGTAAGATCCCATGTCATCTTTCCAAAGTTGTCATGGGTTCCAACTTGTGGTTGTCCCCTCAAGTGATTCTTTTTTTCCCAAAAGTAAAAATCTCCCGTGCTACTTGCATCTCTATCTCGAGTTTTAAAAATATTTTCAAATTCTGCATTACCATGAAGCCATTCAATAGACTTCACTCTATCTCAAGTAGGTTGCTTAAACAGAGCTAAGCCTCATCCATCACTGATCAGTCTTCACATATAAAAGTAAGGATTTGTGCTGGCTTGAGGGGTACATATACTAAAATTGAAACAATGTCAAGAAGATCAGCATAGTCCCTGCACAAGGATGACACAGAAATCTGTGAAGTGTTGCATATTTCTTGCAGTCCCCAAAAGGACATTTGACTACTTTCTAACTAGCTCCAAGGAAATGGTGTGAGTCAAAGCAAAGTGGGTGACAGCCAGTACTGCAATTGTGATTTTCATACAAAAAATATTTATGTAAGGTGATCTATGAAATGAGATGTGGTAACACATAGGATCTTGTGTGCAATATGTTGTTCGTAGGCCAATGAGAAAATACCAACTGGCATCTTCTCTGTGGAACTTAGAAAAAATAAAGGTAGGGTTTTGTCTTCCACAGCAGCTGGAAACGAACATAGTGACTAAGCATCATTCTAACAAAGATTTGTTGGTTCAGAGTTTAGGGAGGCAGAGAAAGAGTAGTAGTAGTCCAAGCCAGATGCTGACATCTATTAGTTTTCTTCCCTTGGTGTGATTGATGAGCTCAGTAATAGAGGATAATCAGATTGTCCAATTTAATAATTAATATATTAATAAATAAATTTCATTAGAAATTATAAAATAGCTTAGATGCCTTAAATTACAAGCCACAAAGAATAGAACATCTAATAACCAAAAGTAGGAATTAATAACAGAAAACTGTAACATTTGAACATTATAACCTATAAAGAAACAGTTTTTAAAAAAATAAATTTATTTTTTGTAGACACAGGGTCTCCCTATGTTGCCCAGGCTGGTCTTGAACTTCTGGGCTCAAGCGATCCCCCTGTCTCAGCATCCCAAAGTGCTTGCATCACAGGCATGAGCCACTGCACCAGGCCAACACATTGGGTTTTATTGGGAATTTTAAAATAGTTTCAGCAATAAGGTTCAAGAACAAATTATTTCATTGCTTCACTATTTCTCAGAGTATTTTAAAAATGTTATCTTGTTAAATCCTTATAATAACCTAGTGAAATAAGGCTCTAAAATCTTCATTTTTAGAAGACATTGAGCCTAAGAGAAGCAACTTGTTCAAGAAAAAATACCTGTTGGTTACCACGCTAGGACTTTTTCTGAGTTACGGGCATTTTCCATTATGCCAAGCTATCTCTAGTTAATTTACTGAGTTAGACTGCCCTCAATTCATAAGTATTTCATCTTACTTGATTTCTTCTTTAATTAAAAGCTTAATAAGTTCATAGAGCTTACAAACTTAAAGTCTATTAAATAAGTAATGTTCTGATGTTAGCTCTGATATTGTCTGAAATACCCTAAGAACTTAATAAATTTGGTAAATGTTTTTTATATCAGTGTTAAAATAGTAATTTTATTTATTACATTTTTATGCATAGCATTCATCAACAACTTTTGGAATATATATGAAAGATATCTAAAAATCCTCAAAATAGCAATCCAGGTAAGACCTCTGATAGTAAACTACTCTTGGTGGTGCTACCATAAGATTATGGAACTGTTGATCACAAAAAAGCAATTCAAAAAGCAATGTGTAAATAGCATGTGTTTACATATATACATATATGTGGGTGTGTATATATATATATATATATATAGCTTTGATTTAATTTTTTTAGTTTATAATTCAGAATTAGTTAAGAATTTAGTTGTAGGTAGCTTATAATCTCAAAAAATATTATCTGAAAAAATATTTGTTTAATTATGGTCCCTAAAATCCTATATAATACTTTTGTATAAATAAGTAATGCAATGTTTAAGTTTGTATATTGTATGTTTCCTCAATTGTCATAACAACTTAGGCTTGTTATAAAATGTAAAACCCTTAGTGTGATTGATGAGCTCAGTAATAGGGGATGATCAAGTTATCCAATTTAATGAATTAATATATTTATAAATAAATTTTATTACAAATTTTAAAGTAGCTTACATGCCCTGAATTACAAGCCACAAATAATTGACTATCTAATAATGAAAAGTAGGAATTAATAACAGAAAACTGTAACATTTGAATATTATCACTTGCGGTGGTCTGTCCCGCAGACCCCGGCTGCATGACGGATGAGACTATACATACCCAGACACCAATATTCAGTGAAAGAGCAGCAAGGGTTCTGAGCCGATTACAGACACCAAGGAAGGTGCTGTAAAGAGTCAGCAGCCACAGCCCCGGCTAGCCGGCCCTGTGGGCATTTATTAGCAAAGTTTTAATGACAAAGGCTTTGAGCCAATACACCTGTGGGTAATTAATCTGGGTGCCCCTATCCCAGGAGAGCCATCCTGCCTGTGGGTGATCAAAGGGTAGTCTTAAGACCAAAATCATGCTGCTATAAAGACACATGCACACATATGTTTATTGCAGCATTATTTACAATAGCAAAGACTTGGAACCAACCCAAATGTCCAACAATGATAGACTGGATTAAGAAAATGTGGCACATATACACCATGGAATACTATGCAGCCATAAAAAATGATGAGTTCACGTCCTTTGTAGGGACATGGATGAAACTGGAAATCATCATTCTCAGTAAACTATCGCAAGAACAAAAAACCAAACACCGCATATTCTCACTCATAGGTGGGAATTGAACAATGAGAACACATGAACACAGGAAGGGGAACATCACACTTCGGGGACTGTTGTGGGGTGGGGGGAGGGGGGAGGGATAGCATTGGGAGATATACCTAATGCTAGATGACAAGTTGGTGGGTGCAGCGCACCAGCATGGCACATGTATACATATGTAACTTACCTGCACATTGCGCACATGTACCATAAAACCTAAAGTATAATAATGATAATAATAATAATAAAAAAAATAAATAAATAAATAAAAAAAAAGAAAAAAAAAAAAAAAAAAAAAAAGACCACATGAGTAAACAAGCTATTTGGATAAACTACTCTACATTTCTTTGTACTCACTTTAAGCTACTTACACAAGGTAAGGATTAGGCTGCTTTCAGCCATAACCCTATCTTGAGACTTTTACAAAACCTTTGGCATTCCAAGAAGATTTGTGTCTACGTCCTATAACTTCATCTTAAAATGTTTCCCACCAGCCTGACTGAACTCCCACAATAACCTACGAAGAAACATGGTTTTAGAGACAGGGTCTCCTTATGTTGTCCAGGCTGGTATTGAACTTCTGGGCTCTATTTAATTTTTACAATAAACGGTTTGCATTTAGTAAATGAGAATTAATTACAATGGAGTCTTGTGCAATATGAGAGTTAGGGTGCTGATCCCCCATGCAGCTGAAAATCTGCTTCATATGAAAATCTGTTTCTTTTGACTCCTCCAAACCTTTACTAATAGTCCACTGTTGACCTGGAGCCTTACTGAAAGCATAGTCAATTAACACATACTTTCGATTTTATATGTACTATATACTGTATTCTTACAATAAAGTGAACTTGAGGAAAGAAACTGTTATAAGGAGGAAAAAATATATTCACTATTTATTAAGTGGAAATGAATTATTATACATAAAGGTCTTCATTCTTATTGCCTTCACGTTGAGTAGTCTGATAAGGAGGAGGCAAAGAAGAGATTTGTCTTGCTACCTTGCAGTGCCAAAGGAAAAGAAAAATCTGTCTGTTAGTGGCCTCCTACAGTGAAAACCCTTATTCAAGGATCAACTTTGTGACATAGTGACTTGTGTCACTAAGAAACTATCTTGGCCAGGCGCAGTGGCTCATGCCTGTAATCCCAGGACTTTGGAAGGCCGAGGTGGGTGGATCACAAGGTTAGGAGATTGAGACCATCCTGGCTAACACGGTGAAACCCTGTCTCTACCAAAAATACAAAAAATTAGCTGGGCTTGGTGGTGGGTACCTGTAGTTCCAGCTACTTGGGAGGCTGAGGCAGGGAGAATGGCATGAACCCGGGAGGCAGTTCATGCCTCCCTCAGCTTGCAGTGATCCGAGATTACGCCACTGCACTCCAGCCTGGGTGACAGAGCGAGACTCTGTCTTAAAAAAAAAGTAACTATCTTTAGAATAGTTAATAATACTTAATAATACTTTTCTGGCACCATGAACAAATGTCAACACAAATTACAAAACTTAGCCAGGGTGCCTCAGTACCAATAGGAGATTATTTTCCAAAGATACCTACTGAGTGCAGAAGTCAGAAAAGCAATTTTTTGTTGAGAAGTGCAGGTTGTTACATAGTCTTGTACCAACAAGGTCTCACTATTATCAACTTCATTCCAAGCTGAAACCAAATAAGATATATTTACTTCATTAGACCAAGATATGTTGTTCTATCTGCTGGATAATTAGTGTGTTAATAGTAATTTTGTTACAAGATACTCTGTTTCTAATAGCCAAAATATTATCATTATAAATATTCAAATAGCTTAACTCTAGGCTCAACAAATTATAATAAAATTACAAAAATTTTTCACAATAACAAAAATGCTACTGTGATACCTAAATGTGACACAATGCATGGTACAATATGAACTGTATGAGCACATCTTTATTATATATTTATCAAAGGATAAATTATCAAACGATAAGTTAGGTTTTGCAAGTTGCAGGAGACAAAGATGGAATACACATAGTCTGGGTCTTTAAGGTGCTCATAATACAGTAGAGCTGTCCCTATTGAATTTCTGCATTTTTTCCAACAGAATTTCCTAAAAAATATTTTTTATTCATTTATCCACTTGTCCACTTAACAAATAACTGTCAGGTATCTTTAAGGTACTAAACATCTTCCTTGTTATTATCATTGTCATTTTTTATTATTTACTACTTTATTAAGGTACTAAGCATTTTTCTTGGGTTTTTTTTATTATTTATTACTTTACTTAGTGCTTATTCTGTGCCAGAACCCCTTTGGGAGCTTATAATTACTTATTATGTCATGTCGTTACCATATTCAGCATGTGTCAGACGTTTTATATCCCTATGGATTTGAAGTGGGGTGCGTGGCACTCACTGAGTCTTCAAAGACCAGCTTTTAGGTGCAACTCAGTTGGCAACTACAAACTTAGGTCACTGTTTGTGTGTTACTCGCAGGATTCATGTACTTAGTTTTTAACTATTTATACTACTTTAAGTCTCTAAAAATTCATATATTGAAAAAATTGAAAATTTTAAGTTTCTCCTCCTCATTACTTTTTGTGATATTTGATCTCCCCTAATACTTGATTATAAATCAGCCAGTGATCAATAAAGAGTCTCTCCCACTTTTCAAATCATTATATTTTTAAGTCATGCAATAAAATAGGTCAGGTGGTGAACATTATCATTAGAGGTACCACTGTGATGTCACTAGGATTCGTGAGGAGATGACACCTGAGAAGAAGGATCTGCATGAGAGGCCTCACCTCTGCCCTCCTGTTTTTTTTGGAAATTGAGCATGGTAAAAAGAACCTGCTAAACCCGGCTGGACACAGTGACTCAAACCTGGAATCCCAGCACTTTGAGAGGCCGAGGCAGGAGGATGGCTTTAGGTCAGGAGTTTGAGACCAGCCTAGGCAACAGAGTGAGACCTCATCTCTGCAAAAGCATTAACAATTAGCCAAGTGTGGTAGCATGTGCTTGTGGTCCCAGCTGCTCAGAAGGCTGAGATGGGAGGATTGCCTGAGCCCAGGAGTTTGAGGCTACTGCACTCCAGCCTGGGCAACTGAGTAAGACCCTGCCCCTAACAAAAAAAGATAATCAGCTAAACCTAATAGAATCATTGGCCCTTGCCACCAAGCAAGCTTACTTCTTTCTTGTAGAAGGAGGAGACTGTCGAGGAGTTATTTTGCTCACATAATATGACCATTGGAAAATATTTTGGCTATCATAGCTAAAACAATAGTTTATTAATAAACAACAGTTTATTAATCATTTACTTGTAAACAATAAAAGCTTGGCTCTCTTTGTACTGCTCATGGCTTTAGGTGGATCTTGGAACGTAACCACTTGTGAGAAGCCAGTAGTATTTGCTGCTTCCCTTAAAGCTCCTGAAAGGGAGAGAGGAAATCTTAGATTTTTCATTGCTGTGAACCACTGCAAGTATTGAGGAAATATTCACTACTTCCAACGTCATAATCCTGCAGCCATTTGGCACCTGTGAGTCAGGTGCCAGAAACTGGGCAGTGCAGAAGGCAGTGTGCTGCGTTCCACAGTTGGCCTCACTTTTTTCTAGAACTTCTGCTTTTCATTCTCAACTCCAAGAGTTTTGTTGTTGGTTTTTTTTATGGGAAGTTTGTTAGAAGTAGGTTTATGTATTTTCTTTCAGAATTAACAGAAGAATTATAATTAATGTCACTTCCTGGTGTGACTGAAAGCCTCTAATCCTTTACTGATATTTGTTTATGAGCATATTTCTTTTAACAGCTATGATAATTACTACATTTTGTGTGGTTTCTCAAAAATACATTTGTTTCTTATTTCAAAGAGTTTCTGTAATGGAGCCCTTCAGATTTGGTGCTAATAACATGAAGTAAGAATTTAAGAAAGAAGATCTTTTATTTTATTTATATTTATATTTTTTGAGATGGAGTCTTGCTCTTGTCACCCAGGCTGGAGTGCAGTGGCACCATCTCGGCTCACTGCAGACTCCGCCTCCCGGGCTCAAGCAATTCTCCTGCAGGGTTTCACCATGTTGACCAGGCTGGTCTTGAACTCCTGACCTCAGGTGGTCCATCTGCCTCCACCTCCCAGAGTGCTGGGATTACAGGCGTGAGCCATCGTGCCTGGCCAGTTGCAAAATATTTAAATGTTACATACAGAGGTGCGAGGGAGATCCATAGTACCATGTAAATTGCTTGAATCTTTTCAGAGTACTGTTTGTATGTGATTTCAAAGCAGGGATTAACATTTATTTTTATTTTTTAATTACAATTTGTATACCTATTCAAAAGTAGAGAAAATAGTAAAAGTAACACTAAAATACCCATTATTCAATTTCTGTGATCAAGATTGTCCTACATTTTGTTCATCTATCTGTTTATCTATCTTTACAGGAATATTGTAAAGCAAATCACAAGCATCATGCCATTTTTTCTGTTCAGTGTGCATCCCTGGACAGCTCTAAAATTTCTTTATTTTTTTTTCTTCAGCTTTTAAATTCTGGGGTCCATGTACAGGATGTGCAGTTTTATTACACAGGTAAATGTGTGCCAAAGTGGTTTGCTGCACAGATCAACCCATCACTCAGATATTAAGCCCAGTATTGATTAGCTATTCTTCCTGATGCTCTCCCTCCTCCTGCCCCCACAACAGGTCCCATTGTGTGTTGTTACCCCTCATGGATCTGTGTGTTCTCATCATTCAGCTCCCACTTATAAGTGAGAATACATGTTGTTTGATTTTCTGTTCCTGCATTAGTTTTCTGAGGATAATGGCTTCCAGCTCCATCCATGTCTTTGCAGAGGACATGATCTTGTTTCTTTTAAGGCCTGCATGATAGTCCATCATGCACATCTACCACATTTTCTTTATCCAGTCTAACATTAATGGGCATTTTGGTAGATTTCATGTCTTTGCTGTTGTGAATAGTGCTGCAGTGAACATACATGTGCATGTCTCTTTATAATATAATGATTTATATTATTTTGGGTATATACCTAGCAATGGGATTGCTGGGTCAGTGGTATTTCTGCTTCTAGATCTTTGAGGAGTCAACACACCGCCTTCCTCAATGGTTGACTAATTCTTGGCAAGCCTCCCAAGCAAGCCTCTGTGTCAGCCTCCTAGCCAGCCAGCCTGGAGACCGGCCTCCCATGCAGCCAGCATTCCGAACAGCATTCCAGCAACCCTCTTCCCCTGCCAGAAGACTCGTGATTTGATTAGCCTCCCATGCAGCCAGGCTCTAGGCCAGCCTCCAAAAAACCGGCCTGCCACCAGGCCTCCAAGTCACATTCATCTTGCCAGACTCTTCAGCAAGCGTTTTAGGAAGCATTTAAGGCAGCCTCTCACACAGCCTCTCCCGCAGGCTCTTGGCCAGCCTCCCAGACAGCCAGCCTCTGATCCAGCCTTTCAGAAAGTCTCTAAGCGAATCTCCCAAACAGCCAGCTTCCAGACCAACCTCCCATGCAGCCAGCGTTTTTAACAGCCGTCCAGCAAGCCTCTTGCACAGCCAGACAATCTGCCACTCTGCTAGTTTTCTCGCCAGCCTCTGGTTAGCCTGCCATGCAGCCAGCCTCCTAACAAGCCAGACTTGCATTCAGACTCTTAGCCAGATTCAGCCTGCCAGGATCTCAGCAGGCCTTTTAGCAAGCGTTTATGGCAGCCTCTCAGACAGAAAGCCTCTGCCACAGGCTCTAGGCCAGCCTCCCAGCGAGCCAGCCTCTCAGCAAGCCTCTATGCCACTTTTCAAGACAGTCCTTCACTACACCAGCCTCCCCCATGCAGCCCACGCCTTGGCCAGCCTTCCAGCCAGCCTCTAGGTAAGTCTGTTAGCCAGCTGCTTAGCCAGCCAGCTTCAGAACCAGCCTCCCATGCCACCAATGGCGTGGCCAGCCTCCCAGTACGCCTCTCAGAGAGCCTCTTAGGCGGACTCCTGACTAGCCAGCCTCAAAACCAGCCTCCCTTGCAGCCAGCGTTTCCAACAGCCTCAGTGGGAGTGAAGGAGAAAGCAGCCAAAGTTTGGGGTTGATTTTAAGGTGGCCTTGTCCCTCCGCCCTGCAGGGCGCCCCCATCCCAGGCCTGGGGGGCCTGCCCAGGAAGAAGGCCCAGACGCCGGGGCCCAAGATTTCCGCCCCGCCGCCGACCCACTCTTCCACCTGCTGCCTTCGTCCCGGGGCCCCCACCACACCACACGCTGAAGGGGCGATCCTCCCACAACTGTCACCTCCTCCTGCAGCCCCAGCTCAGGCAGGGCACGGCGCCTCTTCTTCACATCTTTTATGTTCAGGTGGATGGTCCTCGTCTTCACATCATCCCCTGCAAGCTTCCAGGCGTGGCCCCAGGAGGCAGCTCTGTGCATCTTTCTGATATCCCCATAGTGGATGACATAAGAGTCTTTGGTGGTAGACCAGCTGAGTGAAGGCTCTCGGGCGCTCCAGGCTCGTCACGCCCTTGACAGCAGTGGCAGAGAGCCTCTGCATGGCTGCAGCCACCTTTTAAGAGAGAGGCCGCGCCTCCCACTCGCCCTTCCCCAGCCCCAGCCCCAGCCCCCGCCGCTCGCCCTTGCCCTTAATTGCCACCACATCTGGCCCAACATCAGTAAAAAGTGTGGTCTAGCGAAGCCCTTGGACACTCCGGCCTCTTTCTAGAGAAATTTGTTGAGTAGAACCGTGAAGCTTTCACGGGATCTTGTAGCCAGCCTCCTAACAAGCGAGCCTGGTACAACCAGGCTCTTAGCCAGACTCAGCCTACCAGGCCCTCAGCAAGCAAAATTAGCAAGAATTTGAGGCAGCCTCTCAGACAGACAGCCTCTCACACGGACTCTCCGCCAGCCTCCTAGTCGGCCGCCTCTCAGCCGGGTTCTTGGCAAATCTCCCAGCAAGCCTCTATGTCAGCCTCCTAGCCAGCCAGCCTGAAGACCGGACTTCCATGCAGCCAGCATTTCGATCAGCGTTCCAGCAAGCCTCTCCCCCTGCCAGAAGACTTGTCATTCGACCAGCCTTCCATGCAGGCAGGCTCTAGGCCGGCCTCCAAAAAACCGGCCTGCCACCCAGCCTCCAATTCATATTCATCTTGCCGGACTCTTCAGCAAGCATTTTAGGAAGGATTTAAGGCAGCCTCTCAGATAATTTTCTGGAATATTCCATTAAAAATTCTTCTCTGATTAAATACCGCTTGCCTCACCATGGCAACATAAATCACTGAAAAATACTGTTTATCCGAAGAATAGTCTCTCAACTTGTGGGATAAATGATGTATAATTTTTAACCTTCTTGAGGGTAGATATTATGAGAAAAAAATATTTAATTATAAGAAAAACATTGCAGAATTATAGCCACAGTTTTAAAAATAAGCACATTATAATGATAAAATTGTAATACAGCAAATTATAATGAACATATAAAAGATGTCTCCCCATGGAGATTAGTATCATAAAACAGTTTATATTATTTCACCAGCTATAGATTCACTGTTGGCATGTTACCTTTAATACATACTTGACTTTCAATTCAAAATCATTTCTTCATTAAATCCTGTACCTCAACTTTGAGATTAATGTGGTAATGTGATGCAGCTTCTAGTGAAGCCTCAGACACACATTGTTTATTGAGATCAGCCAATTTTTTTTGATGTTGTCTCACAGTGACCTGACAAGACATGTTTGTTATTGATTTGTAATCAAATTAACAATATTTACTTTCAAAAAATCCCGAAATATATTGGTTCAGCTTATTTTCTTTATGTGTACACATTCCTGCTTATTACTGAATCCACTTAAGGACACAAGAAGGTATTATCTTCCTGCCAAACTGGTACTCTCTTACTAGACACCAGATTCATCCCACTAGTCATTTGTCCCGTAATGAATCTGTAATGCTTCACAACTTACTGAAGTCTCAAGAAAATATGTGGGCAGGACTAGTGGTGGTAAATTCTATGCTGTGGAATGCTTTCCTTCTTTTTTATTGAAGCACAAATCAACATCAAAGTTCCTCACATACTCAATCACCTGGTGAAATTTTTCCAACAGGTTTCTATCTCAGAATAAAAGTATTTTTGTTTCAAAGGCTTTAGAGGCCCTAGGTAACCTGGTCTCCACATCCCTCCTGACCTCAGCTGCTAAGTTTCTCTCCTCTACTCACTTTTTTTGTACTATACATGAACCCTGCCACCCCCCATGAATTGAAAAATGGGGATCCAATGCAAAGCTAATAAATCACACATAGCTACAATGATCTTTCTCTGGGACAAAGTTCTATCCACATGACAGTCTTTGAGCCTTGAAATAGAAATTATGAGCAAATTATTTGTAACAATATTCAAAGTAAATTATAAATACCAGTGGGATGATTAAATCAAATTTGATATTGCTAAAATTCACTACATTTTTCCTAAGCTATTATTTAATAAAACACAGATGCCTTTAAAAAAATTTGAGATTCAGATATGTTCAGATTTAAGTCAAATTGACATAAACGAAAATAAAATTCTACCAACTGAAATATACAAAAAGCTACTGAAAAAAGTAGTATTACAAGAGGCAGAAATGTACACTTCAAAATATACTTCAAATACACTTCGGTTCCTCTGGAAAATTTAGAATTAACTGTCAAATTGTTGAATTGAATCTTAATTTCAAAATACTCATTACTGATATGGGCATTCCCATTTATCTGCTTCATTGTGGTCATAAAATGTGGCCACAAATATTAAAACCTTTATTTCAGCAGTATAAGCCAATGTCATTAATGTAATCTATTAAAAACCTTTAACTTAAATTCTTAAAATTTCATAAGTGACACAATGTCTTCACTTAAAGTAAAACATCTCTGAGCTTTAACTTGCATTTGGTGGAAATAAGCCATGTTTCTAAGCTGACATAGTAAATATATTTATTATCTATATTAAACTAGATTCAGCATTTATCTAAGGCCAAATATGACTTTAAATTTTCTTTCAGGAAGGTTGAAAAATATTTATTTTTTTGATACTTCTCTTTCAGCTTTCTGTTTTTCATATTGGTATAAACATTCTTTTAAATGGTTACAGTCATTAAATATCTCCTCATTTTTCTCTTTTGGGAGGTGATGTTGCTTTTTCCTCTCAAAAAACTGAATATTATTATCTTGCTTTTGTTATCAGCTTTCTTATGCACCTGAACTAATTGCTGTGGAAGCCACATATGTTTGCTTTGTAGTTGAAATAATTTCTGCTCCAGACTCCTGCTGTTCAGTGTGCTTGTTCACATTATCTTGTTTGTTTTGATACATGAGTTCAGCTTTCTTCATTTGACATTATGTTTCACTTAGGTCTCTTTGTGCATGTTCTAAAACCTATGTATTTTCTCTTAGAGCATCTCCTGCATAATTGAAATTAATTTTTAGGCTTTTGGATTCCCTTTGAGCTTCAGAAAGTGGTTGATGAAGCTTCTCATTGTTATATATTATATTATTCACATCAACATTCATTTTTCCTTGCAAATGAGCACTGTGGAAAGCAAGTTCTTGGTTTTTTCTTGATGTCACACTTTATCTTGGTCTTGTATAGCAGAAGACAGTCTAGAATGGTATGATTCAATTTCTCTCTCCAGTATTTCTTTGTCTTGTTTTTCCTTCAATTTAGAAGTGAGCGTTGTGTTCTTAGCTATCAGAACTTTAAGCTGCCCACTATACTGAGATGCCCTTTTTGTTAATGTTTTCTCTTTCAGTTTTAGGGTCATTTGAAGTTCAGCATTCTTTTCTCTTAAAATCTTAATGTCCTCAAAGTATTTATTTTCCTTCTCCTGGTGCTGATGTTTTAGTATGTCCATTTGCAGTTTTAGCATGGCAATTTCCTTTTTCAACATGCCATTTTCATGTAAGAGATCATTTTCATTTTCATAAGCATGAGAAACCTAAATAAAACAAAATGAATTTTTAGTTAGCACTCAATAAAATGAGATATCATGGTTCCTCTTAAAGAATAATTTGTACATTTATACACTGAAAGGGTTTCTGTAAGTAGGTATCAGTTGAAGAACCATTGAATCAAAACTTCAAATGCTATAGAGCATAAATTCCCCAAAGTTCAAACATTTATTTGAACACAATGAATTCATGAAAGTAAAAAAGAAATGACTAGAGCATTTTTAAGAGCTTCAGAATTGAAACAAACTTTCCCTGGATTACAACACATGGAAAAGCATAAAATAAAAGATTAATCACTTTGACTACATACAAAAATTTGATTTACACCCTGATGTCTAACCTATACAAGACCCCATACTAGGAGCCTTAGTGTGTAGGGAGACCCCTTGAAACTATTGCTTTGGAATAAAAGATGAAATACTCTTGATTATTGTAAATACAAAATTGCATGCAGGATTGTGTAAAGACAATGCCAGGTTGGACTGCCAGAATAAGCCAACAACACATGATGTGCTTCCCCCTGCAGAGAGCCTATGAATGGATGTGCAGTCAGGGAGGTTTCACATCACCAAGATTCCTATCCCAGAAAAGCAGATGTTCATAGCTCTGGGAATGGAATTCGACTCTTGTGGAGAGCCTATAAACAACGCATGAGGGGCGCCTGTTCATATGGATGAGATAGGGCTATAAATGCCCTTATCTTGCTATGGCTCTTCTAGGCCTCTTTAGGGTTAAAGCATACTCCCTTCTGAGAATTTGTGGTCTAACCAGTTGTCTAGCTTCACGTCCTGTTTCTATGGATTGTTTGCAGCCAGCTTTTGCTGCAGCTGTTACTGCTGATTAATATCTTGCTACTGATAGGTTATGGAAAGACTGTGTTTTTGTTTTAAGGCTCTGTTAGAAATTGCTGATGCACACACTATATTGTAAATTCTTATCTCTGTATACTGTACTTCTGCATACTGATGTTATGTTAAAAAATTACTTCATCCTCATGTGACCATCTCACCTCATAATCAAATGACCCTAAATCCCTCACTAACCTATCCCCACCCTCACTAAACTTAATAATAAATGCTGGTATATCCAGTGCATTGGTGGCATCACAGGACCAGAAGGTGGTGACCCCCCCTGGACCCAGCTTTCACTATCTTGTGTGTGTCTTTTATTTCTCGACCTGCCAATCCACCTGGGAACAAAGAAAGAGCCCCGTTGCATTGCGGGCTGCTGGCCAGTTCCCGCAATATTAGTGCTGTATATATTTAGACAGATAAAATTTCCCAAGGCCCTTTCATTTCCTTTTTCCTGAGACTATTCTATAGATATTCTATTTTTTAAAATATAATTTTAAGAATTATATTTATAAATTATAAGTTGAGACATTGTAACAAGCACTTTTAGTTATCACAATTCTGAAAGGAAAAGACTAAAAATATAAACAAGTATTTTCTTTATATTCCATACACATTAAGATTAAAAGTGTATAATTAAAGGAAATTGATTCTTGGGGGGAGAGGAATGGCCGTTTCACACTCTCTTTGTTGAACTGTAAATGAATATAAATTTTCTTGAGAACAATTTGGAAGTAATGAACAAAGAACTTTTTTAAATTTCCTATAATTTAACCAAATATTTTTATATTGAAGAATTTATTCCAAGTCAATAATTAGAAAGGTAGAAAAATATTTACATGCAGTTATGCCTTGCAGCACTTATAATACAAAAAATTAAAAATCAAAAAAATTAATTTGTTAAGTAAATAATGGGATTTCCAAATAATGGCCTTCTATATAGCCATTAAAATTGTGATTTAAATAAATATGCATTTAATTATCAGTAGAAGTATTCAAAGTTAAGAACTTGTATTATTTAAAGGAATTTGACACTCTACAAGACAGAGATTTTTTTCTGTAGTTAAACCTCAGAAGGTAAGTCAGCTATTACAAAAAGTATCCTACATAATTTTAGTATAAATAGTTGAAATATTTTTTAAAACTAGGATGTCATACTTCACACTGCAGAGCTCTTGTTCCCATTTAACCTTTTGATTCACTTACTGCAATTTTGTTTATTTTTGCTTCTGATAGTTCCTTTTGTAGTACACAAAACTTATTTTTCATTTGTTATATTTTTGCTGTAAGTTGTTCACAGTGATATTTTTTAAGTTCCCTTGCTCTTTCATGAGAAGGAACTGCACCCAAGAATTTTGATAGGCTAGTTGAATCTGTCTTGAGGAGGAGATAGAAATAAAATATATTAGTACTTTTGGGAAATAAAGGACAACATATTTTAACAATCACTAATTCATACACTGAACAAATATATATTGATTGCCTACCACACCTGGCTAATTTTTTTGTATTTTTAATAGAGACGGGGTATCACCATGTTGGCCAGGCAGGTCTCAAACTCCTGACCTCAAGTGATCCACCCACCTTTCCCTCCCAAAATGCTGGGATTACAGGCATGAGCCACCACATTCTGCCTCAATAAATAATTTCGATTTAAAAATAATGACAAGCATCAATATTTTTTATTTCAAATCTTTTTTAAAACACATTTCCTTACTTTAAAGGCAATTAGATTTCAGGCTGTTCACATATTGAAAACCAAAACATTTCAAGAGAAAACCTCGCATATGCTCTGTAGATCACGCTTATCTTTTATCTTCATGTGGCTATTGACTGGGTTACTGAGCATGAAAAATAAATCATATTCACAAAAAAATTCACTTGTGTGCATATTTCAAAAGGAATTAACTTCAAATATCTGCCTTACACTGTAGTCCTCACCAAAAATAATAGGGCATTGCAAACAAAATACAATATGATTAAACATTTGACATGCATAATTACAGAATTTTTGTTAAAAACTATGCATGGCATGAAGAGAATTTTCAGAGTATGTCATGTGGATTAGGAAAAGAACTTTGTAAATCTGTTTCATTTAGGAAAACAAAGGCTTAATAAGAATAACTTTGATAAGTTTTTGCTGATAAAGAGCTGCTTGAATAAAATGAAAGATTCATAAGGAAAATATACATTTATGTTATTTTTAAATGAAAACAATCATTAGATAAAGTATGCAACTGATTCTTAAGACATAACTTCAGAAAAGTAGAGCAAGCCTTCATAAAGAGAAAAATAAAAACATGTATTTGTGAAACATCTAACACGTGCCAGACACATATTTGCAGATTTTTCTTCACCTTAGAATAATGAGGATGATGATGATGTTGGTGGTTACCCCACTTTCTGCTTCCTAGTCATTCTAGGTTGTTAAGAACAAAATGATGAACAAATATGGTCCACTGCTCTCTCTCTTCAGAATGTCTTCCTCCTAGACTTTCATATGGCATACTCCTCAACTTTGAGATGGGAGATTGAATGGCAGTCTCAGAAAGATCTACTCTGACCATAGAATTCCACTGCCGCTCCCATACCCATGCTAATTATAAAGTTCTTCAATTTTCTCTAACCAAACGTTCTCTGTTTTGTTTTTTAAAAAAAGTTATAGTGATTTATAAGTGTTTTTCATATGTTATTATCTTCCTACTACTACAGCATAATCCCTCATCTTGTATATTCAGAGACTCACTGCCTAGCACAAAGTTGGTACTTAGAAAGAAACTACTCCAGGTCAAAACATTGAAAATCTCAACAGGAAAGTCTGATTTTCCAAACTGCTATGTTTCTATGGAAAATCTGCAGTAGTAGCCTGCTGAAAGTTACCATCCTCTTACCCAAAATTAGAAATCCACATGCCTGTTCTTACTCCCCATTCTTGTGCTAACAATTCTGCTTTCACATAACTGCCCCTTTGATCATTTTGTCTTAAATTTGGATACAGACTTCCCAGTTTACAAAATGTTTTCACATTTGTTACAACATTATTTCATCACATGTACCTAAGAGGTAGATATGAGCACTATTTTTATAAACAAGGTTACTGGTATTTGATTAGGTTAAATTATTTTTTTCCAAGTTCCCATAGCTAGTAAGTGACAGAATCAAAATACAGACTTACCTTTTGACATCCACTCATTGCTGTTACCACTATGCAGCTGCTGCTTCTATCTTAAGTGGTGAGGCCTTTCCTATCTCTTCCACATCCGCAGCTGTGACCTTGGAATACATCATTATTATTTGATACCTATGTGGCTGCAAACATGGCTGGCACAAAGGGACTCAAAGAGTTCTATTTGTGAAAAGAATGTCTACTTATTAAAATACTACTCAACCAAATTGTTGTTGTAGTTTTACAGGTGTCCTATTTCTCAAGTTTATCCAACTCCTGAAATGTTCCTTCAGATCTATACTGGATAATCAAAATATACCAATACTTTCAAGTCCCAGGCATTATCTTTTCAAGTTCCAAGTTGAGCAAGACTAAGATTACAGTTTAAACTCTTTCTCCCTGAATCCAAGTAAAGCTTTTGTACATCTAGATATACACAGAATCATGTATTTGCCCATAAATGAATGCATATAAATTATTTTGTTTTTAGACAAACTTCAGAACTCAAATAGATTCCTACTTTCTTCTATGCCTTATTTTCTTTTGCTCTATTCTACACTGGCTTTGTAAATTAATCCTGCAAATTAGAATTGCACTATGCAGCTGTTATCTACTTGGCATATGATTATAAAGTATGTTCTGATAAATGTCAGAAAATAATTTCTTATGGACACATGCAGATGTGAGAGAATAAAGTCATCTTTTTATGTTTTAAGATTACTCATTACTTACGTTTTAAAATAACAACAACAATACACAGTACCTCAGAAACTGAAGGTGATTTTGTATCTTCTTTTTGTCCTGACTCTGATGTGGGCATCTTATCTACAAAATGTTATTCACAGACACATATATGAGAACATTTATTACTGTAAATTGTAAAAACATACAAATCTATTTCCATTTATGAATATTTCAAAAAGAAAAGTAATAGCAAATATAGAATTTCAGAATCAAAGCAGGTTCAGAAAATTGATAGTATGATGAAAGCGAAAAGTATTTTTTAAGGTAGACATTGTATTTCAGTCTATAAAATTGTTTTCTAAATAATAGCATTTAAGCATAGAAAAATTTTCAGAGATACTAACTTACCATTTCTATTATTTTGGTATAAAAAAATAAAATTGTCATTACTTGTTAGCTCTTGTGGAGCTCGTTCAATAATGCCAATATCATTTTCTTGTTGTGCAGTTGTTGTCTTTGTTGCTTCCTTCTATTACAAACAAAAACCAAAAAGCACCAAAAAACAACTTCAGAAAAAATTGTATTTATTCACTCATTCACTCAATTTGTAAGTAAGACAAAACAAAACACAAACAAACAAAAAAACCCATACATTGTATCTATCGAATCCTGGGAGAAGCAGGAAATACACACAGAAGATAGATTCTGGCCTATATTCAAGAAATGGTAGAGACATGTGAAAACAAATAAGAACAGAAAAGTATAATTCACCAGTTCTACAATTTAAGTCAATGTAATACATAAGGGCACAAAGGAGAGAACAATCAGTTTTACCTAAAAAGCATAGAAAATGCTGCCATAATGGGGCCATATTTGGAAGGACAAAGTGCAGAGTCAGGATACAAAGATTCTAAGTGCAATAGCATGTGCAAAATAATAAGGCATGAAACAACATGGCAACTGAGGGGTGCCAAAGTGATGTCGTAAAACTGGAACACAGTCAGAGGAAAGAGATGAAGAGATAAAATGGGGCCAAACCATGTAAGATATGTGTCATGCTAGAATGTGAACTTACCCCTCCGTGTAATGGGTATCCACTCAATATGCAGATGAGTTACATCATTACAAATATATTTTAGAAAGGTGACCCTTCCAGCGATGTAAAGATAGATGAACATGGGGAGATGGGGCAAAACTAGAAAGGAGTACTTCAAAATTATAGGTAGAGAGTTAATTATGGTAATAAGATATGGAAAATTATAAGAAAGTAGAAAATACAAAATTAGGTGTGTGACTGGATGGGTGACATGGAGAAGGGTTGAAGTTTACGATGTGGGGGAGGGTTGAAGTGCAGGTTTAAGTGCTTGAGTGTTTCACCGCTACTTCCTAGGTGTTATTTCCTATGATGGGGAAACCAGATGACAGATGAGATTATGAAGAGTCAGAAAACATTCAGGAAAAGAATAAAAATGATGCTTTCAGTTTGAGACCTATAAGATTTGGGTCACCCAAGGGGCTTGGAAGAAAGATCTGGATAAATACATTTGGAGTATGAGTAGATGACCTACATGAGGAAAATTACATAGTGATAAGAAGATAAATATAAGATAGGCTAAATGGGTAGAATTAAGTAACCTGTGCAGACTATTGAATTTTTGAAAATAAAATCGGGCCGGGCGCAGTGGCTCACACCTGTAATCCCAGCATTTTAGGAGGCTGAGGCGGCTGGATCACGAGGTCAGGAGTTTGAGCCCAGCCTGGGCAACATGGTGAAACTCCATCTCTACTAAAAATACAAAAATTAGCTGGGCGTGGAGGCGCATGCCTGTACTCCCAGATACTCGGGAGGCTGAGGCAGGAGAATCGCTTGAACCTGGGAGGCGGAGGTTGCAGTGAGCCGAGATCGCGCCATTGCATTCCAGCCTGGGTGACAGGGCGAGGGTCTCAAAAAAAAAAAGAAAAGAAAATCAAAGGAGAGACAAAAACATGGGATTAAGTTTCTCAGTTATATATTTCCAAATTTGTTTCAAGAAAATAATTTTATTTATATAGGTAAATATTTATTTCTGAAATATTGCAATATGCATCTTTGAATTGAATGAAAACATTTAATTCTAAAACACCAAGATTCTGCAAAAGGACCTTTATAAAAATTAACTTTGAAATTTTTAATTGTACAAGAGAAATGCTTACCTAATTATAGAATTATGAGGCATTTTTAAGTACCACTATAAAGTGAGATAGAAATGTGAAACCCTGTTTTAAAATTCACATGTTTTTCTTATGTTCCTGTAAACAATCTAATACTAGCTCAAATTGCCTATTTACACGATATAGGATGGTAGTTTAAAATTGGAGAAAAGATCTCATATAAAGAAAATTAACCAATAATTATTCAAGTTGAAGATTTAATAGTTTTTACATATATCTATGATTGTCAAGCAGGAGCCAGTATTCACAGAAGTAAAGAAAGAAACTACAAAATTCAAGTCGACAGGATTCCTGAGTTTTAGAAATAAACAAATATATGTGCAAGGTTTAATAATTATGAAGACTAAAGGCTTCCTGGAAATAATATAAAATATCCCGATTGCAAGAGATATCTTTAAGAGTAAAAAAAATTCTTCCAATGATAAGTTTGTTTACTCTGTTAACAATCTTTCCTTACATATGATTCTATAATAATAGTACTTTACTTGAAAAAATTCACAAAGATTGATTACATTCATTTGATGTGTGCATATAATACTATTACATACAGATATTATGAGCAAAAGATGTCAGAATATTTCTAGAGATTAATAATTTCTACATTTATTTCTTTGAGAGTGTTGTAGCTTAAAAGTGATTTTTCTCTCTCTTTTTTTTTTTGAGATGGAGTCTCGCTCTGTCGCCCAGGCTGGAGTGCGGTGGCGCAATCTCGGCTCACTGCAACCTCCGCCTCCCGGGTTCACGCCATTCTCCTGCCTCAGCCTCCGGAGTAGCTGGGACTGCAGGCGCCCGCCACCACGCCCGGCTAATTTTTTGTATTTTTAGTAGAGACGGGGCTTCACCATGTTAGCCATGATGGTCTCAAGAAAAAAGATTTTTCTCTTTTAAGAGATACAGATTAAGAACCTTGTTCATATGATCAGAAAATTTAATTTTAGTAACAAGATTAAATAAAATGCTTATTTATACTCTATTAAACAAAAATATTCAAAACAACTACCAAGGTTATATCAAAGAGTAAGATAAATTGGTTAAATAACCTAAGAATATGTCAAACATTAGGTTAGAAATCTTAAACCAGAAACCAGAGTCAAAAATTAATAATTCACAATAAAGCTGACAAGGCCTAAAACCAATTTCACTTTGCATTCTACATTAATGTAAATATGACTAGATTAAATATAAAACATAAAGTTACTAAAAGAAGTGAGAATTAAATTCTTTCCTTGTTAATTTTTTTGTTCACACAATATAAATGTATATGTTTTGAGGGTACATATTATAACTTAATACATTCACATAATGAAATCAGAATAATTGAGATATTAATCACCTTAAGTATTTATCTTTCCTTTATGCTAGAAACATTCAAATTATTCTCTGCTAGGTATTTTAAAGAGTACAACAAATTGCTCTTACCTATACTCGTCTTTATATTTTCTTTCAGCTTTTTGTTAAAATCAGCTATAGGCCACTCGAAAACACGTGAGCAGTATTTTCTTACCTGGCTACGTTTTCTTAATTTTTATTTTAAATAATTTATATCTTTTATTCTAGAGAGTTCCTGCTCTCATTTAAACCACTATTTTTGCTGTGTTTTTATAATAGTCTGCCTCATCTTGACTCTCTCATGTAGTCTCTGTGTTTGTCTTACCCTTCTTCAATGAATAATTTCCTTTCATCCCCCTTCGTCTAATTTATTATTATACAAATATGGTGGTATCCATTAGATTTTTTTTTAACCAAAATAACCTAGGACAAAAATTTACTGTTACATAGATTATAGAATTGTAGAAATAATTAAAACTTAAAAAGTTAAATTACATGTTATATTTTGAAATATCTCTTCACAATTTACAGTTGTATTAATTACCTCTTGTATGGAAAAAATGTGAGAGTTTAGTTTTTAATAGTACCTTATTTAACTGGGTTTGCATTGAAATAGTATAGGTTGTTTCTATTCTGTGTGGCAAAAAGCTAAGTATAAATAATTGTATAAATTCTGCTTCTTCCAAGAAACAGAGAAAAAAATATAAATCATGGGGGGTGGCAATGATTGATTAATGAAAATAATACATAGCAACTAAATAGAAACCTGTAAATAAGTATGCTGACAATTGAGACAGAGATGCCCTAAAAAGCAGACCCTGAAGAAATGTATTCTGTGAGAAAAAAGTCTGGGGTAAATCATTTTTAAAAAGGTGAAGGAGGAGGGAGAAACAAGAGACATAACCAGTCAATCAAGTATGAGCTTCAGTCATGAAAGAAAAGGAAAAACAACTGCTATATAAGACATGTGATGAAATACATAAAATACAGACTTCTGTTCATAATATATTCCTATAATGCCGGTCAGTATTTACATTACAATTAGTTATTTTGTTAATACCTGTGTAATAAAGATTTTAATTTCATTATTATATAATAAGACACTCAATTAGTTAAACATGGTCTTCAGCCAATACCTAAAAGCTATAACATTTTTACTACAGAGAGAAAAAATTTAAAAAGGAATGTTTCATAAACTTTTCACTTGAAGAAAGTTTTGGTAATCAGAATTCTAAAGAGTAATGTATTCCTTGAAATGATATGTTTAATAGAACATGAGTTTCGGCCAGGTGTGGTGGCTCACGCCTGTAATCCCAGCACTTTGGGAGGCCGAGGCTGGTGGATCATGAGGTCAAGAGATCAAGACCATCCTGGCCAACATGGTGAAACACTGTTTCTGCTAAAAACACAAAAATTAGCTGGGTGTGATGGCACACGCCTGTAGTCCCAGCTACGCAGGAGGATGAGGCAGGAGAATTGCTTGAACCCAGAAGGTGGAGGTTGCAGTGAGCCGAGATCATGCCACCTGCACCCCAGCCTGGGCAACAGAGTGAGACTGTCTCCAAAAAAAAAAAAAAAAAAAGAACATTAGTTGAGACTAAAATATATTAAAATTTTTTTAATCTAAACTCCACTTGGTGGATATAGTGTAACCTTCTTTCCTATTTACTACATACCTCTGATTTATTGTCTTCTTATTTAAGACATATTTTATCAAGATAACTCACATGAATTTATGCATTCTAAATATTAAAAGAAAATATAAATTTAAGCCATATTTTGGAAATGCATTAGATTTTATTATAAGATATATTATGCATATTCTTACTTGTAACATTTCATTACATAAAAATTAATTTGTCTGCTTATTTATTCACATTGAAAACCTCTTAAAACGCTTTTTATAGGCAAGACTGTATTCTAGGTACACTAAGCTGCACACAAGTATGTTTTCTAACCTGCAATATCTCATAGTGATGCAAGAGCTTCAAAACGATTGTTTAAACTAAATACAAAATCTTCCAAAATTTAAAATTTTCAAATGTGATAAAAAATGTTTGAACATTATGTTTAAAAATTGCAATTTAAAAATTCTGAAATTAAAATCCTACCATATGCTTAGTAAGAATCTCTGTTTCCGTAACTGGTTGTTTACTTGGGGTAAAACCTGCATTCTTCATTGAGATGAAGAGTTTAAAATATACTTTTAATGAAATAATTTAGAAAACACACTGGCATGCCTTAATAATACAGACTCTGAGAAAGAGAATTTACATTTCTAAATTTCTACAATTATTTTTTAAAATTAGAGATATGCCGGGCATGGTGGCTCATGCCTGTAATCCCAGCACTTTGGGAGGCCAAGGCGGGCAGATCACGAGGTCAGGAGATCGAGACCATCCTGGCTAACACGGTGAAACCCCGTCTCTACTAAAAATACAAAATAAATAAATAAATAAATAAATAAAATAAATTAGCCAGGCGTGGTGGCGGGTGCCTGTAGTCCCAGCTACTCGGGAGGCTGAGGCAGGAGAATGGCGTGAACCCGGGAGGCGGAGCTTGCAGTGAGCCATGACTGCGCCACTGCACTCCAGCCTGGGCGACAGAGTGAGACTCCATCTCAAAAAAATAAATAAAAAATAAAATTAGAGATAAGGTCTCGCTATGTTGCCCACACTGGTCTCAAACTCTTGGGCTGAAGCAATCCTCCTGCATCAGCCTCCTTGGTAGCTGGAACTACAGGCGTGCATCACCATGCCCAAAAAAATTTTCACAATTTCTAATATTATTTTGGTGTAATTAAAGAACCAAGAAGAGAAACTGAGAAAAAGCTCTCTCCTAAAAACTGCATGATATCAAAATAATACGTGCAAAAAAAAAGACGTATATGCTATGTGGCACAGTTTTGGAACTGAACAGTATCAGAGAGATTCCTTGATTACTATAGTAAGTAACTGGACCCATTAAATATAAATTTAAGCATGAGTTTTTTAAGTGACAATAGAATAATTTTATAAGTCACAGTAAGTACACTTATCCAAATAAACCTTTACCAGATTTTATATATTCTCTATTGTGGAAAAGTTTTTTCTAATAGAATGTTCCTATCACTATGTATTCTCCAGTCCATTCCTTTTATTGGCACTCACACCCTCAAAATATTTACCAATCATTTGTTATTTACTAAAGTAAAAAAAAAACTGTTTAAATCAACTACTCATATTTCCATAAAATGTTTTTATCTGACCAACTTTATATTACCAATATGAAATAATGGTACTTACACCACTGCTAAACATGAAAAGTAAATACTATACAGAACTAGATTCCAACTGAGAAAATCAACTTCACAAGAGACCATTTTACATTGGTAGCAAGATTAAAGTCTTCCTTAACTTTTGTAGACTGTGAATTTTCAATAGTCAGTTTGCTGAACAGACTTTAGAGGAGAAAAGATACAACAAAAATAAGCAAATTCATATATTTAAAAAGAAAATCTGCTAGTTCATATCTTGGTGCTCACTCCAAAAAAGGAAAACAAAAAACAAAATCTGGGAAAAATCAGTCTTTGTATATTAAATCATGTTTCTTGGTATAATTAAAATATGCCCTCTGTTTTTAAAAAAGATTTTAGTTACCTATTTTTGACTCTACCTCCCCAACTTATAACATCCAATGGCTAGATGACGAGTTGGTGGGTGCAGTGCACCAGCATGGCACATGTATACATATGTAACTTACCTGCACGTTGCGCACATGTACCATAGAGCCTAAAGTATAATAATAATAATAACAATAATAAAAAGAAAAAAATAACATCCAATGAAGACTGACTCTTAGTTCCATAATAAGTAGTGACAGCCAATATAATTGGCGTACCCTGAGTATAATTCATCCTCACAAACTGTCCTCAATGATGAACTGGAAATCTACTTAATGGCTGACATAACTTTTGATATCTAAACTGGAACAAACTTGATAACCTAAAATGAAGTAGAAAGATACATTTACCTTGTTTCTTCTCCATTATCTATCTCTGATTCAAAGACTAATCTGTGTCACTGGAAAATGACATTCTTTGTTTTTCAGCATAAAAACCACTTAAGAAGGTCCTGTTGCTTCCCTTCACCCTAAAATACTGCAGAGAGTACCCTGAAATATTTGAAATGTTGAAAAGCTGAACCTACAAATGTCAAAACACAAATATATATTTGTTATTGGGAATGTTTTTCTCAACAAAAATTGAAACATTAAAAAGAATAAAATCTAATTACTTATTTTGTACTTGTCTTTCCTTGTTCAGGTCTACATAAACTAGAAAAGCCTTAAAAATCTTCATAGGTACTTATACCCAAGGAGAGAGACTGCTAGAAAAACTGAGTTCTGATAGTTGGATTTCTCTAAATACTATATTTACACAGAGAGAAAGATCTGGAAGTGGGAGCCACTATATATAGTAAAAGTGTGTCCCACTTCCAGATCTTTCTTCTGCAGAGCTTCATGGCAGTCTCCAACCTTTAAGTATTCTGCTCATCAAAGCACAGATTACTGAAAAGATAAACTCAATGACCAACCTAGAAGCTCTGTATTTACCTGTTCCTGGAAAACAACTAAATGGAGTCTCAGTCAGTCATTCACCTCCAGCGTAAGCATGTTATCAAAAACCCAACTGAACCATGACTTATCTGACAGCCAATCTTACCCCTGCTTTACATGTACATGGGTAAGACATCAGAGGCTTGGAAAAAGAGGCAAAGAGGAGGGGACACCTGCCCTGGGCCACATATCTATGTAATTCAGCAAACTTCAATCCCTTAGCACTCAAGGGGCTCTAAGCCACTGTTGTGAGATTTGGGGTGAAAGAACACAATAGGACATTTCTATCTGCTTGTAGAGACTTTTTGCAGTGGCTTTTTTTTTTTTTTAATCTTTCAATAGAAAGCATGAAGTGTGTCCGTTTCTCCAATTAAACAAGCAAAAAAGCAGCGACCTATTCAGGACTTCCTTTGAACCCTATTTTAGTATGACTTTCTAGATAACTCCCAATGTCATCTGTGTTTTTGTTCCTCTAATTTATCTTCATCAAACTTGTCATAAGATCCAATATTCTGATCTCTTTGGTAAAATCCTTACTCCTACCAATCCTGGGATTGTTTCTCTTCAAACTTGGCCTTTCCCTGATAATTCCATTCTTATCTATTTCCACTGGGTTCTCCAGCTAATTCCATTCTTATCCCTTTCCATTTGTTTAATTAGACCCATTCCCTTTTCTTTCTATTATTCAAACACTCACTTACATGATGTTAAGAAACAAGAGTAATGGGCTTTGAAATGAGTTTAAATATTACTTCTGCTACCTCCGATATTTAAATAAGTCACTTTGAGTTTCAGATTCTCCATCTGAACAACCATCTTTCCAGGATATTAAATACAGGTTGAAATATGAAAGTATTTTGATTAGTCTTAAAGAGTTCTTACAATCCTAAAATTCCATGTGCTTTTAATTTTAGCTATAGGAAAATGGGGCTGGTGGAAAGAATAAAATCATACACGAAAAGAACACCGAGGAAAGCAGAGAAGAAAGTAATCAGGAAAAGACTATAGAAAAGTCATGGAAGAAGAAAAAAGACTCTAGGAAAAAAATGAAGAGTGCATGCAACTAGGCAGGATACTGCTTTGAAGAAAAACTAAACTGGGAAGTCAGTAAATAGAGAAATCTATAAGAAATGGCCTCTAAATATGATTAACATAACATATCTATATGTAGATATTCACTAAGAGTAAAATAATTCATCTATAGGATTCACCAGGTCTTGCTTATGAAACAAAAACCTATGTCTTGTGGCCACAGCTAAGTAAGGTCTGCTCTAAAAACTTTGGTGATAAAAACAAGGTACTGGTTATCACTTTAACTATTAAACATATTAGAACAAAGTCTTGGATTAACCAGTGTTCTAAGGGAAAACTCTAAAAAGAGTTAACATATAACAAAATGTGGCTATGTGAATTGATCCCACCTGGATCTGTACCTTGATCCTAGTGATGCACAGTTCTCCATCAATCTATGCCTTGGGGCAAGAGAAGGGATTAGGGAGCAAGGTAGGCTGATGGCAAACTCAAGGGTCAGCTACTTTTTAGCTATGAAATCATAGGCCAATTAATCAACCTCTCTGAACCACATTTGCCTGATTAATACAAAGTAGGTGATAGTAGCACAGATGCTTTGCAAAATTGTGTGATGACTATGTGAGATAATACATATTAAGCACACAATACATTGTCTAGCCCAGAGTAGAACACTCAAAAGATAGTGGTTTCTTTTCTCTATATTTTCTGAGTTAACATACATGTTTCAAAAAACTGGAAAGTCTTACCTGAATATAGACTCTACAGAACTCACATCCACTATTAAAGAAAAAAAGTAAAATATATTAAATCAACAAATATAAATAAAAAATACAGAATATTAAAAACATAAGAGGGTATGATGGCACATGCCTGTAATCCCAACTACTTGGGAAGGTGAGGCAGGAGGATCACCTGAGAAGCCCAGGAGTCTGAAAGCAGCCTGGGAGACATCATGAGACTTCAACTTAATTTAAAAGAATCATGCACACTTTCGTGCATGATTCAGGTCTTGTTTAAAAAAGCATAATACTCCAATACTTTGCTACGAAGACTCAGATGATTTGTCATAAAGCATTCATTTGGGACCATACGTTGAGACTATAGTAAAATTATTATTAAGCATAATATTGGTAGGAAATTAATGCATTAACAACTCTTATTTCCACTCCTTTATAGTTCTCAAGTGCAAGGAAAAATAGAATTTATCACAATTTGATATCTACAAGTGAACTACAGTATACAATAGTCATAATCCAAACAGAATCCTATAAGACTGACAGAAAATTGTATTATTAGCAGAATTAGTATAAGTGGACAGTGTCAATCTTAGAAACTATAATTTCTAGACAAATGAACTAGAAGCAGTTAGAACAGAGTATACAGTAGTCACTCTTTATCTGCTCTATGTGTAGAAAGAAACACACACAACATGATTTCCCTCTGCTGTCACACCACAACAATCATCAAAACAGAAGACTTCTGCGACCAAATGTGTGGAGGATTTTCTCCACCAACAAGTAAGCAACCAATTCTGTAGCAGAAACCAGTTGGTTGTCCTTTATTTAATTCCAACACCGTCTATCTAGAAATAGTCTCAGATCCCACAGGCTGAGGGCTCAGTCTCACAAGACTGTCCTCCCATAACAGTTGCAAATCTGGGTCTCTGAAACATCTAACCAGCTGGTTTCAAGTTGGGGTTCTCATGACTCCCTCTTTGGGTTTGATTAACATGCTAGAGTGCCCCAAATACTAAGGGAAACACATTTACCAGTTTATTATGAAGGGTATCACAAAGCAGACACATGAAGAGATGCATAGGGCAAGTTATAGGGGAAGGGGCATGGAGCTTCCATGCCCTCCCAGGGCACATCAGCCTCCAAACACTTCCATACATTCAGCTATCTGGAAGGTCTCTGATCCCAGTCCTTCTGTGTTCTTAAGAAAGCTTTATTACATAGGCATGAATGAACAAATCTGTGGCTATTGGTAATTGACCTAACCTTCATCTCCTCTCACCTCCTAGGAGGTTGAGGGGTGGGGCTGAAAGTCCCAACACTCTAATCATGCCTTGTTCTTTTTTGTGACCATCTCCTATCCTGAAGCTACCTAGGGACTGCCAGCCATCACTCAATTATTAGCATACAAAGACATCACTTTGGAGATTCTAAACATTTTATGAGTTCTATGCCAGAAAACAGTGTTGAAGACCAAACATATGTTTCACAATATAATAGCCATGGTTTTGATTTCCATGATTTCAGTTACTCATGGTCAACCATAGTCCAAAAATATTAAATGAGGAATTCCAGAAATATACAAGTCATAAGTTCTAAATAATGTGTCATTCTAAGGAGTACGATGAAATATTAAGACATCATGTTCCATCTCACCCAGGTCATGAATCATCCCTTTATATATGCTATCTGCCCATTAGTCATCAAAATGATCTGTTCCTGAACCCCAACCATCAACATTATCATGGCTCAATGATCCAGGGTCACATGAAGCAGATGATCCACTTTCTGATATGTAGTCAGATAGCCAGAAATAATTAGTAGCTTAACACCATATGACAACTCCTACCTCATTCACCTGACTTCATCTCCTCACACAGGCATTATATCATCTCACAGTCATCACACGAAAAAGAAGGGTGAGTACAATACAAGACACTTTGAGAGACCACATTCACCTAACTTTGATTACAATATATTGTTGTTGTTTTATCACAAGTTATTGTTAATTTCTTACTGTGCCTAATTTATAAATTAGACTTTATCATAAATATGCGTAAATACAAAAAAACATGTATATATAGGGTTTCATACTATCCACAGTTTCAGACATTCACTGGGTGTCTTAGCAAATACTCCCCATGGATAAGGGTGAATTACTGTACTTATTTGTGTATGTGTGTGTGTGCGTTTGTGTGAGAGAGACACACAACACAGATCTCCACTATCCACAAGAAACAGATAAAAAAGACAACACTTTTCCTCACACATGACCCTTAGGTTTTGACAATTCTGGAAAAATGTTGGCAGGTGTACTCACCAGTCTAAATAATTTCCCAGACCCTGTGTATGTATGCTGCTTTAGTTACAAAAAGTTAGGTAGGATCTTGGGAGATTTCTTCTTGGACAGCAGAAATATCAACCACATCAACAGTATACCTAACACCTCTAAAATAATTCTTTTGAACAGATTACCACTGAAGAACTTGTAAGTTAAATCCAATTCACTTTTCAGTAATCTTACTGCTTGAAATTCTTACATTTAAAAAAAAATTGCAACATCGCTTTCTCTGACTCCTCTCCTACTTTTCTTTAGCCACTGCTCAGTCTCCTTTACCAAGTCCTTTGACTCTGTGAAATTTGATATTCCCAGGGTTTTGTCAATGGCTTTCTTCTTATTCTACATCTTCTGCATCATGGATAAGCTCATTGAGATCTATGGCTTTGCCCAATAATTATAATAAAATTATCCTAAGCCTACATCTCCAACCAGAGTTCTATCTCCAGCTAGAAATGCCTATAATCCAATTACCTACTGAAAATATCCCACATGAATGTTTCATTAAACTCATCATGTAAAGAAAACTGCTGGTCTGTCCCATGACTGTTTGCTCTTCTCTGTTAACCTGACAATTTCCTACTCCTTCCCCATGGGCATTGTAAATGCTTGTGCACAATCTGGAAACTTATGAATGACCTCCTTCCGCATGGGCATTGTAAATGCTTGTGCACAATCTGGAAACTTATGAATGACCTGAGATTGTATCTGTCCCCTAGCTTTTTAAACTCAATAATCACTAAACCATATTCACTGTACCTCTTTTCTGCCTTTGCTTTATCTTTCCAGTGCCATTGGAAATACAAACTATTTTATATTTATATTGCCTAGTTAGACATGGCCCCTTAACTGATGGCTTTCACAGGGAAAAAGAAACCCTACCAGTTACTGTTGTTATTTTTTAAGTTAAAAAAAATTCAGTAAAACAAATCAAAATAAAATAATGGCAAAGAAAGACTTACATATTTAAATGTGTAAACTGAGCTTCTGAACTTGATTCATTTTATCCTGGATGGGTCAAACTTTCATAATAGATTGATACTAGGCCACATATTGGTGACAAAAAAAAAAAAAGAGACTATAGCATGAACTACTACACAAGCTTACTTTGTCTTTAAATCTTTTTATGTAATTACCCTCCATCTATCTTCTATATGAAGGGCCAGCAAACTATAGGCCACAGGCCAAATTCAGCTTACCAAATGGTTTTTTATACAAAGTTTTATTGGAGTACAATCATGCCTATTTGCTCACACATTATCTATGACTGCTTTTACCCTACAATGCAGAGTTCAATAGCTATTATAGAGACCACATGGCCTAATATATTTCTTTTTCTTTTTTTATTTTTTTGAGATGGAGTGTTTCTCTGTCACCCAGGCTGTAGTGCAGTGGTGCAATCTCAGCTCACTACAGCCTCCGCCTCCTGGGTTCAAGCAATCCTCCTGCCTCAGCCTCCCAAGTAGCTGGGATTTCAGGTGCATGCCACCACACCTGGCTAATTTTTGTATTTTTAGTAGAGACAGGGTTTCACCATGTTGGCCAGGCTGTTCTTGAACTCCTGACCTCATGATCAACGTGCCTTGGCCTCCCAAAGTGCTGGGATAACAGGCGTGAGCCACCATGTCCGGCAGCCTAACATATTTCCTATCTGGCACTTTACAAGAAAAGTTTGCCAATCTCTGCCTTATACCATGACCAGTATGCCCTGATACTCAAATCTAATCTTGTGACTCCCTTGCTTAAACTTTTCCAATGAATCCCTGCAGAAGACATTGCTGGCTTCCTATACATAGACATTATTCTTTCTTGCTGCAGAAACACAGGCTTATTTAGATATTCATTATTCCACTACCCCCATCCCATCTCAAAAAGAGAAATCATTATTCTAAGCTAATCACAGTAATTACATTTGCTTTCCTAGTGACTGGTTTAGAAATGAGCATGTGGTATAATCCAGCCAATAAAATGTTACAGGAAGATTACTGCAAGCTTCCAAGTTTTCTCCCTATTTAAAAGAAACATGTGAACAAAAGCAGCCCTTCCAGCCTTTAAATATTGTCTTGGTGGCTCGTGGCTGAATTCCCAGCACTTTTGGAGGCCAAGGTAGGCATATCATGAGGTCAGGAATTTGAGTCTGGCTAATATAGTGAAACCCCATCTCTACTAAAAATACAAGAAATTATCTGGTGTGGTGGCAGGCACCTGTAATCCTAGCTACTTGGGAGGCTAAAGCAGGAGAATCACCAGGAGCAGAGGTTGCAGTGAGCTGAGATTGCTCTTGCCATTGCACTCCAGCCCAGACAACACTGTGAGACTCCGTCTCAAAAAAAAAGTGGGATCCTATAATATCCCTGTACCACCAAAACAACTTTGGTTCCTATGGTTTTAGCCATTGTTAGTTAGTTCATTTAGTATTTACAGCCAGAAATATTGTGAGAATTTTTCCAGGGCCTACAGAATAATATCTACTTATTTCTATACTATGAAAAAGTGTTGCCTAAGGTTGCCTTATTTAGATATTCAAGTCATTCCCAGCTACTCCCATATCACACTTTTTTCACTAAGAAACCCGAAATGCCAATAAACCTTACAAAGTTCACTCAAGCATCTTACCATTTTGTACTTGCTTTTGTAGACGTTTCTTTTGTAGGACATGCGAGCATCTTAGATGTTCCTTTTTCCAAAACTTCAGTTTTATTAGGTGTTAATTCTGCCACACATTCAGTCTTTACAGATGTTTCTTTTTCCTCCCATGTGATCTTCCTAGGTCTTTCTTTTGCTGGCCATGCAAATTTCTCAGATGTTTCTTTTGCAGGCCTCATAATTTTCTTAGGTGTTTCTTCTGCTGACTGTTCAAACTTTCCAGATGTTGCTTTCCCCAAACATTGAATTTTGTCAGCTGTTCCCTCCACCAAGGGTGCAGCCTCATCAGGTGGTTTTTCCACCAAGCTTTCAGCCATGTCAGGTGTTCTTTCCGCCAAGGGTACAGCCTCGTCAGGTGTTCCTTCAGATGTTCCTTCTGCCAAACACACAATCTGGTTAAATTTTCCTTCTGCTAAATATCATCCTCCTGACTCTTCACCTGGCAAACTTCTACTCATTCTGTATGCTTTCCTTAAATACTACCAAAGTTTTCTTTTCTCGCGTTTTTTTTTTTTTTTTTTTAGACTGAGGCTTGCTCTGTCACCCAGGCTGGAGTGCAGTGGTGCAAACTCAGCTTAATGCAATTCAAGCAGTTCTCCTATCTCGGCCTCCCAAGTAGCTGGAATTACAGGCACGGGCCACATCGCCTGGCTAACTTTTTGTATTTAGTAGAGACGGGTTTTACCATGTTAGTCAGGCTGGTCTCAAACTCCTGAGCTCAAGCAATCCATCTGCCTTGGCCTCCCAAAGTGCTAGGATTACAGGATTGAGCCACTGTGCCTGGACACTACCAAACTTTTTAAAGCTCTAATCCTTCACCTTGGATGTTTTTTAGTGTGCTGCAGTAGGAGGAAAAATGTCAGTCAGCACCGCTTCATGGAAAATAAAAGGATGATGAGTCAGCGAGCCTCAAGGCTGAGGTGTGATGGTGCTCAGTGAGACCTCTCCAATATGGTCATGTTTAAACTGTGACACAAATAGAAAGGAGAGGCACAGAAAGCCCTAAAGAAAGAGCATTCCACAAACACCACCCCTCAGCATGACAGTGCAGGAGGCTGTGACTTGAGAGGAAGAAAGGTACACAGACTACCACGGTGGCTGGCACAGAGCAAGCAATCCACAGAGGGGATGATGGGATGACAGAGGAACAGCAGGGCACAGCTACCCATGCCCCTGCAGGCCCGATCAGGGGCTGTGAGGTTATTCCAGGTACAGTGGGAAGCCATTACAGATGACAGACCAGAGAATGACAGGCTCCACCTCCTACTTCCAATGAAACTGACCTGGCTGCTCTGTGGCATGGCTTTGAGCGCTGGAAGGCAGTGAAGGAAGATGGGGTATGGTCTGGGATTTGTATTCAGGGAGGAATCAGCAGGCCTTGCTAGGCTGGATGTGGGAAGGGAGGAAAGTAACACCTCAAGGTAACTCCTGGGTGTCTGGCCAGGTAGACTCAAAGACAAGTGCATTGGAGGAAAATGGGGACTCTTCCTGGGACAGGTCAGGTCGCAGAAGGGGTCAAACAAGTGGATGAATACAAAGGTCCAGTGTGAGGAGAATTTTAAGGGCCAGGAATGAGAGTCATGAAGATACAGACAATATATTTTTTTAAGATGTGGGCAGAGTGGGATTATTTTATTTTATTTTTTGAGATAGCATCTTTCTCTGTCACCTACCCTGGAGTGCAGTAGTGTGATAAGTACTCACTGCAGCCTCAACCTTCTGAGCTCAAGCAATCTTCCCACCAAGTTTTTATTTTGTTTAAGAAACGTGGTTTTGACCTGGTGTTGTGGCTTGTGCCTGTAATCCCAGCATTTGGGAAGGCTTTGAAGGGTGGATTGCTCGAGGCTGGGAGTTGGAGATCAGCCTGGGCAGCATAGTAAGACCCTGTCTCTACCAAAAAAAAGGAAGAGGATGAATTCATGGAGATAATTTTTCCACAGACCGTGGATGGAGAGGATAAATTCAGTATGATTCAAGTGCATTACATTTATTGTGCACTTTATTTCTATTATTATTACTTTCTAATATATAATGAAATAATTATACAACTTACCATAATGTAGAATCAGTGGGAAGCCCAACATTGTTTTCCTGCAACTATATAGTCTCAACTGAGGATGATAGGAGACAGTGACAGATCATCAGGCAATAGATTCTCATAAGGGCAACACAACCTACTTCCCTGGCATGGGCAGTTCACAATAGGGTTCACATTCTTATGAGAATCTAATGTTGCCTCTGATCTGACAGGAGGCAGAGCTCAGATGGTAATGCCAGCGATGGGGAGGGACTGTAAACACACATGAAGCTTCACTCACCGGCCACTGCTCACCTCCTGCTGTGCGTTCCATGAGCTGGGCATCCCAGCTCAAGTACATTTGAAAGGATCCATCCCCCACCCGTCTTTATAGTCATCTTTACTGCCATAGTGGTGAAGTATAGCTGCCACTTAGCTCCCAAGGCATGTGCCTCAGCATGCATTTCATCACAATCAACAAACGGGAGCTTGGTTCATTGTGAGGTCACTTCCTATAAATTACCAGTATTCCGTTTCCCATTGGCAAGAAGCTAAGCACTGCTACTTGAATAACCAAACCTATGCCCAAATCCCATCTTTGTGGGGCTATCTCCTGGTACCCTTCCTAGCATCATTTTTCTCTTTGTCAGAGTCCAATCAGGAGACATAAATCACTTAAATACAAACTGGTAACATTTAATGTAAGTATTACAACAGGGGAACAGCATAATGAGGGATTGGCCAGCACAAGGTAAAGACAAATGCACCACAACATAACCTGTTTCACTTTATGGAAAGCACTGACATTTATAAAATAGTCATGGTAAATTTATAAAACTAAAGCTAATTATTTTTACTCAGAATAGTACTAAATTAAGAATATAGGCCAGGCGCGGTGGCTCGTGCCTGTAATCCCAGCACTTTGGGAGGCCGAGGTGGGTGGATCACCTGAGGTCAGTTGTTCAAGACCAGCCTGACCAACATGGTGAAACTCCATCTCTACTAACAAATACAAAAATTAGCCAGGCATGGTGGCAAGTGCCTGTAATCCCAGCTACTTGGGAGGCTGAGGCAGGAGAACTGCTTGAACCTGGGAGGCAGAGGTTGCAGTGAGCCAAGATAAACTAGAAGCATTTATTATGTATTTATATGCCATAAATTAATGTGAAGCACTTTACTATCTTATCCAATCTTCAGTATAGATCTTCAGTTCTCAAGACAACAAAAGAGGATACCAAGTTTCAGATGGGAGAAGAGACGTGGCCCAGCAGTGTGTCCCCAGAGCCTATGATCTTGCCACTAGGTTACAGTGCTTCCAGGTAGCACATGGTATGAGATTTTGCTTTAAACAAACCAATAAAAAACACAGGCAAAAAAGGCGTAAGCTATTAAAAAGTGAAAGAAACATTAAGAGAACCTTAACCAAATAACTAAAAATATTATGGAAAAGTTATTGAATTCATTAGCAAATTTACTCTAACTCTAGATTTTCATTGAGGGGTAGGTTGTATTACTCATGATGAACAAAACATGTTCATTTTAAGTGTATTAACATAAATATCATTAATATGGCTTATCATGTTTAAATGTTCACTTAAAGCAATCCAGTTAAAGTTCTGCATATCATACAATTTTATACCTTGCTAGCTGATTGCAAAGTAAATAGTTATCCAAATAGAAACAGTAAAACGGGATGTTTTTCACTGGTTGATGCTATTGTGAGGTGAGCATTTGATATATACAAACAGATGATAATAACAGATTGCTTACTTCTTTCATCAGTATATAAATGTGGCTTCAGGATAGAATAGTATTAAGGGCAAAGAAGAATTTGAAATTTAATGTCAACTCAGTGATGCATTAAGATAAAAGTAGAGACAACAGGGGCATCCTGGTGAATACTGATTTTAACAAAGCAGATTCAGAGAAACTATTAGTTTAAACAAGTTAATGGTTGCAGCACACCAGCATGGCACATGTGTACATATGTAACTAACCTGCACATTGTGCACATGTACCCTAAAACTTAAAAGTATAATTAAAAAAAAACTTCTATTAAAATCTTCAGTTAAATCTCTATAATCCAGGGCTTTGCAATAAATATGTAAATAAATCCCCAAATATCCATGCTAAAAGTTTAAAAGAAATGCTAGCTGATAATTAAAGAAATATAGCTTTTCCAAAACTGGATCCCTTCCTTACACCTTACACAAAAATTAATTCAAGATGGATTAAAGACTTACATGTTAGACCTAAAACCATAAAAACCCTAGAAGAAAACCTAGGCAATACCATTCAGGACATAGTCATGGGCAAGGACTTCATGTCTAACACACCAAAAGCAATGGCAACGAAAGCCAAAATTGACAAATGGGATCTAATTAAACTCAAGAGCTTCTGTGCAGCAAAAGAAACTGCTATCAGAGTGAACAGGCAACCTACAAAATGGGAGAAAATTTTTGCAACCTACTCATCTGACAAAGGGCTAATATCCAGAATCTACAATGAACTCCAACAAATTTACAAGAAAAAAACAACCCCATCAAAAAGTGGGCGAAGGATATGAACAGACACTTCTCAAAAGAAGACATTTATGTAGCCAAAAAACACATGAAAAAATGCTATCATCACTGGCCATCAGAGAAATGCAAATCAAAACCACAATGAGATACCACTCTCACACCAGTTAGAATGGCGATCATTAAAAAGTCAGGAAACAACAGGTGCTGGAGAGGATGTGGAGAAATAGGAACACTTTTACACTGTTGGTGGGACTGTAAACTAGTTCAACAATTGTGGAAGTCAGTGTGGCGATTCCTCAGGGATCTAGAACTAGAAATTCCATTTGACCCAGCCATCCCATTGCTGGGTATATACCCAAAGGATTATAAATCATGCTGCTATAAAGACACATGCACACGTATGTTTATTGCGGCACTATTCACAATAGCAAAGACTTGGAATCAACCCAAATGTCCAACAACGATAGACTGGATTAAGAAAGTGTGGCACATATACACCATGGAATACTATGCAGCCATAAAAAATGATGAGTTCATGTCCTTTGTAGGGACATGGATGAAACTGGAAACCATCATTCTCAGCAAACTATCACAAGGACAAAAAACCAAACACCACATGTTCTCACTCATAGGTGGGAATTGAACAATGAGAACACATGGACACAGGAAGGGGAACATCACACTCTGGGGACTGTGGTGGGGTGGGGGGAGGGGGGAGGGGTAGCATTAGGAGATATACCTAATGCTAAATGACAAGTTAATGGGTGCAGCACACCAGCATGGCACATGTATACATATGTAACAAACCTGCACATTGTGCACATGTACCCTAAAACTTAAAGTATAATAATAATAAAATTTAAAAAAAAAGAAATATAGCTTTTTCTTAGCTTTGCAGTAATCTAGAAACAAAGAATGTTTCTAATATTTAGACAGACACTGCAAAGCACCTTACAAGGAGAGACGTGTAAGGATGACTCGATTCACCGGCAGCCCTGGGCTTGTCCACAGTACCCCCAAAATGAACAGTAACTCCACTGTGTAAATGCTCATGAACAAAGTATTACAGGACTTTTCCAGTTTAAACATACCATATTTTCTTTCAGACAGTTCTTCAGTTGTTTACGTAGATAAGTGATGCAACCATTCCATTTCTCTGAAAATTGAGCAAAAGTTGATTCTCAGTAATAGGTCCCTATGTCAGAGCAGCACTAACATATAATGACTTATATCCTATGTTTTACATCCTAACAGTCCGTATCATTTTACTGCTTTCCAAATAATTTTTCCAAAGAACTTTTCCCTTTTTTGGTGGTTCTTACAATTAGTTTAATGGGAGACTAAAAGAGAAGTTTTAAAGTTTAGGTCCTCTTTTTAGCCTTTAAATTTCTGAAAAGCAGGAGGGCAGAAAAGATCAATCAAATTAAACACGGCAAAAGGGAGACCACAATAAGGGGGTCTCCAGGGGTATTTTAGCAAACTTCCTAAAACATGTCTTAGCTGTGTGGAAATAAGTCTTTAGAGTGTCCAGGTATGGTGGTGCAGGCCTGTAATCCTAGCATTTTGGGAGGCTGAGGCGGGCGGATCGCTTTGAGCTCAGGGCAACATGGTGAAACCCCCATCTCTACCAAAAATACAAAAAATTTGCCAGGCCTGATGGAGTGAACCTGTAGTCTCAGCTACTTGGGAGACTGAGGTGGGGGGATGGCTTGAGCACAGGAGGCAGAGGGTGCAGAGAACAGAGGTAGCGCCACTACACTCCAGCCTGGGCAAAAGAGCGAGACCCTGCCTCAAAAACCAAAACAACAACAGCAACAACAACAAAAGCTGAAAGGTACCTGGGGCTGCTTCTCCTTCGCTGATTTCGGGTCTGCACTGGGCAGCTGCATGGGCCTCCCGGGCCAGGAAGCCTCCTGGCCAAGTCCCCATTGCACTACTACACGACTGGTGGCAGTATGACGCAGAGCTGCACCAGGAGCTGTGCTGCAAGATCCCTGCTGGTGGCTGAGGCTCACTGCCAGGCCCCACTGCTGGCTCAGGCCCATGAGCAAAGAGATGCAGCTCTTAAGAGAATGAGGGAGACAACGCCAATGCTGCCAATGCCAACGATGTGGAAAAAGTGTGGCAGCTGCTGGAAAATGGCATGGATCCCTGTGCAGCTGACAAGGCCACACAGCTCTACACTTTGCCTCCTGCAATGGTAAAGACCAGATTCTGGCCTGCACCAACCACGACTCTGTCATCACCATACTGCTTCCACGAGGGACCTGGTGGATGCCCTGGACCAAGCTGGCCATATGCTTCCATACCTGGCAAAGTTGAAGCTGAACATCCTGCAGGAGGACCACTCCCACTGCCTGGAGGCTGTGTGACCGGAGGTGAAGCAGATCCTCCCAATGATGAGGAAGTACCCGGCGCACCTACAGTGACATGAACAATGGGAATGGCTGGGCCACCTCTGCACCCACCTCCAGATGACCAGTACCAAAGAGCAGGTGGATGAAGTGCCCGACCTCCCAGCCAGCTCCACCTCCCTCAGTCTTTGGATACAGAGCATGGAGGAGGTAGCAAGAGAGGCTCCCTGGCTTCCTGTCACTGCCCCCACTAGTCTCTGAGTACAAAGAAAAAGCCCAACATCTGGGACTTGGAAGCTGTCCTTGTCAGGTGAGGAAATTGCCGTCACCCCCAGATGCTGTGGTGTAGAGATGCTCTCTCCACAGCCTCAGGGCCACTCCTAGCGCCACAGTCTCCAGCATCTCTGTGGACCGGGGCGATAGCCCCCAGCTTCTTCCTCCGGCTCCTGCGGCACTAGGCCAGGCTCTACAGCCTCACTTCAGCTCCACAGACCTGCACTGTCCTAGCAGACCTCGCTCACCCCATGGCCTCCATGGTGTCCTCACCAGGCCCTAGACCCTTCTCTATGTTCCTTCCCAGCCATGAGCTTGTTTCAGTCACCAGGTTTGGCCTACATGGGCACCCTCTGGCCAAGGGGGCTGCCATGGGGGCTGTTGGTTGGCCCTGTGCCTCTCATCAGAACTTAGATTTAGACATGTCACCAGACTTTCAAGGAAACACTGCAGTGGGTGTCTCTGGTTGGAAGAGAGGGTTGATGAGGGCTAGACCTTAAAACTACAAGTTTAAGAGGGACTCTAGACCTTAAAAATGCAAAGTTAAGAAGGACCCCAAAGCAAAAAATCCCAACTGTTTTGCTCCCAATCATTAAAACGCCAGAGGGTGTAATGGTTTTCCAGTCTACTTGTAGTATTTTGCAGCCTAGCTGTATTAGGCTTATAAGTGGCCCCTCAAGATGCCCATATCCTGATCCAGGAACCTGTAAACATTACCTTATATGGTAAAAGAAGCTTTGCAGATGTAATGAAGTTAAGGACCTTTGGTAGGGAAGATTATCCCAGCTTCTTTAGGTGGCAAGTTGGTGTACTCACTTGGATCCTTGTAAGAGCAGAGCAGGTGATGGGAGAGTGGTGGGAGGTGTAGTGATGGAAGCGAGAAATTGGAGTCATTTAAGGAGGGCATCAAAAGTCAAGGAGTGCAGGCTGCCTCCAGAGCCAGGAAATGGATTCTCCCACAGAGCCCCTGAAAGCACTTGCCCTGCTCCCAACTTGACTCAGTGGGAGGGAATTTAGAATTCTGGCCTCCAGAACTGTAAAAGAATACATATATGTTGTTTAAAGACACTAAGTGTGTGGCTCACGCCTATAATCCCAGCACTTTGGGAGGCCAAGACGGGTGAATCACTAGGTCAGGAGACCGAGACCATCCTGGCTAACACAATGAAACCCCGTCTCTACTAAAAATACGAAACATTAGCCAGGTGTGGTGGCGGGTCCCTGTAGTCCCAGCTACTTGGGAGGCTGAGGCAGGAGAGTGGCATGAACCCACAAGGTGGAGCTTGCAGTGAGCTGAGATCGCACCACTGCACTCCAGCCTGAGCGACAGAGCGAGACTCCATCTCAAAATAAATAAATAAATAAAATAATAATAATAATTTGTTGCAGTAGCAACAGGAAGCTAGTATTGCACTGAAGCCTCAAAATCCACCTGAAGAAGGTTTCCCTGTGACACATCACTTGGCTGTCTCCCTTGCAACCTCCAGACTCTAGGTCGCAGCCCTCACATTAAGCCCAAACGTTCAATTTTCTTTTGTAACATGGCCTGGCCCCAATAGCGACTGGACAATGGTAGTCAATGGCCTTAAAATGGAATCTTTGACTTTCAAATTCAACGAAATCTTGAAAATTTTATCCACTGCAATGGCAAGTGGTCCGAGGTTTCCTATATTCAAGCTTTCACTTACCTCCACTACTAACCTTCCCTTCGTCAATCTTGTACCTCTTACCAGGCTCTTAACAAACCTGTTATCAGAAGGAAACTCATTAGCTGGTTCTGCAGCTAAACAGTCAGCCCTTAAGCCCCAACCCCTACTACCTGTTTCCCAGCTCAACAGCCCTCATACTCACAAGAATAAAGCCTCAATCTTTCTTTGGCTGGGGCCACAAACAAGGAGGGCTGGTTCTTTCTAGACAATAAGCTCATTTTGCCCATGTCCCAGAAAAAATCCACACTCACTCACATTCACAGCCTCTTTCACACCAGCTATCGTCCTCTGCTTCAGCTTTTGTAACCTCACCTGCAGTCTCCTGCCATGGCCACCACCCTTCAACAACTCACGCAGGCCCGTACCATCTGCAACCAAGTTTCTTTCCAGGGAGCACTCAGACCACCCACTTAGCCCAGAAATCAAGCTAAAGGGCACCTTCCAGTGTTCAGAGGCCACTACAAACCTGGAAAATTGATTTCATTCATATGCCCCATCTCAAGAAACATGACTATATCCTCACCCCTGTTGACCACTTTCAACAGGCAGATTGAGGCCTTTCCCACCACCACCAAGAGGGCAAAAGAGGTTACCTCAATCTTCCTACAACAAATTATCCCAAGGTTTGGACTGCCCACAACCAGTCTGGGCAGAGAGTGAGCTCCTGTCTCAAAACAACAACAGCAGCCACAACAACAAAAAGATAAAAAGAATATTGTAGATAAATGGGAGAATGTGTTCTTAGAACTCACCCACTCGAAACTCAAGGACATCAAATTGACAGTCTTGGTGACTTTCTAGGTAAAAATCTTCAAAATGAATATAAATAGATGAATTTTCCTGATTTGGATTGCTGAGAGTCCATTCACAGTTTAGGTTTCTCGAGTAATTCCTGACTCCATCATGGCCAGGAGAAGTAAAGTTTCCTTCAGGAGTATTTGGAAGAGACCCACCACACACTAAGAAAACAGAAGGCAACAGAAAGTAGTAGTAAGATTCAGGCCACAACAGAAGAGACAAACAATACAGGAACAGTAACTAAAACATCAACATTACTGCTTTGATTTGTTTTTCTAGATGCAATCAGGATTATGGGTAAAAGGCAAGCAAATTATGCAAGTTTCTACAAGTTTAAAAAGGAAAAATGTGCAAAAATCAACAACTTCTCTATCTTCCTGTTGGTGTAGATTAGGTGGCTGGGGTTTGGCTCTGTATCAATATGTCCAAATATTGAGGCCCTCTGCTCATTAATAATTAATTTAGAGGAATACCCAAATATAATGGTGGCAGGTCCTAATGGCTTGATTAGCAATTCTCCACTTGATCTAATAATTTAATTTAAATCAAACAGACAATAGGACATTGACCTACCAATGAATTTGCCCCCTTTTAATAAAGGAACAGATGCTTCTTGTACCAATGAAATAACTTAGTGGGTTTTTTCTTTTTTAATATTGACTCCCACTTCTAAATTTTAAAACCCTTAGATAGTAGCACCAATCCAGGAAATAGGAGGATATTTATAATTAGAGGCCATATCTTGTTTAATTTTGAAATATTCTATATCAAATAAAACCTCCCATTTATTTTCACTGGAAATACGTGTGTGAATAGATGACCAGAAACAATAAAGCCTGTTCTGTCCCCAGCAAAATTAATTACTCTCCGAGACTAAGTTACCTTCTAGGAGGTAGATGGTCTCTTTCAGCACCAAATAATTGACCAAGGACTATGGAACAGGTCACCGATCCTCATGGTAATATGACTGAAACTGTGCTAGAAGCTCATCTAATGGCATTAAAAGTTTTAAATTCACCATAGTAGTTTCTTCCTGAAATCAGAAAGCTTTTTTCCATCTGCAGTAAGTTTTTGATCTGCTTATATGTGTTTGTCTTATGTCAAAGATTCCTAGTGAACTTTGATCACTAAAGGGAAAATGGATGGCTCTGCTGCCGTTGGCAGTGGCTGGGGGGCATCTGCAATGCACCAGATTAAAATGAAGTACATTTACAACATCCCACATTATCTGCATCTTCACCGGAGGTATAAGAAGCAGTGAAGCCTCCATGCGACCTGGATCCATCCGTGAAAAAAAATGACTTTCATTGTGTTTCCTGAAGATTTAATCTCACTCCTTACATTCACACTACTACACAGTTTCTCTAGCTGGGGTGAGTTACTTCTAATGCCATTGAGTAACCTTTAGACACACAATCCATCTTACTGCATATTTCCTAGGAGGTGATATTCCCAGCCCAGACCCACTTTCTTCTATGGGAACCCTCCCCTAAAATGAATGACCTAACAATGCATTCCTGAACACATTTTGTGACCTCAGGGTGATTTCACTAGAATGAAAGTATTGCAGTAATGCCTTCCTGCCATGTGGTGATAGATTAAAAGCTGCTATACACTTTGGAACTGGAAACCGAGCTCCCAATGTAAAGGAGATAAGCCATCGTGCTTACAATGTGGTGTGCAGAGCTCACTGATGGGCAGTTTTTCTTAACAATGCATCAGGACTTTTGTTATTTGGAAAGGAAGCTTAAATGTTAGTTTCTGATGATTTGATGTATATAATAAAGCAGATATTTTTATTTATTTTAATTTTTATTTATTTATTTATTTATTGAGATGCAGTTTTGCTCTTGTTGCCCAGGCTGGAGTGCAATGGCATGATCTCGGCTCACTGCAACCTCTGCCTCCCAGGTTCAAGTGATTCTCCTGCCTCACCCTCCCAAGTAGCTAAGATTACAGGCATGCACCACTGTGCCCAGGTAATTTTGTATTTTTAGTAGAGATGGGGTTTCACCATGTTGGTCAGGCTGGTCTCGAACTCCTGACCTCAGGTGATCCACCTGCCTCAGCTTCCCAAAGTGCTGGGATTACAGGTGTGAGCCACCACACCTGGCAAGCAGATATTTTTAAATACCTTGAAAAGTAATTTGAAAAATCAATCTCCATATGCAATTAAACATAATAGTTCTTTCCTCATTAGTTATGGATTCAAAGCTTCAATTTTCTTACTTATTTGAATTTTTAAGAATGGATTATTATTGACTCCAAAATATTAAATAATAACTGTAGTCATTCACGTAGTTACAATAATTGGCAAACTATTGTTCCAATGCTGTACAAAATCAAAAAAAATTAGATGAAATAACTAAATAATAATTCATTGATTGAGTGATTGATATTCCGGTGTTTAAAAGGATTTGAATGACTCAAGATTAGAAATAATGACTCAGACTGTGGCACTAAAAGTTGTGCAGTAGGAGAATGCACTCCACAACAAAAGCTTTTAAAATTTACTATAATTAATTAAACTTAGCTCTCTGGGGGCTTCTGGTTTAAAGTGTCTTCCGGCTCACGGGACCAGAAGAAGAGTTTGCTATCATTTACTGAGCAGACAAAAATGCCAGCCTGCTCATCATCTACTCAGTCTGTCTTATCCAATCAGCACAACACCCTCCCAAGCAGCTAATAGTATCCCTGTTTTCCAGATTAAGATACCAGAATTCAGAAAGATAATGTAATTTGCTGAAGTTCAAATAACTAGTAATAATAGAACTGGGATTCAAACCATCCCTCTGATTCCAAACCATGAAGTAGTTTATAAAGAAGCAGAGGAGGACAAATATTTCTATAATGCTGAAAACAGGAATGGGCATCACATTGCCAAAATCAAAAGGGATTAGAACCAACTATAAGGTTAATGGTACATGTTGGAAACCATGATCAATGGCTGTTATCCTGCCTCTGTGTCTGCCTTTGGCATAGAATCACAATGACTGAACATGTTATAGTCATCCATTTATCACATGGACTTCTGCCTTGTGCTAGAATTCCCATCATTGTCCTCTAATCCCTTTTGTACTCAGAAACTACAACTCTCAGAATACAAATGGCTAGGAAGTAGGCACATGAGATTTAGGACAGGCTATAAAATTTGCTATGAACAGGGACAAAATCAGATACAGGTCGTATTGTAGGACACACTGGGTGGCATAGCTTTTCATTTTCTCTGTCTGTACAGACAGTCAGATAGGCAGGTGAGTTTGGAGAAATTTTAGGCTCGGATCAGCTGGATAAGGCATAGGCAGGAAGCAGTGCAATGAAAGTCAGCTGCCTCCTCTGCACCGCAGATCTTCTTTCTTCTTCACTCTTTTCTTTTTTTCTTTCTTCTCCTTCTTTTCTCTTTCTCCCTCTCCTTCTCAGTCTCCTCCTCCTTTTCTTTCTCCTTCTTCTTCTTCTCCTTTCCTTCTTTTCTCCTTCTCTTTCTTCTTTTTTTCTCCTTCCCCTTCTCCCTCTGTCTCCTTCTCCCTCTCCTTCCTCTTCTCCTCCTTCTCATCCTCCTTCTTCTCCCCTCTTTCATCTTTCTTCTTCCTCTTTTTGGCAAGTTCTCAATCAAATAGAGTGAGGGCAAAGGCCAACCCACATGCCTTGTTTGGAGCAGAGTAAAGAGGAACCAAAATAAACATTGAACATATAAAAATATATTTCAGAAAAAGGAATGTGGACATTATGCAAAAGATTCAGAAAAAAATTAATTCGAAAAGTGATTCCTCGCTGGAGTTTTAACTTCCCCAACAGAAAAGACCTGTGAATATGACATTTGTAGGTTTGTAGGTTTCCCTATTTAAAGAGTCGAGGCACCCTCATGCATACAGAGATGCCAGTCATCCTTTCGCTAATTCATTCTTAAATTTGAATGAATAGCCAAGGATCAGCAGACATTTAGGGAAGTGACTAATGTAAAAGGCAGAGACCAATACGAGTAAACAGGAGATAGGAACATGAAGAAAACTGACCCCAAATAAGCAACCCAAAACTTCAAAATTATTAATATATTCATGTATATATTAATAATGTCATTCAGTTGAGAATGTAGGGAGATGAGAATGGAGGCAGGGGCACCAGGTGGAACTGATAAAATAATCCAAGTGAATGGTGGGGGTGGTAGTAGTACACATAATAAGTAGTTTGATTTTGGATATTTTTAAAGATACACGCAGTGGGACTTGCTTATAGATGCCATATAGGGTGTGAGAGGAAGTATTCCAAAATAGACATCAAGATTTTTGACCTTAGCAACCAGAAGTTTGGAATTATTTACTGAGATAGCATATACTGCAGAAGGGGCAAGTTGGGTGGAGAAATGTACTAATATTAATCCAATCTACCTATCTACACACACATATGTATGTATAGCACTTCACAGTTAACAGTCTATTTGTTATTCACACTCAGGGATCTCATTTGCTTTCTTTCACTGCAGGAAGCTGAGAGTGCTGAGGGCACATCTGAAACCACTGGAGGTTGGCGACGTGGAGGTCAGGTAGTTCTGCACCCCTGGAGAGAGCAGTCATTATGCAGGACAACCCATCTGCTCAGAACTTTCGGTGGTGGCTGGTGCTGTAACTCCGGTCCCATTCATCTATGTGCTGCTGTAGGCTTAGCATCCCACAGCCTCCCCAGTTTTGCCATTTGTCATTATCATTCACTCTTAAAATTTATTCTATCTATGACCCTCATGCATGGAGTGATAGCTGATAGTCTCTTAAAACAACTTTTACAATTATTTTGACAGTTTACTGTGTTTTGTTCTCTCAACAATACTAGAATTTGTCTGAGTTATAGTTGCATAGATGGCAATTTTCCTGACCTAGTTTTCTGACTATGATTTATGGGTCAGTAAACTCCTTAAATGATGGAATATAACATCTCAGGCCACAGGGAAGACTGACTATCCACATGCTCACTGTTGCAGGACGGATGCATGACCAGCCTCAGGTTGCTAAACGTTAGGGTGATCTGCCTTCCTTCTGGGGCGGTGATTCTCCACTCGTAGATCCGGCCATGAGGAATTAGGTTCGGGTAGTTGGGAGGAGTAGATCTTCCAGCAGAGCCCTGAAGATCCCCACCACACTCTGATGTGGGGGAAAAAAGCCAAGAAAACTTCCAATCAAATCAAAATGTCTCTTTCCATCAGGAAAGCTCTCAAAATTCAGTTATTTAAAAATTATCCTTCTAGACAAAATTATTCTCCGTATTTATGTGTGTGAGGATTTTAGTGAACATATACATTCATTTCCTATCTCTATTAATATTTAACCCTGGCTTCCATGGATGATAGTCCACAGACAGCAATTTATCATCATGGCCCAAGAAATATGAGAAAGCAATGAATATAATGAACTTAAGAATCAGGAAAATCAGGTCGGGTGTTGTGGCTTAAACCTGTAATCCCAGCACTTTGAGAGCCCAAGGCGGGCAGATCACGAGGTCAGGAGTTCGAGACCAGCCTGACCAACATGGTAAAACCCCATGTCTACTAAAAATACAAAAATTAGCTGGGCGTGGTGTCGGGCACCTGTAATCCCAGCTACTCAGGAGGCTGAGGCAGGAGAGTCGCTTGAACCCGGGAGGCGGAAGTTGCAGTGAGCCGACATCGCACCATTGCACTCCAGCCTGGGTGACAGAGCAAGACTCAATCTCAAAAAAAAAAAAAAAAAAAAGAATCAGGGAAATCAGCCAGGAGTGGTGGCTCAAGCCTGTAACCCCAACACTTTGGGAGGCCAAGGCAAGACCCCATCTTTGCAAAAAAAAAATCAGGAAAATCAGGAGGTTAATGTAAGTATCCTGTTTTTCCAAACAAGATCTTTATTTCATCTGAGATTGTTGGATTTGCAGTAAGGCAAATTGTGAGTAACTACAGGACTTTCTTAAGGTGGGCATTGCAGTATAACTCTCATCCTATTATTGTATCTCTCGTGAAACTAGTTATTTTCCCTTAAAGCATTGATCACAGCTGTAATTTTTTATTTATCAGTGTGACTTTTTGATTAAGGTCCCAGAAGATAGGGGTTATGTTTTCTTTTGTTTTTCAAACTATTGTAACACCAGTGCCTAGCACAGTGTCTGTCCAATGCAGGTGCTCAATGTTGTTTTGAATGAATCAATGAAATCACCTTCCATGCTGGATTCAAATCGCAGTCTGAATCCTGAGGCAGTCAGAGAGCCATCTGTGACAAACCTGACCATGGCACTATTGCTAGAAGTGTCTATGCTGTCAGGAATGGTGCTTCAACAGTATCTGCCCAAGATGTTTCCTGTGAGAGACAAACAATTAAATATATACATCCAGGTAATTGATTTCTTTTAACCTCTATTCGAGGTGTCCTGCATGTACAAAGAAAATAATTAAAAAAAAAGACCTTATCCATGAAGAAACGTTAATCTCTGTCAAGAAAACAGGAAAAAAAATGAAAATTAACATATTCAAATATATGAAGAACTGAAAAAAATGCAACCAGTTAGGGGAAGGATATCTCAGGACAATGAGGAAGGCTTGTTTATTTGTTTGAAAAAGTGGTCTGAGACAACAGAGTGACAAATATCTGCCTTATGCTACTGCCAGGAGACATGCATGACCCTCTCCCTGCCTCGAGCTATAGAACATCCCTCAAATAACGGCATGTGGCAAGGGGATGTCTCAGCAGCAACAGGGTGCCTTCCCACTACCGTTGCTCCCCCCAAGTGGCCTCCAGGGTAGACTATATGACACCTGGGCTCTGGACATCCATTGTTAATGGTAGAATTGAGGGAGAGAATCGCTGGTACTGCCCAAAGCTCATTAATCTGCACTTCTCTGCAGAGTATAGACATGATTTTGCCTTTCTTGGAAGTGAAGAAACTTCAGAGGCTGAATGAGTACATGCGAAAGTAAGCACCCCAAAGAGAGCAGATATATTTCACTAACCAGAAGTATGATAGTCCCAGATCTCCACGAAGCCTTTTTCACAGTCAGAGGGATTCTGAAGGTTAAAATCTTCAAAAGAGATGGTGAGATAGTGTCTGGAGAGCCCCTGGAGATGCCAATCACAGAATAAGTTGTCTCTATATGGAAGCGTTAGATGGCCAATGCTTTCAACAACACCACTTTGCCCTGTTACTCTTCCCCCACACTGAGCTGAAAAAAAGAAAGAAAGAAAGAAAGAAAGATTCCATTACAAATTGTTTTTTTTTTCATTTCACCAGCACATGTGAAAATTTTTAAGTGCCAAGTGACTATGAATTGAAGTTTTTAAAATTCTGAAAATGGTTAGTGCTTTCCTCATTATTTGAATTCTAGGGTTGATGTAAACAGAAATGATACCACAAGTCCAATCCAATAATGGGAAACAAGATGATGACCAAATGGCGTATTCTGTAATGTCACATTAATTCTTTTGGGACACCATGTAAGAGCTATTAGTCACAAGCAAGTTTCATCTCAAGAACAAACTGGTAGACTCATCTGACCTGCCTAGAACCCTGTGTTGATTCTAAAGACTGAACCCAAGCTCAGCTGGAAGGGGTACTGTGGGGACACCTGCCATTTCTAGTTTTACTATCAACTAAACTGTTCACTACAGTAACAGAAATCTCAGGGCCTTGAAAATTACTATTCAATTATGTCTTATTAGCTGGATGTGATAGCTAATTGAATTATATGCAGCTTGACTCAGGATATAACATGATCTATGGTGTAGTTAAATATTGTTACAACTAGGTTTTCTGAACTTTTGCTATATTAAATATTTGTTTGGTTTGTGTCTAGACCTATTAGATACTAAATTATGTGCTATTGTGACTGTACTATAGTGAATCTTCAACAAGCAAAGTTACTGCTTAATTTTTAAATAAGGAAATCAAAATCCTGAAAAGACATATTTGCTTTTTATCCAGTGGCTGATTTGGCACTAGAGACTCAGAGAAAAAAAAAGCTTAATTATTTTATATATGATGAGGAATTCAAAGACATTGTTCTAAATATAGTTATCTGGTTCTTAAATAGTTTTATTACTTAAAGTAATAAACATACTGTAGTTCTTCCTTTTCCTTGGGGGATACATTCCAAGTCCCCCCAGTGAGTGCCTAAAACCTTGGATAGTACCAAATCCTATATAGACATATAGACAATTTTTTTCTATATATACGTACCTATGATAAAGTTTACTTTGTAAATTAAACATAGTAAGAGGTTAACAACAATAACTAATAATAAAATAGAACAATCATAATATACTGTAAGAAAAGTTATGTAAATGTGGTCTCTCAAAATATCTTGGTGTACTGTACTCACCTATTTTTGGGGCCTCTGTTTACTAAGGGCATTTAAACCATGGAACATGAAACCATGGATAAGAGAGAACTACTGAATTTCATAGTAAGCAGAAGAAACAGGAGTTTGATTTAACTACACATATTTCTTCACAGACAAGTTAGAAAAAATATAAAATATTCAAGTTTACTAAGATTACATTTTAAAATAAAAATAAAAGGAGAAATTAAAGTTGATGACTGTGGTTTTAAACATTTACACTCCTTATTTCTAGCATTAAAATATTTTTAAAATTAGGCAGATAGAATGACTTCTTTTTAAAAAGTCATGGTTTTAAAAAATATTTTAACATATTCATTCTAAAACAACTCTTTTATTTAATATAAAAATGTTTTCCAGGGTTTTTATAGTTTTGTGTTTTACAGTTACGTCTTTAATCCATCTTGAACTGATTTTTGTATATGGTATAAGGAACGGGTCCAGTTTCAATCTTCTGCCTATTGCTAGCCAGTTCTCCCAGCATCATTTATTGGATAGGAAGTCTTTTCCCCATTGCTTGCTTTTGTCAGCTTTGTTGAAGATCAGATGCCTGTAGGTGTGAGGCCCTATTTCTGAGCTCTCTATTCCATTCTACTGGTCTATGTGTCTATTTTTGTACCAGTACCATGCTGTTTTGGTTACTATATACCCCTGTAGTATAGTTTCAAGTCAGGTATTGTGATGCCTCCAGCTTTGTTCTTTTAGTTTAGGATTGCCTTGGTTATTTGGGTTCTTTCTGGGGTCCATATGAGTTTTAAAATAGTTTTGTTCTAGTTCTGTGAAGAATGTCATGGTAGTTTGATAGGAATAGCATTGAATCTGTAGATTTGGGGGAGCAGTATGGCCATTTTAATAATATTGATTCTTCCGATCTATGAGCATGGAATGTTTTTTTCATTTGATAGGGTGGAGGGTGGGAGAAGAGAGAGGAGCAGAAAAAATAACTATTAGATACTAGGCTTAGTACCTGGGTGATGAAATAATCTTTACAATGACCCCCATGGCACAAGTTTACCTATATAACAAACCTGCACATGTACCCCGAACCTAAAATAAAAGTTAAAAATATATATATTACCTATAGAATACTTTGCCTTGAATCCCATATGAGTGGGTCTGTTGTCAGATCGAAATCTCAAATACATAACCTCTCCTAAGGACCACTGACTGCTGGGCAAAGATGTCCCACAAAATTTGGAAAGTATTGGTGCATCTGAATCCACTCCATCCCACAACTAGAGGCAGTTGGAAGTACAGCTAAAGTGGAAACAAAATTGTGTTAAATTTACATGGTCAATTGCCTTGACTTATTTTGATAATGACAACTTCACTTACTTTCTTTGAAGATATTATTAAATCATCATTTCTTAGCATAAAAGACTATGATAGAATCAGCGTAAGCCACGTGTCACATTAAAATGCTGTATGATATTTTTCCTAATAATACATTCTTTCATTAGCAGCTCAAAAAGACAGGGTTTACATGTTCTGCATTGAAGAATATTTACTTCCCTTCCATATTCTGTATTGGTTTTACAAATATAAATGTTGTTTTCAAATTAATCCCTATGAATTTCAAAAAACAACAAGTATTTTTTTCCACACAATGATTTGATACATTTCACATGACAAAGATAAATTCTCTAACAGCTCAGTAATTGGGACTAACAGAGTCCCAACCGGAATTTTCTGTGTCCATAAAAGTAGACAACCATGTATCTAGTGTTTCTTGAGGAAGTTACATCAGCTAATTAATGCTCCATGAGTGGAAAAGTAGTATTAAATCCAGTGCCAGAAAGAGCAACAAAAGCTCTTATATCTAAGTTTTGCACCACAGCTGCATTCATGCAAACATATACACACTTTTGTTAAAGGAAAGAGGAAAATGGTTTTTTACAATCTATGTATTTTTACTTTCTCTTCAACATAGTAAGACTTACTCTCTGTTTTGTAATACTTGCAGAACTCTTATTCAGTAAAGACTGAGAAATTATACTGTACGTGCTTTAGTACTGTTCTGACACTGGTGACCGCTGGTGACACACCACACAAATTTCCATTTGTTAAACAGACATTTTATCATTTGTGACACTGAATAAGAGGCTGGGCAAATAAATATTCATCTCTCAGAAACACGATATATTTCCTGTGGGAGGAAGAATGGATAAACATCAATCTCAAGTAGCCACCCTCAGCGTCCCTTGCAGGAAGTGTCTAGGGTCACAAGGGACAGTATCCATGTACATAACCCGCTTAGCTGATGGGGGAGTTGCTGGCAGACTGTGTTTTCAGGCCTGAGTTATTAAGCATTTCACTTTTCCCCTAGATTTCCCTGCAGTATGTGCTACTGAAAGAAATGAATTGTTCTGAGACATGACAGTTAAAAAATACTAACTTCGGGTAGGAAAAAAATGAAAATGGAAGTGACATACTTGGGTGTTACTTCAATATCGAATTGACCTTCAAATTGCAGCCGTATGTGTGTTTCCGGTGGAGCCGCTAAGATCCAAATGCAATCAGCGTGCGGAGGATAATTATCAGGGTGGTTGGGGGAGGTCACATACCCAGCAGAATCAGCTTCATGGATGTAGATGTTGCCCCCACAGGCTGTCAGCCAACACAGTTAAATCAATCTACGATCTAGTGAAGGAGATGCGTTTAATGGACACAAATCATCTTTTAAAGTTGACTTCTCTGTAATTTGTCTCAATTTCCTTTCATCTGTTATGATCCTCATGTTCTTTTCCAGCAAATGAATTCTCGATTTGCTATCGAGGGAGATACCAGGTGTGACACTTTTTAATTTGCCAGACCATCTATCTATTCTCATTGGAAATTTCATTCTTTCTTAAAGCCAACCAAATGATTATCACATGGTGCATGGGGCAGAACATCACAGAAGCATGAATAAATATCCAGCACTTTGATAAGCATGTAAGTATGCTAGCAGTTACAGCTTCCCACTGAGCGTTCAGTACAGCAGAATGATGCAGAGCTATGATCTTGGTGTATTTAAAAGACTAAGCAGATATATCTTTGCACAACTCTGGGGGCATTCATTCATTACATTTCTTCAGGATTTAGATGCATTTGAGAAACAAGATCAATGGCATGAGACAATTTATTAGCCATGTTTTGCCAGAAGATAAAGGAGTTTTTAATACTTCTTTTCTAAAAAAACAAAGTATTATCAAAAAATACTTTTCTATTATCAATAAATATTCTTTGACATTTTCAACAAACAAACCAGACAGGAGTAAATGTACTTACAATGCCAATGAAATTAACCTGTCCAATCACTTAGCCACACAGATACTTGATCTGCTCAACTCTAGCAGCATTTATGTCCACTGTCACTCATCCACTTATAGTCACATCCTGAATTCTGTCAATACCTCCAACTCCCCCATCTCTGAAACTCTAAATTGCAAATCCCATTGATGACCTCCAACTCCCTTGCTTCATGTCTTTCCTTCAGACTTCCCTTGCAAAATACCAACTCCGTGGTTGTGTTCAAGTCAATCCATTCATGCATGGAAACTGATGCCTTTGCAAACATATGTTCTCCCATCTCAACACTGCCAAGCAATTCACCGATTTCTTTCCATATAAACTACAACAGCCTTTTGGAACTTTACTCCCTAAACCCTTGACTTTCCCCAATTCCTCTTGGTTCTCAGCACACTACATTAGGCTCCACTTTACAAAGAAAATAGAAGAAATTACATGATCATCCCTTCCATTTGTTACCCTTCATTTGTTACTATCCTTAATAAATTCATCCACATCTCTACACTCTATTTTCCCCTCTGTATATTATCTTCCTGTATCTCTGGATCAAGTTCCCATCCTATTGTCTCCTCCAGGATCCTGCTTTATTTAATCTCTCTCTCTATGTGTCTGTCTGTCTCTCTCTCTCTTTCTCTCTTTTCACCCTTCTTTCTTCAACCCTATGAAAGCACTCATGTTCTCCCAAGTCACCTCACAGTTATATGCCCAAATAACTTTTTAAATTCTTATTTTATATCCACAGCATTTAACATTGTTGATCACATTGTCTTTCTTTACATTTTTGTCGTTTGGCTTCTGTGACACCAAGCTCTTCTCCTTTTATTCCTTGTATCATTCTTCCTCTGGTTCTTGGGCGCCTCTCTCCAGGGCTTCCCTGACATTGCTAAAGGCCCTCAGGAATCCTCCTGTAGGCCTTTCTTCTCACTCTAAATAATTCCCCAATTGCTGTTATACATCCTAAGGACTTAAACTATAAGCAGTCTGTTGATAATTCCAAATTCTGGATAATTCAAATTCTGTTGATATTTACAGATGCAGTCTAGACCTCTGTTCTGTCCTCCAAATTCCTGTTCCAACCACTTACTGGGCATCTCCAATGGGGATAATTCAGAAGTTTCAAACTGAAGATGTCTCAAATGAACACTCTCATTTGCTCATCATCCAGAGTTCCATACCTGAGTCTGCTGATGACAGCATCAGCCCCTCTTCCTATGGACACTCAGTATCCACCCTTACTGCCTTATTTTTCTCCGTGATACCTTTCACCATATGGCATGTTATATATTTTACTTATTTATTGTCTGCGTCTTAACACTAGAATTAGGCTCCATGAGGACATGGATTTTGTTTGTTTAGTGCTGTATCCCCGGGACCTAATACAGTGTCTGTCCCATGGAAAGTTCTTAATAAATGTCTGTGGGATGAATGGATCCACCCAGCCAAAAACCTAACAACTGCTCCTAAGGCTCCTCCCATCCCTTCCCTCCTGCCTCACATCCAGCTGACCTCCAAATTCACTCCATCCCATATTGATAATATCTTTGATATGCCCTCTCTCCTTTCTTACTGGCATTGCCTTAGTTCAGGGAGTAATATTTTTTCCTAAATTACTTTCTTCTGTTCTTTCTCTCTTTAGTCTTCCCTGCCTCCAGTGTTTTCAGTGTTGCATCCACATCAGTGTTTTTAATCTGATCACGCTGTTCAGGCTTTGGAGTAAAATCTTCCAATGCCTCCCATTACCTTTTGATTAACATCTAACTAACTTATGGTGGCATCTATGGCCCTGAGTACAGTGATTCCTGCCTGCTTCATCACTATTATGTTTACCTCTTTTTGACTCTATTATAAAGCAGTGGTGAATTCTTTCAAATTGTTGAATATGACTTTTAACATTGAGACTTTCTATGCACTCACATCTTTTTATCACTGATTGGCAAATCTCTTCATCTACTTCCTCTGGAGCCCTCTCTGATGTCCTGGGCTGAAGTAGATGTTTCTGTTCTGTACATTCCTCTTTCTAGCACTTATTATACCATATACCATGTTTTTTTTTTTTTGAGACAGGGTCTTGCTCTGTCACCCAGGCTGGAGTGCCATGGTATAATCATGGCTCACTGCAGCCTCAATTCCCTCAGCTCAAGTGATCCTCCCAACTCAGCTTACTGAGTAGCTGGAACCACAGAAGTGTGCCACCATGCCCAGCTACTTTAAAAAATTTTTTGGTAGAGACAAGGTCTTTCTGTGTTGCCCAGGTTGGTCTCAAACTCTTAAGCTTAAGTGATCCTCCTGCCTTGGCTTCCTGAAGTGCTGGGATTACAGGCATGAACCCACGCCCAGCCCTACATCATGTTCTAACTGTGCCTTTGCTTGTCTGTCTCCTTTACCACGCTGTGAACTCCTTGCCAGAACTTGGTAGTTTTCATGATGTGAAACACTTTGTAAATGTTTGATTAATTAATTAATAGGACTATTAATCAGGTGAAAATAAAAGGCATCTACCACAGGATCCTAGAAATCTCAATCAACCATAGCGAAGGAGTGTCTCCGGAGAAAAACGGTATAAAACTAGGTGATTCAATGTCGAAAGATGTTCACAAAAGGACCTATGCTAAAGGCTGAGAAATAAGAGTGGCATGGAAGTAGATATGGTGGGAAGATAGCCAGATAGATATGGGAAGTAGAAGGCCGGCTATAGTTATGGAACATGACTGAGTTGGTAAGTAGAGAGAAATAAGAGTGATGCTATTGTTTCAGGTTGCCAACAATAGGTTGTGAAATCAAAATACTTTTGTTTAAGTCTGATGTTAACTGCAGTCATAACAAGCTTCAAGAAAGATAGGGAGAAAGCAACAGCCATAACCATACTTGCATGAACAATGAGTCCCCAAAGAAATAGAAGAGGTGCAATGTCAAATACACCCTTAGTGTATCTGAATTACCATTTAATGTTGACTTTAAAAATTTAAATCAAGACTAAGTCTATTGGCTGGGCACAGTAGCTCACTCTAGTAATCCCAGCACTTTGGGAGGCTGAGGCAGCTGGCTCACCTGAGCTCAGGAGTTCAAGACTAGCCTGGGCAACATGATGAAACCCCATGTCTATCAAAAATACAAAAATTAGCTGGGCGTGATGATACATACCTATAATCCCAGCTTCTAGGGAGGCTGAGTAAGGAGAATCACTTGAGCCTGGGAGGCAGAGGTTGCAGTGAGCTGAGATTGCGCCACTGCACTCCAGCCTGGGTGACAGAGCAAGACCCTGTCTCAAGAAAGAAAAAAAGACTGAGTCTATCATAAATAAAAATAGAAAAGTTCAGTCCTGTAGGATGAGCTGACGTCTACTCACTAGACTGAAGATACTGCTACTCTTGAAATGCTTTGGTACCAGGTGAAAACCTGCCCATTCATGACTCAGCTGCAAAGCTCAGCATGGAGAGAGGGAGGGATGAGAAGGTCCCAGCCTAGAAAGCCATAGTGCAGGTGCCCACAGAGCTGTATTAAAGCTCCCTCCTTGTGCCAGAGCTCTGTGCACTGGGAAGTGACCAAAGACCCTTCCCTGGTGTTTTGGACCTTACTCCAGCTATTTGATTATTTTTGTATGTCAGTTGGTAAACACTCTTACTCGTTTCTTTTACCAAAATGAAGAAATGATGTTGACTTTAAATTTCATACAATGTGCAATAAAACATGATTTCATTGATATTTATATGTATAAATACATTTAGGAATCTGGGATACAAGTCATAGGATCATTTTGAAATCTATATTATCTAACTTCTGGTGGGACAGAGCAAAAATTTATTATTATATTGCTTTCTACTGACATTACTCCATTTTTTGGAAGCGATGCCTATTTATTTATTTATTTATTTATTCAATTAAACATTACTAAAAAGTAAATGTCACCAAAATCAAATCATTACAGTAGAATTAAATGCAATTATAATCAAGTGTAATTAAGTACAAGCAATTAAGTAAAGATCTTAGGTAATATATAATTAAATCAGTAATAATAGAATCAAAAGATTATGTATTCTTTTAAAAACAGCATACACATTATTACAAAATAGGGAAAATGTAATTCTTATAATGTTTCTATAACTAGATTTAACTTACAATTAGACATCTTATAATGGAAAGGTCTAAGGAATTTCAGGGATCAAGAAGAATAGTGTATCTTATACTCATGGACAATTTCACTTTGGTCACTAATTAGATATGTGGCCTTGGAAAAGTCCAAGCCTCATTTTACTTATCTTTAAAATCGAAATAATGATACTTTACTTGAAAAGTAGTCACGATGAGATATTGAATGTATCAAACATAATAAGTACTTGAGAGTAGGCATTCTTATTAATTCTATTACTGTTAGTTCAGAAAAGAAAACTTTATATATTTTTTCTCAAATCTATTTAATCAAAGAAGACCAAGCAATTGCAGGAAAAGTATATATAATTCTCAGTGAAAATACTTACCTAAACTCTTTTCCCCATATTTGACCTGAAATCCTTGCCCTTCATTACTCTAATCAGAAATAAACTGAACAAACATTTGATTATCTGAGGTGAACAGAGTCGATGAAGCACGACTGCCACAAAAATGACCATTTCCTCCACAGGGTCCGAAGGGTGGAGAATAGATATCAGGACCATTTCTTAGCTGGAAAGACAAATTAAAATTGCATCAACTCCTTTACATTGCAAAAGAAAGAGTACATAATTCTTATCCATTTATGTCCCAGGAAAGAAAAATTATGATTTTGGTTTCTGAATGAAGTCTATGGAAAACATAATTAGAAAGGGTAGCAAGCAAGACCTACCACCAAGTAATCCCCCTGGTTGCAAGAAGAATCACCATTTGGAATCTGGAAAGGCTGTTCAAAATGGATAGCAATGATCAGGCCACTTTGGACCAGGACGTGCCAAGAACAGTTGAGGCTGGATGGGTAGGTCTCCGGATACTTGGGGGACATGATGATCCCTTGTCTGCATGCAAATATCCACCGCAGCCTTCCCACAAAGAAACAAAGGTAGATTATTTAAATAGGATTGGCAACTGGATTTTTATGCTTTCTTAGTTTTCTTGGGGGGTTTTCACAGGGCAATAAAAATGCTTGAAAATACAGCCAGAGTGTAGGAAGTGATTAGCATAACAAGCATGTATCAGGTACATGCTATTGGCTACTCCGTTTGTGGTGGTTGTTGAGATATGGGATATAGAGGTAAGTAATGAAGACAAACTACCTACTTTCATAAAGATTTCTTTATAGATGGGGAAGACATACAATAAACAAATACATAATATGTGAGGTAGTGATAAATTCTATAAAGAAAAATGGATGGGAGGAAAGAGAAGGGTACTTTATTGTCAGAGTTAAGTTGGAAAAGCCACGTCATTGGAGTAACATCTTAGCAGAGACATTAATGAAACAAAGAATCAAGCCAGATGTTTATGTGGGAGAAAACATTCCAGTTCAGAAAACAGTTAGTGTAAAGGCTTGATGTGGTAGAGGTACATCATGGAAGTCAGAATGGATGAGGCAGAATGAGAGATTCCAAAGGTAGCAGCATGTCTAGGTCATGCAGGAAACTGAAAAGACTTATTCTGAGTAAGAAGAGGAAGATGAAGGGTTTTGGGCATCAGAATGGCCTGATCTCACTTACATTTGAAAATATCACTCTATGTGCCGTCCTTAGACTGTAAGGAGTGGAGGGCAGGGAAGGGCAGGAGCAGAGTGTCCAATAAAAAGGGGACAGCCTGAGGCCAAGGAGAGATGATAGGCGCATGAGCTAGGCTGGTAGCAACAGAAATGGAGAGGCGTGGTTGAAATCTAGATACATTGTGAGGGTAGAGCCAGTGTGATTTGTTGATGGTTAAGTATGAGACCAACAGAAATGTCAAAAATAACATCAAGATTTTTGACTTAAATAATGAGAAAAATGTACTTTCCATTTGCTAACATTGTGAGGAGTGTAGAACTGGGGGCGGGGTGGCATGGAAAAGGGTGGGAATAAAGTGTTCAGTTTTCAAAGGTTAATTTTTTTTTGTTATCGATTATCTATCTATCTAATTGGGGTACAAGTGGTTTTTGGTTACATGGATGAATTGCATACTGGTGAAGTCTGAGGTTTTAGTGCACTGGTTACCTGACTAGTATACATTACACCCAACATGTAGTTTTTTATCCCTCATACCCCACCCATCCTCCTTGCTTATGAGTCTCCAAAATCCATTATATCACAGGTTAAATTTGAAATATATTCTAGACCACGAGCTGCCACATATATATACACACACACACACACTCATAGATACACACACATATTTTTATATATTATATACATACATACACACATATATATACACACATATAAATAAATTACAATGGTTCTACCATCACTATATACATACACATATGTATGTATGTATAATGAACTGCCGTACATATTAATATATACATGAGAGTGAGAGGGCAGGAGACGAAGGAACAGGATGAAAGGAGCAGACATTAACTCTCCAGTTTTCAGGGACTAGAAGCTCATCAGCAAGGAAAGGTAGACAGCTCACAGAGCTAGTTAAATTGCAGAGGTGAAAATTTATCTTAGGTCTAATTCCAAAGCCCATGCTCTTAAGCCACTATGCAGCCTTCCTCTTTTGTGCATGAGGAACACAATTTATCGTCAGTTGCTCCCTGCTTTATAAAAGGTATATATAAGCATGGAGGAAATATTAGATTAATTTTTAATGTTAGATAGAGAATCTACTTTAAAATTATGTTTTTCAGTTAAAAACATGGGAGTCTTTCACTCTTCCATGGACTACTTTATTATCTTTCATTTAATTTGGATTTAAGGCTGTTACTGGACTTCACGTGTCAAGTTTGAAAAGTCTGAATCATATTGTGCATGATGGCATCCCATATATGGTGCCTGTTTTTGACTCATCAAGTTCATATTTCAAGAGCAACAAACTCTTCCTGCCAACCCTCAAATGGATGACTTTAACCAAGTAATTTATAAGGATAAATGATGACGTTTTGCTCCATCGATGAATCATGGATATGAGCTGTGCTCTAGTTCTAGCTCTCATCTAGGCTGAAAAATTGCTTTAAAGCTCTCTCTCATGCATTCCACGGACACACCTCCTCTGGAGTGAAGATGCCCCACCCAGAGGCCTGAGGGCAGGACACTTTTGTACCACTTGGCCACAGTGCTTTTGATCAGGACTCAGCATTGACATAAGGGGAGCCAGCCATCCAGAACCTGGGTAGAGACCCATGTCCTCTGACTTGCCTTGTGTCCTGGTGCCCAGAAAACTATATTAAGAAGAGAGAAAGAGAGCGGACAGGAGAGGAGATGGGATAACATGGGATTAAAAAAATATTTAAACTCATTACTCTTGTGAAAGGATGCATTGAAGCCTACCCTGGTTACACTGGAGTCCAAGGTGAAGCAGATGAACATGTACTCTCAGTAGACTGGATGGGCCCTGGGATCTCTCTGCCACAGAGAGCTGCTAGCTGCTGGGCCAAGTCATTGTCTCCTACATTGAAAGAAAGGAAATAGCATGAAAATACAGTCTTGAGAATCTACTCTACCATCATTTCCAACTTAGCCAAGCAGCTCACATTTTTTTTTCAGAACATCAGGATTCATAGGAGATAATGGGATTCTCGAAAAGGAGGACCCATCAGGGGTGATATCATTTTGGCTCCAGCTTGCAATGGTGCTGCCTGTCCTTTTCTTTACCACCCTCCCCCCCTTTTTTTTTTTTTTGTGAGATGAAGTCTCCCTCTGTTGCCCAGCTTGCCCAGGCTGGTCTTGAACTCCAGAGCACCCACCTCGGCCTCCCAGAGTGCTGGGATTCCAGACATGAGCCACTGTGCCTGCCCTGAGACCTCAGTATTTTTTAAGAAGCACTTTTGAGTTCTTCCACACTGGCCACTGATAAATTGCACACGGTTAGAATCTGGGTTTTAACATTCAATGCATTGAATAGCATTGAATCTGTAAATTTGGGGGAGAAGTATGGACATTTTAATAATATTGATTCTTCCTATCTAAGAGCATGGAATGTTCTTTTCATTTAATAGGGTGGAGGGTGGCAGAAGGGAGAGGAGCAGAAATCACTGGCAATTAGGCATGTGTTGCTATTTTTGGCTTTAGTGAGTGAGCTCCTGAGATTGTCCCATGGGAGGATCTGTTGACCCAGGGATCCAGAACCAGGGCAACCCAAGGCCAGTGGGAAGTTGAAGAAGTGTCTGCCCGATGGCATCTTATCTATCCTCAGCTTGTAGACTGTGGCCACCCCCCTGCCCCCATTCTCTTTGTTCTCAGCCCCACCAACCAAAATGTACCTGTTCCAGAATCCTTTTTCTTGAGGTCCTGTTCTGTGCTAAGCGGAAGCTAGCTAACATGCTAATTCCTCCACGGTATATTTTTAAATGGAACCACCCCCATCATGAGAACTTCAGAACGGTGGCAGGCTGTGGAAAAAATAAGACGGGGGAGTGTAAGTCTGTCACTTTCCAACTCATAGTTAGCCCATGTGTGTGGCTGATCCTGAAAAAGGTTTCTTTTGCTATTGATGATAGAATGTCTATCAAACAGAATTGATTTAATAGCAAAATATTATACATAGATTGTCAGTTGATGCACTCTCTCCTAAATAACTTGGTGTGCGTGTACATGTGAGTATATGTGCAGGATGTTAGAGGAGATACACTAAGAAGTGCGATACTTAGGTACATACATTTCTTCTAGAGCATCTCTTCTCTTTTTTTGTTTTTATTTTTTAAAGGTAGTGTCTTTATCACCCAGGCTGGAGTACAGTGGCATGATCCTAGCTCACTGTAACCTGAAACTCCTGGGCTGAAACAAGCCTCCCAAATGGATGTGCACCACCACACCTGGCTAATTTGCCCAGGCTGGACTCGATCTCCTCGGCTCAAGAGATCCTCCTTCCCTGGCCACCCAAAGTACGGGAATTACTGGCCACTGTGAGCCACTGTGCCTGGCCTTCTTAACTTTTCTTAAGTCCCTGACTTTTTTAAACAGTAGAGTGAAAACTACAACCCTGATCCGTAGAGAAGTGCATGTGATAGGTTCTCATTTCAGCAGGCTTATGGATCCCATTGTGTTCATCCATGAATTCTTTAGAGGTCTATATACTTCAGATTTAGAAACTCAAGAGTTGGGTGAAGATAACACTAGTATGTTTGCATGCAGTGTGGACATAGTGATGCTTTTTTTTTTTTTTTTTTTTTTGAGACAGGGTCTCACTCTGTCATCCAGGTTGGAATGCAGTGGCATGATTTCGGCTCACTGCAACCTCTGTCTCCCAGGTTCAAGTGATTCTTCTGCCTCAGCCTCCCTAGTAGCTGGGACTACAGGCGTGTATCACCATGCCCAGCTAGTTTTTGTTTTTAGTGGAGATGGCTTTCACCATGTTGGCCAGGCTGGTCTTGAACTCCTGGCCACAAGCGATCTGTCTGCCTTGGCCTAGTGATGCTATTTCTTAAAGGAGATGCTTCTTGGAAATTCATTTAAAACTTTAGATGATTTTTAATGCATCACAGAACTCATTCTTAATGGCTTCTTAAAAATTGTTGATAAGTGCCACCTTATTTATCTGCTTAAATTTACATTTGGTTAAATAAGAATTTGTAATCCTGTAGCTCCCAGGCTTGAATGGAACATGGTGTGGACACATGCAGATGTTTTTAAATGGAATACCTTTCCCATTTCCATTTTTCGTTTTCTTCATCAGTCAGCCTCATAGGCCAAAACCACTCAAACACAACTGATAACCAGTTAACAAACTCATTGATGTTGCATTTTGCTGTTTTCAGTCTGAACCCTCTTTTGTCTAATTTTTTGCTTTAGCTTTTTATCCCCTGCCTATATATTCTTTGTTCTAGTCACCTGTTTTTTTCTAAAATCTTAAGTTCCTACCCCTCTCTCTGAATTTTGCTCATCCTTCAGAAAGTTGAGATGAATGCTCATCTTTCTCTATGAAGCCCTCCTTTTCATCCAACTGAACCAGCACTGTGTGCAAAGAAATACAAGGTACCCCACAGCCTGGGGACCATCAAGAACAACACCTATGTAATAACTTCAGCAGGAGATGAAAGGGAAAAGAGCAAATCTGTTGAACCCCCACTCTATATCACATGGAGGAAACAGGTGTAAAGTGGTTAAATGACCAGAACGAGGGAACGACAGAGCTTTCTGCACGGCTTCCAAGTGGCTGCTCCAACATGTCCCCCGCTGTCTCTGCAAGTGATGTGTGTGTGCACTTGTGCACTTGAGATGTCCCATCAGGTCAATCTAGGAGCGCCGTGGACGAAGTGTTCCTGTGGCTCTGGATCCTTACTCATTCCATTAGAAGAACAGGGACAGTTGCTAAGTTTAAAAGCCATAGTTGTGTTAGTTCAAAGGGAAAGATCAAAGCTCCTTTATGGATTTGGTGGATTTTCCCAGCCCTGGGCCTCTTCCTTTCCCTCCCCTTCCTGCCTTCCTCATGCAGTGACCCTAAAGATAAGGTCCAGTAGGAAGAGAAGCAGTCCAGTTTTGGCCTCTTGCTGGATTAATTCATTTTTTTTTTAAGACAGGGTCTTACTTTGTTGCCCAGGCTGGAGTGCAGTGGCGCAGTCTCAGCTCACGGCAGCCTTAACCTCCAGGTTCAAGTGATCTTTCCACCTTGGACTCCTGAGTAGCTGGGACTACAGGCATGCACCACCATGCCAAGCTAATTTTTTGTAGAGGTGGGGTTTTGCCCTGTTGCCCAGGCTGGTCTGAAACTCCTGGGCTCAAGCAACCCACCCACCTCAGCTTCCCAAAGTGCTGGGATTACAAGTGTGAGCCACTGCACCCAGCCTAGATTAATTCTTAATTGCAAAAGAAGACAGAAACTAATGACAAAACATGCTTTTTATGTGTACGTGTAAGAGAGTGCAAGATAGACTGTGACTTGCTTACTGTCTACCTCATAATGTTAATAATCGAGGCTTACATATAGATATACATTCATATATATTATACATAATAAAGACATGTACTCATATAAAAGAGCCTAGTTCACTCCTTTTATAACACTGAGCTTGTTATTCTCTATTGATGGGTTGAAGTTTTTTTTATTTTCTCTTTCTCTCTCTTCCCGGTGTTTTGGAATTTTGTGGGCATTTTTCCTACCTTTCCTTTTCTTACCCTTCGCTGGATGTCACCTCCTCCCCCGGCCACTGAACGCCATTGAATGCCACTTCCTTTCCTCTCAGCGCTGCTTCTCCCTCCCAGCTCCCCAGTTAAAGCTCTTTATTGATGTACGGCTTTGCTGGAGGGGTAGCGCATCAGAACTGGAGTGCAATTTAGAAGCGGTGTTCCTGCAAGAATTCAGAGTTCATATGTCCTCCTGAACATGCTTTTGAAGTTAACACAAGATTCAGAAATTAACTAATTTTTATATCCTCAGAGGAGAAGAAATCTATGCTTGTCAGTTTTTTAGGAGATTCGTTTGGTTATGCATACACACTTTTTGTAGCTCAGGAACATATATTTTTGCATGTTTGGCTTTATACTCTAAAATCTACCTTATTACTTGCTTATACCTTTTTTCTCCAATTTTCATGTAATTGATTTTTCACATTGCTGCTGAAAGAGTAGGACCATTGTGTTTCAGTGAGTTAAGCTAGGGATATTTTTGTTTACTAAAATGACTTAGGCTATAGAATCCTGAGGCGGCTCATAATAGGACAGAGTGAGCATGTGCTTTCGGGGCACAGGTTCTCAGTAAATACTTGTTGTTTATTAACTGAAAGTAGCATTACCATTGTTATTTATAAAGCTAATAATATTTGGAGCACTTTGTTGTTTATAAAGCTAATAATACTTGTTGGCCTTTCTTGGGGTAGATGCTTAGATATTTTGCTATTTGATGTTTACCTTGAGGAACATGTAGAACCTTTTAAATGAGAATTTGTTTCACTGTTTCATAAGCTTTAAATAACCTAGAACTACTGTAATTCACTGCTTTAATAGCTGCTTTGGGTGAAATTCCATAAAATCTGTGAAGCCAGTTATCATTAGTATACTTTTGAACTTCAAACTCTTATGGTAATATGTAATAAGTTCATTATCCACCTTGTGTTTTTGGCCAGAAAACAAAGGTAATTAATCACTATAACTACAAATGACCTTTTTTTGCATGTAAAGTGCTTAGGAGGACTTGAAGGTAATTAATCACCATAACTACAAATGACCTCGTTTGCATATAAAGTGCTGAATAGTTTAATCATTCCTACGTGAGAGTGAGAAGATTCTTCTTTATGTAAAATCATTAAAATGGCATCGAGAACTATGATTTGCTGAAAGAATTGGCATGTCTATACTTAGTCTAGACACCACCTTTGTGCCATGAATGGACTAATGTTCTCCAGTTATTACGGCTAGAGATTAAAATCCTGTGCTTTCACTTTGTCCACGGATGCCCCAAGTCATATTTCATCTCGTTTCTGCTAATTTGGTTTCTTTCTCCCTTGCTTCATTCAGGCCAAAGTGGGGCACTTGTTTTTCAGTATCATATTCATCAAATGCTGGGGCAAGGAAATGTTTACTTTCACCATTTTCTCATAAATGGTCCTTCCCCCTCTGGTATATATAATGAATAATCTCACTCATTTTCATCTATTCTCAGGTTTTTAGTGGTTTTTCTAGTAACTTAGTTGTAGTAATGTAACATACTAAGTTATCTAAATAACAAGCTAATTTTATATCCTCTACCATCCTCTATCCTTCTATGCTTTATTTTAAAAAGCTATAGAAATATACAACATTGTGAACATCTGACCAGGCATTTTCATTTGTTATGGCAACAGACAAAAACCTCCTTTTTAAAAAAATAGCAATATGTCAGGTTTTTAGAAGCAATGCTACTCGGCTTCATTTTGCTGTGACTCATTCCATGTGGTTTCTTTGGGGACTCTTTGGCCTGAGGGTTGGTGGCATTTTTGCATCCTGGAAATGGGCACAACACAGTATGTTGCCTCCACTGCAGCACAAGGGCGGGCATGCCCCTGTGCCACCTGCTGTCCTAGCCCTGGCTGTGAGCAGTTGCCTGCCCTAAGTCCTCCTCTTCATTCCCTTGCTGTAATTCACCATCCATCACTGGAAGCAGAGATTCAGCCATCAGTTCACTTTTTTCAAAGAGGCTGGGTCTCCTGGCTTTCATGCTCTGGGCCAGCTGTAGCTCAGGAATCACTAGCTCTAACAACATCCTTTGGTGCTTCTGCAAAAACAGTTGGGTGTAGTGCAGCCCCCAACTCCCCAGAAGTTTGGTGGAGATGGTGGGTGGAGGTCACCTCCAGATTTCATGCCTGTGCTGTGGATGGAAAGCGCCATGTGTTCGGAGCAGCTTCTGGCTTCCTGGCAGCCGTGGGTGTGCGTTAGCATGGTGCAGGCTCTAGTGCTGCCCTTCTGGAGCTGAAGAGAACCTGGCTGTTGCTGGTGACCATGTGACTCTAAAGACCAAAGTGTACCCCCTGACCCTCCCGTGGGCTGCACCCAAGCAGAGCACTTGTCCTTATGTTTTCGCATTGTGCCTTCTGCTCCCAGAGTCTGTCGCTCCTTACAGCTTTGTTTCTTTGCCTCAAGGGCCACAAGATGCTTTTGCTCAAAAAGCCCCCACATCAGCTGCACCCAAACCAGTCTGTCTGTGCCATCACTACCACCCAGCATCCTGCCATTAGGGCTCAGTGTTTTGAAGTCGAGCAGTAGAGCAGGTGACATCTCTTTGTATGACCACCCTTGGTCATGATGAATTTGCCACTGAGTGACTTAATTCAGTGTGCTAGGGAATTCAAGGCTTTTCTCCTCTGGAACATTGTCCATCTTAAGCAATACTGATCTCTCCATAAAATCCTGTGTGGGGAAGCAGAAGTTGACTAGAAAGGGTTTGATTATGGCACCCACGTTGAACGTGTTAGCTATCTAGCGTTTCATTTGTTTCACTTCTCATCAATCCCCAGGCTCAGTAAGCATCTTCATTTGGATAAGATTGATTATTATACTCATCGCATTATTGCATGGGGTAAGGGACATATGTGTTGGATCGATAATCGTGATGCTGCCAATGAATTCAAAGTTTTCTGAGCCATAATATGGTTCCCAGAGCAGCAACATCAGCATCCCCTGAGAAGTTGCTGGAAATTCAGATTATCAGGCTTTACCCCAAACCTACTAAATCAGAAACTCTGGGATACCCCTCCATCTGTGTTTTAGCAAGCCCTCTGGTGATTCTGATGTCTTCGTGGTTTGAGGCCCACTGCCATAGAGCCGGGCTGTCTAATAGGACGTTCTGTGGTGATGGAAATGGTCAGTATCCCCGCCATGCAATAGTGGAGCCACTAGACACCACATGTGGTGGTCGAGCTTTTTAAATGTGGCTGCTATGACCAAACAATAGCATTCATCATTTTATTTTTGATTAATCTAGGTTTAAATTCAAATAGCTGCATATAGCTAGTGGCTGTCCATCAGATAGCCCAGCCCCAGAACACACCCTGCTAATTATTATTGTGTAAACTCCTAAAATGCTTTAAGTTGTTGGTTGTGGAATTATTAATTTTAGATCATAGAACAGAATCTTCCTTACTCAATTCAACAGAATTGAAACTATTGTTATAACAGTAGTTGATTTTGATTCTTCGTGTGGAGGGGAGATAGTTTGTGGGCTGCTGGCTGGTTGGGGGAAGGCTATTCTTGAGCTGATTGATTGTTGATTTTGTGAATGTGCATCAACTGTGCAGTGCCAGGTGGCTCATGCCTGTTGCAGATATAACCAATGGCCATAGATACATGTCCTTTTAGGAGTAAAGCTGTTGCTCAGGAAGGGGCTGTGCCAGTGTTTCGCACAGATGGACTCTGGTTTCTCCAGCGTGTCCAGCAAAGTGGAGGTGCTTCCAGCGAAAGAGAAGTTAATGAGCCCTTCAGGCACTTTGGGCTGCTTGTGGAACCTTCCAGAAACTGCTGCAGGAGTCAGGGGTGCTGAATTGCCAAGTCGAGGGCTGGCGCATCAGATGGACAAAACTCTTGAATCACATTCAGGTTCTTCAGTTTAGGAGAACTTGAAGGGAAAAAGGTCATGCCAGGTGTGTTAGGTGGAACTGCTGCAGAGCCCAGAAGAAACTTTGAGATTTGTCTCTGGGGTGATGTGACCACATCCTTGTCACCTTTCCAAAACACCAGCAGACGCTCTGGGACGAGAGCATCCCCAGCAGTCCTGTGATCCTGCGGCTAGAGCAAAATGTGACATGAGGAGCCAGGGAATGTCTGAGTCCTTTGGGACTGTTCCCCCAAACCTAGCAACTGAAGTCTCAAAATTAAAGCAACCGTCTTTGGCTATGCAGAAAATGATACTCAATTCTTTGTCAGAAGCAAAGTTCTACATGACTAAGCTTCCTAATTGAGGGCCCCATTTGTTGAATTATTTAAAGCCATATCATTGATTTTCATAATCTATCTCCTTTTAGAATCCTAGAATGTTAAAACAAAGTGGAAGAGACCTTGGAAATGGTCATAATCCAGCCTTCTTATTTTACAGAGGCCCAGAGAGGTTATGAGTTGAGTAAGGGCACACACAACACTGTAGGGCCAAGGACCACATTGCTCTTCAGTTTCTTTGGTGTCATAGGTCAGCTGGGGTCATAGGTCAGAAGCTGGACAGATTGATGAAAAAGGAACGTTTTAAAGACATGATAAGAAATATACTGACACACACTATTAGGTTTTAAATGCTTCTTGCTCATGCATCCTATAGGTATCTGGAAAACTCCAGTAAAATATTTTGACTGGTAAGATATTGCAGTGGTCTTTTTGAAATAGCTAAAATTGTTCCTGCCACATATGTATATGATTTAGTCATGACACAATTCATATTGCTAACTGGTTATTTTTTCTGGACAACTAGTTTGGTTGGGAGTAGTTTATTTTCCAAGCACTAGCCTGTTTCAGTTTATTGACTTTGATACCCTATCTTTTGTAACTTACTTTCCTTAAGTAACATTCCTCTCCTACTTTATCCCCAAAGTATTGAGATGCTATGTGTAAAAAGTATGGTGCTGCGCACCTAATCAACATTCTCTAAATATTGGTTCAAAGAGTGAATACCATCCCATCCAGACAGGTCTGCATGTTAATTTCTTTAGATTTTCACTATGACTGGGGGTTTAAAAAATTCTGTATATTTAGGGAGAATATTAGCTGTGTAATTTTTTTTCTCATCTAGCTTGAATGGAGTCTTAAGCAAAAAATTCACATGCTCACCAAAAGGCTGGGAGAGGTTTTGTAAATTGAATATGAGGTTATTGTTTGCGTCCACAAGACAAAGCCCTAAATCACATTTAGCATAATTTGTGGTTTTAAATTGGACTGATTTAGCAAGGAGAGTGAAATAATCTCTCATCCTGTCAAAAAGGCAATACCTTTAGACGAGCATTTAATTCAATTGGCAGAGTAACTTTGGGAAAACGACAGTAATTATGGCTGCATTATTCTTGGTTTGTGGCTAAACTGAGATCATCGTTTTCTCCTGATTTCACTAACTTTTGTTATTGCTCTTTGAACTCATCAGATGAATGTGCTCTTCAAACTAATCAGATGAAGGCTTAGTGGTAGCTGGAGGGTGGACAGGGGAGGGATGAGGTCTGTGGGCAGCTGCACTGTATATACTTTATGATCTGGGGGGAGAAGATGATATCCAGTGACCTAGAAGACACAGCCTGGTGATTTTCTTTTCCTTTGAGATAGAGTTTCACTCTTGTCACCCAGACTGGAGTGCAATGGCATGATCTTGGCTCACTGCCACCTCCGCCTCCTGGGTTCAAGCGATTGTCCTGCCTCAGCCTCCCGAGTAGCTTGGATTACAGGCACTTGCCACCATGCCCAGCTAATTTTTGTATTTTGAGTAGAGTCAGGGTTTTACCATGTTGGTCAGGCTAGTCTCGAACTCCTGGCCTCAGGTAATCCACCTGCCTCAGCCTCCCAAAGTGCTAGGATTATAGGCGTAAGGCACCACTCCTGGCCCTGGTGATTTTCTTGATAATTGCTTACACAAGGTGAATACTATTCATTTCCACAGAAGTGTTCCATGGACCGTGCACCTAAGAATGTGCATTTGCAGCCATATTGTACAGGTAGGATTCCTTTGAATTCCTGCAGGTATCCAAGAGGGAAGGTTCTGGAGGAACTTCCAGCTGTCTAGATTACCCCATGAAAACCTGTTCTTTTATCAACAGTCACTTCAGGAGCTCACCCAGGGGCTGCTCACTAGACCACTGCTCCCTGCCCATGTGCCCTAGTTCAGAGTAATCCTTATTCTTCACAGTCCCTTCTTCCAGTGAAAGCATTTCTTTTACCTTTCACCAAGGCTTCCATCTAAAAGAAATCAGGTCAGTGATACTGTAGACATTTCAGAAAGCTGAAAATGATTACTCAAAACTGTAATTAGCAATGTGCCTGTCCTTTTAATTTTGTTGCCCTGGGAGTTATCAATTGGTCTCCTTGAAATGACTAGCTGCTTAAATATTTTAGATGTATGTTTGGCATTTTACACTCACCTTTGTACTGGTTCTAATCACAGGTGCTCTTGGTTCTGAGTTTAGGTCTGACTGCAGGCAAGCAGGTTGGTTTTCTGGCCTCCTGGGGCACCCCTGGAGGAAGCAGATGGGATGGGAAGTAAACCTGACTGATATGAGACATCACACTTTTTCAGACTGGGCTCCAGGTCACTGTTCATGTTTTCAGTTACCTGGATAGTCTTGGTATCAGAGTTTACATGAACCATGGCCAAGCTTACCGCCCATACAAATGTTTGTAGAATGATTGAATAGCAAATGGGATAGATGAATTACAGCCTATGGAAAGTCCTTCTGCTGCCAATTTATAGTTTGTACTTTTGAGATAAAGATGCCTTTGACTTTTACATTTGTATTTTCAAGTATATATATGCTAGGGAAGGAGGAACCTTTCAGGTCCCCAGTGGTTGATTTTCACCTTTGATCTGCACACTAGTGTTCATAGCATGTTACTGAGTTGACTTTTTTATTTCTATATAATAACAGTATATCGATATGTTGCTAATCTGATGTAACCTTTGTGTGTGTGTGTATGTGTATGTATGGGTGTGCGTCTGTATGTATGTGTGGTATTGATCAAGATACATTACTCCAGAGGCCAAAATCAGAAACTAGGGAGATTGAATATTTCATTATTTAAAATTGAGCTAATATAATGCAATGTTAAGAGGACAGCTCTTCAGATACTGGGTTAAACAGCTTCAATGTACATCACCCAGGAAGGCATTTGGAGGTTGCTGTCTTTCTTCCAGTGGCAATGCAAGCAAACCAAAAGAAAAAAAAATTGCACTTAAAAGATCCTATATGACAGCTATAAGTGTATATGCCTCGTAATATTCACTTTTATAGGCTGCTATGGTACAGAAATTCTCTTTTGTGACTTTTTGCTCTGTTTCCCTTTTCATTGTCCGTCTGAAACAAACTACGCCAAACACTTAGCTAATGATATATGAAGGAGCATTTCAGCGGCCACTCAGAAGTGAGTGACTGCTTATGAAAAACCCATAAAAAATCAGTAAGACCGATAGGTGAATTCGATGGTCCTTTTGGAGTTATATGTTTCTTAGCTTTGACGAAAAACAAAATGTGCTGCTGCCATCCCTTGCTAGGAGTTCCATTCCCAGATTCACACTCAGCATTTATGTTTCCATGGCGATACCACCAAACATAGCAGAACTGAAGAATTTGGAAGTGCTCAACTTTTTAAATAACCAGATTAAGGAGCTGCCAACACAGATCAGCAGGCTTCAAAAACTCAAACACCTGAACCTTGGGTGAGTATCAGTGGAGGGGAAGGGATGGAGAGAAAGAGAGTGGAAGGGGCATGCTGGGTAGGGCCAGGGGAGGGATTCCATTTATATCATTACACAGAAGTGGATTTCTAATTTCTTTTTGTGTTTTGTGTTTTAAAAAAAGTTTTATTGTTTTAATATATCCTTTCGGTGGCCTACATTAGTGAAGATTTGAGAGCTAATTGAGAAGCTAATAGTTGGCACAATAAGGAAGTTAAATTTTTACTGTATTTTGTGTCCAGTAAAATTTTATCTCAGTTCTGTTGACCAAGAAGGGACTTATTTGCATAGCATGAACTGACAGACAAGTTGTAGTATGGTTGATTTTTTTTCTCTCTGTGTTAAATAGGAATAGTTTATAAAGCACCTTCATGCCATGGAGGAAAGAATATATTCCCTAATGCTGCTTCATTCATTTTTGCAATTTTTCTCTGTACTCGAGAGGTGACAATTCTCTGTCTTTCTTTATGCAAAGGTGAAGAGAGGAGTTTTGGTTCAACTGAGGTTGCAGAACCGGGGAGCGGTAAATAATAATAATGATAACCTGTCTTCATGTATTGCTTTGCAGCACTTGATTCTCTCAACATTTGTGAGGTAGGGAAGGCAGGTTTTAGTGCTTTCATTTTATACAGAGGAAGCCAAGCCTTTTCAAGGGGGCTAAGGGACTGGGTCCTGGTCACCTCTGAGGTTAGTGGCCAAGCTGGGAAGAGAACCCCATGGTTCTGGGTCTAAAGGTTCCGTCAGACTCCATTGATATGGTTTGGATGTGTGTCCCCACCAAATCTCATGTGGAATTGTGATCCCCAGTGTTGGAGGTGGGGCCTGGTTGGGAGGTGATTAGATCATGGGGGCGGAGCTCTCATGAATGGTTAACACCATCCCCTCTTGGTACTGTCCTTATGATAGTGAATGAGTTATTGCAAGACCCTTCATGCTCTCCTACTCCTGCCATGTAATACACATGCTCCTGCATTGCCTTCCACCATGAGTAAAAGCTCCCTGAGGCTTTCCCACAAGCAGCAGCTGCCATGCTTCTTATACAGCCGGTAGAACCATGAGTCAGTTAAACCTCTTTTCTTATAAGTTACCTAGTCTCAGGCATTCCTTTATAGCAATGCGAGAACAGACGAATACATCCATAGACCCCAGCCGGAACTGCGACATCAGAATTCCATCTTCATTGGCACAGCTATTAGATGAAACTGCCCACCCATGCTTCAGTCACTGTGCAAAATCGTATATTTGTTAAATTGTAGCCACTAAATGCTCTGGTTAAATTAGTGATTCATGTGGAGTGGCAATAGATGCTGGACAGATATTTGCCAATTTTTTTATTTTTATTTTTGAGATGGAGTCTTGCTTTGTCACCAGGCTGGAGTGCAGTGACACGATCTCAGCTCACTGCAACCTCTGCCTCTCAGGGTTAAGTGATTGTCCTGTCACAGCCTCCCAAGTAGCTGGGACTACAGGTGCACACCACCACACCCAGCTAACTTTTGTATTTTTAGTATAGACAGGGTTTTACCATGTTGGCCAGGATGGTCTCAATCGATCTCTTGACCTCGTGATCCACCCTCCTCGGCCTCCCAAAGTGCTGGGGTTATTGGCATGAGCCACCACACCCAGCCACAAATGACATATTTAAACACTCACAGCACTGTTTGCCTGGGGCCTAGGAATTGTCGGTTTTTTGGCACTGTTGAGTATAAAGTGTGAGGCAGGTGGCTGTAAGGTCAGAGGTCAGGCTAGACAGGGAATCCTGGATATCTGCTGTTCAGTGAATGAGGATTTACCAAGTTCCCAATCGTGTACCAGGTATTATTCTAGCAACTGCCCATCCAGCCCATGGAGCTTCCATTACAGTTGAGGAAACCAACTATAAACAAATAAATGTTTATAATAATGGCAGGGAATCAAAAGTGCTAATGAAAGGCCTCTGTGCTAAATAAACGAGCTCCTCCCAGGCGTGGTGGCTCACGCCTGTAGTCCCAGCACTTTGGGAGGCTGAGGCTGGAGGGTCAGCTGAGGCCAGGAGTTCAAGAACAGCCTTGTCAAGATGGCGAAACCTCGTCTCTACTAAAAATACAAAAATTAGCTAAGCGTGGTGATGTGCACCTATGATCTCAGCTATTCTACCCAGGAGGCTCAGGCAGGAGAGACATTTGAACTCAGGAGGCAGAGGTTTCAGTGAGCTGAGATCATACCACTGCACTCCAGCTATGTGACAGAGTGATACTCCATCTCAAAAATACATAAATAAATAAATAAACGAGCTCCAATTTTATCACGCTGACCATTGAGAAAACTGCATAGCCAAGTGGTGGATATGAGATATGGTCAGATTTTCCTATGAAAGATCAGTGTGGAGAAGAGGGTGGAGGGAGGGAAACTAGAGGTTAGGAGACCAGTAAGAACATAAGCTTCATGTCCCATGTGAACTAGGACAGTGACAGTGGAGGCAGGGAGGGATTTTATATGAAAAATATACAGGTGGTAACGTTGACAGACAGTAACTGATGGGATGGAATGATACCTACGTTTCTGTGTTGGACAGCTGAAAAATAGAACAGATGGAGACAGGTTTGGGAAGAAAATAATAAGCTCAGGTTTTTTTCTGTTTGGTTTGAGGCACCATAGGACAGAGCTATAAACTTTTCTTTTTCTTTTCTTTTTTTTTTTTTTTAGACAGAGTTTTGCTCTTGTTGCCCAGGCTCCAGTGCAATGGCACGATCTCAGCTCACTGCAATCTCCACCTCCTAGGTTCAAGCGATTCTCCTGTCTCAGCCTCCCGAGTAGCTGGAATTACAAGTGCATACCACCACACCCAGCTACTTTTGTATTTTTAGTAGAGATGCCGTTTTACCATGTTGGTCAGGCCGATCTCGAACTCCTGACCTCAGGTGATCCACCCGCCTTGGCCTCCCAAAGTGCTGGGATTACAGGCATGAGCCACTGCACCCAGCCCTAAACTTTTCTTTTTCAATGAATGCATCTTAGTTGCCTTCTTGTTCTCTTTGGGGTTGTTTGCATTTTGGGCTGTTGGTGCTTTATTGATTGTGTAAAGCTTTTTGTATTTAATTACACAGCTACATAGATGGAGTTGTCAAAGTTTGAAAAAACTTCCCAGTTCTTTCGGAAAGGAGCCAAGATGGGTTTCACTAAAGGATACCTCTGTCCTCAAATGGCATAAAGAATTATACTCACACGGTAAGGCAAGTTATAGGGAGGACCTCCATGAGGTACAGGGTGCATCCAGACACATGTCACCTTCATCAGTCACTTCTGAAGTCTTTGCTCCTTACTCTCTCTTAGGCTGTTTTTTCGTCTCAAGATAGCATTAATTACAAGCTCCATCTTGCCTGTGTTACAAGGTAATACAACAAGCGAAGTACTTGCCATAATGTGCTTCACAAATTGTGACTTCATGGAGAATGTTCATTGTTGCTGTCATTGCAGTAGATAGTCGTGGAGGTAGTTTTGCTGGGTGTAGTCTGTCTGGGTCATTTTCTGCCTGAGAGGGGGAACCCACGTTTCCATTTTGGTTTCCCCGCTGCTGTCTGCTGTTTCTGGTGAGGCCCACTTGGTAGGACTGGACCGAGCTGGATCTGTTATGAGAAGCATTGATGACTAGAATGATTTTTATTGTCACAGTCCCTTCCACCTTTCAATATCTGTCAACTTTTATTAAAGTTTCTTTTTAATTGGCTTTTAAGTATGCTCAAAGGGAACGGCATTAAGAAAAATAAGTGGCTTAAAAAAAAGGATAAAAGATAGTGTAGAAAAAAAATCCCTTAACATCACACACCAGGGCCTGTCAGGGGGTGGGGGGCTGGGGGAGGGATAGCATTAGGAGAAATACCTAATGTAAATGACGAGTTGATGGGTGCAGCAAACCAACATGGTGCACGTATACCTATGTAACAAACCTGCACGTTGTGCACATGTACCCCAGAACTTAAAGTATAATAAAAAAAAAGAAAAGAAAAAAATTCCCTTAGACTTCATTGGAGACACACACACACACAGACACAAACATGCACACACACCCACACACACACCACACACACATACTGCATAAACACACACACCACCACACCCCCACACACACCCCATACACATATTACACCATACCACATCCATACCCCCCTACACACACCACATACCACACACACCACCACACCCTCCACACACTACGCCACACCACACACACACCCCACACCCACCCACACACACCACACACACAGCACACCCCCCACACACCACACATAACACCCCCGTACACACACACATAACACTACACACAACACCACATACACACCCACATACACCACACACCCCCACACACACCCACACACAATTGACCCTTCAGCAACACATGGGTTGAGGGAGCACCACACTGACCCCCCCATGGAGTCGAAAATCCACACATAACTTTTGACTCTGACTAAACTTAATTACAAATATCCTACAGTTGACCGGAAAGCCTTACCAAAACAGAAATGTTGATTAACACATATTTTGTGTGTTATATGTATTCTATTCTGCATTCTTACAATAAAGTAAGCTAAGGAATAGAAAATGTTATTAGGAAAGTCATAAGGAAAACAAAGTGCATTTACTGTTCTTCAAGTGGAAGTGGATCATCTTAAAGGTCTTCATCCTCTTCTTCATGTTGAGTGGGCTGAGGAGGAAGAGGAGGGTTGGTCTTCTTGTCTCAGGGGTAGCAGAGGCAGAAGAAAAATATCCATGTGTCATTGGACCCAGGCAGTTCAAACCCATGTTGCTCAAGAGTCAATTGTATGATTTAAAAAATTTTTAAGTTGTGATAAAATGCACATAAAATGTACTGTCTGGCCAAGCAGTGGCTCACGCCTGTAATCCCAGCACTTTGGGAGGCTGAGGCAGGAGGATCACTAGGTCAAGAGATCAAGACCATCCTGGCCAACATGGTGAAAACTTTCTCTACTAAAAATGCAAAAATTAGCCGGGCATGGTGGCACGTGCCTGTAGTCCCAGCTATTCAGGAGGCTGAGGCAGAAGAATCTCTTGAACCGGGGAGGTGGAGGTTGCAGTGAGCTGAGATCTCACCACTGCACTCCAGCCTGGGCAACAGAGTGAGACTCTGTCTCAAAAAAAAAAAAAAAATTACTGTCTTTGTAGTATACAGTTCAATGGTGTTAAGCGTATTCACATTGTTGTTCAGCCAATCTCCAGAACTTTCTCATCTTGCAAACCTGAATCCTACACCCATTAAAAAACATCTCTCAATTGCCCCTCTCTCCATCCCCTGGCCATCACCATTCTAACTGAAGATAACTTTGAATTTTAACAGTTGTAGAAAAAAAACAACATGATTTTCCCTCCTAAAAGGAATAAATGAAATGAAATAAAACAAAAGTCTGAAAACTATAAAGCTTCATGTGTATAGTTTCAGATATTATCACTACATTCATAAGGAAGTTTTTCTTTACAAGGACAGATATTTTGTGATGGTTTGAGTTTTTGTGTAAAACAATGATTAAATTTCACCACTGGAGAAAAATGACAACTAAGAAATTTCCAAATGTTTCAGGAATCTATAAGCTCTCTAAAATTATTAGTTTAAATAAGACAACATACCACATCATCTCACTTATATGTGGAATGTAAAAAAGTAAACCTCATCGAAACAGGGAATAAAATGGTTACCAGAGGCTGGAGGGAGAGGGGAATTGCCAAAGGACATGAAATTTTAGTTAGACAGGAGAAGTAAGTTCAAGAGATGGATTGTACATCATGGTGACTGCAGTCAATAACAATATGTAGCATATTTGAAAACTGCTAAGAGAGTGAATTTTAAGCGTTCTCACCACAAAAGACAAAAAAAGACAAGTATATGGTATGAGGCAATGCGTGTATTAAATAGTGTGATTTAAGCCATTCCACGATGGATTATACGTATATCAGAAGTATCATGTTGTACACCATAGGTATGTACAATCTTCATTTGTCAATGTAAATATTAAATAAATACTTTTTTAATTAAAAAAAAATAGGATGGGCGTGGTGGCTCACGCCTATACTTCCAGCATTCTGGGAGGCTGAGGTAGGAGGATGGCTCGAGCTCAGGAGTTTGAGACCAGCCTGGGCAACCTGGCAAAAACCCATCTCTGCAAAAAGTGCAAACATTAGTGAGGTGTGATGGTGTGCAGCTGTGGTCCCAGCTACTTGGGAGGCTGAAGTGGAAGGATCACTTGAGCCCATGGAGGTCAAGGCTGCAGTGACCCGAGATTGTGCCACTGCCCTCCAGCCTGGGCAACAGAGCAAGGCCCTATCTCAAAAAAAATAAAAATAAAAATAAAGTATAAAGTGACTCTAGGATCATGGCATTCTCTTACACTTTCAGCCTGTGAAACCGAGGTGCCCTTGATAGTCTGTATAAATGTGTCTTTGGTGTCCTGATGTAGATTTTTGTCCCCCTGCAACAGCATGAACAGGCTGAACACTTTGCCACGAGGCTTCTGCTCCCTGCCAGCTCTTGAGGTTCTGGACTTGACTTACAACTTGAACGAAAATTCTCTCCCCGGAAACTTCTTCTTTTTTTTTTTTTTTTTAGATGGAGTTTCACTCTTGTCCCCCCCAGACTGAGTGCAATGGCGTGATCTCGGCTCACTGCAACCTCTGCCTCCTCCTGCCTCAGCCTCCCGAGTAGCTGGGACTACAGGCGTGCACCACCATGCCTGGCTAATTTTTGTATCTTTAGTAGAGACGGGGTTTCACGTTGTTAGCCAGGCTGGTCTTGAACTCCCGACCTCGTGATCCACCCGCCTCAGCCTCCCAAAGTGTTGGGATTACAGACGTGAGCCACCATGCCCGGCCCCCTGGAAACTTCTACCTGAGTAAGAAACTTTCAGTTCTATAAATCTCCTCAACACTATACTTTGCGTTCTAAGAGTGAAATTCATTTCCCAGGACCTAAACTCCAAGAGAAATTATTGGACAGAGATAATTTTTTCTTTAGAGACTCCTTTTGAATATTCCTTCGTAGCTCAGCACTATGTGCATTTGATGTATCATTATGTGACACCATTGGGCTGAAGTGGACTTAGTAACATCATGTTAACATTCTGAGAGAGATTATATACCTAAATGAGATCAAACCTCACATTTAGCTAAGAGACTTGACTTTCTTTTTAAATACCATGCCAAAAAAAGTATCCTCCCATGTTGGTATTAATTCTTTGCAGGATATTTGCCCAGGATGTCTGAATCAATTATTTATAAAAATATTTATTAATAAATCACTAACAGAATTCTTAAATTTTCCAGCCAGGATTCTTATTTCCAGCCTTTTAAAAAGTACTCTTATTGACCTATTTATCCAGTACACAGGCATTAAGAAATTGTTGGCCATAGGTGAACACACTTTATTCTTTTATATGCCAACAAATTTCTTGCTAAAGATGCTTTTGAAAATTAAAAAATGATTTCCTCTGGGAACTCATGCACTATTTCAGACAAGGTTTGCTTCTCTTAAATGAGTGTTCTATTTCTTCAATTAGTAATTTACATGGCATTCAGAAAATCTGAATTTTCTGAGCTGGTCTCTAAAATTTCACTTTTTACCTTATATACATGATCTCTATGACTTTCTCAAGCACATGAAACCAACTGTAAAATATTTTCTTGGGCAGTGGAACACCTGTTTTTATTATGTTACATTAACATACAGTTCTGGAGTCTGAGCTCCAAAGATCACTTGAGGCTAGGAGTTTAAGACCAGCCTGGGCAACATAGAGATACTCTGTCTCTAGAAACAAAAATTAAAAAATTAACCAGGCATAGTAGCATGTGACTGTAATCTTAGCTAATTGGGAGGCCGAGGTAGGAAGATTGCTTGAGGCCAGGAATTTGAGGCTGCAGTGACCCACTGCACTCCAGTCTGGGTGACAGAACGAGACTCTGTCTCTAAAAAATAAATACTGATAAACAAAACATACCTCTAATTATACTCAGCTTTTTTGGTTAAGGATAAACAGATGCTTTAGAATTTTAGCCTTCAGTAGTTTGTAATCATATTATCATTGTGTAGTAATTGTGAACAAATTTCTGACTACTGATATTCTGCTTAATTTCTGACTACTGATGTTCTGCTTAATTTCTGACTACTGATATTACTGCTTAAGTTAGGATTTCTGACTGCTGATATTCTGCTAAGTTAGGATTTACTCTGTTAACATCATGCCATTATTTTAGCCCCTTTGTCTTCATTTACTTTTGGCCTTAAGGCTGTAGAAACAAGTAGTAATAATTAGTCAGATTATGGAACTGATGAGCTGTGGTTATAGCCTCCATCACCAGAAAGCCTTTCATTAGTTTTTAACACAGTGCTATTTACATAGGAAAAGGTCTATTTTAACATAGTTGTATTCCCTTGAAAGAACCTTTTTGCCCTAGGTATCCATAAAAGTGGCACAGTAGTTTTCTTTGTTTTACTTTGGATGCAAATGGAGAAATAAATGTGAATCAAAAGTAATCTGTGAGAAAAATAGCAATCTTTTTTGAAAATGTGTTGAAACTCTGTGCCCCAAAATGCTAGTGCCCACATTGTTAATTGTATCAGTCCTCTTGGATATAGATGTTTTCCTGGACACATCAGCTACACAATAAGCCAGTAAATCTAAGTTTGACCTGCTTGTTATTATTGGGAGCCCTAGGTATGTCAAAGGCTTTTCACCAAGCCAGGGTTATTAATCAAAGCTGACTCCCTTGTATTGATCAGACCTCAAATGGTTGGGTTCCATGCCACCCTGTTTATATATTGCTGTTTAATTTGCAGCCACCCTGTGTGCACTCTATGTAAGTGACAATGATTTTGAAATCCTGCCACCAGATGTTGGGAAGCTCACAAAGTTGCAGATAGTAAGTAAGTTATCTAAATTCTTAGAGAATCAATTCACTGCTGCAGCCTTCTGGGGTAGAATCAAGTCAATCTGAGCAGAAGTAAGGTTTGTTTTGCAGGAATAAACCACTACTTCTGATAGTGTTTCTTGATTATCCGCCGGCACTTGTAAATAAATGGAAAGCACTGAGCTGTAGTAGAAGAGAGGACACGGAGGAGGATGAGAGTTTCTGTGGAGCACTTTTAATGTGAAAATGTGTTGACAACTCCTTGTTTTCTTCTGTTTAGCTCAGCAATAGGGATAAAGACCTGATCTCACTGCCTAAGGAAATCGGAGTGCTTACCCAGCTTAAAGAGCTCCACATTCAGGGGAACCGCCTCACTGTTCTACCCCCAGAACTAGGTAAGGTTGCTGATGAATGAACTTAGTTCTGGGTTTCATGAATAACAGTTATCCTAATGTAGCAATTCTGAACAACGTCCCTCCTCTTCTTGGCAACTACTCTCCACCTAGACACCCAATGTCTCAACAATGGCAAACGTTGAGAAACATTTGTCATTGACCAGAGTTCAGCTGTTATAGGTTTGACCTTCCCCGACGCTGTGTTCTGCAGCTGTAGTGTCCCGTGTCTTAGAAACTGCTGATGAAAGATGACCCTGCTCAGCTCCCTGCATGATGTAGTGGAAAAAGCATGGAGTTAGTAGTAAGAGCCTTATGCATGGCTCCTTGTTGACTAGCTGGGTAAGCTTTCTGGGTCTTGGTTGTTATTGATAACTTTATCGAAGTATCACTCTTACTTTTTAACCCCTTACTTTTTTATTGACCTAGAAAAACTTTTACCAAAGAATTAAAGTAGTTGTTATGGCTACTTGAAGATGTTGATACCTCTGCTGGTCGTGAATTTGCCTCTCTCCTGATCCCATTTCTAGTAGAAATTGTTAAATATGTTCTTGCTGGGAATGGGTCCTACTTCTGGCCACTGAATCCTAATTCTCTGCCAGGTCGTTCCTATTTCCAGAGTGGGTTTATGTCCCCCTCCAGAAATAACCTCCAAGCCAGTCATTCTGTTACTGCTTCATTCCACTGCAAAAGGTTCACAAGTTCCCTTATCTTTTCTTGTGCAGACCTTCGATAGCCTCTAATTTCTTTAATCCTTTGAACCACATTGTTTTCTCAAACTGTGCTTATTTGCTTTTCTGCCCCAAATACCATCATTTTTAAGAAACACATAGAGGAAGCAGTTCTTTAAACAAGTCTGGCGATTTCAAGAGGCCATTTGTTAGAAATTAGAATGCAAACACCAGGAGGGCAGGGGCATTTTCGCATTTGTTCCCTGGGGTGCAGTACTTGCTCAGAAAACATTGACTGAATGAATGAAAGAAGCAAGGACCTTGGATGGCAGGAGGTTACGGAGGTTATGAGCAGGCTGATGGGGCTAATGGTTACGCATAGGAAGACTGAGACACAGAGCACGCCCATCAGCACCCAGAGTTCTGTTGGCAGCCTCATTAAGCTAAAGAGAAGGCAGTCACGTGATTTCCTGGAACAGATGGAAAATCCCACCTCCTCCCTTCCCATTTCCCTTAACTCTCTTGTTAGTGTTAAAAGACCAGAGGATTATTTAATGATTTTTAAGGGCTGAGGAGCAACTCAACATTTCTCTTTATTGAGTTGCAAGCAGTCAAGTTTTGTTTTGGGAGCAGGGTTACAAAATCAAGAAACGCTTTTTGCAAACAATTTCAAGGCAAAAAACTTCTTGTCAAAGGAGAGATCTTGGGCTGGACACCGTGGCTCACACTTGTAATCCCAGCACTTTGGGAGGCCGAAGCGGGTGGATCGCTTGAGCCCAGGAGTTTGAGACCAGTGCCTGGGCAACGTGGTGAAACCCCATCTCTACAAAAAGTAGAAAAAATTAGCTGAGCATTGTGGCTCATGCCTGTAGTCCCAGCTACTCAGGAGGCTGAGGTGAGAGGTGCCACTGCACTCCAGCCTGGGTGACAGAACAAGACCCTGACGAAAGCGAAAAAAAAAAAAAAGAGAGAGAGAGGTCTTGCACAGTGGTTAATAACCACAGATGTTATCATTAGTAATAGCTGCGGAGCTTCTACAGAACTCCAATACTTGCTTCCTCCCCAGCCTACTAAATCAGGATCTCCACTTGTGAGGTGAATTCTTATGTAGTCAGATCTTTTGTTTGTGTCCCCAACACCTGAGGTGACCATCTGGATGCTGCTCCTGGCTGGCTGATGGGCAGTGCCGGGCACTGATGATGCACATGAAGCTTATGCTACAGGTTTGCTTCTGGGGGTGTTTTAAAGCATGGATTATGATCTCTCCCTGTATATTTTTTATGTATCTGAATATACAAGACAAATGCTTTTGAGATTTCTGTGAAATTTCCTTTCATAATAAATCCAGAGTTTATTAACTTGTAACATTTTGGTACTAGTATTTCAGCCAAGCAAGAGAATCTAGATGAGTTCTGATTTGTCAGGTCTGAGAACATGCAGGGACACAGCAAAATAAAGTCAGGGGCTTAGCTGGAGTTTTAATATGTGATTGTATTACTTTCTCTTTATTGTATGTCCTTGAATAAGCTACTTAAACCATTATGTCTGATTTCTAAGTAGTAAAGCACTTGCTTTCATATTAGTCTATATACCTATCAAAAATGAGATGTAAGTTGAGTCTCTTGTGTAGCCATTCATTCATTTATTTATTCAGGTCAAGTTCCTACTTTAGGGCAGACCTTTGAGTCCAAGGTACTTGCTTTTCCAGTAAAGTAAGATTCACTTATTCAACAACTGTTTGTTGAGCCCCTGGTATTTGCTAAGGATTATGACAAGAGACAGAACACCTGTTATTGATGATGTTCTAGTGGGAGAGGAGAGAAAAAAGAAAGAGAGAATATGAATGACAGACACGTGATATTCAGAGTTCTGGGAAAAAATTGAGCATGGAAGGGAGTGTCCGGATGGGGAAGGGGTAATCAGAGAAACCCTCACTCATAGGATGGTGCCCTTTATGCAGAGACTTAAAGGAAGAAGAGAGGTCTCCTGATGGAGAGAATGGTAAGTGCAAAGGTCCTGGGTGGGTTTATGTTGAGGAAGAGCAAGGACAGTATAGCTGGAACAGAGTGAGTAAAGGGGAGAGAGTTGTAACCAATGAGCTTATACAGGAAGTGGGGTCTGGTTCACATGGGAACTAGTAGGACATTGTCAGAACTTGGGCTTTTACTCTGTGTGAAATGGACACCCCCATAGATGCTCTCATCCTAATCACCAGTATATGAGAATTTGTTACCTTATGTAGGGAAACAGACTTTGCTTATGGGCTTTGGAATCTTGAGATGGGGAGATTATCCTGGATTGCCCAGGTGAGCCCAGTGTAATCACAAGGGTCCTCATAAGAGGGAGGAAGGAGGGTCAGAGGTAGGAGTAGAAGATGTGGTGACAGGAGCAAGAGGCTGGAGTCACTTGTGAAAGGGGCCACGAGCTGAGGCAGGCAGCCTCCAGAAGCTGGAAGAGCATGCAGCCGGATTTCTGCCCCCAACCCTGAAGCTTCCAGAAGGAATGCAGCCCTATTGGCACCTCAATTTTAGTTATATAAAATCCAATTTTGGACTTGTGCACTGTAGAACATTAAGAGACTAGATTCCTGTTGTTTTAAGCCACCACTTGTGGTCATTGGTTAGAGCAGCAAAAGGAAACTGATACAAATGGGAAGACATTGAAGGGTTTGGAGCAAAGGCATAGCATGATCTGACTTTCTTGTTTAGACACAGAGTCTTATGTGATCACACAGGCTAGAGTGCAGCAGTGCAATCATAGTTCACTATAGCTTCCATCTGCCAGGCTCAAGTGATCCTCCCGCCGCAGCCTCCCAAGTAGCTGGGACTACAGGCATGCGCCACTATGTCCCACTGATTTTCTCATTTTTTGTGTTGGAGATGGGGTCTTGCTATGTTGCCCAGGCTGGTCTCAAACTCCTGGGCTTCAGTGATCCTTCTGCCTCAGCCTCCCAAAGTACTGGGATTACAGGCATGAGCCATGGTGTGCAGCCCCTGACTATTTTTCGGAGGAGTTCTTTGGCTGCTGTGTTGAAAATAGGCTGGAGGGCAGAAGGAAAGGGTGGAAGCAAAGAGTCTGAGACATAGGAGACTATTGTAGCAATCCTGGTGGGAGTAGATGCTGGCTTCATCCAAATGGTAATGGCAGTGATACAAGTAATGGTCGGATACCAGATCTGCTTCAAAGGCAGATCTAACAGGAATTGGTGACAGTTTAGATGAGGGGTGAGAAAGTTAAGGTTAACTGTGAGGTTTTAGTCTAAGCAACTGGAAGCCTAGGAAAGGTTATAGGAAGAGTAGATTAGGAGAGGGATTGAGGAGAGGAGGTCGTACTTAACTGAGTTTCAATATGTTAAGTTTGAGATGCCTTTGGGGTATCTCATTGAGAAGGTAATGGAGTATAAGAATCTGGAGTCCAGAAGAGACATCTAGGCTGCATATATAATTTGGGGCATTATCAGCATACATTTAAGGCTGCAAATTAGATGAGATCCTATGGGTGTGACTGCAGAGAATGAAAGATTGAGCCATAAAGCACTGTGGTTCCTAAACACTGAAGCCAGAAGGATTGAGGATGTTTATGGGTCGGGCTGACTCCCAGGCAGACATCTGCGGCCAGTCAGGGACTGTGGCCCCCTCGGTTGGCACCACAAATGGCTCCCCATTGCTGGGGCTGTGTGGTGTATTTTTGCTTCATAGGAAAAAGGGGTTCTCTTAGAAGGCAGATGGAGGCTATTCTCTTTTTCCTGACATCTGCAGTTAACGCTGCCAGGGCAGGACAATGGAATGCACATAATTGAAATATCCTCTGGAGCCTGCCTGAATGCAGAAGTCTCTTTTTGGCCAGTATTTTCAGCCAGCATCCAGTCTCCTAAAAATCAGCCAGCCATGTGGCTAACTGAAATTTCACCCCTTTTTTTTCCTTTATATATTATTTCCTGGAAGAATTAATTAGTAGAGAGGATAAAGACCTTCACTGGTAGTGAAGAAAGGAAACTCAATATATGCCTTGACCAATCCTCAGAATAGGTCAGCAGCCCCAGAGAAAAAACAAAAAGGTAATTTGAGAGATGGCCGCATCACCTGGGGTTTGCAAGCAGTTCTCTGTCCCACTTCTGCATTTTCTCACCTGCTGATGAGACCACTGTCATGTGAGCTGAATATTTGGATTATGTGTTTTGCATAATTCTCTTTGGTAAGCATTCCGTGGTTTCCACTGCTTGTTCTGAATTGGAATTGTTTCTGGTTTCTTGGCTTCTAGGCAATGATGGGACCTCTTCTCCTGCATTTGTTACCCAGATAATTTTGCCTTTGGAGAAGAGAAGAAAATCACATTGGTCTGCTCGGAATGCAAAAAACACAAAGTGTTATTGACACCAAAACCTTATTTACACCAATCCAAACAGCCCATGGGACGTATGTCTGCAATGCTGCACACACCTGGGGCTAGCCAGCTTAGTGCCCTACGATATGTGCCAATAATCGATAACATTTTTTACTACAGTAACTATGAGAAGCATAGTATTTTCTAGCATACTTGTGAAGAGTGGAAACAAATATTAATCCCCTTCAGAGAGTAAAGGACATTATGAATTGAGAATTTCCTCCCAATTTTATTCTCCAGAATGAACAGAATTAACAATGAGTGGATGTACAGTCCAAAATCTCTTCTGTTATATCTCTTAATCCTTTTCCTGCAGACACTGAGAAACTAAAGAAAAATAACTTTCTTTACTGAGGCAGGCAAGAAGGAAATCCAGTATTCTTTGTTTGATCAATTAAGTCCCTGATTGTAAGTGTCTCATTTATCTTCTCTTTTGTTATTGTCACTCTGTTAACTGGTTCCCAATTATTTTATCCAGAGGTTTAAAACTTTTTTTAAATGTAAACAGTAGAGATTAGAGGTTAAGTGCTGCACTCTTCTTCACTAGGCTTGGGTTCAAACCTCACTCTCCCACTCTCTTGTTCTGTGACCTTCAGAATATTGATATGGTTTGAAAGGAAAGGAAAGGAAAAAACAGATCAAAATGTTTCAATAATCGTGAACATATATGTATCTGATAATGCACCCTTTATTTATGCTCAATGAGATTTAACATGTTCATCTCAGAAAGGGATAGATCAAGCTGCAAAAAGTTTGCATACATAGAAGATCTAAATAGCATGACTAATAAGTTTAAAATATTACTGTAGAATCATAAAAATATAATTTTTTCAAGCACACATATAATATTTGTAAAAATTGACCAGGTACAAATCACATAGTAATTCTCAATAAATTTTAGAAAAAGGAATAGCATTGTATAAACTGTGTTTATTTATCACAATGAGGTAGAAGTAGAAATTAACAATTATAATTATCAAATTATCAAAATTGTTAAATTTTGAAATTATCAAAAATGTTAGCTAATAAAAAATTAAAAGTCCATATATCTTGAAACAAAAACACATGCCACTAAATACATCTTATCTGATTAAGAAATTATAATTTTGAGATATTAAAACTGAACATCAATAAAAAGTACTTCATGTCAGAACTTTAGGGTAAATATGGTCAAATGTAATTTATGGTATTTTTTTTTAACTTCCATAGGTTTTTGGGGAACAGGCAGTGTTTGGCCATATGAATAAGTTCTTTATTGGTGATTTCTGAGATTTTGGTGCACCCATCATCCAAGCAGTATATACCGTACCCAATTTGTAGTCTTTTATCCCGCACCTCCCACCCTTTCCCTCGAGTCCCCAAAGTTCACTGTATCATTCTTTGCCTTAGCATCCTCATATATGCATCCTCATGTCATTCTTTGCCTTTGCATCCTCATAGCTTAGCTCCCACTTATGAGTGAGAACATACAATGTTTGGTTTTTCATTCCTGAGTTACTTCACTTAGAATAATAGTCCCCAGTTCCATTCAGGTTGCTGTGAATGCCATTATTTCATTCCTTTTCATGGCTGAGTAGTATTCCATGGTGTATATGTATGCCACAATTTCTTTATCCACTTGTTGACTGATGGGCATTTGGGCTGGTTCCATATTTTTGGAATTGTGAACTGTGCTGCTATAAACATGCATGTGCATTTACCTTTTTCATATTATGACTTCTTTTCCTTTGGGTAGATACCCAGTAGTGGGACTGCTGGATCAAATGGTAGTTCTACTTTTAGTTAAGGAATCCCCACACTGTTTTCCATAGTGGTTGTACTAGCTTATGTTCCCACCAGCAGTGTAATATGATGTATTTTTTCTTTTTCTTTTTTTTTTTTTTTTGAGATGGAGTTTTGCTCTTGTCGCCCAGGCTGGAGTGCAGCGGTGTGATCTCAGCTCACTGCAACCTCAGCCTCCTGGGTTCAAGCGATTCTCCTGCCTCAGCCTCCCGAATAGCTGGGATTACAGGCTCCCACCACCTTGCCTGGCTAATTTCGGTATTTTTAGTAGAGATGGTGTTTCACCATGTTGGCCAGGCTGGTCTCAAACTCCTGACCTCGGGCGATCTGCCTGCCTCAGCCTCCCAAAGTGCTGGAATTACAAGCATGAGCCACTGTGCCCAGCTAATATGGTATATTTTTAAAAGGCTAGAAGAGAGGATTTTGAATGTTCACAACAAAAAGAAAGAATAAATGTTTGAGGGGATAGATATGCTAATTATCCTGATTTAATCATTACACAATGTATACACATTGAAATATTCTGTATCCCATAAATATGTACAATTACTATATGTCAAATAAAAATAAAGGGGAAAAATACTTCACGACAATATGTATGTGATAAAACAAATGCAGTACTCAGAAGGAAATTTATAATTCCAGATATATTTATCAGAAAACATTGAGATCAAAAACAAATCACCTAAGCCTGTGCCTAAATGCAGAGCTTATCTGCACTGAAAGCTTTTCTCTGTAGCTTTAATTCAGTGCAGGAAGATTTGAAGAGGCATGCCGCCTCCTTACTTTCTCCTTATTGAAGATATCCATTTATATTCTTCTAGGAACTGGCAGAATCATGTTGCTGGGAATATATATTTTCCACCATTCTATCAGGGCTCAGTGATACACTGATTTCACCGGCACCCCACATCCACTCAGTGACATGGCAGCAGCTGCTCATTTCAGTGCCAGCCCACAGCTTTCCACTGCTGACTCCACCGGGTCCTTGCCCCCAGGCATCTGTGTCAGACCCTGAGTGCAATCACCTGGCTCCCTTCTTCCCAGGCAGCCCCAGACAAGCAAGACCTACAGAGACTCCTCAGACCTTTCTATTCTCTTGGTCCTAAATCTTTTCATTTCCCCTCATTCCAAATGTTGATTTGGAAATACAGATGCTCCTTGGCTTACAATGGGGTAACCCCCCGCCCCAATAAACTCATTTTAAGTTGAAAATATAGTAAGTCAAAACGCATTTAATACACCTAAGCTACTGAACAGCAGGGCTTAGCCTAGCTAGCCTACCTTAAACGTGCTCAGAAAACTTACAGTAGCCTGCAGTTGGGCAAAATCATCTCACATAGAGCCTATTTTATACTGAAGTGTTGAATATCTCATATAATTTATTGAATATTGTATTGAAAGTAAAAAAGCAAAGTGGTTGTGTGGGTACTTGAATAGTTTCTGCTATATTGACAATTAGCAGAATAAATTAGTTACCATTTATGTGAAATTTCCTTATTTAAGAATTAAAAAGGATGGGTATGGTGGCTCATGCCTATAATCCCAGTACTTTGGGAGGCCAAGGTGGGCAGATACTGGAGGTCAGATGTTTGAGACCAGCCTGGTCAACATGGCGAAACCTTGTCTCTACTAAAAATACAAAAAGTAGCCAGGCGTGGTGGCGGGCACCTGTAATCCCAGCTACTCGGGAGGCTGAGGCACGAGAATTGCTTGAACCTGGGAGGTAGAGATTGCAGTGAGCCGACACTGCACTCCAGCCAGGGTGACAAGAGCAAAACTTTGTCTCAAAAAATAAAAAATAAAAGATATATGAAATATAAAACAGGACTAACTGCTCTGGCTATATACACACACACATATTATATACATACATATGCTATACATACATAGGCATACACACAGAGAACACTTAGTCCTGTTTTGCTCCAGGTTCTGAGGATACAGCAAAGAACCAAAATGACAAATAGCCCTGCCTTGGGACCTTACAATCTAGTTGAGGGAAAGGCAATAAAACAAATAAATATATTGCATGATGATGCTGAGGAGAAAAGTAAAGCAAGTAATGGACAAAAGGAGAGCGGGAGGTGGGTGTTAATGATTAAAGGATGGATTTAGAGCCTACATCTGACTCCAATCAGGAAAAGGAGATGGTATCACCATTTCCTAGTCTACAATTACTGGAATGTTTTTCACTTCCTTTTCTTTATCCCCGATCCTATCAAAGTAGCCACCAATTTCTTTAGTGTCTTCATTCCCAAAGTCTCTGTCATCCACGGCTCTTCCCCATTCCTGTATGAGGACATCTTCATCCTGTCTCCTCCCGCCAAGGTCCTGTTCACACCTTTCCCCTTCTAGGAAGCCTCCCAAGCTCCTTGGCCTGAACTGCGTTCCGTGTTATTTAATTCTCAGCAATTCTCTGTGGGCCACTTACCACTGGCTGCCATAGCTGTGTAAGTTCAAATGAAAATCCCAATTATAATGCTCGTGGGATGAAACTTTCTCTGTATCAAATCACATGCATGATTAGAAAAAAACTGCAGAAACTGTTGAAGCTGTGCTGCAAAGGCCTGCAGCTGCTATGACAAAATGCTGCAAGGAGCTTCCTGGGATTGGAGGAATTTCACTGTGTAGCCTCCTGAAGGCTCAGCTTCCTTGTCAATAAAATGGGAGTGAATAATCCCTACTTCATAGCATTGTTGAAAGGACTAAGTGGAATTAAGTAGTCAGTTTGTGCCTGGCACACAGTAAACCAATAAGCCTTCGTAGGGCCATTGAGGGAAACTGAGGACAAGAGAGACTGATATGGAGAACAGGAGGATTGTTTATTTTAGGTATGCACCAGCTCAGTGGATTCGCATCCAAAAAGCTGAGCCTTGAAGCAGGGTTTTTATAAGCAGACTCACAGAAGCAAAACAAAAGCAGTTAATCATACAGTGACAGGTCCCATAATCTATAGCATAACGTAACTTGTGACCTTGCATAGCTGGTGGCCTTGTAGCTGCATCAAAAGAAAAACAAGAACTGGCTAAATACAGACATTTGTAAAACATAATCATGCCTAAGAAGCCAGGGAAAGGAGTAACAGTAAAATAATTTGTCTTTCTCTTCTTTTTCCTTCAACCTTGCTCTGGAAGGGGGGTGGGGGTGTCTGGAGCCCATTCCTTTGGCCTTGGCTTCTCAAACAGCATTATAACTGTTCTTCAAGTGAGCTTGCTAGGCAGAGGAAAACTTGTTCTTTTCTTTTTAACCCTTGCCTTGCCTGTTACTTTATTTATTTTTAAATTTTTGCCTCAGGGCCTTCATCACAGCAAATGTGAGGTTTCTCTTCTGCTTCTCCTCTTGGTGTTCCCTCTCCCTGAGTTCCGACTCCCAGAGCTACCCCAAGCTCCCTCCCTCCACCCTTCCCTATCTTAAAGTTTACAAAGCAAGTCTGCTATTTGTCTTTTATACTTGACCAGCAGCGTGATTTTATTTAGTGGGCATAAATTCCAGTGTGTCACCTCAACCAGGATTTGCATTTTAAAACTTCAGTCTGATTTGGGAAAAGCTCCCGGCCTCACCCAGTACGCTGGGAGAAGTGTGGGCAATTAGGAGGTTTTGGAGTCTGCCTCCAGAACGTCTCCTTCCGGCTTTGTTGAGATGAATTAATTAACAGCTTGCTCAATTGCAGCTGTGGAAAACTGCCTTCATGGTCAATGACATTTTCCAGAATCTAACATTCACCCTCCCCGACTCCAAACTCCTCTCACTTCTCCCTTCCCGCCATGATTCAACTGAATGCAAGTTTCAGCTCACAGCCTCCCAGGAGAAGCCTCAGCACCCTGAAGAGAGGTGCTCCCTTTTGAGAAGTGCCACACAGAGATGCACATTCTTTCCCCAGGAAGGACCGCCTATAAGGCAAGTGTCTCTACATAGGGCTGTTATAAATAGAATCCCAATCTCCACAGTTAAGTTTCTCAGCATAAATGTTTAGCATCAAGTTCATCAATCCCCTTTTTGTTGTGAATTTGGGTCGCTTGAACCCAAGACCCAGAAGCCAACAACTCCCACTGGAGCAACTACTAAGGGAGGCCCTTAATCTGCTCATGGTCACAGCCAGCCCCTGGATGGGCCTTCAGGGATGCCAGCAATGAGCACCAAATCTTGCCTGGACCCCCTATCCTTACTACGACAGTAAGATGATGAAATCCATTTTGGATCCATTACCTAACAGAGTCTTATCTCCCCACTCCGAATACAAGCTCCTTCCAGGAAAAACGAATTCTCTATTAAAAGGTGCATTCTGTCGTTTCTAGCATTTTCTACACAACCTGGATTTCTTTCTCACATTAATTAATCAAACACACCAAGTACAAAAGCAGGCTTTCCCCACGCTCCACATTTCATCATGTGTTGTCTGTGGATGCGCCCCTGGTGGGAGGGCAATGATCTCACGGCATCTTCAACCCTGTAGATTTAGAGTCCTACATGTAATTAAAATCGGACAACATCACCCCATGGCTGACTGGGGGGGATTTGAATGTCAACAACACCAAAAACAAAACAAAACAAAACAAATCAACAAAAAATGCACAATGAAGTTCTGAGATTCTCATGTCTAGTGTGTTTTATAAAAAGAGACAAGACTTTCCTGAAAAGTGTCCATCATTCCTGCAAGCTTTCCCTTGTACCTGACTGATTGGAAACATGAGGTTGTAAATTACTTCAAGCTGGTGGGGACTGTTCTTAGGGATGCCAATTAGCATGGACTCTGGATTGACAAGGATGAGACCTTGTGTGAGCCATTCAACTCTGCGAAGCTACCAGTGATGAAACTGATCCTCTGAGGCAAAGTCCTTCATCAATGGGATTATCAGCTACATAGGCAAGAAAACAAGAATGCTTAGTGAAAACGAAGAAAAAATGTTTTTTAAGAAAAATCACCTAAGCAAAAGAATTTCTTGTTTTGGCAGTTTTAATGATGACTGTTAACAAGCAGCCAGCCACCATGCCGCGTTCTTTTCAGCTGCATCTAATCTCACACCTGCATCTAATACTCATTAATCCTTAACCTCTGATAGCATTTCCATAATTTCCATGGAAGGGGGCATTTTCTCCTCATCTCAGTAATTAACTGTGTGGTGCATGCAGCTGAAGAGAAAACCCAGCAAGTGCTCAGGATTGATAAGCAGGGTACTGAGTTACAGGGTCCAAACTGGGCATGGGGTAGGTGCTGTGGTCTGTGGGACACCCAGAGGCAGAAAGGCCTGTTCTTTCCCTGGGCCCCCCGAGGCTGCAGGTCAGCAGCACTGCTCACTGAGCCAACACCAGTGCTCTCTCTTCACCTAATTGAATGCATTCTTATAACAGGTTTGATATTATTTACAGATACACAATGTATTAGTCTGTTCTCATGCTGCTAATAAAAACATAATCGAGACTAGGTAATTTATAAAGGAAAGAGATTTAATGGACTTATAGCTCCACATGGCTGCGGAGGCCTCACAATCATGGCAAAGGGGGACCAAAGTCACGTTTTACATGGTGGGAGGCAAGGGGGCTTGTGCAGGGGAACTCCTATTTATAAAACCATCAGATCTCATGAGATTTATTTACTATCACAAGAACAGCATGGGAAAGACCCACGCCCATTATTCAATTATCTCCCACCAAATCCTCCCATGACACGCGGGAATTATAGGAGCTACAATTCAGGATGAGATTTGGGTGGGGACACAGCCAAACCATATCAAATGACATTCACATTATTTAATTTTCTCCCTGGAAGCCTAAGCCACACAGACAGTAATCATGTTTAGTGGAGTATCCAAATTAACTAGGATTTGAAGGTTTCCAATGACCTGTGCAGTCTATTAAATACGTACATTAGAATAACTAGAATTATACAGGAAGTTGCAAAGATATTCACAGCCATGTGGGGTGATCTTGGAAGGGAGCAGTACAGAGGCAATAAAAGTTATTCCTGCAATTCCCTTCTTGCAATTACTCTGCCTCAGTCACAGCATGTATTTTTAAGAATCCATTTTGTTAGAATGGCACTCTGATATATTTCTTTGTCAGTGATCTTGTAGCCCCTGTTGGTGGTGACTTCTGGAGAAGGCCTGTGGTCTATGTGAACATCGGAAACCTTCTGGGCATGGGCTGTGGCTCAGTGAATGTCATCAGTGCCTGACGCTGGAGACCAGCCTCTGTTGAGGCTCTGTGTCATGACTGGCTCTGCCTTCTCTCCCTTTTCTGAGCCTTTCTTATCTGAAACAGAGAAAAGCAGAAAAGACACGCCTCCAGGGAAGCTATTTTGGTCACCACTGGGGAAGTTTTGCCAGGGCTGATGCCTGATTCTGAGAAAGCGGGCACTCCATTTTTGGCTCGGAGCCACAATTGGCCTCCTTCCCTGAATCGCCTGCTGAGGGAGACAGCTGGGGAGAGATCCACCTTCCCAGCCAACTGGTCCTGGAAACCGTGCCCTGAACCAGCCCACAAAGCTCCTCGCCATCTGAGGGAAATGTTACTCATAATTTTCCACCTTAGATATGTCCACCTGCATGTCTGTCTGTGAGACTTTAAGACTGTCCTGGGGAGCGGAGGGCTTTGCCGTGGCTTATATCGCATCCTGGGATTGTGTACAAGGCCTAGCATGTCAGAGGCATGTCGTGGATGTCTTTTTTTTTTTTTTTTTTTTTAAGATTCTGTCTCCCAGGCTGGAGTGCAGTGGCACGATCTTGGCTCACTGCAATTTCCGCCTCCCCAGTTCTTCTACCTCAGCCTCCCAAGTAGGGCTAATTAGCCCTAAAATTAGCCACCATGCCTGGCTAATTTTTTTATTCTTAGTAGAGGTGGGGTTTCACTGTGTTAGCCAGGATGGTCTCTATCTCCTGAACTCGTGATCTGCCTGCCTCGGCCTCCCAAAGTGCTGGGATTACAGGCGTGGGCCACCGTGCCTGGCCCGGATGTCTTTATAATAAGTGAGCAGATGTGTGGGTCTATAGACTCCCTTACCCTGCATCTTCTGGCCCTCGCTTGGCCTTTTATGATTCTCCTTCCCCTCCATTCCCCACGTGGTATCTGATTTTACCTGGATGAAAACAGTGGGGAAAAAGCAGAAAGCACCATGGGATCTTCTCATGAACCTCTTTGTGCTGGCCCCAGTAGACACAAATAGTTCAGAGAGCAGGTCTCACTCCCAGATGTTCTGATCTGTGATCACCCCCAGGGCACTGGTCTCCCAACCTGCCAAGGTGTGACCTACGCCCAACTAGACCCCACTACAAACTGACCACAGAGAACCAGACACAGAAAGTGGTCTAATTATTTGCATTTAATTTTCCTTCCTTTCTTCCTTCCTTCCTTCTTTCCTCCCTTCCTTTCTTCCTCCCTCCCTCCTTCTCTCTCTCCCTCTTCCTTCCTTCCTTCCTTCCTTCCTTCCTCCCTCCCTCCCTCCCTTCCTCCTTCCCTCCTTCCTCCACTGTTACTCAACCAGTTACCAGATTTCATGGGAAAAACAGTTGGGTCTCCCTTCATCCTACCAAGTACTCCCAAATTTTACCCACTTAATCTGCTCCAAAACAAGACACTGACCTGCAAGACTTGTGGGGAGAGACCCTCCAGAGGTCGGAGCTTACTGCTCTCCTGCACACCCACTGGCTCTGTGACTCTGAACATCTCACTCAACCAAGTTTTCTCATTGAGATGACAGCATGTGCCCTTGTTTCCTCCTGGGTCCCTCTGGGGATCACAGGAAACCACATGTGAGGGGCTCTGTAAATGTAAATTCCTACCCAGGGGAGTAGTAATTGTTTCTCAGCTGGTAAAGATTTGGAATTTTGTAGTAAATTAGAGGGGAAACTGTTCTGCCACCTTTTTTTTTTCTTTTTTAAATTTACAGACAGGGTCTCGCTCTGTTGCCCAGGCTGGAGTGCAGAGGCACAAATATCACTCACTGCAGCTGTGAACTCCTGGGCTCAAGCAATCCTCCCACCTCAGCTTTCCGAGTAGCTGGGACAGGTGCATGCCTCCATGCCCAGCTATTTCTTTAAAAATTTTTGTAGAGTCGAGGGTCTCACTATGTTACCCAGGCTGGTCTCAAACTCCTGACCTCAATCAATCTTCCCACCTCAGCCTCCCAAGTGTTGGAATTACAGGTGTGAGCCACGGCACCCAGCCCAGAGAGCTCTTTCTAAAACATAATTCTATTTATGACATTTCCTAATTAAGACCTATTTATGGGACATGCCTCCCCCAGTCCAAAAACAGAGGAAAAAAAATAGATTAAATAGAAACACAGAACACTGAAAGCATAATGAGACTCAAATAATGAGATAAATCTCCCCATGAACCAGAAATAGAAGAGAAACGCAAGTCAGTGGGCTCTGCTGGAGCCGGAGGCCTGCTGGACGGCTGTTCTGGAAGGAGGCTGTGGCAGTCTGCAGTTTGGTTCCAGTGGGGTAAAGAGGATACAATTACTCCACTCAAGAGTCTGCAACTAGCATCACTCACCAACTCCCACCCCCGCTCCCAATACCCACCCATAAAACAAACTAAAAGCTGTGGCTAACCCTTCCCTGGGAGCTAGAGTTTTGAATAAGTTACAAACCTAGGAAAGAAAAAAGAAAACAGAAACACAGTGTCCGATCAAGACAGGAAGAAAGCCACAGTATATCCCCAAAGCCACTGTGGGACAGGAGCACTGCAGCACTGCCAGGTTTAGGGCAGGGAGTCCTGAACAGCTGCACAAAGATGACCACAAAACCCCCAGCCCAGGAGGGGTGAACACAGAAGGAAACAGAAAGAAGAAAAACAAAAACAGAAGCCTCCCACTCAAAATAAGCCTGCAAAGCAAAATTCCAAAACAGAGGAAGAAATCTAATACTGAGAAAGACAGCCAACAAAATCAACCTTCAAAACACGAACATGCCTCAGAGGAAATTAAGTGTGTGGATCCAGCTGGCAAAACTTTAAAATAGGTATGTTCAGCCGCCCAATGAGATAAATGAATAACTTCCATTTTAAAAGTGTGAGAGATTAAAATAAAAGCAGATATAAATGAAAAAAAAATGAAGACATTGAGTTAAAAAAAAAAACCCTCAATGAATGATATATGCCCAGATCTGACACAGAGAGAAGCAGAGAACTGCTAGGAATCTGCCCGGAACACAGTGCAGAAAGATTACACGCATTAACATCCACAGAGAATGACTGAGAGGATTTAAGTGTCCAACAGGAATTCTCCAACAAGGAAACAGACAAAATAGTGAAAAAGCATTATTCAGAATTTAAAATTTTCCAGATTTGAAGAAAGACATGAATCCTCAAATGAACAGTACACCCCAACTACCCATTAGGATAAATAATGGTCAAGCCATTCTCAGAATTGTCACAGTAAAACTGCAGAACATGAGGAATAAAAATAAAATGTTTACAGCTACCAGACAGAAAAGACAGATTATCTGCAAAGGAACTACAGTTAGAACAACATTGGAACTTCTCATGAGGAACAATAAATGATGGAAGACAATGAAATTATATCTTCAACCTGATAAGAAAAATTTGTAACTCTCAACCTGAAGTTTTATACACAGATAAACTATCAACTCAAGACTAATGGGTGGGTGGAATCTGTGTTTAGAAAAATCAAGAGTTAAATACTCATAGACCCTTACTAAGAAAATAATTAAATGATTATTTCAGAGGGAAAAAAGTAAGCTCAGAGATATATGTATATAGAATTTTAAAAGTAAAGGTGATTAGGAAAAAAGGTACAATGTTTTAGTAAACATATTTAAGTGAAAAAAATATTTTTTAAAAAAGAAACTAAAACCAATGCTAAGATGGATACAATATTCCATGGATGGCTGATATGTGCCCATGTCACATTCAGGGGCAGGAAAGAAATACTATGTTAGAAAAATGTACAGCTGAGGGTGTTCGTTAAAAAGTTAAAAAACCGAAAAATGGAAACAGAAAAATGTACAGCTAAGGGTGTTGATTAAAAAGTTAAAAATAACTGAAAAATGGAAACACGATGTGTAGCTTCCAAATCAGTACAGATTAAAAGGGGGAACTCTAGAAAACTTTGTCCATCCAATACAGAGCTGAAAAGAGAAAACAAAAAGGCAGATAAAGATGGTATAAAGAAAACTCAAGCTGGGTGCGGTGGTTCATGCCTGTAATCCCAGCACTTTGGGAGACTGAGGCAGGGGGATCACTTGATGTCAGGAATTTGAGACCAACCTGGCCAACGTAGTGAAACCCTGTCTCCACTAAAAATACAAAAATTAGCCGGGTGTGGTGGTGTGTGCCTGTAATCCCAGCTACTCAGGAGGCTGAAGCAGGAAAATCACTTGAACCCAGGAGGCAGAGGTTACAATGAGTCGAGATTGCATCAGTGCACTCCAGCCTGGGTTACAGAACGAAGACTATGTCTCAAAAAACAAACAAAAAAAAAAAGAAAAAGAAAAAATTCAAAATAGGGTGGTAAAAAATGTATCAGTAAGTACATTAAATGTAAAAGGATTTATCCATATATTCAAAGGTAGAGATTATCCAATGATTTTAAAAATAGGCCAGAGGTGGTGGCTCACACTTATAATCCCAGCACTTTGGGAGGCCAAGACAGGAGAATCCCTTGAGGCTAGGGGTTCGACACCAGACTAGAAGACACAGCAAGACTCCTTCTCTACAAAAAATTAAAAATTATTTGGGTGTGGTGGTGCACAGCTGTGTCTTAGCTGTTCAGGAGGATGAGGCAGGAGGATAGCTTGAGCCCAGGAGGTAGAGGATACTGAGCTATGATCACACCACTGCACTCTAACCTGGGCAAATAGTAAGACCCTGTTTTTGAAAATAAATAAAATAAAATAAAAACTCCTGCTATATGCTACTTGTATGAGAACATCTAAAACAAAAGATCCTACAGGATTAAAAATAAAGGAGAAATAATATGCCACGGAAACACACATGTTAAAGACAAACCTATTACAGCAATGTTAATACCAGGCAAAATATGAATTAAGAAAAAACGAGTAAGAAGAGACAGAAGGGGGATAGAAAGAAATGGTTGTATATAATTCTGCACTCAAAGAACTAGCAATATACATTCTTTTTATGCCAAATATTTTTAATAGTGATATTTTAGGTTACAAAGGAAATCTCAGTGAAGATCAAAGATTTAGTATAATATAAACCACATTTTCTCATCAAAATGTAATCAAATTTTGTAAAAATTACAAAGATGGAACCAAAAAATATGTGATTAGAAACACATATTAACTCATAAGTAAACTCATAAGTAAATTAACTCATAAGTAAAACAGAAATTCACAATAAAAATGCATACTGTTTAGAACTAAACAATAATAATGAATTAACTACATATGAAAACTTATGAAGCCATAAAAATATTTAAGTATAAAATTATAATGTTAAATGTATTAATGTATAAAATATGTAAGATGAAATATAGATAGGTTAAGCATTAAGCATTCAACTTAGATGCTTGGTGGGAAGACTATATATAAGAAGGAGGAGGAAATAATAAAGATAAGAAATAAAATAATAGCAAAAATGTAACATAAGGTAATCTAAAGCTGACTAGTTTAAAATGATCATGACAAATCACTTGAAAGACTGGTTAAGAAAAAATTAGAAAACATATATTAATAATATTAAGAATAAAAAGAAGCCATGATTATAGGCATAAAAATTTTAATTGAAAGAATTCACTAAACAATTTTATAAAAATAAATTTTAAAACTTGATAAAATAACCTTTTAGAAAATAAAATTACCAGTTGTATTCAGCTGTTCTTGTGTTGCTATAAACACCTGAAACTAAACCATACATGGGAACTCTTCCCCCATGAGCCAATCACCTGCCACCATGCCCCACCTCCAACACTGGAGATTATATTTCAACATGAGATTTGGTGGGGACATAGATCCGAACCATATCACCAATATTGACTATAGAATAAATTTATAACTGAATAAATCAATAATCCATTTAAAAATTAAATTAGTAGTCAAATCTTCATCTCTAAGAGTCATCAGACCCAGAGCATTTTAAAGGAGAGTTTTACCAAACATTGGTGGAATAGATAATTTCTCTTTTACTAACTGTTTCTAAGTTGGAAGAGAAGAAAAAGGTACCATTTGGGGGTATTAGTTAAAGCCTTGATACCCAAAAGAGACAGGATCAATACCATAGAAGAAAGTTACAGATAAATCTTGTGTATGTACATACATGCAAAAATCCTTAAAAATTAATTTTTAAAAAGCAAATCAAATTTATATGTTTGTAAAAGTAATACACCATACACCAGGTAGTGGATCATTTGAAGTCAGGAGTTCGAGACCAGCCTGGCCAATATGGTAAAACCCCATCTCTACTAAAAATACAAAAATTAGCTGGGTGTAGTGGCGGGCACCTGTAATCCCAGCTACTTGGGAGGCTGAAGCAGGTAGAATCCCTTGAACCCGGGAGAGGGAGGTTGCAGTGAGCCGAGATCGCACCACTGCACTCCAGCCTGGGCAACAGAGCCAGACTCTGTCTCAAAAACAAACAAACCAAAACAAAACAAAAAAACACTAGATGAAATTCAACATATTTTTATTATTAAAATATATTTGAAAACTAGATAGGAATAGGACAATTCTTAAACTAAAATACCTCACCACAAACCTACACAAACATTGCACTTAGATTTGAAATTCAGAAAATTTTTATTCAAGTCAAGAACTTTCTAGTTACAATTTGTATTTAACATTATATTGAATGCCCTACTCAATTCAATAGGACAGGAAAAATAAATAGTATGAAAATTAGAAAGAAAAAGACAAAATTTGCCTTTATTTGTAGGTGCTATAATTGCTCACAGAGGAAATCCAAAAGACTAGAGTTATTATTGTAACCCTTTTAATATAGAAATTTTGCAATAATATAGGTACATTGAAAATCTTCAGCTTTGATCCTATAGTTGATATATATATATATATATATATATTTATAAACAACACAAGTCATTCTTATAATTTATGCCTTAAATAAGAATATGTGCTTTCAAGTAATTAGGAGGAAAATATAGACTTGGAAATTTATCTATTATTTTAACTATTTCTCATGTTCTTCTCTCCTTCAGAAAGATCTGGTATCATTTCCTTTAAGCATGACAAACTTCCTTTAGCATTTTTATAACTGAAACATTTATTGAAATTTAGCATTGCTAGTTCTGCTGACAATAAACTTCATTTCTTTCATCTAAAAAAGTTTTTGTGTTATTACTCCAATTGTTTTATCTGGATATACAATTCTGGGTTGACAGTTTTTTTGTTTTCTTTCAGCACCTTACATATGTTATTTCACCAACTTCTGGACTCTATTGTTTGATAAAGTCACCAGTCGTTTGAATAATTGCTTCCTATAGGCAATATGTCATTTTTCTCTGTTTTCAAGACTTTCCCTTCATCTTTCGTTTTCATCACTTTGACCGTGATGTGCCTAGGCATGTTTTTCTGTCAATTTATCCTACTTGGGATTTATTGAAATTCTTGAATCTGTAAATTTGTATGTTTTATCAAATTGGGAAACCTTTCTAGCATTATAACTTCTTTTTTTTTTTTTCTTTTTTTTTTGAGACAGGATCTCTGTCACCCAGAGGAATCACAGCTCACTACAGCCTCGACCTCCCAGGCTCAGGTGATTCTCCCACCTCAGCCTCCTGAGTAGCTGGGACTACAGACATGCACTGCCTTGCCTGGCTAATTTTTTGTATTTTTGGTAGAGACTGGGTCTCACCATGTTGCCCAGGCCTGGTATTGAAACCCTGAGTTCAAGCAATCCACCCATCTCAGCCTCCCAAAGTGAGCAAACACGCCCAGCACATTGTCTTTAAGTAATGTTTTCTGTCCATTATCTCTCTTCTCTACTTCTGGGACCCCAGTTATGCATATGTTAGATATCATTATTTCTTCACAGTTCTCTAGGGCTCTGTTCATCTTTTCTCTTCTTTTTTCTCTCTGTTCTTCATGTTGCATAATTTCTATTGATCAATCATTAAGATAACTATAATTTCCTGTCATCTCCATTCAATTGTTAAGACTGTCTAGTGAGTTTTTAATATATTTGATTTTTTAGTTCTATAATTCCCATATTTCTGAGTTCTTATTCTTCTGCTGAAATTTCCTCTGCCTTTGTCCGTTCTGAGCATATTTTCTTTTACAGCATTGAGCATTTTTATAGTTGCTGCTTTATACAGTTTGCCTGATAGTTTCAACAGCCAGGAATGGTCTTTGTTGATTTTATTTTCTTAGAGAATGGGTCACATATACCTGAATCTTTGCAGTCAGATAACATTGGATTTTATCCTGGACATTGTGAATATTAAGTTATGGAATCTCTGGGTTTTATCATTAGTCCTTCAAATAATATGGATTTTGTTTGTTTTACAAGGTAAAAACTCTGTGTGTTTGATAGCAACTCAAATCTCAGTTCACTTCTTGTTAGTTGAGCTTCTCAGAGTCTGCCTCACATATAATGTGGCTCAAGTGTTAACCAAGATTTGGGCAGTGTTTATGCAAACAATTTGGAGATTCCCTTTCTGGCTCTCTGCTCTCTGAGATTCCTCCTTAACTTTCCAGAGACTGTTGTTGCCTAAATTTTTCCTCTGGTTCTTCATGCCAGAAATACTATAGATTTCCTCTTGGAATTTTAGCTGCCTCACATGCTGCAGAATCCCCTCAGGCATTTCAGTGCCTAAAAATGAGGCACTCATCTGGAGTCACTGCCTTCTTTCAAGCATCAACTCCCTTTCATAATATTCCTACTTTGGTTAACCTTCCAGTGCCACCTTTGTTTTCTCTTTTTCCTTTAACTTTCCTTCCTTTTGTTTGTCTGTTCAATGTGTATAGTTATTAAAGGTGAAATCTCAGTCTGATAGGAGCTTACTTGGCTATTAGAAGAGGAACTAATATTTTTAAAAACTTACAAATTGTTTGAATATATACAAGAGTACAGTAAGGCACTAGATACAAAGTCAGCATCACTTAATTTCACACCAGTGATAGCCACTTAAAATGTAATAGAAAATATAATTTTTTAAATTCCCACAGAAATTTTCTATCAAAATTAGAAATAACTGGTATTAATCCAAAAAACAAAAATATAAAGAACTTTATAAAAAATAATTATTAACAGACATACAAGAATTTTGGAATAAATGAGAGCAACTATATTTATAGAGAGAAAAACTCAGAGTAAAGATATCAGTTCTTTAAAAATTAATCTATAAATTTAAAGCCATTCTGATTAAAAGCCCCAAAGAGGTTTTCATTGACAAGCTGCTCCTTAAACTCATATGGAGAACAAACGTCAAGAGCTAGAACAAACAACAACTTATGATGTAAAATACCAAGACATTTTATGAAGTTACATGTTCTATAGTAGTGAGACCTACAAGTAAACCCATGGAAGAGAACAGAGAGTACAGAAAGAGAACCACACATATATGAAAACTAGACATATAGAAAAGGTGAAAATATAAATTAAGAGAAGGAGAAAGAATGAAAAACTCAAATGGTACTAGAACAATTGATGATTCATAAAGAAAATGGAGTAAAATTACATCCATACCCCAAAATAAATTCAGTTAGATTCAAGACCTAAAAGTGAAGTATCAGACTTTTAAAGATTTAGAAAGCAATATGGGAAACAACTTGGAATAGCATCTTGGGTAATGATTTCCTAAACTAGACAATGAAAAATACAAACCATAAATGAAAACATGACATCCTTTCACTAAATTAAAAGTTAAAGCCTATTGTATGTCAATAAACATCATAAACAAGATAAATCACTGACCTGAAGTTATTTACTGTGCATACATACCTTTGTTTATTACACTGTATAATTTTCATTATGTTTGAAACACAATATTTCAACACAATCATTTTGAAGATCTTTCCATTGCCATTCACTTTTCTTAAAAGAAAGACAAAAACCCCAAGCTGCTCTTCTTCCAGCTGTTTTCTTTCCAGACTCCGTTCCCCACTGTCTGTGACTTTTCCTGTCTTGGGGCGTTCAGATAAGTTGTGCTATTCCTTCTAATAAAAACACCTGCTTCCCCCCCGCTTCACTTAGTGAACTCCTCTTTCACCATCAAGCTCAAATGTAATCCTGCCATAATGATTTTTCTTGTCCATCCACTATAACACAAGTTAGTCCTGTTACAAATTGTCACACACTGTGAACTTCTCTTTCATTGTCATAAATGTTAACATTGATTATGTGTGTTTTTTTTTAATGTCTGCTCTGTAAATTTCATGAAAGCAAATAAAATGTCTGTACTATTCACCACTTAATCTACCACAAGACTTGACACATAGTATATGCCCAGTTGATGTATTGGGGAAAAAAGGGCAATAGATGAAAGAGAAAAAGGGACAGGAAAGGAAGGAAAGAAGAGGGGATGAAGGAGGAAAGATGGAAGGAAGGGAAGGAGAGAGGGAGGAAGGGAAGGAGGGAGAGAGGGAGGAGGAAGGGAGGGAGGGATGGTGGGTTCTGGCCATTATGAACTGTTGGTTGGGGATGGTGAGATTGAACTCGGAGTCCAAAAAAAGTGGAAGAGGAGAGACAAAGATGAAGCAAGATTATACCTAAGATAGCTTCAATTTCTTAAAATCTATATTGAAAGGAGCTTGGAGGCTGATTTCTATTGGCATTGGCCTACACTCGATTTTCTAGTGTTCTGTTATTTACAATTTCTGACCCGTAGTTATATACTTCCATCAGGGGCCCAGTTGCAGGAAGTCATGATTAAGAGTTCCTGCTAAATTGTCCCCTTGTATGTTAGTCATTATTTTGACATTGAGTGTAACAACATATTCAACAGTGTATCTGTATATTTAAAAGGGGGAAAGGAGTCATTCTCTGTTAATACCAGGCATTAGTTCTGCAAATGAAGCAATTAATTTAAGTGGATCGGAGATTTTAAAGATTGGATCCACTAAAACACACACATACACACACTTATACACTCATCAGCACTTTCACACACTAATACTTATGCTCATACTCACACACTCACACACACACACCATTTAATTTGTTACTAATGCAGTAAATACCTATTAGAAAATAAACCTAAGAAAGCTATTTTCGAAGGGCATAAAATTCATTTTGTATTTTGAAAGAAGAGGACAAAGGTGATAATGGTGATGATGATGATGATACATGTTGACACAGAATAGTGACTAATACTTAGTGTGTGTTTACTATGTGCTAGGGATTATACTAAGTACTTTACATGCAATAATTATCTTAAGTAATCTTTATAAGACCTTATGAAATAAATAATTTTATTACTCCCTTGTACAGTTGAGAAAAGTAAGGTATTCTTACCCAAAATTTATCTAACTTTAAAGCCTATGATATGCCTAGCCACTTGGCTAATTGTCTCACCTGCCCCCACCACATCCCCAAAATTGTGTCACTCATGTGCCACATACCACATGCCACAAACATACGCACACACACAGCTTAAAGTTCATTTTCACAAATATATAGTGGAAGCCAGATGTAGAAAAACTTTCATTCAAATGCTTAAAAATAGAGGCATTCACAGTAAAAGCAGATCTTCATACTGAATTCCCCAAATTGTAGAATGATTAATGTAATTTCCTCCTCCATGTTTTAATTCTGAACAGACGGCCACACAAACTCTTTAGTCTCATTGGTTAGTATCTGTTTTCCAGACAATTCAAAGTCCCAACAGATGCTTGAGCCTAAATTTCACGAATTTATAAATGAACCTCCCACTCCTGATTTTTTTGTGCATTACAAAGCACCATACCTGACATAGTTGATGTGTTCATTTCAAAATAAATAAAGTTGAGGTTTTTCATAGCAATAACACATTAAATGACACTTTCAGTTATGGTGACCATGTGATTGACAAAAATAAATGGAGATCCAGCAACCTGTATCTGAGAAAGAAAATAATCTGATATATTTCCCATAGCCTGTTTTCTAGGATTGGATAAGAGTTCAAGTGCCCCAAGCGAGTACTGAATGTCCAGGATTCTCAAACAGCCTTTATTACCTTAAAATGCCCAATTTGAAAGGCATCCTGAGCTCAGATGGATTTTAAAATCAAGGCAGGTATCTGTCTTTGCATATGAAAACAGAAGAGCATAATTGGAATATTTGCGACACAAAGAAATAATCGATACTTGAGGTGACAGATACCCCATTTACCCTGATGTGATTATTACACATTGTATGCCTGTATCAAAATATCTCATGCACCCCACAAATATATACACCTACTATGTACCCATGAAAATTATTTAAAAATTTTTAAAAGAAATATCAAAGAAAAAATTAACAGAATTTTAGAAGTAAAAGGGAATTTTCTTCTTGCCTTAAGTAGAATTGGAACAAACAGAAACTGATATTAAATTTGGGACAAAAGGAAATAATTAAACGAAAGAAACATCAAAATATTTCCATGATTTTTAAATGCGTCTTTTCTCTTGTCTCTTTCCCCTCCACACCCTTACCAGAAAAAAACAAACTCTCATCTGGAGAGAGGGGCAAGTGGGACCATAGTTAACCGCCTTCAATTCTCAAATCTCAGATGCAGTGATCAACACTTCCAAGCCAGAGGCAGTGGCTTTACTGTCTAACAAAGAATGGCATTCCCAGCATCATTTCCTGACAGCTTCTGACACTCATCATTGTAATATGGAACTCTGCAATAGGACAGGAAGAGTTAGAGAGACTTAGTCTTCCCTAATCTTCCCCTTTGTTAGCTCCTTGATTTTGGACAAGTTACTAATATGAGTCTCTGCTTCTTTGGCTCTAAAATAAGAGCAACCCTACCTATCTGATAACAAATGGAAATGCCTAGAATAACACTAGACAGGCACACAGTATACTGTCAACAACAGTGCGTAGTTCATGCAAGTAGAGTCAATTCAAGGAATAGAGTTTTGAGAGTCAACAGAGAATATCGTCACAAAATCAAAGAATTTTAGAATCAGAAAGAAACCTTTAGATCATTCTAGTATATTTCCTTCCTGTTTAGGAAGAGGAAACTGAGAATCTTACCATCCATTAGCATCCTTTAATACTTAATGGAAGCACAGACTTAAAATGATAACCATTAAAAACCATAAAGAAGGCCGTTTCTTAAAAAATGGTCCTAACACAGTAAAGTCCCCAGTGGTCAGGGCCAAGCCAGGGCTCAATATATTTCTAGTGGAAGAATGACTTCATAGAAAGACTTTGCCAATAAAAACCTTACAGTTTGTACTTTCTCAGGAGAACTCAAGGTCAGCCCATTGTTTTTAACGTAGGCGTCTGGCCACTTGGCTCCCACTTAACTGGCACTAAAATAGGGGTTCTTTTTTCCAGTGGCTGATTTCCAGTCCTTCCCGTCAGAGTCCCAGTTATTACAACTACATATAAAAATGTCATTTTTTCCCAGTGCTGAATTTTAATCTTTCTAAGTTGGTTCTACTCCCAAGAAGTTAAGAAGTAGTACATGAAGAGAAGCAATGGACATCCGATTTCCTTCTAGGCATGCCATCAGCCATCGAATAATGGAATCTATGAATTGGACCTTATTCCAAACTCCCAGTCCTTGAAGGAATCCCATCTACAACATAAGCAACCTGGTTATGCCATCCCAGAATATATCTGAGTTTAGGCATTCTTGGTGTCACAAAGACATTCTTTCCACTTTCCAATAGCCCTGTTTCACAGAAAGATTTATTTTCCTTTTTCCCTAAAATCTGCCTCTCTAGGACTTCTCCCCATAGTTCCTGGTTCTTCCCCAGAAGCTACAGCTTGTACCCTGATGTATTAATCATAGTTTTTAGTTTTTATATTTTATGATGTTTTGACCTCTTGGGGGACCTAGTTGGGTAAAAGAAACTGACCCCCTCCTCAGGGCTAGCTAATTCCTAAGACAATAAATGACTGGTCTGTGTGAGTGTCTTTCATACACAAACCAGCCAATCCAAAGGCTATACTCCAACTACCTCCTGTATCTAACATATACCAGGCCAATACTTCCCCTGTCCAAAATCAACACAGGACCAGATACCAGACAACTAGGGACAGCCCCTGTGCCCCTAAACCCACTGGCGTCATTCAAACTAGCCAATCTTAAGCTGTTTCCTCTGCCCTGCCACGCCTGTTCCACAGAAAACACAATGAAGACTGGCCCATGCTCTCTCCTCACTCCTCTCCACCTCCTGTCCAACACTGGCCTTCCCCCATGTGGCCCTGGGTGGCCTGCCATGGCCTTCCTCTCGGGAAGTAGAAGCAACGAAAATCTTTCCATCACATTAGCTGCTCAGTCACCTTTATAAATTAAAATCAGTGTGTGTTCCAGCACTTTGGGATGCCAAGGCAGGAGAATTGCTTGAGCTCAGAAGTTCAAGACCAGCCTGGGCAACACAGTAAGAGCCCACCTCTATAAAAAAGAAACAAGATCACAAGGTCAGGAGTTCAAGACCAGCCTGGCCAACATGGTGAAACCCCATCTCTACTAAAGATACAAAAAAATTAGCTGGGTGTGGTGGTGCATGCCTGTAATCCCAGCTACTTGGAAGGCTGAGGCAGGAGAATTGCTTGAACCCAGGAGGTGGAGGTTGCACTGAGCCAAGTTTGTGCCATTGCACTCCGCTCATTGCAATGAGCGGGGATGGCACCACTGTACTCCAGCCTAGGCAACAAGGTGAGATTCCATCTCCAAAAAAAATCCAACAACAGGGCTGGGTGTGGTGGCTCATGCCTGTAATCCCAGCACTTTGGGAGGCCAAGGGGGGCAGATCACAAGGTCAGGAGATCAAGACCATCCTGGCTAACACAGTGAAACCCCGTCTCTACTAAAAATACAAAAAATTAGCCGGGTGTGGTGGTGGGCACCTGTAGTCCCAACTACTCAGGAGGCTGAGGCAGGAGAATGGCGTGAACCTGAGTGGCAGAGCTTGCAGTGAGCTGAGATTGCGCCACTGCACTGTAGCCTGGGCAACAGAGTGAGACTCCATCTAAAAAATATAAAATAAAATAAAATAATAAAATAAAATAAAATAAAATAAAATAAAATAAAATAAATAAAATAAAATAAAATAAAATAAAATAATAAAATAAAATATAAAATAAAATAAAATAAAGTAAAATTAAATAAATTAAATAAATTAAATAAAATAAATAAAATAAAATAAAATAAAATAAAAAACACCACCACCAACAACAACAAAAAAGAAACAAAATTAGCCAGCTGTGGTGCTGCGGGCCTGTAGTCCTAGCTACTTGTAAGGCTGAGGTGGGAGGACTGCTTGAGCCTGGGAGGTCAAAGATACAGTGAGCCATGATGGAGCCACTGCACTCCAGTCTGGGTGACAGAGTGAGACTCTGTCTCAAAAAATAAATAAATACCTAAATAAATAAAATTGATGTGTGTGATCAGTGAGATGCCTGAAAGCCCATTGAAAGCAGTTACCCAGTCCCTTCCAAAGCTTTTTTCTGTGCCCCTAACCGTATCCTTTATCACCTCCCTCAAGACTCTAGAGGATCTCTAATGCATCCAGCTCAAAGAGTCGGCTGTTCAGAACCGGGCCCGGTCCTTCATATAGGATCTGAGTATGTTAGAATACTAAGGCATTCTCAGCTTTGCCAACCTGGGCAATATGCTTTTATCCATTTAGCCATTATCTTTTTCAATAGCTCATTCACACCACTGATTAAAGCGAAGCTTGATTTTTAACAAAAACCTTCACTCTGTTTCACACGCACATTTGTTAAGCCAAATTTCCCCAATCCTTTCTTGCACAGCTGATTGTTTAAATGTTAAAATTCATCATTATCTTGATTAAATGTGCAGTTTCCTACAAAGACTAGATAACTCTACTATAGTATTTATTATTGTTATTATTTTAGAGACAGAGTCTCACTATGTTGCCCAGGGTGGTATCGAACTCCTGGCCTCAAGCAATCCTTCTGACTTGGACTCCCAAAGTGCTAGACTGCAGGCATAAGCCACCATGCTGGCCATATTTATTATCCATATTTCTTATTCTTAATAACAACTATGATGACAGTAATAATAGCTAAAAGGTATTGGGTGCTACTATGGTAAGTATTTGACATGTCCTATCCTATTAAGTTCTATTCTAGGTACTAATACTATCCCAATTTCTAGATAAGAACATTGAGAATTTTAGAGACTAAGTGTAACTAGCTCGAGATTGTATGAATTACTGTTAGAATAGGGATTCAAATGCAGGCTTAAATGCGCATCTTGTTAATTGTGTCTTATTTTAGTTGTTTATGCTTGGATCTCCCAGTTAAAATTGTAGAATCCCCAATATGATATGTACCCACTCCCGAGGATCTAAATTGTGAGTGCTCAGATATTTGTTTTCATTGGATTCTACATTAAATGTTGGTAGTTTCATCAATCTTGGTGGCTATTCCACCTGGGTTTCCACAAGTGTCTTCTTTGTCTTCATGCAGCCATTAATAAATATTTTGAAAGATATGAAGCCCTGAAACATTCCCCTGAGAACCTCTGCTCTTTGGGATAATATTGGTGACTTTTGATATATGGTTGTTCACAAGCTATGGATCTTTCTAACTAGATTTCTTCTTTTGACATTTCTCCTTACATATAACAAGTGCTTCCTGAGTGTCAGCTGTCATTATTGTCATTATTTCCACTTGAACACTCACATGCTACCATGAGAGAATTTTTCAAATGATTTATTAAATCATAATTACATCAAGTTTATAGCAATCTACTACTCTAACAGTAATCACTTTATCAAAGAATTAAAAAACAGAGGAAAGGAGTATGCTTCCTTTTCTTTGTTCACCAATGCAGGCTCAAAAGAATCCACCATTTTCTATTCTGAGCACTCTCTACTGCATTTAATAATGTATTACTCAGATTGATGCAGATTATGATTAAATTCACAAGAATAATTTTTCCACATTCTAATGAAGGCACACTCCAATGGTGCTTTGCAATTTACAAAATAGTAAATACTCCAATAGTGCCTTGCACTATTATACTCCAATAGTACTTTGCAATTGACCCACAAGAAATCTTTCAGAAAATGTGAGGGTGTAATGACTCCCCTGCTTAAAGGGGTCATTTACTGTGCCTCCTTGATTCAAAAGATAAAAGCAATAATAGATATTTGCATGCACAAGATTTTACATTCTTTTCAATATTCTTATACCTGTGACTTTTGATCTGGAAAATCTCTCCTAAAGTTATCTTTTAACTGCAGCATTCAACATGGAAAAGATTGCAGAAAGCCTTCCAAGAGCTATAAAAATAGAATTTGTAATATTTGGTTTGTGGGGAGGGCTGTGTGTTTACCAGCTTTAAGGTAGAGTGGTGCGCAGTAGCTCTATGCATTTCCTCACGGGGCATGGTTTCAAAGCCCTTCCTTCCTGTGCTCCTCCAAACCTGTTTACAACAGTCTCTCTCCTCCACAGTACTTGCCACAGGTAGTTAAGTGTGAATAATGACAACCAAAAAAAAAAAGAAACAAAACTAAACTCCCATCACTACAGAAAAACAAGTTAGACCTCTGGGGGAGAAGCTCACAAGGATTAATTATATTGTAGGGGTTGATATCTCCATTTCCCTTTCCAGCAGTTTTGCAAATACATTTTTCCACAGTTTTAAAGAAATGTAAGAATTCCCAAGTTCCACAACCAGAAAATCCTGAGTCTCTGATAGCTGAATAGTGGATGAAGCTCCACTGTTTACTTAGCAGGAGAAAAAAAAAGAACGATAGAGAAGTCCAGATAAAGTGCAGGAATCTGACATCCTCTTGTGCTGAACAATGGTGAGAAGAATATCCCAGCTTCTTCTTCTTTTTTTTTGTCCATGTGGAAAACATATACTGAAACAACAGTTCAGTATGCGGTTTATTATTATTTCACACCTGTACCTAAGAGTTAATCGGGCAATTCTCTTCTGTGTGAATGTGATTACTTCCTTCATTGACACAGATTACTAAGACCTGGAACACAGATTACTAAGCATTTCCATCCCAACAACTCCACTCCATCCCCTACTCCACTGTCACTCCAGAGAACTTTCTCTAAGATACTGCATAATTTTCTCAGCCAGGAAACACCTCAATATTACCACATATTCATTTACTGAAAAGTTGATTAAAACATTAAAATATAATTAGCAAAACTGAAGGTTTTCTTTGCAATAACATTCAGTATTTCATGGCTGATTAATTCACATTCCTGTACTCCTTTGTAGGGTCAACCATACCAAGTCAGTCAAGTCGAAAGCTGTGGGGGGAGGTGTTTGTCTTCTGAGAGAATCCTCCCCATGAAATCTCCCACAATGCCTGTCACTGGTACCTAAAATTACACCATTAGAGATTCAGTCTTCTGGTTCTGGAGGCATTTTAATCCCTGGGGGTCCTATTAAAATGCAAAAACTCCGAGAAGAAAAATAGCATTGAAAGCTATTATTAACTGACAGCAAGGAGGCCCTAGGTAATTGGACACGGGATCGGGATCGAGCCTGAGGAACAACTCCAGGAAATCGGGGTACAAGCAGAGGGAAGGTAAGATGGCAGCAAAAATAAACTTTATCTACTTCGCCATTTTGCAGGGGCAAGGCAGCCCCACTTCTGATATTCTGTACACTAAGGAAATTCCATTCAAGGTGAGATGATGGACACAGTGAGAGCAATTTATTTTCGGTTGTGCTAAAGGAGAAAATCAACAGTGACACAGAATAGTATTTATGCAGAACTCTGACTTCAGTGCAGCATGTTTAATCAGCATGTTGCCCCTGTCTGCTAGTGCCTTGAAGTACTCACTTGGGCTTGTCAAGGGTCTAAATCATATGATTATAAGCTTATGTTCTTCTATTCTCTCATCCTCTTTAGAGACAGCAATATGGAACTTTTCTTTCTCTGCTTGCTTTTAAAATTGTACTTTTCACAAACACTGGGAATGTTTATGTAGAAAATGTGGAAGTGACTTAAACTAATAAGATGTCACCAGAAGAGAAGAACTAGGAGTCTACGGAAGCTGACTTTGTAGATTTCAGAAAATCTGCCTGTATCTGATAAGGTGCTGATAGGCAGCAGCAGAAGTTGTTTCCAGAGCCGTTTCTCTCCCTCTCAGAGATGCTTCCTACCTTGAAAAGTCATATGGACAGTAAAAGCTTTAAAATGCCAGGAAAGATTGAATTTCTGTTATTATTGTGTGGTGGTGATATGTGTATATGTGTGTATATGCACATGTACGTGTGTGTGTATTGAAAAATGTAAATGCACAGTGGGAAAAATTGCAGTGGGAGATTAGATTTCCCCTAGAAAGATAACGTAAAACATTTAAAGGTGTTATGACTCTAGGGAGAAAAGAATAGGTTGAGGCAATAAGTTTCTACACTTTTCTTATGTACCTGAAACAAAAAGTTATGGAGGTATTTTGGGTGTTTTATTATCATTGCCATTGTTGTCGTTTTTATAGTTTACAGACGGAACAATTTAACCCAAACTTAGATCCACCTCAAAGAACATCAAAGTCCAAGGCTTCTCAGTGAAGGCTGCCCAGGGTCAAGTCAGAGAACCAGGATTACAAATTGCTTCTGGCCAGAAGGAGAGAAGTATGGTGCAGAAAACAAATTCCTAGGGAAACAAAGTGAGTAGGCCTTTAGAAAACTGTAGATTTAAGAAGACAGAATAGATGCATTTCTTTAAATCATGGTGTCTTCACCATAAGCGAATAACTGTGTAACTGTACTTCATTAAGGATGAGTTGATGGTTATAATATTTTAACAAAGAGTTACACTTTTGTAGAGGAAGTTTAATCAAGGGTGTCTTTACTCTGTCACTCATCTCAGTTATCTGAGCTTGATGTAATATCTGTATCTCCACTTGCGTGCATTATACCATAACTGGCCTTCATCAAACAGGATGTGCTCCATTTCTAGTGCTCCAGAAGCACAAAACACAAAACTCAGAAATATCTGAGAAAAATCCAGCAAAACCCTCGCCAATATAAAGATATAGAAGACTGCACACTACAAGAAAAAACAGAAAATGAATATCCTTCAAACCACAGGTCAACAGCTTCATCTACATGCATCTGCAAAACAGCAGCTTATTTTCCCCCTGACCAGCATTTAGTGGCCTTCTTTTATGCTCTACTCTTTCCAGGGTAAGGAAGGAGGAGCAAAGACCCATAGGAATCTCCTTAAGTTGCCTTCCATAGCCACTTCTGAAAGAAGTAAATAAGGATTGCAGTGACAATTGGCGATTGTCAATATTTTGATCACAGGTATGTAGGAGCATGAGAATGTACATGTGTGTTGAGTGTGTTTTATAATTTTAAAGTCAGTATCACTGGTTGCTGATAACAGTCACAACCATTCATCCAATCAACAAATACTGATTACCTGTTAGGTGCCAAGGAATGTCCTATTAAGAAAAAATAAATGAGAGTTTCTGCCGTTTAGTCTAGGCTAGGAAATAATTCCATAAAATAATTACTGGGGCCAGGCGTGGTGGCTCACATTTGTAATTCCAGCACTTTGGGAGGCCAAGGTGGCTGGATCACCTGAGGTCAGGAGCTTGAGAGCAGCCTGGTCAATATGGTGAAACCTCATCTCTACTAAAAATACAAAAATTGGCAGAAGAATCACTTGAACCAGGGAGGTGGAGGTTGCAGTGAGCTGAGATCATGCCACTGCACTCCAGCCTGGCTAACAAAGCGACACTCCTTCTCAAATAATAATAATAATTGTTGTTATTATTATTATTACTGGCCAGGCATGGTGGCTCACACCTATAATCTCAGCATTCTGGGATGCCAAGGCAGGAGAATCACTTGAGGCCAGGAATTTGAGACCTGCCTGGGCAACATAGCAAAACCTCATGTCTACAAACATTTTTTAAAAATTAGCTGGGTATAAAAGACGTGAACCAGCAGGAGTTCATCAGAGCTCTGGCAGCCTTTCTCAAAAAGTCTGGGAAGCTAAAAGTCACCGAATGGGTGGACACCATCAAGCCGGGCAAGCACAAAGAGCTTGCTCCCTACGATAAGAACTGGTTCTACATGTGAGCTGCTTCCACCGCGTGGCACCTGTACCTCTTGGGTGGTGCTGGGGTTGGCTCTATGACCAAGATCTACAGGGGCCATCAGAGAAACAGCATCATGCTCAGCCACTTCAGCTAAGGCTCCAAGAGTGTGGCCCGCCGGGTCCCCCAAGCCCTGGAGGGGCTGAAAATGGTGGAAAAGGACCAAGATGCAAACTGAAACCTCAGGGAGAGAAAGATCTGGGCAGAATTGCCGGACAGATGGCAGCTGCCAACAAGAAGCATTAGAACAAACCATGCTGGGTTAATAAATTGCCTCATTCGAAAAAAAAAAAAATTAGCTGGATGCGACCAAGCATGGTGGCTCACAACTGTAATCCCAGCACTTTGGGAAGCCGAGGTGGGCACCTCGGTCAGGAGTTTGAGACCTGAGGTCAGGAGTTTGAGACCAGCCTGCCTGACATGGTGAAACCCCATCTCTACTAAAAATACAAAATTAGCTGGGCATGGTGGCAGGTGCCTGTAATCCCAGCTACTTGGGAGGCTGAGGCAGGAGAATCACTTGAACCCAGGAGGCAGAGGCTGCGGTGAGCTGGGATGGTACCACTGCACTCCAGCCTGGGCAACAGTGTGAGACTTTGTCTAAAAAAAAAACCAGGTGCAGTGGCTCATGCCTGTAATCCCAGCACATTGGGAGGCCAAGGCGGGTGGATCATAAGGTCAGGAGACCAAGACCATCCTGGCCAACATGGTGAAACCCTGTCTCTACTAAAAAAAAAAATACAAAAATTAGCTAGGCGTGGTGGCGTGTGACTGTAATCCCAGCTACTCAGGAGGCTGAGGCAAGAGAATCACTTGAACCCGGGAGGCGGAGGTTGCAATGAGCCAAGATCACACCACTGCACTCCAGCCTGGCGACAAAGCAAGACTCTGTCTCAAAAAAAAAAAAAAAAAATATATTAGCTGGGTGTGGTGGCAGGTGCCTGTAATCCCAGCTACTCCGGAGGCTGAGGGAGGAGAATCACTTGAACCCATGAGGCAAAGGCTGCAGTGAGCGGGGATGGCACCACTGTACTCCAGCCTGTGCAACAGAGTGAGACTGTCTCAACAAAAAAAAAAAAAAAAAGGCCGGCCACGGTGGCTCACACCTGTAATCCCAGCACTTTGGAAGGCTGAGGCAGGCGGATCACGAGGTCAAGAGATCAAGACCATCCTGGCCAACATGGTGAAACCCTGTCTATACTAAAAAAAAAATACAAAAATTAGCTGGGCATGGTGGCATGCGCCTGTAATCCCAGCTACTCAGGAGGCTGAGGCAGGAGAATCACTTGAACCCAGGAAGCGGAGGTTGCAGTGAGCTGAGATCATGCCAATGCACTCCAGTCTAGCAACAGAGTGAGACTCTGTCTCAGAAAAAAAAAGGAAAAAGAAAAAGAAAAAGAAAAAAAAAGTAGCTGGGTGTGGTGGCAAGTGCCTGTAATCCCAGCTACTCGGGGGGCTGAGGCAGGAGAATTGCTTGAACCTGGCAGGCGGAGGTTGCAGTGAGCTGACATTGGCCACTGCACTCCAGCTTGGTGAGAGAGCGAGACTCTGTCTCAAAAAAAAAAAAAAAAAAAAAATTAGCTGGGTGTGGTGGCTTGTGCCTACACTCTCAGCTACCTAGGAGGCTGGAGCGGGAGGATCGCTGAAACCCAGGACTTCAAAGTTATTGTGACTGTGATGACATCACTGCATTCCAGCCTGGGCAACAGAGCAAGAGCCTGTTGGGTGGCACTGGGGGTGCTGTGCCTCGCCCAGAGCCTCACCCAGAGCCTTCTGGGGTGGTGGATAGGTGAGGACCTCATCCAGGTAGGGGTTGGGCCGTGGGGAAGGGAGAGTGGCGGGGTAGCTGAGGGAAGCTCGTGAGCCAATCAGCGCACAATGCGCCAGAGTGTGGGTGTGGACTGAGGGAAGAAGCGAAAAACTGCAACGGTGCCTCAACAGTACCTCTGAAATTTCACCGGCTCCTGAGCAGGCTGGGGGTCTGGCAGGGTTTTGACATAGATTGTCAAGATTGTTTCAATTATACACTTGGAGTTATTGAGGCTGAGAGAGGTGAAGCACCTTGCCTAAGGTCATACAGCCAGTGCTTGATCCCAGGTGAGTCATAGCTAGATGATCTCACCAACCTCTCCCACCCCTCTGCATAGGAGATCAGCTAGTTCTGGAGGAGGATTATAATGAGACCTACATTTTAAGTGAGCAAGAAATTCTTGAATTTGCCCGGGAGATTGGTATTGATCCCATCAAGGAACCAGAACTGATGTGGCTGGCGTGGGAGGGCATTGTGGCCCCACTGCCTGGGGAGTGGAAACTATGCCAGGACATGGGGGGTGACAAATATTTTTTCAACTTTGCCAACAGGCAGTCTATGTGGGACCATCCACATGACAAACACTATCAGAACTTGGTGATCCGAGAGTGGGCAAAGCTGTCAGCTCTGGGGTCGTTAAGAAGAAGAAGAAAAAGAAAAAGGAAAAGAAAGATAAGAGGGACAAAAAGACCCCCAAAAGTCCCCTGGCCCTGGGTTCCTCGTTAGCCCCAGTTCATGTTCCTCTTGGGGCCTGGCTCCTTTAAGAGGTCTTGTTAGAAATACCAAAATTGTTAGAAATTGATCATCAGTGCTGTGAAGAAAAGTCAGTACAGAGACAAAAGATCTCTCAGCAAGGCAATCTTTACTTTCTGCAGAAAGGGTGCTCAATCACAGATGGAACAATGGCAAAAGCACACCTGAACAAAGGAAAAGCAGACATATTTATCCCTTACACATTTGGGTTGTCCTTACTGCTGTGTCCTGCATCCATTGGCTGGAGCGGAACCTCACACTCTTAAACTGATACCCGATTTGCTAATAGCCTAAAACTTCCTAAATAGGTAAGTGCAGGGACGAACAAAGAAGTTGCTTACAAAAAGTTTAAGGAAGCCATAACATTTCCAAATAAAGAAGGGGCATAGGCTGTGAGCTGGAACGTGCCTGTGAGCATGTCCAACGGTTACATAGAATAGGGTTTAACAAAGCAAGGAGGCTTGAAGAAAGTTAGTCTTTAAAAGAAACTATTATTTCTAACACTTATGATTTATTCTTTAACAAGAAGGGAAACTTTGAAGAGGAAACATTTTACTTTCTACAATTCCCAATTTATAGTTTCAAACTTGCTTAGCATGTCTTGACTTAGTTGTTTTGATTAACTCCTGGATGTATGGTACAACATAATACCTAAGAAGAAGGATTATACTTACTATAGTTGTTAAGGAGGTAAGAATTGAGGCTATGTGTTTTTTTTCTTTTTCTTCTTTTTCTGGTTGATGAAATGCCAGGGTAAAAGGGATAGCCAATTGAATTAGAGCATAAGTACTGCTCTAATTATTTGGCAGAGTGTCCAGTGACGGTCCTCCATAATACCACCATACATCCAATCAGGGATGAATAAGGGCAGACTGATGGGCCAACTCTTGGAAGTGCCTGACTTCACTGCATGCTGTTAAGTCTCCAAGGAACATGAAATTTTTCCTCTTGTTGGAGATATGAGGTAAAATTGGTCTTGGAAGATGGAGGCTGGATGGCCCTTGGGGGCTGACCCGCAGGGTATTGAAATTCAGGAAATAGCAGAGAAAGAACTTGGCACAATTTTTTATTCCAGGCAGTGGAATCTTGAAAGAGAGCTACCATGCACTCCATGTCCACTTGATTTGGGGACCATCCTAGTGGAAATGGAACAACCTGGGCCTCTGGCCTACCATGCGTACAAGCGTAATAGTTGCTGTTGTTTAAAGTGTGAATGGAATATTTAATCCACTCTAACTAGGCATTTACATCTTTATACCCTGTTTTAATGGCTATGGTTTGCCTTCAGTCTCCTATTTGTACTACTGAGATCTTGGTTTTGCCATTGGGCATGTGGTGAGGCATAGTTTGATTTTGTAAGTTTGAGAAAGGGGCAGTTGTAGGAGGTGGAGAAGGGAGAACAAAGCGCATCTTAAAGAAGCCTATAGGATCCTTTCCAGTGACCTCTTCTCCTAAACCAAAGAAACGCTCTAAAGTGGGGTTAGAGTTGTTAGTGGTAGGAATAGTAATGGATACAGGCACTGGGTTAGGAAAGAAAAGGAAAAGATAGATAGACTAAGCTTTTCTTAGCTTTAATTTGGTAGGGCTTGATCCAGGAACAATGGCCCATGATTCTGATGATAATGGTGCTTGCTTGACTTGGGTGTAATGTGTACATTCCGTTTCCACTGTGCGAACAGCAGTCTCGGTGATTAGCAGCACGAGGTAGGGTCCTTCCCGGTCTGGCTTGAGTTTCCCTTCTTTCCACGCTTTGATGAGAACGTGATCCTCTGGCTGGTGCTGGTTTACCGGAAATTTTAGGGGTGGTGCCTGTGCTAAAAGACTTTTAGTTTTGAGGAAAGTGGAAGATAAACCAAGTATATAATTTCTGAGAAACTGACCTTTTGTTTTAAGTGTGGGGACATCAGCAAAAACATACATTGGGGAAACAACGGTCTCTTCAATAAATAGTGCTGGAAAAACTCAATATCTATATGCAGAAGAATGAAAGTAAAACCCCTATCTCCCACTATAGACAAAAATCAAATCAAAATAAATTAAAGACTTAAATCCATGACCTCAAACTATGAAACTACTACAAGAAAACATTGGGGAAACTCTCCAGGACATTGGTTTAGGCAAAGATTTATTGAGTAATAACTCAAAAGCATGGGTAACCAAAGCAAATATGGACAAATGAGATTACATCAAGTTAAAAAGCTTCTGCACAGCAAAGGAAACAGTCAACAAACTGAAGAGACAACCGTCAGAATGGGAGAGAATATTTACAAAAGATTAATAACCAGAATATATAAGGAGCTCAAACAACTCAACAGGAAAAATATCTAATAATCCCATTAAAAGTGGGCCAAGCATCTGAATAGGCATTTCTCAAAAGAAGACATACAGATGGCAAACAGACATATGAAAAGTTGCTCAGCATCATTGATCATCAGAGAAATATAAATCAAAATACAATGAGATATCATCTCATCCCAGTTAAAATGGCTTTTATCCAAAAGATAGGCAATAACAAATGCTGTCAAGGGTGTGGAGAAAAGGGAACCCTCCATACACTGCTGGTGGGAATGTAAATTAGTACAGCCACTAAGGAGAACAGTTTGGAGCTTCCTCTAAAAACTAAAAATAGAACTACCATAACATCCAGCAATCCCACTGCTAGGTATATATCCAAAAGAAATTAGTATATTGAAGAGATATATGTACACCCATGTTTATTGCAGAACTCTCCACAATAGCCAAAATTTGGAAGCAGCCTAAGTGTCCATCAACAGATGAATGGATAAAGAAAATGTGGTACATAATGACAATGCAGTACTATAAAAAAGAATAAAAAGCCATAAAAAAATGAGATCCTGTCATTTGCAATAACATGGATGGAACTAGAGGACATTACATTAAGTGAAATAAGCCAAACACAGATAGTCAAACTCCACATGTTATCCCTAATTTGTGGGAACTAAAAATTAAGACAATTGAATTCACAGAGATAGAAAGTAGAACGTTGGTTACCAGAGGTATGAAGAGTAGTGGAGTGGGGGCGGGGGAGTGAGGATGGTTAATGGGGACAAAAATATAGTTAGATGGAATAAATAAGATCTGGTATTTGATAGCGCAACAAGGTGCTTACAATCAACAATAATTTACTGTACATTTTAAAATAAACAAAAGAGTATAATTGGAATGTTTGTAACACAAAGAAATGATAAATGCTTGAATTTATTTATTTCTTACCCATTTACCCTAGTGTGATTATTACACATTGCATGCCTGTATCAAAATAGCTCATGTACTACATAAATATATATATCTACTATGTATCCATAAAAATTAAAAATTTTAATTTTAATTTTAAAATAAGAAAAACAAAATCAAAACCCCAAACCAAAAAAAATCAAATAGCCCTCAGAGAGATTACTTGTTACTGCTATTCACTTCTGGGTGAACTGGTTTATCAGATCACCTGGCTCAGAATATGCATTCAACTATTTGTTGAAATAATTAATGAATCATTTATCTGTCCAGATGGATTTAGGCAGAATTAGAGCACTTGGCACAGAAAATAAATTTCAGCATTCACAGGCAGAGCCGCTAAGGTGTGAATGTGTTTCCCAAAAGTTAGAAACTTGTGTTAGAAACTTAATCCTCAATGTAACAGTATTGGGAGGTGGGTTCTAATAAGAGGTGACTGGGTCATGAGGACAGAGCCCTCATGAATGAATCAATGTCATTATCATGGGAATGGGTTTGTTATTGCAAGAGTGGGTTGTTATAAAGTGAGTCCAGCTCCTGGAGCCTTTCTCTGTCTCATTGGCTCATTTGCCCTTCCACTATGTTAGGATACAGCAAGAAGGTCCTCACCAGATGCCAGTGCAATGCTCCCGGACTACCCAGCCTCCAGAACTAAATTTATTTTCTTTATAAATAACCCAGTCTATGGTATTCTGTTATAGCAACAGAAAGCGAACTAAGACAAAGGCTCTCAAAGAAGATGTAAGAGGTATATAGCTAACCTACTTTGTAATTTTGCCTTATCAGGGAATTAAAACAAAAATCCTCACATGAAATGATTCAGTACTTTTCAGATAGAATGTAATTCGCTTGAGTTTGCTTTTTTTAAAAATCAGCAGAAATCAATTTTATGTTCCTTTTGGTAATCATTTAGTATAATATGTGCTGCTTAATTATAATCATGTAGATATACAGATGAGTATTATAGCTAAGACTTATGACATACATTTCCCTCTCAATAGCTGCTAAGAAGACCGCAGCAGCCTTCATAAGCTGTATCTTCCCCTTTACTGAAGAATCACCAGTCACCTACAGTTGCACAGCAAGCATGGAAAAATAACTGAAATTTTGATGTGCCATTTCTCACTTCTTTAAGAACCCTCCTTCAAATTTCTGAATAAAGCTGCTAACTAAGACAAATGAATTTTAAAAGTGAGCCACTTATTTTTATGAATGAATGACAGAGAAGAGAAATAGGATTTGTAAAGTGACTGGAAAGTGATAATTATAGTTAATTAATATTTTTTTCTTCCAAAATTTCAGGTTTGAGACTTAAATACATCTCTACTAAAAGGGAAATGGATAAAAAGGTAAAGTAACAGGGCCCAGTTACCCCTTCTAGTCTCTGCTTGAGGTTGGCAGGGCTTTGGAAATTTGGCGGGACTGAATTTCAACGCAAGAATAATCACCAGGTGACAGATTAATAATAAGAAAGAGGGAAGGTGCACAAATGCAAGGCAGTCTAGAAATGAGAAAACACGGCTCTCAGCTGGACATAGTGGTTCACACCTGTAATCCCAACACTTCTGAGAGGCCAAGGTGGGAGAATAGCTAGAGGCCAGGAATTCAAGACCAGCCTGGGCAACATAGCAAGACCCAGTCTCTACAAAAACATTTAAAAATTAGCAGGACCTGGTGGCGTGCACTTGTAGTCCCAGCTACTCAGGAGACTGAGGAAGGGGGATTGCTTGAGCCTAGGATTTGGAGACAACAGTGAGCTATGATTGCACCACTGCACTCCAGCCTGGGCGACAGAGTGAGACCCTGTCTTGGAAAAAAAAAAACAAAAAAAAAAAACAGCTTTTAAGTGAGCAATATGGCCAAGCAACTTTTCTTCTTGAGGAGCAATAACTCAATTCCTGACCAATGTCTGCCAGATGCTGACTGCCAGGCTGGTTTCGGATACTTTGTATTCTGTCAGATGAGAACACTTGTTTACCTTCCAGGACTGACCTGAGCATGAGGTGAGGTTTCTCCCTGATTTCCACTAATTTATACACACTCAAAACCATAGATTTTTCTAGCATGGATGGGTTTAAATTCTATTGTCTATTTCTGCTATGTTGTTGTCATGGCAGCCTTCCCATTATAAACCTGGGCACTCAGGGAAGGGGTTGCTTACATCTGGAAGGAGAAGTGTATTAAACTGGACAAGTGAGGAATGAGTCTGTACTGGGCAGAGTGGTGTGGGAAGAAGTGGGGGTGGCCAAGGGGCCGGAGGCAGGGAACAGCTGTGAGTATCCTCCCACAGAGAGATGGACATTTTTAGACTTCCTTTCTTCAGAAAGTCCATTTCTCAGCACTACCAAGGCTCTCCACCACTCATCCTATAAAACCCAACTGCCACAGCTCACCCTTGGACCTCCTCCACAAACACCCCTTCCCTTTCCACTACAGCCATTTCTGTTTAGTCCCTCAGAAACCCTCTACTTCAGCCAAACCTATGTGCTCACTGGCCCCCAAACATTGTTTGCCTCTTGCTACAGCCAAGTTTTGGTCCACATTCGACCCAAGTGACTTTCACAGCTTCTCTCTGCCCTTCACTTTCTAAACACAGAGAATAATTCACCCCCTTCAGGAAGCCCAGCTCACCTATTCACAACACATACCACTGTCCCTCACTGGGGACTATGAAGGCACCTGCCATATGAAATTGTGTTATTTACAGACACCCCATGCCACTTTGTCTTCTTAGGCAGGACCAGAAACTGTGCACCAAATCTGAGTTTCCGAGATGTCAATGTGCCTGTCCCTAAGTGTGAAAATACATCTGCCTTCTGAGTATCTATTGCAATACATTCAAGGACAAATAGTGACCACTTTTCAATTAGCCATGACTTTAGAATGCCCACTTCAGGGCTTCTGTCCACTGGATGCCACACTCTTCCCCAAGGCTCACAGGGCTGTATCTTTATCATTCAGGATGACCTTCAAAGAGCACCCCCTTATGAAAGTTTTATCTTGCTTTCAAGCCTAAAGAAATTTCCCAGTCATTTAAACTGATATCACACCGTTTTGTTTTCATTATAACACCCATGATTTCTTATGTACTATTGCATTCTTTCTTTTTCTTTTTCTTTTTTTTTCTTTTTTTTTTTTTTTTGAGGCAGAGTCTTGCTCTGTCTTCCAGGCTGGAGTGCCTTGCTGCTGTCTAGGCTCACTGCAACCTCCACTTCCCTGGTTCAAGCAATTATCCTTTCTCAGCCTCCTGAGTAGCTGGGACTACAGGCGCACGCCATCACACCTGTCTGATTTTTGTATTTTTAGTAGAGACAGGGTTTCACCATATTGGTCAGGCTGGTCTCAAACTCCTGACTTCAGGTGATCCACCTGCCTCGAGCTCCCAAAGTGCTGGGATTACAGGCGTGAGCCACTGCACCCTGCCCATTATTTCTTTATTATCTCTGTTTCTGCACTGGAGTGGAAGACTCATAAAAGTAGCTGTCTGTCCTGCTTACTACTTGTCCCTGGAATAATGCCTGGTACATATTGCATAATCAATAAGTATCTGTTGGCAAACCAGTGAATTCACATTCTAAGAATGCAGTTGTGATTTTTCTTTAATTATTCCACTCCTCATTTACAAATGAAAGAACTACCTAGTAGCATGGGAAGTTTTCTAATTTACTTTAGGAAGGTTCTGCTCTTTTGTCATTGCTGTAATGATGCCAGGGCAGCAGTGTTCTCAGAGATCTTGACACAGGCTTTCTTCCATTCACCCGTTGAAACACTTCCTTGTACAGAGAGTAGCTAATTAATGTACTTCATTGCAAAATCCAGGCAACTTCAAAATGTTTAATAGCCTTGTGGGTTTTACTGGGGAATAAAGGGATATTTAAAAGCTATCACTGAGCATTTTTAAATTCAGTCTCCTCTGTGATCATATGAAGTAGAAATAGTATATTCTCGAATGACAGAAAATGAAACTCTCAAGGGGTTTAAATGCTTGGATGAGGCCCAGTGTGGTGGTTCACACCTGTAATCCCAGGAGTTTGGGAGACTGAGGTGGGAGGATCGCTTGAGTTCAGGAGCTCGAGACCAACCTGGGCAATGTAGTGAGACTCTGTATGAAAAAAGTAATTTTTAAAAATATTTGGCTGTGCACGGCAGCATCCCAGCACTTTGGGAAGCTGAGGTGGGTGGATCACCTGAGGTCAGGAATTCGAGACCAGCCTGTCCAACATGATGAAACTCCGTCTCTACTAAAAATACAAAAATTAGCTAGGTGTGGTCGTAGGCACCTGTAATCCCAGCTCCTCAGGAGGCTGAGGCAGGAGAATTGCTTGAACCCAGGAGGCAGAGGTTGCAGTGAGCCGAAATCACGCCATTGCACTCCAGCCTGGGCAACGAGAGTGGAACTTCATCTCAAAAAAAAAAAAAAAATGGGGAGGCCGAAGCAGGCGGATCACGAGTTCAGGAGATCGAGACCATCCATGTTGGCTAACACGGTGAAACCCCGTCTCTACTAAAAGTACAAAAAATTAGCCGAGTGTGGTGGTGAGAGCCTGTAGTCCCAGCTACTCAGGAGGCTGAGGCAGGAGAATGGCGTGAACCCGGGAGGCAGAGCTTGCAGTAAGCCAAGATCGTGCCACTGCACTCCAGCCTGGGTGACATAGCGAGACTCTGTCTCAAAAAAAAAAAAAAAAAAAAAAAGTTTAAAATTAGCCAGGCATTTGTCATGAACCTGCGGTCCTAGTTCTTGGAGGCTAAGGCAGGAGGATCACTTGAGTCCAGGAGTTTGAGGCTGCAGTGAGCGATAATCATGCCACTGCACACTCCAGCCTATACAACAGAGTGAGACTCCGTCTCAAACAAACAACAAATGTTCAGGTCATATGAGTAGTAAGTGGTCAGAGCTGCATGCAAACCTGGGTCTTTTAATTTCATATCAACCATTCATCCTTTCACATCTCCTAATGCCAGTTTCTAAGAGGCAACATCATCTCATGAAAGCAGGCCTAGACCAGAAGTAGGAAAATCTCTCCTCATTCAAAGGTCAGCTTGCCATTTGCCAGCCATGCTATCCTCAGCAGCTTCTCCTTCTGTAAAGTTGGGATAACAAAAAAGTTTCCCTCCTTGCCAACCTCCTCTGGTGACTGGGATAAGCACACAAGATGATGTACATCAAGACACAACACTCCCAGCAAACAATGGCATCCCAGCAGACTCTTGTGGACTGCCTGCCACGTGATGGCTTTCGCTTCAAGTCTACTGCCGAATCTGCTAAAGCGAGGGAGGAGTCGCAGGTGAGAAACACAATGATGTCATGGGTTTGTTAGCTGAGGATGGTGGTAAGCAAAGAAACCTCTTCTGGAAGAATAAAAATGGAAATAGCAACTAATGCTATTCAAATGGCTTGTTGCCATTTGAAGTGAATATTAGCTTGCCTTGTCTTGGCAAGTCCTAGAGAGATATTTCACTGTGAGCACAGGAGTTAAAGGCAGCATGCTTCAGCTAGCACATTTCAGCTGGCTTAACACAACAAACCCAGAGGAAACCATCCAGTCCCAAAGGGTACTGAGCGCACAGCTCTACATCCCCATGAGGGATAGTTCATACTCACCGCGGCAAGCTGCTGGAGAAGATGCAGGGAATCTGTTCCTTCTCTAGCTGAGGATTCAGATCTGACAGGTCCAATGAACCAGGATCACCCTTTCCTCCTCCCTGATCAAGTTTTTCAGAGAAACTATGAGGGAACAAAAATAAATCCCTGGAATAATCCTTCACAGACTCTTTCTCAAAATTGTAACTAATCTAAAATGAAAACCAATCAGAAAAAAGCTAAAAGTTTTATTCATTTTGGCTGAATTAGAAGAATTTGTGTTATGACCCAGATAAGAGGCTCTTCCATATTTTTTTCTTTTGACTTAAGACACTATTAAAATGAGGTTTTTAAGGCCAGGCACGGTGGCTCATGCCTGTAATCCCAGCACTTTGGGAGGCCGAGGCGGGTGGATCCTGAGATCAGGAGATCGAGACCATCCTGGCTAACATGGTGAAACTCCGCCTCTACTAAAAACATACAAAAAAAGTTAGCCGGGCATGGTGGCGGGCGCTTGTAGTCCCAGCTACTCGGGAGGCTGAGGCAGGAGAATGGAGTGAACCTGGGAGGCGGAGCTTACAATGAGCCAAGATCACACCACTGCACTCCAGCCTGGGCGACAGAGTGAGACTCCGTCTCAAAAAAAATAAACAAAAAATAAATAAATAAATTAGGCTTTTAATATCTTATCCTAAAAAGCCTTGGACGTATCTATAATTTATGTTATGATTTTTGAGAGGTTTCACCTGAAGGGAGTGTGGAGACTATCAGCGCTCTGTCGAGCTCTCCTTGAAAATGCTTTCTATTACTAATAGAACCTCTTTTTCTTATTATTTATACAAGACCTTCTTTGATTTCCTGCTTGTGACACTTTGGAATGAAAAACTGGTGACTGCATTAATTAAAAACAAAAATGAGATGGCTTATTTTTTTCTTTCCAGAAAATCCTGGCCAGAGTCCCTGCAAGCAGACCTCAGTGTGAGCCTGCAGTCTGCGGGGCCAAATGTTCGGGTTTCTGCCATTTGATCTGATACAAGCTTAAGTACTGATTACAGTCATTTTGTTGGGGGTGTGTGTGTGTGTGTGTGTGTGTGTGAGAGAGAGAGAGAATGACAGGGTCTCATTCTGTTGCCCAGTCTGGAATGCAGTGGTGCCATAATGGCTCACCGCAGCTTTGAACTTCCCAGTAAGCAATCCTCCCACCTCAGCCTCCCAAGCACCTCAGCCTCCCAAGCACCTCAGCCTCCCAAGCACCTCAGCCTCCCAAGTAAATGGGACTACAGGCTATGCCACTGGGCCTGGCTATTTTTTCTTTCTTTCTTTTATCTTTTTTTTTTTTTTTGAGAAGGAGTCCCGCTCTGTCACCGGGCTGGAGTGCAGTGGCACCATCTTGGCTCACAGCAGTCTCTGCCTCCTGGGCTCAAGCGATTCTCCTGCCTCAGCCTCCCGGGTAGCTGGAACTACAGGCACATGCCACCACACCCAGCTAATTTTTGTATTTTTAGTAGAGACGGGGTTTCACCATGTTGGCCAGGATGGTCTCAATCTCCTGACCTCGTGATCCACCCGCCTCAGCCTCCCAAAGTGATGGGATTACAGGCATGAGCCACTGTGCCCAGCCACTGTTTTCTTTTTTAATTTTTTTGTAGAGATGAGATCTCACTATGTTGCCCACATTGGTCTCAAACTCCTGGCCCCAAGCGATCCTCCCGCCTCAGTGTCCCAAAGCGCTGGGATTATAGGCGTGAGCCACTGTGCCCAGCAGAACCATTATTAATTGGAGAGTAAGATGAAGCCCAGCAACAGAGGCAGGTGGAGGTGGCAGTTTGATCGGCCATCTCAAAATTCAAAGAGGAAAGGAAACTTGACCTGCCTCCTTGACCTCCTACTTCCTTTCCCTCTCCTCCCCTCCCCTACCCTAATCAAATTGCACGATCAGACCTGAGAAAGAAGAGAGACTTAAAAGAGAACAGGGTGAGGACTTCTGCAGCAGCAAAATGACCAATGAAGAGCTTGTGCCCCACTTTTCACCACATGGAGGAATAGTCCAGGTGCTTGGGAGACAGCTGCAGCTGGATGCAAATCCTGAAACCAGGAGGTCCTGGCCAGGTGCAGTGACTCATGCCTATAATCTCAACACTTTGGGAGGCCAAGGCAAGAGGATCACTTGAGGCCTGGTGTTTGAGAACAGCCTGGGCAACACAGTGAGACCCCATCTCTACAAAAAGTAGAAAAATTTGCTGGGCATGGTGGCATGCTCTGTAGTCTCAGCTATTCAGGAGGCTAAGGTGGGAGGACAGCTCAAGCCCAGGAGTTCAATGCTGCCATGAGCCACAATGGCATCACTGAACTCTAGCCTGGGCAACACAGCGAGATCCTGTCTCTACTTAAATAAATAAATAAAATAAAAGTAAGAAGTCCCATCTCTGTCAGAAAACCACCAACCAGTAAATGATAATACCCATACATGGGAGATGAACATGAGCTTTCAGCTCTATTATCCCACACAAATCCTCCTTCAGTCAGTTCGTTCAGTAGGAGACTTCTGCCGTTGCGAGGATAAGGAAACAGTCAGCTTGTGCAAGAATCCTCTGTATGAGAAAGAAAAGACACAATACCAGAATTTGGATTTTCCATCTGATTCAGATCTCTTTCTTACCTCTCCGACACATTTAACTGAGTAACTATCACAAAGCAAAGGAAAATAAAGAAATACTAGACTTGATCTCCATCCTTAAAGAGCTTCCTGATTTGTCTGGGAATTCAGGGCATCATCTGGCTGTGAGTTACAGCTGTAATATCTCAGTACAATGGCTGGGATGTTATGTAAGGGCAATGAGTTTATGCTTGCATTCTAGGGATAATCAGCTCTCACCTGCTCTCTAGAATGCCCAGCCCAGAGGCGATCAGCAGTACTTAATCAGAAAGGGCCACACACTGGGTGATATGGCTTGGCTCTGTGTCCCCACTGAAATCTCATCTTGAATGTAATCCCCATGTGTTGGGGGAGGGGCCTGGTGGGAGGTGATTGGATCATGGGGGCTGATTTCCCCCTTGCTCTTCTTGTGATAGTGAGTTCTCCTGAAACCTGGTTGTTTGAAATTGTGTGGCACTTTCCCCTTCACTCTCCTGCTCCGCAGTAGTAAGATGTGCTTGCTTCCCCTATTCCTCCCACATGATTGTAAATTTCCTGAGGCCTCCTAGTCATGCTTCCTGTTAAGCCTGAAGAACCGTGAGTCAATTAAACCTCTTTTCTTCATATAAATTACCCAGTCTCAAGTAGTTCTGTATAGCAGTGTGAAAACAGACTAATACACTGGGGCAACAAATATAAGTTCATCTGTTATCCTTATTGCCATCAAAAATTCACATTTTGCGAGTCAATAGGGCAGTTCCTCAAAAAATTAAAATTAAATTACCACGTGACCCAGTCATCCCACTTCTGGATATTTCCCCAAATGAATTGAAAGCAGGGTCACAAAGAGATATTCAAACACCCATGTTCATAGCAGCTCTATTCACAATAAGCCAAAACATAGAGCAACTCAAGTGTTCATCAAAGGATGAGTGCATAAAAACAGGTGGTATATACATGTGAAGGAATTCAGCATTAAAAAGGTAGAAAATTATAACATGTGCCACAATATGAATGAATTTCTTGAATTCAGACAATGAAGATGGTACAACCTAAACCCTGACTTTTGATCCTGGTATTGTTTTTGGTTAAGCTGTTGTTTTTGATGGTAGACATCAGGTCCATTTTTCTCTTAAAACTATTTTGTGTTTAACAGAGTAAAATTATGTTTCTAATCCATCTAAAAGCTGCATGAAATTATTTAGCTCTGGAGGAAGAAGGGGGCTAGAAAAAGCCTCGTCTCACACCGCTTGAGATGAACCTTGAGGACATTATGCCAAGTAAAGTAAGATAATCACAAATGGACAAGTATTGTCTGATTCCACTTAATGAAGTAGTGAAAATCATCAACTTTATAGACAGAAAGTAGAATGATGATTGCCAGGGGTTCGGGGGAGGAGAGAATGGGCAGTTACTGTTTAATGGGGACAGAGATTCCATTTTGCAAGATGAAAAGAGTTCTGAAGATAGATGGTGGTGATGGTTGCACAACAGTATGAATGTATTCAATGCTATTAAACTGTATACTTACAACGATTAAGATGGTACATTTTCCAGCCTGGCCAACAGGACATAACCCCGTCTCTACTAAAAATGCAAAAATTAGCTGGGCATGGTGGTGTGTGCCTGTAGTCCCAGCGACTTGGGAGGCTAAGGCACGAGAATCACTTGAACCCAGGAGGTGGAGGCTGCAGTAAGCCGAGATTGCACCACTGCACTCCAGCCTGGACAACAGCATAAGACTCTGTCTCAAAAAAAAAAAACCAAAAACAAAAAACAAAAAAAAGATGGTAAATTTTGTGTTTCATGTATTTAACCAGAATTTTAAAAATAACAATAAATAGATACATTTATAAAAACTTGTTTTAATGTTTTGCAAATGAACATAACAAATGTCAAAAATGGGTTTTCATTAGTGAAACAAGTAACTTTCAAGTAGCATAATTAATATTAGAAAATGACTTTCATTGGTGAAATAAAATGTAGTCACAGCATGTGGATTCACTAAAATTGTCATTGCTCCCCAGCCTTACGTGAACCGGGCATAGAAGAGCATTCGGCCAGTGCTGGGTACTCCAAGGACAGCACTCAAGGTCTGATCCCTGGGCAGAGCACAGTGTAGTCAGTGATGTTTGTAGAGATGGGGTCTCGTCATGTTGCCCAGGCTGATCTGGAACTTCTGGCCTCAAGCAATCCTCCCGCCTCAGCCTCCTGAGCTAGGATCAATCCATTGTTGAAGAGTACATGGATGTTACTTTGCAGACTGTCAACCTGAATTTGTGTTTGCTTGACATTGCCTAATAATTAGTTTCAGTTTCAGCTTACCCACTTTTTGTCAGCAATATGCAGAAGAGACTGTGCCCTTTTTAGTGTATCATATGAGGAAGCATCTCATGTTGGTTTGTGCCATTACTGGTGCAGTGACTTTCAGCCACTTGGTTAAGGTGGAGTTGGCCATATTTCTCTACTGCAAAATTACTGATTTTCCTTTTGTAATTAATAAGTGTGTTTGAGAAGATTCTTTGAGATGAGGTATATATCTCATTCTTCATTGAACTATAAGGTTTTTTTTAAGTGAAAGAAAATTTATTAAGAAACTAAAGGAATAAAAGAATGGCTACTCCATAGGCAGAGCAGCGTCACTTTAAGGTTTTGACGTCAACTGATTTTTGTCCAAATCAATAATTACTGCAATGATTGAAAAATGATTATTACTAAGTTTATTTTCATTGTCTCAAGGTCTGCTGAACTCTGGATCCAGGCTGTGTCAATAGGGTAGTGTGGTGCCTCCCGTACCTGTCTCAACCTCCTACAGTCCTTTTTATTTATTTTGTTTTTTATAATAGAGACAGGGTCTTACTATGCTGCCCAGAGTGGTTTCGAACTCCTGGGCTCAAGCAATCTTCCTGCCTCAGCCTCCCAAAGTGCTGAGATTACAAGCGTGAGCCACCACACCTGGCCAAGTTCTTTACCATCTTCAGAAGGATTAACTTGCACTTTCAGCAGAAGGATAGACTCCAGGGAGACTATGAGAGATTTAGGGCCCAAGTTGATAATATCAAATACACTGAACTTGACTGTGTTCACCATGTTCTGGGCTCTAGAGAAATGAGAGTGCTAGTGAGGTTGGTGCCATTTTGGGTGTCTTCTGTACCTTGAAGTCCCTCAGAAATCTTGCCCCTGGTCTTCTTGTTCTAAGGACATAACAGGTTCCTTTTTCTCTGGAGATGAAATCTAGATCTTCAATTTTTTGAACCAAATTTGGACTCTTGACCTGGAGCACCAATTTCTTCAGCAAGTTGTTCTCTGGAATCAATCCCAGGGTATAGATTTTTCATAAATGCCTTGATGAGAGTGTGTAACTGACAGGCGCTGTAGGTGGTACAACACTGCCTGGCTTCTCTACTTTGAAACTCCACACCAGGTTGATCTTGCCCATGGCTCTGGCTTCAATCTAAAGTCTCAGGTTCTGGTCTTTTCTGGAATCCATTCCCAGCTCTTTGATTCTGAAACCAAATCTGGATTCTGTACTCTTCTGTACTGATTTCTAAAGCAAGTTTTTGTTTGGTAGCATAACCTGGGTAAGGTTTTTGATTGAAGGTATTGATAAGGATTTTCAATTGACCTTCTGTGAATTTGGTGTGATTGCTCCTGCGATTTGTTGCTACCATCTTGCGTGAAGAGATGTCTTTGGCCATGCTGGAAGAGAGTCCTGGAGGCTGAGCTACTGTCTGGGAGACTGCTTACGGCTCATTTTTAAAAAGAAAGATTGCATATAATACAACATAATTCACAAATCTAAAGCATATGATTTTCTGGGTTTTGACAAATGAAAACACCTGTGCAACTTCAACCTCACCAGAATATGGATGAGAGTGTCTACCCAAAAGCACCAGTATTCTAACAAACAGCTTTGCATTTTTTGAATTGTTCAGTGCCTGTGAGGATTCCTTACTCCAAGTTTATGACAAATATATTCAGAAGGCATAGTCTATAATTAGTGTTTGGGTAAGTATTTTCATCAATTGTCTGATTATTTGCTGTGAATTCAAGTGTGCTGATTTTTATGTAGTTGTTCTGAGGAACATTGTGCCATTTTTCATGTGGAAACCACTTGTAGGATAAACAGAGATTATGAACGCACAGAGTTGGTTGTGATGGGCACGTCTACCTGTGGCTGCCATTTAAGTGGAAGGTGGAATCCGACTCTGGAGCATCGGCAGCCTGAGCTGGTGCTGGGCTCACACTGACCCTGGGAGTGCTCTATGCATGCTTCACCTTATGAGGGGTGCGGCAGGAACAAAAATAGAAAAGTGTGCTCTACTTTCACGTTACCAAAGGACAGAGGATACCACCAAGGAATTAGAAAACTGTTAAGTGAGGATTTATTCTTCTTAATAGCCTTTCAAACAAGGAATTTGAAAACAAGATTCTACTCATCCCACACCAAAATGTAAACAGATATATCATGTTTTATATTCCCAGGATAATTTTGGTTTTACTTAAGCATCACTATGCAATCATGAGCAAAAGAACAAAGCTGGAGGCATTGCACTATCTGATTTCAAACTTTACCACAAAGCTATAGCAAATAAGACAATGTGGTACTGACCAAAAATGGACACACTGACAAATGGAACAGACTAGAAAGCCCAGAAATGAACTCACTCATGCACAGTAAATTAATTTTGACAAATGTGCCAAGAATACACAGTGGGAAAACATAGTATATTCAATAAATGGTATTGGAAAAACTAGATATTCACATGCAGAAGAATGAATCAAACCCTTATCTCACACATATATGAAAATAAACTCAAAATGGATTATAGTCTTAAATGTAAGACTGGAAACTGTAAAACTACTTGAAGAAAACACATGGGGAAAACTACATGACATTGATCTGGGCAATAATTTTTTGTATTAAACCCCAAAGCACTGGCAAGAAAAGATGAATGGCATTACATCAAACTAAAAAGCTTCTGCACAACAAAGGAAACAAGTATCAATATGAAGAGACAACCTACAGATTGAGAAAAAATATTTGCAAGTCATACATTTGATAGTGGGTTAATATCCAAAATACATAAGGAACTCAAACAACCCAATAGCAAAAAAATTTAAAAGTCAATTAAAAATTTGGTAAGGGACCTGAATAGACCTTTATCACAAGAATACCTACAAATGACCAATCAATATACGAAAAAAATGCTTAACATTGCTAATCATTAGGAAAATGCAAATTAAACCCACAATGAGATACAATCTTACACCTGTCAGAATGGCTACGATCAAAAAGACAAATGATAACAAGTGTTGGTGAGGAAGTACAGAAAAAGGAATCCTTGTATACTGCTGGTGGGAATGTAAATTAGTACAGACGTTATGGAAAACCGTATGGCAGTTCCTCAAAAAACTGAAAATAGATTTACCATATGATCTAGCAATCCCTCTTTTCTTTTGGTTATTTACCCAAAATATTTGAAATCAATTTGTTGAAAAGATGTCTGCCCCCTCATATTCATTGCAGAACTGTTCACAATAGCCAAGTTATGAAATCAGCCTAAGTGTTAATCATCAGATGAGTGAATGAAGAAATGTGGTATACATACACAATGGAATACCACTCAGTCTTAGAAAAGAAGAATATTCTGTCATTTGCAGCAACATAGATGGAAATGTAGAACATTATGCTAAGTGAAATAAGCCAGGCACAGAAAGACAAATACCACATGATCTCACTTACATGTGGAATCTAAAAAAGTCAAACTGATAGAAGCACAAATTAGAATGGTGGTTACAGAGTCTGCCAGTGGTGGAAATGGAGAGATGATGGTCAAAGGTTACAAAATTTCAGTTAGATAGGAGGAATAAGATTTTTTTGAGATCTACTGCACAGCATGGTAAATTTAGTTAAAAATGGTGTATTGTACATTTCAAAATTGCTAATATATTTCAAATGTTCTCATCACAAAATAAATAAGTATTTGAGTTGATGGGTATATGTTAATTAGCTTGATTTAATTATTCCACATTGTATTTTAAATCATAACATCCCTTTTACCTCATGTATATACAAATATAAATTGTCAATTTATAATTTTTAAAATATGTGTTTCCAAATGAAGAAAAACTAAGATATTTTGTTGCCTACTCAGACCTACTCTTCCTCAAGCAATTTCTTCAGACAGAAGGAAATGATACCAGAAAGGAACTTGAAAAATCATGAGTGAAAAAAGAACAATAAAAAGGGTAAAAATATGCAACTCAAATGATGTAACATTTCTGAGACTAGGATTTAACAGGCATCACAATGTCTGCTTTCAGTCTCTTAAAACATTGAGACCTCTATGTTGTGAAGAAGTCCAGCCTAGCTTACTAGAGGAGGAGAGGCCTCTGTGGAAGAGGCATGTCAGATAATAGCTAGTACCAACTCCAGCATGTAAATAGGGTTGTTTGGGGCCTTTTAGTTTCAGTCAAGCTGTAAGATATCTGTAATTGTATGAGTAATCTCGTGTAAGACCAGTTGGAAAACCACCCAGACTGCCAATCTACAGAATTGTTTGTTTTTTTAAAGCCTATTTCAAAAAATTCTTAAGAAAATAAAGATGAGCAACAGATTTTGAGAAAATATTTCCAAAATACGTATCTAATAAAGGACTTGTACCAAGAATATGGGAAGGACTCTTACAATTCAATAAGAAGAAAACAATCACACCAAATAAATAAATGGAAAATATATTTCTATCAATACTTCATTGAAGAAGGTATATAAAAGGCCGATGAGTGTAAGGAAGATGGCCACAAATTGTTAGTCACCATGGAAATGGATTTCTACTTAGATATTAAATGAAATCAACTATTGATGTTTGCAAAAAGGGATAGGCATCTCCAAAAAATGCAGAATCAAAGAAGCTAGACACAGAGAGTACATAGTGCATGATTTGAATTATATGAAGTTTTAAAATAGATGAAACTATTATATGATAGTGGAAACAAGAACCGTGTTTTTCTCTTGGGGCAAAAGGCAGTAATTGAGGAAAGAAAGAAGAGAGCTTTTGGAGTTTTAGAAATGTTCTATATCTTAATTAAAGTAGTGGCTACACATATGTATAAATTTTTCAAATTAATCAAACTTTAAACTTATAAACTGTGCTTTTTATTAAATATAAATTATGTCCCAAGAAAGATAAATAGAAAAAATAAATGCTAAACACAAGCTGACATTTTCATACAAATTATAAAGATACATAGTTTTAATCTCGACATAAAAGTCCTTACAAAAAATAAACAATAAAAAATTATATGTTCTTCAGAAACATAATCTTACAAAACAAAGTGTTACAGTCATCTGAGTTGTGAGTGTATTTATGTGAAAATTTTTTCTAACTGTTGAGAAATTCTTAGCTCCAATGGGAAGAACAGTACAGAGATAGTTATGAGCTGACAACAAAAATATTCTCCAACTCTTTATTGTTCAAATAACCCATTTCTTGTTTGATAACTTTAAGGAAACTTTTAGAAAAATATTGGAGTTTTTTCAGAGGCTAACCTTTATATTGGTAATGAATTGTGGTCTATTTTCAAGAAAACTAATTGTGCCTTCATATTCTTTATTTCCATGATGTTTAGAAAGAAATCCCAATGCAGGAGCACATGACAAATTTCAGTGTTGTCATGAATACATTCCATTTGCTGAAAATTTCTCTAAAGTAAAATAAGAATTTTTCTTGTAATAAAATTTTAATCCTATTCAATTACAAATTGCAATGTAGCATATATTTCCATCACAAGGCATAATAATTTAGATCATTTATAATATATTATATTAATAAAATCCATTCCTAGTTAAATACAAATTTATATGATGTTAAAAACTGGTAAGAAGCCAGCCAAGGAGTCTCAGTGGGTTATCGAAGTGATACACAGAGAACAGGATGATACTATAGTTGTGAAGTCTTGTTTTAAAAGTGTGTTTGTCCAGGGTCACTATAGTCAATAATAATTTAATTTTACATTTAAAAATAACTAAAAGAGTATAAATGGATGATTAGTAACACAAAGGATAAGTGCTTGAGGTAATGGATATTCCATTTATTTTGAGGGGATTATTACACATTGTATGTCTGTATCAAAATATCTCATGTATCCCATAAGTATTTACAGATACTGCATACCCACAGAAATTAAAAATTAAAAAAAAAAAAGTGTCTGTCAAGTGCACCCAGCTCTCCTGAAGGAGGGCAAGCCAGGAACAAAGATAAGTGGATTTTACCAGAAAGATGCTACTGGGGATGAGTGCCAAAGTGTTATCAGCAGACTGTGGAGATTAAAATCCAGGCCAAGAGAGATAGCAGACATAGAATGGAGGTTTTGGCACTGCCAGTCCGTCACACACAGCCTACCCATATACACTCTGCCTACCCTCTCCACCCCACCACCACTTGATGCTGGTGACATGTTGTCTTCCAAGCATGGCAGGAAACCAGTTCAATAGGTCTTTACAATTTGACAAGCAACCCACACCTAGGAGGCACTGTTTTTGCTCATTATGCCACTGCCAGCCAATAACTAATTTCCTACTTGCAATGGTTCTCAAATTTGGCATGCATCACTATCACTTGGAAGGTTTGTGAAATCACAGATTGCTGGGCCCTATCCCAGGAGTTTCTAATTCCGTAGGTAGGGTACAAGAATTTGCATTTATAACAAGATGCTGTATTGCTACTGGTCCAGGGACCACAGTTTGAGAACTAATGTCCTATTTCATCCTTCTGACCCTCATTTTAATTCTTTTTCACTAAGTGTAAATTAGTTTTTCCGGAACATTAACAGTAATGGAAATGAAGCTGAGGAACTAATTAGCTGTTTTACATAGAAGAACAAGGCAGGGTATAAGCAAATCTGTATCGCAGATCGTATCAGTCTTAAATGAGGTGCTTACTATAATCATGCTGCTTATAGGGGACAGAAAGAATGGAGACATGAGAGAAGAAAGGGAAAGTTTATTTATTTTTGCCTACTTTGCACCAACTGGCTCTGAGAGCCATGAGCAGAAGTGGCTTCAGTGCTAGTTAGTGGTAATTGTGATAGGACATTTTCAGAGCTGGGGATAGAATTCTCTAGGGCTGCCTAAAACCCCTGTCATCCATTAACGCTACAAGTAAAGAGCTGCCACAGAATTTCTCTGCCCATTTGGGCTTAAGCTAGAAAGTGATAAGTTCATTTCCTGGCCTACTGGTCACTCCAATGGGGATAAATGAACAGATAATTAATTCTTCAGAGAGTAGATTTTCTTCCATTGTTAGTTCAACTTCAAAATGTTTTCAGTGAAACTAACATGCCTGTGGGAAATTATAATAGCTTGCTTTAATTATATTACTAATGTGCTAAGTAATTAGTGTAGAAAAGTAGTTATCAGGCATTTCCTATTATGAAATGCCTTGGTGAGTTGAATCTTTGAACTCAGGGCAGGGCTAGGCAAGGGAGTTACAATATAAAATGTCACTTAACAGTATAGTGACGTAGTATTTATTGGGGAAGAAAGAAAATGAGGTGAGACCATAAGATGTTAAAAAACTGGAGGACGATATTAGGTGTAGGTGATACGTGACAACAGAGGAATAAATAAGTAACTTCTAGGAACCAGTTTTAGATACGATGGAGAAAACACATTCCACCCTGTCTCTACCACTGAATGCAGCTATGAAATAGAATATATATTGAGCAGCTATTATCAGACTCTGAAAAGTTAATAGTAGCAAGATTGGAAAGAAGATCAGAATCCGAAGCCCCACCAAATCAGTGGTGAGTTTACCAGTTTTCAGTCTTCTTGTCCTCATGTGTGTTGCTCCAGGACATAGGTACAGTCACAAAAGTAAGCAACAGAGAAGAGTAACTAAGGCTCTATGTTTCTGGCTACAGAACCTAAAAGAAGAGCCTCAAGGAAACAAGATGTACTGAGGAGATCGTAATGGTGAAGGACCTTAAGAAAGAAACTCCATTATGTTAAATAATCCCAAAGTTTACTCCAAAACTACACATGATTGGATCTGGCACTAATCAATATAACAAAGACATTGAAAATTGAACTAACAGAAAGATTTCTGGCCAGAACCCACACTACAACGGGATGATACACAAATGGAACAGATCTGAACAGCTCTTTAAAAATTTTGAAGACTGAGCTGATGGGAAACCACTTCAGATGGGATAAAACTTTTGGCCCAAATTTAACCAGGTCAATTTCTTCCTAAAATAAATATATCAACATTCTCCAAATGATTTTACTTCAAGCCTCAAAACATGATACCTCAGTCCAATAGTACTCAGCAAATGGACACAACAGATACAAACACTGAGATGGCACAGATGTTGGAATTATCTGACACCTACTTGAAATCAGCTATTTAAAAATGTTCTAACAAGCAATTGCAGACACACTAAAATTAAAAGAAAAATGGTCTCAGCAATGATATGAAAAGAAAACCAAATGAAAATATAGAACTAAAAAATACAATAACTGAAATATAAAACTCATTGAAAGAGCTCAAAAGCATAATTGAGATGACATTAAATGGTGAGTGAAACTGAAAATAGATCAGTAGAAATTATCCAATTTGGAAATCAGAAAAAAAAAGCATTTAAAGCAAATGAACAGAGCCTCAGACCTGGAGGAAAGTAATAAAGGTATAACATTCTTGTCATCAGAGTCTCAGGACAGCAGAAAACAGTGCTAAAAAGTACATTTCAAGAGATAATGGCTGAAAAATTCCCAAGTTTGGGAAACTACATAAACCTACAGATTCAGGAAGATGAGTGAATCTCAAATGGGATAAACTCAAAGAAATTTCATGCTTAGACCAATCATAATCAAATTACTGTAAACTAGAGGACAAAGAAAAAATACTTGAAATCAACCAGAAAATAGGCACATGACCTATAAGGGAAGAACAATTTGTATTTTTTGTTTTTTTCAACTTCTAGTTTTTGGGGTTACATGTGCATGTTTGTTACATGGGTAAATTGTGTGTCAGCGAGATTGGCTGTATGAATGATCCCATCACCCAAATAATGAGCATAGTACCTGATACGTAGTTCTTCAACCCTCACCCCTTCCCATCCTACCTACTCTAGTAGTTCCCAGTATCTGTTGTTCCCATCTTTATGTCCATGTATACTCATTTTTTAGCTCCCCTTATAAGTGAGAACATGTGGTAGTTGGTTTTCTGTTCTTGCATCAATTCACTTAGAATAATGGCCTCCTGTAGATTTCTAACCAGAAACTACAAAAGGAAATGGCATAATATTTTTCAATTACTGAAAGAAAAAAACTTTTGGGGCCAGCCATGGTGGTTCACATCTGTAATCTCAGAGCCTTGGGAGGCCAAGGCAGGAGGATCACATGAGCCCAGGAGTTTGAGACTAGCCTGGGCAACATAGTGAGACTCTGTCTCTACAAAAAATTTTTAAAATTAGCCAAATGGGGTGGCATATGCTTGTAGTCCCAGCTACTTAGGAGACTGAGGTGGAAGAATCACTGGAGACCGAGAGGCCAAGGCTGCAGTTAAATCCTGCAGCAAAAATCCTAAAAGTATATACGCATGTTTGTGCCACTGCACTCCAGCCTGGCTGATAGAGCAAGACCCTGTCTCAAAACAAAAACAAGCAAACAAACAAACAAAAAGAAAAAGAAAATAACTGTCAACTTGATTTTTTTTTTTTTTTGGAGACAGAGTCTCTCTCTGTCTCCCAGGCTGGAATGCAGTAGTGCGATGTCAGCTCATTGCAAGCTCTGCCTCCCGGGTTCATGCCATTCTCCTCCCTCAGCCTCCCGAGCAGCTGGGACTACAGGTGCCCGCCACCTTGCTCGGCTCATTTTTTTCTTTTGTATTTTTAGTAGAGACAGGGTTTCAGTGTGCTAGCCAGGATGGTCTCGATCTCCTGACCTCGTGATCCGCCCGCCTCGGCCTCCCAAAGTGCTGGGATTACAGGAGTGAGCCACCGTGCCTGACCATAAACTTGAAATTTTACATATATCAAAACAATCTTTAAAAATTGAAGGTTGACAGTGTTACTGATGAAGGAAAACTAAGAATATTTTGCTAGCAGATGTGCTGTAGAGGAACTGCTAAAGGAAGTTCTTCAGACAGAAAGAAAATGATACCAAAAGAAAATGGTACATCAGGGATAATAAGAAAGAGAAATAGCAAATATCTTGGTAAATATAATAGGCTATTCTTATCCTCTTGAATTCTTTAAAATACATTTGATAGTTAAAAGAAAAATAATAACATTAAATAAATGTTTCAATGTATATAAATGTAACCTAAAAGACAGCAATAACATATAGTGGGGAGGGTAAAGTGACACATATGGTTGCGGGTTTTCTACATTCCACTTAAGTGATAAAACATTGATTCTAATTAACCTGTGAAAAGTAAAATGTGTTCATTATAATTTTCAAAGTAACACTAAACAAATCTATTCCAAGAGATATAACAAAAACGTGCTTGGTAAATTAAAAGATAATACAAAAAAAATCAAAATAATCCAAGAAGGCAGAAAATGGGGAAACATAAAAAAGCAAAACAGAGGGGAAATCAAACAAATAATAATATGGCATAGCTAAATCCAAACACATCAATAATCAGGTTAAATAGAAATGGCCTAAATTCAGCAGTTAAAAGACAGAGATTGCCAGGACAAATCCTACATGATTCTATTTTATGAGGCATCTAAAGTAGTCAAACTCTTGGAAACAGAATGTATAATAAATAGTCTTTACTGGAGGCTGGAAGGAAATGGAAAAGGGGAGTTGTTGTTCGATAAGTACAGAATTCCAGTTTTGCAAGATGAATAAGTTCTAAAGATCTGTTGCACAACAATGTGCATACAGTTAACATTAGTATATTATAGACTTAAAATAGTTAAGATGACAAATTTTATATTTGCAAATAAATATATGGCAAAAATTTATATTATGTGTTTTTAACTTAATAAAAAAGACAGATTTTCAGATTCGTTAAACAAATAAACATGATCGCACTATATATAGTTTACAAGAAATAAATTTCAAATATGCTCATATAGATAAGGTTACAAGTAAAGAATGAAAAATGAGATAGTATGCAAATACTAAATTGCACTTTGGTGAATATACTAGTATCAGACAAAGCACACTTCAGAGCAAAAAAAAATTAGCAAGGATAAAGAAGAACATTACATAATAATAAAATTGTCAATTCACCAAGAAGATGCAAAAATCCTAAAAGTATATACACATATGCCTAAATAAAGAGCTCCAAAATACTTGGAACAAAAAAAGGGCAGAATTAAAAGGAGAAATTCACACATATAATTGGGGACTTCAACACTCCTATGTTAGTAATGGGTTTAACTAAGAAAAAGAAAAAAGCAAGTATACAAAAGAACTGAACAACACCAAAAACTAAATAGATACAAACAACATTTACAGAATGCTTTACAAGACAACAGCAGAATATACATTATTTTCAAGTACACATAGAATATTTACCAAGGTAGATATGACACAGTTGTTGGCATTATCAGACAGATTATTTAAAATAACTATCACTAATATGTTAAAGCCTGTAATAGAAAAGTAAATAACATGCAAGGTGAGTAATGATCTTAGAACATTTATTAGGAAATGCTCTAAGAGAAAGTTTTTTTTTAAGCTAGAAATAAAAAAGCCACTGTAAAAAAAAAAAATAAAGAATGCCTCTGATGGGCTCATCAGCAGAGTTGGTACAAGTGAGAAATCAGTGAGCTTGAAGATAGGTCAGTAAAAACTTCCTCAACTAAAATGCACAGAGAAAAATATAATTTAAAAATAAGAAAAGGTTAGAAGATCCTAAAATGGAATGCAGAATGTAATAAAAGTATTAAAAAAAAATCTTCGCTGGGCTAAAAAGTTGCTGATTTAAGTAACTTTGCTATGAATGGAGCCTGTAAGCCTAAAGGCTAAAGAAATTGTACGTAAGCACTGTATTCTAATTGATAGTTATTTCTCACAGGGGTATGTTTTAACAATTCTGATGCCACGATACATGTATACAGGGATTGAAATTTGCATAAATAATTGGCAGATGGGAGCTAGGTTTCACACTGTTGGAGCTGGGGATTACTGGTAATAATGGGAAGGAGGCTAGAATGATAGAGTTGTAGACATCAGTATGAACTGATGTTTGGCTTAATATAGATAGTACAGGACTTATTAAGAAGTTATTTTTAGGCAGATAGAAAGGGTAACAGTTCTCAGTGGAATTTTCCTTTAATGAAAGCAGCCCTAAACCATTTCTTTTCTAACAGAAAGCAGACTGATAGATATGCAAACTAGGGGCTTTCATATGTAAATGCAAGCAACTGTACCTGGAAGCCAGGTACCTTCGATATGGCATTTCCCACCCTCTTTTCTTTGTCACCATGTGTGCCAGTGTCTTGGCGACCTCCAGGTAAAAACGTGTGCAGATATTGTGTCCGGAATGGTGGGTTCTTGGTCTCACTGACTTCAAGAATGAAGCCGCGGACCCTTGCGGTGAGTGTTACAGTTCTTAAAGGTGGCGTGTCCGGAGTTTGTTCCTTCTGATATTAGGATGTGTTAAGAGTTTCTTCCTTTTGGTGAGTTCGTGGTCTTGCTGGCTCAGGAGTGAAGCTGCGGACTTTCGTGGTGAGTGTTACAGCTCTTAAGTCAGCGTGTCTGGAGTTGTTCCTTCCTCCCGGTGGGTTCGTGGTCTTGCTGGCTTCAGGAGTGAAGCTGCAGACCTTCGCAGTGAGTGTTACAGCTCATAAAGGCAGTGTGGATCCAAAGAGTGAGCAGCAGCAAGATTTATTGCAAAGAGTGAAAGAACAAAGCTTCCACGGTGTGGAAGGGGACCCGAGTTGCCACTGCTGGCTCCCCGCAGCCTGCTTTTATTCTCTTATCTGGCCCCACCCACATCCTGCTGATTGGTAGAGCCCAGTAGTCTGTTTTGACAGGGCGCTGATTAGTGCCTTTACAATCTCTGAGCTAGACACAAAGGTTCTCCACCTCCCCACCAGATTAGCTAGATACAGAGTGTGGACACAAAGGTTCTCCAAGTCCCCACCAGAGTAGCTAGATACAGAGTGTTTACTGGTGCATTCACAAACCCTGAGCTAGATACAGGGTGCTGATTGGTGTGTTTACAAACCTTGAGCTAGATACAGAGTGCAGATTGGTGTATTTACAATCCCTGAGCTAGACATAAATGTTCTCCAAGGCCCCACCAGAGTAGCTAGATACAGAGTGTCCATTGGTGCTTTCACAAACCCTGAGCTAGACACAGGGTGCTGATTGGTGTGTTTACAAACCTTGAGCTAGATAGAGTGCCGATTGGTGTATTTACAATCCCTCAGCTAGACATAAAGGTTCTCCGCCTCCCCACCAGACTCAGGAGCCCAGCTGGCTTCACCCAGTGGATCCGGCACCAGGGCTGCAGGTGGAGCTGCCTGCCAGTCCCACGCCCTGCGCCCACACTCCTCAGCCCTTGGGTGGTCGATGGGACTGGGCGCCGCGGAGCAAGGGACGGCGCTCGTCGGGCAGGCTCCGGCCGCACTGGAGCCCAAGGAGAGTGGGGAGGCTCAGGCATGCCAGGCTGCAGGTCCCGAGCCCTGCCCAGCTGGGAGGCAGCTGAGGCCCTGCGAGAAATCAAGCGCAGTGTGGGTGGGCCGGCACTGCTGGGGGACCCAGTACACCCTCTGCAGCCGTGGGCCCAGGTGCTAAGCCCCTCATTGCCCGGGCCACAGGGCCGGCAGGCCGCTCCGAGTGCGGCCTGCCAAGCCCACGCCCACCCGGAACTCCAGCTGGCCCACAAGCGCTGTGCGCAGCCCCAGTTCCCGCTCACGCCTCTCCCTCCACACCTCCCTGCAAGCTGAGGGAGCCAGCTCCGGCCTTGGCCAGCCCAAAAAGGGGCTCCCACAGTGCAGTGGGCTGAAGGGCTCCTCAAGCGCCGCCAAAGTGGGAGCCCAGGCAGAGGAGGCCCCGAGAGCGAGCGAGGGCTGTGAGGGCTGCCAGCACACTGTCACCTCTCAATATCATGGCAACCTTTAGGTATAAGGCACATCGGCACAATAAAAGACCCTAGTCTTTTATTGTGGGAGGGTCCGTGTTTCGCAGGCTATGTAAATGGCACACCTGGTCAAACCAATCCCCTGGGCCCTATGTCAATCAATCACTGCGTCCTCAGGCCTCTGTACAAAATCAATTGTGTTCTGCCACAAACCAGAGATCCTCTCTTGGGCAACCCACTTTATGAGCATGAGAAAGCTTTTCCTCTCTTTCTTCCACTTTTTTATTAAACTTTCCACTCCTAAACCCACTCCTTGTGTGTGTCCGTGTCTTGAACTCTTTCTCAACTGAGACAAAGAACCAGGGTATATACCCTGGACAATGGAGCCATTTCATAGATACATATAATTACATATAGAAATGTTTACAGATAAGTGCATATACACAGGTTATTAGACACACATATATTTCCTTAATCTGACAGCTGAGAAGGCCTAGAAGCAATGACAACCCAGCAGGAATGAACAGACCTAGCACCCAGATCATAGGTTTCTGACACTGTTCACCAATAGAAGGAATCAGAACTCTTTGGAGAAAGGGCAGATTGTAAGACTGCTACAGGAAATACACAAAATAAGCATGGAGCATCTTGTAAGTCTGGAAAAAGGCAGTGTTTCTTTTTGTTTTTGTTTTTGTTTTTTAAAAAAAAAAAGCAAATAATGGAATTATGGCAAAGAGAAGCAGTCAACAGAAACAGCTGCCAAAAACCAATGCTGGAAAGATTTGATCAATAAAATAAATAAAATAGCATTAGATAATAACATAAACTACAAAATAAATATATACAACCTCATACTGATATAAATAGATAATTGAAGAAATAAATAAATGGAAGTGTTATAGGAGTTATTAAGAAATTATTTTAGGCAGATAGACAGGAAAAGGAGTCCTTGGGAAGTTTTTGTTTCTTTTAAAGCAGCTCCAGAAACTTTTCTAGCAGGAAAGCCCCAGCTCTTAGAGCCAGGATGGCAACCTTTAATATGCAAATGCAAGCCATTAGAAACTGGGTCCACCCAAACATAGTGATTTCTGCCTTCTTCTTCTTGCCCTTGCCCAACATGTACCTGGGAACACGTATCCCCACGTGTGTAGAACATCATGGCTCCCTGCATTTGCATATCAAAAAGCTAGGGTGGGAAGGCCAGTTTTTTTTTTTTTTTTTGTGAGCTGCGTGTATGACATGCCTGGTCAAACCAATCCCCTGAGCCCTATGAAAATCAGACACCACCTCCTCCAGCCTACTCATATAAGCAGCCACTTTCCAACTGCACATGGGGTTTCCTCTCTTGGAGCACCCCCCACCCATCTCTGTATGGAGGAGCTTCTTCCTTCTTACTTGCCTGTTAAACTCTCTGCTCCTTAAAACCACTCCACGTGTGTCTGTGTCATTTTATCCAATTCGAGTGGAGACAAGAGCCCTGGTGTTCCTTCACTCATTGGAGCCCTATCAGAAGAGAACAGACAAATCTTCGATATAGAATTCCAAATAATTTAAGTAGATACTTCACCTTCAAGAACGTAATTCCCTACTCTTTAAGTATGGGCTATGTGTAGTGACTTTCCTTCAGAGTATAGCAGGGAGTTGGGGAGAGTAACTTTACAGTAGAAAAACCTGTCAAATCCTATCATAGCCAGGTGACAAAGGTCACACCGACAATTATATATAATATTTACCCTAACAATGATAGTATATATCTTTGATATGATGTAATTGGCACTTTATCTATGTGGTTTTCCTTTCAAAAATCTATATTCCCAGTCTAGTAATAAGAAAAGAATCAGACAAATCCCAATTGAGTGGCAAAGTACCTTTCCAGTGCTTCTTCAAACTTTCAAAGTCATCAGAAATAAATAGTCTGTTGTAGGAAAATCCTAAAGAGACATTATGAGTAAATATAACATGGCATCCTAGATGAGCTCCTAGAACAGAACATTAGGCAAAAACTAAAAACAATCTAAATAAAGTATGGACTTTCTTTAAAAATAATGTATTAATATTGGTTTATTTGTAGCAAATATGCCATGATAATATAAGATGTTAATAGTAGGCAAACTGGGTATAGGGTATGTGGAAACTATATTAGCTTCATAAATATTTCTGTAATCTAAAACTATTTTAAAATAAAAATATTGTGTAAAGAACTTCTAATAAAGAAATTTCTAGGTCCAGATGGTTTTAATGGTAAGTCTACCAAAAATTCAAAGGAGAAATAACACTAATTTTATAAATCTATTCTAGAAAATAGAAGAGAAAGAGACAATTTCTTACTCACTGTATGAGTTCAATATCACCCTGCTTCAAACTAGACAAAGACATCACGAAAAAAATAACTACACATAAATATCCTTCATGGACAGAGATTTTAAAAAACCCAACAAAATATTAGCAAACTCAATCTAGAAAAAATATCAAAAGAATAATAAAATACCACTTATGGGACTTATCCAAGGAACTCAAGGATGGTTTAATTTTTAAAAACCAGTAAATATAACGCATAATATTACTAATCAAAAGAAAAAGCACATCACAATACCAATTGATGCAGAACAGACATATGACAAAATTAACATCTATTCATGGTGAAAATTTCCCAGAAATCTTCAATGTAATAAGGGCATTTACAAAAAAAGTTATGATGTACTTAAATGGTAAAAGGGTGAATGCTTTCCCCCTAAAAGTCGGTAGCAAATCAAAGATGTCCCCCTTCACCATCCCAATTTAGCACCATACTACAAGTCCCAGCCAGTAAAATAAGGTGGGTGCAGCGCACTAGCATGGCACATGTATACATATGTAACTTACCTGCACATTGCGCACATGTACCATAAAACCTAAAGTATAATAATAATAATAATAATAATAATAAAAAGATAAAAAAAAAAAAAAAATAAGGTAAGATAAAAAAGTAAAAGACACACAGACTGTAAAGGGAGAAACAAGACTGTACCTACCGACAGATGACATGATTATCGTCATAGAAAAACCCAAGGAAACTCTAGAAGGCTTCTTAGATCTAATAAGTGAATTCAGTAAGTTGCAAGATACAAAGTGAACACACAAACATCAATCATATTTCTATACGCTAGCAATGTAAATAGAAATAGAAATTTTAAAACAATATTTAAAATATCTCAAAAATGTAAATAGCTAGGTGTAAATATAACAAAATATGTACAGGTGTGGTGTGCTGAAAACCACAAATTAATGAGGAACAAGATCAAAAAAGACCTAAATAAATACTGTATCCGTAGACTATATAATCAATATTGTAAAGGTATAAATTCTTCCCAGATTGATTTAAATTTTAACTCAATTTCAATGAAAATCTCAGCAAGATTTATTATAGATATAGGAAAATTGATTCTACTATATATGGAAATGCAAAAGATTAGAATATCTTCAATAATTTTGACAAAGGAGATAAAAATGGAAGAAGGTAAAGCAGTGGAAGGTGAATATAAGTGGCATCATATTAGAGCTATAGTGAAGAGCCATAATAAAAGACTTACAAAACCACACAGAGAAGACAAAACATTGCTATGAAAATTTGAATCCTATTATATGCTTGCTCTCCAGGGATCCTAGACCTAAACAAACAAATCTTTCTCAGATATAGAAGAAATAATTATTGAAACCTACCAAGTGGAAACTGAAAAAGATTTTTAAATTTCCACCATGCATAACAGGAAACAGGAACTAGAAAGAGCAAGAAAAGTAGGGCAAAACTGCAAGAAGGCCATTTGAAGATTTTGTTTTATAAACTAATATCTAAGGTTATAAACAAGAAAAATAAAAATGTAGAGAAGACTTCTGTATTCTACTTCAGGAGACTTTCAAACAATATTCTGAAGCAGACCCAAAGCTATTGTAAAAGGAGCCCTGTCCTCTCTTTGGGTAATAGATGGGCTAAAATCTGAAATAGAAAATTTGGTTAAAAATTGCTTGGAAAATTGTAGTTATGGGGGAGTCTCCAATATTTGGCTGAGTGATTTCAAGTGGACTTACAACAATTGATATGCTAAAGGCCAAGACAAACTTACGGACCTTCAGGTAAAACAACAGGTCCCTAAAATAGAAACTGAATTGAAGGGCCTTCCATAATCTAAGAATTAGGGAATTATTACTGAGGATATGTACAGCTATTGCAAGCAAAAAAGCCACTGGCAGAGCCAATGTCCCATATTATTGAAAATCAAAATGAAACAAAACTAATCACCCCTTTCACTAGTCTATGCAATATGCCCGATTTGCCCGTAAGGGCCAAATGGATGAGATTGTAGTTCTTTTCAAGATTTCCAAGTAACTAATACAATAGCTATGTGGTTATACTTTACTTTACTTTCTGTGGGCAGCAAGCCACCCAGGTGCCGAGGCAAGAGACCGAGTGCACGAGCTGTTCCAGTATAATAAAATATATAAAATAAGAATAGTTATACTAGATATAGATCTTAAATATGATTATATATGAATATCATTAATCATTAGTTTGTAGCAATTGCTCTTTATTCCAATATTATAATAATCCTCGTTCCACAATCATAACCTAGGAAAAACCAGGCCATACAGAGATAGGAGCTGAGGGGACATAGTGAGAAGTGACCAGAAGACAAGAGTGTGAGCCTTCTGTTATGCCCGGACAGAGCCACCAGAGGGCTCCTTGGTCTAGCGGTAATGCCAGCATCTGGGAAGACGCACGTTGCCAAGCGGACCGTGGTCTAGTGGTAGCGTCAGTATCAAGGAAAAACACCCACTACTTAGCAGACCGAGAAAGGGAGTCTCCCTTTCCCCAGGGGAGTTTAGAGAAGACTCTACTCCTCCACCTCTTATGGAGGACCTGACATCAGTCAGGCCCACCCACAGTTATCCAGAGGTCTAACCATCTCCCTGTGATGCTGTGCTTCAGTGGTCATGCTCCTAGTCCGCCTTCATGTTCCATCCTGTACACCTGGCTCTGCCTTTTAGATAGTAGTAGCAAATTAGTGAAAGTACTGGAAGTCTCTAATAAGCAGAAATAATGGCATAAGCTGTCTCTCTCTCTCTCCTCTCTCTCAATGCTTCGGCTGCCAGGCAGGAAAGGCCCCCTGTCCAGTGGACACGTGACCCACGTAACCTTACCTATCATTGGAGATGGCTCACACTCCTTACCCTGCCCCTTTGTCTTGTATCCAATAAATATCAGTGCAGCCTGGCATTCAGGGCCACTACCAGTCTCCGTGTCTTGGTGGTAGTGGTCCCCCGGGCCCAGCTGTCTTTTCTTTTATCTCTATGTCTAGCGTCTTTATTTCTACACTCTCTCATCTCCACACATGGGGAGAAAACCCACCGACTCTGTGGGGCTGGACCCTACAACTTTCTGATATTTCCTAACCCACTGAGCATACTTTGCTCAGTCTTACCCTGAAGATAGAAAATTCTTCGCTAACGTAGACTTCTATTCAGCATTCTTTACTATCCCAGTAACTAAACATAGTTAATATTTATTTTCTTTTCCTGGGAAAATATATTACTTGGACAGTGATACCTGTGTAATTACTGGGGCTCTAGCTCATGTCTCTCAACTTTTAGATTAGGATATCTAAAACAAAATTTCCATTTTGATCTCTCTTATACAATATGTAGATGATCTCCTTCTACACTTCACTGATTCAGATTCTTCTACAACTAACTCTAAATATCTATTCACTGAAGTGGTTTAAGAAGGATACATAGATTAAGGAAAAGTTTTCCAGTCCTAAAAGGCCAATCATTATCTCAATCATGATTTGTCAGCCAAAGTTAGGGTGTTATCTGGGGAAATATTGTTGACTATTCAAAATTATCCAAAGCTATTTTCTAAAAGACAAAATTTTTTGGATTTGCTATATTTTTATGCAATGGTGACTCAGCTTTACTGAAATAGCAAGGCCTATACATGAGCTTCACTTTTCTGAAACTCAGAAATTAAAAAATGCCCTTAGTAACTTCAAAATGCCCCTTCAATAACTACCTTTGCTGGGTCTTCCAGATTATGATAAACAGTTGTTTTTTTTTTTCCCTGTGTGTCCACATAAGTTCAGGTCATGGTCTTGAGGCATGAATGTAAAACACCCATCAGTGACTCATTGCCTATAGCCTGTCTCTTGATCCAGAAGCCAAGACTTATTCTTTTGCCTCCAAGTGACTGCAGCTTCAGCTAAATTTTTCAGCTAGTGAAATTAGTTACTCTTTTCCCCATACCTGATGACTGAGCTACAATGATGTTTTTATCAGGAAGAATGCCGAAGGCTGATAATCTAGATTTTCCCCTTCAAAATCTTAATGTGACTTTATTTGTTCATGGGTCTTATCTAAAAAATGACAAAGGTCAATACTACATTTGGTTTCCTGTTTGCCTAAGCAAGAATTTTGAAATTTTTTTCTTGGAGATTTGAGAAAAGTGTGATTTCCTTTAATTAGCAGCTGTGCAACTGTGCCATGGTTCTTAAGCAAGAGAAGAAACTCAGAAGCTATCAAGCTAATTGTTAAAACAACTAAACTAAAAGCTGAATTTTAATAACATAAAAGATTACTAAGATTCTGCATAGCAAAATATACATTTATATAAACAAGTCAAGTGCAAAATGATAAATTGGAAGAAAATAGTTATATCATATCTTTTTAAAAAATTCAATAGATTTGGCAGAACAGGTGGTATTTGGTTCAATGGATAAGCTCTTTAGTTGTGTTTCCTGAGATTTTGATGCACCCATCACCCAAGCAACATACCCTGTACCCAATGTGTGGTATTTTATCCCTTACTCCACTCCCACCCCCATTCCTCCATGCCCCCAAAGTTCATTGTATCATTCTTATGCCTCTACATCCTTATAGATTAACTCGCACTTATGAGTGAGAACATATGGTGTTTGGCTTTCCATTCCTGAGTTACTTCATGTAGCATAATGGTCTCCAACTTCATCCAGGTTGCTGTGAATGACATTATTTTGTTCCTTTTTATGGCTGAGTAGTATTCCATGGTACATATATATATGTACTACATTTTCTTTATCCACTCATTGATTGATGGGCATTCGGGCTGATTCCGTATATTTATAATTACAAATTTTGCTGCTATAAACATGCGTGTGCAAGTCTTTTTTGTAAAATGACTTCTTTTCCTCTGGATAGATACCTAGTAGTGGGATTGCTGGATCAAATGGTAGATCTACTTACAGTTCTTTAAGGAATCTCCACTCTGCTTTCCATAGTAGCTGTACTAGTTTACATTCCCCACAACAGTGTAAAAGTGTTCCCTTTTCACCGCATCCATGCTAACATCAATTTTTTTTTATTTTTTTATTATGCCCATTCTTGCAGGAGTAAGGTGGTATTGCACTGTGGTTTTGATTTGCATTTCCTTGATAATTAGTGATATTGAGCATTTTTTTTTCATATGTTTTGTTATCCATTTGCATATCTTCTTTTGAGGATTGTCTGTTCGTGTCCTTAGCCCAATTTTTGATGAGATTATTTGTTTTTTCTTGCTGATTTATTTGAGTTCCTTGTAGGTTCTGGATGTTAGTCTTTTATTGAATGCATAGTTTGTGAAGATTTTCTCCCACTTTGTGGGTTTTCTGTTTATTTTCCTCATATTTCTTTTGCTTTTCAGGAGCATTTTAGTTTAATTAAGTACCATCTATTTACCTTTGTTTTTGTTGCATTTGCTTTTGGGTTCTTGGTCATGAAGTCTTTGTCTAAGCCAATGCCAAGAATGGTTTTTCCAATGTAAACTTCTAGAATATTTGTAGTTTTAGGTTTTAGATTTTAGTCTGATCCATCTTGAGTTGATTTTTGTGTAAGGTAAGAGATGAGGATACAGTTTCATTCTTCAACATGTGGCTTGCTAATGATGCCAGCACCGCTTTCAAACAGGGTGTTCTTTCCTCCAAGTTATGTTTTTGTTTGCTTTGTTGAAGATCATTTGGCTGTAATTATTTGGCTCTATTCCTGGATTCTCATTTTGTTTCATTGGTCTATGTGCCTATTTTTATACCAGTACTATGCTGTTTTGGTGACCACAGCCTTATAGCATAGTTTGAAGTTGGGTAATGTGATGCCTCCAGATTTGTTCTTTTTGCTTAGTCTTGCTTTGCCTATGTGGGCTCTTTTTTGGTTCCATATGAATTTTAGGACTGTTTTTTCTAGTTCTGTGAAGAATGATAGTGGTATTTTGATAGGAATTCCATTGAATTTGTAGATTGCTTTTGGCAGTATGGTTATTTTGCAATATTGATTCTAACCCTCCATGAGCATGGGATGTGTTTCCATTCATTTGTGTTGTTTATGATTTCTTTCAGCAGTGTTTTGTAGTTGTCCTTGTAGAGGTCCTTCACCTACTTGGTTAGGTATGCTCCTAAGTATTTTATTTTATTCACAGCTGTTGTAAAAGGGGTTGAGTTCTTGGTTTGATTCTCAGCTTGGTTGCTGTTGGTGTATAGCAGTGCTACTGATTTGTGTACATTGATTTTGTATCCTGAAACTTTACTGAATTCATTTATCAGATCTAGGAGCTTTTTGGATTAGTCTTTAGGGTTTTCTAGGTATACAATCATATCATCAGCAAACAGCAACAGTTTGTCTTCCTCTTTACCGATTTGGATGCCTTTATTTCTTTCTCTTGTTTGATTGCTCTGGCTAGGACTTCCAGTACTATGTTGGATAGAAGTGGTGAAAGTGGGCATCTTTGTCTTGTTCCAGTCTCACAGCATTTGCGGTGGCAAGCTGCTTTTTCAAGGTGTCTGTGAATTCTTTCAGTTTTCCTGACTATGTTCCTGTGGTGGTTCTTGGAGCAAAAGTTCATGATGTGGGTCTCCACATGCTGTTCTGTCTACCTGAGTGGGAGCTGCAAATTAGTCCTGCCTTCTATCCACAATTTTCATCAGACCTCCCCTATATCATATTTGACAGACAAAGGTCAGTTTTCTTAACACAAAAATCTCTCCTAATAGATAATCCAATAGAAAAACTGACACACGACATAAGGAGACAACTCTCAGAAGAGGAAGTGTGCATGTCAATCATGCTGGTCACCAAAAAAAAGCAAAAGAATAATACATAATAAGTAATAAAATAATAAATAACAGTAAAATGACATTTATCCGTGATATTGGCCCACACTTAAAAGAAGTACAACAGTCAGGGCAAACAAAAGATACAGGAAAAAAGGCCCCATTCCTCTGCTTCGGGTGAGTTGCTGCAGCCTTTGTGGATCAGAATGGGCAGTACCTAGTGACACTGAGACATGCATACACTTTTATTTTTTAACTTTTAAGTTCCAGGGTACATATGCAGAATGTGCAGGTTTGTTACATAGGTAAACAGGTATCAGGGAGTTTGTTGTACAGATTATTTCATCACTCAGGTATTAAGCCTAGTATCCATTAGTTATTTTTCCTGATCCTCTCCCTCCTGTCACCCTCTGCCCTCTGGTAGGCCCCAGTGTGCATTGTTCCCCTTTATGTGTTCATGTGTTCTCATTATTTAGCTCCCACTTACAAGTGAGAACATGTGGCATTTGCTTTTCTGTTCCTGCATTAATTTACTAAGGATAATGGCCTCCAGCTCCATCCATGTACCTGCAGAGGACATAATATCATTCTTTTTTATTGCTGCATAGTATTCCATGGTGTATATGTACCACATTTTCTTTATCCAGTCTATCATTGATGTGCATTTCAATTGATTCCATGTCTTTGCTATTGTGAATAGTCCTGCAGTGAACATATGCATGCATGGGTCTTTATAATAGAATAATTTATATATACCCAGTAATGGGATTGCTGGATCAAATGGTATTTCTGCCTGTAGGTCTTTGAGAAATTGCCACACTGTCTTCCACAATGGTTGAACTAATTTACTTCCCCCCAATGTAAAAGCATTCTTTTCTCTCCACATTCTGCCAGCCTCTGTTATTTTTTGACTTTTTAATAACAGCCATTCTGACTGGTGTGAGATGGAATCTCACTGTGGTTTTGATTTGCATTTCTCTAATGATCGGTGATGTTGAACTTTTTTTTAAATATATGCTTGTTGGATGCAGAGATGGGCATTCATTTTGATACAGCAGTCACACATGGGGGAGTCTATCCCACGGAACTTAAAGCCCTGGTACATAAAGATCTATGTGCAAAATTTGTATCCCACTCTCAGCCTCCACACTGGTAAATAGTTGACTGTGATGTGTACTTCATGAGTCCATTACTGGGGTTAAAGCTAATGAACAGAAAATGCATTTTGAAAATTAGTTATCACTATTAAAACACATGGCAACATGGAAATACTGTGGGATTTCCAAAAGAAGATCCCAGATTTCCTACCCTGACTCCTCACACCACATCCTCTGTGTTTCCCACAGTGCAGTACTCGGAGGACATAACATGGGAAATAGCAGAGATAAATGTGACAGTGCAGGAGAGAAGCCTGTGCTTCCTCAGCCCAGAATGGAGCCACCCTAGAGGGCCACTTTCTGGAACTTTGACTAACTAGTTTACTGAGGTTTTTCTTGGTATTAACTACTCCCAGAAAGTTTGGGGCAACTGCAAAAAGAAGCCTCTGGATATTAGGAAGCAGAGACAGCTCTGGCCATGTCTGCAGGGATCCTGGAGTTCAGTCATTATCTGCCTGTCTCTGAGGACTTTGTTATCTCTAGGAGGCTGGCCTCCCAGTGGGCTCTTCCAGGCAGCTTGGAGGCTCTGGGGTGTTTTCAGAGGTCAATTCTAGACTGAAGTGACTCGGAGCCTTTGGGAAATTTCCCCTAGTAGGTAAGGGATGGATAAATTCAGGGGAATTATTATGACTAAGAGAAAAGTCTACAGGCTGGAGTAAATGTATGCCAAGAAAATAGAGGCTGCAGAGGACCCTTTGCTTTGGGAATCATATATCTTTCTACTAATGATGTCCCAAGTTAGTGAGTGAGCTTTCCCAAAAGCCTGCAGGGTTAGGATGCTTGCTTTGAGTAATGAGAGATGTGTAGTGTTTATAGGGCTTCCTCTCCTCCACCATCACCCAACATTTATCCCTCTTACCCCATCTCCCACTCTCTCAACCACAACTTCACTGGCTTTAGGGGGGCCTGACTCTTTTTAAAAAAATAAAATGTGGAGACAATGCTATTATGTTAGTCTTATAAGTGAGGTAACTAGAATTTGGCTGGAGTTAATTCTATGAGATCCTTGGTCTGTGCAGAGAGGCAGGAATATGTAGGTAATGTGGAGTTACACAATGTTAGGACATCACCCTGTCACTTGCCTGTCATGTGCCTGTCACAGTGACTTCACCTCTGAAATCTCGCTCTTGTGTAAAGTGGCCTGAAACCACAGAAGAGCTCAGCACATGTTAGTTCCCTTTACCTTTGAAATTAAGGCTATGCAATTGAAAGTTTATTAAATGGGTTTTATCACTTGACTATAGAAAATCATCATAATCTAATAGAACAGAAAAATGGGCTGCAAACAAACATAGTTTCACAAATAAATGCTGGTGTTTGAACAATGAATTATTTACAAAAATAGCTACTCACTTTATAATACATGTTAAAACTAAATTCTAGTTGAATTAAAGAGTTAAATATGAATAATGAAACAATAGGAAAGTACAGTGGATATTTAACTCACCTCTTAATCACAAAACTTAAGCAAAAAAGTGAAAAAGAAGGAGAAGAAGTAAGAGGAGGAGGAGGAGAAAGAGAAAAGGGAAAGAAGAGAAAAAGAAGAAGGATAAACATGTAAGATTTAACTGTATAAAATGCTAAACTTCTGTATTAAATGTAAAAATAGCCAGAATATATAGGAGAAAGAGTTAATTTCTCAATATGTAAAAAAGCTCAACCAAGTCACTAAGTAAAATATACACATTCTAAAATTGTCAAAAGATAGTAATAGAAAATAGCAAAATCATTTCAAGTGCTAATAAATGTGTGAAAAATCCAACAAACTATAATACTTAAGAGAGCAAGATTTAGATGTTGACTATAAAATGGAAAGGCCAAGATGTGCATTAATACTGAATGCTTGCATGGATGCAGACAAATGGGCCCTGCTGGGAAGTGGGGGCATAAGCAATTCCATAGGGATGTGCCTTTGGAAACACCAAGAAGAGCATGTGCCAACTGTGGGGCAGCCTGATTCCAGGAAGAAGGGAAAAGGAAGGATGAGGACATACCTGCCCAGCTTTTCTCTCAAAATTCACCAATAACATAGGTCTTCCTCCAACTCACGTCTCCTCAGTGAATGAGGTTGGGGGAAAGCAAATGTCTTACAGTTGGAGGAGCTCTCTCTGCATGAAAAGAAACATCAGGGGTTGGAAAGAAGTCCCCCCTTCCAATGACAAATGCATTCCATTATCTTCTCCTTGCCCTCAACTGTTTAACTAATTGTATTACATTTCAATTGCTGAGTAGCAAATTACCAAAAATGCATCAGCTTAAAACGACACAAATTTATTATCTCACAGTTTCTATGGGCCAAGAGTCTGGGCATGTTTTAACTGGGTCTTCTGCAAAACTGCAATCAAGGTGTCTGTCAGAGCTTGGTTCTCATCTGGAGGCTCAACTGGTGATGAATCCACTTCTAAGGTGTTGAACAGAATTCATTTCCTTGTTGCTGTAAGATTGAGAGTCAGCTTCTTGCTGGCTGTTGGCTGGAGGCCATCCTAAACTCCCAGAGGCTGCCTGCAGTTCCCTGACACATGACCCTCTTCAGAGGCCCTCTCATAACAAAGCAATTTGGTTCTTCAAAGCCAGCATGGGAGAGAGTGAAATTCTGGCAAGATGGAGTCTTAGACAATGTAATCATGAGAGTGATAGCCCATCATCTTTGCCATTTTCTCTCTTGATAGAGGCAAGTCAGAGGTCATTCCGACTCAAGGGTACATCACACAGGGTATGACCACCAGGAGGTGAGCAGCATAGGGGCAATCTTAGAGTCTGTCCACCACAACACTGCATAACAGGGACAACCTGGCCACAGATCGAGGAATGCTCATGTTCCTCATTCCCCCATCTCATCATATTTTATAATCTGTCAATTATAACACTCCAATTCCAAGTAACATATTTCTATATTAATCAAGACTGCCAGTTTTAAAATAACATACACCAAACCAAAACTAGTTTATGAAGAAGCTGAATTTGTTAACTCACAAATACGAGAAATAAAAGAATATCCCAACTATAAGAAGAGACCAGGGATGGTGGCTCATGCCTGTAACCCAGCACTTTAAAGGGCTGAGGCTGGAGGACTACTTAAAGTCAGGAGTTCAAGACCAGCCTGGGCAACATAGTGAGACCCTCATCTCTACAGAAAATGTAAAAAGTAGTCAGGCATGCTGGCACACACCTGTAGTCCCAATTGCTCAAGAGGCTGAAATGGGAGGATTGCATAAGCCCAGAAGTTGGAGACTGCAGTAAGCTATGATCATGCCACTGCACTCCAGCCTGGCTGAAAGAACAAGACCCTATTAAAAAAAAGAAAAAAAAGTAAAAATGGGCCTCAACAAAAACTGAAAGTGGGACTCCAGGACTTTAAATGCTATCAGGACATGTTTTCCATCTCTCATAAATGCATCTCTTTGTGTTTTAGCTTCATTGTTTCTTATCATGGTGAAATTTCTCCAGCAGTGTTAAACCTGGCTACTGATAGCACTCAGGTTTTATGTCTTACAGCTTCTACAACTGGGAAGATATCGACCCACTTTTAATTTCAATCTTAAAAATACCACGAGGGACTTCACTTATGTGTAGTGGACTACTACATGTGGTATGGTAGAAAAAATAAAAAAGATCTTGAGACCAATTTGAAAAACCAGATAAGATTTTTTTTTTTTTTTAATTTAAAGGCACTGGCCGGGCGCAGTGGCTCACACCTGTAATCCCAGCACTTCAGGAGGCCGAGGCAGGTAGATCACAAGGTCAGGAGATTGAGACCATCCTGGCTAACACGGTGAAATCCGACCTCTACTAAAAATACAAAAAAATTAGCTGGGTGTGGTGGCGGGCACCTGTAGTCCCAGCTACTCGGGAGGCAGAGGCAGGAGAATGGTGTGAACCTGGGAGGTGGAGCTTGCAGTGAGCCCAGATCGAGCCACTGCCCTCCAGCCTGGGCGACACAGCAAGACTCCGTCTCAAAAAAAAAAAAAAATTAAAGGCACTGGGGAGTTGTTGAATTAACCAGGACTAGCAGCACCAATATTTTACACAGAAGAGAGAAATCATGGATTGATTAGATGATGCCTTGCAGTCACATTTTTCCCTAGAAGCATTTGCTGACTCCTAGTGCAGAGGAAAGAGGCTAAGAATCTGGTCAGGTAGAGGATCATTAGTGGGAAGCAGACAAACCAGTGGAAACTCTAGAAATCTTCTGGAGTTGAAGAAGAGAAATTAGAAATTGGAAGAAACAAGATCTTAATGAGAAGAAAAGAAAAAAAAAATCCTAAGCCAGATACGTGGACAAGTTTCCCTTTAAGATATTTGCTGAGTCCTGAAGCTTCACAGAAAAGAAAGCAAGTGGGGGCACAGCTGGGGGGTGGGAGTGTGGGGGGAAAAGCATCTGGACAATGGTGAAGCATATTTAGCAAGCATGGCTAGTTGAGGAAACAAGGCAGTTCAGGAACCTCCAAGAGAAGGGGCCCAGGTGAATATGCTAGGCTCTTAGTTAGAATCACTAAAAAACTGTTCCCTAAGAAAATGGATTAGCCAGAGGCAGATGGAGCCTTTCTGAAGCTGCAATCACAGTTGACTCAACACAACACAATTCCTCATGAAAATAAAGTGATCAGCCAACTCCCAGGCTAGGTAACATAATGACCCCCTGTCTCTACCAAAAAAAAAAAAAAAAAAAAAAAAAAAGCAGGTTTGGTGATGTGTTCCTATGGTCCTAGCTACCTGGGAGGCTGAGGTGGGAGGATTTCTTGAGTTTGGGAGGTCAAGGCTGCAGTGAGCTGTGATTGTGCCACTGCATTCCAGCCTGGGTGACAAAGTGAGACCCTGTCTCAAAAAAAAATTAAAGAAAAATGATGCTAGATGGAAGTGCAGAACTGCAGGAGGGAATATAAATATAAAATATAAAAATTAAAAATAAAAGGACCTACAGGTGATTCAGATATTGAGGTTAGCAGATAAGGGCTTAAAATGAGTTATTTAAAAAGATTAACATATCCAAGACATACAGGAGAAGGTGGAGGAAACAATGGAGATAATTTGACCAGATAATTTGAATTTAATAAAAAGAATCTAGTTGAAATTCTTCAGTAGAAAAACATTCAAAATTAATAATGGAAAAGAATAGATTTAACAAGCAGATTAGACACAACAGAAGAAACAATTTGTAAATTAGAAGACAGCTCAATAAAAAATATCCAAATGAAAGCACAGAGAGATAAAAAAATAAAAAGAACAAAGGAGTGTAAGAGTCATGAAGTACACAGTGAAAAATGCATATATAACTGGAGACATATAAGAAAACAGAATGGGGCAGAAGAAATATTTGAAAAATAGTGGTCAAGAACTATCCAAAACTAAGAAAAAGACTTCAACCCGCAAATTCAAGAAGCTCTGTGAATGACAAATACGTTAAATACAAACAAAACCATACCTAAATATATCATAGTGAAACTTCTGAAAATCAAAGAGAAACAGATAATTTTAACAACAACCAGAGAAAATAATTTAAATTAGCAGCAATAAAACTGAAGTCAAATTCTCAATAGAAACAATAGAAGGTAGATTATAAGAAAACAATACTTAAAGTGTTGAAATAAAATAACTGTCAACTTAGAATTTTATACCAAGAAATATATTCGTCAAAAATAAAGATAATCCTTTGGGTATATACCCAGTAATGGGATGGCTGGGTCGAATGGAATTTCTAGTTCTAGATCCCTGAGGAATCGCCACACTGACTTCCACAAGGGTTGAACAAGTTTACAGTCCCACCAACAGTGTAAAAGTGTTCCTATTTCTCCACATCCTCTCCAGCACCTGTTGTTTCCTGACTTTTTAATGATTGCCATTCTAACTGGTGTGAGATGGTATCTCATTGTGGTTTTGATTTGCATTTCTCTGATGGCCAGTGATGGTGAGCATTTTTTCATGTGTTTTTTGGCTGCATAAATGTCTTCTTTTGAGAAGTGTCTGTTCATGTCCTTCGCCCACTTTTTGATGGGGTTGTTTGTTTTTTTCTTGTAAATTTGTTGGAGTTCATTGTAGATAAATCATGCTGCTATAAAGACACATGCACACGTATGTTTATTGCGGCATTATTCACAATAGCAAAGACTTGGAACCAACCCAAATGTCCAACAATGATAGACTGGATTAAGAAAATGTGGCATATATACACCATGGAATACTATGCAGCCATAAAAAATGATGAGTTCACGTCCTTTGTAGGGACATGGATGAAATTGGAAATCATCATTCTCAGTAAACTATCGCAAGAACAAAAAACCAAACACCGCATATTCTCACTCATAGGTGGGAATTGAACAATGAGAACACATGGACACAGGAAGGGGAACATCACACTCTGGGGACTGTTGTGGGGTGGGGGGAGGGGGGAGGGATAGCATTGGGAGATATACCTAATGCTAGATGACGAGTTGGTGGGTGCAGCGCACCAGCATGGCACATGTATACATATGTAACTTACCTGCACATTGCGCACATGTACCATAAAACCTAAAGTATAATAATAATAATAATAATAATAATAAAAGAAAAAAAAAATAAATAAAAAAAATAAAAAAAATAAAATAAAATAAAAATAAAATAAAATAAAATAAAGATAAAATATTTTGATAAGATATTTTGCAAAAAACATTGAGTAACTCTATTGCCAAGTAACTTCACTAAAAGAAACACTAAAGGGAGTTGTTTAGGCAGAAGAAAAGTGATGCTAGATGGAAATGTAGAAATGCAGGAGGGAATAAAGGAACATATAAGGAAATATAAGTGACTGAATATTGCCTGTACAAAGCAATAATGACAGTTTCTTATGCAATTTAAAATACATATAGAATTAAGATGCATGCCAAACTTAAGATAAAAAGCATGCAGATGATAAAAGAAGTGAAATTGTTCTAAGGCATTGGTATTATCAGGGAAATAATGAAAGTAATTATATTGGACTGCAAATACCTAAGAATACACATAATTATTAGAGTAACAACTAAAAGGGTAAAATATTGTATGGCTAACAAGATACATATATTTATATATATATAATATTTATAAAATTAAGTAATATTTAGTAATTTATAATAATTACTATTAATGTAATATAATTAATATATAATAATATAATTAAAATAAATAATATATAGTAAATAATATATAGTACTGTATATATAATTACTATATATAACTATATAATTAATATATAGTACATTCATATATTTTAAAATGTATTATATATAGTATATATAAATATACTATATATAAAAATTATATAATTAAATAATATATGGCACATTTGAATAAATTATATGACTATCTAATATATAATATTAGATTTTATATATAATATTAGATATAATATATATCTAATATGTAATATTATACATCTAATATGTATATTTATAGAATTAATTATTGAATATTATACATATTAGATATTTATATATAGTATATATAAAATTAAATCCTTCTCCCCCAAAAAAAGAGAAGGAAAAGAAACATATCAAATAGAAAAAAGTTAAGCCATACAAAGAAAAAAGATGGTATATATAAACATATTTATCTCTGTAACTATGTTAAATATATATAATGTAATTGTGCCAATAAATAGACAATCAAACTGAATTAGAAAAGTAGAAGACTAATTCACCTATATGCTATTACAAGTAAACAACTTGTTAAGGACACCAAGTTTAAAAGCAAAATTGTGGGAGAAGGTATTAAGAAAACAGTGAAAAAGGGAAACTGATATAGAAATTAATGGCAAAGTATGCTTTAAGGCAGGAAAAATCACTAGAGAAAAAGGAATATTTCATAATTAGGAAGGAATCTATTTACCAGGAAGATATAACAATTCTCAATCTATATGCACCCAATAATATAGCTTCTAAATATATAAAACAAAAATTGACAAAATAGAAGAAGAAACAGAAAAAACACAATTAAAGTAGGAGACTATAATATGCCTTTCTCAATAACTAATAATATAATCTAAAAAGGATATATAGTAAAGATAAACATTCTGAAAAGCTTAACTGAGAAATGTGACCCAACTGATGTGCATAGAATCCAACAACATCAAAATACAAAATCTTTCAAGTGTACATGGAACATTCACCAAAACTGGCCATGTTTTGGGTACAAAGTAAATCTCAATATAAAATAATCAAAATTGTTCAAAGTACGTACTCTAAGCATAGTTTATAGAGGAAAATTTCTGGCCTTAAATGCATATTTAGAGGAAAAAGTACATCTGAAATGTTATTTTTTAACTTTCCTCTAAATAAGCTAGAAAAAGAAAGTAAATCAAACTTTTTAAAGGCTAACATAAAGATAAAGAAAATAGCAGAATTCCCTGAAATTAAAAAAAAATGAAAATAGAAAACTCAACAATTTCAACAAAATAGGACTTTTTTGGTATGTTAATAGAATTGATAATGATAGCAAGACTGATAAAGAAAAGAAAAAAACACAAAAATTACAACTAACAGGAATGAAAAAAGGGACATCATTCCAAATACTACAGATATTTTTAAAATAATAAAATGATATTTTGGCAGTTTTTTGCTTAATTCATATATATCATTCTCTGGGCTCTTCCCTGGAAGGACTATACCAATAGGAGTTCTTTGTTCTCTGTTCTTCCATTTGGGGGTACCCTGACAGATTGGAGGTTGGAAGGAGAGTGAAGTCAGGGTATTTATTCTAACAGCTTCCTCCCTACTGTGTCATTTCAGAGGAATGGAGGCTGGATGCCTCCATCAAGTGCCCCAGCTCCTCTCAATGTTCACCCTCACCATACAATTATCCTTCCCACTATGACAATCATTCCTTCCCCTCTTTTCCCCTCTTTAAGCCAAAGGGTGGTTCCAGCCCCACTGCTACTAGCCCCAGGGTGCTGCACTGTTTCTTGTGATTTTTCCCACATTTTGCCCATACTTTTAATAATTTTCTCTGTAAGAGATAGTTTCTTTAATAAACCCTCTACAGACAATCCTAATTGGAACATACCATCTGTTTCCTGCTGTGACTTTCACTGATACAGCTCCTTTGTCCTTCTCCTAACATATTACTTTATCTTAATTAGCAATGTCACATTTCAATGGGTTGTCCAAGCCAGAGATGTAAAAAAATCATCCTAGTGCCCTTCCCTTCTCTCATCCCTTATACCTAGCCATTGCTGAGTCTGTGTGACTCTTGCTTTTTTAAAAAAAAAAAATCACTTTTGTTGCTCCCCTCTTCTATTGTCACAACCACTGGCCTCATTAATCAGGCCCATATCTTTTCTCTCTGAAAAAAAAAAAAATGCTGCATTCTTTCAATTGGCACCTGCAAGTTTGTCTGTTCTGCCCTCTACTTGTGTGCTCATCAGTGGAAGGATGAAGGGGGCTGAAACCTCACTTCTCCTCTACATTACATGTTATATGTCCTGCAACAGGGTCCTGTTAACTTGGAGGAAAGGATTCCTTTCTTATTCATACAAAAACAATGAAACTAGTGGTGGTCCTGAATTTAGCAACCTACAACCCATGTAATGTTCTGACCACCAATATAATCCAGCCAACACATGATCTAGTAACATAATCTAGAGCCTAGAGCCTTGCTTGGCATAAAAAGCCCACAAAGATGTGGTCCCTGCTTAGTTCAGATTTTACTAATCTCTACTTTGTATTCTGTTCTCCAGCTATGCTAACCCCTGGCAAGTCCCTAAATGCGACATTCTATCCTAAGCTTTCATATCTTTGTACAAACTGCTCTATTTCTGGAATACCCTTCCTCTGCTCCTGTGCTGTGTGGGCTTCAAGACGGTCCCTAGTCATCTCTGCCTCCTAATGTTCACATCCTGTGTGGTTCCCTCCCTTGAGTGTTAATGGAGGGGGGGCTCTAAGTTAATTCTAACCAATAGAACATAGCAGGCGTAATGGAATATCACCTCTATGATTATGTTACATATGATTGTAACTTCTACCTTGCTAGCAGACTGTCTCTTGCTGGCTTTGATGAAACAAATTGCTATCCTATGAGCTGCTATATGAGGAGGCAGGCCCACATAGCAAAGAACTATGAGAAGCTTCTAGGCAACAGCCAGAAGGAAATAAAGGCCCTCAGTCAACAGAACACAAGAAACTGAATTCTGCCAATAACCACATAATTGTGGAAGAACATCCTTCCCCAGTCAAGCCTTGAGATGAAATTGCAGCCCCAGTCACCATCTTTTTTTCTCCCCAATTGTTTTCTTTTTCTTTTTAGTTGACACATAGAAACCATACATATTTATAGAATGCAGAATAATATTTTGATGTATGTATACAATGTGTAATTACAAAATCAGGGTAATTGGCATATCCATTACCTCAAACACTTATCATTTCTTTGTGTTGTGAACATTCAAAATTCACTCTTCTAGTTTTCTGAAAATACACAATTAATTATAGTTAACCATATTCATGCTACAGTGCTACAGAACACTAGAACTTGTTCTTTCTATTTAGCTGAAACTTTGTGTCAGTTAGCCCTCTCCTTATCTCCCCTCTCTTCTACCCTTTCCAGCTTCTAATACCCACAATGCTACTCTCTACTTCCATGAGTTTGGTTTTTATTTAGCTCCTACATATGAATGAAAACATTCAGTATTTATCTTTCTGTGCCTGACTTATTTTGCTTAACATAACATCCTCCAGCTCCATCCATGTTGCCATGAATGACAAGATTTTATTTCATATTTTTTTTTGAGACAAGGTCTCTGTCACCCAGGCTGGAGTATGGGGGCATGATCATAGCTCACTGCAGCCTCAAACTACTGGGCTCAAGTGATCCTCCTGTCTCAGCCTCCTTGAGTAGCTGGAATTACGGGCATGTGCCACCATGCCCAGTTGCTTTTTTGTATTTTTCCTAGAGACAGGGTCTCACTATGTTGCCCAGGCTGGTCTTGAACTCTCAAGCAATCCTCTAACCTCAGCTTCCCAAAGTGCTGGGCTTATAGGCATGAGCCACCGTGCCCAACACAGGATTTCATTTTTTATGGCTGAGTAGTATTCTATTGTGTATACATACCAAATTTTTTTAATCCATTCATCTGTTGATAGACATTTATGTTTATTCCACATCTTAGTTATTGTGAATAGTGCTATTGGGGTGCAAGTATGCCTTTGATATACTGATTTCATTTCCTTTGGAAAACACTCAGCAGTGAGATTGTTAGATTGTTTGGTAGTTTTAGTTTTTTGAGAAACAATGCCAGCCAACATCTTGATTGCAGTCTGGTGGGAAGCCAGGAAGCATAGGACCCCAAGAAGCTATGCCTGAACTCTTGACTCATAGAAACCATAAGATAATGAACGTGTGTTGTTCTAAGCTGCTAAGTTTGTAGTTATTTGTTATGCAGCAGTAGATAACTAATACAGCCTCTGAATTCAGAAAACTCTTGGTCATCAGAGGCTGGGATGCTCCTTCCTCTTGATTCCAATACACCAAGTGCATTCCCCATCATGTTAGCCAGAGACTGAAGAGCTGAACTCTGTCCATTGTAATTCTCATTTTTCTTTCTTTCTTTCTTTTTTTTTTTTTTTTTGAGATGGAGTCTCGCTCTGTTGCACAGGCTGGAGTGCAGTAGTGCCAACTCAGCTCACTGCAACCTCCACCTTCTGGATTCAAGCAATTCTCCTGGCATCAGCCTCCCGAGTAGCTGGGATTACAGGTGCATGCCACCACGCCCGGCTAATTTTTTGTATTTTTAGTAGAGGCAGGGTTTCATCATGTTGGCCAGGCTGATCTGGAACTCCTTACCTCAAGGTATCCACCCTCCTCGGCCTCCCAAAATGTTGGGTTTACAGGTGTGAGCCACTGTGCCCAGCCTCATTTTTATTTCTATGTTCTTCTTCCTCTACACTCTGGATGTGTCTCCTGAGCACTCTTTTACATCATTTTGTTGTCTAAAATATCTGCATTGGTCTCTGCTGCTTTCAGTGTGGATTTCAATGGCCTGGATTTCAATTTTAGATTTCTTGCAATCTTTCCTAATCTGACTGTTTTCTTATTTTGTCTTTTTGCTTTCTGAACTTGGCTTCTCTCATATTTGTGAGGATGAGAAGCATTTTGCTGCATTTCAGTAGATAGTTTTCAGAAGTATTGTACCAGGTCTGGTACCAAACTCCCATCCTCTCAGTCTTGCTTCTGATTCCAGCAGTGACTGAGGCAAACAACTTAGCATGGGCTTCGACTCACCTCACACCATGAGTGTCTTGCTCCAAATATGCCCTGCACATCCTTTACTTTCTATTTTTGGATGTCTTTGTCATAATAGAGTGCAGCCCTCTCTCCAGCACACAAGAACCATCACGATCTGGAAGTATGTGGGGGATTTAGTGTCCTGGGCAGCAGCCCTATCAGAGCCAGTGGATAAAGACTGCTCCCTGTGGGTCCTTGGATAGACAAATGGGAGAGACACTCTATAGGCTCCTTTGAATGTCCTGATGGAATTAAGTTCCAGTTTCTCTCAGCCTTTCTTCCTTTTATCACTTTCCCAGGGGCCTCCCTTCCATTCTCTCAGATTTTGTCCCAAATAAATTATCCTATATATATATTCCTGCTTAGTCACTGTTTTTGGTAGCATCCAAGCCAAGCCAAGTATATTCTTCCTTTCTAATGCCAGGATAATTCCTTTTTACTACTCTGTAGTATTTGCCAGCAACCTAGATGACCTGGAAGCACCTTCTTGCCCAGAGCCTCCTGATGAGGGCCCAGCCTAAACCTTGATTTTGGTCTTGTGAGACCCTAAGCAGAAAACTCTGTTGAGCCCATCCGGACTTTTGACCAATAGACCTATGTTGTTTTAAGCTACTTAGTTGGTGGTACCTTGTTTTCTCACTGATCTTGAATCACAAGAGCAGGCCAAGAGATAGAACCTGTACTGGGTTAGATAGTGTCTCCCCAATATTCATGTCCTTCCTGAATTTTAGAATGTGACCTTATCTGGAAATAGGACCATTGAAAATGCACTTACGGTTAAAATGAGGTCTTATTGGAATAAGTGGGCCCTTAATCCATTCTAACTGGTATTGTTATAAGAAGAGAAGAGGCACAGACACTGAGACACACCACGGAGAAGGCTTTGCGAAGATGGAGGCAGAGATTGGAACAATGTGTCTATAAGCCAAAGAATGTTAAAGATAGCCAGCAGCAACAAAACCTAAGAGAAAGGCATGGAACAGATTATTCTCCTCCAGACCCCACAAGGAGTACATAGCCCAGTGTACACTTTGATTTCAGACTTCTAGCACCCAGAACTGTAAGGAGACAAATTTCTGTTATTGGAAGCCACCCAGTTTGTGTTACTTTGCTACAGCAAGGCTAGAAAACTAATACAGGACCTAAGTGTTTTTCTGCTCTTTTTATGTCGTCTTTGTTTCATCAATCAAAGCCTGAGCCTTCCATGTAACAAAGTCTGGACTGTATTCCTTAATCTAGGCTTATTTGTTAATAGGTTGTCTATCATTCTGAGGTTTTAGTGAGAACATGGGTTTGTATTCTCACCTGTGTGTTCAGGAAGATATCAGTGGGCGGTTGAAATAAGCTCTTTTAGAGACTGCTCTAGTAGTCAGGCTCTCCAGAGAAGCAGAATTAGTCAGATATATATAGATACATAAAAGGAGATTTATTTTATTTTATTTTTTGAGACAGAGTCTCCCTCTGTCACCCAGGCTGGAGTGCAGTGGTTCAATCTCAGCTCGCTGCAACCTCCGTCTCCTGGGTTCAAGCAATTCTCCTGCCTCAGCCACCCTAGAAGCTGGGATTACAGGCATGCGCCACCATGCCTGGCTAATTTTTGTATTTTTAGTAGAGATGGGGGTTTCACCATGTTGGTCAGGCTGGTCTCAAACTCCTGACCTCAGGTGATTCATCTGCCTTGGCCTCCCAAAGTGCTGGGATTTCAAGAGTGAGCCAACACGCCCAGCCTATAAAAGCAGAATTATCATGGAAATTGGCTTACATGATATGGAGGCCAAAAAGTCCCACGATCTGCCATTTGCAAGCTCAAGAACCAGAAAAGCAGGTGGTATAATTCCATTTGAGTCCAAAGGTCTGAGAACCTAGGGGGCTGCTGGTGTTAGCCTCCAAATATGAAGGCTCAAGAACCAACAGTATCAGAGCCTAAGGGCAGGAGAAAATGGATTTCCCAGCTCCAGAAGGGAGTGAATTCACCTTTCCTCTGCCTTTTTGTTTTATCCCAACCCTCAAGGGACTGGATGATGCTCATCTACATTGGTGAGGGCATATCTTCTTTATTCTGTCTACAGATGCAAATGCCAATCTCTTCCCCACATACACATCCAGAAATGATGATTTATCAGCTACGTGCATATTATTTAACCCATTCAAGTCAACAAGTACAATTAACCATCGCAACCACTATGAAGCATGACCATTCTGAGTGTTGTTGTTGCACATTTTGGAAACTTACTATAATTTTTTTCTAGGACCATGTGAGGCATTAATTAATTATCAAAATAATAAATGTTGATAGAAGATAAGTAAGTCCTTCAATCCACTACATAAACTTTGCCTTGGTTTTGGAGCTCTGGAGGTTTAAAAGGCCAGCTCCAGAAAGGAAAGGCCTAAGCCAGTCAATTTCCCTTGAATTTCAGAAAGGAAATAAAAGAATATATGATTGTCAAGTGGTATTATTTGGAATAACATACCCTCAGCATCAGAAAATGGAGACAAGGAAACTGAAAAGAATCTGTGTAACATGCAATAGTGTATATACTTGAGACATTCTTCTACACGGCTGCCAGAAAGATCCATTAAAAATGCAAATCTGGCTGGGCGCAGTGGCTCAGGTCTGTAATCCCAGCACTTTGGGAGGCCCAAGGCGGGTGGATCACTTGAGGTCTGGAGTTTGAGACCAGCCTGGCCCACAGGGCGAAACCCCATCTCTACTAAAAATACAAAATGAGCTGGGTGTGGTGGCAGGCACCTGTTACCCCAGTTACTTGGGAGATTGAGGCAGGAGAGTTGCTTGAACCGGGGAGGCAGAGGTTGCATTGAGCTGAGATGGTGCCCCTGCACTCCAGTCAGGGTGACAGAGTGAGGCTCCATCTCAAATTTAAAATAAAATAAAATAAAAATAAAAATAAAAATCTGACTCTATATTGCCCCTACTTAAAGCCTCTGGTAATACCAGAATGACTTCAAGAACTTTGGTCACACTTCTTAGCTGGTCATTCACACCCTCCATGATTGGTGCCCTCTCTACCTCCTCATCCTCATCTCCTCCACTCCCAGCACACACTCTAAGTAACAGCCACACGGGGCTGTGCACAGTCCCCTGAATATTCCGTGCTCCTTTATGCATTGTGACTTTGAGCATGTGTTCCTACACTGGCGTGGCTTCTCTTCCTCCAACCATCTCGGGCTGAACTGGCAAATCCTTCCTGGCCCACCCAACCAGAGGAGGTTCTCTCATCCTTGGTGCTGTGCTGGGGCCAGTTCATGTCTCCATTCTGCATGTATCCCCATCTTAGGCATGATTTGGTTTTGTGGCTCACTTTTTGCCGTAGCTGGGGCCCAATGAGTCCCCCACTGGCACTACTGGCATGGAGCCCATCAGAGTTTGCTGATTAAAGACAAAAAGTGGAGTGCTGGCCACCCATCCAGAGTCACATCAGAGCTGAGTAGCAGCCTGGTGTCTGCATAGTATAAAGTTGTGGAGATAGACAAAACCTGGAGTCAAGTGGGACATGGCTACATAACTTTTTGAAATGAAAAAGAAAAGACAAGCCAGTGCAAACACATAAACTTAAAAAGCATGACTGTTCCCACTTTGTGCCTCTCATGCCCATGCACAGTAATCAGATTTGTATCTCCAAGATTATTTTCCAAGAAAAGGAACCATCACCTCTTCGAGGACAACTGATTCCACGGATCAGGAAAAATCACCATGGGTCTGAACTTACTAGTAACAGAAAATGGGGATGCTCTCAAGATGTCAGGGCGATGGGCTCCTACTAGTGAGAATCAAAGACCAGAATCATAATTATGTTTAATTAGAAGAGCTTAAGCCAGTGAAAGTTCATGAGTTCATAAAGTACTTAAAAGAGGAGAGTTAATATTATATAATAAAACAGTAATAATATTTAAAAAGATGAGTATAATAGGATTAAAAGAAATTTATATATATGTCAATAAATATCAGAATATTAATATGAGAACTTTTTCTCCTAATTACATGTTAATTAAAAGTTTATACACATCTAGGTAAGAATACACACTTTTTATTGGAGCACAGGAAAGAGAACGAAATAATGTGGTCATAGTAGATATATGCAATCTGAAAAGCTAAGTTAGAAAATATGGCTTAATAATTCTGCTACGAAGTATAAAGTTTAAAACCAGTACTTGAGTTAAATCAAGATTTTTTTAAAGGTAAAATTGCCTGTGAGGAACTTTTCTCAAGTAAGTGTGAAGTAAAAAGCAATTTAAATGCAGGCAGACCTCATTTTACTGCCTCCCTTTATTGCACATTGCAGATATTGCATTGCTTACAAATGGAAGGTTTGTGGCAATCCTGTATGCAGCAAGTCTATTGGCACCATTTTTCTAACAGCACGTGCTCACTTCATTCGCATTTTGGTAATTCTCACAATATCTCAAACACAACAATACTGAAATTAGGCCAGTCAATAATCCTACAATGGCCTCTAAGTGTTCAAGTGAAAGGAAGAGTTGCATGTCTCTCATCTTAAATCAAAAGCTATAAATGGTTAAGCTTAGTGAGGAAGGCATGTCAAAATCTATGCAAACAGTGAGCCAAGTTGTAAATGCAAAGAAAATGTTCTTGAGGAAATTAATTTTTTTCTTTTTCTTTTTTTTTTTTTTTTGAGAAGGAGTCTCACTTTGTTGCCCAGGCTAGAGTGCAGTGGTGCAATCTCAGTTCACTGCAACCTCCGCCTCCTGGGTTCAAGCAATTCTCCTGTCTCAGCCTCCTGAGTAGCTGGGACTGCAGGTGCCCGCCACCACACCTGGCTAATTTTTGTGTTTTTAGTAGAGACGGGGTTTCACCATATTGGTCAGGCTGGTCTCGAATTCCTGATTTTGGGTGATCCACCTGCCTCAGCCTCCCAAAGTGCTGGGATTACAGGCTTGAGCCACCGCATCCAGCTGGAAATTAATGTTTTTTAAAAAAATCATCATTCATGGATTCAGTGAACATATAAATGACAGGAAACTGAAACAACCTTATGGCTGATATGAAGAAAGTTTTAGTGGTCTGAATAGAAGGTCAAAACAGCCACAACATTCCTTAAACCAAAGCCTAATCCAGAGCAAGGGCCTAACTCTCTTCAATTCCATGAAGGCTGAGAGAGGTGAAGAAGCTGCAGAAGAAAAGTTGGAAGCCAGCAGAGGTTGGTTCATGAAGTTTAAAGGAATGGGCCATCTCTATAACATAAAAGTACAAGGTGAAGCAGCAAGTGCTGATGAAGAAGATGCAGCAAGTTATCCAGAAGATCTAGCTAAGATCACTGATGAAGGTGGCCACACTAAACAACAGATTTTCAATGTAGATGAAACAGTCTTCTATTGGAAGAAGATACCATCTAGCTAGGACTTTCATAACTAGAGAGGAGAAGTCAATGCCTGGCTTCAAAGCATCAAAGGACAGGCTGACTCTCTTGTTAGGGGCTAATGCAGCTGGTGACTTTAAGTTAAAGCCAGTGCTCATTTACCACTCTGAAAATCCCAAAGCTGTTATGAATTATACTAATTCTACTGACTCTGTTCTGTAAATTGAACAAAATCTGGATGACAGTTCATCTTTTTAAAGTATGGTTTACTCAATATTTTAAGCCAACTGTTGAAACCTAATGCTCAGAAAAGATTCCTTTTAAAATATTACTATTCATTGACAATGTACCTGGTCACCCAAAAGCTCTAATGGAGATGTACAAGGAGATTAATGTTGTTTTCACAGCGGCTAATACAACATCCACTCTGTAGCTCATGGATCAAGGAGTAATTTTGACTTGCTAGTCTTATTATTTAAGAAATATATTTTGTCTGTAGTTTCCATATTGATTCCTCTGACAGATCAGGGCAATATAAAGTGAAAACCTTCTGGAAGGTATTTGCCATTCTAGATGCCATTAAAAACATTTATTATTCATGAGAGAAGATCAAAATATCAACTTTGGAAGAAGTTGATTCCTATCCTCATGGGTGACTTTGAGAGGTTCAAGATTTCAGTGGAGGATGGCACTGCAGATGTGGTGGAAATTGTGAGAGAACTAGAATGAGAAGTGGAGCCTGAACATGTGACTAAATTGCTGCAATCTCATGGTAAGACTTGAATGCATGAGGAGTTGTGTTTTATAGATGAGCAAAGAAAGTGGTTTCTTGAGATGAAATCTCCTAGTGAAGATGCTGTGAACATTGTTGAAATTACCACAAAGGATTTAGAATATTCCATAAACTTAGTCGGTAAAGCAGCATCAAGGTTTGAGAAGACTGACTCCAATTTTGAAAACAGTTATATTGCGGGTAAAATGCTATCAAACAGCACCGTATGCTACAGAGAAATCTTTCATGAAAGAGTCAATTCATGTGGCAAACTTCACTAAGAATTTGCCATAGCCACCCCAACCTTAAGCAATCACTATCCTGATCAGTCAGTAGCCATCGACATCAAGGCAACCGTCCTTTAACAAAAAGATTGAGGGCCGGGCGCGGTGGCTCACGCCTGTAATCCCAGCACTTTGGGAGGCCGAGGTGGGCGGATCACGAGGTCAGGAGATCGAGACCATCCTGGCTAACACGGTGAAACCCCGTCTCTACTAAAAATACAAAAAATTAGCCGGGCGAGGTGGCGGGCGCCTGTAGTCCCAGCTACTCGGGAGGCGGAGGCAGGAGAATAGCATGAACCCCGGGGGACGGAGCCTGCAGTGAGCCCAGATCGCGCCACCGCACTCCAGCCTGGGCAACAGCGAGACTCCCTCTCAAAAAAAAAAAAAAAAAAGATTGAGTCTGTGAAGGCTCAGATCATCTTCAGCATTTTTTTAGCCATAAAGTAATTTTAATTAAAGTATACACATTGTTTTTTAGACATCTTGCCCTTTGCACACTTGACTACAGTATAGTGTAAACGTAACTTTTATATGCACTGGGAAATAAAACAATTTGTCTGACTCACTTTATTGAGATTTTCACTTTTTTGCTGTAGTCCGGAACCAAATTTGCAGTATCTCTGAGGTATGCCTATAATTTTGTGTTTTATTGCTTCTAAGTCGATAGGATTCACTTACTGGAAGTCCTTAGACGACCTGACTCAATAATATAAAAATGTATTAGTATTTGTTGCAAGAATGGATATAAAACATACTACCAAGACTTACATAACAAAACATACTACCAAGACTTACATATTTGACAAATTATTGTTTTTTCAAAGTAGTCATATGTGAAAGTTATATGTTCATTGCAATGCTGCAATTGCTTAAAATATTGTTAGAATACTAATTTGTAAATTTAGAAATTGCCTCCAGAGCTAATAAGTTTCAAGAATATAAGTTCTATCTCTTTTCTGTTTTCTCTTTTCTCTTCTTCCTCCCTCCTTTCTTTCCTTGCTTTTCTACTTTCTTTCTTATCATTAGAAATAACATTACTCCTCCCCCTACAAAACACACACATTAAAGACAGGAAGGAGCTCTGTCATTACAGCTATGGGCAGGTTGTAGCTAGAGCTGAGAACTTCTAATGGTAGTCCCCTGAAGGCCCATTCATAACCTCGAGATACCTGGGGCTGCCCTGGCTACCCTTCCTAAGTCCTGGTGGTTCAACTCTTTCTTCAGTCATCTTTCTTTACTTCTCTTTATTTTGCTTTAGTTAATGAATGTTGGTTTCAGCACCTTGAAGCCATAGGATCATGACTGAAACAAGTTTAATTGCCAACTTTGGCTTCATCTGGTATTAAGACCAGAAAGAAAAAATGACTTGCCTAAAGGCACATAGATTTTCCATAGCAGAACTGGATCTAAAACTCAGGACTAATGACTCCAATTCAGAGATTATTCTCTTACATCACACTGCTTTCAGATTCTACATCCCACCAGAGACGCACTCAACTGCTGACCACGAAGAGGTTCACATGCGTAGGCTCTGTGGTGCTCAGCCTTTTGGAAGAGGGGAGAAGAAAAGCACCAGGAAGATTAGAATAAGTACTAGATGAGATGGTCACTTTATGAAATTCAGTGTTCACAACTGACTTCTCAGTGGTGACTTCTCATCTACCAGGCAAAGGTGAGAAAGGACCTAAGTGTTATTCTGGGACCCCCTTTCCTGTTTCCCTAGGCTGTTCCCAATCTCTGTTTTGCTACTGGAATGTAATTTACTTTTAATTTACATTTCAACTGTAAATAGAATGTCTGCACATGATAAGAAGTTCAAACAGCTTATCTATGAAAAGTAAGCTGTTCTCCCAACTCTGCAGCTGCTGCATCAGTCTCTACAGCTGCATTTCATTCCCAAAGGGTCTGGCCTTGCATTCTAGCCATCCTCTCAAAGTCTGGGCACCTGTTCTGCACAGATTTTCGTGGAGACTCCTTGGAGAGAGTGCTTTTAAGCAGAGTGATGGATTAAAACTTGATGGAAATAGACTAAGGGGAGACTGCCAGGTAAGGAAACAGGGAAGATAAATGTAGACAAATTTTTCATGGAGCTGGCTGTAGAAAAGAGCAAAAGAGAGAAACTGAGAAAACAGCTATTATTTATTTAGCAAACACTTTGGATAATTTCTTTTTCTACCAGGATAAGAAAGGGACTTGCCTATCCTCCTGTGTCTTGTAAGTTATTTAACATCTAAGTTACAGTGGAAATAGAAATGGCATTCAAGTAATTTGACTAAAATATCCTCAACTTTTAAAATTATGCTTGTATTTTCAGACATTTAACTGAACCCTAGTTGATTGTAAAGAGTAGTCTCTACATTTTGAGCATGGTATTTTCAAAGGAAAACACAGGTTGAGCATCCCTAATATGAAAATCTAGTATTTGAAACTTTTTGAATGTCAGTGTGACGCCACAAGTGGAAAATTCCTCACCTGACCTCATGTGATAGGTCACAGTCAAAACTTTGTTTCATGTGCAGAATTATTAAAAATATTACCTTCAGGCTATGTATACAAGGGATACAATAAACACATGAACTTCATGTTTAGACTTGAGTCCCATCCCCAAGATATCTCATCATGTATATACAAATATTCCCAAATAATAATAAAAAATCTGAATTCTGACACACTTCCGGTCTGCAGCATTTCAGATAAGGGACACTCAATCTGTGCAAGTTGAATGTGGAGAAACTACAGGACAGGCTGTTTTCCGTGATCTCTCCTTTGCTGCCATCTAGTGACAGTTTTGTGTAACGTCAAATAGAAAATGTCTTCTAACAATGAAGTCTTGATGTGGCTGTTTCCTCTACTTATGCAGCGCCCTCACTGGACTGAAGTATTTCCAACTGAGCCTGGGAATTTAATTTGCTGGTTTGCATCAGCCATGACACGTAATCTCCTCAAGAGCACTTACTAAACTACACTCTGGGTCCTGCACAGAGTGAGGCAAGCTGACCTCTGAAAATGACATATGGTACAACTACAGCACAAGCAAAGGTCATGAGAGCATCATGAAAAGCCTATTATCGAACAAATACATGACACTACATTGGAGCCAGATGCCTTAGTGGGAAATGAGTCTTTTCTATAAAAATGTGCAGCCATGTGTATACGTTGTTTCATATTGTTGGTACTGTATCTTTGGAAACAATCTCTGGAAATATAATTTCTGGATCAGAGAGTAAATGCATATATACTTCTGCTAGATATTGCCAAATCCCTCCTCAGTATGGGTTGTAACATTTTGTATACCACCATCTGTGCCTGAGTTTGGCTGGCTCTCCACAGCCTTACCAACAGGGTAGGTTTTACACTTTTGATCACTTTTGATACATAAGAAATAGTAGCTCCTTGTAGTTTTATTTCTCTTATTATTGTCCTTTCAGCCAAAGTCTAGCCAGAAAAAGAGAAACCAGACCAATTATTCTAATAGAGAAAATGGAATACAGGTGCTGGGTTAAACTGAATTGGTGAACTTATCAGGCAAAGAAGAAACATGGACATAACAGAAAGTCTAACTAGCTATATTAAACTGTGGAATACACAGCATGGCCTCAGTTTTCTCACTGAACCTGAAACTTCTCTTCATGACTGTTTGCCCCTGAATCATCATATTGTCCCCTCTTTGACTCACCTGCCTAAATTCTGATGTTTAGCCTTTTAATCCCCTGAATAGAGAGGCTTCTTGTATCCTACGGGACCCATTTAGATTGCCCTGAACACAGAGATATAACCAGGGTCTCTCTGGGATTTAAGGTTATTCATCTCAGAAGCTTCATTTAAATTGGCATACCCATCCTGAATTCCTGAATTCAAAAAATCTGTGCCTGAGTTGTCTCTTGACAAATTGGGAGGTAGCATAACACATTAGTAACCTGGTGTTATGAACTTGGCACAGTTCCTGAAATGCTCTACGATGTAATCGACATTTATGACAAAGATAACATACAAAGAAACTTACGTCAGTTGATGTATATTGATGTAAACGTTCTAAATAAAATACTGTCAGATATTATAACACCAGAATTATAAAATGCCATTACTTAGTAGGACTAAATTGCTGAATCTATTCTGATACATTACCAACCATGTGGATCAAAGGAAAAAAATTATCATCCATAAAAAGACTATGAAAGATTTGATCTTGCTATATTTAAATGCAATGATTCTAAGCAATAGAGCTATTTGTGCTTGGCTTTACTGCAAGGAATGCAGCTATGAATTATGTTTCTGTCATTTTTGTCTCTTTCCATCACTCAGCAGTAAAATTTATCCATTTCAAACTGTTCTGGATTATTTTGCACTTCTTCTGAACAATAAAACAAGAAAAAAGTAATTCTTTTACCAGACGTCACAATGCTTTATTTGAAAAATGACAGGAAAGAATCTCTTGGTTATCAGTTTACTACAGAACTCTGAACTTAGGAAACAGCCGTTATGCCTATCCCTAAATGAGACTAAAATAGGCAGTCCCCCTATTTTACCAGTGTGGTGAGAAATCCTACTTTGGAGTCCCCTCAACATATCTAGGGTTACATTACAATCTAGCGCTTCATGTGGACCAGGAAATTAGAGGAAGGTCCTCTGGTCTTCAGTTCATCATGACTGCAATTGGGAAGTTCAATTGTCCAAGCTGGTTGGTCTGTTTGAAATCAATGTGCAACAGGGACCGGAGGCTCTTGCTCTTGGAGGTGAGTCCTCCTGGCACCCACTCAGCATCCTCTCATGGGTCCTGTCACACTCACACTCTGCATGGTGGAGGGACAGTCATCCCTTTCTCCCACGTTTGAAGACAGCATATCAGTCTCAGGACAGATTTTCAACTTCCAGGGCTGATATCACAGGACATTCTGGCAACTCTGTGTGTGGGGACTTTCAACCCAGTCCACAGAGTCATGGGATACAAATAAAACACACAAACAAGCTTTAATGCTGCCTTTAAGTCTCAGTAAGGAACAGAGAAGGGTCCCAGGCCAAAAAAAAAAAAGGAAGTATGGAAGTATTACAGAGTATCAGCTAGAAACAGAAAGAGAATGTGGGGGAGGGGAGGCAGTGTTTCTCAACTATGAACCTCAAAAAGCTGTCTTTTCTCATCAGGCCACTAAAAGGATAGAACTTTTAAGACTGATGATTGGGTCCAGAGATGCACAAAAACAGCAGGATGGGTGCCATCAATCAGGACAGGTACCAAATCTACACTGAAATCTGTGGCCTATCTCAACAGTTTATTTCTCACTCATGGGATACCCAAAGCAGGTTGGCAAGAGACTCAGGAACTACCTAAATGTCAGCTCCACTTTGGCCTGGGAAATAGGAGCACAGAGAATCACGCAACAGCTTTTAAAAACATCACTAACTCAAATGGCCAGACCTAGTGTTGTTTCTCACAGCACTGTAAGGGTGCCAGGAAACGTGGGGTGAGTATTTGGGTATTTACTCACCAAATATCTTTCCTCCTTCCACACACAACATACCTTCTACCCAAGGAAGACAACCCCAAATCCCATGGTCACTACACTCTTAAAAACCCTGGGACATCTCTAGATCAAGTCTGGCTCCATCTATCTCCCACTGGTCCAGAGCTGTATTAACCAAAAACATCCCTCATCTGTGCTCCTCTCCATGTTCCCCAACACAGTAGAGGAAGAGAGTAATGCATTCCCATGCTCAAAGCGCACAGGAGACCTTAGTCTGTGACAATTTCTCTGCTGTCCTGAAGGGCATACTGCTCGTTAAATTATTTTGAGTATCACTATGTGCACAGCCCTGTTTGCTGTCAAAATGGGCAAATTCCTGAAAGGTAAGAAAGAAGTGTTGGTCCTAGCCAGAAGCTATTGCATACACAAAACTAATGTGAATAGCATTGATAGATCCTCAAAAGGGCCCCATAGCCACAATCCTGCCAAGGAGTGACTTGGATATAATACGGCGGCCAAAGATCATTTCTTTTGTAAAAAACTGTGATCACCTCATGTTTACAAAACACCTTGTGAATATCTTGTTGAATGACACTTGTCAACAAGGCCATAACAAGGCCAACTTCTATGGCCCTGCACTCAAATGCAAGGCCAGGAGGAAGGCAAAGTTCAAGTTTGAGGAAATCAAAAACAGGCAAAACAAGTGATCCATCCAAAAGCTGTGACTTTAGATCTATTGTCTAAATAATTAAAACAATTCCCCAGGAGAAAAATAAACAGAAGGTAGTAGTATACAAAATATTTCATTTTTTATTTTCATGAATAATTGTCATTAATACAGCAGAAACCGATATGATTATAAAAGATACCGAAAAATCAGAAGAATGTTAGCATTCAATAGAAATTAAAACCTGAGCTGAGGGCTCATTAGAGTCTGACACTTGGCACCATTCTGATGGAAGTGAAGAAACATGTTTGCCAGACTCCTTAAAACAATTCATGTAACACAGAAAGAGTTAAATTTCAAAGGAGCTACAATGCAATGACACATTACATGACTCTTGTTGTTGACAAACATTTAAGCAGGGCTATCCAAAGCTCACAGTCTTGAAGGCAGGGAGGTGTGTAAATTGTAGGTTTTTAATTAAGCAGTAAGCAAGCTGAGATTTTTCTTGGTAAAATAGTTTGTTTATTCATGTAGATCTAAAAGGCTGGCTCAGTTTGTCAGAGCACAAGAGAATGCCAGAAGAGGTCAAGGGCATGGGGATGGATTGACATGAATCCATCCCAACTTGTGGAAAACAAATGACACAGCAATTACCATCACAAAGAACTCTATTAGTAGGAATAGAAGACTTGAGGTCCAATTCAGTTCTCATTTGGATTCTATAGTATCTCTAAGAATTTGGTTAAAAAAAACAAAACAAACAAAACAAAAACAGGGAAATCCTTACTCCTTTCAGTAACAACTGTCCACAAGGAGAAGAAATAAAAGACAACTAATATAGATAGGCCTTACTGATTAAAAATCTGTGAGCTTGAATACATTTTAATATGTTGAATCTAGAGTCATAAATCAATGGTTAATATACTACAAAACTTTACAAACAAAATCTCATCTGTTGCAGAACTTCAAAAGTAGTGGAATTAATTTCTTCTCCCTTTTAATTTTTCCTTCCACAGAAAGTCCTAAAACTGAGTAGTCATTGGCATGCCTGCACTTTCACAAATGTATCCTCAAAACATGATGGTTTTTCTCAAAATTTATCTGCAAAACATGATGGTTTTTGAAAATGGAAGTTAATTTCAAACGAGGTCAAGGATGTCATGCTCCCTCAAAACATATTTTCAGTTCTTTGTGCTCCATGTCACATAAAAAAAAATGAGGGTAGCTGGACTCATGTAATTTCTTTCAGTTCAATGTCATTAAATTCCCAATGTTTTCACACTAGCAAAAGATCCAGTATTTAAGTGATCTACTATAAAGCATCTCTATTTCTAAAAAAGATTCCTTTCATTTTTTACTTATTTTTTCTTAAGAGGTCTCAAAAAGCTGTCAAAAAGCTCTATACTTAACGGAGACCAGCCACAGACTTCCTTCCTGTACCAGCTTTCCAAGAGGGTAAGTGAGTCTTCACCCTGATATTTTTGCCCCGGGTTTTACGAGGCTTCTCTTCTTTATGCACCTTCATGTGCTGCCTCAGATGAGAGCTCTGACTGAAACATTTGCCACATTCACTGCACTGGTAGGGTTTCTCCCCAGTGTGGGTTCTCTGATGTTGAATAAGGTGGGAGCTCTGGCTGAAACACCGGCCACACTCATCACACTGATAGGGTTTTTCTCCAGTATGAATTCTCTGGTGCTGAATGAGATTTGAGCTCTGTTTAAAGCTTTCTCCACACTCATCACATTTGTAGGGCTTTTCCCCAGTATGGATCCGTCGATGCTGAATGAGATTAGAACTCTGAAAGAAACTTTTCCCACAATCAGCACATTTATGGGATTTCTTTCCAGTATGGATCTTCTGGTGTTGAAAAAGAGTTGAACTCTGACTGAAACTCTTTTCACATTCAGTACATTTATAGGGTTTGTCATCCAAGCTTCTTCTGAGTCTACTGAAGCTTGAGTCAAATCGAATAGTCATGCCCCACTTCTGCCGCTGCCGGCCTGTTTTGCGCTTGTTCTCATAGGCCTTTCCTTGGCTTGAGCTCCGAGAAATACCCGCTTTAGGCTTGGCTAACCTCATGGTGAATAACCAAATGTATTTGTAAGAGAGTTTACAGGCTTCTTCTGAACTAGTGTTTCATTTCCTAGAGGTGCACAGCTCAGAATTTTCTGTGTGTAGAAGGAAAAAAAAATTAGAGATGATCAGAAAAAAAATTATAGATATCTGTTAACCAGTTTTAATATCTCTTCAACCCATCAAAATTGCATTCATGTTTAAATTTAAAAAGTATAAATGCAAACAGATAATATGGGGGGAAATTTGGGGGAAATACTTGCAAAGTAATTCTAACAATTCTAGAGTTTAAGCTTAACAAATATCACCAAATTTTGATTGAGTTTACCACTGGAGTTTCTGTCTACTGGGACAGGACAAAAAAAAGTGATCAGGTGAAATATAAATCTTCCAAGCATTACCAAATGAGTACATAATTTTGAAGAACTAAAAAGTGGAGATAAGGTAAATCTTAATGGGAATGGAGTAACTCCAAAAGACTATCAAAATTTGTGTAATAGAACATTACTATGTTTTAATATTTAGTTCCGTGTTAAACTTCTACTCACTAGTAACTTCCTACGGTATCCAAATGAATAAGAAATGACAAATTACACTACTTTATGATATATTCCTGTTTATCTGTATTTAGCATTCGATTTCCATAGCTCTAGATGACAGCTTAGTTCTAATTCTGTAGCATAAAGTGTTTTGAAAATTGAAACTTCTCTACAGGGAGTGGTAGGTTTACTTAGTCTATGAAGACACGCTTTATTATTGGTTTTTATAGATCCTAATGATCCAAGAAAGCAATTTGTTGAAAACCCAAAATGAAAGTATTGTTTTCAGAGACAGAAAAACTGCAAAAGAACTTTTACCAGAAAGTGGAATGAAACTGAGTAGGTAGGACACAAGAAAAGGAGATGGGGGAGAAAATGAGTTTACAGGTAAAACTAGGATGGAATTTTTAGAATACCCAAATGCTGCAAAATTCAAAATTTCAAATAATTTTATTTATTTATAAGGCTGACTTGTGGCTATTTAAAATAACAGCCAAAACAAACCAACAAAAACCCCCACAAACCCCACATAGGTGGCAATGTCGGAAAATCTAGAACTTCAAAAGCAATAAAATTATTGGAACTATTTTTCATTATCTTGTGTCAGTATGTGGAATTTAAAATAGAAACAATTACTCTGGGTTTCTATGCATACAAACATATAAAGCAAATAAATGAAAACAAAAACATAATTTTTCTTGCCTTCCTTTCATCTTATTGTATAATTGAGACTTTAGGCCCAGGACTTTATCTGGATATTTAATAATTACATCAGCTGTAATTATGGTCAGCATAAGAGCAAGCTGCACATAACACAAGATTACAGTTAGGACTACCCACTCCTTAACTTAAGCAAATATTTACAGAACATCTACCACACAGAGACATTGTGTTAGGTACATGGTGTTGGTGATGCTGAGTTGTTTTTCTTTTTAATAACTATAATGGTCATTATACATAAAAGCACATGCATTTAATACAATGGAAGTCAGATCTAGTCAGAAACTCAGACTGTCAAATCCACCTACGGATGAGGCAATCATACTAGTATGTGCCAGACACTGTGTAACTTGATTCTGTGCTAGCTCTTTAATTCTCCTGACACCTTTATGCAGTTATTTCCGTTTTAAGTTAAGGAAACGAGGGCACAATGCTAGAAGGCACTGGCCGGGTTCCCAGACCCTAGCAGTTTGACTCCAGAGCCTGTACTCTTAGTGGCAGCCACATCTTCCATTGCTCAGTCCAGCGCAGCGACCCGTGCTTTGCATAGCTCCCCAGCAGGGAAAGCACGAAGTTAAACCCGAGTGACAGAAGCTGCTGTTCCTGCACACCCAGCTAACTGGAACCCAGCCTCAGTTTCCTCGTAAAATGGGGAGGGTAATGATAAAGTGGCAACACCATCAAGATGTTAGAAGTTGCAATGAGTCTGAATCTGAAAACCGCTCAGAGCAGCCCTGTGCTGCCTAAGCATTTGTTCCATATATCTAGTCCTCGAACGCTCCGAGCGACGGAAGGGGCCGGGGCTGCTGCTCACCCGCCCAGTTCCACCCGCCGCGGGCCGCGCCTCGCCGGGGCCCCCAGTCCAAGCCTCCCCTGTTCCCAGCACTCCGCCGGCCGCTCCTCATTGACCCGGCCCGCCCGCGGCGCAGCCCGCGGCCCCACCCTGGGCCCGCGTGGCCCTTCCGCCCCCGCCCGGCGGCCAGGCCCTGCCCGAAGACGGGAGACGCCAGCCACGCCATCGCCCGGGCCCGCCCCGCCCTCGTTGCGGCCAGCGCGCTCCCGAGCGGACCCGAGTATCCGACGCGGGCACCGAGCGCCCCAAGTGCCCCAAACCCACTCACCGCGAAGGACCAGCCACCACCCTGGCTCGCTGGGCGCCTCCCGCGCCGCCGGAAGTGAGGGCCTCGCCGCGCTCTGGCGCCGCCGCGGTCGCTCTAGGAACGTGGCGGAGCGACCCTCTATGGTCCCGGGCCCACCCGAAAGCGTTGTTCGTTTCTTCCTGTGGTTTTGTTTTCTCCTCCCCCCAACTCGGAAGGCGTCCTGTGACCCCCGGGACCTCAAGAGCTGTAACCGCCCCTGTGTGTGGTCGAGGCTTTTGAAACCAAACTAGCCTCTCCAACCTAGAAACTGCATACTTTCTACAAATATTGAGATTTTTGAGACCCTGGTACTTTTCACGAAGTCACCTTATTTAATTATCACCAAAAAGCTCCTGCAAGATGGGAGTGGTTATACTCCATTTACAGGAAAGGAACTAAGGCTCGGAGAAGAAATTTGCTCTGTTCACGGTGTGTAAGCGGACGACCCAGAATTGGAGTGGTTCTTTGTGGCTCCAAAGTCTGATTTCAACACACTCTTTTTGTTGCTCATTAGTAAGGATCTCTCTTTGTTCTTATTCCTTCCAGGCTCCTCCTCAGCCATCCTGGCGGTGCTCAGTCATCTGACCAGCTGACCTTCGTGTTCCCCCACTCCCTGGGGAACTCCTCCGCCTCTTGGCTTCCAATGCTATTGCTGCAGCTGAAGACTCCCGCATTGATAACTCCAGTCTGACCGTGGGACGTAAATGTTATTGAACTTTAGACTTGTATATCGAACTGATTACTCAAGAGCTGCATTTGCATGTGTAATGGACATCCCAAACCTAACATACCCCTAAAATGAATTCCTGATATCTACCTAACCTGTTCTTGCAACAGTCTTCTTCCCAGGGATGGATGAAGATCCCATCATCTTTCCAGTTGCTCAAGCCAAAAACCTTGATGTCACTGTTGTCTCTTCTTTTTTTCATCCAAAACTCACCTGTGACTTATCCACAAATTCTGTTGGCTTCATCGTTAAAATATATTCATTATCAAGCAACTTTCAACACTTCGACTGCTATAACCCCCAAGCCACCTTCATCCACCTTCTGTATTATTATATTGACTTCCAGACTGGTTGCCCTACAGTCTATTCATGGCCCCAGAGTAATCCTCTTAAACCTAAGTCAGATCATGTCATTCATTTGTTCAAAACCTTCAAAGGCTTCCCAACTTATTAGAGCAAAGTCAAGGACCTCGCAGTGGCACTCGATGCCTCTCATGATCTGTCTCTTTAGTTCTTTATTGTGTCTGCAGTGCTGAAAACAGTGCTCAGCAGGGAACAGGCACTCAGTAAATAGCTGTTGAATGAATGAATTTATAAGATGCCTTATTGTTTACAAAGTACTTTTACATCTTGTCTTCTGGTTATTCATCTTCACCATAGTCTCATGAAGCACAGATTATCATATCTGTCTTGAAAATCAGTAAACTGAAGCAAGAGAGGCCGACCTGCCTGAAGTGATACAGTGGGTTGTTGGTGGAGGCTAAACTAAGTCATAGGTTCATTCTCTTAAGTTGGGGCTTTCTGCTCTGTAGGGAGATGTCTCTGCATATGGCAAAGCACAAAGCTGAATGAGGTCTGGACAAAGAAGCTCCACTCGCAATCTAGAGAGTATCTGGACTATTGCAGTGATTAAATGAGGTAATGTAAGGCACTTAGCACAATGTATAACACAGAAGAAATGAGAGTCATTGTTGATACTTTTATTATTAAATTGTTATAAGTTGGTTGATGCTGGTGGTTGGAGAGTTTGGGGTAAAGGGCAATGGCCAGAGATCTAGAAATGGTTTAGGAAAAGTGTCAGGAGCAAACATGACCCGTTGGGACTGTCTGCTCTATGTACACTAAAATAAAAAGATAATTTTAAAAAACCATTTTGTTAGTAAGGTAGTTACTAATTAAAACTACCTCCTTTAATGTCTACATAAAGATGGATTATCCCTTTTTCCTATACCTGAAAACAACTGGGCCAGCCATAGAAGGCCCAGAGGTATGTCAACTAAAACATTGGGTAAACGAGGATGGATTTTTTAAAAAGAGAGAGACGAAAGTCAGGAAATAAAGGAGTGTGTGTCCCTAAGTGTGGACAGAGTCCTAGGCAGTAAGGATGGAGAGGAGGGAGAGCCAGAAAAAGAGATGAGGGAGAGGAGGGTAAAGGAGAATGGGAAAAAAGACAAGGAGAGAAAGCAGGTAGGGTTTTATGCCTTCAGCTTAGCTGTTAGTATAATAATAGTTAACACTTATTGAGTGCTTATTGTGTGCCGGGCACTGTTTGCAGCATTTGAGGATCTCACGTGAGATTCCTGAGGCATGATTGTTCCTGAGGGTTTGCTCCACCTTCTCTGGTTTTGGTCCCTGCACTTTGTGGTGTGACTCTGGTGCCTCCTGGTGAACCACATGCCTGTCCCACTGATGTTGACTTGACCACTGATTTGAATTGGCTGACTGCATGTGACTGGATGCAAGGGGTACACCACATCCCAGAAGAAGCTTCGAGTCATTGTGTTTCTGCCAGGACTCTGCTCTTTCCCTCTGCCTTGAGAATAGCATGTCCCAAGTAGGGGCTGCCCCTTTAGTCTAGGACCCAGGATGATAAGACACATGGAGCAGAGCCACAGAAGCTCGCATGTAACTACAACAGTCCCACGTAATGTTAGAGAAACAAATGCTCTTATAACACTGAGATTCTTGGTGGTATTACTGCATTAAAGTTGACTAATGTACCTCCCACCAACCGTAAGAGATAGGAATTGTTATTATCCTGTGATATTGTGAAATACACAGTTGATCTTCTCCCCGTTTCCTGACATACAACTTCTAAAATCCTTAGAATCTCCAAAGTGACGTCTTTTTATATGCTAATGAGTTGACTGATGCCTGGTAGCCCCTGGGTAGCTTCAGGATGGGGCTGGTCACTGGAAAGACCACGGCAGGATTAGAAGGATGGCAATTTCAGCTCCAGCCTATCAACATCTGGGGAGGAGGGCAACTGAAGGTGAAGTGGATCACCAGTGGCTGATGGATTAATCATGCCAGTGTTACAAAGTCTCCATAAAAAGCTCCCAAAGGACTGGGTTCAGAGAGCTTCTGGATACCTGAACACATGGATGTTACTGGAGGGTGGCACCTGGGGTCGGGGGGCGCAAAGGGGAAGGAGCATGGAAGCTCCGCACCCTTTCCTTCATGCCTCACTATATGCATTTCTTTTTCTATATCCTTTGGAATATTATTTGTAATAAACCAGGAAATGTGTTTCGCTGAGTTCTGTGAACCGCTCTTGCAAATTAACCCAAGGGAGGGGGTCACGAGAATCCCAACTTGAAGTGGGTGGTTCACAAGTTCCAGAGGCCAGGGCTTGTAACTAATGGGAAGGGTGGAGACCATCTTATGGGACTGAGCCCTCAACCTATGGGAGGTGATGCCATCTCCAAGTAGATAGTGTCAAAACTGAATTAGAGGACACCCAGCTGGTGTCCCTGCAGAAATGATTGCTTGGTTGGTGTGTGGGGAGAATCCCCCACCCCATTTGGTCACAGAAGTCTTTTGTGATTATTGCTGCTGAGTGAGAGAATAGTAGAAAGCACTTTGAGTTTGTTTTCTTCCACACAGAATCCCCATTTCACAGATGAGAAAACTGAGGCAAGAAACTTGCCCAAGGTCATGCACATTTGTAAGTGGCAAAGCCAGACTTTGAAATCAGAAAGTCTGGCTCCAGAGCCTATTAACCTCTCTATAACAGTCTATCTCCCAAATGGGATTCTAGGCAATTTTTATGCAAATTAAATTATTGAAAATGGTCACGCATGATATTTACAAAACACAATAGAGAAAGGGAACAAGGGCGTGGGAGGCAGGGGGTGGACACAGTCTGGGCATCTTTCTGCACATATTTCTGGGGATTCTGGCCCAAAAGAGGCCAGATCCCTTAGTGGCTGGGGCGTCTCTGGGAAACTACCCAGCAGGGACCAGTGTGCCCCTGAGCCCAGTGGTATTTGAAGGGTTCATTCTAGGAAGAAGAGTCTTCTGGGGTGAGAAAAATCCTGGCAAGACAGTTTCATTTTCCTGTGTCTTTGTCCCCTGCACCCCACTGGCTTGCACGCACGCACGCACGCACGCACACACACGCACGCTGTCTCAGCAGGGAGCACTGCTGCCTTGGGTCTGTGTTTGGCAACATGGATCCCCAACCCAAGTGCCAGAAAGGCAGTTATAGGTGTGGCTCATGTGCAGTAACAACAGTGGTCCGTCTCCCACCAAGAACTCAGCCCAGGGATCCTGAACAATGGTTCTTTCCACCAAACCTGAGACTTGGCTTTCTGTTTCCTTTGGACTGTCTGGGAAAGAAAACCCTGGGAGTTCCCATTCCTAGGTCTGAGAAAACATCTCTGTTAAAAGTTGACCAGGAGGGCACAGGGCCCTACCCTGCACAACGTGAGTCTCAGGCAGGGCACGTGAGCAGCTAGCCTGATCCCAAACAATCACAGCTCTCAGGGCCTAAATATAGCCCATGCATCTGGCTGTTTTTATACTCAGTTGCTTGGCTCTGATCAACCAAGCTTCCTGTCTGATCACCACTGGGGAACTGAGGGCAGGGGGCTGCTGCCCACCACTGCACCTGGCAAGGATATCCCGCTGCCCCTCCGCAGCTGCAAGGCACCTGCGTCCTACACACCCAGGACACATTTTGCACTGCTGGTTCCTCCACAAATCATCTGGTCGGACTGGATAAGCTTTGGGCCTTGTTTCCATGGGACTAAGGGGCCAGATGTATCCTGGGTGAACCCTGGCTCTGTTTTGCCAGTGGGAAGGTCTTTATTCCATTTTCTTGTAAACATTCCAATCAGGTAGCATATGGTTATCACCGAGGAAAAACAAGATGTTTTCGGTCCCTTCTGGTAATTTGTTCTGGGCAAACAAACTTGTTTTTCCTGAGTCCAGTCCTTTTGCAATCATGCTGATTTCATCCTGTGCTGTTTATTATTCTCTCTGGTTCTTGAGGCCTGGCCTGGCAAGACAGTCCTATTTTAGGAGACAACATTCTCCCGTAGCAATCTTTGCTTTATCTTCGGATACGTTTATTACCTGAGACACTAGGTAGCCAATGGGGCATATGAGAAATACCCTAAGCTCTATGGAGAAAGAAAGCGGGAGCTCCCCACAGGAACCAGTAGGAAACCACAGAGACCAGCCTCTAACGTTTGAAATTATGGGGTTGAGGTGAGCTGAATTTGCAGCTTTTCAGATTGCCTCTGAACAGCAAATATGATGTTGATTAAAAAAAAAAAAAGGTGTGAACTCCTCAGCTGATTGCAGAAGTGTACCTTTTCCCTTTTTCTAAGCCACTTGCTAGTGATTTTTCTGACCCGTAACGTTCAGAAATTAGATTGATAACACCTACTTTAAAAGTGACACTTATCCAAAAAGGCCTTAAATAATATTGTAATAACTTGCAAAAGCCAACCAACCAACCAAACAGGCTGGTGCTCAGAGAGGGTCTCCTGCTCCACTGGCTTCCTGTGTGCCAGGACCTGGCCTGCTCCTAGCTGGCAGGTGCATCTTTTCTGTGACACCACATGCACTTCTTAGCCAACTCTGCCTCGGCCTCCACCTCACTCCCAGGACCTTTGCCGGTTCGCTGCTCAGCTGATCTCCTGACCCTCCCAGTGTCTGGCCTTCTTCTCCTGAGGAGAAGACCCTTAGACACAGGACAGACTGGCTCCATCTTTGTGCCTCCAGGGCTGAGCACAGGCCTGGCACAAGGCAGTCACTCAGTTACAGCTGAACAATGGGACAGGAGCTGTCCTCCACCTGAGGTTGTAAATAATAGCTTGGGAGTACAATTACCTGGGAGCTCCTGTTTGATTTGTTTTGTACCCTCTCCTAGGCCCTGCTTCCATCCCACCTGAGCCCCTGGCCTGGAAGATTCTTGGGGCCCTCCTGATGCTAAGATTCTGTGACTTGGGGTGACTCTATTGCTCATCATCCAGGTCACCTCTAGGCTCCCACCAGTGATGCCTGCGTGTTCCATGGCAGCCTCTCCTCAGGCTCCACCCTGGTCCCCAGGGCATGCACAGAAATGAAGGAGTCATGTCGGCTCCTAGAGCAGCGAGTTGTGGCTCTTCTGCCAAACATGGCCACACATCCTTTAGGATAAGAGTTTCAGAAGTTAGAGCCGGGGATCAGGGTGGACGCATAGAAAGCAAAAAAAAAAACAAAAAAACAAAACAAACAAACAAACAAAGAGCTTGGTTCTCACTTCTTCAGTTCAATACAGCACACCTTTATTGAGCACCTAAGGATCTATGCTGTCAGAGGAGGGCAGAGTCGACAAAACAGTGGGCAGGCCTCCCCTGCAGCTCTCTGTGTCTGTGATGATGGAGCTGGGTTGGGGAAATCCTGCTGTGACATTTGCCCTGACGAGCAGTTCCGCCCAGCATGGTGGCTTCCAAGCTATTCTCTTGATGGGCACCTATAAGAAGCTTATACATGCATTAGAGATGGAGCCTCTCCTATCTTTGCAAGCCTTTGTGGTTCTTCCCTTTAAATCTGCCATCCACGGACCTCAACAGGAGAATAATTTGGTCTTCAGTTTGCTCTGTTTGTAGACAAATACTTCATATGACTGATGTAAACTGTTGCATAGTTTCGCAAAGGCTTTCTCATTCATTCCTGAAATTCTCCATCAGTCACAAACACAAATTGTTCAGTATCTGGGGAATTCAAAGCCCTTTCCTCAAAACAGACATTTCTCCTTATCATTCTTCCTTCAGGGGAAGCATTGAAAGTCACTGAAAGTCATCCCCACCCACTAGAGGAGAGAAACGCAAGCTCAGAAAAGGCAAGAGGTACACAGGCATCCACGGGACAGTGGTGATGGGGCTGAGCACTGCCTTCCGGAGCTGCTGCTGGGCATTGAGAGGGCCGCACCCTCTCAATGCCATGTGGACCCTCCTCAATGTGATCGACCGTGTTTCTTGCAGCAAGCTCCTTGTAAGAATCGCTTTAGGTCTCTCTGATAAAGTAAAGACTGATTTCTGCAGAGAAAGTGAGATACTTGTGGCCTTATTCCTGGTCTCACCTCTGTGCTGGGGCTGACATGTGTGAGGCTCACAGGGTAACACTGGAGGCTTAGAAGCCGGGGACACTGTGGCAAGGTGATGGCTGAAAGCAGGCTAGATCTCATACCTGCTGGCAGGCCCTGCTTTTCCCAGCAGCATTCCTGCGGGGCAGCATGATATGAGGGCAGACAAGAATCTCATATGAAGGAAGAGGACAGAGGCTTGTGGACCCACACGGGCTCCAGAACAGGCACTGAGGAAGCAGATGAAGCCTAAGCCACAGGGGCTGGGCCAGCACAGCTCTCCAGTGCAGGAGAGGCATGGTGTGGACAGGGCAGGCCACACAGATCTGACCCAGCAAGTTCCTGGTCCCTCAGGCCTGGGTCGGCTTCCTTGGTGCTTATCTTGGAGCCAAGAGCTGGTTGTGGGAATCATGGTGCTCAGGCTTCAGACCGGTAGATGCACAGGCACTCGATTTGTCAGGCGTTGGCCATCAGTCACTGTGACCGGCCGGGGCCAGCCACCAGGGCTCAGTGTGCACCTGCCACTGCTGGGGACTTTGGAAGAGGCAGGTGTTGGCCAGTTACTTGGCCTCCACCAGCTGCTCCAGGCGCTGCAGCATCGTCAGACGCAGGGCTTGGAACCTGGAGGGAGACATCGCCAAGAGGACTCACTGAGGCCGGACAGGGCAGGGAGGTGGGCAGCAGAGCGAGGGACCTGCAGATGGCTGGCTCAGGAGATCCCTGCAGCAGCCTCATCTCTCCTCTGCCAAGGAGAGGGAAGGCTGTGGCCTGTGCCTCATGAGGTGCAGTCAAACCGGGCTGCGGACTGCACAGAGCATCAAAGCAGAGTGTTGTCATGTCTATTGCAGACTCTAATACAGACAACAGCACACTGGAGTGGACAGGGCGGTAGGGCAGATATCGGGAAGCCCATGTTTCAGCCCAGATTCTGCCATAACCTGTGCGGCAACCTTCCTTGTGCTGGGCCTCAGCGTCCACTCTGTACGTTGAGTGGACCCACTAGTTGACCCCCAGATCCCTTTCAGCTCTCAAATCCTACGGGGTCAGGACTGACTGCAGAATGGAAGATTCCCTCTGACTTTGGTCTCCTTTGTCTGTGTGGGGTCTGGCTGGACAGACAGGAGCCTGTGGAGGATGTGGCTTTCCACGGGTCATTCAACCAGAGGCTAACATCCATCCTTTCCCCACCCACCCCAGGCCCTCTCAGTGAGCTCCTGCCCTTTCCTTCCTAGCTGCCTCCCCACCAGCCCTGGTGGGGTGCCCTCCACAAGTCCTGGACCACACTTCACTTTGCTGAGGGGGAGACACCATTGGGACTACAGCCTGGCTAAGCTCATGCAGCCGGGCCCTGGCGTGGTGTCCCCAGGAGCTGGCAGGTGAGACCTGCTCACCTTTTCATTGAACTAGCCCTCTGCACCTGAAAACATCAGCTGAGGCTGGGAGTTCCAGCATCTGCCACTTTGGGGAAGGCTCAGAATTCCCACCAGGATGAAAGGCCCTAACCAGGCCAAGTCTGCCTCAGCATGCCTGCTCCTTGGAGCCACATCACCAGCAGAACTCAGAAGCTTGACCCAGCACCCACTTGGGTTCCTGCCTGACTTTCCTGCCAGGTATTCTGCAGCTCATGCCTGCGCTGGTGAGGATGCCAAGACTGGATGGGTGATCCGGGCTGTGTCCCACTGTTTTGGCAAGCTGTCACCCCAGCATGGTGGCAATACTGAGCAGGGGGCCAGAGGGTGATGCTGGGGAGCTAGGGTTAGCAAGCCTTCCCATGCCAGGGTACTGGTGCCCATGGAGGAGAGAGACCTCCCAGCCGGCACTGGTGCTGTGCCTTGCAGACCTGCCCTGATGTTCAGGACCCATGACTGGCTGTTTAAGTGCTGCTTACTTCATGGTCAGTTTGATTATTTCTCTTTCTTCCTCTTCTTTTAATTTTTCAACAAAACTGTCCAGCACCGGCATTTCAAACTTAATGTACTGAGCGACCTAGAAAATCCAAGAACATTTTAATGTGCTTTAAATTTGAAGCCAAAAATATGTTTTCTTTTCCTCAAGGCTTCCATAGTGGCCCATCCAGCCAACATCTTGTATCCACGGAAGGAGCTGCCGCTTTTCCCACCCCACCCCCACACTGTGTGTTGTGTACAGATGCCAGGATGGGAGCCTATTATTATCTCAAAGGCAACTGTTATTCCTGGGAGGAAATATTAAACTGAATATTAGGAAGAGCATTCAGTACAGCAGCATTGTCACATTGGGTACCCTCTGGGCTAGGGGGTAGGGAGGTGGGAGCACCATTGTTTCTAACAATGGAATGCAACTGCAGCAGCCTGAGGGATATGGGTCGCTAGGCCTCCTACTTGAGATTCAAACCCTGTAAGCATCTTCTATGCAGAGGAGTTTGGAAATGCACTCACTGTCTGGTCATAACTCAGGCTGTTGGTAAGACTTAAATATCTCCCTGTCTTCCACAGGTGCGAGGTAGGGCCTAGTTAAAAAGCCTTTGCATAGGTCTCTCACATAATGACAGCAAAATACATTCCAATGAAGGAAAAGACTTTACTCCCCTAAGAGGAAAAGGACAGGGCCATGGTTTTATAGGACTCAAATTCTTCTTTCCCCTAAGCTGCTGGTGCTGGCGGTCACTGATGGGAGAGGGAGGGCTGGCGCCTCCCTGTGCTAGGCTGGGAGCCCTTTGGGAGAGCGTGGAGCTCCTGGAGACATCAACTGAGAGGGCTCTGGCCAGGAGTCCTTGGGAGGCCCCGTCACCCAAGAACCCCTCGCCCTAGAGCAGGCCTCCCCAGCCTTGGCCCCCACTCACGTCATGGGGGACTTCCACACCCAAGTCAGCTTCCATCAGGAACATCCTGGCGATCTTCTCACATGGCCCATGCAGGATTCTGGAAATCAGCGGGTACTCACAGTCTTTTAATTTTGTCCGCTCTGAAAAAGAAGGTGGTTTACAAAAGTCACGGGAGATTAGGATCACCTCTGTCTGTTCCAGATTAGGAACTGATAGATAGAAAATGCGCATCTAGGGGCGCAGGGAACCCTAGAACACAGACCTCGCTAACAGTGCTGCCCTGAGAGATTCCTGCTTATGCAGAAGGGAGGCAGAACAGGGCCCCCAGATCTGCCACTTTGGCATAAGGATTAAGTGGAGCGGCTGGCAATTGAGAAGAAGAAGATACAAGAGAAACTCTCCGCCCTCCCCCATTTGCCAAAAAGCAGGACATAAATTTGTCAAGGTGTGCCCCCGTCCCTCTCTAGGCAATGATGGAGTTAATCACCAGAGACAACCCGAGCCCCTCCTCAGCCTGGAGAGGGCACCAGAGGAACCTGCACAGCACGTCCCGCTGAAGCCCTTCCCTTCCCGCAGCTCCCCATGCAGTGACCTTCCCACACTTTGCCTCCCCAGAAACTCAGGCCCTTCTCCTCTGTCTTGTCACTTCTCTAAAAACTTACTGCTCTTTTGTGAATATGCTATTTAAGCCCAAATTCTAACCACTCATCCCTGGATATTCCAAAGGGCATGCATGATGCAAGTGTTAACAAACTTCTGTTTGTTCTTCTCCTTAATCCGTCTTTTGTTAATCTAAATACAGGGCCCCAGCCAATGAACTCAAATGGGTAGAAGGAAAAGATATTTTTCCTCCCCTACAGTGTCATTCAGCAAAGGTGCAGCTTGAAGAGAAACAAGATCTGAGGGGGTGGGAGAAAGGAAAGCTGAGATGGGAGGGCCAGGGCCTGATGCACTGTGACACGCACCCCACCCTTCCTGACTCAGCGCCAATGAGCTAGGGACCCATCCATTTCTCTGGAAGAGGCGGAGAGGGAGGCTTCCTGTAGCTTGGTGGGATTCTCTTTCAGAATCTGAAAGAATTAAACTTAATGTACTGAGTGACCTAGAAAATCCAAGAACATTTTAATGTGCTTTAAATTCGAAGCCAAAAGTATGTTTTCTTTTCCTCAAGGCTTCCATAGTGTGCCTGGGTTTGGGTGGGGGAGAAATGTTCATGCTGGGAGGCACAGTGTGCCCCAGCCCACTAGGCAAGCCAGCACAGAGCCCATATGGGAGGGAGTACAGTCAGTGGTTGGTGGGGAGGGGGCTTGCTGAACAGGTAGAGACCTTTTGCATTTACGATCCAGAAGTGGGGCAGGTACTTACCCCCAGACTCGTGAACGATGTAGAGTGCGAACTCACTGGGGCCATCTTCCACCTGCACAGGCAGTCACAGGAAGTCAGATTACGGTGCTTGGAGATGGGAGAGAACTGAGAGGGTCCCCTGACAGTAACTACACCCCCAGTAACACACACGCAAGTCACAAGGAACCTGCCCTCTCCCAACCTCCTCTTATTTGAAATCTGAGAGACAAAAGCTTAGCAGAGGGACCCTTGCTAGACCTTCTGCCGAGGAGCCACGGGCAGCTTTCCCCAGAACCCCACCCCCAACAGAATAGCAGACCACTGGCATCCTGGGGCAAGGCTGCTCCTGACCAGGCTTACCCTAAATTTGTTCAGCAGCAGGGTGAGCACCTGCAGGGTTGTCATGGTGCTGTTGACCCTCACATTGGTCACGGATCCATAGGCCGGAGTAAACACAGAGGTCTGTACCAGGAAGGGAGAGAAGTTCAGGGCAGGCCCAGAGGGGACAAGGGACTGATATCACGATGGTGAACAGACCCAGGCAGCAGGTGACGCTGAGATCTGGGAACACCTGCACCTGTCCATTCACGCTGATGCACACACAAGCTGTTTCCAGACCTGGGAGACACTCTGGGAAGCTGTAGTAGTGCACGCCTTCCAGAGGCCTAAGGAAGATGTCTACACACCCAGAAGGGCCAGCTCTCTGGACCCGAGGAACCAGGGCCATGGAAGTCATTCACAAGGGTGGGGGAACCAGTCTCTCCTTCACTCTTTCTATTGATTAAGTCACCAGTTGTCTGTTGATTCTAAGGCGGAAAGTTACCCAAACTGTCTCCTCCTCTTCATTCTCCCAGCAGTGCCTAGTAGAGGCACTGGTCACACCATATCAGCTTCCCAGCTTGTTCCCTTCTGGTCTCAGTCCCTCTAATCCGTTGTCTGCACCGCTGCCTACAGGAACAGACTTCTAAAACCCTTGCACCTCCAAGTGACGTCTAGCCCAGCTGCATCCATACAGTCTCGGCTCCCTTCCCTACCCTGCTCCATACCATCTGAATCAGAGTCTGTGTTTGTAGAACACAAGGCAAAGCGATCTGTGCAGTTCAATGTGAGAAGCACTGTTTGAAAGCGTGGGTCTAAAAGTATCTGAAGGCTTCCTGGGGACTGTGCAATAACATCTGTAGTTCTTCTCATTGTCTCGCACATATGACACTATGGTTGCCTAACAAGCACCATGTGCTCCAGTCACAGAGCTTCTTCACAATTCGGCTGGGGGGCGGGGGGACACATTATATTTTTGCAGGTATCTTGCCTTTTCCTAAGAGACACCATATATGAAATCAACCAGGACTCTGCCTGACACATAATAGGTCTGTCCTCAATAAACCCTAGCTATGTATTGAACCCGCTAAGATTTTACATACAATCATTGATTTAATATTCATAACAACCCTTTGAGGCAGCTATAACTAGTCCCCTTTTCTTAGAAAGGAATCAGAGGCTTTAGTAGGTTAACCAGCTTGTTCAGAGTCACCCATCTAGAAAAGACAGAACCCTGACTCAAAGGATTCCATGATTCCTGAAAACCTACATGTTACCCCTTGGTGCTAGTGCCTCCCAGCGAATGTGACTCCTCTGCAGGTGAACCTCTCCTTGCTTTTCAAACTCAAGTTTAGATTCGCATATCCCTCCTCTGAGATCCTAGCTCTGTTTTCCCAAGGAGGTAGCTGAGGATCCGAGAGCTCAAGGACCTATTCAGTATCCCTGCTCTGATAAGTCCAGGCACACCTGGCAGCCATTGTGAGTTCAGGTCCAGACCATCACAATGAAGCGAATATCTCAATAAAGTGAGTCACACAAATGTTTTGGTTTCCCAGGGCGTAGATAAGATATGTTTATACTATACTGTAGTTTCTTAAGGGTGAGACAGTATTACATCTAAAAAATATGCATGCCTTAATTAAAACTATTTTATTGCTAAAAGGTCTGACACAGAGACACAAAGTGAGCACACAGTGTTGGAAAATGGCACCGATAGACTTGTTCAACACAAGGTTGCCACACACCTTCAATTTGCAGAAAACGCAGGTGCAGCAAAAAAAAATTGCAGATTTTTACAAATGGAAGGTTGCTGTTCAGCAACCTTCCATTTGTAAAAATCTGCAAGGTATAGTAACAAGAAGCACAATAAAATGAAGCATGCTGTGCCAGAATCAGACTCAACCTCAACCTGCTTCCCCCAGCTCGATTCTAGTCGAGGTGCAGAATGACTGAGTTATACAGAAAGCCAGGATTAGGATTAGGCTTTCTTGTCCAAAGAAATATGGAAGAGAGGGCCAGGTGCAGTGGCTTATGCCTGTAATCCCAGCACTTTGGTAGGCAAAGGCGGGCGGATCACGAGGTCAGGAGTTCAAGACCAGTCTGGCCAATATGGTGAAACCCCATCTCTACAAAAAATACAAAAATTAGCCAGGCATGGTGGTGTGCACCTGTAGTCCCAGCTACTCAGGAAGCAGAAGAATCGCTTGAACCTAGGAGGTTGAGGTTGCAGTGAGCCCAGATCGTGCCACTGCACTCCAGCCTGGGCTACAGAGTGAGACTCCATCTCAAAAAAAAAAAAAAAAAAAAAAAGAAATATGAAACAGAGGAGTTAGGCTATTTCAAAGAGACAAAAAGTCTTGTTAACAAGACACTGTGTTTCTTCTGCATGAAGCCTTTTCTCAAGATGATACCAACCAACTCCAAGTAGGAACAAAGGCCCCCTGGCTACTTTCTTATCTCTAACCACAAATGGTTTTTCTCTAACAGAACGCATTTGAATCCAATAGGTCAGGCAGTAGAAACAGCTACAAAGTTTCACCCAGTCTGGAAATAAAACCAACATTTCTGGGAATCAGAACAGTTTTGGAAAATGACTGAGTGAAGTAATCGTGCACAGTTCTAAGAAACAAAACCTGGAACTATCTCAGAAATTCAATGCTAGGAATTATTTATTTTTTCAATTGTTGCCTCTGACTCAAGGAATCTGTGCCCTCATTTCTAAGGACATTAGTTCTGTATGGATGTTGAGCGTGGTAAGAAAGGGCTTTTTGCATAGTGCTTTTCTTTGGGACTTCCCTTACCCAGGAGGTGGGGGAGCTACTGTCCCAAATGCTTAAGACACTATTCCGTGCCCTTGAAAGCAGTACTTTTTTCTGGAAGAATGGATTCACATTCCACAGGCAAATCTGTCACTAGGAGGAAAAGCTGCCCTCACTGGGTGACAGGCTGAGACCCCGTGTCGGCTGGCTGAGTAGCTCTTCTTGATAGTGTGGTTCAGTCGGAAATGAGAGGCTGTGATGAAAACCCTCACTGTTCATTTCAAAGGCTGCAGAGTGCTCGGGACATGGTGTTCCTATGACACTGGCAATCACTACAATAAGGTTTAACGTACCAGACACACCTCTTAGTGATGAGACCTTTCGAGGAGAAGCGAATGTACCAATGCTAAACTCCACCATTCAGTACTTTGAATCATGGAGCAAAACATCCCCACCCCCACCTTTTTTAGGTAAGGAACATAGAACTGGAAAATACCTAAACCCATGCACATATTTTGGAAAATTTTTGAATAATTCCTTAAACTAGCATATCAACATTTATTTGAATGCTAACAATGGGTACTCAACACATTACACACTAAACCCCTTTTGGAACAAGATTTAAATAATACTCAAGTCATGTTATGTGTCCTTGGACTAATCTACACCACTGTTCATCTCTGCCTAACTTCAATCCTGGGTCCCCTTTACTCTCTCAGGAGACTCTACTTTGGAATAGTCCTGGATTTTTCCAGATTTAGCAAAGGCAACCCTATTGTCATTCATTCACTCACCACAAGCCTAGCAGGGGATGGAAGGGAGATCCTGAGATTAAAGCAGGGTCCCTTCAGCTTGCCCAGCAGAATTCCAAAGTAGACATTCCAAAGTCCAGGGCACCCCAAGTGTGGCTTGAATGGTCCCTGGATAGCCTAACCTGGGACACCTGCTCCTTCAGATCAGACCCTGAGTCCCTCCTCCTGAGCCCCCTCCCTGCCATAAGTCATCCTCTATCAAGAAGGGCATCTGCTTCAACTGGAAATCTCGGCTTGCATTTCCCAGTGCTGCGGGCAAGATACGGCCTGTCACAGGACGCTCTATCCAGGGCCTTGCCCAGACAGCCAATCATTCTATTTACAGTAACAATCAACTTATCCTGCTACAGTTCAGTTTGTTTATAGAATGATGTAATTTGGGGAAAGAAAGCTTTTCCTGAGGTCAGTACAATGCATCCTTGGACAAAAGGCTGTGTGCTGGGAATCTGGGGTTGTCCAGGTTCTCTGGGGCACAGACACACGTGACCTGGGCACACCCCTGCTTAATTATTCGGTGAGAGTGATGGCTGGATACAGTGTTCCCAGGGATCAACCGATTGAGTTCGGGGGGAAGCCTCCTAGAAAGCGCCCTCGTTGAAGACACGGTCAGTGTTACTGTCTGCCCAGGTCATCCCCAGCTTACTTGCCAGAAATCTGTGTGACTTGTGAGGATGCACTGACAGTGAGCATGTGCTGGAAAATGCTTAGGTCATAAACGGGGCTGTTATGTGGATGCAACCTGGTTTTTCCTCCTGAGGGCAGAGGAATGCCAGCAGCCCCCACACAGGTCATGGTGCTTGCTGTGCCTGTGCGCAGGCCTGGCTTCCCATGCGCCCAGGGGAGATGCCAGGCTGGGGCATCACCTTATGATTGTAGAAGTGGCCGTTGATAGAGAACCGGTGTCGCCGGATGCGCTGGGCCTCACCGGGGGCGCGGCACTTGGGCCTCCTCTGGCTCATGCAACTGGCATCGCTCTTGGTCCGCATCAGCTGGGGGGCCTCCTCTGCCTCCTCCAGGGGCCCTGCATGAGAAATGGGTGAGAGAATGGCAGGGTGGGTGATGCTGACAGAGCAACTGCCTGCTGTTGGGAGGTCTGGCTCCCTAGAGCCCTGTGGTCACGTGCATTGGGGCAGATGGGGACATGAGGGCCATTCCTGGACTGGAGGCTGGATATTCCCAGCTTGCAGATAGGAAGGTGAGACCTGGACAGGGTAACCTGGGTCACAATGTCACATGGCCATACCCCTCTTGGTCTCTGTCTTAGGGTGCCCACAGAGGTCTTTGGTGGCCCCAGCCCTGTCTTCTGAGCCCCTGCTCTGAAACAGGCCCTTCACTGAGTGCTAAGGGAAGGGGAACAAAGAGGATGAATGAGCAGGTACAGAGGGTGAGGACGAGGTCCCAGAGGGAGGCAAGGGGCCAGGAGAGCGCATTGCCTTCTGTGGATGCTCCTCTTTCCCATAGCACACACAGGGCGGGGGACTCAGGCCACCCCCATACTGTCACTGTCACCTCCCAAGCCTCTGCTCACTTTTCCATAAAGAGGAGCGAGAATGAGGGCAGAGCACCTCACAGGCAGGCACCTGGGTAGGGGTCCAGCAGGTGAAGCCCCTCTTTTGCTGGGGCACAAAGCTGTCCTTCGGAGATTGTGGTTGTGAGCCAAGCCCCTCTGCTCCTACCCTGGATGAGGCAGGGGTCCGGGCAGCTTGCGGGCTCCGCTTACCCGAGCTGTCTGTGGAACTCTCAGCCTTGTGCACTGGCTGAATGCTTGGCCCCTGGGCTGTCATGTTCCCGTCCTGGGGCGATGGCTCCTTTCTGAAAAGAGACAACTGCAGTGCTGAGATGGCTGCTGGCAGAGAAAGGGAGCTCACGCCAAGGCGAAGAGACCAGCAGCCCCTGGGGTAGGACACAAGCGGGAAGCAAGGCAGGCTGAGGTGAGGCCTGGATTTCAAACCGAGAGAGTCAGCTTGAAACAATAAAAGAAAAGTAGAGGCCTCCCCCAGCATCTGCTGGACAGAGAGTGAGCCTGGCCCTGCAGACCTGAGGGCCTGTGCTGGGCCGCATCACACAGACACACCGACGCATGCTTGTAGTTAGGGCCTGCACATTCCTAGACACCAGGCTTAGCCAGGCCAGCAGCTGTGTGCCAAACAGGCTCGCTGGGCTTCCTGAAGGCCTAGTGGGGTGTCAGGCAGGGGCCACCTAGAAGGGCCCAGCCTCCAGGCCTCTTGGCAGGATGAGCCCCAGGCCAGGGTAGCTAGTGCTGGGCTGGAGAAGGAGTGGGTATGATGGGACACAGCCCTGCAGCGGAGGGGACCTGGGGAGGAGAAGACAGATGGGATCCTGGAGAATACATAGGCACAGCCACGACTGCTGTCTGTGAGTGCTTTACCTCGAAGAGGGGCAACATATGAGTCACACTTGCAGCCTTCCTAAGGAGTCTGACTTTATGCTCTAATTCTGTGTGGCTCAGAATTCACTGAGTGACTAGGGACACCTAGAGATGTGCCGGGGCTCTCAGGGTGGCGGGTGCTGTCACAGCGTGAGTTTTATGTGAAATCTGAAGGGGGCAAAGCTCTGAATGTGTGCCCTCTACAGGAGTTACTACTGCAGAAGCAGGCAAGGCCCAGCCACTAACTGCGTCTTTTGGGAGTGGGCTGAGGAGGAGATAAATGTGCATTGAACGGTAAGGCAGGCAGGAGACCATTTCCTCCTGATGGAAACATTATTCTGATATTAAACAAATGTAATGTGAAATTCTGATAAATTTATTTTAAAAATTTTGACATTAAAATGAAAACAGAGTAGTAAGAGGCTAAATTCGTGTGAATTTTAAAGATAGAACAAGAGATGGCGAGACATGTTCGGCTTGCATAGGTGTTGGGAGCCCCCCTGCCTGTAGTTGTCCCTTCTTGCCAGCAAGGTGGCTTGCAGGAAGGTTTGAGAAACAGAAAGGGAGGTCATGGGAGCCTGGAACGTTCTGCAGGAAGGAGGGAGAGGCCACCTTGGGCGAGGCTGTGGACTGAGGCAGTCACGGGGCATGGGGATGAGGCTGGGTCACCCTCCTGTGCCAGTGTCCCATAAGGGAACAGGGCTCCCACCATGAGGCTCGGGATATCCCCAACCTGCACCCCAGACAGGGAGCTCAGGCTGAGCAGGTGTCACAGAAGCCACCGGGTACTCACGGAGGGCAGCTGGGCCGTCCGGGCATCCATGAGGTGGAGGGGAGGTGCACCTGCTCCCGGTCATCCTGCATCTGCAGCCGGATGGGCCGCCTCAGCCCCCAGGCAATGTTGAGGAGCCCCTCGATGATCAGAGTCCCTTCTTCCTGTGGGGGTCCACACATCAGCCCTTCCCCCAGAGCAGCTGCCCACCTTCCCCGTGCCCCCTAGGGATGGGTTGCTCTGAACACTCAGGCCTTGCACGTCCCTCCTCCTGAGTGGCCCCATCCCCTCAGGAAGGACCATCAGCCACTACGTGCCCTGGGGCGCGTGACCAGGCCCTGTGGGAGGAAGCCTGAGATGTGCTCAGCTCATGCCTGGCCAGGGGCACAGCGCAGAATGCAGTGGCTGAGTCAGGTGTCTCACAGGAACCCAGCTGCTGGCCGGCAGGCACGTCCACACCGTGGTGAGGAAGTGGTTCCAGGGATACACAGCCTGTCTGCTCGTGCCAAGCAGGGGACCTCTCTGCCCACACTGCACCTGGGAGGGGGTCCTGCGCCACCAGGTCCTGTGGCCATCAGGCCCGGCAGAGTCCCACGCCCACCAGAGCAGAAGTGGGCACTCTCTGTCCTAGCTGTGTCTCAGCCTCACCCTTCTCCTGGTGCCTTCCAACAGCAGCAGTGTCCACTTGCCAGGGCTGACAAAGGGTCTTGCTTTTCTCACCACTGCTTAGACATCACTAGCCCTATATCCCATACCAGAATTTCTACAACAGCCTTCATCCCATGTCCCCAACCTGCATCGGTTTCCCTAGGTCTGCAGGTTACACGGCTCCTCTCCTGCTGCCAACCTGGGGCCCTAATCAACAGAGTCCTCTGCAGGCACCTTGCTAGTGCTGGTTGGCACCCCTTGGGCCCTTGATTCAGTGCCTCTGACATATTCCAGGCCTCTGTCTCTGCGAGACCACCCCAGGCCTCTGTGCCAATCCCAGTCACTCTGTGTGTAAGCCTGGCCAAGCTGAGTCATTTGCCAGAATACTTGCCAGCAACCTCGGCTGCCCTCTACCCAGAGCCGCAGTCTCGAAGCTACACACTCCTAATGTGCTCTGACACTAGTCTTTCCACAATTAACTTTGAATATCATTCTCTCATTGCCATCTCAACTAACATTTAATTTTATTATTTATTTATGTTTTATTGTGGTAAGGATATTTAACATAAGAACTACCCTCTAAACAAACTGTTAAGTGCACAATACTGTATTGTTCACTGTAGGCACAATGTTGTCCAGCCAATATCCAGGACTTACTCATCTTGCATAGCTGAAACATTATATCAGCTGCACAGCAACTCCCCACTTCCTCCTCCCCTGCCCCAGTCCCTGCAACCACCATTTTCACTCTCTGCCTCTATGAGCCTATCTTAGATTCCTTATATAAGGGAATCATGCAGTATTTCTGACCCATATTTTAGATTCACAAATCCCATTTCTCTCCCCTCGTTGGCACTAAAAGCCCTGTGAGAACAGGGACGCCATGGAAACTTCTTTGTATCCCTGGCAGCACTCAGGAAGACCCTGCATAATGTGGATTTCATGGTAAGTTAGAAATGGGGTTTCTAGGTTCAAACATCCTGCCATCCACAGAGAAAATAGTGTATCCAAAGGTTATCAAATATGCACACAGCTTCCAGATATGACCTTGAACTATCTGCTAAAAAGGAAAACAAACAAGCAGAAACCAGAGCTGTTTTTGATACTCACTGGCACTCTACAAGCACAGATGTGTCACTGAGCTTCCTATGAAGGAGAGGCCAGCATGGATCTATGGAGTTCAAAGGTCTATGGGGGCTTCTGTTCTTGCCTCTTGGTCTCGGGTGCCTCTCAGTGGAGAGAGCTTGTGGGGATGGCTCACTCATGGAGACTCACTGCCCTCCAGCCCCACCCTGGACCCCAGGCAGAGGGAGATGGAGCAGACACAGCCCCGGCCACGAGGGGCTCAGGCTTGGACGCAGAAGAAGATGCAATGGAGCTTCCTGGAGGAGGTGCTTGTGTACTGCATCCTGGAAGACGAGTGAAGGGGCACAGGGAGGAAAGCTGAGCAGGTGGCCCTGACCTCAGGACCTGCCTGGACAAGGTCGGGGGCTTGGCTGTACTGGGGACAGGTTGGCTCGCCATGACTCAGGCCAGACATCCCTACACAGGTGACGTGTGTGCCCCCAACATAGCCGCCCACCGCTGTTCACCCTCCCCCAGCTTGGCTGCATCTGAATGGAGGGAAAGCCCTGTCAGCCAGCAGCGAATTCGCCGCCTCCCTCCTCCTTTTAGTCTCTTGACTAATCTGCTCATTGCTAATAAATTCAAAGAAGAGCCAGTAAACTAGACAAAGGGTCTACAAAAGATATAAGAGCTTGGGCAAGGTGAGAAGTGCCATGTGCCACTGAAATCCTGGTCACTGTCTCAGGCACTCCCTGCCCTGATGCCTTTGTGCACATGGAGTTCCCACCTAGAATTCAAGACCTTGGGACTGCCGGTCCCTCTTGCTTGCCTAGGGAGTCTGGGGTCTGCCCATTACTCAGAGCTCAGGCTTGGGCTAACTCTCGAGACTCCTCTTTCTCCCCCACCTGCAGCACAGGCAGGCGTGTTCCAGGTGGGGCTGTGGCTGGGGCAGAGGATCTGTGGCCTGTCTGGGGAGTGCAGGAGCTTCCCAGGGGCTGCCTCTCTCATCCTTGGCAGCCTCCTTTGCTGGCATGGTCACTCCTGGACAGATGCAGTGGCTTTCTAATGCTGCCCAGGTGCTCCTTGGCAGCAGCTCCCCAGCCCCAGCCCCAGCCCAGGCCCAGCAGCTGCAGTGATCCTTTGAAGCAGAAACCAGACTGCAGTGCCCTTGTTCAAACCCTGCAGTGTCTTTCCCTCCCTCCTAGAGGGAAACACAGCATCCACCCCAAGGTCCACTGACCCCCTCCTACATGGGCCAGTGTGCAGGCCCCTTGCTGTGCCCTGAGCACGTCCATCCAGCGCGCCCTCACCACAGGGGCTTTGCACGTGCTGCCCCCGCCACCTGGAATGTGCATTTTCCCATTTTTTTCAGGTTTCTGCTCCGATATCTGCTCTTAGGGAAGACATCCCTGACCACTGCACCTGCGGCGGCAGCCCACCACAGCATGCCACTGTGCTGCTTTCCTTTAGGCAGCTCTTGCTGTTGCCTGAATCACAGCACCCACTCATCTCTGGCTTGATCTCCTCCCTTACTAGAATATGAGCTCCAGGGGGCCACACCTTTGTCGCTGCTACATTTGCTGTGCTTAGCGCAGTCACAGCATACACTAGCACCTCACATCTGGTGAACAAGTAAACAAACAAATCCTCAGAAAGCACCCCATCTGGAGTGTAACAAGACCAGGGTCAGATCCCGCAGACCGCCTGCTCCCTGGTCCCTTGGGAGCAGGGTGTGTCTCTCCTAGGAGCAGGCCTAGGGACCCAGCCTCAGCTGCCTCCAGACTGGGGTCCTGTGCTACTGATTTTTCATCAAAGTTGCCAAGGACCTGGCCCTACTTCACCGAAGTCATGATGGCGTGGTGTAATACAGAGTGGGAAACAAGCTTTGGGGCAGGGGTGGCCCTGGGGCTACCTGTGAGGGCCCAGTGGAACCCCTCCCTCTCCCAGTGGAACCCCTCCCTCTTCCAGTGCCCCTACTTGACCAGCAGTGAACCCACCCCTTTCCTGCCCTACAGCGTAAACATTCCCCAGCCTCCTACAGGCAGAAAAACACCTCCAAGCTGGCAGCTGGGCCAGGCCCCACCCACCAAGCTGTTTTCCTAAGAGAGCCTTCCTGAGCAGGCTATTTTTGGCCCTCGTGACAGTGATTGATAGCTGCTGGGAAGGTATAAAAGCAGCTTGCCTGCCAAGGTTCTTCACACTGCCCAGGGAAGAGCCTGCTATGGTGGACTGTGAGACTCAGTGCACTGTCCTCCTCCCAGCGACCCCACGCTGGACCCCCTGCTGGACCCTCCACCCTTCGGCCCCCAAGCTTCCCAGGGGCTTCCTTTGGACTGGCCTGTCCCTGCTCATCCATTCTCCTGCCACCCCCAGACCTCCTCAGCTCCAGGTAAGAGGGAGCAGCTGCCCTTGGGTTTGAGACAAAACACAAGGGCTTTGTTTATCTTAAAGGGCAATTCTCAGCCTGAACTTGCACAGCCTCCCTATGGGTTAGAGACCAGGGCTGCCTGTAGAGGGCTTTGCATTTACAAAGGGATTCAGGGGTTATTTCATGCATTTCCTACAACATCCCTGCCAGGGGTGTTTATAACCCTGTTTTATGGATGGGTAAGTGGAAGCCTGGAGAGGTGGCCTTGCCAAAGGTCCCAAGGTCAGTGCGTGGCCGATCCTGGTTTTAAACCCAGACTTCCTCTGACCAGTGTTTGTTAGGTTGGGTTCTCTTATCTGTGCACATTCTGAAATGATAATGATAAAATCTTAAGCCTTTGGGGTTTTTAACCTAAACAGGAAGAAAGAGCCCAGGAGTCTGAGCTCTCGTCTGGGCTCTGCAGACTTCGAACTGCTCTCAGGGCACCGGATTCCTACAGGCAGCCCCAGAGGAGTGTGGGGACACTGAGGGGTGGTGGGACGCATGGCAGGCCCCTCAGCACCTGGCCTCTGTTTCCCAACAGGTTGCCACCTCCTCTCGCCAGAGTGATGAGGTCCCGGCTTCTGCTCTCCGTGACCCATCTGCCCACAATTCGGGAGACCACAGAGGAGATGCTGCTTGGGGGTCCTGGGCAGGAGCCCCCGCCCTCTCCTAGCCTGGATGACTACGTGAGGTCCATATCTCGACTGGCACAGCCCACCTCTGTGCTGGACAAGGCCACGGCCCAGGGCCAACCCAGGCCACCCCACAGGCCAGCCCAGGCCTGCCGGAAGGGCCGCCCTGCTGTGTCCCTGCGAGACATCACCGCATGTTTCAGTGGCCAGCAGCCCACACTACCCACGGCTGATGCTGTGGACCCCCTGGACTGGCTTTTTGGGGAGTCCCAGGAAAAGCAGCCAAGCCAGAGGGACCTGCCAAGGAGGACTGGCCCCTCTGTTGGCCTCTGGGATCCACACAGACAGATGGACAGCAGCAAGCCCAGGGGGGCCCCCAGAGGGAGGCTCTGTGAAGCCAGGATGCCTGGGCACTCCCTGGCAAGACCACCGCGGGATGGGCAGCAAAGCTCTGACCTAAGAAGCTGGACTTTTGGGCAGCCTGCCCAAGCCATGGCCTTCCCGCACCGCCCCCGCCCCGGCAGTGTCCTCAGAACTCTCTACTCGCACCTCCCAGTGATCCATGAACTCTGACCCCTCCCCAGTAAAGGCTTCTGTAAAGAGCACGCTGGGTCTGCATCTCCTCCCGTCTCCTCCATGGTGGTCACTGCCCCTGGCAGGTCTCTGGAAGGGAAATGCTCTTCTGCAGAGGCCCCTGCTTGGGCAGTTCACAGTGAGACCGACCCCCTCTGAATATGATAACAGCCTTTCTCACATGAGATGTTACTGATCCTGTTTGCTCTGATCCTTGCTGGCTGATCACCTTGAGCAACTTAACATCTGTGTTCCTCAGTTTCTCATGGGTAATATGGGGATAATTACTGGCACCTGCCTCCCAGGCCATTCTGACGCATAACCCCATGTAGGAACCCATTGGCTGAGTAGCTACCGTCATCGCTGGTGGGGAAACTGGTGGTAGGGGTGTGAGGGTAGTGGGGTGTCAGCCCCCCAGGTGTTTAAGAACTAGGCCTCGGGCACTCCCAAGTCCGCCTCTTGGCTCCCACCCTCAAAGCCATGTTCCGTGAGGCCCAAGAGAACACATGGAATCTTAGCAAATGCACTGATGTATTCCAGGGGGACTGTCACCTGGCACCACTGGGGCAGGCTACAACTCATACATCCTGCGGTGGCATTGGGAGAGTTCCCCCATGAAGAGGGCCGAGATAGAATCTGTACCACTCGTCCTACCATCCCCACCCCCACACCGCCTCCACACAGGGGCCTCATGGCATGGTTAGGGTCCCAGCTGTGGGTGAGAAGCAGGGCACTGTCCAGCTGTCCTCCACCGGGGAAGTCCAGATGTCCTAAGGCCCAGGCCAGGGCATCTGGAGTCTGAAGGACCCTAGTTCCTAGAGGCATCTGGCAGCAAGAAAGTGAGGCATCAGGGAATGGGAATGAGGCTGGGACTGATCAGAGGTGAAGGGACAGAAAGAGGAGAGGAGGAAGATTGAGCTGGGGGCAACAGCCAAGCTCACCTGGGCAGGTCTCTGCCACCTCCTTGCTCTGTGAGCTGTCAATCTAGGTATTCTCTTTTTTGTGGCTATTTTTAATTGCTCTGGATTTGTTAAATGTTTATCTGTCTTCTGTTAAGTGTGTTTTCTGGAGAGATAGAATGTAAACCGTATTAAAAGGAAAAAGTTTCAGACAAGCAGTTACCCAGTTTCCTTATCTATAAAATGGGGACATCAACAATGTTCTTCACACCCTGCAAGGGCTGGGAATCTGCGCATATGAACTTGGAGCTGCATTTATGGGCACTGTAGACAAATGTTTGTATCTGTCACAGCCCACTGTGTCTCTGTGTTGGTCTCAAACCTGCAGGTCCCTGACTTTGGGCAAACGTGTGGGGCAGCCTTTAGCCAACCATCATCCGCAGGAGAGATCCAGAGGGCCCACTCACCAAGGCAGAGGGGGCGAGGTCCAGGCTTGCTGGGCCCAGCCTCACTACAGCCCCTTCTGCAAAGCATCATGAAACTGGGTCAGAGGGAGAGTCCGGCAACTAGGATGAGGTCAGCAGACTCCCCTATGCTCAGAAGCCACCTCGCTGCATCTAGGGAGGTCTGGCAGTTTGAGGAGACCATCCCCGGGCTTCCTCACTAATACCCAGCTGTGTGAAAGAGGTAAATGGCACCTTTGGAAGGCGCTCCCTCCCAGTCGAATACAGGTTTGTGGTCGGGGCTTCTGGCAGTGTCCCAAGCTCCTGCAGAGAGGCCCAGGGGAATTCCTTTCCCTTCAAGCTAAGCCTCCTGGTGGGGCCCTTGTAGAGCAGTTACATTCTCCTTCCTACTTGCCACTGGGGTGGGGGTGGGGAGAGTGGAAAGGGGAGTAGAGAGGGGAGTGGAGGTGGGGGTGGGAATGGAGAGGGGAGTGGGGCTGGGGGTGGAGAGGGGACTGGAGAAGGGAATGGAAAGGGAAGTGGAGGTGGGGGTGGGAGGTGGAGAGGGGAGTGGGGGCGGGGGGTGGAAGGTGGGGATGGGAGGCGAAGAGGGGAGCGAGTGGGACACAAGGCCCTGCACAGAGCGGGCAGGCTGGGAAGCGCTTTGCAGCTCCCAGAAAACAGATGTTCGTGGGGCTGGCCAGTCACTCCAGGGGCCAGTGGTCTGCCAGGCCTTCGGAGAGGGGACGGTGCAACTATCTCAAGGCGGGATGCTGGTTTTCCGCACCCCTGGGAGAGACAGAGCCCCCGGACCAGGTGAAGCCCCTTCCGTTTCTCGCATTGCTGAGGGGTCCCAGGGCCGAGGAGCGAGACTGGATGTGGAACGCGCCCGCGGTCACCAGGGGGCGCCCCGGAGCCTCGGCGCCGCGCCCCAGGCAGGCGGGGCCGGCACACAGTCCCCAGAAAGGGTCCTGCCGCCTGGGGCTTACTTGCTTGTCCAGAGCCATGGGTTTACAGAAGGACATTTCCCGGCGGTCCTTTTTTCTTTTGAGATACCAGCCAGCCTGGCTAAAGCCCTTTGCCATCTTCAAAAGCCACAGACTGTTCCCCATTGCTCAGGCTTTTTGTTGTAATACAAGCAAAATTATCTCAAACGCGAGGTTCATGATACAGGAAGTCGGCGCCTCAGCCTCCAGAGAAGGCGTCCCTCCTCTAGCCCCTCGGAAGCGGGGAGAAGGCTCACAAGGAGACGCTGGCCCCAGGGCGTGACGCTGGCCCCAGGGCGTGGCCCTGCCCACCTTCTGAGAAGTGGGATGAGACAGTGGAGGAGAAGGCACCCCAAACCGTACTGCTAAGGCTGCCGGTGCTGCGGGTGAGGGGCAGTGACAACACGGGGGGGTCTCTTTCAGGCGGTTCTGGGAGTGCGCCCCAGGTGGTGAGCCCTTCGCCAGCCTGAGAGCCCCTTAACTTGGAGCTCAAGGGCAACAAACAGCTCCCTGTGTGCCTGAGACCTGTTCACTGATACTGGGTGGAGACCTCCAAAGCCTAATGCTGGAAATGGTGTTGCTGTTTTGTAAGTGGCTGTGAGCTTGGGGCCATGGCCAGCACCTTTCATTTACTGCAGTGTGACCTTGGAGTAGAGACTTAAACTCTGGGAGCCTCCATCTCTTTGCCTGGAAAATAATCATTCCTATATCACCTTATATTAACAAAGGAGAGGCAAAGTGCCTGGTGCATTGGAGGTTCCCCGGGGAAGTGTCTGTTCCTCTTGTCTGCCCAGCCCTTGGGGCCTGTGGTGCCTGAGGAGAGACTGGCCTGGGATGGCCCTGCCCCTGCAGCAAGTGCCCCGTGGCCCAGGAGGTCGTGGTGGGTGCATCACAGGGTGGCAGTGAGACCTGGAGGGCTTGGTGCCCCAGGGACCAGTTGTGCCTATCAGCATCACAGCCTAAAGCCTCGTCTTATGTGGTAATTGTGACCCAGCAAAAACACACACTTCTTCAGGCCGGTACCCTCTGGGCTGTTAAGGCTACAGAAGTTTCCTGAAAGGTACTTTCTGGCTCCATGGAGACCAGGTCAAACCCTTACACTTTCTTCACCGTTAGGGACAGGAAAATCCCCCTGGTGGGTTAACTTTCTATCATTAAGAGCTGTCAAGAACACCTCTTCCCAGCCTGAGAGTCCCCTACTTCTCTATGTGGGCTGTCCCGCAGCACACACCAACACACACAAACCACAAACGCAGGGTGGAGGCTCTTGGGGCTTCCCGCTCCCGCGCCCCTGCCCCCGACAACTGTTCCTACAGAGGGGATTATCTTGGGGAATCCCGAGTGCCAAAACTAAGCTCTTACTAGTGGTTTTCAAACTTGACCTTCCACCAGAATGCCCTGGAGGGCTCGTTAAAACTTGGACAGGAGGACTAAGTGTTTTCGGTTCAGCAGGCTGGGAGAGGGGTGTGGTAGGAATTTGCATATCTAACCAGTTTCCAGGGCAGCTGGTGCTTGGACCACCTGTGGAGAGCCACCTGGGATTTAGATCAATCCCTGAACAGCCAGAGCTGAAGAACAGCAGTGACCACACCCCAGGCCTCCACCAGAAGATATGAAGCGGCTGTGTTAACAGCATAGGTGGAAATCCCTGTGGCACCATCACTCTCTCCCTAGTGCCTCCCTCTGCCCAGCACACTGGAGCTCAGGAGTGAGGACTCACCCCAACTCTCTCCAGGTCTACACCTGCTGCTTAAGTCACCCACCAACTCTGCACAGGGACCCACAGGGTGCCTGGCCTGGGGAGTGCAGGATGGGGGCAGGCAGGGTGAGACAGGTGTCACAGAAGCGAGCGTGAGGAGGTGGGATGGCAGGAGAGCAAGCTGTGGGGCCTCGCGGCCTGGACAGGTCAAGGAGGCAGAGTGTGAGGTTTGTACCGTGCCTAGTGGTCACAGGCAGCCCAGCACGGCTTGGACCAGGAGCCAGAAGCTCCTGAAGGGTGTGACATCTGGCCTGGCCGGCCAAGGGGACACCTCAGGGGCTGGCTGAGGCCGTCTGGCAGCAGGTTCTGGCCAGCCCTCTGATCTGCCACTGTCTGGCAACCCCTGGCTGCCCAGAGCTGCCTGGATGCCTGGGCTAGCTCTGGCCTGGGAGCTGTAGAAGGGTGTCTGAGTTACTAAAGAGGGAGGACTAGGACTAGTGAGCCAGGACTAGTGAGGTCTTGGGTTTCCTGGGGCTGCCCTGCCCATTCCTGTGTTCAACAACAGAGGAGCACTGGGAATCCATCGGCCCTGGTCAGACGCTGATGGGTGGGAGAAAGTCCGGGAGCCAACCCAGTCTCAACTGCAGAACCCCCCAAAAAACAGCCTTACCACGATAAGACTTGCCATTAGGCAGTACAAATATGTTGAATTAGACCAAGACAGGGCCACAAAGCCCAACCAAGATTCCCACATGAAACATCAGAGGATGTGAATGACCGCAAGACTAGGGCTCCACTTGCCCTGCCCAGTGGGTGGTCCCCCAAGCCTAGGCCCTGCAGAGTCCAGCCAGTGCCCAAGGGCTGTGTTTGGCATCAGACATGTATTTAGCCCACATGATGTTTCAAGATTTGGGAAATTCCTCATGAAATTCCAGATAATCTATCGTCTTCTGAAAAATCAGAAAGGGTCTGGCTGCACCAGGCCCACGGTCCTGCACAGTAGGGATGGTTTGATCTGATGGGCGGCTGACTCCTTGAGTGGAGACCCACTCCCCACACCTGCACTGCCTGCGTGAGCATCTGAGCCTATAAGCCCCTGTGTAGCCCCACACCCCACTTTACAAATGAGAGCACTGGGGACCAGGGGCCACAGGTGAGACCCTGCAGATATGTGGCGGGACCAGCAGGGAACAGAGAGGGAGTGACTCCTCTCGTCCGCTGAGTGGTGTGGTGGGCGGACGAAGGACCTGTTCTCAGCAGCAGTTCACATGGACAAAGGTCTCGGGGGAAGGGGGAAGGGGGAAGACTCCCGAGGTGATTTCTGCCACTGGGAACTCTGGAAGGGATGTGCTGACCCTCTGCAAGGGAGATGACCTGGCTGCTGGTAACCTGGTCCCTGGCTCAGGGTCAGAGGTGAGTGATGAGAGTGACCATATAATTTATTGTCCAAACTAGGTCACTGCTGAGAGTGAAGGGGATGGTCTTCATCATTACCCTGAAACAACAGGTATCAGGCAGGGCCTCCCAGGGTACATGGTGACCCCATGAACAAGAGCAACAGGCTCACCTCGCGGTGTCTCAGCTGGAAGCTCTTGCCCTCATGGTAGCAGTTGTAGGTTTTCAGCAGGCCTAAGAGCTCTGACCTAGAAAGGGAAAGACACACGTGTACTCCTGGGGTGTGGCAGGGCCTCAGCTTCTGGCCTTTGGCTTCCCTGGCCTCTGTTTCCTCATTTGTAACAGGAGTCTGACAGCACCCTTCTCGTTGGCCAGGCATAACCGGAGGAGACCAGACTGTGCCATCGCAATGCACCCGGATGGTTTTGCACATGGCCCTGGTGGGGGACATAGGGGTGGGGCTGAGGAGGAGGCGAGACTCACGGGACAGGCCTGCGTCTGGTCCAGGATGTCCAGGGTGCCAAGACTTTCACTATCACAGGTAAGGCCCTGGCAGCCTCCCTGACCTCCACCTGTGTTGCTTCCTCACAGTAAATGCCCTGGACTTGCTTTCAGCATTGTACAGCCTCTTGCTTTTCCCCATATCACCTCCTACAAGGCCTGCTGTGGCTGCTGCAGGCCACCCTGAGGGGTGCCTGCTTCTTCCCCACCCTGACTTTCCGAAGGCGCAGTGGAAGGTGATGGTCCTGTGAGTAAGGCCCTGAAGTCTGCAGTAAGCCACTTTCCCTCAATGCTGTCTCCCTTTCCGAAGGGAAAGCCACAGCCCTGGCTAATGTTGGAGGAAGGGGAGGCCTGGACAGCTGCCTGAACCCAAGCTGGGCTCTGGGGGGCAGCAGGGCCAACAGACATGGGATGTGAGCCACACTGATAATTTCAGTCTTCTAGTACATGTTAGGAGGTGATACGGTTTGGATGTGTGTCCCCACCCAAATCTCATGTGGAATTGTAATTCCCAGTGTTGGAGGTGGGGCCAGCTGGGAGGTGTTTGGATCATGGGAGAAGATCCCTCATGAGTGGCTTGGGCCATCCCCGTGGTGATGAGTGAGCTCTTGCTCTGAGTTCACACGAGGTCTGGTCGTTTATAAGTGTGTGGCACCGCCCTCCACTCCCTCTCTCTTGCTCCTGCTTTCGCCACGTGAAGTGCCTGCTCCCCGTTCGCCTTCCAACATGACTGGAGGCTCCTTGAGGCCTCCCTGGAAGCCGAGCAGATGCCAGCACCACACTTCCTGTAAAGCCTCCAGAACCATGAGCCAACTAAACCTCTTTTCTTTGTAAATTACCCAGCTTCAGGTATTTCTTTATAGCAACACAAGAATGGCCTAATACAGAGGGGAAAATGAAACAGGTGAAATTAGCATTAATAACACATTTTATTGAACTCAATATATCTAAATTACTATTTGTCAACATGCAATCAATGTAAAAGTTATAATGAGGCCCTGTACACACTTATTTCGTATAAAGTGCCTGCCATCTGGAGCCTCTTTTCTATTGCCCATGCCTCCCAGCCATGGTCATGTGTGGCTGAGGGATCCCCTATTGGACAGGCTCAAAAAGAATCACCCCATCTCTGTCCCCCAGGGCACCCCATCAGATCTCTGAACAAGTGCTCAGAACCCCTCCACCTAAAGGCTGCCCAGGACGAGGGGGATGGCAAATGTGAAGACTCCCCCACCCAACCTGCACACCAAGGCTTACTTCTGAATGGACTTGCTGTCACTGATGGGCACGTGAGAACTCGGCAGACAGTCTTCCTTCATCTTCTCTTCCTCTTGTCTGCAGACCTAGGAGTTACTTGCTGGGAAGACAAGGAAGGGTGGACAGACAGGTGAGCCAGAGGAGTGCTGGCCAGTGCAGCACCCAACACCCGCAGCCCTGGCACAGACACCATCGGCCTTGGCATCACACCGCCTTGGCACAAGGTGGCTGCGGCTGAAAGGGTCTGGCCCAGACCCACATGGCCACATGTCAGTCAAGCTGCCCTTGGTTGGGCAAGGTCATGCTGAGCCAGTGACACTGGTCCTTTCAGCCGCCCACCCCAGAAGACTCTCCATAATCCCCAGGAATCCAGATCCATCTCCTAAGCATTTTAGACCACATGCTCCCTTCCCTTGGCAGGGACAGCCTGACTAATGGCTTCTGCCTCGGTTGCTCCTGCAATCCTCCAGAGCTACCCCAGGCCTCTCTCCTGCCTTCCCACTCAGCCAGGCAGTGGCCCATCACTGGCTGTCTTGGCAGTGGGTTAGTCAGCACTGTGTTCCTTATGTGCTGTAGATGGTTGGCATCTTCTCTGAGTTATCTCCTCCAGTCCCTACAACAATATTGTGAGGTGAGTATCACCATATTCCCATTTTACAGATGAGAAGACAGGGACAAGAGCTTAAGCACTTTGCCCAAGATTACCAGCAAGTAAGCAGCAAAGCCACTGTTCCAGCACAAGCATTCAGACCCCTGATTCTGGTCTCTTAGCACCTTCTCTATATCGATCATGGGCAGTGACTTAAACCCCCAAACTTTCCTTTCCTCGTCTATGCAATAAGGTAATCTCAAGCCCACAGGATCATTAGTGGATCCACACACACGCTGTTCACACACACTGTTCCACACACATACTGTTCCCTCTTTCCACGCACAGCCTTGATTGGTTTGAGGAGCCGCTCCTGCCCTCCCCAGGTTTCTTTCATGGACGGTAAATCCACCAGAGCTTTCTTGATCCTGTTGGCATCTGCACAGCTTCCTGTTCCTCTCTCTCCCGCGTGTCAATGTGGCCAAGGACTCTTATCAAGGCCTCCTACATGCTGGGCAGGGAGGTAAAGCTTCACACACACACACACACACACACACACACACACACACACACACACACACACACACACACACACATTCTCTCTCTCTCTCACACATACACTCGTACACACATACACAAAAACACATGCATACGCAATCACATGCACACACACATACACTCACACTCGTGCACACAGAAACACACACACTCACACTTAACACATACACGCTCACATGCACACACATGCACACACAAACACACACACATACATGCAAACACACACAATCTCATGCACACACACCCACACACACACACACTCCAGTGCTGACCTTGCCTCCACCTTCCATCTCCCAAGTTGCAGCTCAGGGCTGGGCGTGTTAGGACACACTGGGAGGGGGCACAGCCTGGGGCCACACCACATCCTTCCCAGGACAGAGCTCTGCTCATTCACAACTCCCCCACATCTGTTCACACAAACCCATCATGTCTTCCCGACCTGAGTGTGTGCAAATGCCACGGGGGGCGGGGGGCTCAAACTCAGCTCCACCTGCTGTCGTATTTATTAATGTCCTCAGAGCCCATCCCTGCAGAATGCCCATCTCCTCAGGCACTCACTCGGACCGGTCCAGTTTGCTCTCTCCCTCCTTGCTTGACACCCACAAATGTGACAAACCTGCCCTCTGTGCTAGCATCAGCCCTGCATGAGCCTGTGATGCAAGAGGCAGGGAAATAAGAGTTGGCCTGGAGAAGGGGAAGGATTTGAGGGAGTGGGCTTCCTGATGACCTCAGGATCATCCTATCCATACCTCCCCTCTGCCTTGCTCCAGAGTTAGGCACCTCAGGGCCTGGAGAGATGTCAGGCCCCCAGCAGCAAGGCCTGGAGCCGGGGACTTACTGCTGCATTTTTCTTGGCCAGGCAACAGGGATTTCAACATAAAGTTTCAGTTCCTTGGCACCTCCGCTTGCCCATGAAAAAAGTGATCTGCACCCCTTTCTGGGTAGTTCCTTATATACTTGCAAGGCAGAAGCCTAGTGCAGCCCAGGGTGAGCCATGGAACTGGGTTTCTTAGCCCACACTGCTTCTGTGGGTCTTCAGCATAACGAAGTATTGCTTTCAGCAAACTCATTACAGGAAGGGCTGGATTTACCCCAAAATTACAGGCGGTGTTTTTTTCTCTTGCCTTCCTCTGTATCCAGCTTCCACCCCAACTTCCTGCCCTAAGCCCTGGGCTCACTGAGCAGTTCACGGCTCCCCTAAGGGGCCCTATGCTTTTTTTCCCTTTTGTAGTGCTGTTCTCTGTTCAGAACCCAGAACTACTCCTGTCCTCTGATGTTAGCTCCTCCTGGAAACCCTTGCCAGAAAAGCCCCAGTCCATGTTGGGGCAGCCCCTCTCTGCCCCATCGTCTCTTCCCATTTCCCCACTGGGCCCTGCAGAACTCAGCTCTTGTTTAGACTTCCCTCCCAAGAGAACAGGAGCACGATGGGGGTGGGGGCGGGGGGTGCTTTACCACTAGTTTCCAGCCCCAAGCATAAGCCTGGCACATTGCAGGAAGTCCATACACGTTAAATTGCTGAATAAATACAAGAAGCTTCTAGATTCCCTCCAAGTCTACTCTTCCAAAGCTGTGCACATACAGCAGGAATAAATAATATAAAAGTCTCCAACGGCCACGGAGGTGACTCTGCTGAGGGACACTCGTCATGGGGTCCATGGGGAATGGGGGGCACATTCCTTCTCCGATGGGGCAACTCTTTTGGCGTTTCATAAGACGCCAGGAATCTGGATTTTTCGGGGCTATATTTCATTACTGAAAGGTGGCTGGCTGGCAGAGGCATGCACTGTCCCTGGAATGCCCGTGTGGTCACTCATCACCCCGGCCCTCTGCAGCTAGCTGGGGCTGTGGGCCTCATTCTGACCACTGAGCTGTGAACAAAAGTGTTGTGGGTCCCTTCTAGGCCAGCAGCTTTAAGAGCCAGTGCACAACCCTCCAGTTCTCCTGCCTCCACCGTGGTGACCCAGAAAGCCATGTGTTTCAAGCCGCGTGCAGCTACTCGATGGTCAGCCTGGGTCCCTGAGTGACTGTGGACCAGAACTGTCTGCCAACCCACACTGGATATGGACTGAGAGGGAGAAATAAACCTCTGCCGTGACAAGCCACTGGTGTATCAGGGATTTGTTACTGCAGCATAACCCAGACCAAGTCTCATGCAATACATAATCTAATCAAAACAACATATATTTAATGTAATATTTTATATTTAAATATGTTTATAAATAAACTAAACACCTTTGCAAGACAGATACACCTAGTGGTGAGACAGGAATAATACAGATGTTCGCAGGAGAATAGAAAATTCCAGGCAGCCGTTTCACATGACCAGCAAAAGGAAACTGTTAAAATAGGGGTCATAAGAAGCTAGGGGTCATAAGACTTTAAAAAAATCAGAGTGTGGGCCAAGCTGGCTAAGACCAGCTGAAACCAACACGGTGCTGGATTCGACCTAGGTTGCTTCTAGGACCTCACTATACGCTCATTAACCAGGCAACTCTCTGGGATGCTAAATCACACACCCACAGGCACCGTGACAGTTCCAGAACACCCATATTTGATGTAAAAATGGGTGGCACCACAGTTTCAAGAAAGTTCCACCTTTTTCCAGGAATCTTCTTGGATATTGCACCCCTTGGTTAAAGAAACCCATAAAGGTAGCAGCTCCCAACCCCCTTGCACACTCTCCCTTCTTGACTGTGTACTCTCACTATTTTCTGACTCGTATGGGAAGGAATTCAAGGAGTCAAGAGCCTGGACATCAGCTGGGGTTGAAGTCTCACCAGGGTTTGGGGACCTCTCCTAGTCCACTGGACAGTGAGGCTCCAGTTTGTGACTTCTGATTCACGACATGGCATGATTTACATTTACTTCCAGTCTCCTATAGCGTGTGGGGAAGAAGTTCATTTTGCCATATGTAGTAGGAACACTTAGAAGTGGAATTTCCCATAAGTCAGGCAGTGGTTACTTATTCATAGAAAATGCTTCCTAAAGAGCTCTGGGGTGCTTCGTTGCATGCCTTCTCCTCTCTGGGCCTTAATTTTCCCATCTGTACAACAAGAATATTGACCTCCAATGGGTTTGAAATTTTCTTAACTGTGGAACTCTTTGTTCAAATAGAAAATGTATGCAAAACAGATTAAAGGGGATTGCCGTGGTTGACAGTGAGGTGGTGGTGGCAGAGAGCCTTATCTCCTAGGGCTCTGGGTAATACTACTTGAAAAGCATGGTTCTCCCTCACTGGCCTTCAGGAGTGCTTTTCCCCTGCACGCCTGCTTATTTATAGGACACAACCAACATGTTGAGTGTCTCCGGCCGTGACTGAATGGCACCAGCTGGGGGCGGCTGCTCAGAGGAGAGAGACCAGGAGGAAAGTAAAGGAGAGTCCTAGGCTGCAGATGGCAAAGTGAAGGGATAAAGGGCAAGGTGGGCTTGTAGGGTAAACAGCTGGGGCAGAGAACGGGGCACGCCATCCCAGGGGAGGGTGGGGGGGTCAGCGAGCAAGGCTGAGGGAGGTGGCTCAGGGCCCACTGCAGCAAAGGGAGGCTCTTCCAGCTTGCTGGGCTGGGTCTTGAGCCTTACAGGGTGGGAACCTTGGCTCCCCACAAAGAGAGTCTCTCCTTTGAGAGAGGCACACATTTCTGTGTCCTCCAGCACTCATTAGCTTCATGGCCCTAAGTAAGGGAAGGAGAGGAAAATATTTTATCCCCAACATATATTTCTTTGACGTATTCTTAAATGGCTGCCACTTGCTCATCCTGAAAGAAGTGGCTGGCAGAGTGTCTTCAGTGGGAAAACTTGCATCTGTAGAGAATCTCCATTAATGCAGCCAGGGCCCCTCCCCTTTCCAGGTCTTTCCCCACATCCAAGAGAGACTGAGAATCCACACCTTTAAAAGTCTCTTTGAGGGAGGCTTCATCTACATAACGAGGTCGCTTTCACTAGCCAAGCCTCTCCTCCTTCCATAGCCTGTTTCACCAGAATCTAAGCCCCATTCTTTCTGTAACCTCAAAATGGTGTATAAGTCTCTGTTACTCACTGGGAAGCTGGACCATCATTCTGAAGGCTCCCATGCATGCACCTTAAGTACATGTGTATGCCTTTTCTCCTATTAATCAATCTGCCTCATGTCTGTGATTTTTAGTGAAACTTTAAGGGGCCAAGAGCCTATGGCTCCCACAAAAGTCACTTGGTCTCTCTGGTTCTCAGACCCAACACCGCAAGAAGACCTGTTTTCCCTGAGCTCCAGGATCACTCACAGAATTCCACTGCAGATCTCAACACTGTGCTTGCGCCCTATCCCCTTTACCAGACTTTCATTCATTTTGATGAATTTCATTCGTTTTGACATCACATCTACAGGAAGCTGCATGAGTACCTAAGGGGTGTCCAAAAGACAGCTGTGGCAGGAGCAAGCTGCAAGGGGGAACACGCACACCCAACAGGAGAGGAAAGGGAGCCATCTCTCTATTTGGAGCATTTTCCTGGAACAGCCTTTTGCATTGAATCTCCAAGTGCACTGGGTGGGGCCTTTGAGAATCTCTGCCGGAGTATTTTTCAGTCTTTTATAAACAGCACAACCTTATCTTGAAATTAGATCCTACGTAGAAGCCCAATACACAAATGGATTAAAGCGAGGCTGCATGGGTGGCAGCAGGAGTCAGGAGAGGATGGGCTGGGGCTGGCCTGCCACCCAGGCTCAGGCTCAAAACCACAGAGTGACAGATGCAGTTGGACAGGCCAAGTCGGCCAGCAGGCCCTCCCCTCCCCCCAGCCGTGCCATTCTGCTGGGAAAGTACAGCTTTCTTTGTCTGGGCCTGTTTCCCTCCCCCAGGTCCCAGGACACAGCTCAGGCCTCCACGCCTGTTTCCCAGGCTGGAGGACACTCTGTCCCCAACCAGAGTGATCAGCTGCAGCCAGGGCTGTCTGTACCCCAGAGGAGGCTCCCTGGGCGGCATGCCAGCCACGGCTACCTGTCCCAGTGAACAAGCAGTGAGTTGTTCTCCCTTTCCACTTCAGCAGCTGCTCTGCCAGCCGTGCAGAGAGAGACAGCCTGCTGTCACTACTGAGGGACAAAGGCCACCGAGGGCTTTAGAGCTGCTAGGCATGGGTCGTCTTTCCTTTTTTGTGTTTGTGGGGAAAGTTATTACAGAAGAAGTGACTGTGATTCTTCCAGTCACCCCCAGGGTCCAATTCCTACAGGCCAGTGGCAAAAGGAACAGAAGATGCCGAGTGAAGTGAGGCTTTCGTGACATGAAATTGAGTACACTTGAAAGACTTTTAAGACTGTGCTGCCTGCTTTTCCTTCTGACAGTGTCCCTTCTTACATAAAACATGGCCAACACAGATGTGGTGTCCTCACTTGGCAAAAGGGAAAACGTACAGGCATCCAAATTAAAATGTTCTAAGCATGTCTGTGAAGTCTGAGAGCTTGGTTACCTCTGTTTTCACATTTCCTGAAATTGTGATTTTTATTTTCTTATTTCAGCATGATTTAAATCAAATAGGTCATAAAGAAAGTGACCTGGGAAGCAAAAGAAAGGAGGACAAGTATGTGGGGCACAGCTGGGGGCCTGAGCTGCTCCCGCTGGAGGAGGACAGCAAGTGCAGGCCACAGAGCAGGTGCAGGCCACGCTGCCAGCATTCCTGGGGGGACTAAGTTCCTGGCTGCAGTCTGTGGCTACCACATTTGAATTGCCAGCCACAACGGCAGCAGGGCACAGAGGACAATGAACCTTTAAAAGGCCCCTCCCAGCACCTGTTAGCCAGCAAATGGCAGGAGCCTGGCCAGGGAAGAAGTTGCAGTGTCTGCCGACACCAGGTGCCTCTGAGGGGGTACCCTCAGCCAAGCATTTTTGTGGTGAGAGCCGGCTGTCTGGTTGTAGATGGCAGGCAGCGACTCAGCAGCTGCTGCTCCCACCTCCTTCCACACTGCTGTCCCCTCCTACTGCCCAGTTCCAATCACCAGACCCCTCCTCTCCACTCCCACCATCATCCCTCTGGCTCAACTCACTCCTCCCTGCCCCAGAAGACTCTGCACTGTCCAGGTGGGGGTGATGGAGACCAGGGGAGTCCAGGAGAGGTGGGCACAGAGCTCCCCTCCACCTCCACTCCCGCCTTGCCCTGGACTGACCACACAGGCCCAGCTCACCTTTACTCCCCACTGCGGTTCTGGCCTCTCACTGACAGGTCTCTTTGAGTCCAGTCCAGCATCCAGGCTTCCCTGATACAGCTCCCCTTCCTCTGAGAGCCTGGCCCTGAGCACCCATGTAGATCGCAGACCAGCCTTCCCAGTGGGCAAGACTTCTGGCTTCTGCCCTTGTTTCAAGGCAAAGCAATTTGGGACAAGAAAACCATTTCCAGTCCTCCTGCTCCCCCCTTGCACCTTAAACATACATTCTCTGCTCCTGGAACCCCCTGAACCACTCCTCAACTTCCCCACCAACCAGGCTCACCTCCAGCCTATGGAAGAGAAGATCCACAGAAACGAAGATCTTCTTAGCTATGGTTTTTGGGCCAAACATGTGCTCAAAATGGGCACTGTCCAATATCCTGATTGCCTGGGGCTGGGAGTGCAACGCAGAGGGGCAGACCCCTCTGGGTGCCTGCTGCTGCAGGGCTGCTCTGGAGGCTCTCTACGGCTGCCCTCTCCTGTGCTGTCCACTGCCCCAGGCCTGTGTGCCACATGTCACTGCTGGGGACATAAGGGCCCTGTGAGAAAAAAGGGTCTCAGAATCTTTTGGGTCATAGAATCCCTTGGAGTCTCTTGAAAGCTTAGTGCACTCTCCCCAGAAAATGCATGTATGTGCATGTTGTTGCAATCTGCATCCATGTGCAAACACACACACAATTTGCATATCACTGCAGGGGGATGAGACAGCTCTTGTCCATGTAATCCCAGATCCCCAGATCCTAGGTTTAGAATCTCTGCTGAAACCTGTCACAGCAAGAAAGAGGAGGCAGAGGAACGTCATAGAGCCTTGCATGTGAGTTTTGCTGTGGCATTAACTTGGCCTGTGATCCTAGCATGTTGCGCCGTCTCTTGGGCCTCAGTTTAGCCAGAGCTGTTGTGGCAGCTGATAGAGAGTCTTCAGGGCTCTTCCCAGCACTGCAGCTATGGGGCTCAATGACACCCCACCTCTGCTTCCCAAGGTCAGGCAGGACAAAGGGAGGGGGTTCCAGGCCTCTTCCTCAACAGTATATCCTAGGGAAGAAGGTGGGACAGCCAGAAAAGGAGACCCCGGGAACTACAAGTTTCTCTTTAACAAAAATAAGAAAACTGTTGAAGCTTTAGGAAGTGCAGCCACTTCTTATTTGATTTTCTTTATTTTAAAACAATTTCCCCAAACATACTCTATGAGAGAATAACCACCTAGCCTTTGCAAGGCTCTGGGTTCAAAGCTCTGCTCTGTGACTGCCTGGCTGTGTTACCTTAAGCAAGTCCAGTTCCCTCTCTGAACCTTGGGCTCCTCATCAATTAAATAACTACAATCCTCGATGCCTTCTGTGAAGACGAATGAGGAGACCTGTAAGATGGACCTTGTATGGGGCTCACTCATAATGAAAAGAGGCTCCCATTACTATTCTTATTGACACTGGGAGTCGGGGGCTCTGGAGAGACAGTGGAGCCCCAGAGATGGGAATGTGAGGCCTCCCTGCAGGAGTGGCCATGAATGAGGAGAGAGTCTGAGCTGACACCTGAAACCAGGCCCCAGACCCCAGGGGCCCAGGGCAGAGGGCTTTCTGGCAGATCCCCTAGTTAGGGTCTCCCCTTTGAGGCTTTGCACTTCCAGAATCTGAACTCTGACACACACCCAAGTTTCGTTCATGTTTTTTGTTATCTGTTGTGGTCCACTTGGTCCTGACCCAAGGCGACCCTGGACCTTGATTCTGTTCTCGACCTCCAGGCTACCCACTGGAGCTTCATGGTGGAAATACAGCCTCATCTCCTGAGTTTCAGATAGACACTTTAATCTGTAGCATCAAACTTTTTATTGTCAAATCACCAGCACTACACACTGAGAGAATTATGGCTAGAACTAATGACAACAGCCTTCACATACACTGACAAAGTGCTGAAACAGCCCATGACAATTTCCGGCCAGCATTTTTTTAACCTAAGTTTAATGAATTTCATCTCTCCTCTTCTCTCGCTTCCTCTTTCTCCTCTGACCCTCTCCCTTCCTGTCTTCTCCCCTAACCTGCTGTCCTGGCAGCAGTAGCTAAGGAACCACACAGAGGAACAGAAGGCAGGACGGTTTACATTTACCTGTTACTTCACCAATTCACTTCTAACTTTAAAAAAAAAATGGTTTCTGGCAACAAATCCTGATTGACACCTTAGTACTGTGGGCAGTTAAACTACAGCAAAGCCAGTGAGGGGCTCCTCTGTGAGTGCACAGCATAACTTTGGAGTCTAACCTGCTTGGGTTCAAATTCCAGAAGCCCAGCCCTTATTTGCTGTGCGACCTTATTTAATTCCTATGTGAAATGGGGCTCCTGAAGCTGTCCTTACTGTGTTTTAAGAAAGTGCTGGCCCTGGCTTGGGCACTGATTCTGGTGTGAGAGGAGGCCTCCCTCCCTCCGCCGTGCCAGGTTAATGAAAACACTGAGGCATCTTTTGGAAGTGGGAAGTGCAGGACGGGACCAGAGTCAGGAGCCCAGAAGAGCAGGGCAGTAGGCAGGCTGACCTTCGGAGACTAGGGGTGAAGAGCAAGAGACTCGGGGGCACAGCAAGCCCTTGGGTTCAAATCCTGGCTCCATCACCAACTCATCCGGTAAAGGTGGACAATTTTATAACTCTTTAAGCCTCAGTTTTCTCATCTGAAAACGGGATAACGAGAGTAGGACTCTTACTTGCTGTGAGGAGTAAGAGGCATATCGTGTTAAAGCATTTGGCCCAGAGCAAGGCAAACCCTCTACAGACAGCGATTGTGAGACAGACCCCCTTGCTGCTATTATCTTGGCGTTCGATTTCCATCAGTGAAATCAGAGTTGTGCCAGAGGCCTCTAGGCTCTCTCCCCAACTCTAGGATCAGTGCTTCTAGGGAACTGGTTAAGGACAAGGTGAACAAAAAAGGTGTAGCCAGTGGCCGCGCTCACCTGTCGTGCTCAGGTTGTAGCCCCTAAAGTGCTTAACAGAGGTGCCAGGCGCAGTGCCCACTCTCAGCAATGAGCCCGAGGACCGCAATGCGCAAGGCTGGCAGGGGGAGGGACCCTGCGCGCTGCGGCCGAAGGGCACAAGTGCCCAGGCTTCAGCGTCCCTGCCTGGTAGCAGTCCTGGGTCGGAGGGGATGCTCCATGGACGTCCAAGCACTCTCCTGCTCGTTCATCACTCACCGTCCAGCCATCGCGCAGTCCAGAAGCCACTGCATGTGTCGTGTCCTCGCTTGCACCGGAGCTGCGCCCGCAGCGCCTGCTGAACCCAGGCTTCAGCTGCTCGGGGCCAGGCCCGCCCCTCGCCCCGCCCCTCGCCATCCGCCCCGCCCCTCTCCCCGCCTCTCGCCCGGCACGGCCAATGGTGCCGCCCCGGTCTCTCCGTCCCGCCCCGAGCACGCCCCTCACTCCGCACCGACCAATGGCACCGCCCCGTCTGCCCCGCTCTGGGAACGCCGGTAGGGTCCGAGCGCCGGGCGGTGCCCGAGGGGCGGTGGGGATGGCTTGGGGCCTGCGACCTGCCAGGTGTCCCCAGGCCATTGTTCAGCTCGCCGCGCGCTCCTGAGTTCCCGAGAGCTCCCCGGGACGCGCGGAGAAAGCAGCCCGACTCAGCCCCGAGAGGTTCGGTGTGCGGGCGGCGGCCAGGGACTTTGCGGGGTAGCGCGGACTCCTGGACTTCCAATGAAGGCCGCTGCGCAGGCGCTGCAATCACTGCAGGCACTTGTCTGCATGCCTGGTGGGGCTTGGAGTCTGGGGAGGCTTATCTGTAAAGCCCAGAGCATTTGCTATTTATTGCTCAAGGGGCACCTTTGTACAGTCTGGCTGTTTGCTTGGCATGGCCTCTTAGAACTCCTTATCGTTTAAGAAATCCGATCTGGTGAATAAGAAGTTAGTCTTTCTCTCCCAGTCACTGCCTCCTGGACGAATATTTGCCAGCACGGAGGCAGAGAGGACAGAAAACCACAAGCCATTTGGGGAACTGGGAACAGTTCAGTGTTTCTGGGGTGTGGGGGTGGCAAGGCGGGGGATGAGGTTGATGGAAAACATTTGCAATTTCTGCTTTATCTCACGATTCCCAGCTCTGACCTCTGGACCTGTTCTCTCCACCCGAAACATAAATAATTTTAGTTTCATTCAGTGTGCGTTTCCTAATATTTTTAGGGTCTCATGGCCATTTTAGAATCTGATATGGATCTTCTAGAAAGTGCAGGTGGCCACATGCACCAAAATCAGCCTGGGATTTGAGTCTCATGGGTCCCTGAACTTTGACTTAGAGGGGCTGTGCTAATGCTTGTATGGCTGCTGTATGACTTATGTTGCAACCCCCACCTGCAAAAAGTGACAGGACTGAAGATACCCAGTCCAGGGGCCCTCCCATTTCTGCGTTTGCTTGAATTTTTGGAGAATGGCCCATCCGTTGACAGCTCTGAGGGTCTCTGTGGTTGGTGACCACAGCCCTCATCAAAGCTGAGACAAATAATTGGGTGCTTCCAAGAGTTTTTTAAAAGTGGGTAAAATTCAATATAACTGTCAGCCTCTGAGCATGAGATCCTAAGAATTTAATCACTCCTGATAGGAGAAGTAAACACAGCACCAGGGTGACATAACAGTTTCCCTGGGCTGTCCGGAACTCGAGTGTGAATCATTCTCTCTGACCTAATTATGCTGTTCACAGGGCCATGACTGGCTCTGAGTGAGGACTGGGTTTGGGACAGCAACCCCATGTGTCCTGTGCACCCATTGCGGGCTCAGACACTATGCTAGTGCTTTACATTGGGAATCCCAGGCAATTCCCCCAGCATTCCTGGGCAGTTAGTGTTACTGCTTGCATTTTTTAAAATTTCCATTTTTATTTTAGATTTAGGGGATACATGTGCAGGTTTGTTACAATTGTACATTGTGTGGTACTGAGGTTTGGGATTGATCCTGTCACCCAGATGGTGAGCATAGTACCCAATTGGAAGTTTTTCACCCCTTGCCCCGCTAGTCTCCCTCCCACTTTTGAAGTCCCCAGTGTCTATTGTTTTTATCTTTATGTCTAGGTGAACCCGATATTTAGCTCTTGCTTGTAAGTGAGAACATGTGGTGTTTGATTTTCTATTTCTGCATTAGTTCGCTTAGGATAATGGCATCCAGCCGCATCCATGCTGCTGCAAAGGACACGATTTTATTCTCTTTTATGGCTGTGAGTGCTTGCATTTTACATCAGACACAAGTGTCCATTGTCAGCGTCCTCAGTTCCCCCAGAAGGAGGGGTCACCTTTTCTTTCAGGGTTCAGTAGAACTGGGTGTGGTCTCCAGCTCACTTATGGTGGAGGCTGCGGATACTGTTGGTTGTCAGCCAATGTCCATTTCCTTCTTTGGAAGAAAGAAAGAGAGATAGGAAAGAAAGAAAAGGACAAGAAGGAAGGAAGGAAGAAAGGGAAAGAAGGAGGGAGGGAGGAAGGAAGGACAGAAGGAAGGAAGGAAAGGAGGGAAGGAAGGAAGGAAAGGAGGGAAGGAAGGAGGGAGGGAGGAAAGAGGGAAGGGGGAAGAGAGGAAAGAGAGAAGGAGGGAGGGAGGGAGGGAAGGAGGGAGGGAAAGGAGAGAGAAATACCAACTTGTCTGTAGTAGCAACATGTCAGCCCCTAGTTATGGCTTTTGCCCACTTGTATTTTTCATACTCTACTTACAACCCAATAGTGGGTCATGAAATTAATTTAGTCGATGATGTGACTAGTACTTCAAAAATGCAAGGGAAAATATCAGTGTACAGCACAAATAGTAAATATAAGTTGTGTTTTGTGGAACTTTTTGTTTGCATTGTTTATGTTTCAGTTATGTGTGCTTTTTACTGTGGGTTACAGTTAAAAAAAACAAAACAGCTGTCTAAGTCTTGACAGTCCTTTTCATAGCTTTTTTTCAGTGAAGCTAGAAGTGGCCATACGACCTACTTCTGGACGCAGAGACGGGGGAAGGTGTCCTGGGGGAGGAGAGATCTGAGGGATGGTGAAGATAACTTTTGCTTTTCTGGTAGAAAGAGCAGATGTCTCTCCTGCCTGCCTGTCTCAAATGAGGACATGATGTGTAACATCTGGAGCATTGGCAGCCATGTTGAGATCATAAAGCAACATGTCTGCATGCTGAGGCTGGCAGAGCATAAAGATCAAAGGTGTCTGGATCCTTCTTAACATCATGGAACTTCTGCACCATCCCTGCACTGCCTACTCCAGACTCCCTACCATGGAGAAAAATTAGCCCCTATTTCTTCAAGGCAGAGGTTGGTAAACCTTTTCTGTACAGGGCTGGATAGTAAATATTTTAGGCTTTGCGGGCTAAATGGTCTATGTCACAACTACTCACCACTACTGGGGTAGTTTGAAAGTAGCCATAGACAATATGAAAACCAAAGGACATGGTTGTGGTTCTCATAAAACTATTTTAAAAAATGGTTGGCTGGGCTATAGTGTGCCAACCCCTTCCCTAGATGATCTTGTCCCCTGATTGTCTCTCTGACCTCATCTCCTCCTACTGCCTGTCCTCCTCCCTGCTCTGATCACACTGTTTCTCCCACACACGCAGCCTTTTCCTGTCAGGGTCATTCCTTCCCTTGGAGGGCTCTTTCCCCAGATGTCCACAGCGCTCCCTCCTTCCCCTGCTTCAGGTCTTTAATCACAAATCACCTCCTTTTTAAGGCCTTCCCTGGGCCCTCTGTAAAATGCCCGTCCCTGACCCATGCATACCACTCTGGCATGCTGTATATTCCAGTCTTTATCATGAGCTCCTAGAGGAAGAGACGCTATGTTTCCTTAAAAACTGATTCTGTCTGGATTGTCACAATGTTTAATCAATATCTGATGTATGATTGATTTCTTTTTTCTTTTTGCCAGATTCAGGTAAGAAAACAGACTCAGGGAGGCCGAGTTCCCCCTCCAAATGACATGTGCAGATAGTGGTAGAGTCCAGGTTTGTGCCTGGTGGCCCAATGTGGTGGTGTCTGTACCACCGGGAGTGAGGGAAAAACAACATCTACCTCTAATGGAACACACTGGGTCTCAGGGGAGCCCAGGCCACACAGAAGTTCCTGCAAGACTCCTTGCTCCAGGGTGCCACCCCAGTAAAGGAGGCCTTTGGGAGTGCATTAAGTGAGCAGGGCATCCTGTTCATCTTGGGCAGTTGCATTCTTTTTGGCCTTCCTACCTCAGAAAGACTTAGGAAATGCTGTTATTCTGCAAACAGTTTGGACTGACTTGTAAGATCCATAAAAAGACAAATGGAAACACTCATGAGCCAATGTTTTTATGAAAGAGCCACAAAGGATAAATTTATGTTTGATTCGCAAGTAGGGAAGCTCATAAGAGCCTAAAAGCTTGATAAAGCCTACTGGGCCCGTCTGTCAGGCAGGCTGCTCTGTGTGGTTTTGGCTTGAGGCATCTTGGCATCAGGGCACAGCTTCCAAAAGACCGAAAAATTACCTTCTTCCCTTTGGTGCTCCCAGGGGGAAATGCCTGGGTACAATCGCATGTTGTTGAGATGTAATTTAGATTTTGGAATCCTGAAAAATAGGTTTATATATCTTGATGTAAATGATATTAATAATGAGAACCATTTTCAAGCCATTCTCTTAAGACAGTAAATGAGATTTTGAATTAATTTCTGATCAATCTGATTGATTCCTTAAGGCCTTTTATGGATGGCTTTATGTGATTTTTTTCCTTCTTCATTGTATCCAACATTAAATTAAAAACAAATGATTTTTACTTTTCTTTCTTTCTTTCTTTCTTTCTCCTCTCTCTCTCCCTCCCTCCCCCTTCTTTCCTTCCTTCCTTCCTTTCTTTCTCTCTCCTTCCTTCCCTCCATCCTTCCTTCCTTCCTTCCTTCTTTCCCTCCCTCCCTGCTTGCTTGCCTTCCTTCCTTCCATCTCCTTCCTTCCTCCCTTCTTCCTCCCTCCCTCCCTCCCTCCCTCCCTCCCTCCCTCCCTCCCTCCTTTCTTTCTTTCTTTCTTTCTTTCTTTCTTTCTTTCTTTCTTTCTTTCTTTCTTTCTTTCTTTCTTTCTTTCTTTCTTTCCCCTTTCTCTCTCTCTCTCTCTCTCCTTTTTTGGCAGGTCTTGCTTGCTCTGTCCCCTAGGGTGGAGTGCAGTGACAATCACAGCTCACTGCAACCTCGACCTCCTATGCTCCAGCGATCCTCCCACCTCAGCCTCTTGAGTAGCTGGAGCTATAGCCATGTGTCACCACACCCAGCTAATTTCTAAATTTTTTGTAGAGACAGGGTCTCTCTATGTTGCCCAGCTGGTCTCTAACTCCTGGACTCAAATGATGCTCCTGCTTCGGCCTTCCAAAGTGCTGGGAATTCAGGTGTGAGCCATGATGCCCCACCACAAATGACCTTTTCAAACAATTTTTCAAAAAGTCTCTGTGATTCCAAATGTGTATTCTTTGGAAAACAGATGATGGTTGTGCGTGCTTGGCAGGAAGAGACCACGTACAGAACGTTTCTTGCTCTGTTTGCTTTGGTGAAATCCTTGAGCAATGAGGTCATCCCATTGCATGATCTTAACATACAGAAGACTTTGTATTTACCATCAATTTTCAGGTGAATTCTCCAAAAATCTGCATACCACTTATCTTTCCTTTCTACGTGAAATAGTTTTCATTAACTCCATTTGTTAGCATATAAATAATAACTTTAGGTTAATATATTTTACTCTTCAACCCATACCAGAAGCAGGCTAGAAATGATAATTTATTCTCCAAATGCACATAAAGTTTAATGATATATGCTGCATAAGTGCCTTCTTGTTAAACACACACACACAAATGCACAGGTTTTATGTATTATTTTTCCGTTATTATTATGCTTTAGAAAAGCCTTTGCATGCCACCCTGCAGAACTAATAAGTGCCTGAGCACAGGGTTTCCTAGGATGGGGGGAGCTTGCTTTAAAAGATGGTATAGTTAAAAATTGCTGCTGAAACTTGCTTTTGAGGAAAAAATAAGTGCTTGGCTCAAGCACTTTCTTTACTTGGTCTCTGAGAAAAGGGTGAGCTATCTAACACATGCCTACTCCGAACACATCTGTGAGGACAAGGATGGTCTGAAAGCCCACATGCAAAGAACATAACTAGGCCTGGTTTGTTGATAGCTTTTTCCCTTTATCCTCACCTCCCTATCTTCCTGCTACTGGAAATTATCTGTCTATCTATCTATCTATCTATCTGTCTATCTATCTATCTATCTATCTATAGATTTATGCAACAGAACAAACTGGAAGGCTGGAAAAGGACATCTCTCCACTTTCCTAGGCTGCCCCTGCCTCTCCAGGACTGTGTCACCTCCCCACCCATCCACACTTTACCACCCTTCTACCTTTGCCTTGGGGCTATTCTCCTGTGGGGCACAGATAGTGTGGGGCTGCTGGTAAGCTGATTATTGTTAATGGACGTTGTAACTGCTGTGAGTTGATAACATCTTAAAAATAAGACAAAAATAATTACAGTGATGCAAGACTCCTGAACAAACTGCATTTTCAATATAACTCTAATTTTAACAACATCAGAAAGCAGCTTTATGTTGTTCAATATTTTGATCATTTAACAAACAGCAACACTGTAAAAGGAAAGTAGGCACAAAACAGTTCAGTGTAGGAGGGTTTACAGAAGGACGGCGCTTCTCAAAGGAGAATGTCTTAAAAATGGATTTTCCTCCACAAAGAGCCTGGTGTTGCAGCTTGGGCTCCAGAATTCCTATGAATAGTGAGATAGGACTGAGATGCAAAGCTGTGAACTAGTAAGTGATCAGGACCTTCCCTCAAGCCAGGATGTGAAACAGCCAAAGGAAGTGGAGACCTCCCAGATGGAAAAGGAAAGGAACCTTGAGAGGGCACAGCACATATGCACAAACAAGGGCGATCTGTCCAGCTCCTGGACTGCACATTTTAAAACACACCATCTTCAGGGCATTCTGAGAAAACCCACCAGCCAGACAGTGTGGCTGCTCCCATGTCCTGGAGGGAAGCTCTGTCCTCTCTATCTCTTTTAAGTATGCAGCTTCCAAGGAATGTAAAACATTCCCCAAGGGGGAAGGGCCAAGCTGGCCCACAGCTAGCTAGACTTGACCTGTTAACCCTGTGTTTAAAGATGCTTCAGTTGAGTTGACCTCACCTCCCAGCCTGCCATCAAAGCCACCTCTGTTAAGCCTCCTGTTTGATGGGGGCTGCCCATGCCCAAGCTGCCTTCCCAGTCTTCCTAACTGTGAACTAAGGACTAGTGTTTAAGAAAGGATAGAGCCATGTAATTGCAAATTGTCTTAAGTTTTGTCTCATTTGGGGACCATCTCTGGCTTTTTACCTTGAAAACGAATGCTCTTAAAATAATGAATAAGCTGTCGACCTTACAGCTGAGACAGAATTAGAATGATTGTTGTATTAATCAGGGTTATTCCAGAGAAACAGTATATATATTTATATATATCTCCTATTGAGGTCAAGAAAGACATGGGTATAGCTAGCTAGGTAGTTCACTATATAGCTAGCTAGCTAGATTATAAGGAATATTTGGCTCATGTAATTGTGGGCTGCCAAGTTCAAAATCTGCCAGGCTGACCCCAGCAGGCTAGAGATTCAGGTAAGTTGATGTTACAGTGTTGAGTCTGAAATCTGCAGGCCAGCAAGGTGGAAACTGAATCAGGGTTTCCATGTTGCAGTCTTGAGGCACAATCGCTTCTTTTTCAGGGCACTTCAATCTTTGCTTTTAAAGCCTTTAGTTGATTGGATGAAGCCCACCCACATTACAAAGGGAAGCCTTCATTACTCAAAGTCTGCTGATTTATATGTATGTGTCATCTGAAAAAATACCTTCACAGCAACGTCGAGACTGGTGTTTGATCAGGCATACAATAGGCTAACCAAGTGGACACTTAGAATTAACCATCATAACCAGTAAGCGTGGAGAGTTTGACCCACAGCTCATACTCATGTTTTATCAGGACAGACTCTGTAGCAGAGCATGGCCTGATGCCAGGGCATTCCGAGGTTCCTTAGCATGTAATGGTGCCTCTTTTTCCTGGGATTTCATCTACCTGTGCAACCTGTGGCAATTTTTGAGAAATTTTTGCTACTCCATTCGTCTAATGAGTCGACCTTAGGGATTGGCAAACATTTTCTGTAAAGGGCCAGATGATGAATATTTTCCTATTTGCAGGCCACACTATCTCTCTTGCAACTGCTCAAGCAAAAGCAGCCATAGGCAATACGTAAGTGAATGAGTGTGGCTGTGTTCCAATAAAACATTATTTACAAAAATAAGCAGAGGGCCTGATTTGGGCCATAGGTGAAGAAGAGTTTGTATGATATCTCTCTTTGGCGGGGATATTTTCTCGCAGCCAAACATGGTGAAGGGGATGGATAAGTGACACTGTGGGCTGGGGTGCTTTTAGTTGTGAGGAATAAAAAGCCCAAACAATGGGGATTTTATGACCTCACATAATAAAAATCCCCAGCAATGGGTAGCTCCAGACTTGGTTTATTCAGTGTCTCAAAGTCATCTTGAAGGACCCAAGTTCTTTCTTTCTTTGCTCATTGCCATCTTCAGCATATTGGTTTAATTCTCCTTGATATTTGTAAATGATTTCTTTGCTTTCCCTCAGACATGCCCACATTTAGGGGAAGAAGAGGAAGAGTGTTCCAATGACGCTCCTTTTATTTTTTTATTTTTTGAGACAGGGTCTCACTCTGTTTCCCAGGCTGGAGTGAGTGGCACGATCACAACTCACTGCAGCCTTGACCTCCCAGGATCAGGTGATCCTCCCACCTCAGCCTCCTAAGTAGCTAGGATCACAGGTACATGCCACCACACCTGACTAATTTTTTGTAGAAATGGGGTCTCACTTTGTTGTCCAGGCTGGTCTCAAACTCCTGGGCTCAGGCAATCCTCCCGTCTTGGCCTCCCAAAGTGCTGGGTTTACAGATGTGAGCCATGGCGCCCCACCTGGGGATCCTTTTAGTACTGAGGGAAGGAAACCTTTCCCAGAAGCTTCCCAGTCACCTTCCCTTTCTTCCCATTGGCCACGACTAGGGTGCAGGCACCTTGGGGAGGGTGGACCACTGTGACTGACCCAGTGCAGGACATGGCTGGCCAAGGGGAGGAAGGTACATGAACCAGGACAATTCAAGCTCCATCAGAAAGCAGTGGGTCAATAGTAACCCCTGGGAGAAGCCCTGCAATGCCTGACACAACCCTGCAGAGTCCCAGAAGCTGAGGGGGTCTATTCCAGGGGCGAGATCACGGCCTGCAATGTGTGAGCTGGGTCTCAAGAGGGAGAGAGGGAACAGGCTGGAGAGATGGAAGTCTGGGAGAGCAGCTCCTCGGGAGAACACCATGCATGAGGAGTGAGGCTTGGGGCAGCTGGGAGGGGACCCAGAGATGGGGAGAGAGAGAGGGAGTGTGGCCAGGAGCACAGGGGGCCACTCAGGCCAGAGAAATGGTAACTGAAAATGCGCTGGTGAAGGGGAGAGCAGCAGCTAGGCCTGAGGCCAGAAAAGCCCCCACGGGCTGCTGGAGGCTTGGGGAGGTGGCAGTGAGCTCTGGGCTCAGGGCACAAGAGGCTTTTGGAGGCTGGGTGCTGGCTGGACTCTGTATGCCAACCTTCTCTGTAAGTCCCAGGCATTAGAAAACAGCAAGCAGGAATAACAGGAGACCTGGGCCCTTAGAAGGAAACTGAGGAGCAGCCTGGATGTCCATGCTGTGTTCCTGAGTATTAAGGTGACATTTTCTTGGCCACTTTTTATCTGCATGGTGTTGGGGAGACCCTGCTGAGGCTAGGGTTCTTGTTCTGGTCTTGGAGGTGGCAGGGCTGGGGCCTGGGGGGAGAGCTTGGCACAGCTCCCAGGCTCTGCTGGGGCCCAGCTCCGCTCAGGAATTATCAGTCACTCAGAGAAAATCCAAAGGGCACTAGGCTTCCAGCAGTCAGCAGCAGTCACAACCAAAGTGGGGAGTGGCTCCGTTTGCCTTCTCCACCTGATCTAGTGCTCCCCTTTCTTGTGCTTCCTTTATCCCCCACATCGATCAGCCACTTTTTCCTCCTCTTCATCTGCACTGCCACATCTCACCCTGAACACTTAGCATCCCAGGTGACTTAGCTGGAGGGAACCTGCTATGGACTGAATTGTGTTCTCCTAAATTTATATGTAGAAGCTGTAATCCCCAGTGTGATGGTGTTAGGAGATAGGGCCTTTACAGGGTGATTGGATCATTTGCATGGAACCCTCCTGTGTAAGATTAGTGCTTCTGTAAGCAGATACATAAGAGAGATGACTTCTTTCCTCCACGTGAGACTATAGCAAACAGGCAGCTCTCTGTGACCCAGGAAGCCAGCCCTCCCTAGAACCTGACCATGCTGGCACCCTGGTCTTGGACTTCTAGCGTCCCCTCCAGAACTGCGAGGAATAAATGTTTGTTGTTTGAGCCACCCAGTGTATGGTATTTGTTATGGCAGCCCAAACTGAGTGAAACAGAACCTTAGGGGTTACCTGGTCAAAACCCCCCTTGTTCAGATGATGAGAGGAGAGAGGCCCAGGCCATCAGGCAGGTGAGGTCTGTGGCCAGCCTCAGACTTTGGTTTCCTGATGGCATTAAGAATCTCTGCTCTGAGCCTGGAATGAATACAGGCTCTACCTGTTTTTAGCTGTGTGCAAATTACCATGCACTATGGTTTCCCATCTGTAGAATGGGGCTGTAAGGGACCTGGCCTCATAGGCTCTGGGGATTAGAGGAGAAGGAGCAGGCAAAGCACTGAATCCACTGAGGTCTCAGTGCACTCAGTGATTATCATCATTGTTGTTGATACACCTGCTTGCCTTATATTCTTTGTACTGCACAAACACTTTCTTTGTTACGTATGGAAAATAAATCCACCTGCTTCAGACTCTGATGGACTTGGCCATGCTTCCTTTGTCCCAAGATAGACAATGATGTGCATGATAAGATTCTAGCTCTGCTTCTGAAGCTCAACTCAAATCTAACTTCCCAGACTTCCGTCTGCCTGACTTCCTCTCTCATAGCACACTGTTTGTGATTTTACTGTAGTGCCATGTCTGCCTCATGTCGGTCACACATTTGGCTTGTCTAGAGAGCACACAGCATGCCAGACTCACTCCTTCAGCCCAGCACCTTGTGTGATGCCTGGTCCACACAGTAGGTGCTTAGTAAATGTTTGCTGAGTTAAACTGACTTTTGCCCTTAGCAACCTATTTTCTAAGTTTATGCTGGTGCTGTTGGTTTAAAAGAAAGGAACATGTTTCAATGTGGAAAGAGGAACTCAAGACTTGGGGCCTGCAAATACCTCACCCAGTTTCCTGGAAGCTGGAAACTGAAGCTATAGTGGGCTGGTGGCACACTCACCCCTGGTGGAGCGTGTGCAGCCTCAGGTAGAAGCACCTATTTAGGGACAAATGAATAATCAAAGGCATGGCCCATTTGCTTTACTCTTTATCTGCTCTTTAAAGGAAAATTTGATTTGAAACTCACAGAGTCTTCCATATCAATGAGGTGGTAAACATCTGCTTGGATGGGCTCTTTCTCCTGCTCCAGTTATTCCCAGTACAACCTTCTGTGGTTCTGATGCTCCCCACTTCCTCCAGATCCCTGTCCTGAGACTATGCAAGCTTTCCAGAAGCTCATACTGTAAAAAGAATTGCACAGCATATGTTTAGACTCAGTGCTGGATTTTCCTTGGGCTTGCTCTTTAGTTTGGGCAAATGCTCCCTGGTAATGTGCACAGCTGGGCATCCCTGAGGCTTGGAGCTGGCAGGACCTTTTGGGATGGCCTTATCCCTTGGATTTCATGTGCGGAATGACCCAAGGCTCCAAATCCCAGCAGAGTCAAGTGGGACCATACTCCTGGATGTCTGACTTCCTGGATGCTGCTATTCTTTCTATGCAGCTGTCTCACCCTTGTCATAATGAGAAACTCAGGGCATAACATTCCACTTAACTGCAACTTGGCTTCTCGAAATACCTCTTTTCTTCTGTGCAAAGATCATGACTCGGTTCTTCCTTCTTCTGTGGACCATGACAAGACATTCAGCCAGTCAAACAAGTCCCATGGGAAATCCCCATTTTGGCCAACAGGGACAGTTCCTCTTTATCTCCCAAGAACACTACCCTTTTGCTCCCCTTTCCAGGTAGTCAAACAGCTGACTGTTCACCAGCAGGCTAGCAGCTGAGCCCAGGGCTGTGAGGGACAGATGACAGCTGGATGGCTGACCAGCTTGCAGAGAAAGCTTGAAATCTTGGGCCCACAGGGAATGGAGCAAGAGATTTTCCCATTTGGACATACCAAAGAGTAAGTTCTCTTTGAGAGACTGGTGAGGAGTGAGATGGGGTAGAATTCCAGGAAAAGGGGATGAAGTTTGTTTCTCAGGCAAACATGCCATCAGCAAGGTATGGGCTCTAGGCTGAGCTGACAGCAGCAGGTAGGGCTTGATGAACGTGACTTCCAGCCTGCAGAGAGAGCTGCATTCCCGCAAGAAGGGAGCAAATGGCCCCAGAGCAGCTGTAGGCACCAATGTCCTAGGAAAGAAGCATTCCGGGGCCAGGAAGATCCTGCAAATACTTCACTTATATCATAATATTTAATTCTCAGCCATTTGTGGAGGTCAGTACTATTATTATTGCTTTTTTTCTGTTTTTTTTTAAATTTCTTTTTTTTATTATTATACTTTAAGTTCTAGGGTACATGTGCACAACGTGCAGGTTTGTTACATGTGTATACATGTGCCATGCTGGTATGCTGCACCCATTACCTCATCATTTACATTAGGTATATCTCCTAATGCTTTCCCTCCCCGCTCCCCCCACCCCACAATAGGCCCTGATGTATGATGTTCCCCTTCCTGTGTCCAAGTGTTCTCATTGTTCAATTCTACAGAATGGGAGAAAATTTTTGCAATCTACTCATCTGACAAAGGGCTAATATCCAGAATCTATTATTGCTTCTTTATAAATGGAGAAACAAAGGCTCAGAGGAGTTCCACTAGCTGGCCACACAGCTGGTGAAGGGCAGATATAGGGCTCAAGCCTAGGTCTTGTGTACTTGGTGGTCAAAGTTCTCATCAGTGCACTCCATTTCCTCGTGGTCATGGTAAAAAAGTAAAAATTAGGAGTAGTACTTTAGGACTCAGTAGCTCAGATGCCCCATTTTCTAGCAAAACAACTATTTTACTGGAGAAAATGACAAATATTAATTCATTTAAATCTCTGGAAATTGTCCTAAGGGCACACAGCAAATGGAAAAACATTCATTTAAGAAAATCTACTAAATTTTGGTAAAAACAGTGAGGGAGGGTCCATGGCATTTGAAACATGACCCACTCCCCTACCCTCTCTCAGCTCTGCCTTATGGAAACTCTGCTCTAGGGTCTCTACTCTGGGCAGGTGTGGTCAAGAACACAGGGGCTTCCTCTCCCTGTAGCCCTCAGTCTAGGCTATAATTTCACTCCTGGAGGGGCAAGATGCTGGTGTGTCTCATCCCACTTGGCCCTGTGTTGCAGAAGCTCTATTCTAGGGAGGCATGGCCAAGATAACTTAGGTTTACTTTCTCCTCTGAGCACCGAGTCATTTAGCAGAAGCTCTATTGCAGGAGCAACAGGTTGAGAATACTGGAGCCTTGATTACTCCACCCTAACTCACTCCTAGGGCAGAGGTTCCACACTGAAGGGGCAAGCTGAGAATACCAGGGGCCACTTCCCCTAGAACCTACTTGTAGAGCAGAGGTGTCACTTCCCCTAGTACCTACTTGTAGAGCAGAGGTGTCTCTTCAGGGAAGCAGGTAGTTCCCACTCCCAGCTCCTGTGCAGTGCTGCAGACATTCTACCTGGGGAGAAAGCAGACAGTAAGAATGAAGAGCTTATAGCTCTGCCTGAGAGGAAGGATTTTGTTCAGGACAGGATGTGGATAATTCTGTGCATCATACTGTTATTGAAAACAATGAGTATCTTGGGGAGAGCAATTAAAAGTGCTCATAACTCCGTGAAACTGGCAGCAAAAAACAAAAGGGCAGGACACCCAGAAATTTAACAAATAACTGGGAAAAGAGACAGCCAAGATCCCAAGAGCCCTCTTGGCATCACAGTCAATTCTGGGAATTGGGAAGGCTGGGCAAATACTAGGCTGTAACCCACTCAGGAGCAATCAGGGCAGAATGTGGGGCAACTTGAAAACACTCCCCAGTTTACACACAAATCCATAAAAAAAAAAAAAGGATAGATGCCTCACTGGCACAAGGGGCTTAAGCACATGCTCTGACCAAACCCTAGACTGGGGCAACTCCTAGAAAGCTAGGCCAAAAAAATAAAATCACATACATCTCAGGCAGTCTAGATCACAGTTTTGTAGGCTCAAGATTGTGCCCTCTTAGAAGTGATCAGAGAAGAAACATCCAAGCTACTGGTCCCTAGATGAATGTAGGAATAAATGTAACCTCTTTGAATTTTGGTAGAGGCCTCCAAGCCTATGCCCCTAGTTAGATACTTACTTAAGAGGTAAGTATCTTACTGGTTAAGGGGTCTTAACCACAACTTTTGACCAGTAAATGGCTTATGCTGACCCAGGAGAAATTCTGGGGTAACCAGTCTAAAAGATAAGGACATCAAAGCAGCTGTTATAAATATGTTCAAAGAACTAAAGCAAACTACATTTAAAGAATGAAATAAAGGTATGATTATATCTTATGAAATAAAGAAAAGAGATATAAATTATTTTTAAAACAGACCAAATGGAAATTCTAGATTTGAAAATTACAATAAATGAAATTAAAACTTCACTAGAGAGACTCAACAGTAGATTTGAGATAGCAGATGAAAGAATTAGCAAACTTGAAGATAAGTTGACAGAGATCATGCAACCTTAATGACAGTAAAAAGAATGAAGAAAAAGGAACACAGCATCAAACTAATGTGAGACACTATTAAGCACACCAACATATCCATAATGGAAGTACTAGAAGGAGAGGAGAGAAAAAAGGAGAAGAATAAATATTCTAAGAAATAATGGTTGAAAAATTCCCAAGTCTGATGAAAAACATTAATATGAACATCAAAGAAACTCAATTAATTTCAAGAATAAATGCAGAGACCTACATTCAGACACATTTTCATAAAAATGTTGAAAGACAAAGAGAAAATCTTGAAAGCAGTAAGAGAAAAATGACTCAGCACACATAAGGGAACCCCAGTGAGAATAACAGCTGACTTTTCATCAAAAACAATGGAGACCAGGAGGCAGTGTGAGAACATTCAAAGTGCTGAAAGTAAAAACAAAAAACAAAAACAGAAACTGTTGACCAAGAATAGTATATCTAGCAAAACTCTTTAAGAAACAAAGGTGAAATAAAGATATTCCCAGGCAAACAAAACCTGAAAGAGTTTGTTGCTATCAGACATATCCACCTAATAAGAAATACTAAAGAAAGCTCTTCAGGCAATGACAATAGCAGCACAAAGGAGACAGGTGGAAACAAAGAAATGAAATGAAATGAAACCAGATGGTAACTTGAACTCAAAGAAGGATATGAAGAGAACTAGAAATGGTAAATAAAAAGGTTAATATAAGAAGTGAAAAATATATACTCCTTTCTTCTTTCAGCTTCTTTATAAGACTTGATCGTAAAAAGTAATAATGACAACAATGTGTTGCTGGGTTTGTAATATTTATGGATCTAATATATATTACTAGTAGTATAGAAAGTTGGGGACAGAATGGAGCTATACAGGAGTAAAGTTTTTATATTTCAATGGAATTAAGTTAGTATAAATCTAAAGTAGATTTTGATATATTAAGACGTGTTATAATCACTAGAGCAATCTCCAAGAAAATAACTGAAAATATAATTTTAAAAATTATAAAAGGAACTAAATTTTTGCACTAGAAAATATTTATTTATACAAAAGAAGGCAGTAAAAGGGGAACACAGAAAAAAAATACACAAGATATATAGAAAAGTAGAAGCAAAGTAGAGGAGAAAATGAAGAGAAGTTGGTGAATAGGTCACATATATAGCTAGACAGAATATATATATATATATAATATATATATAAGTTCTAATGTTTGACAGCAGAGTAGGGTGACTATAATTAGTAGTGATGTATTGTATATTTCAATGTTGCTAGCAGAGAGGAATTGGAAATGTTCCCAACATATAGAAATGATAAATACCTAAGGTGATGGATAACCCAAGTACACTGACTTGATGATTATAAGTTCAATGCATGTAACAAATACTCTCATGTATCCCATAAATATCTAAAATATTGTGTATCAATATAAAAAACAAAATGAGATATATAAATCCTATCATATCGATAACATAAAATGTAAATGAATTCAATGATCAGATCAAAAGGTGGTGGTTACTGTATTGGATAACAAAACAAGATTTAACTCTATGTTGTCTACAAGATACACACTTTAGTTTCAAAGACACAAACAGGTTGAAAGTAAAAGATGAAAACCTGATACCCACTTTAGTTTCAAAGACACAAACAGGTTGAAAGTAAAAGATGAAAACTATTCCCTGGGAAAATAGCAATCATAAGAGATCTGGAGTAGCTACAGTAATATCAGACAAAATTGACTTTAAAACAAAAAAGTTACTAAAGATAAAGAGAGACATTCCATAATAATAAAAAGTCAGTGCGTAAGAAGATATAAAATTACTGGCTTACATGCATCTAACATTACAGCCTTGAACACATTAAGCAAAACCTAACAGAACTGAAGGGAGAAACAGATACATTAGTAATAATAAAGACTTCAATGCCCCACTTTGAGTAATGAGTGGAATGAATCAGATGATCAACAAGGATATAGAAGACTTGAACAACAATACAAACCACTTAGACTTAACAGACCTCCACAAAGCACACCATCCAACAACAGGAGAACACACATCCTACTTAAGAGCATGTAGAATACCCTTCAAGTTAGACAGTATGGTAGGCCATAATACAAATCCAATGCATTTAAAGGAATTGAAATCATACCAAATGTGTTTGCCAACCACAACGGAATTGAGTTAGAATAGGTATAAATTAAATAACACACTCTTAAATAACCAACAGATCAAAAGAGGAAATCACAAGGTAAACTAGGAAATACTTTGAGATGAATGAAAACAAAAACACAACATATACCAAAACATATGAAATGCAGTTACAGCAGTGCTCAGAAATTTACAGCTGTAAATGTCTGTATTAACAAATACATGGCCAGACACGGTGGCTCACACCAGTAATTCCAGCACTTTGGGAGGCCAAAGCAGGTGAACCACTGCAGTCAGGAGTTTGAGACCAACCTGGCTAACATGGTGAAACTCTGTCTCTACTAATAATAAAAATTAGCTGGGCGTGGTGGCACACACCTGTAATCCCAGCTACTCAGGAGGCTGAAGCAGGAGAATTGCTTGAACCTGGGAGGCAGAGGTTGCAATGAGCTGAGGTTGCGCCATTGCACTCTAGTCTGGGCAACAAGAGTGAAACTCCGTCTCGAAAAAAACCAAAACAGAAAACAAAACCAAACAAAACCCAAACACATTTCATACCAATAACCCTACTTTCCACCTCAAGAAACTAGAAAAATAAGAGTAAACTAAGTGCAAAGTAAGCAGAAGAAAGGAAAAAATAAATATTAGAAAAGAAATAATGAAATAGAGACTGTAACAACAAAACAGAAAATGAATAAAGGCAAGTGGTTTCTTTGAAAATATTGAGAAAATGGACAAAATTTTAGCTAGATTGACCAAGAAAAAAGAGAAGGCTTAAATTACTGAAATGGGGAATAAAAAGAGGGGGCATAATTATTGATTTTATGGAAATAAGAGAGATTACAAAGGAATACTATGCCAACAAATTAGATAACTTAGATAAAATGGACAAAACTCTAGGAAGACACAAACTGTAGAAACCGATTCAAAGGTGAAATTTTCAAAAAATCTGAAGCTCTATATCAAGTGAAGAGTTTGAATTAGGCCAAGGCCCAAATGGCCTCACTGGTGAATTCTACCAAAATACAACAAAAAATCGATATCAGTCTCTCACAAACTCTCAAAAAATAGAAGGGGACACTTCTTGATTCTATGAGAGCAGCATTGCCCTGATTCCAAAATAAGACAAAGACATCACAAGAATAGAAACTACAGACCAGTATTCCTTATATAGAGAAACACAAAAATCCTCAACAAAATATATCAACATGTAAAATATAACCCAGCACCATGTAAAAGGATTACATACCATGAGCAAGTGGGATGCATTACATGAATACAAAGTTGATTAAATATCTGAAAGTTAATTAATGTAATGAACCTTATCAATAAAGGACAAAAACCACATAATCAATTCAATAGATGCCAAAAGACCATGCGACAAATCCAGTACCATTTCGTGATAAAAACACTCAACAAACTGGAAGTAGAATGAGATGTCCTCAATCCGATACAGGGCATCTGTGGAAAATCCACCAGGAACATGGTACTCAGTGGTGAAAGACGAAATGCTTTCACCAACCATCAGGAGCAAGACAAGAATGTTGGCTCTTGTTGCTTCTATTCAACATTGTACTAGACGTTCTAGCTAGATAAATTAGGCAAGAAAAAGAAAGAAAAGGGTTCCAAATTGGAAGAAGTAAAACTTTCTATATTTGCAGATGACATGATATTGTATGTAGATAATAACAATGTATCTACAATGTATCTAACAATGTATTACAAATAATACAATGTATCTAACAATGTATTAAAAAAAAGATTGTATAATCCTGCACGGTGGCTCACTCCTGTAATCCTGGCACTTTGGGAGGCTGAGGCAGGAGGGCTGCTTGAGTCCAGGAGTTTGAGATCAGCCTGGGTAACATAGTGAGACCCTGTCTCTATCAAAAGTAACAAATTAGGTGTGGTGGTGTGCACCTGTAGTCCCAGCTACTTTTGAGGCTAAGGTAGGAGGATTGTTTGAGCCTGGGAGGTCCAGGCTGTAGTGAGCCGTGATTATGCCACTGCACTCAGCCTGGGCAACAGAGAAAGACCCTGTCTCAAAAAATACAAAACAAAAAGACTGTAACTAATAAATTTGTTTAGCAAGTTTGCAAAATGCAAAATCCATGTACAAAACCAATCATATTTCTACATTCTGGCATCTGAAAATGAAATTAAGAAAACAATCCCAATCACAAAAGCAAGGAAAAGAAGAAAACACTTAGGAATAATTTTAAAAAAAGAAGTGTGAGACTTGCACATTGAAAAGTACAAAACATTGTTGAAAAAATTAAAGATCTAAATACATGGAAAGACACCCCACATTCATGGATCAGAAGATTTAATATTGTTCAGATGGAATGGAATACTCCCCAAATTTATCTACAGAGTCAGAGAAATCCCTATGAAAATCCCAGCTTTCTGTTTTGCAGAAATGGGCAAACTGATCCTAAAATTCATATAGAAGTGCAAGGGACCCTGAATAGCCAAAACTATTTTGAAAAATAAGAACGAACTTGGAGGGGGCTCAGACTTCCTGGTTTCAAAACTTACCACAAAGCTACAGTAATAAATGGTGTGGCAATGGCATCAGGATAGACATACAGATCAACGGGCTGGCGTTGCAAGTTCAGAAATAAACCCTTTCATTTACAGTCTATTAATGTTTAACAAAGAGATCGAGACAGTTCAAGTCAACAACTAGTGCTGTAACAATTGTATATTCACATGTAAAATAATTAAGTTAGATTCCACTTCATACCACGTACAACAATTATCTCAAAATTGATCATAGATCTAAATGTAAGAACTGAAACTATAAAAGTCTTAGAAGAAAATATAGAAATAAATCTTCATAACCTTTGGTTAGGCAATAGTTTCTCAGATTTGACCACAAAAGAATAAACAACAAAGAAAAAAAGAAAAATTGAATTTCACTGAAATTAAATTGTTTCTTCCTCAAAGGACACTATCAAGAAAGTAAAAAAGGCTGGCACAGTGGCTCACGCCTGTAATGTCAACACTTTGGGAGGTCGAAGGGGGTGGATCATTTGAAGTCAGGAGTTCAAGACCAGCCTGGCCAACATGGTGAAACCCCATCTCTACTAAAAACACAAAAATAACCAGGCAGTAGTGGCATGTGCCTGTAATCCCAGCTAATCGGGAGGATGAGGCAGGAGAATCACTTGGGCCTAGGAGGTGGAGGCTGCAGTGAGCTGAGATCGCACCACTGCACTCCAGTCTGGGTGACAGAGTGAGACCTTGTCTCAAAAAAAAAAAAAAAAAAAAAAAGAAAGTAAAAAGACAACCTACAGAATGGATGAAAATATTTGCCAATCATGTATCTGAAAAGGGTATAGTATTCAGAGTACATTAAAAACTCTTACAACTCAAAATACAAAGACAAATAACCCAATTAAAAAACAGGCAAGGCATTTGAGTGGACACTTCTTAAAAAAGATATTCAAAGGCCAATAATTACATGAAAGAAGCTCAACACTCTTGGTCATGAAGGAACTACAAAGCCACAGTGCATGTATGACTATAATAAAAAAAGACAATGACAAGTGTTGGCAAGGAGGTGGAGAAATCAGAACCCTCAACACTGCTGGTGGGAAAGTAAAACGGTGCAGCCCCTCTAGAAAACAGTTTGGCATTTCCTCAAGAAGTTAAACACAGAGTTACCATATGACCCAGCAATTCCACTCCTAGATTTATACCCAAGAGAAATGAAAGCAGATGTTCATGCAAAAACATGTACACGAGTGTTCATAGCAGCATTATTCTTTATAGGGACAAAGTGGGAACAACCCCAGTGTCCATTAACAGACGAATGGATAAACAGAAGGTAGTATATCCATACAATGGAGTATTATTCAGCCATGAAAAGAAATAAAATAAAGATATGTGCTACAACATGGATGAACCTCAGAAATATCATGCTAAGTGAATGAAGTCACAAAAAAACCACTATTATATGATTCAATTTATACGACAGAAAGTAGATTAATGGTTGCTTAGGGCAGGTGATGGGAGGTAGGGAGTGAGTGCGAATGGGTGCTAGGTTGTGTTTGCTTTGGGGAATGATGAAAATGTTGTGAATTTACATTGTGATGAACATAGTTTGAGAATCTACTAGAGGCCTGGCATGGTGGCTCACGCCTATAATCCCAGCACTTTGGGAGGCTGAGGCAGGTGGATCATGAAGTCAAGAGATCAAGGCCGTCCTGGCCGAGATAGTGAAACCTGTCTCTACTAAAAATACAAAAATGTCTGGGCATGGTGATGCGCGACTGTAGTCCCAGCTACTCAGGAGGCTGAGGCAGGAGCATCGCTTGAACCCTGGGGGCAGAGGATGCAGTGAGCCAAGATCACACCACTGCACTCCAGCCTGGTGACAAAGCGAGACTCCATCTACAAAAAAAAAAAACAAAAAAACAACAAAAAAAACTACTAGAAACTGTTTAGCTGTACACTTTTTTTTTAATTTAAAAATTTTTTAAAGATTATTTTGAGACAGGGTCTCACTCAGTTGCCCAGGCTGGAGTGCAGTGGAATGATCTCAGCTCACTGCAGCCTTGACCTCCTGGGCTCAAACCATTCTTCCATCTTCGCCTCTTAAGTAGCTGGAACTGCAGTTGTGTACTACCATGCCTGGCTAATTTCTTATACTTTTGGTAGGAACAGGGTTTTGCTATGTTGCCCAGGCTGGTCTCAAATTCCTGGGCTCAAGTGATCCACTCACCTTGGACTCCCAAAGTGCTTGGATTACAGGCATGAGCCACTGTGCCTGGCCTAGCTGTACACTTTAAATTTGTGAATTTTATGTTATATGAATTATATCTCAATAAAGATATTTCAGAAAACTAACAACAAAAAGCCACCTTAGGGCTGATGGGAGAGGGAGACAGAGGACCCATGGTGTGACCCCCAGGGAGCAGCTGCTAGCAAATGTGGGGTCCACTATGGCTTTCCTCTGAGATAGGCATTGGGGGCTGTAACCTCCCCAGGCTCTAGCCCTGCAACCTGGAGTGGAGACAGGAGCTCTTGGACCTGAACTGGCCTTGCCACAGATGCAAGTCAGGGTGGTGCTTCCTCAGTGCCCCCTCACGGTGAGTCCCCCATAGGGATAGGGATGTGGTGCAATCACAGTGACCTGTTTGTAGTTCTGAAAAGCACTTGCCCCTGTCTTGTTGAGTTACTGCTGTGATTCCCACTTAATAGGGGAACCTGAGCCAGAGATGTGAAGGGGCTTGAACAGGGTCAGACGTGTATTAGTAGAGGTCGAATGGTGCTCAGCCTGGTGCTCTTTCTTCTTCCTGTCACTCTGTTCTTCATATACAAAATGGTCCCCTCTCTGCTGAGGCAGGGAGGGGGATCATGGCAGGGCCAGCCCTTCTAGTCTTTGCTTCTTGGCAAGGATGCAGATGATTACAACATCTGCTTTGCAGGGATCCTACTGGACAAGGATGTGGTCATAGAGGTCACAGGCTGAGAATCAATGGAGACACGTGGTGCTCATCTGCTTATGAGGAAGATGCCACTTTCTTGCTTGGTCCACTGATGGGTGAGAGTTCTGGCCTATTTAATGATCTCACTCCAGCTTTTTGTTTTTTGTTTTGTAGCCATAAGAGTGTTTGAGAACTTTACTAACCTAGGTAAGATCATAATTGTCCTGTAATGCTGCACACCAGCAGACACTCTCTTAACTGATGACAATCTCCAGGAAGCCTACGTGCCTCAGAATTCCATCGCATCATTACTGGAACTCCTAAGACACACACTAAGACACCTCCGAAAGGGTGCTCCCAACACACGTCTCTAAACACCCAAAACAACACTCCACACTTGGGTTTACTGAAGTGTTTATTAAATGGGATCTGACAGCTCTGACATCACACTTTCTGGTTTGCTTCTTGCGACCTGGTCATCCAGTTCTGCTGACTGGGGCTTCGAGGACAGAACCACTCTGATGCACAGGAACGTCAGAGGCTGGCCATGTCTGTGCCATGAGGGTGTCTGTGGCCATCGCATTCCCCTTCCACAGATGACAGGGGAAAGACGCCTGGCTCCTCTGCACTTAGGCTCTTTCTGTGCACAGGGGGCCTGCCTGAGACACCCGGCCCATCAGCCATGGGGCACCATCCTTGCCTACCACCTACCTATACCCATATCCCATAGGCCCATCAGCCATGGGGCACCATCCTTGCCTACCACCTACCTATACCCATATCCCATATTGTTCACTCTTCCCTGACTGTAGACAATCAGGTCCTGAGGTCCTGCCTTGATGGCAGCTGAAGAAGCAGCTCTGCAGCTCTCACCATTGAGGGCTTGCAGGAGTGTCTTGATTAGCCATTTGTCATTTGATTGGTGAGACCTGGGCTACTGCAGGAAGAGCTCTGCTTATCTGCTTATCAGGAACAGCTGCTGCATTTAGGCCCCAAACTGATACTAGCTTCTGGTTGGCCATTATTTTCATACCTTTGTAAAATATCCTGTAGGGAACATTGAAACGTGTGCAAGCGCAAACACAAGTTTCTCATTAGACCGTAGAGCGTGCACTCTAAGACTTGTTCTATAGAGCTTTGCGTTAGCCCCCACAGGGACTGAGAAGCCACAGGACTCTTCCTCCTGACTGCTCCCTCGCTGCCATGAAGAAAGGTGTTTCTACTCTTCCTGGCAACAGCCTCACGGACCCGACAACAATTTTTAGAATTAAAGCCTATATTGCAAATCCTTTACAGATTTATAAAGGAATATCTGATTCAGATGTCTTTGTTCCTTCTGGGTTAACTGTCACTTCCGTGGCCCCATGGCAGAGAACTTGCTTGCCTGCCCACTTCCTCTTATCCTCCCATTTTCCCTCCTCTTCTTCCCCCCTCACTTCATTTTGAAGAAATTTATATTTATCACCTATTCTGCTACCAAGTGCCTAAACATGGCACTGCAACTTCTCTGTGCTGTGCCACCCCTGGGCAGCCTCTGTGGTCCTGCACACAGCAGACATTGCCTTCTGGGCCCTGGCATTCACTGCTTTCAGTTTGCATCATCAACTTGGAATCTTGGAAAGGCCATGTGGTAAGGAGGCTGGAAGTCCCCAGCCATGTTTCTGGAATGAGCTTTGCTCATCTGGCCTAGCTTTCCCACAGTGAGCACAGAGCGGCATTGTTTCCCTGAGCAGCTCAGCCCCAGCCCTAGAGCATGCAGAGAATGTGGCCCATGGCCCGGCTGCTCCCATCAGAGGCCTGCAGCCTCCCCTCCCGACCCTGAGCAGTCTTGGTTGGTCAAGACCCACGGCCACCTTCTCCTGCCTTAGAGATGCTTAAGTTACTGACACTTTCCTGGGCCTTCAGAGATGGGTGGACCATAGGTTCTTCACTGAGTGTTGTGCCCTGGGTCAGGAGTAAGAAAAGCCCAGAGGCTTTTGCTGGGCAGACATCCTCTGTCCCTTCTGGGCTGAGTCAATGGCACCTGCAGCCTCGTGCGCAGTGGCAGTGATGGTCTCGTTGGGGAAGCATAAGGGTTTCCCCATCTGTGGCCAGGAGGAAGGAGCTTGTGCTGGCTTGAGGTGGTGTGAACCTTGTTTGTGCCTCCCTCGAGGCCTCTGCAGAAATGCTGGCCAGTCACACCTCCTGATGGCCTCACGGGCCCAGCCAGCGTGGGGGTGTCTGGTTACCCCTTGAAAAGCTGACCAGAGAAGACCCTGAAACTCCAGGGAGGGCCATTGAGCTAGGTAGACCCCTCACTGAGCGTCCTCCAGGCTGCAGCAAGTGCTCAGAACAGGCCAGTGGCTGTAAGAGATGACAGGAAGAGTGGGGCCTGGGGAGGGGGAATGATGGGTGTCGTGTCAGAGGTGGTCTCCTCTGGCTCACTGTCCCCATCATCCAGACCTTCGGCAAGGGAGGGGACGATGCGGACAACATTGTCTTCAAAATGCACCTGCTTCTTCTTGGCCAGGGAGTTGGCTGGCTCCAGGCTCAGCTCCATCAGGGTGTTGGGGGGCTGGAGGGCACTGGGCTTCTTGGTCCCCTTCAGGATACTCTTCATGTGGATGAAAAGGGAGCTGGGCCCCTCCTTGAGGGCCCCATGGAAGGTGTAGGTTTGCTCTGTGTCCCCAGAACCGGTGGTGCTCACAGCGCTGCTGGAGGGGTCTGTGTACTGCTCTGGGGAGGCCAGCACCTCGGGGGCAGCTTTCCTCTTCTTTCGCTTGCTCAGAAGGAAGTAGGCCAGGCCGGTGATGATGAGCATGGAGCCTGGAAAAGAGCCAGAGGTCAGGGCTCTAGATGAGTTGCGGAAAAAATCCAGAGCCCTTGCAAGCAGGTCGTGCAGCAGGGCTCCTGCAACCCAGTGCTGTGTGGCCATTCACAGGCCCCTGTGGCCCTGGTCCTCTTGCCTGGCTTGTCCTCACACCCCACATCAGATTTGGGGGTCCACTTGGAGGCTGGGACGGGGATGCTAAATGGCAGGAAGGATGGAGGCTCTGCTTTTCAACATGGTCTCCCTGGAGGGCTGTCTTCCCTGTATTGTAGATGGGTTCATGAGGAGGGGGCACAGTTTTCACAGAGAGGAGAAAGACACTAGCAGAAAAGGTCGTGGATGAAACTGAAGAGGTGGGAGCAAGAAATCCTGGGTTCTGTGACCAGAAACCAGCTGGCCAGTGGTGTGCACCCAGTGAAGTGGAAGTAGGAGATGAGGCTGTGAAGATTTTCTGTGGTCCCACCCTGAAGTGCCTTTCAACCCAGGCTGAGGAGTTTGGACCTGAATGAGTAGGCACTGGGGAGATTCAGAAGGGTTTGGGCAGGGAAGTGGCCATGTCACACCCTTGGGAAGCTCAGACCACACATGGTCAGTGGGAGGAAAGGTGAGGTCCCCTTTGCGGTTCCACTTCTGGACGGCTCTGTGAAGGAAGGATGCACTTCTTGGGACATTCCTGCCATTTGATCAGCATGGAGGATGTCTGGCATTCCCGTGATTCCTCATGTCCACCCTCTAGGTCAGAGAGGGCAGTGGGGCAGGTAAGGTCCCTGGAGCCACCACTGGAGCTAGACTTTGAGGGGCTCAGCTCCTCCTGCTCAGAGTCCACCTGTGCTGGGGCTGCATATCTCTGCCCCTGTGCTCTTACCTGGGATGGTCACGTGCCAGACCAGGACCGGGTGGAGGAAGCAGGCCACCGACAGCAGCACGTAGGCCAGGAACTTCTGGAAGGAGCCCAGCCAGTGGGCTTTCTCCCTTACTCTGTCTGCCAGGGACCCTGGTTGACACCTGGTGAGAGGGAGTCCAGGTTAGCATAATGTGTCCCAGGAAAACCCCAGCAAGACCGGATGCCATGGAGTCTGGGCCAGGCCCTGCTGTGGGCATGCTCTGCAGTGGGCCCTGGCTGAACAGGAAGCCCTAGCGGTCCTTGGTGTGGGTTCCACAATGAGTGGATTTGCCTGAGTCCCTCTGGAGGGTCCGCAAGTTTTTGAAAGGCTGCCCAGACCTGTTTTTCTGGTCGAGGGGGAAGCAAGTTAAATGTTCTCAGGATGCTGCATGAGTTAGTGAGGAAGACAGCTGGAGGCTCAGGGCTCACTGGGAAGTCTGCACTAATGCAGAGAAAGTGTGCAGTTCGGGAGCCACCTTCCTGGGACAGTTGTGCTTGTAGTGCGCTGCACAAGAGGCCTGGCCAAGTGAATGAGCAGGCTGGCACCCAGCTGTGTCCTGTTCACCCAGCCTTGCCTAGGCACAGTACAGTGTCAGCCCAGAAGGGCTTCTTTTCTGACTGTATACACAGGGACCACACATAGCCCTGGCAGAAGCCTGATGCTGAGCAGCTTCCTTCAGGGGCGCTGCCTCCATGCTTCACAGGGGGCAAGTGCCTGCCTTTAGACCCAGCGCCTTCATCCTCTGAATTGGCCTAGAGCTGGGGCTCTACACAGCCGCATCCTGCCCCTCTAGCTTTGAGGGAGTGCTCAGGCTGTCCAGGTGGCCCAAAGCACTGCTCTCTTATGCTCAGCAGGCTGGACTGCCATGGCTCACTGGTGCCCCCTAGTGCCCATTCCTGCGTGTGCATGGTGGCAGGGTGCGGTGGAGTCCATCCAGGGTCCATTCCTCCCCAGCCTTCTCCCCAGCTGAAGTTTCAAGCACGCCTTGGCAGTGGAATTCAGCAGAAAGGGGAAAGCTTTCTGCCTTAGGGCTGGTGAGCCTGAGAGGCAGCCAATGGCCTTGCAAGGTGCTGGGACAGCTGGATCTGAAGACTGGCTCTCTCACTGACCACCCAGGGACCAGTGTCTAGGTTCTGAGAGCCGCAGTCCTTGGTCTCACCAATGACAGCTTCCACATACTGAGTGTAGGCTGGGAAGCAGCAAGGGCCTCATGAGATCCTGCAGGGTCTGCACTCCTGCCCCACGAAGGGGTGTAGAGATGTATCGCCCCTGACTTGCCCCCGGGCCCTAGGAAGAGACAGAGCCAGTTCCCAAACCCAGGTCTGCTCACTCCCAGCTGGGCCTTCTGCAGGGTCCTCACCCCATGGCAGATGGCTCAGACACTGGGGTCCAGTGACTGGCTGCTCCTGGTGAGGGGGAGCTGGACTTCTCTGGGGATTCTGGACAAGGACAGGACCTGAATGAATGTGTTGGTTGGTTCTCTTGGTTGGGACCAGGGCAAAGAAGGCAATGGAGCCCCGTGGGCCTGTGCCCACCTCCAGGCCAGGCTGGCTGTACCTCGGTGGGGGGCTCCTGTCCATGGTGGCTTCAGGAGCAGGACATCCCCTGGTTGTGGGCTCTTGGGTGGAGACATCTGTGGTGTCTGGGGCTGGGGTGGACAATGGAGGGGTCTCTCTGGAGACTACTTACTGGAAGCAGATGGCCAGCAGCTGAGCCACAAAGTAGGCCCCTTCGCATATGGAGACAGCGGCTCCTGTAAACCTGCAGGTGGAGACAGGTGAGGGAGGCTGGCACCTCTGTCTTCCTTTGCTTTCCTGAGGGCTGTCTTCTCACACATGGTCTCCTGACATCACATCTACAGCCAGTGGACTGACCTGGATTCCCCCAGACAACATTCACCACGGGCTATCTCTAGGCCATGGCCTGTTCTGGACTGGGACATGCTGGGGAGAGGTGGGGTCTGGGGTTCAGAGATGGGTGGGGAGGGCACCGTGGCCAGCAGGTGACATGGCCTTCACCTGGCACCCTGTGTGACACTGGCAGGCACGTCCTTCTACCTGCTGGTCACCAGGATGGACACCCACTGCCTGTGTTCCAGCCGTAAACCTGGACCTGTTCCTGAACATTTCCTTCTTCTTTTTCCTATTGTCCAAACAGTCACCAGGAGCTGTTGATTACATTCCTTCAATACCTTCCAAATCGCTCCTGTTCTCTGACCTCATGGGCATTGCCTGGGTTCAGGCCCTGCCCCCTGGACCCCCGCACCAGCTCCGCTTCCTCACTTACCCCAGCCCTGTCTCCTGCTCCCCCACTGTGTCACTCTGGGCTGCCTGACACCTGAATCTGATCATGTTCCTCCTGATACAGGATGCCTCAAAGGCTCCTCGTATTCCCAGTGTGGTCCAGGGACCCTGCAATCAGCATCTCCTGAGGAAAGTGTAGAATTCATGGCTCCCAGGCCACCCCTAGACTCACATCAGTATCCTTGGAAATGGAATATGTACTTACGGATGGTCTCACTGCCTATCCTCCAAGTTCCCTTGACAACACAAGAAGCTATCAGGTGCCAAAGGGCTTTTGCACAAGTGAGTTCTTCCTGGAAGGCCTTCCCCTTCCCTCTCCAGTCTGTCTGGTGACCTCCTCTTACTTCTCCAGTGGTACCATACGACCAGAGTCACCAGTCTGTGAACTCCCAGAGAGTGTTCCTTGTCTAATTCTTCTGTACAGCCCAGGCTCACAGTGTGTTGGGCTTATTGGGCTCCATTAATGAGCATTGCAATAAATGAAGGAATGAAAGTGGATAGTGTTGTGCAGAAAGTGGCTTGGGGTCAGGGTTTCCTCAGAGCCATGGGTGTTTCTAGATTGTGTGATCACAGATGAGAGTTGTGACCTTTCTGTGTCTCAGTTTCCTCAGCTGTAAACTGGGGTTATTATAGTGCATCAACAGTAAAACTGTTCTAAGAATTAAACGATATTTGTAAAGCACTTAGGACCATGCTTGGCACACAGTGATTATATGAATTCTAGTTATCACTTCTCTCTCCCTGTGATTAGTTAGATCATTTAGTGATCTCCACTCCTCTCCCTCTCTATGCCTCCCAGTGTGAGCCTAACCCTTACTCCTTGGTTTTAAAATGATAATAACTAACATTTATGTAATGATTGTTATGGGCCAGGCATAGTTCTAAAGGCCTTACAAATATCAACACATTTAGTCCTTGCAACAATTTTATAATAAGCACTATATTATATTATAATCAACACTATAATTATTGTCAGTTTACAGATGAGGAAACTAAGGCACAGAGAGGTTTGCTCCATCACCAATGGCCCCTTATCAGTAGCAGGGGGAAGATCAGAACCCAGCACTCGGGCTCCAGAGGTTGTATGCCTAACAGGCACATCAAGACATGTGCTTTGCAAGATAATTGCCACTGCCTTTTTCTATGCCCTGGGACAGAGGGGTGTATCAAGGCTTGGGGAATAAAGCGACTCATTCAGACTTCCTGTCTGGTGCTATTGAGTGGCAGGGAGGGACAGACAGGGCAGGTACTGAGTGCTGATCCTGTGGGTGTTAGAGAGCATGGCACAGCGAGGGGCAGGGGACCCCAGGCTGGACTAGACCACCCAGAGACCACATGGGCATAGGGTCCCCTCGAAACAGAGACAAAACAGGGTTCTGGGCAGAAGGCAGCCTGCATTCACCTGCCATGGCCTGACCTGAGAGTTAGGGACCCACTGGAGAGGAGGAAGGCCCGCCTGCTTCTGGATCCCAGGGCAATGGTGCACAGCAGCTAGGTACATGGTCAGTTAGACATGGAGGGTGTTCAGAACCAGGAGAAGTCACTGCCAGCCAGCAGGGGCTCCAGGCTCAGGGCCCAATTGCCAGGGCAGAATGCCAGGAAGGAGTGTCAGGCACTGGGCAGGTGGAAATGGGTGGAAGGTGCTTGGGCACCCAACAGAATGAGTGAAGCTTGGAGACGAGGCCATGCTGGTGAGTTTGAAAAAGAGTCAGAAGCCCCCGGCTGTACATGAGTGGCAAGAAGTGAGGCAGAGGCCAGAATATGGCACACGGTGTGGACCAGAGGTGGTGGAAGCCCTTGAAGGTTGTCAGAGAGATCTGTGTGTCTAGACAGCATTGTGGAAATGGGCTCGGAGGTTGGACCACATCTGGGAGATGACAGGTGTGAACCCCCAAACACAGTAAGGAGCCTGCCCTGAGGCAGGAGGGTGGAGGCTGCTAAGAGCACAGGTCAGCGGCCACCTGAAGGTGGAGATGGATCCTGAGGAGGGAGGGGAGTGGAGGTCACAGCCTGGTGGACCCTGTAGGCAGAACAGGACATTTGTGGGGCAGCCTGGCAAATTGTTATCTATTGCTTCTCAGTTCAGTAAGCTCTTCAGGATTTGGGGTGCTAGAACACACAGCCTTCCTATATCATTAGGAAGAAACTGCCAGAAGCCCCTCAGGATGGGGCTGCAGAGATGCTGGGGCAGAGACCCAGGTTCTTCTAATCCCCTGGGACACCACTGCACAGGGATCACCTTCCTGCCAGGACACATTTACAGAGGTAGCTGGTAGTGGAGAAGAAAAGACATTGTCTGGGGAACAAAAGGGTCTTGGGTTTGAATCTGGATCCTGCTGCTCATGAGCTTGGTGATGTGGGCTAACCTGCTTACTCCTTCTGAATTTTCTCATCTGTGAAACTAGGCCAATATGCCCTTCTCCTACAGTGCTGTGAAAGTTAAATAACATAATGCAATTAAGACATTTAACTGTGTTTGGCATGTAGAGAAGCTCAAATATATATTCCTTTGACCTGATTCCCCATTCTCTAAACAAGAGCTCAATTAATATTTGCTGAATAAATAAATGATTGATGAGATGCATGGATGGGTGGATGGATGGATGGATAGGTGGGTGGATGAATGGATGGATAGATGTATGGATGGGTAAATGAATAGATAGATAGATGGGTAGATAGATAGATGGGTGGGTGTATGGATGGATGGGTGAGTGAATGGATGAATAGATAGATGGGTGAATAAATGGATAGGTGGGTGGATGGATGGATGGTTGGGTGTATGGGTAGTTGGATGGATGGATGGATGTGTAGGTGCATAGATGGATGGATAAGCAGGTGGATGGATAGATGAGTGGCTGGCTGGATGAATTGGAAGATGGATGGATAAATGGGTGGGTGGATGGGTGAATGGGTGTGTGTATGTATGTATGCATATATGGGTAGATGGATGGATGGGTGGGTGGATGGATAAATAGATGGGTGGGCGAATAGATGGATAGGTGAGTGGATAGGTAGATGGATGGATAGATGGATGGATGGGCAGGTGGATGAAGAGGTGGGTGGGTAGATGGATAGGTAGCTGGATGGATGGGTAGATGGATGGATAGATGGATGAGTGGATGAGTGGATGGATGAATAGATTGGTGGGTGAGTGGATGGATGGGTGGGTTGACAAATGGATGGGCAGATGGATGGATAGATGGGTGGCTGGCTGGATGAATTGGTGGATGGACAGGTGGGTAGAAAGGATAATTCATTGATTTATGGGATGGTCTGCACAAACCGGGAGCTATTCTAGAGCCCCCCTCAACTCCCTTCACCCCTGAGATAGGATGGAATTCGCATGGGAAGGGGAATGCTCTGAGTTATTCTGAGTAGACAGATGTAGGGTGAGTTGAGCAGAACTTGCAGGTCAAAAGTGGCATGTGCACACATACTCACAGCAGATAGAAAGCCAGGCTTTTGAACTGGCCCTGGAGGAAGGTCTCAGTGCCCACGCCGATCAACACTAAGGGGCAAGATAAGAAGGAAGAGTGGGTCTGGTGCTCTACACCACAGCACTGCCCTGTTGAGGGTACCTTGGCTGTGGAGTGTGTCTTCTTCCTGGGGACTGACAGCCAAGTTAGGTTCTTCTCTTCATGACACAGGCAGCTGTGACTAGCAAGGTGCAAGAGAGCAGGAAGCCTTCTGGATTGCTCCCTGGAACTCCAGGCAGAGGCCCAGAGGTCTTCTGATTAAGCTTCCCCAGAGCAGCCACCCTTAGTGCCCCCAGCGACGGCCCACACTAATGTGCCATCAGCCCCTTGGTTCACAGCTGTTCTCTGTCACGTGCTGGGGCCCACCCCAGTGTGTGCTGTGTGTCTGGCTTCAGTGCTTGGCTGTGGATGGGTCCTGCCCCAGCCCTGTTCTCTTGCTTGGGTCACCGGTTGCTGTTGTGTGGCCTTGGTCTTGCTTGCTGAGGGGTGGCTGCAGGTCACACTCATTGCTCATTGCTTCGGACCCAGTGCTGATTAAACCCCTGGGCTTTTGCTCTGACAAGGAAATGTTACTCAACCTCACCTCTCCTCCTCCCCTTTCTTGGCAGTTGGTGCTGACCTTTCATTTGTCACAGGTGAATTTCATCTCGGACCTGCCTTTCCAGACTTGCTGTCTCTGGGTGCTCTCCTCACAGGGATTTGCTGGCTCCCATGGCTTCCCACAACCAGCACAGCACTGACCCTTGGAGTCCCTGATAGAAACATTCCAGGGGCAGTGCATCGGCCTGCTGACCAGAAGTCTTCCTGTCCCTAACTGATTACACTGCTGACCCTCTTTCTCTCTGGGCTCTGATGATGCCCCTGCTGTGTGCTGAAGGGTGGCTTCACCCTCTCTTCCTTCCAGTCAAAGATGGTGGGCTGGGCTGTCGTCCCCGGCTGCCTGGGGGTGGCCCCTCCTCCCTGCTGCTCGTGGCGCTGCTTCCTGGCTTCCGGTGCTTCCTCTCTTCCCTGGCAGAGACATTGTGTGGGCTTCCATCGCCTGGTGTCTCAAGCTGAAGGGGGCCCTTTGTCCAATGCTGAAACGCCTCTTCTAGAGAGCAGGGAAGAGCCTTGCACTGAAGCTACCAGCACTCCACCCCTCGATTCCGGGGGGTGTGGGGTGGGAGGGGCGATTGTGGAGTTACGGGACGGGGGAAAGGGGACACAGCACTTGGATCTAGGCAGGCGAGAAGAGGCGGTTATGTTTTCTGAGTGATGGATGGAGGGCTCTGGGGCTCCGCTCTGCTTCATGGGCGACTGCCCACATTAACGTGCCATCAGTCCCTTGGTTCACAGGAGGCGGACACCGGGTCACCCTCTCCAGGTTCCAGCTGACCTGCTGGCTCACCTGGGGGGAGGACAGATGATGCTAGCGGGCCACATCCCCCTGCAGTGTCAGCCTAACTGAAGAGTCCAAACTTACAGAGCACTTCAGAGCTTCCACAGCGTGTTGCACACGTCCCGGCCCTTCCAGCAGGCCCGTGGCACAGGAGTCCCACTCTCTCCATTTTACAGAGGAGGACGGTGAGGCTCAGTGGCCTGTGTAGTTCACTCAAGGATACATGCTGGACAGTGAGGGCCTAGAGACCGGGTGGAGGCAGCCAGCTCTAGGTGGTGCGCGGTTTCCTGCTACCCACTGCCTGCCAGCGTGTGTGCGTGCATGTGTGGACACGTGTGTGTGTGTAGGCTTGTGAGTGCATGTATGTGTGAGTGTATCTGTGTGTGTACATGTGTGAGTGTGTGAGTGTATGTGTATATGTGAGTATATATGTGAGTGTGTGAGTGTATGTGTGTGTATGTGGGTGTGTATGTAAGTGCATGTGTGAATGTATGTGTGAATGTGTTTGTGAGTATATATGTGCATATGTGTGTGCGTGTGTGTGTGTGTGAGTGTATTGTGTGAAAGTGCATGTGTGAATATGTGAGTGTATGAGTATATATGTGCACGTGTGTGCGTGTGTGTATGTGTGTGAATGTACATGTGTGAATATGTGAGTGTATGTGAGTATATGTGTGTTGTGCAGGCGAATGGCCATTTATTTGTTTTTCGCCATGTCCTATTCTCAGCACCCAGCATTCATTTGCTTTTTTAATCATTGCAGCAGTCCTATGAGAAGGTACTCTTGTTATCCCCGCTTTACATAGAGGAAACTGAGGCACACAGAATGTAAGTCAAACCAACCAACCAACCACGGATGGAGGCCCAGGTCAGATCCTGAGTTTCAGTTTCTCATTTTCCAGTTCATAGCACAGTCACCCAATCTCTCTGAGTCTCAGTTTCCTCATTATATCTCCTGCACACAGTGGTCATGAGGACCGTAGTGAGCTAACTGATACCAAGCATGTCACGGGTGCTCAGTGAATCACTGGCTGGGGAAGAAGTGCTTTCTGCCCTGGGCCTGGGAAGGGATGTTCGACTCCAGGCTGATGCCTGTGTAAGCACTCTGTAGGGCAGGGATGGGCTCCACTCACATGACACGTCATGTTGGCCAACAACAGGGCTTGTGGCAGACGACCAGCAGATGGCAGGAAAGGGTCTTGGGAACTCAGCTTCTTCCCTGATCTGCACCCATTTGGCATGTGGAGAGCTATTTTGATGCCTTTTGTTTTGTACTCTTTAGACAAACAGAGGGTCAGCGGTCAGAGGGGCATTTGAGGAACACTGTAGAGACAGTGCTGGTTTGCATAAAAAAAAATCAAAAAATGGCAACAGAGAAATGAGAGCCGGATGGAAATCCCAGTTCTGTGTGTTATTACACACAAGTGGCAAGTACTTAACTCATCCAAGCTGTGTTTTCTCATCTGTGGAAGGGGCAGAATAAGTTACAACTCACAGAGTCATTGCTTGGATTGGAGAAAATTGCTTGGTTTGGAGTCTGAAATGCACGGCTTAGTGCCTGATAGATGTCAGGTGATCAATGCAAAGAGGTGACTCCCTCCCCCCACCTTGGCCCTGGCAGCTTTGCCAGTGTCCAGTCAGCCACTTTGTACTAAGGGGCGTGGGGTCACTTCCACAAGCTCCCTCCCAACCATAGCCAGCAGGATTCTGCCTGCCGAGACTGAGGGACGCCAGTTGGTGGGAGGAGGAGAGTGTGGGGAGCCAGGAGTATGGCTCCTCAATTTACCCAAGGTGGAAGATGATCAGTGGGGCACTCATGGGAGGCTGTAAAGCCCTTTGATATCCAGACCAACGGGTCACCACTTTCTGCTCAATCCTCCCACTTTTGAGGTTCATGTTCCTGGATGCAGAGCATTCCAGGTTGAAACAATACGGACTCACACCGAGTCCCTCCTCTGTCCCCTGCTCTGTTTGCCTCTGGTCTCGATGTTCAGGCAGCTCTGCTGGGAGCGGCAGGCCCACCCACCTTGGGAGGCGGCTCCTGGCCGCTTCTCCGGGGCCCAGCTGGTCTACTGTGGTTACCGGTTGGGCCAGGCACTGGGCTCATGGCTGGGGTATGCTTAGTCTAGCAGGAGAGATGTGATGTCGACTGAGAAAAGTGCATTCAGTGAGGGCAGTGACCCAGGCTGGATGAGGGACTCACCCAGGAGCTCTGGGGCCAGACGGGAGGGGCCACTCGTGGGACTATCAAAGAAGATGAATAAAGATGAAGGTAGAATGGACTAGGAAAGCAACAGAAATAGACCTGTGCAGATGCAGGGGCCAGGCACTGCAGGGTGTGGGGGCCCCTAACAGCAGAAGCAGAGGCACAGTGGGGGGCAATGAGCAGTGCATGTGGATCAAGGTGACTGTGGGGTTCTTAAATATTGGGCTCTGCAGTGTGAGCAGAAGGAACTCGTGTTTAGATTGGTATTTCAGAAAGCTCCCTGACCCCGTGCAGATGGTGAGAGACTTCGGTGACATTTGGTGGTGGCTGAGGGACAGAGACCAGCTCCAGGTGCTCCTGGTCACTCCCTATCCCAGCACAGGGTATCTGCTAGTTTCTTTGTTGACTTGGGCTTGAAGCACAGTTCTGGCTGTGGCTCCTGGTGGTGTGGTGCAGGTGGCTTTACTGTCCAGTGGCACAGCAGGGCGCTTGGCATTGAGGCCCAGGAGAGTGGAGGGTCTGTTCTGTCTGGGGACCCAGAGAAGAGGCTTCCCAGGCATAAAGCAGAAGGCATGCCCTGCCATTGCATGTTGATGTTTGGACTTTATCTGGGCAATAGGGGGGCAGAGGTGTGGGCTGGCCAGGAGGTGTCTGGGATTGGAAGCTTCCTGGGCGTGTCAGCCCTGTTGCCTCTCACCCAGGTGCCACCACACGCCATGTAGACAGTAGGCCCTCTTTGTACATCTTGTTTCATCTGCACATCTCCCAAGTGGGAACTGCCAACTCTAAGGTCTCCCAGTTTTCTCAGCAATGTGCTGGCTGCCATCTCTCAGGAAAGTTGGCTAAGAATGGTTTTGCTGTGAAGACACACCTGCTAATCCCTGAGGAGTGAGACCGACATATTGTGAGGAAGCCCAAGCCAGCCTTGTAGACAGACTTCTAAAAAGAGAGAGGGAGAAATGAGAGTGAGAGAGAGAAAGAGAGAAAGGAAGACAAAGAAAGAGAGAGAAAGAAAGAAAAAGAGAGAGAGAGGCACAACAGCCCCAGCTGGTTCAGCGTTGCACAGGACAAATGATGGAAAAAGTTATCTTTGACATTCCAGCTCCAGCAGATGTGACACAGACTGGAAGTGATGGACCCAGACAACAATCAGAACCAAAGCACCAGATGAGCCACCTCAGCCACGTGAGCCACTCCAGCCACCCTACCTGTGACCCCACCTGTGGCCCCAGTCGTCATGGAGTAGAGGTGAGCCGCCTCCACCGCGTTCTGCCAGAATTTCCGAATCACAATGTTTTGAGTATAATCAAATGATTGTAGTCTTACATCACTACGTTTTAGAGTGGGCTGTTATGCAGCCATGCAAGGGTAACTGGAAAAGCAGCTTATTCAGTCATCTAGCCACCTGAGGTTTTTGGCGTGGAAGTCTCTGTGTCTGGCCTGACTCCTTAGAGTAAACATTATATTCTGACTCCTCAGGAGTAAGCATTTCTGGGTCCTGCAGCACCTGCCCCATAGCCTTGGAGATTCAGGCTTCTAGGAATAGGGATGGGGTCTGGGGACTTCCACTGGGTCATGGAATCCTATTGGTGGTTTTATAACTTAAGGCTTCATAGAGGATCTGTGGAGGAGAACCCTGTGTCATCCAAAGCAGGTCCCTCCCACAGTTGCATTTTGCAAACATTCCCAATAGAAAAAGTGAAGAAAGCAAGAAGTGAGATTCCTTGCTGCAGGAATTTCGTGAACCTTATCCGACACTCACCCCAGAGAGCCACGTTGGGCCTGGCTGTGGAAGCTCCTAGCTTGGTGTGCTGACTGGACTGTACTGGGAATAAAATATTTTTGGAAGGTATCACAGTTCCACATGACATAGATATAGGACCCCAAAGTGTTTTCACCCAGGGCCTGGAGTTTCCCAGGAGTTTTTTTTCCAGGGGACTGGTCTCCAGAATTGGCAGGAGGTGAACATGAAGTGTGGCCTGAAATTTAGTGGGGGTTTGAATGAAGAATGGGATTGGCACAGGTAAGAAGGAGCTCCTCTCCAGTCTGCTGAGCGTCTGTTCCCGGAGACTGCACATGTGGGCCCCCGCCCTTTCAAAGGCCTCACTTCAACGTGTGGATGAGGACGGCCCATTCCTTGTTTTGTGGAATTGGACCTTAGGTTTCTGCCAGTTTTCAGATTTAGGCGGGGCTCTGTGTTAAACACAAAGAAGTTATGACACCCAGAGAACTAGGAGCAGGGTGGGCCCAGAAAGACACCAGGGCTCAAAATTAAGGAGGCACACCTCCTAAAATTACAGAGGTGCTCATTCATTAAGGAGGTGTTCTCCCTAAAACTAAGAAGATATTTGCCATTAAATTAAGGAGGTGTTCTACAATGAAGGAGGTGCTCCTCTTAAAATTAAGGGGGCCCTCATTGTAATTTAATGTGGCCCTCAGTCTAAGCCCAAGGTGGCACTCCCTCCCTCAGGGGCAGTGTAGGCCCTTCCCTGGCCCTGAGAGTGGTAGCTCTGGCCCTGGCATCTAGAGATTTGGGAGGCCCAGGGTCTGAGGGCTTCTAGCTCCTCTTGGAATTTAGCCTGCGCTCTGGCCTTCCATCCTTCTCACAGGGCAGTGGGGCTGGTGTCTTGGAAGCTCTGCCTTCACAGGGTGCTAGTCCAGTGTGGAAGTGGTTGGCCTGAATCAGCAACTCACTAGAACAGACACCCCCAGGGCATTACCCTGAGCTGGGATCAGGGACTGAAGAGCTGATCTTTGGATTAACTGATCAATGATCAGGAGCCAATCAATGGAGACAAACAATGGGACAAAGGCCCTGCTACCCGCAGAACCAGAGCCTCATGACACCAAATTCTCTACAAGAAATAATCGCCCTGAGACGTGCTTCAGTCCGGCTGTGCTGTCTTTCCCACCCAGGTGGAGGGGCATGGGAACACTGAACAGCACTGCTTGACATGGCCATTAGTGGCCTTTGACTCCTTCCATCCCTCCCTATTATCCCACCTCAGGCTCCCCAGCTACTCTCACCCTAGCCCAACAGAGGTACCTTATGCCCACTCCAGCACAGCTCACCCCACGCCTCTGTCTCACTCCCTGCATGATCCCAGGAGGTGCCTTGCATCGCACCTTGATGGAACCATTCACGCACAAGCCTGGCCTCTCTCATCTTGTTAGCTCTTTCCCTCCAGTCTCTGTCCCTCCTGTCTGGGCCAGATCCAACCTTGGTACAAGAACTTTCTTCTCTCAGGGTCCAGGGCTTGCTTCTGTGTTGCTTTCCTGAGCTGTTTGTTGTAGTTCAGGCTTAGCAGAGATCAGAGATCCTGGGCCAAGAGCCTGTGGTACAGCCCTGGGCTGGGCAGCCACTGTGTGAGTATCCTTCTCATCCTGGAGCTCTGGTCTCAGCATGGGTGGACGAAAGCTAGGAGTGGGCTGAACCAGAGCAGAAAGAATACGGGGCCTGCATCAGAAAAGCCAAGTCCTGCATCCTCAGGAAAGTGATTAACTCTTTGGTCCGCATCTTCTTCTGGAAAATGGGGAAAATAAGAACATTCAAAATGGTGCCCACCACTGCTCAGTCTAAGTAAATGAGAGTGCTGCACAAATGCAGAAGATGGCTAGGAAAGCTATTATAAGAGCCAGGCGGTTCCCACCAGTATTCTCCAGTGGAAGGAGAGGGTTTATTCTCATCCTTTGCTCCCATTAACACACTTGTGGGTTTTTTTGTGGCCAAAAAGCTGTTCCCTGTGCACCAATGTTGCTTGTTGTTCACTAATTTACTTTGAGGTCCCTTCTCAAAGCCCAGTTGGGATATAAGTGACCCAAACTCCCATCTATCTCCACATCTCTTGTGTTAGCCCTCCATAACCCTGCTAGGGACCCCACGGGGCTCAGGCCAGCATGTTCCTGAGGCTGGGGCCATCTGCGGGGCTGCCTACTGAGGGGATATTCCCCTGGCCTCAGGCTGCTGCTGCTTTTGCCGTAGGGCTGACCTCATGATCCACTGTTGCTTATCCGTTCTGACTCCATGGGTTGAATTGTGACATATGTCTTGCATTCATTGTGATGCCCTTGGTGGTAACATGGGGTGCTTCACAGTCATCAGAGGCCACACTAATCTTGGCACTGGATGCCCTGGGCATTGGATAAGAATTTTGTACTCACTGTTGCTGAGGGCAGCCTCAGAACCCACCATGTATATTTATTGCTTCTTTTCATTCTCGTCTCCTGCTGGACTCAGGGTGTCCAAGGACACCTCAGGGAAAGATGCTCCAGGCTGATGACAATGGGCGTGGATGGTCCAGGAGAGGTGGTCACCGCCAGGGTAGAGGTGAAAAGCTAGATTTGTACCATTTCCAAGACTACGGAGTTGCTGGAAACAGTTGCTGTGAATTCACTGGGACAGTAAGGTAGTAGCCACAGGATTCTTAGCTCAGAAGTGGTGGCAAACAGTAAGCATGGTGGGGAGGTTTACCTACATGTGGAGATCAGTTCAGCTGATATACATGAGCCAGGGTTCAGAGACAGTGTGGGAAAAGGGAAGGATTTCATGGCAGATATTTCTGGACATTCAGTTGGAAGAGACTTCAGATTGGGCTCCTATTGAAACTGTATAGCAATTTGGGGGAGAACTGATGTCTTAACGATATTGAGCCTTCTGACTCATCAACAAGATACATCTCTGTTCATTTAGATTTTCTTTGTTATCTCTCAGCAATGTTTTCTAGTTTCTAGTGTAGTTTGTTTTACATCTTTTGTCAGATTTATCCCTAAATATTTCAGATTTTCAATGCTATTAAAATTGCATTTTTAAAGATTTCATTTTCGAATTGTTTGTTGCTAATGTATGGAAATACAGTTGATTATTATATATTAAGCTTGTCTTCTGCAATGTTGCTATTCCCTCCATTAGCTCAAGTAGCTTTTGGGGTAGATTCTATTAGATTTTCTATAGATGATAAAGTCATCTGTGAATAAAATTTTTCTTTTTCCTGGACAATCTGTATGCATTTTGTTTCTGTTTCTTGCACTGGCTAGAACCTCCAGTACAATGCTGACTGGACGTGGTAGAGTAGACACCCTTGCCTTGTTCCTAATCTTAGGAGGAAGCACCTGGTCGTTTAAGTAGAAAACATACATCTACATTTAAGTAGATGTATGTTTTCTGTAATGATCTCTTAAGGTTGAGGGAGTTTCCTTCTGTTACTAGTTTGCTGATGATAGTTTTATTTTAATCATAAAAGAATGTTGGGTTTTGTTTAAAACTTTGTGTCTATTTAGATGATAATATGGTTTTTCTTTTTTAGTTTTTAAATATGATGTCTTAGTCCATTTTGGCTGCTATAACCAAATCCCATATACTGGGTAACTTATAGACAACAGAAATTTATTTCCTATAGTTCTGGAGGCTGGGAAGTGCAAGATCAAGGTGCTGGCAGACTTGGTATCTGAGGGACCCCCTCCTTATAGAAAACTGTCTTCTCACTGTTACCGCACATTGTATGATAGAAGGGCCTAGGGAGCTCTCTCAGGTCTCTTTTATAAGGGCACTATTTCCATTCAGAGAAGGCCCTACCTCCTAATACAATCATCTTGGGTGTTAGGATTTCCACATATGAATTTGGCTGGGGGGACACAAACATTTAGTCCATAACACACGGTAAGTTACATTAATTGATTTTTCAAATATTAAAACAACCTTGCATTTCTGAGATGAACTCCACTTGATTATGATATATCATTCTTTCAATATATTTGTATTTGTTAAAACTTTGCTTAGAATTTTTGCATCTATATTGAGAAGAATATTAGTCTATAGTTTTCTTATAATATCTTTGGTTTTGGTATCCACATAAATACTAATTTTATAGAATGAGTTGAGAAGTATTCCCTCCTTTCAGATTTCTGGAAGAGTTTGTGTGGAATAGATATTTCTTCCTTAAGTGTTAGTAGAATTCACCTGTGAGGCCATCTGTGCTGATACCCCACTCTTTGGTGATGAGGAAGGACACTGCAGACCCACATGGTTCATTGGCACTATTGAGGATAGTGTCTCCCATGTAGAATAGCATCTCCCTTGTAAGGACACTGATATGGTTTGGCTGTGTTCCCACCCAGATCTCATTTTGAATTCCCACCTGTTGTGGGAGGGACTGGCAGGAGGTAATTGAATCATGGGGGCAAGTTTTTCACGTGTTGTTCTCATGATAGTGAATAAGTCTCAAGAGATCTGATGGTTTTAAAAAGAGGAATTTCCCCACACAAGCTGTCTCTCCTTGCTTGCTGCCATCCATGTAGGATGTGACTTGCTCCTCCTGGCCTTCTACCATGATTGTGAGGTTTTCTCAGCCACATGGAACTCTAAGTCCAATTAAACCTCTTTCTTTTGTAAATTGCCCAGTCTTGGGCATGTCTTTATCAGCAGTGTGAAAACAAACTTACACAGGCCCACAGGAGAAATTTCTTCTAGGTCTCAATGTCAGGGAGAACCGAGGTATTCACTTCCTATTCCTTCTCAGTGTTCAGGGAGAATGCATCTGCTCACCCATCCACATGGCAGGTTTCCAGAAAGCATTGTCCGTGCCCCCATTGTTCTCTGTCCATTCCACACACACCAGGCTTCTTCATCTGACTCTTACCTGGCCTCCTAGGGGGCTTCCTGAGCCCCTTCTTCACAGTGTCAGCCACTTATGTCAGACAACGTTTCTTTTTGTTCACAGCCCTCTTCAGAAGGCTGAATAGAACCCAGGACAATCTTGAAAGAGCTGTCATCCCATGAAAAATAAAATAGGGCTGCTATCTTTCCTCTGGTTGGCTTACTATATGTGGTGTAGAAATAGCCAAGTTCCTGTGGGCTGATCTTCACAATCCAAGCTCAGAATGTGATGGGAAATGTTTCCCAGTATAATGCTCTTTACAGTATAGCCCCTTCCTCCTTCCAGCCTCATGAGTCACATACTGCTTTGCTCCTTTCCTCAGATCTTCCTTCTTCTTCCTTCCAACAAAAGGAGCCTATAACTCATGCTACACAGTTCCATGCCCTGCACGTTCCTCTAAAATTAGTCCGTGCTGAGTGAGAATCTATGTGCCAGGCAGCTTGCTACTTTAGCCATTGTTTCATTGAGCCCTCACAACTCCAGAGGGTAGATACAGTGGTTGTCCCAGGACACAGACCCACCTCCCAAATACTACGCTGCAGTGCTTGGTGCTCGGATGTGCACTTACTAGTTTGCTTCTCTGTCCAGCCCATATGCTCCCACAGGGCAAGGTCTTGCCATTCTAATCCGTGTGTCTACACTGCATAACTGGGGACTCAGCAACAGTTTGCCAAGTAAATGAAACCCAATTGAAGTTTCAGATTTCTTGTTATAAATCTAGAAGCAAGGCACAGGCACAAAGTTGTGAAAAAAGAAATGTTTGAACCAAATCCTATTGCTTGTTGGTGGTAGGTGGGGGGAACAGAGGGAGGCAGATTCCATTTACTTGTGGAGCCAATTGTAACAGAAAAGGAAAACAGTCAACATTCACTTGGAAGGTCTGAAAATGCAATGTGGGCTCACTTGGGTGATAAATCTCTTGCGAGGCGTTGGAGTGCGTGACGCTTTCTTAAACAGCAGGAGGTGGTCATGGGGATATACATGTAAGAGGGGTGAAATTAGCATGGAGGGCCCAAGATGGCTGCTTCAGAAGCATTTGTTTTCCTGAAGGCTTTGAACAGGGCTAAGGTCAAACTATGCATTTGCTGTATCCTTTAAAATATAATGAGAACAGCTGGGTTTTAAATACTTCTTTTCTCCTAATCTACATTAATAAGCCAATGCTCTAACTGTGTGGGAAGCATGGGAGCAGTTGAAAATGTGGCCGTGTCCATTATATAGAGAAACAGGTTAATGGGTCAAAACCTGGAACAAAATAAAACCCCTCAGTGATCCCAGGTTGATCCCAAGCACTCAATGTGTGAGAAACAGCACATCAGCCTGACAAGCAGAGTTCACTCAGAATGGCTCTGCCTCCATCCCCTCATGCCCTGCTGGCTCTGCCATGCCCTTTGCTTTGGAGCTGCCATAACACAGCCCTGTGTTTGGGCAGAGTGGAGTTCCAACACCAGACCTCTGTCTCCTGGCCATGTGACCTCTGCCAGGTTACCTCAATGTTCTGAGCTTCAGTTTCCTCATTTGTAAAATGGGACTGAGCCCAGCACTCCAGCCTCTCAGGCATTTGTGGGGCTGGAGCGAGACAATGACCATAATGCATGCAGTCAGCTCTGCACCTCTGGACCCATCAAGGCAAGCCCTACTGTGATAGTTCCCTCTGGAAATGTGTGCAGATTTGTCTGTCCCCAGATGGGTTCCAGGAGCAGGTTTGGCTAGAGAAGGTCATGGTGGTGCTGGTTAAAGCATGTGTGGCAATCTTGAGACAAAGAATGGATAGCTGCAATGAATATCGGTGTCTTGAGATTTAGAAAGTGTTTGGTGATCCTTGACTATGTGCTTCAGTGTACGTGTGTCCTCACCATGACCCCACCTGCCTGATCAGAACTGACCAAGGGCAGGAGCATGAGGGTAGAGGATGGGGAAGTTCTGATCAAGCCTCTCTCGCTCTTCTCTGTATGTTTTGCATCCTGCATCTTGGGGTCATCAAAATACTATGAGACATGCTTTTTAATCCTGATTCAGGTAGAGGAAATAGCGATTAGGAGTGGAGTCTCAGGAGCAGACCATCATCAGGTAGAACTTTGTCTTCTTGCTTCCTGGTGTGAGACCCTGAGCAAGATGCTTCACTCCATCAGGCCTCAGTTTTCCTTCCTGTGTAGTGGGTATGAGGATGAACATGATGATGCTTCCAATGACAGGAGGATGAAATGCGATACTGCATTTAAAATACGTAGTGCAAAGCTTGGGCTTTGAGTATTATTTGAGTAAATACTCAAATAATCATGTTCATTCTCAGCAACCCCTGCTCTGGGCAGAGGCTGGAAGAGTGAAATTCAGCCCTGGAGATGGGGCAGTGGGGCCTCAAGCTGGAGCCTCTTTGCTCTGAGGGAAATTGGGAGGCCTTGCTCAAGTGCCCAGAGACATTTTCTGAGCAAGCCTCTTTTGGGGAAGCCCATGCACATCTGTGTGTGAGGACACAGCCTCAGGGGAGGGCTTTCTCTACAAGGCGGGGCCTGGACGGCCTGAGAGGTGCCTCCTCTGCCCCACAAAGGGGGATCTTCCCATGCTCTTCCTGGCCACCTCAGCAGGGGCTGGGGAGTGGCGAGGGAGTTATTCAAGATTCCCCTGAGGTTAAAGAGTAAGAGGATGGCTGAAGTTCAAAGGGAAGCCAACCCTGCCTTCCTAGCCTGCAACTGGGACCAATGCTGTGGGACAGGTCCTTTCTCATCTCACAGAGGAGGAGTGCCCTGGACCGCTGTGCTCCAGTCTCAGTTAAACCCATTTCCCAGGACCCCTTTCCTGCCATTTGGTCTGTGCTGAGAACCGGTCACAGGGCTGAGCCTCCTCTGGGGCCTGAGTCTCACACTCGGGACATCTTTACCCTGTCTCCAGTGGACAGAGGGAGAACCTGCTTTGAGGGATGGACAGGCAGGAGCTTCGATATCCGCACAGGGGGATGTGGAGTGCTCACAGCCTGTGTGCCATTTCCGAGCTGTGTCTGCTTCCATGGGTGGCAATGGATGCTGCGTCTCAGCAACTGAGGCACTTAGACATCACACGGGCGCATGCATGCACATGGACCCATGGGCGCCTGCCCCCAACCCCCACATCCCGAGCCAGGGAGGTGATACAAATGAACCCGGTGTAAACAATGCGGGAGTGGTCTGTGACATCCTGGAAACCACATGACTGTTCCAGAGGGAGGGAATTTTCTAATTTTAGAAACACTTCCACCCAGGTGCAACTACTCGAGGCCTGTTTATCCCAATTTGGTGGCGGTAATGATCCATCTGTGCTCTACAATTCCTCATGATATGGGTCTGGACACTGAGGTGGGGCAAGAATGGTCTGCGGGACTTCGAAGAATCCTAAGGAGGCTTCATCTAAAGGCTGTGGCTTCATCCACAGTCATAGGGCCTTGACATGCTGGCAGAGGCACCCACCAGGTGCCCTGAGTGCTTTTGACAGCACTGATCCTGTCTGCAGGGGGTCCAGGGAAGAGGCTGCTAATGAGAGGCTGTAGCCTCTTAGCAGCTGCCTGGTCCCTGCAGGTGACACTCTGAGTGCCCTTGGGTCACATGTCTTCCTAGCTTTTAAGAAATCCACACTCCCTACCTCCCTGGGGTTTCTGTAAAGTGAGGCCCTCTATTTCCGGTCTTATTTCCTTTCTAGCAGCAGTGCCCTTGTAAATGAAGCCTGGATTTCTCAACAGAGGATTTCAACAAAAAAGAGGCTTAGGAGAATAAGGAATTTGCAAATCTTATGTACTGGAAATAGGCCAGGAGTTCAGTGATGCTGGAAGAAACTCGATATTTGCCCAAGAACACCAAACCCCTCTCTCTAGCCTCCCACTCGCTCCCAGCACTCTAGAAAGCCCAAGCAAGATGATTTGAAAGCCTGGCCATTAGAAGGGAGCTCATGGCTATTTTTAGTCTGAATCTCCTATCAAAACCAAGAGGGAGGCCCATTCTCAGCATTAACAGCAGTCCCTGTGTGGAGATAAAGGCTGTGGTTAAGACGAGCCCTATGTGCGCGCGCACGGGGTGTGTCTGTGTGTGTGGGGGGGGGGGGGGAGGGGAGTGTCAGGGGCTGCAGACTCTTCCTGTGACTGAGATAAATCAGACTGTTAAACTGTCTGTAGCTAATCCATTAGAAGGATAGGTACATACATCTCAGAACAGCCTCTCGACAGGAGGTGGGTCTCAGCTCTGGGTGGAGTGTGGCTGGGGAAACTGTGGGATTCTTGGCATTTTACAGATTTGGAAACCAAAGCCTAGAGGGAGCAGGGTGGACTCAGATCAACAGACACGGAAACCTATTTAGGGTGGCCTTCCTCTCCCCAGGATGGCTTGTTTGCTTGTTGAGGATCTTGGCCATCATTCCCTTATGTGTAGATGACAACGTGGTTCTGAAAGTGGCTGGATCTGGCTCCTCCATCAGTGTCTCCACTCAGAGCCTCAGCAGAGCAATTCTGAACCTCTTCCTGCTGCCTACTCTGGAAGACAGGGAAGGTTTTGGCCAGAGCCCTGACCTTTGTGAAAGTTGAAGGACCAGGGCTCCGGGCTGGCTGTCCCTCTGACATGCAGCATGACCTTGGGCAAGGTCACCACCCGCATTTGAACTCAGGTGCCCCATCCTGTAGCAGGAGGGGTGGGGTTAAACCATCCAGCAGCCCTTCATGATCTAACTCACGGCTGAACCCAGCCCAGTGCTCCTGAAATGACCCAGCTTCCCATTGAGCTCTGGAGTGTGTCATGGGGGCTTCTGCTGAGAGGTTTTCATCCTCAGTTCCACTTAGCCATGCTCAGTTCCTGCATCCTTAATCTGTGCAAACACCTGGCCAGCAGGTCCAGTATCTCCATCATACAGATCAGAAAGTGCAGCCTCAGAGGGGTCAGGGGCTCCCCAAGGTCATATATCATGCAAGTGACTGGGGTGGGGCAGGAACCAGCACTATGTGATTTTGACCTAGGAGAACTTTCCCATTTGGCAAGACCCGTGGGTAAGCTTTTGCCCAGTGGTGGGGAAGGGCTTTGATAGGGGGTGTGTCTCTTCTTTGTCCCCAAGGGACAATGTGGCTCAGAGTTAAGGGCTCAGAATTCTGCCTGTTCACTTCCCCAAAACAGATCCTGGCCCTGTAGGGGGAATGGGGCTAAGGGTTGGGCCTGCCCTGGGGAAGCGAGCAGGCAGGGCTCAGGATGGTGGCTGTGGGCTCTGCTCTAACAGTCTGCCCTCCTGGCCAGTTGAACAGCCCTGTGATTCTGCTGGGTGAGGGAGGGAGCCCAGCATCTCTGGGAAGCATCTCTGTTGCTAAGACCACAGTGTATTCCTGCAGTCAGACCGCAGACAGGGGTCTGGGTTCCTACAGGGTGTTCTGTTAACAGGTTCCAACATGGACCCGAGGGAAGCCTGTGATCTCCATGTCCAGCCAAGCTCAGCCTGTCCCCCCAGGGCAGCTGCTCATGACTGGGAATTCTCTGTCCATGAGGTAGGGCTATGGTTTGAGTAAAGCAGGATGAGCTCAGTTGACCTTTTGTAGCTACACAGCAAGGCCCAGCCCTTTCTACCTTCACCTTCTGTCTCCACCTCCATCTCATGACAACTCTCTGAGCAGGTGGGGTGGACCCCTGGAATCATTTTGCAGATGAGGATCTTGAGGCTTCCCAAGGTCACAGGGAGGGTGAGTTGCCAAGCAAAGATCCAGCACCCAGCCCTCTGGTCCCCAGCCTAAGGCTCACCCCACTGCACCTGCTGCTGCTCTACAGAGCAGTGTTTCTGGGGGTCTTGGGAAAAAAGTCGAAGCACAGAAGTGGCTGGACGTGCCTGCTGTCTCCTGGCCACCTCCCACCCCTCAGGCAGCCCTATCTGCGGTGCCAGTGTGCAAGGATCAGCAGCCAGGAGGCGGGGTCTTACCTGCAGCAGTGGTGATGCCCAGGAGCCGGCAGGTGTATTCCAGCCCAGTCCAGAACACCTGGAGCTTCATGGTGCCAGGGGTGAGGACAAAGTCCTGGCAGGGCGGGCAGCAAAGTCTCCGGCCCTGAGATGCTCCCGAACACCCTTGTGTAGGTAGGAGGCTGTGGCTGTTGGCTTGGGGCCCCTGCACACCGGGGCCCTGCCTTCCCAAACCAGTCCTGGCCACCGCAGCCTGGCCGAGGTGTGAATAGGGCTCACCGTCCCTGCTCTCAGCCCGTGCCCTTGCCAGGCACTCAGCTTAATCATTACCTTGGAAGAATGCTCCCGCTGCTCACACAACCCCAGCCTGGGCTGGAGCCGCTCAGCCCCAGCGCAGCCCAGCCGCCTGAGATCCGTGATTAGGGCTGGGCTGGAGGCAGTCTGGAGCTGGCAATTAACCATTTCTGGCTGGGAGGAGGGAGCCGAGGAGTGGGCCAGGCCCTTCCTTACCAGGCCATGCCTAGAAAGTCACACCTGGATTTCACACTTGCTGGGGGCCTGTAGTGTCAGGCTCTGGAGGGGACAGTGCTCTTGCAGGTCTGTGCTTGTGTGCATATGGGAGAGAGGAGTGTGTCTTTAAATCACCAGTAGAAACAACTTTTGAAATGAGTTCCAAGCTTTATTCTTCTGCGTATAGGTGGATTAGAAAGCTTTTCAAGTCTGTCCCGGATTTGGACTCTGACTAGACATACTTAGCTCTGGCCCCGCCATGTAGAGGCCTTCCTTCCTCATTAACATGCATCCCAACATGGGACGTGGGAAATCATTTTGATTCTTTGCTTTGCGAGGGGAGTTGCTATGTCAATAATTAACCGGGTGACCTTGGGGAAACTCAAAGGCATCTGTGAGCCTTGGTAACTTTTGCGGAAAATAAATGTGAGGTTTTGGCTGAATTGGTATTTTTGAAGTACTTAGAGTGTCCCTGTAGCTGTTTCAAGGAGCCCAGCCTTTACACTTGGACAGTGGTGGGCTTTTGCTCATTCTTAATTTAATAACAGATGTGCTAGATTGAATGGTACTAAGATTTATCTCTCAGGTGTTTTTCTGAAATCTTTTACCCCTTTGCTCATATAAGATAGAAAACAAAACAATCAAATAAGGAAAAAAACTCCAAGCAAACCTAATACACATGCTCCTCAACTTATGATGGGGTTATGTCCCAAAAAACCCATCAGATATTGAAAGTATTTTAAGTTAAAAATGTACTTAATCCACCCAACCTACTGAACATCAGAGCTTAGCCTGGCCTACTTAAATGTGCTCAGAACACTTAGTTTATGGTTGGGCAAAATTATCTGACACAAGGTTTACGTTATAAAGTGTGGAATAGCTCATGTAAGAATATATTGTAGGGCATGTTGCTAGCCCAGGAAAACATCAAAATCCAAAATTTAAAGTACAATTTCTACTGAATGTACATCGTTTTCACACCATCCTAAGTTGAACCATGGAAAGCCAAGGTCTGCCAATAATAACGGAAAACTCAAGAACAATTAGTTTGGCCCTTCCATCCCCTCCCCTCCCATCTCCTCCCCTCCCCTCCCCTCCCCTCTCCTCCCCTCCCCTCCCCTCCCCTCTCCTCCCCTCCCCTCCCCTCTCCTCCCCTCCCCTCCCCTCTCCTCCCCTCCCCTCCCCTCTCCTCCCCTCCCCTCTCCTCCCCTCCCCTCCCTCCCTTTCCCCTTCCCTTTCTCCTTCCCCTTCCCCTTCCCCTTCCCCTTCCTTTCTTTCCTCTTTTCTTTTTTTTTTTTTGAGACAAGGTCTTGCCTGTCGCCCAGGATGGAGTGCAGTGGCACAATCATTGTGGCCTCAACCTCCCAGGCTCAGGCGATCCTTCCACCTCAGCCTCCTGAGTAGCTGGGACCGCAGGTGTGCACCATGCCTGGCTTGCATTTTTCTTGGTTGAGGATGATACACCCTCAACATATATAATGAACAGATATTTTTTGCTATTAAAATTATTTTAATTTGATTGATTAATTTGATCAAGAATCATGGCATTCCATAAAGATTACCCTTTTTTGTATTTTTCCGCCTTGAATGAGTTTAGGAACCTCTGTGCTCGTGTGATCTTCAAGATCAAGTTTATAAGTATATGATTTACATATTTATTTCCTGGGTTAGTTGTTATCTATTAGCAGACTCTATCAACTTCAGTCTTCTTAAACTTTGACATATCTTGACACCACGCACACCCACTCCCCCGAATGCAGGTGTTCCAGTCTCTGTGGCATATGCTGAATTGCACAGATGGACCTGCGGGGGCTGGGCTTCAGCAGCGAAGGCAGCTCCCTGTCCTTTAGGAACCCTTGATTTGCATGGGTCGGGAAGCTCTGGCTGGCCCACAGTGCTCACTTGCTTCTTGCTGGCCAACAGCCACTTATTTTTGTTTTGTATCTGATGGCCGCCTGCTCAGAAGATATGAATTCCTTCCGGGCCTGGCTTGGCAGGGTCTGTTTAGTCCACAGGTTAGTCCACTGTCTCCCCTTCCCAGAGACTGCTTTAGGAATGAGAGGGTGCGACCCATTTCTGGTCAAATAGCCCAGACAGGGTGTGTGCTGAGGAGCTTCTGGAAAAGCCTCCCTTGCTTTTAACAAGAGGGAGAGGACCAGCTGCACTCCCTCCCTTTGGATGCACCTGCTCAGGGTGGCCAGCTGTCTCCTGTTGTGGCAGGGCTCAGCCAAGGCCATCACCAGCTCAGGTCCTGGCCCATGAGACAGGAGCAGCACTGGGCAGTGGGGGACATTTTGGAGCTGCTAAACTTACCTGTTCCTAATTGTCAAATGGGTGATGTCGTCTTCCAGTTAGAGCTAAGAGCATTTTGCTGACGGTGGACTGTGTCTGAGCTGTGCTCTCCCCACAGCCTTTTCCGCAGGAGGCTTTTTTTTCTGTGCACTGGGCTCAGGTTAGGGGAGCTGAGAACTAACAAGGCTGAGGGTTATCCTGGGACTGCCCCTATAAGAGGGAGGGAAGAGAGGGGTGTTGGGTGATGGTGGAAAGAAAGTAGGGCCTGTGGCAAAAAACAAAATATGGAGGAACCCCAGAGAAAGTCCCTCTTGAAGAATCCGCAAAGAGGGCTCTGGTGGAACTTCCGACTCCTCTACTACCATCTAAGCCCATCTGTGGAGCCCCCGGAGGAGGGGGAGGTCTGGCTGGGCGGGTGTGCTCCTTAGACCTCTCTGGAGTTAGAGAAGAGGTTGTCAGGAACCAAAGGCCACACCCTAAAAATAAGTTGGAAGAGAAGGTGGTGAAGCCCCAGACATCCACGTCTGACCCAGCAGTTGCTAATGGACCCAGAGGTAAAAGAGAAGGGGCATTTCCTGGAGAAATCAGCAAATGCCCGGGGAGCTCTGCTTCTGACAGGCTTGTGAGAGGGGGAAGGACAGAGGGAAGGACAGAGAGCCCCAAGGCAGTGAGGGAGGTGGAAACCTGCCGAGTGCGGAAAAGTACTCTGAGAAGGGAGTCTCAGGTTACAGCATTCATGAAGCAGAGTGGACAGGGGCCCAGCTGCCTGGGGAAAATGGTGCGATGTAGATATTACACAAAGAAAGCACAATTGCCATTGCATCCTAAGGAGTCCAAATCTGGGCTAGTGAGGGGAAGCTGGGTAGGGGAGCTTTTAGCTCTAAATAGGGGAAGACGCTCCAGAAACCTGTCACTTGGTGTTAGGCTGAGCTGCTGTGGGAGGTAGTGACAACCTGGAGCCCATTTGGGTGCTGAGTTAGGAAGGATGTCCCGGACAGTTCTCACACACTGACTCAACCATTCAGACCCAGGAGTCTGTGATTCTGGGCATCTGCAATTCCTGAAAGAACCCTGAGAGCTCTGAGAAGTTGAAAAGGACTTCTGGAAGACAATCGCTGCTGGACCCCAGCATACAAAGGACCAGAGCTGGGGCTTCCCCCTCTGCTGGTTCTTTCTTGTCCATGGTCCTTGGGTGTTTGGTCAGGCAGAGCAGCCACGTATGAAGGGAAGGAGGCCAGAAGAGGCACAAGGGGAGGGGAGAGGAGGGGAGGGGAGGGGAGAGGAGGGGAGGGGAGGGGAGGGGAGGGGAGCAAAGCCCAGCTTCGCAGTTAGCAGCTGTGTGGCCTGGGAGATTCCTTACTCTCTCGGTCCTAATTTCCTCATCCGTAAAATGGGTCTAGCAGTTGTCTTACTGGGTCAGATAAACTGTGTCTAGAGAGTGTGCCAGGAAATGAAAGCTAATAACATAAGGGAACGAAGAAAACTGGCCACCCTGACCAATCCTGCATAGGTTTTGTTATAGGATTCCACCTACTGAACCAACACTCCAAACTGGGGACAAAGCCTGGCCCCCTGGCCATGGAAAATTGGGGTAAAGGGAGTAGCTTTTCTTTGGAATGACGGGCTCATCCAAAGCCCATATTCACCATATTGTTTCATTTCACTGCACACTAAGAAAAGTGTCTATGTGCGGGAGCAATAGGAAGACAGACTGACTCAATAAACCTATAATCAAGTCCTTTGGCAGTCATGTCTGACCTCCAGGGCTTGTGAAAAATAGCTAGTGTTTGCCTAACATTAAATGCATTCCAGGTACTGTGCTAAATGATATATGAACAACCCTATTCTTCCCATTTTACAGATGAGGGAGCAGGGTCATGTGAGATTAAGTGGACTTGCCCAAGGCTTGACCCTCTGCTGCCACTCTGGTTTCATAGGTACCTCAGGCATAGAGCTGCCTAGTGAGACAAGACCATCTCCACAGCCTCAGGGCAGATGATTTGGGAGGACTAGAGGCAGAGGTGTTGATCTCACTGTTCCTAGATCTGCAGACTGATGATGGATTTGGGGAAGGCTCCCATCATCTTCCTTCCAGGTGGTCCAGGCAAATAAGCTCCCCCAGCAGTCAAGACCATAGGTCCCCCAGCCTTGACTGGAGCTTCTATTAATATAAATAGATGCTTTGTAGACATTCCTAGCCGCAGGGGATGGACGTAAATTGTGCACCATTGATAGTAGCACACAAATTCCAGATGCCTGGGTGGCTCTGGGGAGCATGAGAAGTTGGGGGAGGATGAAACAGGGGTGTGTGCTACTCATCAGCTGTGGGGTGAGGAAATTTCCACAACACAGCAGGAAGGTCATGGGCATTACTCAACGCCAGTGCCTGTCGCTGGAGACAAGTCTAACCTAAGCCTTTGATTTCTTCTGAACCCCCTCCACCACCTCATCCCTCAACTCAATGTCAGCAGAAGAAAATAGAGACCCTCAGACGAGCAGCCTGCATACCTCTTGCATCCCTTGCAACCATCCCTCACCTGTCCTTTCCTGCCACTAGAGTAAGGGGAGTTAATTATCTCAGCTCGTGCTTCCAGTCACTGTCCTCATATGTCCTCTACTCTAGATCATCAATTAAGTCTCTGTCCCATGTCTTCCAATTTTCCCCTCTACCTCTTCCCACCAGCCAAAGCTTTTGTGTACAGAACAGCTTTGCCCTGCAAACTACTCTGTCTCTCGTCACATCACCACCAATACTCTGGAAAGTGGTCTACTTTTACCACCACCTGCCATTATGTCTTCATTTTCCACCCACTTCTCCATCTGCCAAGAGGTGGCTTTTACCTGCTTTTGTAGCATTGTGGCTGGCCATGCCAGCCTGGAAGCTGGTCACCAAGTCCAGTGGCCTAATTTCCATTCTCATTCAGTTCCCATTGCCTGGACTTTTTAGCATTTGAAACCACCCTGTCCTTCTGGACAATCTCCCATATATATTATTCTCTGGTAATCATCCTACATGCAGTGGGGCTTGCGTTCTTTCTTTTTTCTGTGCATCCTTTACAGACTCCTCTTTCTGTGCTGTTTCCTGGGCTGGTGATCTGTGGTTGGCAGCCTCCAATGAACTACCCTCCTGTTATTCACATCCTTATGTGGTCCCCTCCCACATTATACCTGGGTTTGCCTATAGGACTGAGCACAGCAGAAGTGGTAGCAATAGTCCAAATGTTGAGTTATAAAAGATAAGACCTTGGTCACTCTCTCACTCATGGGTTGCTCTCTTAGGGGGAAGCCAGTTGCCTCCATGGGGAGCCCTGCAGAGAGGCCCATGCAGTGAGGAACTGAGGGCTCTTGACAGCAGCTGCCATGTTAGGGAGCTTAAAGGCTGATGCCCCAGCCCCAGTTGAGCCTTCAGATGATGGCAGCCCCAGCTGACAGCATGGCTACAACTTCATGAGAGGCCTTGAGCCAGAGTCACCCAGCTAAGCTGCTCCCAGGTACCCTCAGAAACTGTGAGATAATAGATGCTTGTTATTTCAAGTTACCAGGTGTCAGGGTAATCTGTTACCCAGCAATAGACCAAGGCATCATTTGCAACCCTCTCTCTCCCATCCACTCTCTGCTCTCTTCCTGGTTATGGCTAAGAGGCTCTGTGGCCTGAGCACCATAAGCACAAGGACTGTTCCTAGCAAGGATTTACACCAGCATTTCTCCTCAGCCATGAGCTCCATTTCCACCTGTCTATTGGTCACCTCTGGGTCACACTCAATGTATTCCAAATCAAACCGTCTTTCCACCTCAATTCCTTTCCACTTCCTGGACTACTGGTTTAATTATTACCCTTGCCACCAAATCTGGAAACAAAATAAGTTTTGACAATACTTCTTCCTCTTCCATTCTGCCAATCCTCATCCTCATTGCTCCACATCTGCCATCTCTCATCTATGGCTCCCATCCCTCTCATTTCTTGTACAGATGCTGCCCCAGTCTCCTAATGAGCCTCCCAGCCTCCAGCATCATCCCTCTCCAATCTGTCCTCCAACTGCTGGAATTCACTTTGGAAACAGCAGGTCTTCACAATTACAGCCCTGCTTAAGACTCCCAGAGATTTTTCATTGCCTAAAGTCTGAGTTCCTTCATCCAGATCCCAGGCTTTCTGCAAGCTTCCCCCACACCTATCTTCCACCTTCCATCCTTCTTCTTCTCCTCCAGACTGACTCCCAGGCCATGCAGACAAATGCTTTCCTGTTACCTTTGTCATGTTCTCCTTATTCTTTTGTTTCCTCCTTCTCCTTTTTTCCCTCAACATTCTCTTCTTCTCATCATCATTACACACATTATTCAAAGTCCAGATCAGTCACCCCCCGACAGTTGTTGATCCCCACAGTCAGAGTGAGTTACCTGCCCTCCAGCCCCCAGCACTCATCCCTTTGTATTTTTCTTTTTTTTAAGATGGAGTCTCTCTCTGTCACCCAGGCTGGAGTGCAGTGGCACTATCTTGGCTCACTGCAGCCCCTGCATCCTGGGTTCAGGCGATTCTCCCACCTCAGCCTCCCAAGTAGCTGGGACTACAGGTGCGTGCTGCCACACCTGACTATTTTATTTTTTATTTTTAGTAGAGACAGGGTTTTGTCATGTTGCCCAGACTGGTCTCAAACTCCTGGGCTCAAACGATCCTCCCGCCTCGACCTCACAAAATGCTGGGATTACAGGCATGAGCCACCACGCCCAGCCCCTTTGTATTTGAATTCCCTAAATTAATGCTGGCATTTCCCCCCAGCTGGGAAGATTTGTAAAATCAGAGGTGGTAGATAATGGAATGAATGAAGGAGGCTTGTCCAAGGGGGCCCTTTTATTTAGATTCTTTTCTGTAGAATCAATTGGCCAACATCCATGAAGGAGGTACACCCAACTGTGGAACAGGGTGCAGTGGATACATTTTCAGGTTTACCTTTGTCCCTCACCTCTCCCTCCTTCTCTGAGTTAGATGCAGTCCCCATTTCCTGCCTCACACTGTGGGCAGTATCTAGAGCATGCGCAGGGCTTGTGTTCCCAGCAAGCAGAAAGGCCCTGTTATTGTGCATGATTCTCCTGACCATTGTCTAGCAAGTCAATCTTTAGCTTCCAGGGCATTAGAACTGCCTAGTCCACTGGGCATTGGTCTGTGCGGGATGGGGTGAGATACCTGCTCCACAATGGGGCTGCAGAACAGCTGGCTCTGCTCCCCCTGCAGCTCATATGGGGGCCTTAGCAGCTGTCATTTGCCACCTGGCTTCTGGTAGGGGGATGGTTCAGTGGTTTTCCAGCCAGATTACCTGGGGGTGAATGCTGATTGGAGCTAAAGGTCAGTGGGAGCTTGTGCAGCCACACTTTTTGAGCATTGGTTTTTCTGTTCACAAAGAGGTAGTTGAACCCTTCAGATCCTCGTGAGTCACTGAAGCTGAGGTCTTTATCACCATGAGCTCCATTTCAACTAAGCCTCCTTGCAACAGGGCACTGACAGAGTGAGGGATTGCCATGCCAGCTGGGGTCAGGCCAGGGATTGCCTCCTTGCTGCGCAAGCTCATTGGATGTCCTTCAGACGGCCCTGCTGGGTAGCTCTGTCTCCTGGGATGAGCTGTCGCGAGGCAGATTTACAATGTCTGGTCACGGGAGAGTCTGAACCTTCCCGAGCCTGGCCTTCTAGATGAAGGCAGATTTCTGTAAATTGGTGTCTGATGTCAGTCCTCCCCAGAGACCCAGGAGACTAAGTACACAGCATTCAAGAGGTTAAGTCCCCAATGCCTCCAGGAACGGATTCCAACATGTAGAGGAAGCAATATTTCAGGCGAAGGCACCGAGTGTCTGTGGACAGGGTCCCCCTCTGCTGTTGCTGTGAGAAAGGGGTTTCCTCATTAATCAGAGCCTCCAGGGGCAAGGGGCTGGCCCAGGAGAAAGCACAAAGGATCCTCTGTGAGGGCTGGGCTGTGCTCTTCAAGGGGTGTAGGGCTGGAGTAGACTTTGGAGGGAAGCTACAACCTCCCATCTGTGTCAGTGCTTTTTATAATAATGTCTCTGAACATTTGATTTAAACTGAAAGTTTAAATTAAGTTTAAATTAATTTAAACTTCTCAAAAGATGGCTAAAGTTCTATCAGGAAAAATGAGAATTTAGTCAGTAAAAGTCATATGTAACTTCCCTAAGTGTTAAAATTGTGTTTTATTCATTTGGCTCTGTTCATTCGCCCGCCATCAACCAATTGCCAATCCACATAGCAAAAATACACACTTCCTAGCATAACTGAAAAACAAAACCCAAAACAGGCTTATATTTGAAAACACAGGGACTTCAGATACATATAGCTGCTCAGTGATCGGCATTTGGCTCTTCCCCACCAAAAAAGAATGTGAGAATTTAAAAAACGTTCATTCTGAGGACACAGATAAGAGCAGACAGGAATTCTGGTGAAGGGTTGGGGGGTAACTGATCTTGCGGAACACAGGAGCATTCTGCCTGCAGTGGGCTGTTACTGTGAGCAATGGTGCTTCACCTGAGCCCACCTGAAGGGCTTTGCACCCAGAAACACCAGGAATTAAGGAGCAGAGATTGGGCTTGGGGCTGAAAGTGAGGGGATAGCTGAAAATCTGCCTCTAGAGCAGTCGGACCCCAATCTCCTTCTCCCACCCCACCCAATCTGGGGACCCCCATCCCTCCTCTCCTCCCTGCCCCCTCCCTGCCCTTCTGATTCCCCATCCAGTGCAGACCAGAGGTTTATTCTCCGGATGAACTGAGTGGTGACGGGCCAGGCCTTGGCAGGCTGGGTGACACAGAGGATGGAGATGGGGACTGAAGCCAGACTTGTGCCAACCAGTGGCTCTTCAGTCCCCATCCCCAGAACAGCAGCAGGTACCTCTATCCCAGGCAGTTAAAGGACTCTTCCTGGAGAGTGTCAGTAACCCCAGAAAAGACAGGGATATGGTTTGGCTGTGTCCTCATGCAAATCGCATCTTGAATTGTAACTCCCACAATTCCCACACGTTGTGAGAGGAACCTGGTAGGAGGTGATTGAATTATGGGGATGGGTCTTTCCTGCGCTGTTCTTATGATAGTGAATGAGTCTCATGAGATCTGGTGGTTTTAAAAATGGGAGTTTCCCTGCACAAGCTCTCTCTTTGCCTACTGCCATGCATGTAAGATGTGACTTGCCCCTCCTTGCCTTCTGCCGTGATTGTGAGGCCTCCTCAGCCATATGGAACTGTAAGTCTAGTAAACCTCTTTCTTTTGTAAATTGCCCAGTCTTGGGTATGTCTTTATCAGCAGTGTGAAAATGGACTAATACAGGGATACTAAAATTTAGGGGACCAAAAATTCTATGACCTCCCCCAGTGAAGCCAACAAGTCTTTGAAATCTTCAACAGTCATGTGTAATAATTTCAATCAGGTTTTCAGGGCATTGTCCTAGGTATGAGGACAGCCCAAAATCAGCTGGTATTTGAGGAAAGGATCCAACGTGAAGCACAGAAACCAGGACAAATGGAAAAAGGGGACCTGGAGAGGGCAGTGCAGCCAATGTAGGACACATACAGAAAACTTAAAAAAAAATATACCCTACAGTTAGTATATTGAGTGATATATGAGAAGATGTTACATCTATAAAACAAGGACAGAATACCATGAAAAGTAACCAGACCACAAGAACCTCAAAATTAAAGACAGGCAAAAATTTAAAAAACCCAAATAAAATAAAACAAGAAAACAACAGAATGGTTAGAAGCTAAAATCAAGTAGAACAAAAAGACAAAGGGAAATAGAAGAGAAAGCATAAAACGAATTATAGGATTTATTCTCAAGGCCAGTCTCCTGACCTTACAAGAGTTCCAGAAACAGAACGGGGGGAGGAAAGCTTCAAAGATGTAATGCAAGAAAATTTCCCAAAACTGAAGAAAAGGAGTCTTCAAAGTGACTATGTGTTAGGAAGATGGGAAGAGGGTTAATGATGGGGAATTCAAAAGTTAATGCCTACAGCTAATCAATTAAAAATTGCAACATGAATATCAAAATATCAAAAATATGAAAGTGAAGATGAGAAGAATTTCCTAGAAATGTTAATGACAATGTTTGTCTTTGGGGAGAACTGGGGGTGGAATGGGTGAAATGGGACTGCTTTGTGTTACTGTTGTTTTTCTTTGTCTTTTTAAGACTTACTGTTTCTTGGCTTTTTAAACTCAGTGCATGTATTACGTTGAAAAAAATAAAAAGGTATTTAAAAAAAGAAACAGGCATAAACATGAAGAAAATACTACCTCCCCATCCAGATTTTAATATACTAAAATACATCCTTCTAGATGTATTTTTATGCATATACAGAAAAACATTTTCTTACCATAAAAAGTTAACATGCATGTTGCTAAATAATGATTTATTTAACCTGAATACTGGAATCATCTGTATGCCAACAGAAATATTCAGAGTGCTTACACATGGATGTCTCACTACAGATACTGCAGAAAAGAATGAGGCCCTGTACAGTTCACAGCAATAAAGGCTACATGAATTGAGTGCCACGAGGGAGAAATAAGCAGGCTGAGCTGACCCAGGGAGGCTTCTCAGAGGAGGTGTTTTCGGGAATCACCCCAAGTCACAAATGGGAGACCTCAGCACCCAAGAGGATGAAATCAGCCTAGGATCATGCCAGCCCGTGCCAGCCACAGCCACTGAAGTGCTTGTCTGAGTCTTGCTGGAAACATGGGCCCATGTTAGTGATTATGAGCCTTGCAGCAGCAGACTCAAAGCTTTCTCTGCTGAGAAGTTTCCAGCAGTTCCATCAGTGTGAGCCAGGAACTGATGACCTGAACGACCTGGAGATTGGTGAGGTCCCTGCCGCTGGGGGTTTTGGGAGAGGCCAGGCCATCTCTCTGAGCTGCTGGCAAGCGATTCTGAGTTTGAGGCAGAGGGCATGCCCCCATGACCTTCCATGTGGGCTGATGTGCCCAGCTCTGACCCTACCGAGTCAGCTCCTGTCTGTATGTTCCCAACTTTAAAAGCCAGGCTCTCACTTTTCCTCTGCCTTTTTGCTTTTCCTGTTTCCTTGCTGATTCAGGCTGTGTGTAGAGATAGTTCCTTGTGCCTGTAGGACAGAGGTCCCTGTTTCCTTGCTGTCTGTCAGGGTAGGGCTGTTCCCAGCTTCTCGAGGGACCCACATTCCTTTGTTTGCAGCTTTTCTCTGTCTTCAAACCAGCAAATGTGACCCAGTCCCTCTCACCTGTGAGTCTCTACTTCTTTGCTCCTCTCTTTCTTCCAACTGGGAAGGGAATGCCATTGTAATTACAATGGGCCCACCTGGGTGACCCAGGCTAGTCAGTTGCTGTATCTTCAGGTCAGCTGGTTAGCAGCCTTAATTCTGTCTGCAGCCCGAATTCCCTTTATCCAGCAACACAACACTCACAGGTGCCGGGGATTAGGATCCGGACACTATTCTGCCCCATCCACTCTCCATCCTTCCTCCACACACTCTGCCTCTGCTGAAGATTGGGGTGGGGAACTTCAGCACAAGAAGTCAGAGTGCTTTAGTTAGACTTGCAGAGAATGCTCATGTCAGAGAAAAAGATACACTGTGGGAAAGTAGAAAGCAGCAGCCCAGGCCTGCGGTTCTCCAAGGAGGCTCCCAGGACCAGTGGCATCAGCCCAACCAGGAACCTGTTAGAAAGACAAATTATGGCCCCACCCAGACCCACTGAATCACAATGTCTGGTGTGGGGCCCAGCAATCTTGGTTTCACAAACCCTCTAGGAGATTCTAATGAGATCCTTTGCTCCAGAACAGCCACCCTGCTTCTCTTGCTTTGGTTCTGGTGGGCCCATCAGGGAAACTGCAGGTAGGGCGCTCTGCATCGTGCTTGGCCCAAGGAGTTCTTTTTAGACTGCTGGTGCCTCCCAGTCACTTTGTGCCACCCCCGGAGGATGGGTAGCTCAATTTCCTCAGAAGCCAGGCTGCTAATGCCCTGAAAAGATAACATGACCCAGAAAATCGACCAGCAGGAACTGAAAAGCCTTTGGCAGGGTCTCCAGGGAAGCCTGCCTGGCTCCTGGCTCAGACAGGGATGGAGGAAGGCGGGACTGCAGGGGAGGAGCCTCAAGACAGCTGCATGCAGGACCTGGGCAGCCTGAGCTTTGTGGTGCCAGCTGCAGGGCTTCTCTGCATGTGGGGCTGTCTCCATGGCCAGAAATCTTGACCTTGGAGGATGATGTGCATGGAACTCCTTGGGGTTAGCAAGTACCCAGGCGGCGGGGGGCCTTTCAACTTGTGCAGTGGCTCACCGCTGTAGTCCCAGCACTTTGCAAGGCCAAGGTGGGCAGATCACTTGAGGTAAGGAGTTCAAGACCAGCCTGGCCAACATGGTGAAACTCTGTCTCTACTAAAAATACAAAAATTAGCTGGGTGTGGTGGTGTGTGCCTGTAGTCCCAGCTACTGGGGAGGCTGAGGCAGGAGAATTGCTTGACCCTGGGAGGTGGAAGTTGCAGTGAGCTGCGTTTATGCCACTGCACTCCAGCCTGGGCAACAGAGCGAGACTCTGTCTCAAAACAAACTAAAAACAAACAAACAAAAACTTTTCTGAGAATCCCAGATTCATTCTTCACCTAAGTGTCACTTAAGACATTGGGCCTCACACTTGACTGCCCATAGGAATCACCTGGGAGCTTTCAAAAGTCCTGATGCCCAGGTCACACCTCAAACCAATTCCATCAGAATGAGTGAGGTGGGACCCAGTGTTAGTACTTTTTCTAAGGCTCCCCAGGTAATTTCAATGTGTACACAATGTGCAGGCAATGTTGAGTTGAATACTGCTTGTCTAAAAGTGGCTCTTAGTCCTGGCTGCACATTAAAATCAACTGGGAAACATTTAAAAAAATAATAAAGCAGACTGCCCCCGTGCCATAAGCCAGAGTCTCTGGGGAGGGGGCCTGAGCATTGCAGGTAGTAAAAGTCCCCAGGTGATTGTACTGAAGCACAGCAGGGTTGAAACCCTGGCACCACGGGCTGTGGTGCTGTCTCTTGCAGGCTGTGTACGGTCCCTGGGCTCAGCCCCAGGGACCATCTCTAGGGTGGGATTGTCGTTTTTAAACTCCAAGGCATGACAGTGCTCAGTAAGCCTTCCTTTGCATCCTTTGTTGTTTGCAAACTGGCTCTTATTTGTGAGCCCCAATCCCCACCATCTCTAGGGTGGGATTGTCGTTTTTAAACTCCAAGGCATGACAGTGCTCAGTAAGCCTTCCTTTGCATCCTTTGTTGTTTGCAAACTGGCTCTTATTTGTGAGCCTCAAGGAAACCTGTGGCAGAAGGAAGGCTTGAGCCCCACACATGAGACCTGAGAGTTGCCCCAGAGGTGGCCTGTGTAGGTCTGGGTTGGCTTTAGAGATTATTTTTAAAAATAAAGATCTAGGACACACATTTTGATAGCTTACAGAATGATTTTCCTAGTTTATCTTTTTGCTCTTGCAGTTCTGTATAACCCACGGAGAAAAACCGGACAAAGGAATCAAGAAGGGACCACTCCTCAGCACTTGCAGGTGTTCAAAGATAAACTGAGGCACATATTAAAATATTAAAGAGATTTTCTTGAGCAACTCATGAATTGGGCAGTGCCAGATAGAAAGCAGTTAGGGCCCCGAGGAAGGCATGCGAGAGGAAGGCTTTTACAAGGCGGAGGTGGGAGAAAGGCAAAGAAAATACATGCTTGTTTACAGTGAAGCAGTAAGTTCATTCGGATCATTCCAGTGGAAAGTCCCTAGTTAGAGAGTAGTTGGTGGTTTCTGATTGGTTAAGCTTAACTAGTAGAAAGTCACCAGTTAGGGGTTAGTCAGCAGTTACTGATAGGCCTAGAATATGGCTGTTTATGCTGAGTCGGCTTATGGATTGCTAACGAAGGAGTCAGGGGCATTGCAGCTGCCTCAGCCCGATGGCCTCCTGATTAATTTTTGTTTTTAACACAGGTATGACAACACAGTGGCCACATGTGCCTTTCAGGTCCCTGGTTGGGAAGGTTGGTGAGGTAGCAGCAGCAGCTTCCCAGTGCAGAAACTGAAGACTCTGCTCCTGGACGCCGCGCTTCCTGATGGGCAGCCAATACTTCTCACAAGATACCTTCTCTGCAGCTCTCAGACCCTGAGGTTCACTTTGTGGCTTCCAATGTCAGTGGGCCACTCTTCTTGAGATACAGGCACCCATAGTATCATGTCATGTGGTTGTTAAAAGCAGGGTGGGTGGGCTGGTCAGTTTCAGCTATTTACCAGCTGCATGACCTTGGTCAAGTCACTCGGCTTCTCTTAGCCTAGGTCAGGTTATCTGTTTTTAGTGGGTATGCATTTTAGTTTATAAACACTTGAGTATAAAAATTGTCCCATTCTCCAAATTAGATAACTGCTCTAGTTTCCAATCACTGAGCTGGTGGAAGACAATGCACTCTGTCCAGCTGAGCAAGTATCAAGAGTTTTAAATGGTTCAAGCATGGCTGGGCATAGTGGCTCATACCTGTATAATTCTGGCACTTTGGGAGACTGAGGCAGGAGGATTGCTTGAGTTCAGGAGTTCAAGACCAGCCTGGGCAACATAGTGAGACACCATCTCTACAAAAAGTTTTAAAAAATTAGCTGGGCATGGTGGCATGTGCCTGTGGTCTCAGCTACTTAGGAGGCTGAGGCAGGAGGATCACTTGAGCCCGGGAACTTGAGACTGCAGAAAGCTGTGATCGCACCACTGCACTCCAGCCTGGGCAACAGAGCAAGACATTGTCTCAAAAAAAAAAAAAAGAAGAAAGAAAGAAAAAAAAAAGGCCCAAGCATTCAGAAGAGGCTCTCTGGCATTCATTCCACGCTGAAATTCTGAAATCCTCTTTGCAAATCCAGAGGTTTCTTGAAGGCGGGTGACTGGGTCACCTCATAGGCCTATGGCAGCAGAGTGCACAAGTGGCCACAGTCCTGCTCTCCTTCCCATGTCCATACCCTTTATAATGTGGCTTTGCAGCAGCTTCTCTCCCCTCTGAATCTGGGCTGGACTGTGTCTGGCTCTGGCCAATAGCAGACTGATGAGGGGCCAGCTCTGGACCTGCATCTGGCTGCAAGGCCTCCATGCCCTGCATTCTCTCTCTCCCTGAACCCCACCCGGTTGCCTCTGGAGCAAGTCTGGCTAGCTCGCTGGAGGAGCAGGGAGACTGTGGGAGCTGGCCCAACTGCAAGGCACCCCCCAGACCAGTTAGCCCCTGCCCACCCAGCGGCAGAGACACACAAAGAACCATGTAGCTGAGTCTGCCTCAAATTGCCAATCTGCAGTATTGGGAGATAATAAGTAGCTGCATTTTAAGTCATTAGCTTTAGAAGGTTTATTACTCTGACAGAGCAGTATTTATCCTCTCTCAGTTCTCTGCAAGGAGGGAGACCAAGCTGCTGCTACTTACAGAAAGGAATCCCACCATCCCCAGCCTCTCTCCTTCCTAGTGTTGCTAATTCCCTCTCAGCCTTGGCTTCTTTCAGCAAACTAAAGCCTATGCAGCAGGTGCATCCTTCTCCTGGGCACCGTTTGACTTGAGGTATTGTTCCTGAAACACGAATGACAGCCACAGCTCCCTTGGAAGGGGACTCCTATGTCAGAACACACAGTGGGTTCCCTTTCTAGATGAGACAGCATCATACCATTCTTGTTCTCTCTGTAGTCCCTAGAGCCCGGAAAGCAAAGGACCATCTCTGCAGGTAAAGCAGGAGTGGCGCCTGCCAGTATCTGCTAAAGGAAGTCAGAATGTGCGGGTACTGGGTCCGCAGTCACTGCTAAATGAAGATGGAATATGTGGGTGCTGGGCACAGCGCTGGGTCCGTGATCACTGCTAAATGAAGATGGAATGTGTGGGTGCTGGGCATGGCGCTAGGCCCGTGGTCACCGCTAAATGAAGATGGAATATACTGGTGCTGGGCACGGTGCTGGACCCGCAGTCACTATTAAATGAAGACGGAATGTGTGGGTGTTGGGCACGGCACTGGGCCCATGGTCACTTTAAATGAAGACAGAATGTGGGTGCTAGGCATGGCGCTGGGCCCATGGTCACTGCTAAATGAAGATGGAATATGTGGGTGCTGGGCACAGTGCTGGGCCCACGTTCACTGCTAAGTGAAGATGGAATGTGTGGGTGCTGGGCCTGTGGTCACTGTGAAGTGGTGGGGCGGGGCTGTTTCTACCTCACTGCTGCCCTGTCCACACTAGGCTTGCTCTGGCCTTCCTGTTGCTTGGGGCCTGCCCTCTCTTGCTACTGCAGAACAGGCAGGATAATCTCTCTCCAGGGCAAGGAATGCACTTGGGCCAGGGACTCCTCACCACCAGCTTGAGGGGCTATGCCCAACCCCACCTCCTTCAGGAGGGTGTCCCAAGTTCTGTCCTTGCCTAAGCAGCTGGCACCTGTGCTCAAAATATTTATTGCCCCCATGCCAGCTGCTCTCCCACTTGTCCTGTCAAAGGGAGAGTGGGGGCCTGGGGGGGGTCTTGCTGCATCCCAGCCCAAGCCCATCAGATGTGGCGGACTTTTGCCCCTCTGACCCTGCTCCTCATGAGGCACAGTCTGCACGAAGTGACAGCCCTGGCGCTACCTGAGCCCATGGGACTCATCCTCTCAGGGCCTCTTTTAGTCTAGATGCCCAGGGCACTGAGAGGGACCTGGAGTGACAGGAACACATGACTCATGGAGCAGAGGTGGAGCAGCTGCTCAGGGTGGCTGTGTGCCCTCCCTGGGGGTCATTCCCTCTCTCTTGTCCTAGGAGCTTGGGGTGCCCATGCTTGAGGCAGGAGGCTGTGTGCTCCTGGGAGCTGGCCGTGGTGCCATCTTCCAGGGCCATTTCTCATGCCTCCCAGTTTCCAGTCCCTCCTGACTCCCCTCCTTCTGGGTCCTCCGCGGCACAATGATATATTTCATATTTCTATGGAAGGGGTGTCATGTCTCAGCCTCCACACTGGCGCGCGCACACACACACACACACACACACACACACACACACACACATATATATTTTTTTGCCAAGTAAGTCAGCTTGGACTCAAATGTCAGTTTCTTTGAACAGATTTGTCAATGACCTCAAATTAAACTCTCCCATTTGAGGAATGGCAGGTGCTGCCCTTAATATATCTTGCAGGCCTGGGAGTGATAGGTGTGGGGCCTGCTCACCTCGGATCAACCCTCTGGGCCTTGGTGATCGCATCTGTACAATGAGCATCACAAACATCCTTCCACCTCAGACACCCTGAGATTGTAAAATGAGGTGAAAACTTGCTGAGCAAGGGAAATGATCCGTTAGCAAGGACATGGACATCCTCTCCCAAGCTCTTAGCTCTTGTCGAGGTTCCCAAGAGCGCACTTCTATTAAAATTCTAGATCTGAAGGCGTTCAACTCATTAGCTAGGAAAAACACCTTCTTGCTCACTCTTGTCAGACTTTAGAATGTCAGCATATGAACAAGCTGGAATTTATATTCATATTGTTGGCCGCTGTTTGGCACTTGCTTGGATTTTGAGATATGAATTACACTGTGAGCGTGTCCTGCTCTAGGGCTTAGATTATTTATTATTTGAGGTTAATATATGTGGAGGATTGGATGTGGACCAGGTGAGTCTGGCCAGGGACAGATTACAGGGCCCTGGGTTATTTTCTCTTGTTCTTTACCCATTCATGTTGGTGCTAATTATTTTGAAAATGAACAATGGTCCACAAATATGAGAGCAAAGCTTGGGTGCATTGCCCTGAGCCTTGCTGTCCTCCCTGGCACTGGTTTGTGCTTCCTTTTCTGGGGTGCACAGGAGAGGCAGATTGGAGCAGGGGAGATTGGCAGTATGATAGCGCTGGGACTGACCCTCAGAATCCCTAGTCTGAGAGTGACATATTACCAAGCTTTCTAGACAGGCTGGTAGCTCCTGTCACCTCTATTTCTAAGGAAAGAAACATAGAGGCAGTTACAAATTTGTTGAGATTACCTTTGGCAATGCCTTACATTGCCCTTAAAGTATAGGGTACACAGGCTGGTGTACAGTACAGAAACAGTGCATAGTCCAGAAATAGCACACCACAAATGAACGCTATAGAGCAACACAGGTGTGAGATGGATGTGTGTGGGATGCAATCTGACAATATGCAGAGAATAGAGCAAAAGGCCAGTCCACATGCATTAGGATGGCTGCTACCAGAAGAATGGGAAAGGCAAGAGTGGCCGAGGACGTTTAGAAACTGGAGCCCTGTGCATTGCTGGTGGGAATGGAAAATGGCACATCCATTGTGGAAGACAGCATGGCAGTTATTCAAAAGGCAAACACATAAGTGAAATAAGCGTGATGCAGAAACACAAATATTGCACGTTCTCACTCATACTTGGGAGCTAAAAACGTTGATCTCACGGAGGTAAAGAGTAGAATGACAGAAACCAGAGACTGTGGAAGGTAGCGGGGAGGAGAGATGAAGAGGGATTGGTCAATGGTTAAAACAGTACAGAGAGGTGGAAGGAATAAGTTCTAGTGTTTCATAGCACAGTAGGGTGACTGTGGTGAACCATAATTTATTATGTATTTCTTTTTTTATTATTATACTTTAAGTTTTAGGGTACATGTGCACAATGTGCAGGTTTGTTACATATGTATACATGTGCCATGTTGGTGTGCTGCACCCATTAACTTGTCATTTAGCATTAGGTATATCTCCTAAAGCTATCCCTCCCACCTTCCCCAACCCCACAACAGTCTATTATGTATTTCAAAATAGCGAGCAGAGAAGATCTGTAACATTCCCAACACAAATGTTTGGGGTGATGGATATCCCAGTTACACAGATTTTGTCATTACACATTGTACGCATATATCAAAATAGTACATGTACCACATAAATATGTACAACCCTGATGTATCCATAAAAATTAAAAATAAGAAGTTAAACACTAAACGGAACCACCATGGGATCCAGCAATCCCACTTCTAGGTGAAGCTCACTGAAATAAGTCATACACAAAAGGACAAATGTAGTATGATGTGTTTACACTGATATGAAGCTACCTAGAATAGGCAGATTCTTAGGGACAGAAAGTCAGATAGAGGCTGCAGGGACCTGTGGCAGGGGAAGATGCAGAGTTGTCATTTAATGGGGACAGAGTTTCTGCTGGGGAAGATAAGACAGTTCCGGAGGTGGACGATGGTGTGATTGCACAACATTGTAGATGTCCCAATGCCACTTAAAAATTGTTAGAATTGTAAATTTTATGTTATGTACATTTTATTATAAGAAAAAAAGGAGAGCAAAGGCAGCTGTGGGTGAGTTCATGACGTTTCCCCTGAGTTCCAGCAGGTCCCATCTGCGATGTCCCACAGTCCTGTTGCGTGGGTAGGGCTGGTGACGTTGCTGGTCCCATTTTATAGATGACTAAACAAGTCACAGGGACATACCTGTGTGTTCTCATTCACATTCCTGTTCATTGTCTGCCTCCCTACATTGGGGTGTGCATTCTGTAAGGGCAGGGACCTGGTGGGGCCGCTCACCCCAGTGTTCCCAGGGCCTGGCACATATAAGATATTTGCACTGAATGAAGACGTGAATGGCACACTTCGTGTGAGGCTGGCCCCAGAGCTAGTAAGGAGCAGGCCCAGAACACTGCCCGGTCCTCCTGCTCTGGCCCTGTATTCTCCAACGCCTCAGGCTGCCTGGAGGGCGAGCGGGAACTGTATACACATGAAGGCCCTTCCTACCCCAAACCAGGGCAAATGGCCTCTGAACAGCTGCACTTGGACAACAGGCCTCTGCCTTGGGGTCACCCCATTTTCTTAGCTTGAACTCCTCCCAGCCTCCCACTCCACCCTACTTAGACCTTGTCCCAGTGCTGGCAGGTGTGCCCACACAGGTGTGGCCTCTTCTCCTGTCTCCTCACCTCTGCACCCAGGCATATTCTGCTTCCCCAGTCCTGGGTCAGAGTGGGAAGCTGACCTCATCCCTCCCAGGGTGGCCAAGAGCCAGTAGCTGGTGGGGCACACTTCATAGGGAGGTGGAGCCTGACCCCAGGCTCAACCCTCACCTGTGCAGCCTTCTCCTCCCACATCCTCCTCCCAGGGGGGCCTGTGCCTGGGGTCGCCATTGCATCTCCACTTCTACCCACCCCGGCACAGTGTGCCTGTCTGGTCTGCGCTGGTCACAGATCCAGAGGCTCCTTGCTGAACCTGCAATTGCTGCCCTGGTGGACCCAGTTACACCCCTGCTTTCTGGGTGTGGTGTGGAAAAGGCCAGGAAGATTAATGAGTGGAAGAGAAGGAAGAGGGAAGGAGAGGCCTGTCTCCCACCACGCCCATCCTTTTATGAAGTCAGGCTCTCAGAGTGACAGGGAGTGACAGGCTTGTAAAACTGTAAAAACTACTGGGCACAGACATGATCTGCTAGCTAAGCATGTGAGCATCTGTCCTCCAATCTCTTCTTAGCCTGCACCCTGTGTTCAAGGTCATGGACACCATCAGTTTCTTCTGCTTCAGAACAGCCTAAAGCGGCTCATCTCTTCTCAGTCCTGGTCCTTGCTTTAAGCCTTCTGGGGCTTCTAACTTGGCTGATAACATTGGCATCCACCCGTATCTCAGGCTTAAAACCTCAGGGCCAGCATTTGCTTCTAGTTTTCCTCTAGTGCTTCCCAGTTCAACAGAAGCCCTGCCCTTTCCACCTCCCTGGCTACCACCCTAGTGGCTGCTGGGGCCCCAGGGTCTGCCTATTTATCCTCTGATGCAGTGCCATCGACTGCTGGCTGACTGTCTGCCACACGACAGCCAGGGGGTGGCTCAAAAACACAGAATAACCATGGTATTCCCCAGTGTAAGATTTCAACAGCTTTCTAGTTCCCCTGCAGGTCATGTAGGCAGCCCTCATGAAGCTCTGGGATGATAGTGTGCTGACCAGTAAATATTTAACAAAAACTGTCCAGGGAAAAAGCCCTTACCTGTAGCATTTACCAATTTCTGTGGTATAAATACTCCCACTGTGTCTGATTTCAAGCCACCCACATGATGTCACTGAGTGCAGGGCTGGGAAGAGATGCCTAGAATCACAATGTTAGCATCGCCCCTGCGCAGTGCAATAGACACGAAATGACCAAGAGCAGAGATAAGAGGAAAATGTAGTCAAATAATTAGGATGTGATGAGTTTGGGGGACTTATTACACTTTATCTAATTTATTTAATTGAAAGTAACTTAATGATGGCTTTGTTTAACATCCAGCTCTAAAAATAGCTGAAAACTTAACCATCAGCTCTCACAAGCTAGCACAAGTCAACTGCAGTGCATAACTCCCTGTGACCAAGTTTGTCTCCGTTTTGACTGGGGGTATAGCGAAGGGCCATGGGTTTGGGAGTCCAGCCGAGTCAGCTTGCACATGGACTTTTCTCTGCTTTCCAGAGACCAAGTCCAGCATGGTAGGTCTTGTCCTACTGTAGTTTCTTGAGAGGAATCTCAGGTCCTCCATAAAGTGGTCCTGTCTTGCAGTTCTCAGTTTCTTTCAACTTCAGGAGTCTGTCTACTCCCATATGTGTTTGTGATATAGTTGCAGCAGCCAGAACCAGGCCCTGCCATAGCCTCTGTAGGGTACACAGGCCATGCCCTCTGCAGGGTGCACAGGCCATGCCCTCCATGTGGCTCTGCTTTCCCTGACCACCCAGCTCCTTGGCACCATCATTCTTGCAGAGCTGGAAGGCAGAAGCTCTGTCCTGTAACCAGTGTGGTGGGGCGAGCTGGACAGCCTGTGGCCTGGGCTCTGTGACTGCAGCCCTCTTGCTGTGCTGAATGCACACTGTTGGATGTCGCTTGATGGCTCCCTAGAAGAAATTAGTGGAGTTAGACTTCTTCCTGCAGAGGAAAGTGTATTAGAAGCAAAATCAAAGCCCAATCAAACAAAAGAAGCTCTGAGCTTGCACATCAGTTGCATTGTCTTCAGGGAATGCAGGAAGTTGGAAAAGGCCAGGAAGATTAATGAGTGAAAGAGAAGGAAGAGGGAAGGAGAGGCCTGTCTCCCACCACACCCATCCTTTTATGAGGTCAGGCTCTCAGAGAACTGCTGCTTTTGCTTATGGAGTCAGAACAAGCCCTAGCGACCTTCATACCTGCCTGAGGAGCTCAAGTAGAGTCCACCCTCTGAATCGAGATCACTTCTTTTTCTCCCATGGAGGGGCTTGTGCACGCTTGGGAAAGCCATCCTCAGGTTGGGGTCCACACTGAAGTGAGTGCTAGAGGCACACTCCAGAGCCTGAGAACCTGGAGGACAGGCCATCCTGGACACCAGCATGGAGTCAGCTATCCGTGGAATCGAAATACAAAGCATCACACACCCAACACTTCATCTCTAATTTGCGCACGCTTTTCATTTGTGGAACCAGAGTGCAGATGGATTTGAAAAGCCCCTGGACTCTGGTAAAATGCCATTTGAAATTGTTATATGGTTTTCCATTAGGAGAAGTCCAAGGAATTGGTAAGACTTATGGTGGACATTGTACAGATCATTGCATAATAATTTTTCTTTGCAGTTTTGCCATTGCCTGGGCAAAAACAACAACAGAGCTTTTCTTGAAGACCACTTATAGCAATGGTGCCAGCACAAGGTTTAATGTGAACTGACCTGGTCCTTGGGCCAGGATTCTGGGTCCTTGGTGTATTCCTCAGTCCTCCAGAAGGGCTTCTGACTACCCAGGAGAACTGGTAGGCCCTTTGCAATCTGCCCAGACATTCTCCTGGCCCTCTGTATCTTGTCTCTTTGTCTGCCCACCAGCGTGAGCATCCCAGCACCCATGAGCCCTTCCCTGACCACCCCAATAGACGTGGCCATTTGTCTTCTATGCTGCCAGAAAATCTCATCCGTTTGCTATGGTTGCCCTTATCTCATTGTAATCATCATTATTGTCTCATTGTAACCTCTAATATTTCTTTTTCTTTTCTTTTTTTTTTTTGAGGCAGTCTTGCTCTGTCACCCAGGCTGGAGTGCAGTGGCGCAATCTCGGCTCACTGCAATCTTGGCCTCCTGGGTTCAGCCAATTCTCCTGCCTCAGCCTCCTGAGTAGCTGGGATTACAGGCACCCACCACCAAGCCCGGCTAATGTTTGTATTTTTTTTTTTTTTTTGAGATGGAGTCTCACTCTGTCTCCCCGGCTGGAATGCAGTGGCGCAGTCTTGGCTCACTGCAAGCTCCGCCCCCCAGGTTCACTCCATTCTCCTGCCTCAGCCTCCCGAGTAGCTGGGAATACAGGCACCTGCCACCACGCCCAGCTAATTTTTTTTTTTTTGGTATTTTTGTAGAGACGGGGTTTCACCATGTTGGCCAGGATGGTCTCAAACTCCTGACCTCAGGTGATCTTCCTGCCTCAGTCTCCCAAAGTGCTGGGATTACATGTGCCGCTAATATTTCTGAATACTCACAAGATGCTAAGCACAGGGCTGAGCAGTTTCAGCTATCTGTGTGCCTGACTCTCTCCGCCCCTGCTTCTATGAGTTCCTGGGAGGCAGGAACAATGTTTAATACAACTTGGTCCCCTTTATCTGGTGGCTACCACAATGCTTGATTTACAGTAGGTGCCCCTAAAAATATTTGTTAAAGGAACTTGCATCAATTGATTTGTAACCATGTGTTTTATAAAATCAATCTCATTTCTATTTACTGCTTGAATAATGGCTTTAGTCCTTTGTCTTTTGCAAGAAGGCCCTTCTCTCCTCTGTAGGGCCGTGTTCCTGTAATAAATGTAGTGCACTCACAGGACGCTTACTTAGGCCTGCAAGCTCAGTGCAGTTTCTTCTCCCTTCCTGATGGGCTGAGACTGGAGGACTCCAAGGCTGGGGCCAGAAACTGTTTCCTGTGGAAAGGCCCCAGTGCTGATCTTGCTCCTGCTGCCACGGGGCGTGCCACGGGGTGTGCCATGGGGTGTGGGTGCTTCTGCTGCCCAGCTGGAGTCTCACTCACATGCCTAGGGTGGTATACTTGGATAATCAAAGTTCAATATATGTACCCCATGACAGGGGGATGTCTTTGTTCCTGCTGTTATAACAAAATACCTTACACTGTGTAATCTATAAAGAATAGAAACTTATTTCTCACAGCTCTTCGAGGCTAGGAAGGTGAAGCTCAAGGCAGTGGCAGGTGAGGGCCTGGTCTCTTTGCTTCCAAGGTGACACCTTGAATGCTTCATCCTCACATGGCAGAAGAGCAGGACAGAGAACAGACTCCCGCAAGCCCTTTTATAGTGGTGCAGTGCTCATGACCTAAACACTTCCCAAAAGGTCCCACCTTCCAAACACTGCTGCACTGGGGATTAAGTTTCCAACACATGAATTTTGGAGGGGACATACTCAAACCATAGCAAGACGTTTCCATGGTGATGCTGGAAATTGTGCAGACCCTCAGCTCTGACCTACCTAAGGGACTTGTCAGGGCCAGCTGAATGCAGGTCTACCTTGGGGCCAACAGGTCTGAAGCAGGAGTTGTAAACCCTAGTCTCCCTGTACTTCATTGCAAAAGAAAGTTAGAGAAAGTAGAAGTTAATGGATGAGAGAGGACTTCAGGTGGCTTTTTTTCTCCCTAATCAATTGCTTCATAAAATGCATACATGATTGGAATTTCCTGCAGGAGAGAAGGGGGAGGGCAGAGAGAGAGAGAGAGAGGGAGAACATCACCCTGTAGTCCCTGCCCCATTTCTCTGTTGCCCTCACAACGCAACTCCTGAATGAGTGGCCTGTATCTGCTATCTCTGTTGTGTGGCATAGGAAATCATTCCCTCCCCACCACCGTTGCGGTGTAGAAATGGTACAATTATGTGGCTAATATAGTCAAAGTGTGTTGACTACCTGGATACTTTGGTGTGTAAGGTTGGGTTTTCTGAGTCATCCATAGCTGATGTTGGTATTTAGCAATTTAGAACAATTCTGCATTCACAGAACGCCTTTGGTCGGCCTGTCCCTGCCAGGCTTGGGGGACACAGAGGTGAAACAAATGACTGGACTCCCTGTGTCTGAGGAGTTTCTGATTTAGGAGCTCAGGACTAGAGGGAGGCAGGCACTGGATAGTGACCCGAGAATGCACTGCATAGACGCTGCCTTCAGAGGATTCAGCGAGAGGCAAGGATAGAGCAGTGTCTGTGTGGGCTTCGAAACCCTTCCTCAGCAAGTCACCACATCTGAGTAAATTCTGGATTTCAGGGCCTGTAGGATTGGGACATGGACCCCCTTCGGTCTTCACAGGCCAGGCCCACCCCTTCCCACTGAGTCACAGACCTCCATATGGTTCCTAGACCCGTGATCCCCACTGAGAAGGCTTTTAAAAAATTGAGGTACAAACAGCACACAATTGTTAAACAAACATTATAGGAGGTCATTGTTTTGGACTAAACTACATTAGGCCCCAACAGGCCAGACTAAAAATCAAAATGGAGTCAGCCATGCTTAGAAAACTGAAACTGAGTAATTATCTGGGCTGAGAAATCAGATGAGATAACATCCATATTTCCCACACAGGTTTGCTTTCAATGTTCAGTTGGCATAATGATGAAGTTCATGCCCTCAATCCTTATAAAACAGAGTAACCTGAAGCAACCTGGTGTTAATCAATCTGTTGTCTTTCTGTTATTCTGTCCAGGTCCCACCTTATAAGAAAAGTAATGTTGAAATGAACAATGTGCTTTTTGTTCTTTGTTTCTGCTTTTTTCAGCCCTTTCTCTGCCTACAAAACCAACCTCCTCTGCCCAGCTCATGGGAACACTTATTCTGTTGTATAGAATGAAGTGTTGCTTGATTCTAGAATCATAAGTAAAGCCAACTGAAATCTTTATATCTGTTGTAATTTTGTCTTTTGACACAGTAACACTCATGATTTAAGCCTTCAGTTTGTAGAATTTTGATAATCATTTATACCTGTTTAACTACACTCAAAACAAAATATGAAACATTGTCAGCCTCTAAGAAGCCCCTTTCTACCCCTTTCCAATCAGCCAACAACAACCATACTTTATTTCAGTCTCTGTGGATTAGGTTTGATGATTCTAGATTTAGTATAAATGGTACCATAAAATATGTACCTTTTTGTGTCTGGCTTCTTAATTTTTTTTAATCTTCAGATATTTATTGAGTTCTTTTTTTAAATTTTATTTTTCCATAAGTTATTGGGGTACAGGTGGTATTTGGTTACATGAGTAAGTTCTTTAGTGGAGATTTGTAAGAACCTGGTGCACCCATCACCTGAGCAGTATACGCTGCACCATATCTGTTGTCTTTTATCCCTCGCCCCTCTCCTACTCTTCCCCCCAAGTCCCCAAAGTCCATTGTATCATTTCTTATGCCTTTGCGTCCTAATAGCTTAGCTCCCACATATCAGTGAGAATATATGATGTTTGGGTTTTCATTCCTGAGTTACTTCACTTAGAATCTAATCTAATCTAATCTCATCCAGGTTATTGCAAATGCTGTTAATTCATTCCTTTTTATGGCTGAGTAGTATTCCATCATATATATATATATATATATATATATATACCAGAGATTCTTTATCCACTTGTTGATTGATGGGCATTTGGGTTGATTCCATGATTTTGCTTTTGTGAATTGTGCTGCTATAAACATGCATGTGCAAGTATCTTTTTCAAATAATGACTTCTTTTCATCTGTGTAGATAACCAGGAGTGGGATTGCTGGATCAGATTCACACATTCAGGTTTTCATATCAGTAGTTCATTTCCTTTTATTAGACCGCAATTCATTTAGCCATTCACCCATTGTTCCTAGGACTTTTTTGACTGTTATGAAGAAAATTGCCACAGACATTCAGGTACAGTTCTCTTTTGTAGACACAGGCTTGTATTTCTTGAGGGGTGAATACCCACAAGTGGGATTGCTGAGTCACAGGGCTGATGGACGTTTAGCTTGACAGAAACTAGGAGCTGTGCTCTGATGTGGGGGCGCCATCCTGCACTCCCACCGGTGGGGCTGGGGAGCCCCCTCAGGCTCTGATCCCGGCAGCACTGGCGGGCAGGAGCAGGCGTCTCATCCTGGACAGTGGGCTGTCCGACCACTTGTTTGGGTGCACACTTGTTTGGCACCCTTTGATCTTTCACACCATCCTGGGTGTGCACAGCCTTCCTGCTGGGTGCATTTGGGATGTCTCAGGATGCTTATTTTACAGAGACCAGGACGCTGATGCTCACTGAGAGACAATGCCTTGAGAGTCAGCCAGGTAAACCCAGCTCTGCCTGTGTGGCAAAATGAGAAATATGTATTTGGTCTTTGAACCTAGATCTGGCAGAGAGCTCCTAAAACTCTTGGAATTTCCCGAGTGACAGGAGTGTTTTTTGTTTTTCATAATGAGCCCCTTTGACTATACCCAAGTTTATTCCAAGGAGGCAATGCCTGGCAGGCCCCGAGACAGCCTCAGGATGGAGCTGGTTGCCAGAGGGACTGGCCACAGGATTAGAGGGTGGGAACTTGCAGCCAGTCTGCTGACCTTCCGGGAAGGAGGAGGATCTGGAGTTGGAGTGCAGTCACCAATGGCTGATGATTTAATCATGATGCCTACATAACAAAACTTCAGTAAAATATCGGAAGCAGGAGGCTAACGGAGCTTCAGGGCTGGGGCACACGTAGGTGCACCCAGAGAGGGTGTGAAAGCTCCGTGCACTGACTCCCCATCCAGCCTGCCCGGTGCCCCTCTTCCATTCATTTGTGCCTTTAGAATATGACTGTAATTATGAGGAGTGTCCTCCTGAGTTCTGTAATCATTCAAGTGCATTGTTAAACCTAAGGGGAAGTCATGGGCACCCCCAAATTTGTAGTTGGCCAGGCAGAAGTGTGGGTGTCCTGGGGATTGCATTTGCAGTTGGGTCTGAATGGGGGCAGTCTTGTGGGATGGAGCCTCACCCTGTGGGGGCTGAGTAACTCTAGATGTTCAGTGTCAGAATGGAATTGAATTGTTGGACATGCAGTTGGTGTCAGAGAATTGGTGTTGGAAAGATGTAATGGTGTTAGGAAAACCACATGGGCTCATTCTTAGCACCCTTCCACTGCCCATTGTTTTTTGTGCCCATTGTTTTCTGAGCTGCCCTTTGAATGACAGGGCCTGCTTGTGTCAGGACAGAAGAGTGGTGAGAAAGACCTCCTCGGAGGCCCGGGGCATGTGTGATGCTCCAGTGAAAACAACAGAACCAGGGTGTGAGCAGGCATCTTCGTGGATTTGCCAGACACAATTTACCAATCTTCTCAGCACAGACTCTTACAAAGACTGCATTCCTGACTATGTCACAGAGCCCAGGAGGGCAGGCAGAAAGCATAAACCACCCGTGTGAGCAGAGGAAGGTGGCGTGGAGAAGTCGTGTAAGAACCCTTTAATGGATATGTAAATGGCATCAGTGAGGGAGACTAAATGGCAGTGGAGTGTTGCTTAGAGGTGTTTTATGCATTTTATGTTTTGTGCATTTGAAAATACTGGTAACAGGAAGAGAGGGACCCTATCACAATTCTGCTCTCTCATTATTTGTACATAATAAGCATATCCATTATCGTTATTTAGACCACTTGCTAGTCTAAATTTTTCCAGAAATGATGTTTTCCCAGAATGTCTAGGACTTCCTCTCTCATACTGAGTTGTTGAGCTTGGAGTCTGCTGCAGGTTAGAGTCTGAAGCCAACTTTGTCACGAGGTGTCTCAGCCAGAATACTGAGCTGCTCAAGGTCACCTGCCCAGGAAAGCAGCCAGGGAATTCCTGGGCATTGAGACCACACGGGAACATGAGCATCTATCGCTAGAGAACTGTGCAGTGTGGGATAGGCAGTCCAAAGATTTTTGAAAGAAGCAGCTGCACACATTTTCTGTTTCACCACTCATTAGCAGGTGGAAACCTGAGCCTGGAGAGGTAAAGTTGTTGGCTGGCCACAGGCAGGGAGGGGGAACCCGCTCCCTTGGGCCTTTGTTGCTGTGCTGGGTGAAGGTTGTGGAGAAGCCTTGCCTCTAGAAAGAGAGGACAGGAAGAGAGCAGTGATGCCTTAGGAAAAGAAAACACTGCAAGTTACTGAGCACTGACCACGGGCCAGCACCTGTCAGTGCTTGATGGCAGCCACAGCCCTGAGGGACAAGGGCATGGAGCCTGGGTCCATGAAGTGAGCTCTCTAAGGTTGGAGGTGAAGCAAGGGGGCATGTGCAATGTGAACTGGGGGCTCTGACTGCAAGTGCTGTCCACCATCGGATCCAGGTGGCTGGGCGTACTCTCACTGTCCAGACGATGACTGGATTCGGGGGTCCTTTCTGGTGCCGTGTTCTAGTGTTTGTCGGCAGCTCTGGTTTTTGTTGGTCCCTTATCACCAAAGACCACTTCCCCTTTGCCCTTGTGGGGGATGTGAAGGGTGGCCCTGAATCACACACTTCCACTTCCTCTGGTCTTCTCTGGAGCTCTGAAAAGGGGTGAACACCAAACACTACTATTCTGGGCTGAGGGCGTTCAGTCTGGCCTCCTGTGCACCTGGAGCATGGGCAGCTCATCTTGGTCTTGCTGATGGCACTGTTTTTCAGTGGCTGAAGGAGCAGGTGATGCTCTGTTTTGTTGCATGTTCTGTGCCTTCTGCAGACTCCCCTGGTCACACTTGGGCCTGGGAGCTGCATGGTCACCCAGACAGGGCATGTCTCAGCCTGCCAGCCTTGGAAGGAAACATCCCCAACCCATCGGTGAGTCCTTGCCGCATCCTATGTCCTTCCGGGTCCCAGGGCCCAGAGCACACCAGCCTCTCATGAGACTTTCCTCAGCTGGGATTTAAGTCTGAATTTCTTAAGAGGAAAGGAGCAGGTCCACAAGGACTCAGAGGCTACAGCAAGTGTCCAGTGAAGCTGTCACATGTGATTAAGAAGAGAAAGAAGCCTGTCCCATGTTCTGGAATGGATTGGTCTGGCTGCTTAAGGCAGCTACGCTGAGTAAAATGATATGACAATGCCCCATGTCTTGAAACTTCAGCTTCCTCCTCTTCATCCTGGAGCCTCCACCCTGGTCTGAAGCTGTCCCTTCTATCCTAAGGCCTGCCTTGCCTTCAGAACCCATGGTCTGTCAGGCCTCCTGGTTCCTCATTCCCCCAGATGGAGGTGTGAGGGAGGAGCTCTTCCCACCTTCTGTAGACAGGCAGACTGAGGCTTGAGCATCTGTGGCTTGCTTTTGAGGACACAAGGGAGGTGGGGAGCCTAGCTGGAGCCAGGTCTTTAGATCACGGCTCTGGGCTTTCCGCCCACCTCACCCTGACTCCTTGTCTAGCCTCATCCCCGATTTCCCCATTAGACACCTGCTCTCTACCAGGAGACCAAGCAGGAAGGTTTCCTTAGCACCCTTGGGAAATCTTCTGTTCTTCGGGTACATTTGGAGTGATTTCCAGAACGACACCATCCCCCACCTCCTGATGTCCTCACCCAGGTGTCCCACAGGCATGTCTGCCCTTCCCTGCCCAAAAGGGACCCCACCATCTCCCCCATCAACAGCTCTTCCCTTTATTAGACCCCCACCTCTAACCCAACACCCTGATCAGAGCCTGCTGCTGAGCTTATCCACACACCTGCCTTCCAGTGGCCTCTCTTTCCTCCCAGCTCTCATCCCTCCCTTCTCTTCACTCTTGCCACTCCTCAGGCACTGATTGTTTCTTACCATGACCATTGAAACTATCTCGGACAGGTCCCCCGCTGTGGCGTCCCCGCTCCATGTGGCCCTGGGTGCCTTGCCCTCTCTCACTCACAGTCTTAGGAACCCGTTCTGGTAACGTGAGCGATGGGAGTGCACCGGAGTGTGTGAGTTTGCCGGTGGATTTGCAGAGGGCTGGCGAGCCAGGCCTGGAGCTGGCAGGCGTGAGGGTCTCCCTGGAAAAGATGAACCCATCTCCCCCACTTCGCTGTGTCACACCAGGTGTCCACTAGAGTTGCCAACTGCAACAGTGTCCGGAGGTAAGGAGGTGGAGCCTGCGCCAGGGTATGACCTCCCAGGATCCAGGGCAAAGGATTTGAGAGGAGAACCAGGCAATGGGCAGAGTCTTTGCTAGTAAGATACAATCAGAGCTAGGAAGGTCCTGCTCATGAGTGAGTGTTCAACTGGGAGAGGGAAGGCGGGGTTGGAGGGGAAGCAAGATAAATAAAAAAGGAAAGAAGGAAAAGAGAGAGGGAGGGAGGAAAGAAAGAAGGGAGTAGAATGGAGGAAAGGGGAGACTTTAGATTTGAGGTCGTGGCTAGACCCCAGGAAACCCAGCAGGCATGAGAAGGTCTGAAGTGGAGGGTGGGAAAGGGTTCTGGGTGGGAGGTGGTCCTGGGGAAGTCCCTCGAGCTGAGGAAGCTTCGCCTGGGGAATTTGAGGGCTTGGGTGTGGACGGGAAAAGATTCTCTAAGGACGCCCCCTGGAGCCACCCTGGTCATGAGGAGTGGGGGGAATGAGGCAGAACTGTCCCAGGTGCCCCAGGGCAGCAGCGTCCTCGGGACACCCTCAGAGATGAGGGAGCAACAGGGACCAGAGAGGATGCAAACAGCTGAGACTGTGGAGAGCCGGCTTGTTTCCAGGCGGTGTTGCTGCCTTCGCCTTGCCAATGAGGACAGTCGGACACAGGGAGAAAGGGGCTCCACCAGCAGCACCCAGCGAGCGCCCAGCATGCCTGGGATTCGAGTGCAGGCCTGTCTGATTCTGTAGGGAGAAGAAAATCTTTTTCCTCTACCCCCTAGGTTCTCTGGCTGGGGCTCTGAAAGAGACTGACAGAGGCGGATTAACAAGAGAAAAACAGACACGATTTTATTACCACGTGCATCACGCATACCCATGGGAACGTCCGCAGTGAGTAACTCCAATGGGCGGCCAGAGCTCGAGCTTTCATAGCACCTCATAAGAGAATGCTTGTTTAGAGAAGTGACAAGACAGAGGAGAAGGGCTTGAGTTTCTGGGGAGGCGCAGGGCGGGAAGGCCACCCTACGGGGGGCTGACGGAAGGGAAGGGCTTCAGTGGGACCAGGACGTGCTGTGCAGATTCCTCTGGTGCCCTCTCCAGGCTGAGGAGGGGCTCGGGTTGTGTCTGGTGATTAACTCCATCCTTCCCCGTAGAGAGGGGTGGGGGCACACCTTGACAAATTTATGTCCAGCTTTTTGGTAAATAGGTGAGGGCGGAGAGTTTCTCTTGTATCTGCTTCTTCTCAATTGCCGACAGCTCCACTTAATCCTTATGCCAAAGTGACAGATTTTAGGGTGGCATGTTCCGCTCCCCTTCACTTGCAAAGCACTTTGCTTTCTTCCAAACTGCATATGCTGTCTGCCTGAATACCGATCTTCCTGCAACTCAGCCAGGCTGAGGGAGGCAGATCCAACCCCAGCGCGGGGCTTCACGGACATATGCGCATGCGCACTGGCAGAGCGCTACTGCGGCACAGGGACTTTTCCTCTCTGGCTCCTCCAACGCCTCATCTCTGCCACTGGGTGGTGAGCGAGGAGGCCTCCCCTCCACCTCCAAGCGGCCTTTTCTCTTCCCCAGGCTGCCCCCTCCCAGTTCCACGCCTTCCCAGCTGTTGACTGCAGGAATGGGTCCCTGACCTAGCTGAGAGGCATGGCCACAAGGGTTTGTTCTGTTTTCCAGCACTGCCCTTAACTCAAACCTTGCTGTGCAGCATCTAATTTTGGCTTTCTGACACCCCTCTTTAAAACAAAAATTTTAAATTAAGAAAATGGATACATATTTGTACATATCTATGAGGTACACGTGAAATTTTGTTACATGCGTGTAACATGTAATGTTCAGGCCAGAGTATTGGGGTGTCCATCACCTGGAGCATTTATCATTTCTCTGTGTTAGGAACATTAAAAGTCCTCTCTTAGCTATTTTGAAATATACAGGCCCGGCGTGGTGGTTCATGCCTGTAATCCCAGCACTTTGGGAGGCTGAGGCGGGCAGATTGCCTGAGGTCAGAAGTTCGAGACCAGCCTGGCTAACATGGTGAAACCCCATCTCTACTAAAAAATATATATAAAAATGAGCCGGGCATGGTGGTGCACACCTGTGGTCCCAGCTACTGGGGAGGCTGAGGCAGGAGAATTGCTTCAGCCTGGGAGGTGGAGGTTGCAGTAAGCAGAGATTGCACCACTGCACTCCTGCCTGGGAGAAAGAGCGAGACTCCATCTCAATAAAAAAAAAAAAGAAAGAAATATACAATACACGGTCATTAACTATAGTCACTCTACGCCACTGTCTTTCCTTTCATCTCCTTTCCAGGCCTGCCTCCATTTGTCCCACTTTCCAATATTCCACCTGGATAGCCTAGAACCATCTAGGAGATAAGGCACCCAGATCACAAACCACAGGACTCGGAATTCTCTGCTTGTCTCCTAATTAGAAGCCATTGAAGAGTCAGTGGACTGAATACAAATTAGCCATTAGATCAACTGAAAATGTCAAGTTTAGATGAATCTGAGTTCTCATTTATATATTTTCTGGCTGTTGGCCCAGCCCCACAAATAAATACACATTTGAAAGTTATCCTGTTACTTTGATAAAATAATTTGGTCTCTTACAAATGGTAATTCAGCTCTCAATGTGGCTTAGGTGAACATAGTTTTGGATTTCTTCAAGTAAGATATATGAGCACAGTGTGTATTATCTTTACAACAGATATCCATAATAATTATAGTAACAAAGCCATCTTTCTATATTTCTTTAAAGTTTGTTTTTTCCTTTTAAGCTCCATCCCAGGAATTTGGGCTGTAATTCAGGGACTTGTAGAACCTCACAGTGAGAGAGGAGTGAAGTCCCGTCTGCTTGGATTTATTGCTGTTTTGATTAATGAGAATTACTAGCTTTTCCTTACTTTTGGAAGGAGCCTGGGAAATGCAAACTTCCCACCTGCCATTGAAGGAGAAAGGAATCTGGACTGGATACAAGGAAGCTGGTGAGGAGCGTTTATCCTGCAGTCCCTGCTAGGTGCAGGGTGCTGGAGCCCTGGATACCGGAGACAAGGGCAGCACCCCGATGGTCGTATACCTGCCAGCCCTGCTGGAGGGGGCGATTAGGGCAGAAGTCTTTCCACTGAGAAGGAGACTGTGCACTGTTGTGGACTGAGCTGATAGGTACCGAGCTTTTGGACACTGTGCTGCTGGAGCAGGGTGGGGGACACGGTGGGAGTGAAAGGAACCAGCCCCCTCAGCAAGTCTGGAAAGCCGAGGTGGGTGCCCAGACCCAGTAGGTTGTTGCTCTGCTGGCCCATACTGTAGCAGTGACTTGGCTTGGTAGACCTGGGAGGCCATTGTGTTTTTATACTTACCACAATTCATGCATGGTCTGCCCAATGTGTGGGGTTAGTTCTGCCCGTTGATTCTCTTCCTCTTGTTTCATGGTACCCTTACTGTAAGGGGAGTGACCAGAACTGGCCACACAGTGGGCATCTTCTAGGCACTGTCCTGGCCAGGAGGACAAGGCCGCCTTTTGCACTGGTTCCCCTGTGAGGTCAGGCCTTGGCCCACCACCTGTGGCTTCCATGTCCTCCTTCCTGTACCCTCACGCACCCCTCCCCTGGTAACCATGTTGCCTTTACACCCATGAGCCCTGCTGTGATGCCCTTGCCAGGCACAGTGAGAAACACAAAGGCGACCTGTAGACGAACTGGGCTGACATGGGTGGATCAAGGCCCAGAGCTGATGTATAGACGCATCAGAAATACATGCGTATGAGAAGGGAGAGTAATGAGAAGTGGCAAGTGGGGAGGAAGGTGCTGGCAAGAGCCTGGTATGGAGCTCAGACTAGAGGTGGACCAGCCTTGTCTTTAGAGCTGTATGAAAGCTCGAAAGCTGCCCTCACCCCAACTCATTCACCTAGTCACAAAGATAGGTGACCTGTCATCAGATGGCTTCTGTTTCCCGCTAACAGTCTAGGAACACAGGTAGGCCCATTCTCCTTAGCACCATTGTCTCCACCACCAACACTTACTGGTCACCCCTGGACACTGGAAGAGGTGAACTGGAAAGACAGGACCACTCTCTGCCCTTAAGATGGAGCTATGTCTAGCTAAGTGAGATATATGTGTGTGTGTGTATACACATATATGTATAAAGACAACCATATTTATTTGTCTATATGGGACTATGTCTCTGCATAAACACTGCCATATGCAGGCTCTGAGGTCAAAGTTCATCCTTACCTCAGCTAGACAGGAGGATCCAGCATTTTCTAATTAATAAAATACCTCACAGCTTTCCTTATCCTGCTGTAATTGGACATGGAATTATTTTGGTTACTCTGCTTAGGAAAAGTAGCCTCTGCATTAAATGTCAAGCTCTGCAGGGGAGCAAAGCCTATGCTTTGCTTAACACATAGAATGGAGTTGCATTAACGTGAGAAAGCATTTCGAAAATGATGGAGTCTGTAGAGATGCTAGGAATTGTTTTCATGATCATTACCTGAAGCTTCATCCTAAAATGTGCTGACTCTTAATTTCAGTTTATGCAACCCAAAGTTATCTAGGCCTGTCAGCCTCAGCCTTAAGCTCTAGTCTTAGCACTGTGATGCATAAAGAGAAATATAATTTCTACTCCAAAAGTGTTTTAAGATAACATAAGATTGGCCGAGCGCAGTGGCTCACGCCTGTAATCCCAGCCCTTTGGGAGGCAGAGGCAGGAGGATCACGAGGTCAGGAGATCGAGACCATCCTGGCTAACACGATGAAACTCCATCTCTACTAAAAATACAAAAAAAAAAAAAAAATTAGCCAGGCATGGTGGCAGGCACCTGCAGTCCCAGCTACTCAGGAGGCTGAGGCAGGAGAATGGCGTGAACTTGGGAGGTGGAACTTGCAGGGAGCCGAGATCGCACCACTGCATTCCAGCCTGGGCGACAGAGTGAGACTCTGTCTCAAAGAAAAAAGAAAAAAAAAAAGATAACATAAGACTTTAATTAAGTCTTTGGAGGGCTGGCATATCGGGGATGCGACACACATCAAAAGATTTCCAAAAATCCTCACACATGTGCACCACTGTCCTTGTCAGCATGGCCTTCTCCTCACCCTTTCACGGGCCACAGTCCCTCTTCTGGCCTCCCCTAAAAGCTCTGGCAGGCCCTCTTTCATGACCACTTCCCACCTACCTCTTCTTATAGCTCTCCTGGTGCCCTAAAGTGACGCCTTAGCACAGAGTGAGCCTCCTTGGTGTCCTTGAACACCACAAACAATTCAGGACCAGGCTTCCACTGACAGTGAGGCGGGGAAAGGTGCTGAGTACTTTATGCCATATTGTTGCCTTTGTGACACACTCTATAAAAGCCACTCAAGTTGGGTCTAAAGTCTTCTTTGATCTGCATGAACTGTAGGTATTAACAGTGGGGGAAGCTGCACCTTAATAACTCTTGGTGAGGGGTCCCCTGTGGAGTCCACCAGGCGTGGGAATTTAGCCTCACTTACTGATGAGGAACTGAAGAGTCAGAGGGGCGATTTGACTTGCCCAAATCACAGAGCTCATAAGGGGGCACAGCCTGGTCTTAAACTCCGTTCTTCTGGCTTCGAGTTGAAGGTCATGTCCACAAACTCCCAGAGCAGGAACTGAGTCTCAACTCTGACCTTTGGATTGCGTGTGCTACACCAGGAATCACAGCTTCATAGGGAATAAATGTAGATTTGTTTCATTGCACAAACTGGTGGCATTTCTACCAGTCATAGTGACTGAGAGATGAGCAGTGCTTTGGCACTCTAATTGGGTGGCCCTCATCTCACTTGTGCCACCTGAGCCCACCCAGGGGAACACTGCCATCCAGCTATCCTGGTCAGGGCTGGATTGAAACCACTGGTTCCTCCAGGACCCAAAGCTGCTTTTCTGGATGGAATGTAAATCATTCCTGCCTGGGGCCCTGCCAAGCCTTGGCAGGATTCAATGTGACATTCAGTTCCAGATTAATCCAAGTTGGAACAGTTTTGCTGAAGGTTTAGAGACCTTCAATTTATTTATCTTCTGAAACCCTGAAACAGCTTTAATAACATAGCTTTGGATTTCTGCAAGTAAGATGTATGGGCTCAATGAGTATTATTTTTACAACAGATATCCATAATCATTATAGTAACAAAGGCACCTTCCTATATTTCTTTAAAGTTTGTTTCTTTCTTTTAAGCTTTGTCCCAGGAATGGGGTCTGTAATTCAAGGACCTGTAGAAGTTCACAGTGTGAGAGGAATGAAGTGTCCAATCTGCAATCTGAATCTTCCCTATGAAATTTCCACCCGGTGCCCTAGCGCAGATTCCCGCACCCACAGTCCTGCCTTACAGAGCAGACCATTTCCTCTCTGACAGTACTACCTGTCTGAATGTTCTGCTTCAAACTGAGTCAAGATATGTGAACCCTGGGTAGAAGAATTATCAGGTCTGGAGGGAGCACAAGCAAACTATCCCATTTTATGGACGTGGAAACCGAGGCCTGAGGGAGAGACGCACCAGGAATCAGGAGATCTGGCTCTGATCAGCTGTACAAATTGAGAATTGTGACCTGACCTTGTCCAACCCAGGTGGCCCGACTCCTAATTCTGTGAGTGACATGTCTCTGTTACTTTGGAATATTGATTGAAGGTATGTGATTACAACTTTTTATTATAATCTTCTGAGACAAATTTTTATTATAATCTTATGAGAAGCTAAGGACTGGGTGGATATTTTGCTGGGTTAAAAGTAAAGTTTTTCTTGTTGAAAACTTAGGCATTCAGAAAATTTTCAAATTGTTTTTATTATATAGAAACTGTAGATTAGAAACATATTGTATGATGATTGTTCATGATGCTTCAGTGTAATCACTTCAGCAATGTAGCAATGACGCCATTCAGGGGCATTTTCAAAGTGTGGCCCTGGGCCAGTACCATCGGCATCTCAGGAAACTCTCACAGGGACAGCCCTGCTGTACTGGATCAAAGCTCTGGGGCTGGGGCCCAGCAATCCATGCTTTAACAAGCCCGTCAGGGGCTTCCTATTCATGCTGAAGTCTGAGACTCACTGTTACGGAATATTGTCTTCCTGATCTTGATGGTGTGATGGTAAATTTTATGTGTCAATGTGGCTAGGATATGCTGCCCAGTTGATTGGTCAAACACTAGTCTAGAAGTTGCTGTGAAGGTATTTTTTAAACATTTAAATCAGTAGACTTTGAGAGAAGCAGATTACCCTTCATCATTTGGGTAGGCCTCATCTGATCAGCTGAAGGCATTAAGAGAAATGACCGAGGTCCCATGGGGAGGAAGGAATTCTGCCTCCAGACTGTCCTGGAACTCAAGACTGCAACATCAACTCCTGCCAGCATTCCCAGCCTGCCAGCTTACTTTGAAAATTGCCAGCCCCCATGATTGTGTGAGCCAATTCCTAATCTCTTCTCTCATATATATATATATATACACACACACACACATATACCCTATGGCTCTGTTTTTCTGGAGAACTCTGATAAATGCAAACAGCATTAGAATCCAATCTCTGCAATTTCTCATCTAGCCCAAGCTCAGCTGCACAATCCTTCTCAGTGCAAGACTCCAGACAACTGCTTTCAATAGGCAGGAGCCAGCATAGGCATGCCACTTAATAGCTGTCCAGGACTTAAGATGGTAACTGGGGGCCCAAAAATTTGTAGGTATACCTGATTTGGCAGAAACCATTTGATTTTAGGCTATTCTTTGGAAAATTCTTTATTGAAAAAAATCTAGATTTCAGTGGGAAGTTAAAAAACGGATGGATCCGAATTTGAATCACTGCTCTAACTTACTCTCTAAGTGGCCTCAGGCAAGTCACTTAACCCATGTGATCAATATTTTCTTCATCAATGAAGCAAGTCGGGAGTGGTAGCTCATGCCTGCAACCCCAATGCTTTGGGAGGTTGAGGTGGAAAGATGGCTTGAGGCCAGGAGTTCAAGACCAGCCTGGGCAAGATGGTGAAACCCCTATCTCTACAAAAAATACAAAAAAATTGTTGGGCATAGTGGCATACACCTGTGGTCCCAGCTACCCAGGAGGCTGAGGTGGGAGGATCGCTTTATCCCAGGAGGTTGAGGCTGCAGGGAACTATGATTGCACCACTGCACTCCAGCCTGGGCAACAGAATGAGACCCTGTCTTTAAAAGAAAAACAAATGAACCAAAGGTACTAAGGCTTTCCTTCTGTGGCTTTAATAAAGCTTCTAGGTAGCACATCTCAGGTGCCAATTTATGTCAGGTTTATTGTAGGTGCTCCGTGAATAATAGTTATTATGGTTTCAGCTTGTCATTCCCCAAACTGGAGGTATGCCAGAAAGATATTACTGTTAACTGGGAGTCCTAAGTAACTGTTATCTCTGGTGAATCTGTGATTTACTGTAACACAGTAGAGATAACATGTTTAATTGTAATCAATATAGCAACATTATTATTTGAGCAAGGCACTAGGCACTGACTGGGGAGGGATGCATCCTAAGAATGTAGGAGCCACAGCATCAGCCCTTGGTGATGAGCAATACCAAGGCTATGATGAAGGCTGTCAAGGATGCACCCACATTTCATCATAGAAAGAAGCTAGGTAAGCCATGGGCTCTGGGAATTTCTATTAAAACAATATAGACTTTCAAGGGGGGACGTGGGGTACACAATCTTTTGGAGATGTTATTTGTCGTACATAATTCTAGGGACATGAATGATGTAGGGAAACGTTATCAAACAACATGATTTTCTGTTTCAACTGAGAGGAAGCGTGGCCTATTCAAATAAGCCCAGATTAGTGTGTGAACATAGCTAAAAGGATCAGCATTTTCCTGTTACTTGAACACTCACAGTGCATTCAATTATATTTTAATGAATTTGAAAAACTGAATTCAATAGAAACAGTTTTGAAAGACTAAGAGGCAAAGCTTAATGATGAAGATATTAGAAAAGTTATATAAACTAATAACTACTAAGAAAAGTAAGGTGGTATTCAAAGATTTCCCCTCCTCAAAGCCCCAAGCCCGGATGGGTTATAGATGAATCTTACTAAATTTCCAGGAACAGTTAATTGCTAATCTTTATAAGTGGTTCCGTAAGATGGGAAAAGAGAAAGTTGTGTAGCTCATTTTACGAGTCTAATGTAATTCATAACTCAAGTATCAGATAAGAACAATAAATATAAAGGAAGACTCCAATTGATTAGTATATCAACATTGAAGGAAAAACTAAATCTTGGCTAAGTGAATCAAATCTTTTGTTAAGAATATACTATAATTAAGTAGGGTGCCACCTAGGAATACAAGAGTGACTCATCATTGGAAAAATTGTCATAAAATCTTTTGTTAAAAATATTGCCATATTAAAAGACTACTGAAGAAAAATTACATGGCAATTAAAATTAATACAGAAATAGTACTTTATGAAATTCAACAACTTTTATGATTAAAAAAGCATAGAAAACTAGGAACAGGAGGAAATTTCCTTAACTTGGCAAAAGTTATATTCAAAAACCCTACCACAAACCTAATATTTAATGGAGAAACATAAGACCGATTTCCTTTGAAATTACAAACAAAATAAGGATGTCCAATGCTATGTTCTGAATGTCTGAGGCCTCCCCAAATTCATATGTTGAAAATTTCAAGATAATGATATTAAAAGGTGTGGCCTTTGGAAGATGATTAGGTCATGGGGGCAGAATTATCAGAAATGGGGTTAGGGCCTGAGACCCCCTCATCCCTTCTACTATATGAGGACACAGTGAGACTGTGTGGAGAAAGCATGCCCTCACTAGACACCAAATATTTCAGTGTCTTGATGTTGGAATTCCCAGCCTCCAGAACTGTGAACAATACATTTCTGTTGTTTATAAGCCACGCAGTTTAGGGTATTTTTTATAGCAGCCCAAATGGACTAAGACACCCATTCTAACTGTTTCTGTTTGGCACAGTGTTTGAGGTTCTGGCCAGTGTTGTAAAAAGAGGAAAAAAAAAACTGTAAGAGTTGGTGTGTGAGAGAGATTCTAGTTGTTCTATTGAGGGCCAGTGACAGGCAGGGGTGAAGGCGGTGGGGATTGGACCAGACACTAAATCACTCTGGCTTGAGCCAGGGCTGTAGCTATATAGGTGGTGAGAAGTGGTTGGATTTTGGGTAAATTTTGAAGATGTGCTTGACAAATTTGTCAAAGGATTTGAAAGTGGGGAATGGGAAAAAGAGAGGGGCCAAGGGTAATTCTGTGTTTTTTTTGGTTTTGTTGTGTGTGTGCTATTTTTAACTCGAGCAGTGGGAATTACTAAGATGGGGAGACAGTGGGAAGCATAGTTTGTGGGAATTCTGAAAATGCCAAGTTTGAGATCTCTACTAGATATTCGAGTGACGATGCCACGAGGTAGAGAGGACTCTAGGGTTCAGGGAGGAGATCTGAGCTACAGGGAGACATTTGAGGGTGGTCAGTGTAGAGGTGAGATTCAGAGCTATGAAATCCAGTGAGCTCACCCAAGGAGGCAAGTTAGAGAAAAGAAGACTGAGTTTTAGGGCGCTGCCAGTTGAGAGGTTGGGGCAATGTTGGGGGAAGGAGAAAGACCATCCATGAAAGTATGAGGAAAACTACAGGCACACGGTGTCCCAAAGGACAGCTGGAGAAAGCTTCTGTAGAGAAAACGCTCAGTGATGATATTTTCTGAGAGTCTGAACACGTGAAAAAAGGAGTGAATCCTTTTCTCCTTCCCTTCCTCGCTTTCTACCTCCTTCCTTCCTTCCACAAGGGTGTAAATTCCTCTGTCCCTCCCTCTCCTTCCTCCCTGCCTCTCCTTCTCCCCTCCCTCCCTCCCATCCTTTCTTCCTTCCTTCCTTCCCTCCTTCCTTCCTTCTTTACCTCCTTCCTTCCTGTCTTCCTTCTTTATGAATGTTTACAGCTTTATTTAGGTATAAACAACACAGAATAAATTGCACATGTTTAAAGTGCATGATCTAAGTTCTGACATATGTCTGCATCTATGAAATCACCACCACAATCACTATAGTGGCCCTATCCGTCACCTCACACATTGCCTCCTGTCCCTTGTAATCCTCCATTCTGCCCTCCCCATTGCATCTCTGCACATGGGGAGCCTCTCCACAAAATATCTGTTTTCCATCAGCATAGCTGAGTCTGCTCGAATTTTATATAAACAGCATCTAACAAAAACCCTTTTTTTTGTCTGGCTGCTTTCAGTCAGTATAATGATTATGAGTTTTTTCCATGTTGTTGCTTGTATCGATGGTTCATTCCTCTTTACTGCTGAGTAGCATTCCACTGAATGAATCACCACATTAGCTTATCACAAATAGTTCCTCCTATATATTCTTATAGAAGATTCATTGCTTTGTTTTGAGTGAATTTTGGTAGGTGCTGCAAAATATGAATTTAATTCATTTTGATTCATATGGATATCAAATTGTTTCCATTTGCTAGACTGGAATAGACTATCTTTCCCACGTTGGATTACCTTTGCACCTTTGTCAAATCTCAGTTGTTCTTATGTGTATGGGCCATGTGTAGCTCTTCTTATTTAGGGACATTTGTCTTTCAGAATCACTTTGTCAGTTTCTACAAACCCCCCTACTCCCTGCTTTGGGGGCTTATATGGGGACTGATCATTTCTTTTTACTGCTGAGTGGCATTTCATTGAATGAATTGCCTCAGTAAGCTTCTCACAAATAGTTCTCTCTATATTTTCTTCTAGAAGTTTCATTTTTTTTTTGCATTTTGGGGGCAAATTGACATATAGTGGTATTAGATATTCAAGTGGAGATGCCAGGAGGTAGAGAGGAATCTAGGGTACAGGGATGGGGTCTTTTGATCTTTAGATCAATTTGAGGGCAAATTGACATCTTAGTGGTATTATATTTTCTGATCCATGAATGCAACGTATCTTCCATTTTTTTAGCTCTTTAAAATTTTTTTCTGAGCAATGTTTTATGGTTTTTAGTGTACAGTTCAATCATATCATTTGTTAAATGTATCCCTAAGTATTTCATATTTTTGATGCTATTTTAAATGATACTGGATTTAAATTTTAATTTCTGATTGTCATTGCTAGTGAAAATATAAAACAATTGGTTTTTGTATATTGATCCTCTATCCTGCAACCTTATTAAACTCACTTGCTAATTCTAGTATCTTTTTGTGTAGGCCACATTGAATTTTCAATATAGAAAATCATGTTATCTATGAATAAAGATAGTTTTACTTCTCCCTTCTAATCTCAATGCCTTTTATTTCTTTCTCTTGCTGTATTGTATTTGCTAGAAAATGTTGAAAAATGTTGAAAAGAAGTTTTAAGAGTACATAGTTTTGTCTTGTTCTTCATCTTAGGGGAAAAGCATTCAGTATTTTAGTATTAATCGTAATGTGAACAGAAGGTTTCGTAGAGGCAGTGTACCAGGTTGAGGAAGCTCCTTCTACTCCTAGTTTGTTGAGAGAGTTTATGTCCAGAATGGATGTTAGATTTTTGAAAATGCTTTTACTATGTCTTTTGTGACACTTCTGTGGTTTTTCTTTTTTAATTTCAAAATATGCTGAATCACATTAATTGATTTTCAAATTATAAATCAACCTTGCATTTCTGGCATGTAACTCATTTGGTTATGATCTTTCATACTGTTGGATTTGATTTCATTTGCTGAAATTTTGTTTAAAGTGTATTTTGGTATAAAGTGTATATATAGAGGCCAGGTGCGGTGGCTCACACCTGTAATCCTAGCACTTTGGGAGGCCAAGGTGGGCAGATCATTTGAGGTCAGGAGTCTGAGACCAGCCTGGCCAACGTGGTAAAATCCTGTCTCTACTGAAAATACAAAAATTAGCTGGGTGTGGTGGCGTGCCTATAATCCCAGCTACTTGGGAGGCTGAGGCAAGTGAATCGCTTGAACCTGGGAGGCAGAGGTTGCAGTGAGCCGAGATCATGCCATTGCATTCCAGCCTGGGGGACAAGAGCGAAACTCCATCTCAAATAAAATAAAATAAAATAAAATGCAGTGTATATACATATATATGTATATACACACACAAAATTTGCATTCATGTTCATAGAGATATTAGTCTATAGTTTTCGTTCTTTGTAATGTCTTTGGTCATGGTACCAGGGTAAAATAATTTGAGAAGTGTTCTGTCTTTTACAATTTTCCGGGAGTGTGTATGGAATTGGTGTTCATTCTTCCTAAGTTGGATAATAAAGTTATCTGGGCCTGGAGGTTTCTGTGTGGGAAGGTTTTAAAGTACAAATTTAATGTAAAAAATAGACATAAGGCTAATTCAGATTATCTGTTTACTCTTAAGTGCCGATAGTGTCTTTCAAGGAATTTGTCCATTATATCTAATTTGTCATATATATTGGTCTTAAGTTTATCATAATATGCTCTTAATTTTCTTTTTAACATCTGTAGAATCTATAGTGATAGATGTCACAATTCCCATTCCTGATGTTAGTAATTTGAGTCTTTTCTCTTTTTTGGGGGGATCAACCTGACCAGGAGTTTATCAATTTTATTGATCTTCTAAAAACAAAGAACTCCAGCTTTTAATTTCATTGATTTGTCCCTTTTATTTTTCTCCTTTCTATTCCACTGATTTATGATATGATCTTTCTTTCTCTCTCTCTTTCTCTTCCTTTCCTGCTGTAATCTTTCTTTCTCTCTCTTTCTCTTCCTTTCCTGCTCTGATCTTTCTCTCTTTCTCTCTCCTTTTCCCTTTCCCTTTCCTTTCTTCTTTCTTTCTTGAGACAGGGTCTCTGTCACTCAGGCTGGAGTGCAGTGGTGCGATCTCTGCTCACTGCAGCTTCCACGTCTCGGCCTCTGGAGTAGCTGGGATTATAGGTGCACGCCCCCACGCCCAGCTAAATTTTGTATTTTTAGTAGAGATGGGGTTTCACCATGTTGGCCAGGGTGGTCTCGAACTTCTGACCTCAAATAGTCTGCCCATCTCGACCTCCCAAAGTGCTGGGATTACAGGCTTGAGCCACTGCACCTGGCCTATGCTCTGAATTTTCTTGTTTCCTTTCTTCCTACTTTGGGTTTAATTCGTTCTTAAGGCAGAAACTGAGATTTGAGATCCCTCTTCCTTTCTAACCTAGTGTAGTGCTGTCATTTTCCCTCTAAGTATTGCTTTAGCCAAATCCCACCCATTTTGACAGGTTGTGTCCTGGCACTTCGTCCACTGATTGCATTTTCTCTTCATTATGGGTAATTTTTTTCTCCCTCACTTCATGCATGGTCATTTTTTACTGGTTGGTAGACATTGCCACTTTTTTCTTGTTGTGTGCTGGGTATCTTTGTTTTCCTGTGTGTATTTTCGGGCTTTGTTCCGGGATACGGTTAAGTTACTCTGTAACAGTCTGATGCTTTCCGGTCCCGCCTTTGACGTTTCTCAGATGGGGACAGAGCTGCTTTTAGTAATAACTGCTCCCACCCCTGAAGCAGGGCTGTCGCGTGCCTCCTGAGTGGTGAGCCTGCAGTCTGGCTGATGGAGGAGGCGCTGTTCCCGCCCTGTGCAAACACAGGCTGATCTTCCCTCCAGCCCCACGGGGATCTTTCTGGGCCTCTGGCAGCTTCCTTGCCTGCACGTGCTGAGCCGCCCTGCTGCACCCTGGCCGCAGCCTTTGCGGATCACTGGAGTTGTGTCTGTGCAGCCCCCTCTTCCTCCAGGGACGCCAAACCTGCCCTGAGGACTCGGCTTAGTCCCTCAACTCGTAAGGTTGAGCTCATGGGGTCAAGCCCTGTCCGGGTCCCCACACCACCTGTGCTGTGGCCCGGAAACTCTCTGGGCAGTAGGATCACTGTCCTCTGCATCTGGTGTGCTGGGTTTTGAAAACGGTTGTCTCTATAGTTTTGCCGGTTTCCTCCTGCTTCTTTCAGGTGGGAGGATAACTCTGGTCCCGGTTATCCATTTTGGCCATTCAACCTCATGGCAATCTAACAGGTAGGGACTGTTCTTCCCCCCACGTGACACAGGAGAAATCTTCCGCAGGCTGTTTTCAGTGACTTCCCAGGGCAGCCCTCTGGGAGGCGGCGGTGTCGGATGGAGTCGGCTTCGCTCAGAGCACTCCGGTTCTGGGCTCCCGCGCGGCGTCCGCCAGGGGGCAGCAGAGGCCCGGGATAGTTTGCACAACGCCCGGCTTTGCACTCGTGGCCTCGTTCTCGGGATCCGTGTTTTCGCTCCCATCTTTTCACTGCTTTTGTCTCCACTCCTGGTGACTGCTTACCTCTAGGCTTGGTTGCCGCACAACTTTGCGTCTTGGACGCAGGGCCGAGACGCGTCTGGATGCTTTGTGACGAGTCAGCCGAGAGCAGCAGTCACGGGGCTCCTGGGATCCGGTATGTTTGCTCCGGACTCGCCTCCTCCGTCTTGGCTCCGCCCAACCCTTTCTTCTCAAGCTGGTGTCCCTCGTGGTTCCAGCCTCACACATCACACCCTCCGGAACGAGAGAGAGACTCTTTCCAAAGTCATCAAAGAGGAATACCGGCTTCGCTGGGTGCACCCACCTTGGGACACACGCCGTATCCTCCCCCCAAACCCAAGAGCGGCTGATTGCTGCAGCAAGGCTTGGCTTGGGCTGGGATCCCTGATCATTCTTGAATCAATGTTGTTTGCGCTAAAGAGATGCGATTCTACTAATTAGCCCAAACTAGTGTGACTTACCCCTGCAGCTGGGGTGAGGGCCAAACCCCTCAAATCACACCCACTCCACATTAGGGAAGGAGTGGAATGCTAGTGAGCCTTCCCACAGTGTTCAGGACGTTGTCAAAGACAGAAGCGCCCAGAGGCCAGCGAGTGTCAGGGCAGAACGCTCAGGCCATGCGCGCTGACGAGCACTAGGTGTGCGACCAGGTGGCCAAACGCTCACTGCACAGGCTCTGCCCTTTGAAGCAGAGGCAGCCCGTGGGTGCGCAGGCTTGGCCAGCTCTGCTTTGCGAAGGAAGGATGGCGGGAGCTGGATCCGACACATTTGTAGACAGCCTAGCTCATCTGCTCTCTTAAAATGAATTAATCATCCACCAGGCGTTGTGTGAGGACTGCATATGTGACAGCAGGACTTCAAAGAATGTCCTGTTTACTAGGCAGAGAAACAAGAAAACCAATAAATGCAATATAGCATCAGACATTCTGAGAGAAAGAAATGTATATGAAACTGAGGTAGCTGAAAGGGAGACCACACTTTCCCTAGCCCGGGGAGGCTAAGAAATGCAGTCAAGAGGAGGATGTTCTCAGAACGTGAGGCACATGAAGGAGAATGAAGTGGGTGTGGGAAAGGGGCGTTCCCGCGTCCTGGGGAAATAGGTGCAAAGACACAGGCAAGTTAGAAAGCCTGTCACTTTGGGGGCAGGCTTTCTTTCTTTTTAAGCAACTTAGGATTTTTACATTGGTTGAAGTTACTTGATGATTTCAAATCAGTGCTGACGTTATGCTTAAAAGAAATAAAAGGTCAAAGAAAGAGTATGGTAGGAGTAATTCAGGTGGTTACTTTGAACAGTTTCTATAGACAAGAGCTCTGCAGCCACTTCGACGCAAACCACAAGCCCCAGCTATGCTCAGGTGCGGGCAGGGCAGAGTCCTGTGCCAGGGGAGCCACCTGGTGGGGGCCAACCGCAAACCGTGTGTGGTGTGGAAAAGCTCCAATTCCTTTGCTCTCCGGCCTAACTCATACTCACTGAATAGGGTATAAAAAGGTCTGTAAAAGACCTTCACAAACTAAAATCTGGTTATAGCTGCAATCTGGCTTGGCAATTCATGGATCGCTGGCTCCTTGTCCCTCTGCACTCACAATGACTGCAAGGTGGGACAGTTTCTCTGCTTTTTGAAAAAGGAAATCTGCTTTCCTAGATCTTGATGGAATATACAAAAATGGTTTAGTGCCATAAGCTCTTTCTCTAAGCAGGCAGCTCAGGGAGCTGATGCCAATTGGTTACTCTTGTAGAAACTTCGTGAACTACAGTAAACCATTCGCTAAGCCTTTCTGACATCTGGAGCAGCCTCCTTCCTGCCACTGCCTTTTCTCTTGGCAGGAACACAGACCCTAGAGGGACAAAGGGTGGCAGAAATCACCAGAAGCTGTAACATACTGCAGCTGCACGGAGACCTGTGCCTGTTCATACTCCTCAACTCTTGGCTCCTGGTGGGCTTATCTTTGTACCCCATGGAGCCCACCCAGCTTTGAGCCAGTGCCAATGTGCATTTTAAATCAAACTTTAATGGATTTAAGATGCATATATTCTCTTTCTCTATACTCATGGCATCAGGATCTCAAAGACTTCTCAATATTTTTTCATTTACCCATTCATTTATGCAAAAAGTATTTTTAGACCCTGTGCTGGGTACAATAATGTACAAAGCCAGATAGAATTGCTGTGTTCATAGGGCTTGGCATCAAGCAGGAAGATCAATACGCAGGGTGCAAGGGACATGAAGCCCGGTCACAAAAGCCTTCCTGGAGAAACGGGCGCTCAGCCTGAAGGCAGGAAGGCAGGGCCTTGGCCAGAGACAGGGGGAGTCTGGAGTGAGCAGAGATCTGCAGGGGTTGTGTGCGGAGGAGCCAGGCCAGCCTCGAGAGCCTGTGGTGCTCTTGAGCCTGTCAGCTGTAGCTGGGGCTGGGAGGCTTTGGTCAGGGTTCGTGGGAAAGCAGAAGCGCTCCACCTATTTCAAGTAGAGAGAGATTTAATATGGGGAGCCAGGGCCTTCTCAACCATGGGAGGGAATTGGGGAGCAGAGATCAGGAAGACTGCCTCACGACATCGAGAACAGAAATGGAAAGGAAGTGGTCACCGGCAACCCCAGCAGCCTGCAGTGCCCAAGCAGGTTGCTCTCAGGGGAACACCTGGAACTCTGAGAGCTGTTTGTTCCTGGAGGCCAGCCACCTGCAGTGCCCATGGGGGCTTCTCAGAGGAAGCCCTGGGAGGCCAGAGAGAGAGTGCTGCTGATGGCTGTGGCTGCAGGACGGAGAAAGACACTCCATCTGACACCCTAGAATGTGTGCTACTCACGGGCTGAATCTAACCTGGCCTCTGGTGGGACAGTGATTCTGTGGCTTCAGACATGTCCCTGAGAAGCAGAGGGTGGTGTAGCAAGCACTAGAAAATGCTCATGATGACGATGATCCAGCAAAATAGTTGGTGGAGAAGGAGCTGAGCTCCTGTCGCCTCTGCCACTTACCGGCTGCGTGCCTGTTTCTAGGCCTCAGTTTCCTCCTCTGTAAAGTGGGGATGACAGTACTACCTGCTTCATGCAGATTATAAAACATTAGACAAGATAATGAGTAAAGTTTTTAGCATATTACTTTGCATGTAGGTTTTGGTGGTTTCTGGTTATTATTATTCATAGTGATTTTTTCGGTAATTATATATTGAAAAGAAAGCTGAAAACCATTAAAGAATGTTGAAAACACAATGGAAATGTGCTTATCTTTTTAAAAAGTTGCAGTAGCTTTGGGAAGTCACCAGGAATGGCAGCTACGTGGTTCCAAACTGACTGCTGTGTGACAGGGACCGCCAGGGTGGGGCTGGGTCCAGCTCAGAGTCATCCTGCTGGGCTTTCAGCCCCCACATCCTTATCAAGTCATTGTGAATCTCAGTGCATTCCAATGGGCCATGTGCATGATGCCTGTGGAGAGGTGGGGTGGTTCCCTCCACTTTGGTCCAAGGAGAGTTTGCCTTTCCCAGGATTCTGGCCACTAGAGTTCAAGTGGTGTAATTTTCTTCATCTCTTAACTGTTGCCAGGAGTTTGCAGAGCCTTCTCCTTCCTGGCTTCCTTCTCTGCCTGGGGGGTGCCTGTGGCCACAGGAACCCTGAGCAGGGTTTGCACTCCCAGTCTGGGGATGAACAGGAGGACTTGTCTGATGGTAGCAGCCGCCAAGCAAGGGTGGAGATGGGAGAGAACCCCCAAACAGAGCAGGTGTGGCGTCCATGTGGGCCAGATGAGCAGGAGTCCAAGGTCAGGGTTCACAGGCTCAACAAGAAACTTTCGCTTGGAAACCTAAAAAAGGAATCAGGACCGAGGGACCCAACCACAGAGACACCGAAGGCCCAGACAACAGGCTCAGGCGGGAGCATGGCTACTTGTGGTCATAAAGCTCTGAATGCTGCTTTAGTCTCCAGGCCCCAGGGCCTGAGCCTTCAGGACCAAGATCTGGAGCTCCTGCCCTGCTATACCAAAGGTGCTGCTGTAAACACTGTTCTGGTTTTAACTGTTTAATCCCACACCAACTCTAGGAGGCAGGTGCTATTTAATATCATCTCCAGTTACCAAGGAAGAAACCGAGATTCAGAAAGAGAAAGGCACCTGCCCAAGGTCGCACAGCTTGTGAGCTACAGGGCTGGGACCTGGGCAGCCTGGCTCTGGAGGAAGCATCAGGCACCAGGGTCCCTGCACGGGCCTTTGTGCACTTTCTCATTCCCGTGGCCTGAAGCTCATCCTGAGATCAGCTGGGAGACTGTGCAACCCTCTTCAAAGGCCCATCTACAGAATTCGTGAGTCTTTGAACCATTTATTGATTGTAGAAGACAATCAGCCCAGAGAGAGGTGAGATGGTTCTGTAGGAAACACTATGATAGGACAGTCAGCAGGAGCCTAGTAACAGCACTGAGTATGTATGTGTGTGTGTGTGTGTGTTTGTGTGTGTGTTTGTGTGTACACTCAGAAAAAAGCAAGTTCCTACTGTGGCAAAGAATAGAGGGTAAAAATGCAAACATGCTGAGTACCCCTCTGACAAAATGAGTTCTTTCTATTATTCGTTTTTTTCTTTACCATTTTAATGGAGGCAACATTGCCCCAAGGGAATAAATGGACATTAAATCTGTGTGTTTTGGGATTTTCCTGGCATTTTTAAATCAGGAAAGTACTATTTACAGCTACATGCTCACACACACACACCCTACACACACACACAGACATACACACACACACACGGGGAGGGTCAGAGACAGCAGACAATGGCACCTGGCCCAGCGGGGTCCCCTGGATGGGAAGGCAAGTGCAGTGTGTCAATCACTTAGAGGGGCAAAGGCGGGCTAGAGGGAAAGCCCCCAATTCCTGAAGATGGTGAGACTGGACAGGAGAGACCTTCATCCCTGTCACTTTCCTCTAAGCTCCATACCAAGTGGAAGTCACGAAGGTTAGGGTCCTGTTGCTCACCCATAAAACGAAGTATGGTGATGGCAGTGATGGGACTAAGTCTCACTCAGGTTGAGTTGTCCAGTACCTGCGACACAGACACTGCAAGAACAGTCCCTCTAGGTGTTAGCGACAGCAGCCTCTGTCCCAGGACACCTGTGAGAGTTGGAAGTGGTGCTTGGTAGATGGCATTGTGTGGATGGGCACTGGGGGGAATCACATCTGCGGGTTGGTCCCTGTGCAGCACACAGAGAACGATGTCTGCGTGGACCTCACTTGGTGGCTGACAGCCTCAGCTCACTTGGCTTCCCACACAGGAGACCTGCAAGGCCACTCACAAAAGGCGATTGATTTAGTGGCTCGGGGCGCTGGGATGGAAGGGCCTGGGGAGTCCTTCAATGATGACCCTTCTCTCTGCGTGGCCCCAGGCCCCAGCCTCCCTACTTCTCCCAGTCCTAGCAACTGACACTCATCTCTTCTCCCCAACTCTCTTTTCTTTTTCTAATCTGTGAAAGAAAAAGTAGTTCCCACTTCCCTGGGACTTTACTTTTAGAATTCCAAATTGTTTTACCACAACTTGGCTCTGGTAAATTCCAAGTTTTGACTTTTCTCTCTATTGTTTAATATTTGAATTTCAAGACCCAACTTGGAAGTTGAAGAACTGAATATTGAGTATTTTATTCCCTTGTGTTCCTGCTACATAACTCCTGATTCTCCTTCCGGCACAACAGGCTAGAGGGTAAGTCACTGTCTCAATGAGCTTGAGTTGCTGTAACAAATACACCCCAGGCTGGGAAGCTTAAACAGCAGACATTTACTTCTCAGAGTTCTGGAGCTGGGAAGTCCAGGATCAAGGCACTGGCAGATGTGGTATGTAGGGGGCCCTTTTCAGGTTTGGGATGGCACCTTGCTGTGGTCTCACATAAGGGAGAGCAGGGAGGTTAGGGAGCAAGCTAGCTCAGGTCTCTCTCTCTCTCTCTCTCTTTTTTTTTTTTTTGAGACAAGAATCTTGCTCTGTCACCCAGGCTGGAATGCAGTGGTGTGATCTTGGCTCACTGCAACCTCTGCCTCCTGGGTTCAAGTGATTCTTCTGCCTCAGCCTCCCGACTAGCTGGGACTACAGGCGTGTGCCACCACGCCCAGCTAATTTTTGTATATTTAGTAGAGATGTGGTTTCACCGTGTTAGCCAGGATGGTCTTGATCTCCTGACCTCCTGATCCACCTGCCTTGGCCCCACAAAGTGCTGGGATTACAGGCGTGAGCCACCGCATCTAGCCCTCAGGTCTCTTATAGGAGCACTAATCCCATCATGAGAGCTCCACGTACATGACCTCATCACCTCCTGGAGTCCTCACCTCCAAATACCATCACATCGTGGTTAGGCTTCAACATGTCTACTCCAGGAGGATGCAAACATTCAGCCCATAGCAGTCATGTACCTGAGGTTGTGATCAAATAAATCCACAAAATAACATTTCTATCTATCTATCTATCCTCCTCCTTTTTGACTGTTAGCTGGGCTGGCCAGCACCTCGAGGATGGTGGGTTTGCTGGCATCTCCCGGCAGACAATGGGGGCCCTGATGATGGGCTAAGAGACCCAGTGGCCTTGACTCTGTCTCTTAAGCCCTTGACCCTGTGGCCTTTAGTGAAGCTCAGTGCAGTTATCAGGACCCCATGACTAATTTGCTCCCAAGTTCTTCCCAAGGATGTTTACAGACCAACTTACACCAGCAATAGCTTTTTAAAACCCTCATGAAGAATTCCCACAGTCTACCCATAACCTCTGCCACAGAGTTCGTAATGTCCCAGACCCCCCGTCCCCAGCCATGCAATCACTAGCGTCTTTATATGTAAAGAGAAGATAGTAAAACCTTGCCCTGCTGAATTCATGGGAGTCTTTTAAGAGCTCAGCAGTGGTAGATGGGAAGTTCTTTGTAAACGGAACCATGCTGGGACCACTTGCCCTTTTATTCAGGGTCCTGACTTTTCCTTCCTGGCCCTGCCGTCCCTCTGCAGTGCACTCTCCTCACCCTAGGTGGCAGCAGCACCCCGGCTCCCCTCGAGGGAGGCCTGCTGCGGGTGGAGGCTAAGGTCAGGATGCAGCCTAATTAGCTGAACAGTTTGCAGCCCTGCTCAGCAAAGAAACCCTTGGGGTGCGGGAAGAGTGTGACTCACATTCTTGTTTCCTTGATAAAGGAGAATGTTTTGAGAGTCATTCTAGCGCTGCAGCCTGGGGTCACACTATCCAGACACTTGGCTTCTCTTCCTTCCCCAGCATCCCTCAAGACTTTTTTTTTTTTTAATCCTCACTCCCCCCAAACCCCCTCAAATGCACCAATAGGCTCAGTCAGAACAAGGGCTCAAGAGTCTGCCTGAATAAAGACTCTTCTGTGTCCACAGGCTCAATGTGAGCATCCCTGTCCACACCCGGGCCTGGCCAGACCCGAGGGCTTTCTTACAGATGCGTGAAACGTCAGCATTGAAAGGGTTGGGCAGAGCATCTAGTCTAATGGGAATTTGACAGGGGTAAACTGTGCCTGAGAACCCAAAAGAGGCAGGGAGGGAATAAGCATTTCCTGATCACCTGCAGCGTGCAAGCCCTGTGTGAGGTGTCGGTATACCTGCTCACTCTTCCAGAACAGCCGTAGGATAGGGTAGGTGAGGGAGGTGGGTTTCAAATGGAAAAAATGGCTGCACAAGAGAACACAGGTAGCTTCAAGATGAGAGTAGCTCAGCTCATTCATGGATTTATTTTTCCTGCAAATGTTCACCCTGGTATGTTTCAGTGCCTAGGCCTGGGGACATCCCAGCTGACCCCTGCAGCTGGGGACTCTAGTCAGGCCCACTGTCATGGCTCTGGTGGCTCAAGGGTGCACCTGGTCCTGTAATGCCTTCCAGGTCGGCCACACCTCTCAGAAGATACCATTCCTCACCTTCCTCGTGTGCTGGTTCCTCTCCTTCTGACTTTGGTTCTTCAGCCTCAGCTTATCTCTTACTTCCCAGAGCTGGTGCTGACTTGAGCCCCCATGGCCTTGCCTTGGAAAATATGACAATGGCTGTAAACGTTTGGCCACAGAACTGTTCTTTCACGGGGCCACAAAAGAACGTGTGGCCTCCTGATAATGTCCATGGCTGGTGCAGGCTTGGGGAAGGAGGCCTCTTGTAGAACTAACCCTATAGATGCTGTAGCACCACTGACCCCTTGTGCATACATATGCTGCTGACTGTCTCTTGGCCTGAGAAACTTCATTCATTGGCATCTTTCCCAGGGTACCTGTGTCCCCTTGGAATCTGGTTTATCTCCAGACAGAAAAACACATGGTTCCTATTTTCCTCAGGCAGCTCCTGGTTCCATACTGGTCATTGCATGGAAGGTTGAACAGGAGGATTGCCTAATTCTGTGCATCTGAACGAGAGCACAGGCCCATCCAGGAGGTCTGCCGCAAACGCAAAGTGCTTGTCACATTACAGGCAATCAATTAAAGGAAGCCGCCTCACTGTGTCAGCATGGGTTGCATGTCTTATAAATATACATTGGATCTCTTGCAACAAAGGCTCTGTAGAGTTTGAAGGGACCTGGGAGGGATCTAGTTTTGGCTTCTGATGGTGGAACATCGGGCATCAACCTGACAAGGCACTTTGGGCAAGGGGGCTTGTTCTCTTCATCTCTATGAGAGATAATTGCCATCTTTGGTGTTCATCATTCATTTGTCCACTTAATTCTGCTGGCTGAGCCTGGAATGACACCACACGCTGGAGACAGCTTGATGAACAGAACAAGACATGGCTCCCAACCTGGCACTTTGTTGTCTGATGGAGAGCAGGGAAGCAAAGAAGGGAATAGGAGGCTGAGAGGTGAGGCTGGGTCATGTAAGGCCTTCTGGGCCATGTGAAGGATTTGCATCTTTAGCTCAAAAGCAATGTGAAGTGTTTGAAGGGATTTTAGGAGGCGAGTAATACAATCAGGTTTGCATTTCACTATTAAGTGGATGAATTGGATGGGGGTCTCCAGATCTGGAGGCCTGGAGAATATTGGTCCAGGCAAGGATGGTGGCACACAGGATTAAGGCAGTGAGGGTGGAGATGGAAAGAGTGAACAGATCTGAGAGATGTTTAAGAAGCTAAAAGTGTAACCTGCTCCCACCAGAGTATCTGTTCAACCAATGGCAAAGTCAACTCAATGGATTACATACCGGTCCTGGGATCCTGTGTTCCAGCCTCCTTGTTGTACAAGATAGTTTGCAGGTCTGAGGGCAAAGGAACTTCTGGGGGCCCACAGCAAGTGAGATGCAGAGCCAGGGCCGAGACTGGTGTAAACGCATGGGAACCACACTTGGGACTCACAACAAAGCCCAGTGCTGGACGAGGCCCTCTCTAGGCCTCTCCCTAGGGATACCTGGGTCCTCTCCTTTCCTCTCCCTGGAGCAAGCCCCATCACCCCATCAGGGAGAGGAAAGGAGAGGACCCAGGTCTCCAGCCTCCAGAGGCATCTGCTTACCAGGGGACCTGGGGAGTGAGGAAGAGTATAGGAGCAAGCATGGAGTGGGACCTCTGCTCAGGCCCTGCTCCTTCTTTCATGGCGCCTACAGCACATCTTTCAGCAAAGGATAAGACAGGCAGCAGGGTGGGGAATCTGAGAACAACCAGGCATTTGATGCCTCTGGGGGCAGGGCAGATAATGAGATGCAGGCATGAGCCCAGGGGGATGTTTGCAGTCCGGTCTGCCCTCCTTCTTGGCACTGAGGCCAGACTTAAAGGTCAGGAGGACATCAGACCCTCTCATCTGGGGCTCTCCTGGCAGCCCCTCCCCTCTGCACTCCTCTTCCAGCCCCTGCACGCTTCTGCCGCACCAGCTTCAATGCCTCTATTGTGGCGGCAGCTGCAGCGCTGGGGGCTCTGGCCCTCTCTCCCTCTTCTCCCCTCCTACAGGCCCCCATGGGTGGGGAGCTGAGCAGCTCCTTCCTGTTTTCTGTACCCTCAGGCCCAGAACGCCTGGTTTCTGGTCACCCTCCTCATTCCAGGCAGGTGGCTGCTGGTGACCCGGCTCCAGCTCCCTCTCCCGCCTTTTCTGGGTGGATGCCCTGAGTGACACAGGAAAGTTTCCCCAAGCAGGTGGACTCCTGGGGCCACCGGGACCTGCTCGCTCCCTCCACAGGAGATTCCTGTCTGTAGATCTTGGCTTTCCTGCAGGATCCACACTGGAGGGAGGGAAGGGGTAGACTCTGGGGAAGAGTTCTGTGCTTTCGGCTATAGCATTTAGATTCAAGGAGAGAAATGGAGAGAGAAAGAGAGAGAGAGATTGCACAAAAGCATTTTAAAAGAAACCACCTTTATTCTCTTACTCTCCAGGTGGGTACACCAAGCCTGATAAAATCCAACTTTGGAGTCATATGATTTAAATGGAGAAGTCTTTCACTTTGGTATGAGACTTAAACAAGTGGTCTCTCTTTTTTGACTTTGACTTCCTTATCTGTTAGCAGGGTCTCATGCCTCTCCCAGCTCTGTGGGTTGCTGTGAGTCCCAGGACGCGTAGAAGCAAACTCAGGAATGAACGACTCGAGCCACATCAGTGCTCTGTACAGGCTGCCCCTCCCCACCCCTGCCTGCTATCACAGTGCCATTAAGTTTAAGTGACAAAGCAAGGATTTAAATTAAAAAGGCAAAAATTTCGCGGAGAGTTGGGCATTTGAGCTGGGCAGAGAGCTTACCTGAAGTGCTGCAGCCCTGGAAGCACAGCCAGCTGGCTGCCCAGATGTACTGAGCCGGTGCAAAGCTTGACACAGTGGGAAGACGGTTGCTCTCTGTCCCCTGGTCTGAGCTGACAGCAAACCCCAGAGAGGCAGTGGGCATGCAGAGGAGGTGGGAGTCCTGATGTTAGGGACCTGAGCAGCAGGCAGCAGTGCACAGCAGAGCAAAACTGTGTTCCTTCACGGGGCTTCCCCTGGCCCTGGGGAAGAGCTCGTCCAAAGACCCAGAGTGGGCAGCAAGCCTTAAACTGGCCAAGTCCAGCCCCAGGACACCCTGTCCCACCACCCCCATGAGGCCAGCCCTCAACACTTGGTGACTGTGGACTTTCTTAGGGTGCCCTGGGAAGCTGCCACCTTAACTTGATGCCAGCTCCTGGGGAGAGCCAGGCGGTGCCCTCACTGCCTTTGGAGGGGAGAGTCTAGTGCTCAGGGGCACATTGATGCCAGGGGCCCTCCTGGAGCCATGAGGAGTCAGAGAGCAGGTCCAATGCTATGAATCAGAAACCTCAGCTGAGGAAGGGGCTGGGGAAGGCATTAGACAGCCTCTTGCCAGCCTATCCTGTCCTCCAGCTGGAGCCTTCAGAAACCCTTTGTGCTGCCAGAGGAGGCATCTCCAGGGAACCCCCCCACTCCTCTTCACTCTTTACAAGTTGCTGTGAAAAGATCAGGTGGCAGAGGCCATGCATGGAGTGTGGGAATGGCTGAGGCAGCCTGTCCAGCTCCCTGGGCCCCTCCGGTCCCCACCTAACCCCACCCCCTGGCTCTGGGTGAGGTGCTGACATGAGGTACAAAGCTGGGAAAATGGGGCTGGACGTATGCTTGGTACACTGTGTGTGGACACTAGAGGCACCATGAGCTGATGCGCCAGGCTTTGGCAACTGCTGTGCAGGAGAGGGCACCATGTGCACAGGGAGTGAAGGTGGGGACAGAGAAGGTCTGTAAGCCTAGGCTGAATGGGCCTGGCAAGGAAGCAGAGGCTGCCAACGAAATGCATAGTGCTAGTTCAGGATCACTAGGAAGGCCTGGAGACCACAAAAAATTCCCCTCCAGGTCCACAGATGTTGAGAATTTCAGCACAGCAGTTGCTTTTCTTTGGCTTAAGGTACTACCTCTATGGTAGATCCTGCCCAAGGCCATTCCCTCCCCCATCTTGTTAGATGATATATATATATATATATATATATCAGGTATACACATATACCTGAGCACCTTATGCCTGAATACATATAGATATATCTATCTATATCTATATCTATATCTATATCTATATCTATATCTATTCAGGCATAAGGTGCTTAGGCTGCAGTGTGCATGGGGGATGCTGGGCCCCTGCAAGGCTGAAGGCTCAAGGGCTAACCCCAGCCTAATAATCATGGTCATTCAGTTTTTGTGGCTAGTGATTGCTTTACTAAGGGGCAGGGACATTAACTTGGTTATTGAGGCTTGATGGGGTGTTTACCTGGAATGTTCTCAAAAGGGTGTGGGTGAGAACTCCCATTTCTGCTTTGGCTGAATCTCTTCGTGTCTGCCTGTGATGCCTGGGACCATGGCAGCTGTTTTATAATCATGAAGCAACAAGTTTAAGGATGAAGTCAATAGGCTGGGAGGATTAATGCAAAGAGGTGGAACGAACTTGAATTGTTCAAGACATCTTCCAGCCAACCTCATAGCCACCATAGCTCGGATTTCTTGTTCTGTAAAATAATCAATGCCCATGTGGTGTAAGCCATTGTGGTTGCATTTTCGCTTTATGCTGCTGAAAGCACCCATGCAGGTATAGCCTCTCTTTGGGTGTGTCCCAGATCATCTCGGTGCTTGGCTGAGATCCCCTCAGATCTCTTCTTATTGTTTCCCTCCCACTCTCACTTGAGGGCAGTGCTGGCACTGGGGCCTGGGCTGGTTCTTGCAGGATTTCTGGGTTATAGGAGCTGCTTTACCTGCAAGGAGCAGAAGTGCCTGGGGGATTTTGCACCCCCTTCCCTGTCTGTGCCTGTGGGAGACAGGACCCTCGGTCCAAGGCCACAACCCAGCTGTCTTCCTCCTCTCCTCACCCAGGCCCCCATTTGTCTTCGGGAAGCACATCTTTAGTGATTCAGTTGTGTGTGGGTCCTCATCTCAGAGTTTGCTTCTGGGGAACCCAACTAGAGACAAGGTGCAGCTCTCCTGGGCGGGGTCAGCCTCCCCCACGCTGGCTGTCACAGCAGGAGTGGGATGCAAGGCTGGGCCCAGGACATAATTCCCAGCTCTTCCCTGTATTCCAGCCCTGCTGGTGTGCCTGGGGCTCAGGGCTGCTCAGAGGCACTGCCTCACCTTCCTGTGCCTGCTTTTCATGTGTGCCATCCTAGGCCCAGCTGCATTCTCCCTGCCCTGGGTGGCCCCTTCTCCAGGCCCCTACCATCCACCTTGGCCCACTGTGTGGGGGCATCATGACAGCATTGGTATGGGGGGCATTGTGTGCCCCCCAAATTCCTATGTTGAAGCCTTAATCCCTAACACCTCAGAATGTGGCTGTATTTGGAGATGAGACCTTTAAGAGGTTAATTAAGTCAAAATGAGGCCATTAGGGTGGGCCCTAGTTCAACAGGAGTCATGGCCTTATAAGAAGAGGAGATAAGGACACAGACATGCACACAGGAAAACCACTGAAGGCACAGGGAGAAGATGGCATCTGCAAGCCAAGGCGCGAGGCCTCGGGAGAAGCCAGCCCTGCCGACACCCTGATCTAAGACTTCCAGCCTACAGACTGGGAGCAGATGCAATTCTGTTGTTTAGGCCACCCAGTCTGTGGTACTTTGTTATGGCAGCCCAAGCCCACTGCTGCAGACAAGAATCCTCTCTTCCCATCCGGGAGCAGTGCACTCTTCCCTGATTGAATTATGTCATTCGGTCTCTCACTACCTTATCTTGCTTAGAACTGATTTGCCTAGATTAGCAACCTCCTCTCCTCTTCACTTCTTGTTTTTCAACCCTTCCAGTCTTCTAGATTCTGCAGGGAATGTGCCCCATGCCCCTTCCTCCAGAAAGTCTTCCTGAAACCTCCTAAGAACTGTTCTCTCCCTCTGTTGGGCTCGACAGCATTTGTGTGTGGCCTTCACTTACAGCCTGATTATGTTGATAGAGCCCTGCATGGAAAAGGACTGTGGGTCTGTCTTACTTTATCAAACGGGAGCTTCCCGTGGGTCTCTGAGCCTCCAGTCACCTAGAGATTATGAAGAACTTATTCTGTGCTAGACCTGAACACACACTGCGTCTGCCAAGACGAAGGGCATGAAATCACGCCACAGAGTGGGAGACAGATTCAGAAGTTTCATGAAGTAAGGGTGATGGGGAGGTGCACTTACGGTGAGAAGGAGCTGGGGTGGGTGGTGGGTGCTCACAGGGGTGTCCAGAAGAGGGGGCCTGTGCCTGGCTCTAAGTTGTTCTGGGATGGAGGTGCATGGATGGTGCAGCAGGGCAGAGAGTGTGGGTGCTGGAAAGGTGGTGGGATCAGATCTAGGGGTCTTCTTTTCAGGGAAAGAGCATCGGACCTGTGGGAGAACAGTGGGTCCAGACCAGGGCTAACTGAGGACGTTCAACAACTTCTCACTGAGCTCCCGAGGCTCCACCTTCGGGCCTGCCTCTCCTCCCACCTCTGTGCCTTCCTGTCATTTTCCTGCCCCACCTGGGCAGCATCCCCTCAGCTCCCATTGCACAATGTGTTCAGATTTTTTCTCCTTTGGTAGGAGCTGCAGGGGAAGGGTCTCAGTTCCTCGAGGCATTCCAGAGTCACCTGGGCTCCCGGTAATTGCTGAGCATGTTTTTACTGACTGACTGGATCTTGTTGGATGCCAGGACTGCCATCCAAGATGCACACTGAAGCACATGTGTTAAAGAATGGGAGTCATCACAGGGCCTGGAGCCTTTCTCCTGGCTCTTAGTGACCCTGCCTCTGGGCTTTGTGAGGCTGCTGCCTGCAGACCCTACTCCATCCATCCCAGCAGTGAGCTCCCTGGAGCCCAGCAAGGAGTCCGGCACTTTTTTCTTCTGATGACAAGTTCTCTGTAAGATGGCCTGTGCTTTATTTGTGGGGAACTAGATGGTACCTTTATGACTGGAAGAGAGCCTGTGAAAGAGGCTGCTCTCATGTTTCTCCTGTTAACTCCAGGATCTGGGCTCCCCTGACTTCAGACAAGGCCCTTGGTGTGTCCAGGCAGCCACGCCAGGGCTGGGAACAGCTTCGCTGTCCCCACCTCTGTGTGGGGCTGCAGCCCCAGTGTGTAGAGCCCTGCAAAGGCATTGTAGTTGTCCCCCCAACCCCTGCCTGGTGTCCAGGCTCTTTCATACAAACAGGAACAGGTGACATGCAAGACGTACCATTCCCAGGAGCCTGGGTGTGGGGAGCAGCACAGCCCAGGGACTGACATCTGCATGAGAAGATAAAGATTGTTTCATGGCGGGGGGGCACCCAGTGGGATGGGGCTGCTTCCTTTTTCCCTCTCTGCTGGGAGTACTCAGGTGGCAAACACAGTCCATGTGTCCACCTGTGGGGCAGAGGGAGAGGCACAGGCTGGTGTTTTAGTCAGGGTTCTTCAGAGATAGAACTGATATATATGTATATATATATATATACATATATATAATCTATATGCAATAGAGAGAGAAAGAGAGAGAGATATGAAGAGTTCCTTAGGGGAACTGGCTCACATGATTATAAGGGCTAAGTCACATGGCAGGTTGTCTGCAAACTGGAGGCCCAGGGAAGCTGGCAGCTTGGCTCAGTCCAAGTCTCAAAGCCTCAAAACCTGAGGAGTTGATGGCTCAGCTTGAGGCCAGAGGCTTGAGAACACAGAGTCACGGTGTAGGGGCAGTTACCGTGAGTCCCAGAGTCCAAAGCCTGGAGAAACTGGAGTTAAGATGTCCAAGGCAGGAGAAAAACGGTGTCCCAACTTCAGCAGAGAGTGAACAAGCAAGGAATTCCCTTTCCTCCACCTTTTGTTCCATCTGGGCCCCCAGCTGATTTGATGGTGCCCACCCACATTGAGGGTGGTTCTTTCCCACTGGGTCCACTGACTCACACACCAATCTCCTCTAGAAATAAACTCACAGACACACCTGGGGCAACCCAGTTGCTCTCATCAAATGTTAAACTGCCTACTGAAGCATTGAGAATAATTAATGCAGCAACTGAAAATAAATAATGCTTTACCAGCTATCTGGGCATCCCTTAATCCAGTCCAGTTAACACTCAAAATCAACCACTGCAGCTAGGGAGGCCAAAAGCTGGAGTCTGAGCAGCAGCTCCACCTCACCTCAGAGCAGCCTTGACTGTGTGTTGTCCTCGCTGAGCTCTGAGGTCTCAGTTTCCAAATACCAAGAAAAAGCTTGAGCAAGAAGCTTTCTAGTATGGTCATTAACTAATAGGTAATAAAACACTTCCCCAAAACATGGTAGCTGAGATCAATAACAACATTTAATTTGCTTGTGAATCTGCAATGCAGGCAGAGGCAGCTCATCTCTTTCCCACTTGGCACCATCTGGGGCAGCTCCCAGTCACGAGCTGGGGCTGCAGTCATCTGAAGTCTCCCTCATGCCTATGTGTGGCTGTGTGGCTTTTTCAAGGGGTGATCTGGCTTCCTCACAAGATGGTGGCTGGGTTCCCAGTGCCAGCATCCCCATGGAGAGGGAGAGATCTTGATGGAGAGAGTGAGAGTGACAGGGAGGGGAGGAGGGAGAACATCAGATGGAAAGTGCATCATCTATCACCTTTTATGATCTAGTCTTGCAAACTACTTGTGGTGCATTCTATTAGTTAGGAGCAAGTCACTAAGACTGGCCCATAGTTGAGAGGGGGAGTAGACTCCACTTTTGGACAGAAGAAGTGTCAAATAATCCTTGTGTACAAGCTTTGATACTACCACCTTCCAAGCCCCTTCCACCTCTAAGGAGGCCACGGGTCTGGGCCATTGTGTGTGGCAGTGCTGTGAGGCCCTGGCTTCCTGGAGCCCTGCTCTGCCAGTCCTGTTCCCTAAAGTTCACTCATCTCCCAATTGAACCTGCACACTAGGTTAGAACAGGAAATTGTAACCATCTAAGAAGGGCAGGATAGTCTAACTTCTCTCTCTCTCTCTCTGTCTTTTTTTTGTTGTTGTTGTTGTTTTGAGTAACTTTAGTGTAAAACTAGTTCAGTACATAAAAATCTGAATTGGGGAGTATCTGAAAGTCCCATTTCCAGAAATCTCCAGTTGGCTGGCTCTCCCACTTTTTACTTTTCTTTGAAGACTCCCCTGTGTGGCTCTAGCCCAAACACAAGCCAGTTGTCACAAAGTTCCCTTCTCCAGCCAGTTGGGAGTCGCCCTTGGCTGGAAAGCTCTTGCCTGCCTTGGCTCTGGGCCTGGACCCCTCCATGCTGTCCATGGGTCTCTCCTTTTTATTAGCTTCTCCATCAAGAAGGTTTTCATTACTTTCCAACGCTCTGAGCTTCTCAAGTTCCCCCTTCCTAGGAAAAGTGCGTTTTTAAAGACAGTTCTTCAGCCCACCACTATACCCTCAGCATGCATGCCACCTGGGGCTGGAGGCTGGTGTCCAGGGTGAGGGCAGTTAAAGGACCTCACTTGGCCTCTGCTGCACATTTTCTGCCCTCCACTTATGTCCTGGGACATCTCCTTCAAATGCTTGTCTTTTGGCTTCTTGATGGCAGTTGCAGAAAATTGGAGGTGGGAGAATTTGGGAGGTGGTTGATAGAACAAGAAAGGAAACAGAGTCATCTCTGATTCCTCTCCCTGCCTAGCTCATTTCTGTGGCAGAAGAAGGCACTATGCTTTTCCCCGACACTGGGCCCTTTCATCCCGGAAGGTGGGAATGCCTGGTACAAGTTCCTGCCATTTCTCCACACCATTGTTAACTCCCAATGTGTTGGGCATGGACACTGCAGAGAAGCTGATGCCCAGTAGCTGGTGAAACTGTGAGCCTCTGGCCAGTGTCGGCTGCCCTTTGTTGGGGGCGGTACAGCATGGCCTGAGGGCTTGGCATCACACAACTCTGAGGGGCACCTGGGGAGCCAACCTCATAGAACACAAGCTGAATACTGCCCCTTGCAGTTCTACAAAGCAGCTGCTGACCCTCCAGCACAGGATTAGCCATCAGGAGACCTGGATGCAGATTTCAACTCCACCCCTATCTGGATGCATGACATGTGACAGGTTATTTCTCTTTTCTGGTCTTAAGTTTCTCCATCTGCAAAAGAACAGTTTTGAACAAAGTTGTTGTTAAATCTTCAGTTCAAATATTCTATCATCCTAGTGTTGATGAAAGATTATGAACCCTAAATTAGCTGCAAAGTAAACGAGACGCTCTTATGGTTGTGGTTCTAGGGTATTTCCTGAACAAGAGACAGAGGGTCAGAGTGGGCCATGCAAATATGTTGCCAGGTATCACGGGATGCTTCCAAATAGAAGGTAGGGAGCAGCAGTGTGCCAAACCTAAGAGCATTGTGGAGATGGATCCAGAGGCAGATCCGTGGGGGGGCCCTCTGTTGAGATTTCCCTTCAGTCTCCCCTACCCCCACACACGTCATCTCACTTGGATCTCCCTCTATGCCCCTTCCTTACCAGAGTCTCTCTAACTCATGTTTCAAGACTTAGTCTTCCCATCAGCTTCTCCATGCAAATTTCATAGGAGTCCACATCTGGGTCTGGTGCCCTCCACCATATTTCTTCTATTCTCTGTGCTTATCACTGTAGAGTGGTTTTAAATCTTCACGGCCAGGCGTGGTGGCTCACACCTGTAATCCCAGCACTTTGGGAGGCTGAGGCAAGTGGATCACCTGAGGTCAGGAATTCGAGACCAGCCTAGCCAACATGGTGAAACCCCGTCTCTACTAAAAATACAAAAATTAGTCGGGTGTGGTGGTGCGTGCCTGTAGTCCCAGCTACTCGGGAGGCTGAGGCAGGATAATTGCTTGAACCCAGGAGGCAGAGGTGGGAGAATTTGGGAGGTGAGCCAAGGTCGTGCCAACGCACTCCAGCCTGGGCAACAGAGTGAGACTCAGTCTCAAAAAAAAAAAAAAAAAATCTTCACACACACACACACACACGCACAATAGTCATAGAGCTTTAGTTTTATGCAATCAATTATAATCAGTTCTCTGCTCCACTTCTGCCAGGGCTGGCAGAAATCTCCCTCATCTCTACAACTGGGGTTTGTTCCACTCATCCCAAAAGTTTATGAAGGGGGACTTAGTTTGAGGAGGGCATCTGGGAGGACTCTATTCATGGCCAAGCTGGCCACCTTTTGTTCACTCCTTGTCCAGTGCTCCACACCTTGGTTCCCCCTTGTCTGGCCTGGCTCCTGGTAAGCAGACAGTGCCAGGATCCCATCCCAGGCTTGCGTGTGGGGCTCTGCTGGGACCTGCGGGCAGTCTCCCTGCAGCCAACCCCCAGGGAGTTCCCTCGGAGGTCCTGCCACCCCCCCGGGGCAGTGCAGGTGCCTGCTGCTCACACAACCCCATCTAATGTGTCCTTTTTAGTGCTGGGGACTCTCTTTCTCCCTCTTTTGGCTCTTGCCCAGTCCTTTCTCCCCTGCTTTCCCTTTGTCGTCCTCTGTGGGACCCATACACTACTCTTGATGAAACAAAAATTCATATTTTATGAAACCCTTCAGCCACATTATGTACTATATTAAATTAAGGAGTTATGTTTATATGTATGTTTTCCCAGTTAGCAACACGCTTGGGGCAGGCAGGAGCTGTGTTGTATTAATCTCTACTATTCCAAAAGCTGAAAAAATGCCAGACACACATAGAAACTTGAGATGTTTTTGTTGAGTTGAATTGAATTCAATATCCCTGTTGTCCAGGGTTATCCAAGATGAGTCTAATTCAAGATTCTTTTTTCTCTTTCTGCCTTTTTTTTGTGGGTCTGGTTGTTTGAGGAAAAATCACAAGAGTTTCTATCTTATGGCCTCTTTGAATCTTTGAGAATTGGCAAAACCCAAAGTCAGGTGAGTGATAACATCTTGTCAGTAGCTGGGAGATAAAGGAATTAGGTTTCAGCCCTTGGAGAAAAGGAGGCAGGGACAGGCCAGAAGAATAGGGTTACAGCCTATTCTATTTCTATTCTAGGTAACTAGAATAGAAAATTAGAGACAGAGCAGAAACCCAGTCTTAGCGACTGGATCTATTTGTTGGTGATGACCGGGAGCAAGGCGCTGGCTTGGTTGGGCACTGGGGCATAGGGGCCTAACATTATCACCACAGGACAGCACCCTTCCATCTGGTAGGGGCATGCTAACATCTGCCATGCCTAGTTCTCAGTGACTCCGGACTCAGTGGGGGCAGCCTACCCATTAAGGCCTTCATCGTCTTTGGTCTAATCTCCTGTTATGGAAATTACAAAGCTCGATGGAGTCACCTCCAAATGGAGAGCTGTCCTACTCTGTGTGGAAGCAGGTCTCCAGGCAGATGAAAGATGGCTCCTGAGGAAAGAACACTGACGTTAACTCCAGGGGCTGCTCAAGTCCTAGGGTGGGGATCAAGGCTTTAGATCCACAGAATGTAGAAGCTCTGATATCTGGAGTTTGAAGCTTTGGTTGCATCCACTGGCTAGCTGAGTAGAATTTTGGATTTTTGTCTCTGGTTGAGAATGACAGGCTATGTGGACTGCAAATGTTCCCTGAAAGACGTCATGGAGTTCATGGATTCACTGAATAGAATGTTGTGGAAAGTCTGACTAGAGCAGTAGGGCCACACCAGCTAAATTAGTGTTCACTCTTCTTTCTGAGTATGGTGAGCCCACAAGGCTGGCTACCTCTGAAGGTCCCTCCTGGTTCTCAGTAGTAAACCTCATCATCAGCAGAGAGTAGGGCGGGGCTCCTCTTCCTGTGTGCTGCAGCACATGAGCACACACATACAGTTTGTCTAAGACCTGGATCAGATATTTAGATGTAAGTGAAAGAGAAGGGGTTATTATTGAGTTCAGGTTTGGAAACAGTTTTTGGAAACTGTTTCTTCCCACTTCCCTCTGGGTAATATTGTGATAAAGGTTTTCAACAAACACTGTCAAACAATGTCTTGTTTCCAGTTACATTTTCATGGAATGTAATTAGATTATTTTAGTGACCAATAGTGAAATGATTATGTCATAATCCTCACTGCTTCAGGCCATAAGCTGATGTAGAGTTTTGGAGATGACACACTGATTGATCCTTGGCGTAGGAGGAGGCGAAATGTGCAGTTTATTGGGATGGTGATAACTCTACCTTGACTCCACATTCAGGATAAGTAGTAGATCTTTTAGTTAGAATTACAATTCTCCAGTCAGAAAAACTCTGAAGAGTTTATGAAAGACTGTTTGTAGTGAAAAGAATTAACGTGGTATTTATTTATTTTCTATTTCCATATGCCTTTAGGATTAAAAATATTTGGATTAAAAACATTTTTTTTCTTTTTTAAAATCAAACTTTTATTTTGAGATCATTGTAGATTCTCATGCAGTTGCTAGAAATATTACACAGAGACCCCATGTGCTCTTTACCCAGTTGGTTTCAGCGGTTAAACAAATCCTGGTATATCCATGGTACCATGAATACAATATCACCACTAGGATATTGACATCAGAACAGCCAAGCTACAGGGCATTCCACCACCACAAGGATTCCTCATGTGGTCTATTTATAGTCATACCCACTTTCTCTCCCATCTCCACCCCTCCTTAGACCCTGGATACCACTACTCTGTGCTCCACATCTATAATTCTGTCATTTTTGAGAATATTACGTAAGTTGAATCAGATAGTGTGTAATCTTTTGAACTGGCTTTTTCTCACTAGCATCATTCTCTGGAGATTCATCTGTTTGATGTATTTATCTATAGTTTCTTCTTACTGCTGAGTAGTATTCCATAGTATGGATATATATTAATAGTACCCAATTGTTTAACCATCTACCTGCTGAAGGACATCTAGTTGTTTCCAGTTTTTAACTGTTGTAAATAAATTGCTATAAAGATTTGTGAACAAGTTTTTGTGTGAATGTAAGCCTTCATTGCTCTAGGACAAATGTCCAAGAGTATAATCACTAGATCATATGTTATTTGCATGTTTATTTTTTTAAAAAATTGCCACTGTTTTCCAATGTGGCTGAATGATTCTATATTCCTACTGCAATGTACGAGTGATCCAATTTCTCTGCATCCATGTGTTGGGTGTTGCACCCAACATTGGGTGGTGTTACTATTTTTTATTTTAGCTATTAATGTAGGTATATTGGTGGTATCTCATTGTATTTTTAATTTGCATTTCCCTAAAGGCTAATGATGTAAAATATTTCATGGGCTTATTTTTCATCTGTATATCCACTTTGTCTTTGTGTCTTTTGTGCATTTTCTAATTCGATTTTTTTAATTGTTAGTTTTGAAGCTTCTTTATATATTCTAGATATTAGTGCTTTGTTGGATATATGATCTGCAAATATTTTCTTACACTCTGTAACTCATCTTATCATTCTTTCAACAAAAGTTTTTAGGCCAGGCACAGTGGCTTACACCTGTAATCCCAGCACTTCGGCAGGCTGAAGTGGTGGATTGCTTGAGCTCAGGAGGTTGAGAACAGCCTGGGCAACATGGCAAGACCCTGTCTCTTTAAGGTAATAACACAAAAGTTTTAAACTTTGATAAAGCATTCCCTCCCCTTCTATTTCCTGGAAAAGAGGTACAGAACTGGTGTTAATTCTTCTTTACATTTGGTAGGATTCTCCAGCGGAATCCTGGAGATAAATATTTCCATCTGGGCATAAATATTTCTTTTAGGGGGTTTTAAAATTACAAATTAAATTTCTCTAATAGTTATGGGATGTTCAAACTATTTATTTATATTGGATGAGCTGTGGTAATTTGTCCTTTTCAAGGACTTGGTCCATTAAATCTAAGTTTTTGTAGTTACGTGTGCTAAGTTGTTTATGGCTTTCCCTCATCATCCTTTTGCTGTCTGAAGGGTCTGTATTCGTTTTCCTTGTTTCATTTCTGATATTAGTAATTTGTATCTCCTCTCTTTTCTCTTTGCCAATCTTATTAGAGGTTTGTCAGTTTCATTGATAACCTATTGTTTTTCTCTTTTGAATTTCACTGATTTATCTTTGTTATTTCTGGAAGCTTGCTTTGGATTTATTTTTGTCTTCTCTTTCTAGGTTCTTGATAGAGGTACATAAATAAATGATTTGAAACTTTTGTTTTCTATTGTGTACATTCAGTGGTATAAATTTCCCTCTTAGCACTGCTTTTAACTATGTCCCACAAATTTTAATGTTATGTTTTAATTTTTATTTAGCTTGATGCATTTAAAAATTTTCCTTGAGATAGCCTCTTTGACTCAGACTATTTAGAAATGTGCTTGTGAGTTTACAAGTGCTTGAAATTTTTCCTGTTATCTTTCTCTTACTGATTTCTAGTTGATTTTATTGTGATTAGAGAACATACTCTCTCTGATTTCAATTCTTTTACATTTGCTGAGGCTAGATTTATAGCTTAAGATAGTGTCTGTCTTTGTTTTCTGTTGCTTATAACAGAATACTCAAAACTGGGCAATTGATAAAGAAAAGGAATTTTTTTTTTATGGTTATAGAGGCTGGGAAGCCCAAGGTTGAGGGCCGCATCTTGTAAGGACCTTCTTGCTGGGGCGGACTTGCTGCAGAGTCCTGAGATGGTGCAGGGCATCACATAGAAAGGGGGCTTAACATGCTCATGTCCTAGTTTAGGTCTCTCTTCCTTTTCTTGTAAAGCCACCAGTCCCACCTCTATGACAACTTATTAACCAATTAATCCATGAATGAACTAGTCCATTCATGATGACAGAGCCTTTATGACCCAATCACCTCTTAAAGGCCCCACCTCTCAATACTGCCACATTGGGGATTAAATTTTACAATGAGTTTTGAAGGGGACAAACACTCAAATCATAGCAGTGTCTAACTTGGCATAGGTTTGGTAGGTACTTGAAAAGAATGTGCATTCTGCTGTTGAGTGGAGTGTTCTATAAATGTCAATGAGCTCTTGTTGTTTGATGGTATCCTTGATTATTTTTTGTCTAGTTTTTTTTTGCCAATGGTTGAGAGGGGGTGTTAAAGTTTCCAATGATAACCGTTGACTTGTCTATTTCTCATTTTAGTTCTATCTGGTTTCATGTCACATATTTTGTCGCTCTGTTGTTTGGTGCATACACGTTTAGCATTTCTATGCCTTTTAAATGGATTGACTCTTTTATCATTAAATAACACCTCTGGTAATTGTTTTTGCTCTGAAGTCTACTTTATTTGATATGAACATCGTTACTCATTTTTTTTATTAGTGTTTGCATTATATGTATATATATTTTTCTATCCATTTACTTTCTACTTGCCTATATTGTTAAACTTGAAGTGAGTTTCTTATAAAAAACGTATACTTGGGCCATTTAAAGAGTGTTCTCTGCCAACTTCTACCTTTTATTTGGCCTCTTTAGTGCATTCATGGACTACTTAATTCTGTTCCAAATTAAAGTCTTGTGAATGCTATCTAATAGACAGAAACTAAGTCATCCAGTATCCTGAGTGCATGAGAGGTTAAGAAAGCTCATTTCATGTAATCCCAGCACTTTGAGAGGACAAGGTGGGCAGATCACGAGGTCAGGAGTTTGAGACCAGCCTGGCAAACACAGTGAAACCCTTTCTCTACTAAAAATACAAAAATTAGCTAGGTATGGTGGTGCATGCCTGTAGTACCAGCTACTCAGGAGGCTGAGACACAAGAATCGCTTGAGCCCCAGAGGCAGAGGTTGCAGTAAGCCACGATCATGCCACTGCACTCCAGCCTGGGCAAAGGAGCTAGACTCCATCTCAAAAAAAAAAAGAAAAGAAAAGAAAGTAAGCTCATTTCAGGTTGGGTGTGGTGGCTCACGCCTATAATCCCAGCACTTTGGGAGGCTGAGGCGGGTGGGTCTCCTGAGCTCAGGAGTTCAAGACCACCCTGGGCAACATGGTGAAACCCCTTCTCTACTAAAATGCAAAAAATTAGCTGGGCATGGTGGTGCATGCCTGTAGTACCAACTACTCAGGAGGCTGAGGCACGAGAATCACTTGAGCCCCAGAGTCAGATGTTGCAGTGAGCTGAGACCACGCCATTGCACTCCAGCTTGGGCTACAGAGTAAGACTCTGTCTCAAAAAAAAAAAAAAAAAAAAACTCATCTCAACTTTCTGAACTGCTTTTCAGTCAAGCACATGAGAAATTAAAACAGCAGCTGCATGAGGTGTTTACTCATCTCTTAGAAATGATCTATCTCCTGCTGAGGGACTCCTGGCTCACCTCAATTCCTGGCACTGTTGTTCTCATTCTTATGTGCTAGTCACAACTCTGTCCTCCTGGGAGTTTGTGGAGTGTGGTGAATCCAGGATGAGTTTCCTTATTTTGAGGTGGCTTTCACTGCAGTGGTCTCTTTATTTGGACTTGCTATTGGTTAAACCATTGGAACTATTCTGTGTAAGTGTCCATAGACATGGGTTGTAGGGGACTGATATTTTAGCTGTGTTTAAATTCTCATATGGCTAAGGGAAGCTTATTTTTTTCTGAGGCAAAGGAAAAGAAACACAGGAAACATCCATCAGGTCATATTTAATGCTGAAAAGTTCTGACGCAGTTTGACTTCATGGTGCTAATGACAGATTTAAATGGAACTGATGCACATGGATCTGAAACTCAAATTGTCTGTGTTTCTGGAAAATTAACATGCATCTTTAGAGGCATGATCTGTCCTCACACTCGGGAAGACATGAATGAGATATCTAAAGCAGCACTCAATAGGATAACCAGGAAAGCCACAGGAAAGCTAGAGAATCGGCTGGTGGAGTTGACAGCCACATCAAATGGTTAGAACTTAGTTACCAGTGTATAATCTCTTGGAATAAGAGATGTCTAAATTCAGAAGAACAAATGCCAGAGGTGAAGCCCATCCATCCATCCATCCAGGTAAACCTGATGGGATCCATAGACAAACAAGAGGCAGCAGATGTTTTCCTGTACAGGGAAGCTGGGGTCAAGACTTATGCCAGTCAAGCAGCCTGGAGGTCTGAGGTGTCAACCTGGGGAAAGAAGGAAAGTGTGGAAAAGACAAGGGAAGGCCGGGCACGGTGCTGTAATCCCAGCACTCTGGGAGGCCGAGGCGGGTGGATCACCTGAGGTCAGGAGTTCAAAACCGGCCTGACCAACATGGTGAAACCCCATCTCTACTAATAATACAAACTTAGCCAGGCATGGTGGCGCATACCTGTAATCCCAGCTACTAGGGAGTCTGAGGCAGGAGAATCACTGGACTCTGGGAGGCAGAGGTTGCAGTGAGCTGAGATTGCACCATTGCACTCCAGCCTGGGCAACAAGAGGGAAACTCCGTCTCAAAAAAAAAAAAAAAAAAACGCAAGGGAAAAACTTGAGGGCCCGCAGCTTATGGTGGAGGGAATGAAAAGGGAACAGGGAGTGTGTGCTGAAAGCCTTCTTAGCCCTGGCCATCCTGGAATGTCCCCTTATCTGGCATGAGGATAACTCCTTGCTCTGAATCAGATCTCACTGATTCAGAATCTCACTGATCAGAATCTCACTGATTCTGCACTAGGACCCCAGCTGGTCCAGGCACACACAAACAGCCACCATCTCCTTTGCTTCCCACCTCCACATTTTCTTATATGCGATGTGTTCTTTAAACAATTCTTTCTACAAGATATTCTGTGTCTTCAGAGAATGCTGCTTGAATGTTGCTAGAGCTTTTATTCATTTCTTAGTTAATGTGATATATTAACAGAATGTCTTATAGGAGGGCAATGAAGGACTAGGGAACAAAGGAGTGACACAGAAATGAGAAAAATTTGAAAGGGAATTTCAAAAAAAACCTCCCAAAGTCAATGAAAAATCTATGTCTTTATAAATGAAGCAAGTACACTAATTGAAGGATACAGATCTGAATAAATGAATAGACCAAGCATGTTCCTGAATGGGAAGACTCAATAGTGAAGACACTGGTTCTCCCAAATCAGTGGATGTTATTTTGTCTCAGTGCTAATCCAGTGCTGCTTCTCCTGGTTTCTTCTTATAGGTCATTATTTATATGAAAACTTACTCAAGTTCTGTATCTTTATATATTTATTAGCCATCAGTACCTTTTACTATGAATCTAATGTTCATACATTTTGCTTATGTGTTTATATTGTTTGTCTTATTTACTTTTTTTGGTAGGATTTCCGTATATATTCTGGGAATTATTACTGTTCATTCTTGTTGTTGTAAACATCTTCCCTGCCTGTAACTCTGCCACTTATCTTTATACTTTGTTCATGGTGTTTTCTGTCATACAGAACTCTTAAGTTTTATCTGGGTTCAAGTGATTCTCATGCCTCAGCCTCCCGGGTAGCTGGGATTACAGGCATGTGCCACCATGCCTGGCTAATTTTTGTGTTTTTAGTAGAAATGGGGTTTTGCCATGTTGGCAAGGCTGGTCTTGAACTCCTGACCTCAAGTAATCTACCTGCCTTGGCCTCCCAAAGTGCTGGGATTATAGGCATGGGCCACCACACCCGGCCATTTCCTTCTTTTTATTTATAATTCATCAACAACGTGCCTTGTTCAACAAGGATTCTTCCACCTTTATAAGTTTGTATTTAAAAAATTCCTATATGTACTTTTATTCCACTGGAAGTTTTATATTTATTCTTTTATTCTAGCTGGAATTCACATTTGCATATCGGTCAAAGAGGGAACTGACTTTATTTTCTCTTCTAATTGTATTGCTGGCTGTACAGCAGTTTATTTATTTATTAATCATAACTCACCCTTTCCCCATAGTTTTGATATACCGTTTTGATATGCCATTTTAAAAACACACTATATATGGACTCATTTCTACTCCTTTTCTGCTTCATCGGTTACTTAACAATTCCTCCATCAGTATTGTTTCAAAGTATATTCTGATATCTGAAACAGCAAGCCTCTTTTCATAATTCTTCTTTCTCAAAATTTTATTGGTTATACTTATGTGTTTCCTAGAAGAACTTTATAATCACCTTGTCACATTTTATAAATCATCCTTTGAGAATCTTGATTTGAGTGTAATAAATCTCCTAACTGATTTGGTAGAACTGATAATTTTACAGTATGGGGGATTCTCAGCCAGAAACATGATTTGTTTCTCATTGATTCAGGTATTTTATAGTTTTTCAAGAATGTATGATTGTTTTATTTATATATGCCATAAACATTTCTTATTAGTTTTTAGGAGTCTTATGGGCTTACGAAATTTGTAAAGGAGGACTTTTTTTCTATTTATTTTTTACTACAAAATATTGATTTCTGTATGGCATTCTTATTAATCACCCATCTCCCTGAATTCTATTACAGTTTTATTTAGTAAGTTATTTGTCTTGGTATTCTAGATATATAATACTTTCAGTTGAAAACATAGAGTTTTCTCTTTTGTTTTCAAAATCATAGCTTTGCTTTATTTTTCTTAATTTACTCTATTATCTGAAATCTCTGTGCAATGCCACACAGTAGCAGTGATTACAGAATTATCTTATGCCTGACTTTGTCATATTTTCTAACCCCTACAAACTGAACCAATATTCAAGAATCTTAGTTCTAGTTCCAACTCAGTTGCTGCTCTTTGTTATTTTCAGCCTATTTATTTATAAAATAAGGAAATTTAATTCATTGAGCTCTTATTTTCCTTCCAGTTCATGTATTACATGATTTAACAGATATGCATGACAACAAAGATTAGCTTTTGAAAGTGAAAATGGGAACAAAATAGGGCCTAATTTATTTATAATAAAATGGAATCTATTTGATAACCGGGTTACAATTTACCTACAAGATTTGAAAAGTCAAGAAAACCTGCCAGTTGGAGATGTAAATCCCAAGAGAGGTCTGTCTTCACCCTTCTTGAAAGCTCATATGCCAGAGAAACTAATGATTTGATCAAGAGAGTTTTTTCCCCCCCAATATTCAGTTGTGCTAAATTGGCTAAAAATGATGCATAATTGCATGCCACGAGTATCCATACCCAACCTGCCTTACTTTCTTTGACTTTTCCCTTGTAAAATCTTATAATGGACAGAGAAGAGAAATTGGAGAGAATTTGAAGGTTGTGCTAGCAAAACATAAGGTATTGCAAGACTCAGTTCAAGTTTAACCTTCATTCCCTTTCTTCTGAAAGTCAGCCATAATTCTCTAGCCAAATTGTCTGAAAAAGGATCCTAAGGGGTGTCAGAGAAAATGAAGCAGATCAGAGAGTTATGGGGCCTCCATCCACTCAGGAGAAAGCTAAGGGGCCTTGCAGGAGACAGTGATGGATTCAAGCCATAGGAAAAAGCATACATCAAGGGCCTCTACCTCATCCCTATCTTTGGAGGATGTGTATAATTTATAGAGTGTTTAAATTAGACAAATGGCCCAATCGATTTAGAATAAGGGACAGGAAACACATGTTTATTTTGCATTAAACTGAACTTCACCAGTGTAGAAATGCTTATGATCTCCTGAGTTATGGCGCTTGGGTTCTCCATGAAAGTGTGCCTAATTACTGGGATTGCTTCTTTGCACAAAGGCGATCCATTATGGAACACGCTGTCTCCATAAAGAACAGGGAATAAGCTAAGCAGCTCAGGCTAAGTGGTAATTTATATCATTGTTTATAGAAAGAAAGAGCAAGAGCAGGCAGGAGGGCAAGACGACAGCAAGAGAACAAGAAAGAAATCTGAAGAAAAGAAGTTTTGGTGAAGATGGAAAGGCTTGAAACATACCATGGAGAATGACCTCAGCCTTCTGTGCGGAGGATTTGTGCTCGAAGATAAGGAAAGAGAGGGAATTTGGAGAGTTGAGCAGTTCAGTTTCCTTTGCATTTCTTACATCTGAGCAGGTGACCGGAGTGAACACTCTGGAAGCCACAGTGGAGTCCTCTGCTTAGGGCCTTTTTCTGGAAACCAGATAAATTCACTGAAAAACAATTTGCGAATGGCAAGTTCATTGAGAAGCAAGTGACCAAAACTCCAAGTCATGGAATGACCTGCTCATTGATTTATTGAAGATTTTTTTCCAAGGTCTACTTCCCTCTGCATTTGTGGCTGCCATTTCATATGTGAATGGGTGGGCAGTTTGCTGTCATGCCCTTTTTGTGCATCTCTATCCTGACCCTGTATGTGGTGCTGCCTTTTCCCAGGCCCCCTGCCCCTGACCTGGCCTCTGTCTGCAAAGCAGCTGCAGCAACCTCCCTCTTGCTGTTGAAGATACTCATCTGATGTCTATTGTGAATTGGCTGGAGCCCTTCTACAGGTTTATCAGAGTCCCTCTGCATCCAGGCCGATGGTGCCTGCCATGCTTCTACATACTGTTCTCTGCCACCCACCTGAGCCCAGCTAGAGTCAGTGGAGAAATGGAGGAACCACATCAAAACAGTGTGGCCACCCCAGTCACCCTCCAGTGTGCATTGACGACCAGGCAGCCATTAGACCCAAATGCAGCCCCACAGCGTAGAAGCGAATGGAAAGGCCACACATCCTCTTTCCATTCTCCTTCCATGTGAGGCCCTGCAGAGCCTGGCATCTGTCTTTATCATCGTGGCACCCTCAGACTCTTTCTTCTTCCTGGAGCAAGCTGTGCTCTCTGAAGCCACTGCCTGTGTGGGAAGTGCCCCAGCCTTTCTTCGCTGTTGCCAGGCATCCCTTCCTGTCCTACCACTTCAAATGTATCTTTTCATGTGTCCTTCCTGAGCACCTCTAGCAGCTGCCTGTTCCTGTTTCAGCCTCTGCCTTTCCACAGCTCGTCCAAGATTCCTCTATTGCAGAGCATAGCACCACCTTATAGGAAACCTCCTAGAGGACAGTGAGGACCATGAAGCAAGGGGCTGCATCTTATTCTCCTTGGTGTCTGTCTGGCCCAGCAGTGGGCCCAGGCCAGGTAAGTCTTCTATGTGTGTTCTGAGTGATCAATGGACAAGAAAACCAAGCAGTGATGGGCCTGAGAGATGAGCACCCTGGGGTGCTGGGGGTGTCTTGATATACTGAGTTTTAACAAGCCGAGTGATAAAAAAAAAATGCCAGGGAACTTGAGAGAAGATGGGAAGGAGGTGAAGGGTCTCTATGAGGTGTGAGTTTCTTCCAACCTGGTATATCCAGAGTGGGGAATGAATCTTCGAATGCCTAGAGCCTGCTGTCTGTACCATCCAGTTACACTCCAGGAGCAACCCACAACTGGTAATTCCCTTGGTGAATTCAAGCAAGGATCTCCAATTTATTTTTAGATGTTAGATGTAGTGGTTAATTGAACATGCCCCACACCAGCACAGTCCAACCAAACTTCCTGCAATAATGGAAACTTCCTATATTCACTCTCCAATATAGCTTCCTCTGGCCACACTGGGCACTTGAATTGTGAATAGTACAAACTGAGAAACCGAGTGTCTTATTTTTAAAAAATTTTAATTGATTTTGGCCACTGTCTTGGATAGTGCAGTGAGAAGCATACCATATGGATTCAAAACCTGTCTCTACCAAATGTATACTGGCTGTTTGCCTTATGTCCCATTTCCTTATTTATTAAAGGTAATAGTATATGTACTCTTGTTTTTTGTGATGATTAAATTATTAATGTGCTTTGGTTATCTATTGCTACATGACAAATCACTTCAAATGTTGTGGCTTTAAAACAGCAGGAGCAATTGATGACCTTTCGTGGTTTCTGTGGGTCAGGGATTTGGGCAAGGCTGCGCTGTGCAGTTCTTGCTTGGTGTCTCTGTGGTTGCAGCCATGTGGCCTTCTCTTCCACAGTGGCTCAGTCACATGGCTGGCAGGTGATCCAGTGGCCCCTCCATGGGCTGCATGACTGTTCTCCCAGCACAGCAGTTGGCTTCCCCAAGAGCGAGCCACCGTGAGAGCAGAGAAAGCTGCAATGGCTGTGATTCTGTAGCCTCGGAAGCCACTCACTCTCACACTGAATGAGCATCCTCGGGGGCCATCTCAGAGGCAGCTGCCACAGTTAACACTGAGGCCAGGCCTGAAGAAGCCCTGAGCAGATGAAGCCTGTTAAGCCTCCTAAGTGACTTTAACCTCACTTGCTTTGCAAACATTACAGAGACTTAACTTGAGCTATTTCTTGTAAATATCTATCTTAAAGAAAAGCAGAACGTAATCTCAACCAATCAGAAGCATCCAGCTCACTTATAATTGCAAGCATACCCTGTTTTATTGCACGTCACTTTATTGAACTTGACAGATATTGTGCTTTTTTAAAAATTGAAGGTTTGTGGCAACTCTGTGTTGTGCAAGTCCATTGGCACCATTTTTCCAACAGTGTGTGCTCACTTTGTTGTCACATTTTGGTAATTCCCACAATATTTCAAACCTTTTCATTATTATTATATATAGTGATCTGTCATCAGTGATCTTTGATGTTGCTGTTGTAATTTTTTGCAGGGAGTACAAGCTATACCCATATAAGATGGCGAACTTGGTAGATAAAGGTTGTGTGTGTTCTGACCACTCTACTGAACAGAGAGACTGTTTCCCTCTCTTTCCCTCTCCTCAGGCCTCCCTTTCCCTGAGACATACCAATGTTGAGATTAGGACAATTAATAGTTCTTCAATGACTTCTAAGTGTTCAAGTGAAAGGAAGGGTCCATATTTCCCACTTTCAATCAAAAGCTAGAAACAATTAAGCTTAGTGAGGAAGGCATGTCAAAAGTGGAGACAGGCTGAGAGCTAAGTCTTGTGCACCAAAGAGTTAGCCAAGTTGTGAGTGCAAAGGAAACATTCTTGAGAAAATTAATTTCTTAGAGAAAATCATCATTCATGTATTCAATGAACACATGAACGATAAGAAAGTGAAACAGCCTTATTGCTGATACAGAGAAAGTTTAAATGGTCCAAATAGAAGATCAAAACAGCCACAGTGTTCCTTAAGCCAAAGCCTAATCCACAGCAAGGCCCTAACTCTTCAGTTCTACAGAGGATGAGAGAGGTGAGAAAGTTGCAGAAGAAAAGTTGGAAGCTAGCAGAGGTTGGTTCATGAGGTTAAAGGAGAGATGCTGTCTCCATGACATAAAAGTACAAGGTAAAGCAGCAAGAGCTGATGGAGGAGCTGCAGTAAGTTCTCCAGAAGATCTAGCTAAGATCATTGATGAAGGTGGTTACACTAAACAACAGATTTTCAGTGTAGATAAAACAGTCCTTTGTCGAAAGAAGATACCATCTAGGACTTTCATAGGTAGAGAGAAGTCAATGCCTAGCTTCAAAGCTTCAAATGACAGGCTTGTTAGGGGCTAATGCAGCTGGCGACTTGAAGTTGAAACCAATGCTCATTTATTATTCCAAGAAAACTTAGAGTCCTTAAGAATTATGCTAAATCTCCTCTTTCTGAAAAAACAAAGCCTTGATGATGGCACATCTGTTTACAGCATGGTTTACTGAATATTTTAAACACATAAGTGAAACCTAGTGCTCAGAAAAAAAGATTATTTTCAAAATATTACTGCTCATTGCCAATGCACCTGGTCACCCAAGATGGACATATACAAAGAGATTAATGTTTCATGCCTGCTAACACAACATCCATTCTGCAGCCCATGAATCAAGGAGTAATTTTGACTTTCAAGTCTTATTATTTAAGGGACAAATTTTATAAGACTATTGTTCCTATAGATAGTGATTCCTCTGCTGGATCTGGGTAAAGTAAATTAAAAATCTTCTGGAAATAATTTACCATTCTAGATGCCATTAAGAACATTCATGATTCATGAGAGGAGATCAAAATATCAGCATAAACAAGAGTTTGAAAGAAGTTGATTTCAACCTTTGTGGATGACTATGAGAGATTCAAGGCTTCAGTGGAGAATGCACCTACAGATATGGTGGAAACAGCAAAAGAACTAGAATCAGAAGTGGAGCCTGAAGATTAAACTGAATTGCTGCAATCTCATGATAAAACTTGAACAGATGAGAAGTTGCTTCTTACAGGTGAGTAAAGAAAGTGGTTTCTTGAGATGGGATCTATTTCAGGTGAAAGTGCTGTGAACATTGTGAAATGACAACAAAGGATGAATAATTTTATATAAAAGTAGATTACAATAAAGTAGTGGGAGAGCTTGAGGGGATTGACTCCAATTTTGAAAGAAGTTCTAATGTGGGTAAAATACTACCAAACAGCATCACATGCTACAGGGAAATCTTTCATGAAAGAGTCAACGGATGTAGCAAACCTCATTGTTGTCTTATTTTATGAAATTGCCATGGCCACCCCAACCTTCAGCAACCACTGCCCTGATCAATCAGCAGCCATCAACATGTCAACATCAAGGCTAGACCTTCCACCAGAAAAAGATTACGAGTCTCTGAAGGCTCGGATAATCATTAGTATTTCTCAGCAATGAAGTATTTTTGAATTAGGGTATGTACATTGCTTTTTTAGACATAATGCTATTGTACACTTCATAGACTATAGTATAATATAAACATAACTTTGGTATTCAGTGAGAAACAAAAAACATGTGACACACTTGATTGTGATATTTGCAGTATTTGCAGACAGTAGTTTGTCAATGAACCCGCAATGTCTTCAAGGTAGGCTTGTATGTAACTAGAGGTTTTTCAATGGGATAGACTCAATAAGGCAATTGCATATCCATAATCAATTAAATGTTTTCTTTTGTTTGACTTCCCTGTTTGTATTATAGAAATCTCCTTCTTGCATTCCTTTGATGGAACTCACAAACCACTTCCTCTTTGGAGCTGCCTAATTCATGTATCCCTGTTTGCTCAAACTCTTTAAAAATTTTACTGTGCTTTGGTTTACCTTTTTAACCCTACAATGTGTATCAAAGGGTGCTTAGCACATAGCGAATGGAGATATTAGTGGTTCTTCTCTGATGCTTTCCAAGTTCGGCAAAACCTTGAGGCTCTCCACTCCCATTTGCAAATGCTAAACGCTCCTGTGGTGGAGAGAGCAGGGGGGCTGGTGTGTGGACACCCTCTGAGGTGTCCACTGGCTCCTTTTGTTGTCTCCCTTTCAATTCAGTACCAGAACATCCCTTCATCGGCAACTTTCGAGTGGGCCTGCTGAAACAATCAAGGCAGTGTCTCCACTTAACTTTGAGAAGGTAGTGTGTGAGAGATTTAGAATAAGAAGCTCTGGAACTACTCCCAGTTTACTCTTATAATTACATACACAAAAAAATCAAAACCTCAGTTTATTTGTCCAAAAATGGGGATAGTATTCTTGTCCTACATGATAAGTGTACTAATCCTTCCAGCCAGCATTCACCTGGGGCTCTGTGCTCCAGGCAGCGTGTGGGTTAGGACTGCATGCAGGTGCTGCCTTCACACCCGGAGCAGGCTGGAGGGAGGGGTGTGAAGCCTCCCAACCCCACGGCTGGGGACAAAGGCTGTGCTGAGGCACCCGGACATGGAACTGGCCTGACCTGAGGACTCAGAGTGGAAAGACAGGAAAGACACTGGCTGCGCTGAATCGTTGGGACCCGGGAAGGGGCGTCTAGGCAAGAGCGCCTGTGAACAGGATTTGTAAGCTGCTCTTGGTGACTTTTGGACAGACACTCTTACTTGCTTTATTGCTCCCTTATGTCTTCTGCCCCCTTTCCCTAAACGTATTTCCAAATGTGTGATGCCCACCAGGTTCCTGGGCAGTGCAGTGGGATGTCTGCTTGGTTTCTGCTGATCCTCGCAGAGCCTGGTGACTTCTTCCTCCCAGGTCTGCGGATCAACACTGTCTCCCTGGCCTCTACCCAGCCCGCAGATCCCCTTAGCAGAGCACGAGAACTCAGGTTGGAACTCATTATTGCATGGTGCTTGTCTTGCCACCTGTCCCCATAATGCCTTAAGTGACAATGACATAGGCATCTGACAATGTATGTGGCCATGACTTTTTATCATTTTAAGATATATGGGCCTTCTTTTTCCAACTCCTTTCCCCCACCAGACAGCCAGGAGCCCAGAGAAGGGCTGTGTTGTGTCCTTTACTGAGCCCGACAGGTCTGTGTGGCCAGGGGCTTGGCATGCCCGGGAATAACAGCGCCAGCCTTTGGCCTTCCCGCGGCCTCTCCATGGGGCCTTTAGGGTCCCCACAGGCCCTCCCCTCCCCTCTGCATTTTCCAGCATACAGCCAGCTGCCGGCACACTTTTGTCCTCCTCCGCACACGAGGATCCCCAGGCCCAGCGGTGTTAGCCCAGAGAGGAGCGGGGTTTGGGATGTGATCTACAGCTGATCCCTCGTGGCCACTCCTCCCCCGAATCCTGAAACATGAGGAGGCCCCTCAGCTGCTGGCTCGGAGTCCGACTATGGGAACTTTCTCCAGTCTATGGGGGCAGCAAGGGTCTCGCCTCAGGGACTTGGTTTATTTATCTAGCTGGACTCCATCCCTTAATATCCAACTTACAGAGGAAGAGGCTTTAGCAGCTAAATGCAGCCCCATCCCCTCCTGTGGAGACTGTGAGCAGAAAAAGAACAGATATTTACAGAGGCCTGAGCCCCCCTTGTTGTTTTCTGCAAGGCTGTCGAGCGGGTGGAGCTTCAGGATCCTGGTCAGGAACCCCGAACCCAGCGCTGGAGGCCCTGAAGGTCAGGGCGCCCGACCCTCTTCCCAGCCACCACAGGCCTGTGTTGGTCTGATTGTGGATTCCAAGCTCTAATTTCCATCCATCCTCCCAATCCGAATTCCCTTTGCAGACATAAACACCGTCAACAATGTAGAGAATGTGTTTCCTCATCTTTGAATATTAACACTCATCTGTTTAATTGAGCTACTTTTTACATACATGTAAGATGTGCTGCAGTTGCAAAAGAAACATGTGCTTCGTGTTATATAAGCCATATCTTCCGCAAGACCTGCCATCAAATGATTGCTCAAACATTTGTTGAATGGGATGAGCAATGGAGGTTCAGACAGGTGCCCAGACCTACCCAGGCTGGAGGGTAGGGACCTGGAAATTCATACAACCATGCCTTGTTTTACTTGTTTTGTGAAAGAATCATGTGACCAGTGACAAAGAGGCTGGGCAGCTGGGCCAGGCAGCAGAGAGAGCGACTGAGCTGGGGGGACTACAGTGCTGTGCTCCTCTGCACCCGTGCTGGGATGTCCGAGGCCAAGCTGATACCGGCCCCCCACAATCCCTTGGGGCTGCTCCTCCTAAGGGAGCAGCTCTCCGGGTTTCCTGCTTGACTCCTGCTGCTCTTGTGTTGAAGAGCCGTCTCTGGGCAGCTCCCCCTGGCCCCTGGCCAGAGAGCCAGGCCCTGTCAAGCACGCACATGAAAGATGAGGGAGGTGCAGTTGTTTTCACAGGTGCAGACTCTAGAGGGACCCCACGTGGACTCTGTGGCTTCTGCCCCCACGCACTCGCGGGAGGACATGGCTCTGCCCGGAAGGGAGAGTGCTGAGCTGCGTCCCTGCTGCTCATCTCTGTGGCATCACCCTGTCAGTCCTTCCCTCTCACACATATGTTCCACAAGACCTGCCATCAAATATTTGCTCAGTCAAACATTTGTTGAATGGGATGAGCCATGGAGGTTCAGACAGATGCTGTGACCTGACGTGTCAAATGAAGGGATGCGTGTGTGATGGCCTTCACCATTTATATTGTTTTAAACTTGCTAAGCACTAGTTAAAATAAAAAAGCCTCAGAGACCGATGTGGACACTGTGCTTCCTGTACAGCCTGCAGAACCATGAGCCAAATAAACCTCTTTTCTTTATAAATTAAAAAAAAAAAAAAAAAAAAAAAAGCCTACACTTTTCTTTACATTTTTACTCTCTCTCTTTCTAACATATAGTATGTAAAAAGAAAAATCTTGGCTATTCCAATAGAGGAAGTGGCTGTGTTTTGTTTTACTATTTATTTATTTATTTGTTTATTTATTTATTTTTTCTCACTGTATTAGTCTGCTTGGGCTGCCATAGCAAAGTACCACGGACTCGGTGGCTTAAACAACAGAAACTTGTTTTCTCACGGTCCTGAAGTCCAAGAACAAAGTGGCAGCAGGGTTGGTTTCTGGTGAGGACTCTCTTCCGAACTTGCCATGGCTGCCTTCTCACTGTGTCTTCATGTGGATTTTTCCTTGTGTGTGTATACTTCTCGTGTGCTTTCCCTTTCCTATAGGATAGCAGTCCTGTTGGATCAGGGCCTCACCCTTATGACTGCATTTAACCTTAGTTACTTCCTTAAAGGCCCTGCCTCTAAATCCTGTCACACTGGGGATTAGGGCTTCAATACTTAGATTTTGGGGGAGACACAGCTCAGTCCATAGCACTGCCCAATGGGCAAAGCTTGGCCAACCTCCATGTCTGTGGGGCTTCTCTTTCCTGCGAGGGCCTGGTCTTCTAGAGAAGCCCCAGCCCTCCCTGTTCCTGGTTGTCCCCATCTTTGCTTCTCTCAGGGGAGGAGGCCAGACCTTCTCCTTGGACTCAGTGCTTGACCAGCTACTCCCTCCACAAGGTGCAGGCAGGAGGAGTTGAGTGTTAGTAGCTCAGCCCAAGATGTCTCCCGGGGTTGGCTCTCACTGATCCATGCCAGGGGAGCCGATCAAGCACCTGGAAGTCTCTAAGGGCAGCTCCCTCCTCTGGCCCTGCTCTCCTCTTTTTATCTCCCTGCAGTGGATGCAGTCTGAGGGCCCTAGTGGTGCATTTGCACCAAGGAGAGAGAGGCCACTTTTGCCTGACACATATATCTTCTGTCCTCCCTTGTCTAGGGTTAGGAACTGTCAGAGTGTGGCTCAACTGAGAAACAACTTTCTGAGTAGAGGTGGGGAAAGATGGGCTGAGAGGCTTCTGAGGTCGTGTGTTCACCATCACTGAGGCATTGTGATGTGTTAGGTGGGTCTGAACCCTCTGGCTTCAGAGAGAGTGCCTATGGGGCACCAGGTAATCTGAGACTGCAGCTCAGAGATTACTCCAGCAAACGGTCAGGTAGGTGTGAGCCCTCCATTCAGAGAGAACTCTTGGCATTTTTTACCTTCTTTTATTTCATTCTTATTTAATAATCATTCTTATTTCATTAACTTGTGTTTTAACTTAATGTATTTTTTCCTCTGTTAAAATTGTTTTTTGTTTACTTTGGAGTTCTTCTTAAATTGAATGTTACTTCAGTACAATATTTTAATTTATTTTCAGTATATTTTAAAGCCAATGCATTTGAGGCTATAAATGCTCCTTAGAGTACTTTTTGGCCATATCTTATAGGTTTCGATAAATAATGTTCTCAATTACATTTCCTTTTAAAGAGCCTTTTTACCTTTGATTTCTTTTAAAATCTAAATATTATTTTGAAGTTGTTTTATATTTTTAAATGTTAACCTTATTTTGGGGAGAGAGGCTATTCCTTTCTTCTTCGTTTCTGGGTTATTCTACATATGGAGTTGTTATAATTTTTCCTCTTTCAAAATTAAAATTTTATTGGGAGCAAAGTACAGTAGTCCTCACTCATATGCAGTGTGGCTTTCCATAGTTTTAGTTACCCCAGTGAACAGGTGTTCAAAAATACTAAATGGAAACTCCCAGAAATAGAGAGTTCATAAATTTTAAATTGCATGCCTTCTGAGTAATACGATGAAATCTGGTGCCATCTTGCTGTGTCTCACTGGGGAGGTGAGTCATCTCTTTGTGCAGGTATCCACACTGCCTATGCTACCTGTCTGTTGGTCACTCACTCATTGTTCAGATGATAAGATCGACAGATCACAAGAAGGGTGAGTACAGTACAGTAAGATATTTTGAGAGACCACATTCACATAACTTTCATGAGTATATTGTTATAATTATTCTGCTTTACTATTATTGTTAATCTCTTACTGTGCCAAATTTGTACATTAAACTTTATCATAGGTGTGTATGTACAGGAAAAAGCAGTATATAGGGTTTGGTGCTATCCAAGATTTCAGGCATGTGCTGGGGGTCTTAGAAAAAATCTCCTGGGGATAAGGAGGGGGTACTGTACACAGTGGAATTTTATAAAATTTTTATTTATTATTTATTGTTTTTGGTAGAAACAACATCTCCATATCTTTGTCTGTTTTCTATTTCTAGCTATACAATCAAGTTTGTTAGTTTTATTATTTACACCCTTGGTCTTTTGTGCTCTTGCTTCTTTCAATTTCTGACATGTTTGTTAAAATCCCATCCAGTTTTTGGAGGGAGATAAATACTTGCACATCTCTTTTGGGTTCTTAGTCCACTGGGAGCACAGCTGGATGAGTCCTAAGAACAGAGGTGGCTTTATTATGGAAAAGTAGTCTTGTGCTTAAGGGAAACATGGAATTTCCTTTTCCTTTTCCTTCTTCGCCGAATTGGAGATTCTTGGTCCTGCAGACTGGATGACTAAGGTGCTCAACCAGCCAAAGCCTGGGAGTGAGGAGCATGAGAAGAGCACCAGCTTGGCCTCCCAGAGGCAGCAATGTGCCCAGCCCTGCAATGACAAAGCACAGGCAGGTCCTGGAAGCTGCAGGAGAAAGTAGAACATGCCCTCCCTGCTCACCTTTTAATGTGGGGAACTCAGTAATGTGGTCATGAGAATCCAATAGAAGTCACCTTCCCTGTGTTTCCCGGGTCAGAGAATTCCCTTCTGGATAGAGACCTGCACGTGAGGGAGTCTCCAGCCAATGGCTGGAGTGGCATGCTTACCTCTCTAGAAATGTGAGAAGCAGGGGATTACAGGCCTCTGTGACAACTGTGATACTGTTGTCTATCTTAATTTCAATCCTGTTTGTGTTTGTGTGTAAGATTTTTGTGTTAACAATACATTTAAGTAGACATAATTTGCCTTTCAAAGGGAAAATTTAGCCCAGTAATAGTAGTTATAATCAGTGATATATTTGGAATTGTTTATACAATCGCTCTAATTTTTTGACTTCTATTTAATAGACTTTATACCAAGAAAGAAGCAGTATAATTGTTAAGGGTAGGGGTTTGCATTCAAATTCTAGTTCTTAAAGTTGCTAGAAAGGCCATCATAAGAAAACCACTTAACCTTTCTGCATCTAAGGTTTTTTGTCTTTAAGATGCATAACTCATAGGATAGTGAAAGAATTCTTTGATATTTATAAAGTGTTCAGAATAGTACATGGCACCAAGTAAATGCACCATCAGCTATTACTGTTTACTTTCTTCCCAAATTTTTCCATTTATTAAATTCCCATTGGTTCTTTTTTGTGATTGGTTTGATTTGAAATTTATACCTCTACTAAGGCTGTCCTCAGAGTTTTAATTAATATATATTTGTTTTATATTAAATGAGTTTTTTGTTTAATTAAAAATAACTTCAAGGCACTGAGATTTATGGTTAAAGTTGCTTTGAATACTACTGAAAACATAAAAACTAGTAGAGAAAAGAGAGGGAGAAAATGAACATCTTAAATGAAACAACAATTTGCCACAACTTCAAAGCAGAAATGATGTAAAACATTCACTAAATACCATGTCTTTGGACCAACATGAAATGAATGAGTATCATCCATGCCCAGAGACCACATACACCTCCTGGGACCACAGTAAGTACCCCAAACCTCCCAATTGTTGCTGTGACCACCCAGAAGTTGCTTTCAATGAACCCCAGACTAGACATGGTCTAATCCTTGGATGGTTTAATGATGGAACCACTTGGCCACAGGTGACCCCACTCATCTGTACAGACACTTTAACATCTGTGGAATCCTGCATGAGGTCAAGGCTACTTTGTGTCCGTTGTTGATGCATTTGCTAGTACGATCCTAGTGCTCCACTTTACTGACTTCCTTTATGTGATGAAAGAAAAACCACCACATTGCCTCCCTTTCTGAGAGTTCACTGAGGCAGAAATAGCCCCAGTTGAGATGTGTTTGTAAGGAATAAATTTAATGCATTGTCTCGGCAGGAAGCATTTTCTTGGTGCCACTTTCCTAGGTGGGGTTTCTTCTTGCAGACTGTGGCTTGAAGTTCCAGAGCAGAGATGTACATTACTGTCTACCGCTGAAGTGAACTGCTGCCCCTCTGGAGTCTGGATATCATCAGAATGAAAAAGGTTCAGCATTTTTTTTCAGGAGCAGTAAATCACACCCTTTGTGAGGTGTACATTCAGTCTGCTTGCCTCTCTTTCTTCTAGAAGTGATGAAGCAGAGTGATACCTTTGTCTTAACTCCTGTCGGTGTGGGGAGAGGTGTCTGGGCTGCCAGGACCCTCCCTCCAGGCCCATAGGCCTGCTGGTTCCTGACTGGATTCCAAATGCACACGTGTTCAGAGGTGCACCTTGCCTCCAGCATCCGTCGCATCCCCTCACACCCTCTCTAGAGCACACAGTCCCTTCACAATGCCTCATATCCATGGTTCAAAGCATTGGAGTCTTCTCTGCTTGGCTTCTCCAGGAGTAAGGGAGCATTATCAGTTGGGTAGGGCCCTGCAGAGCTTTGTCTTTTTGCACACTCTCCCATCCCAGGTGACATGCTTGGAGCCACCATGCACGTCATTAGGAGGGACTTCCCATGATCTTGGGAGGCCCAGGAATAGTTATGAAATTGTGTTAACTATAGAGACAAAACTAACAGATATATATTAGCAGTGATTAACATATAACATTTATTTGGCATTCAAAAGTTAATTGTACAAATATGAGAGAGTGAATGTTTTGGAGTTTGCGGGTTTCTTGAAGCTTCAGTGGGAGCAATGACGTCACACATTGCTAACAAGGCCATGATGGGATGCATTAATGCAAAAATGGGGTGTCGATCAGAGGAGGTGATGGCCCTATTGTCCTCTGTGCTGGCTAGTTTGTCTGGAACTTTGTAGTCTCATTGTCCATCGCATTATAGAAAGAACCTTGAAAGTGAGTATATGAGACAGTGATAACATGTTGAGGGATCTAAAAACCATGCTGTTTGAAGACGAGTGGAAGAACTGTCTAATCCCACAGCGCTGTCTAAAAAAAGACTGGAGGAAAACGGTTACTGTCTCCAGATGTTTAAAGGACTGCAACAAGGCAGAGAAAACAAACTGATTCTGTGTAATCACCATAGGGTAGGACTTTGATCTGTAGGTGGATGTTGCTGGGGGCAGATTTTATTTCATTCCAAAGAGTAGCTTTTGAACAGCCCTGGGGGCAGCCCTGTGGGTAAGTGCTTACCGTGTTGCCCCAGATGCCCAAGCCAAGGCTGGCTGCCCTTCTTCTGGAGCTTGGGTGGATAAATGTGGGGTGTCCTGCCTCTGAATGTAGGGGCTCTGCAGCTGTAGGAGGAGGCAGTGGCATGGCTCCCACATCTGCAAGGCTTGGACGGGAAGGGCGGCCTGGACCAGCTGTACTCCTGGAGGGCGCAGGCCTGCCAGCTGCCACAGGGGATGTTTTCCCAGCTTTGGGGCTCGAGCTGATGAACTAGGCCTGGGGTTTCACCTGCAACCTCTCCTGCACTCCTGACATCTGAAGAGAAGGCCCCAACCCTGAGACTCAGACAGTCTGTCCGCACCCTGAGGACGAGGCGGAGGACGAGCCGTCTTGGCTTGAGGATGAAAGACAGGGTGGAGCTAGGGGTTGGGCTAGGCGCTCTCCTTCCTGGGGGTCTTTTCTGTTTGTGAAGCCCATTCCCATGAACGGGTGCTAATCCTCAGCATGCTAAGACGCAGCTCTAGTGTTTATAGTCCAGTTGAGTCATTTCCCTAGCCCATCCAGCAGGAGGCGCTTGGGCTGGTGCATTGGGCCGGTGTGTTGGGCTGGCCTGGTCCACCTTGACCACTGGGGGCTCTGCAGTCACCTGCTAGGCTGGTTGGTGGCACCCAGCAGGGTTCAGGGGCCTACTCATCACACACGTGCCTGTCATGTAAGCTTTCAGCAGTGAATCCCTCCCACGCCCTGTCATACAGATACTGCTTTTTATAGGAAAAGGAGAAGCAGAAGGAAAAGAAAACTGGTGATAAATTTACTAATGAAAAAATCAAGTTCCGAGGGAATCCTGAAGTTAGTTTTCATTCTTTTCAATTAATATACACCTTTATTTTGTCTGCATTTTTAAATTTTGATTTTATATAATTTTGTACTTTACAAAAAAGGTGAAAAAAAAGCATGAAATTCCCATATACTTTTTGGTCCGGATTTCCTAGATGTCAATTTCTCAGGCCATCTGAGTACAGGGAACAACATCAGGAAATTAACATTGATAGAACATTCGTCTAATTCATAGACTTTATGCAGATTTTACCAATTGTCCCATGAATGGCCCTTTCCTGATCCAGGATCCAACCCAAGTTTACATGATGAATTTAGTGGTCATGCTCCTTAGCCTTTAATCTGGGAGAGTCTTACCTACATCTTTGGCAAGTTCATTTCTACAGAAGGAGAACTTATCCATTCAAGAAATGCCAAGTGTTTACTAAACCCTGTCTGTAGCCTGCTAGGAATGAACATCACATTGAAAAGTACCGACACCATCCCTGCCATTGGCGGGCACTCCACCTAGTGTTGAACACAGACGAGAAAACTAGCAGTATTCACAGAGAATGACAATTACTCTATGGGGGTGAAGGGAGCATATAGGTTGAGCAGGTGGACATCTAATCCATACAGGCTGGGAGGGCAAACACCTAATCCAATTTGGAAAGAGGCAAGAATGGATACTTAGAAGAGGCAATATTGGAGTTGAGATCTTTGGGATGAATAAGAGTTATTCAAGCTGGGAGAAAGATTTTGCTGGCATGAGATCATGCAGGTGGTGGCAATGACATTAGTGAAAGCCCAGTGGCATGGGACCTCTTCTCTGGTCACTAAACTAATGTGCATTCTAGAGACTAAACATGAGATATAAGACAGAGGAAGCAGAAGCCACAGGTTTTGGAGATTGGTAGGAGGGAGAGGGTGAAGCATAGGGTGATGGAGAGGTGATGATGGAGAGGGTAGTAGAGAGGATTATGGAGATGGTTGTGGAAGGATGGTGGAGAGGGTGGTGGAAAGGGTGATGGAGAGGGTGTTGGAGAGGATGATGGAGAGGGTGGTGGAGAGGGCAATGGAGAGGGTGGTGGAGAGGGTGATAGAGAGGGTGGTGGAGTGGGGAGGGTGGGTGAGGGGCACAGTGAGAAATGAAGCCCAGGCTTTGGCACTGAGTGGGAGCTGGTGTCATTCTCTAAGGCAGAAGACACATGGGAGGAACAGTTTTAAGGATGCGTTTGCACTGAAGTGTTTGGGTAATTTGAGTAAAGTTAGAGTATGAAGCTGAGGTTCTCTTGATCCCCATCCCGCAGCTTATGCCATGTTCTCAACTCTTTTCAACCCAGCAAATCTTCATGGAGAAACTGCTAGGTGTAAAATGCAGACAGGTACTCCTAAGATGCAGGCTGAGTGCCATGGTCCCTGCCCCGGGAGCAGCCAGGGCCACCCACTATGGGCAGACCACATAATAAAGGTTGTCCAAGGAGAACCAAGCCTGGTCAGTGATGGCTTAGGAGGGCATCACAGATGGGGAACTGTCCCACCATGCAGAGTGGTGTGCTGACAGTGATGGAGCAGATGGCCAAGCCAGAACTGGCACTTGGCTGGGATTCCAAATGCCAGGGAGTGGTGGATGCATATCCATTCCTCTGACCTGTTAGAGAAGGGCTGGGAGGAGCTCCTTCTAAATGGAAGCCACTGTGATAGCTTCCATTCTCCCATTTCTCTGTGGGGGAAGTGGGGGCTCTGAGAGGGTAAGCGACTTGCTCAAAGCCACACAGGTAGTAAGTGCAGAGCCAGGACTTTGACAGAGATCTAACACTAAAGCGCCTGTTTCTTTCCCTGTTCTATGCCCCCGATATCAAATGAAAACTCAGGTCTAGTCTGGGAAACTGTTGAAATCCACGGATGAGGTGAGAGAATGTCTGGATGGAAGTTGCAACCTTGGAGTTGTCATTGGCACCAGAAAAAGCCCTGTCCATCGTCAGGAAAAGCCCTTCCCTACAAGACCCCCAAGAAGAAATAGGAAGATGAGGCCTAATTCCAGGGAATGGGATTAAGGCCTGGCAGGGAGGGCAGTTACGCAAGCCCTGGCCTGGTGGCAGGACTGACCTCGGGTGAACAGAATGCAGCCAGGACAGTCAATGGCACCAAGAAACGTCAGGCCGGATCTGGCGCGAGGCTTGGCCCTGATGCATCTTCCTTTTCCCCGATTCCAGATCTTTTTCTTGATTGACTGGGAAGCTGCTGGCGAGGCTCCAGCTGGGGCCTCAGTTCTAGGGCATGGTGTTGATGTTTATAGAGGCCGTCTCTTCCCTTCTGACCCCTGCTCACCCTGTTTGCAGGCCTGCTTTACTCGGACTGGCTGGGTTGGAAGCACTTAAGAAGAGAGGCTCTCAGCTGGATTCTTCCTCAGAGAGTCAGAAGTCTGCTCTGCCCCTCAGTCCACCAGCCTCTCAGCAGCTCAGCTGGTGGGGGAAGTCCAGGCAGCCAGGGGCAGTGTGGCTTTCCTGAATCCTCCAGGATGAGGCGGTAAGAGCAGAGGACAGAGTGCAGGACTTGGAATGTGAGACCTAGGGCAAGTGACGGGCCCTGTTGCTCATCTGCTAGGATTAGAACTGAGGACTTGGCTGCAATCAGGGAGTGTTAATTGATCTTGAAGGTCATCTGCCCAACCTATCAGCACTCTGTCTCCTCTCCACTCCTCTGGAGGCCCCAGAGGTCCCAGCTGAGCAAACCCACAGTCCACAGATTGGTACGAAATCTGCACTCATAGCCTGATTTGAGACATGAGAGGTGGGAATGATGGCCAGTCTATAGAGGGACATAATCCAGGCTGGGTCAGGGCATGTGCACTCCTGCTGTCAGAGAGCCTGGGAATCCAGCCCCAGCAAGCTTGCAGCCACAGAGAAGGAACACAGACAAGAAGCAAACCACTTCCCAGACGTCCATGGACCACCATGGTCCATTCCAAATGGCTGGGCAGCACCTCTGAAGAATGAGTCTGGGGTCCCACACTTATGACCCAAGGGCGGAAGTGAGCCAAGTGAAGATTCTTTGTGCTAAAATTTGCTTTGTGCCTTGGGAAAAGAACCTTGGGCTTCCCGGATCCCATTGTATCATGTGGCCTTGGCAGCTCTGGGAGATATTTTCTCGATTAAGCACACCAACAGCTGCTGATTTTGGCTAAGGTTTTCTTGCTCACTTCTTGGGAGAAAAGATGCTCAGCTGTCTAAAAGAGCTACCAGTGGAAATCAAAAGCAAAAACACAGAACAGATGGGCCTGCAGGATGAAACCCTGAGGGGGATGTGGGTTCCCATCCTCAGAGAAAGCTGCAAACCTCTGGCGGTTACAGTGTTCTCTTCTCCTCATGCCCAGGCTTGGCCTAGTGTGCTCACCTCCCTGCTGCAGGGCTGTGTGGATGTGTCTCAGGGCCTCTCCCACTCGGCGTTTGAGGACATGAGACATAGGGGGACCGAGGATTTCTATGAGGGGACAGTGAGCGAGGAAGCAAGGACAGGAACATTTCTTGGATCAAAGTATTTCACCCAACATCACATTGCCAATTCTAATAAATGATTCCTTCCTTTCTGTGTCTATTTCTCCATTAATAAGTTCTGATTGGAGACAACCAAAATAACAGTTAACACTTGTGTTATTGTTTGCTAGTGCCAGGCACTCGTGTACAGATTTGCAAGAGCACACTTAATCCTCCCGTTACTCTTGAGCTATATTCACTTTGCTAGGAAAGTTGAAGCTCAGAGAATAATAATTTATCCAAAGTCGTAGAGTTAGTAATTGGCATTACTGGTTTGTCTACCACCAAAAATCACTTAAATTCCAGGATAGACTGCCTTTCTGGGCAGACTGATGCCATAGGTTATAACTAATTGTGAAGACAGAGACTTGTTTTTCATTCATTTAATACATATAAATATTAGTAGAAGCATGTATGTATACACACAAACACACACAAACACACACACACACACACACACAGAGCAAACCTTACCCAGCAGAAATATATGTTCAATTCTCCTCTCAGTCAAAGAAACAAAAGCAAAGATGGCCATACAATCAAGAATCTCCAAACACTGGCAGGAAATCAACATCATTAAAAGAACATGTTGAATACATTAAAATTTCAAATTACATGAAGAAGATATCGCAATAGTAAAAGACGTTCAGAAAATCAAGAAATTATTAAGAATAAGTGTAGTTAATATTAACATGTATAACATCACAGAAATGGATTGGAGTAGTATTTTATATATAAATTAAAGCAAAAACTTTGAGATCTGAAGGGAAAAAAGATAAATGAAATAAAAATAGTGGATTAAGGAACAGAATAAACATAGCTGAAAACTAAATTTGTAAACTGGGAAATGACAACAAAGAATTGTTGTAAAATGTATCCCCAAAGGACAAAGAAATAGAAAATATTAAAGAAAAATTGTGAGACAAAGTGGATTTATCAGAGAGTTCCAAATTCCGTCTAATAGGACTTGAAAAAGATAAAGAAATGAGAATTGAAGGGAGAAAATAAATAACAGAAGACTTTTTTCTTTTTTCATAAATGAAGACATGAATCCTCAAATAGAAATAGCTCACTGGGTGTTAAATAGGATAACTGTAACAGACAAACCATAAGCACACCGTGTGGTGACATTTCAGAGAACCAAGAATGAAAAAGAAGTTCTAAGAGCTAACGAAGCAAACGAAAAATACTACAGGTTGTCTATAAAGGAATGCATACCAGATTGGAACCAGAGTTCTTAAAAGCAAGAAATTTCTGAAAGCAATAGATCAGTATCTTTAAAATTTTGTAATGTGTAATTTTGAGCTAGAATTCTAATCCAAGCCCCCAAAATTACAAGGTTAAAAATAGTTGTTTTGAGCAACTTTGAGCCCTTTTTTTTTAAGGACCTGAAGTTTACTAATCATAAGCCATATTATCAGAAATTTCTGGCAAATCTATTCAAGCAAACTAAAACAAAAATATCAATAGTTAAACTGAGGAAGACTTGGGATGTTGGAAGTAGTGGTTAGCTAAATAAACAGTTAATTATTGATGCTAAAAAAGTATTGATTTTTAAGATAATTGTGATAAAACCTGGAATACATAATCGCCAATTATTTCATAATAGAATGGAGTCTCAAATATTCTTCTCCATGAACACTGAATGTTTTTGATAAAGAAAAACAATTAGTTTTAGTGACTCCTTTTTCTCAAGCTGTTTGTTCTGACAAAAAGACCAATTTTGTATTTGAAACTCAGTGCAGGCTGCTTTCCTTCAGTCACGATCTTGCCTTTTATCTCAACTGAGATGCTAAAAACAAATTCAATAAGAAAACAAGAAAGATCTCTCAGAAATTTAAAAAAAAAAAAGATTTTGATTTAAAAACATTAGGCCAGGCGTGGCGACTCACGTCAGTAATCCCAGCACTTTGGGAGGCGGAGGCAGGTGGATCACTTGAGGTCAGGAGCTTGAAACCAGCCTGGCCAACATGATCAAACCCCGTTTGTACTAAAAATACAAAAACTAGCCAGGCTTGGTGGTGTGCACCTGTAATCCCAGCTACTTGGGAGGCTGAGGCAGGAGAATCTCTTGAACCAGGGAGGTGGAGGTTGCAGTGAGCTGAGATCATGCCACTGCACTCCAGCCTGGGCAACAGATCGAGACTAAATATACAAAGGAGTGGTAGGTAAAGAGGTAAAAAACACAGAATGCAGAAAAAAGGCATAGTAGTCATTAATGGAAAATAGCTAGATGTAAAATTAGAGGCCGGGCCTGGTGGCTCACGCCTGTAATCCCAGCACTTTGGGAGGCTGAGGTGGGCAGATCATGAGGTCTGGAGTTTAAGACCAGCCTGACCAACATGGTGAAACCCCGTCTCTACTAAAAAATACATAAAATAGCTGAGTGTGGTGGCATGCTCCTGTAATCCCAGCTACTCAGGAGGCTGAGGCAGGAGAATTGCTTGAACCTGGGAGGCAGAGGTTGCAACAAGCCAAGATCTCACCACTGCACTCCAGCCTGGGCGACAGAGAGAGACTCCATCTGGAAAAAAAAAAAGAAAAAAGAAAAAAGAAAAAAAATAATTAGAGATTCAATTCAGAAGAACAGTATCAACTAAGAAGTGTTCCAGAGAACAGAGAAAACTATCAGAAGGAAATTATTGGAAAAATAATACTGGACAAACGCCCAGAACCAGTGGGCTTGAGATTTCAGATTGAAAAACCTCTGTGTATGCAGTATCATAAAATCACATAAATGAACAAAAAAAATCTACCAGTGATACCATTGTGAAATTTCAGAAACAAAGACATGATACTAAAACTGAGAAAGGTGAGAGAGAAAAAGAGAAAATAAATACAGCTAACATGCACAGGATTAGGATGAGAGGTGCTGACTTGATAGCAATGCTGGAAGTTGGAGAGCAGTGGAAAGCAATGCTTCTACAAGCTTGGGAAAATACAGATATTTTCAGACAAGCAAAGATTCAAACCACAATAAATTCCTGCATAACAGAGGGTAAATCCTTTCACCTTACAGGTCTTTTCTTTTTTTCCTTTGCTAGGAAAGGATAACCATGCTGTCCCACCTACTTCACAGAGTTTTAGAATTAACTGGACCCATATCAAGTGTCAGTGTAGTACAGAATCTGCTTTGTGGGAATCTGGAGAAGTCATCAGTTTAAAGAGGTGGAAGGGAATGATGCCTGGGCCCTTGTTCAGTTAGAGAAAATCCACCTTGGAAACCATTTTCTGAGCACTTCCTTTGTGATTTTTCTTTACATGTTGTGAGTTTCTTGTCCTTAAGTAACTCATTTTACTTTGGAAAACAGATATGTGTTTGGAACATCGCACAGACTGTGTATGCCACCTACTTCCTCTCTTCAGCTGATGAAATTGTTCAGTGGGGACAAAACTCGTGTGCATGTAATTCTCATGTACCAAAGCAGCCAGAGGGTGTGTTCAAGCCATGTAAAGTTAAGAGCCAAACAGAGTAGAAAACATAATTTTTCAACCCAAGAAAAGAGTTCCCAACAAGTTATTAAAACAAAGAAGAAGAGCAAAAAAGAATACTAAAGGCATGAAACCAGGTGAAGAATAAGTAGGAAGATGAGGAACCAGGGAGAGAAGAGGGATATCAAGTATAGGAGGAATGCAGGATGGTTGTTCAGGATAAATGTTCAAGCCAGGTGCTCTTGCCAGGGGCACATGTCTATGCAGTGCAATGCATGCATGATCTTTCTTATGTAAAGGCTGAAGCGTATAAATACAGTCTGCTATCTTTGAGTAAGGCATTCATCTCCATGATATTTGAACAATTCGGTCACTTTATTCAATTAGAGAAGAGATCAGAAATATATTTGTAAGAGACTAGTGTGCAGACCAGTGTGGAGCTGGCCCAGAGAGGCAGAATGGACAGGTGAAACCAAAGCTCAGGAGAGCTGGCTGAGTGCAGAAAGGGTAAGAGTTATGAAAGATGGAGCCAGGACAACATATTCCAGCATGTGGAGCCTCTGTGTTCAGTGCAGGTGCATATCTGGCATGATCCAGGTGTACCCTTGTAGGAGAGGACACTTGCAAAGAGCCCCATAAGGTAACCTCACTGAGGAAAGAATACGAAGACCATAGGGTGGGCTTCAAAGATAATCATGGTAAGACTTTAAGGGATGGGAAACTTGATCAGGAAGAAAATATAAAGAGTCCTGGGATAGTTCAGCCTGGAGGAAAAGACTAAGGAAAAGTTTACTACAGACAATGAGATACAGGAATTTCACACAAGATGGCTGCTACCCTTCTATGAAGGGAAATGGATCTATGTTAATAGCAAAAAGCAATTCAATTATTTATTCTTAAAAACTTGACAAAATAAATTTAACAGATTGTATTTGAGCAAAGAATGATTCATGAATTAGGCAGCATTCAGAACCAGAAGAGGTTCAGAGAGCTCCACTCTACATGAGCAGTGAGCATTTATAGACAGAACCTGGAAGTAAAGCACAGAAATAGTTTGATTAGTTAGCCATTGCCTTATTAGGGCATGGCCTTATCAGTTGGCTGCCTGTGGTTGGCTGAAGCTTGACTGCTTGACTGCTTATGATTGGCTGATATCTGACTATTTGTTACAACAAGCTTAAAAATTATACTACTAAATTAGGTTTCAGTTTGTTTATATGCTAAGTTGCAATTTGTTATGTAGGAACTCAAAGTATGGAGATAGCCTTGGGTCAAATTTAACACTGTACATATAGAAAAGTTATATATATATAAAACACATATGTTTTATATATATAAAATATATGATTTACATATAACACATATGCTATATATGTAACATATGTACTATGTAACATATATACTTATATATAAGATAGTAAAGATTTTAAGTCTATATCAAATATGAATGGGTATTGTGGTATAAAACATAAACTTGTAGTTTTCCAGCAAATAAAGTTGGATATGATTATGATGAGTGATATCAGATATATGAGCAGATAAGCACAGATTATTGTTTCTTTATTTTTTATTGAGGTGAAATTCACATAACATGAAATTAAACCATTTTAAATCGAACAATTCAGTGGCATTTAGTACATTCACAGTGTTGTGCAACCATCATTGCTATCTAGTTCCAAAACATTTTCATTACTTCCAAAGGAGACCCTGTATTCATCAAGTAGTCACTCCCACTTCCTCTCCTGTCTTTTAACTTGAGAATTGTATTGATTTGCATTTAATATAATTCTTAATAGTATATGCATTATCTCAGGTCCTATTTGCTTGCTTTACAACACTTACAACAATGTGCAATTACTTCACTGTCATTGATTTCTTATATTGGCCATGCCTGTCTCCCCACTGGGCTGTAAGCTCCCTGAGGACAAGGGCCTTCCAAGTCTTGTTCACTGATAGACCCCCAAAAAACTCACATGGTTCTTTCCTCAGGAAATTGATTTGAGTGAACTAATGTGAAAGGACTCAGTAAACTGTATATCGATGTGAACGAAATGAGAGGTATTTATTATGGAATGGTTAGAGAGCAGATGCCAAGGAAGCTGGTGATTGTATGATGCTGATTTCAAGAAAGTGTGAATGACAAATATGCTACCTGGGTCCCTATTCCCACAGCGAGTGTCATGGGCAAGGTGAGGAGTCCAGCAGGATGGTCGCTGTGTGGTTTCTCAGCTGGAGCGCAGCAGGAGCAAGCGTGGAAATATCCTTGTTTTCTCTTCTCCCCTCCCCTCCCCAAGTGCAAATGGAACCTATGAAATATGGCTTGATTTTGAGGCTTCTAATTCTTCATTGCACTCCCAGACCCTTCTTTTATCTCTGGTGGCAGCCCTGAGAATAAATCTCTTGGTCACACTCTTCAATCAGGTTCTCCCAGACAAAAGGTTAGGCTGCAAGGATGATAGGAACCAGACTTCAAATGGGTTTCCAGGAGCTGAGGGAAGGAAAGGCTTTTCCTACAGTTTCTCCAGCCAAGGGATTAAGAAAAGGATGGGGTCATAGGGCAACAGCAGTAGAAGGTGGCATTCCAAGACTTTCTCCAGGACTCCACCTAAGGTCAGTTTTTCGTCACTCATACCTGTTTGTCTTTTGACTGGCCACCATCAATGTAGAGTTAAGAACCAGGAGGCAAGAACATGCTCCCCAAGTCACAGTCTGCCTCCCACATACTGCAGTTTGATTACAGCATCCTGCCTTTCCACAGGAGGAAAGTGGTGTTGTTCTCCAGAACCAGGTGTGAATTGTGATCAGACCTGGAATTGGCTATGTAAAAAGCTTAAGAGAGAGATTCCATGTCCTGCAACAGTGCCCACAATTCAAATCTGTATTCAAAATAAAACTAAAAGCAGAGAAAATCCACAGCAGACCTACCACTCTCCAGGCAGATAGTGCCCTCTCCACACTCTGCAGCCATCACCTGCCTCTGTTGGACGCTGCCCAGAGAGAGACCTGCTGCTGCAGAGCAGCTCTGTGTCAGCCACTGTGGCCTTAGAGAGAGCTGCAGGAAACGGGACTTCTCACATGCTCTCCACGGTGGAACCACAGGTCAGCAGCTGAATGGAGCCTCTACCCTCTGGATGCCTTTCTTGTCACTCACTTAGTATTCTTTTTTTTCTCATTCTAGTACTTTATCTGCTGGAAACTTTCAAATGTATTACTAATGTCCTTCCAGACTCCACATGGGAATTTTCGTGACATCTTGGCTATATTTACACAAAGATTAGCTTGTAGGAAACACAAAATAAGTATGCATAAATAAATGAGTGGCTCAGCACACCAGAATTGTGTGTCCAGCTCCATCATTGACTGTTCCATCAAAGAGATTGCTCAAATTCCTTTTATGAGGAGAATGACAACACTTGACTGCATATTCAGACTCTTCTGAGGCTCCTCAAATATACATACTCATTGAATAGAGCAAGGCCTGAATCCTGGTTTAAAAATGCACTAATGGAATTTTAAGGCCTTCCTAAGGTAGTAGACTAGAAAGAAATTCAGTTTTCCCCATATTTACTGCTTCAGTTTATGCCGAGCAATTCGGTGAGTGTATTAAGCCGTTTTGCACAGCTGTAAGGAACTATGTGAGGCTGAGTAATTGATAAATAAAAGAGGTTTAATTGGCTTATGGTTCTGAAGATAGCAAAAGAAGTGTGGTGCTGGCACCTGCTTCTGGTGAGGCCTCGGAAGCTTCCACTCATTGTGGAAGGTGAAGGGGGAGCAGGCATCTCACATGGTGAGAGTGGGAGCAAGAGAGAGAGGGAAGAGGTGCCACACACTTAAACAACAAGAGTTTGTGAGAATTCACTTATTATCAAGAGGACAGCACCAAGGCCTTCATGAGGGATCTGTCCCATGACCCAAACACCTCCCACTAGGTCCTACCTCCAACATTGGATATTACATTTCAACATGAGATTTGAAGGGGACAAACATCCAAACTCTATAACTCCTCCCCTGGCCACATAAATCTCATGTTCTTCTCACATTGCAAAATACAATCCCCCCCACCCCCGCCAACTCTTCTGTCTTAACTCATTCCAGCATCAAGTTAAAAGTACTAAGTCTCATCTGAAGCTCATCACTAGGCAGTGCCCCAGTGGGGACTTGGCATGTGGACTCCAACCCCACATTTCCCTTCAGCATTGCCCTAGTAGAGGTTCTCTGTGGGGGCTCTGCCCTGCAGCAGGCTTCTACCTGGGCACCCAGGCTTTCTCATATAGCCCTTAATATCTAGGTAGAAGCTGCCAAGCCTCCTTCATTCTTGCATTATGTGCACCTTCAGGTTTAATGCCACATAAGCCACCAAGGCATATGGGTTGCACCCTCTGGAGTGGTGGCCTGAGCTATACCTGGGGACTTTTGAGCTGCAGCTGGAGCTGGAGCAGGCAGGATGCAGGGAGCAGTATCCCAAGCCTGTGGAGGGCAGTGGTGTCCCAGGTCTGGCTCCTGAAACCATTGTTTTCCTCCTAGGCTTCTGGGCCTGTAATGGGGAGTACTGCCTTCAAGATCTCTGAAATGACTTTGAGGTCTTTTCCCCATTGTCTTGGATATTAGCACTTGGCTCTGTTGTAGTCATGCTAATCTCTCTAGCAAGTGGTTTCTCTGCAGCCTGGTTAAATTCTCTGCTACATGGCCAGGCTGCAAATTTTCTAAACTTTTATGCTCTGCTTCCCTCTTAAACATAAATTCCAACTTTAAGTCATTCCTTTGTTCCCTTATCTGATTATAGGTTGTTGGAAGCAGCCAGGTCACTTCTTGAACACTTTGCTGCTTAGCAATTTCTTCTGCCAAACACCCTAAGTCATCACTCTTAAGATCGGGCTTCCATAGATCCTTAGGACATGAATACAATGCAACCAAATTATTTGGTAGAGTGTAACATGGGTGACCTTTGTTCCAGTTCCCAATAAATTCCTCATTTCCACCTGATACCTTATCAGCCTAGCCTTCACTATCCATATTTCTATCAGTATTTTGGTCACAACCATTTAATTAGTCTCTAAGAAGTTCCAAACTTTCCCTTATCTTCTTGTCTTCCTCTGAGCCCTCCGAGCTCTTCCCACCTCTGTCGGTTACCTAGTTCTAAAGTTGCTTCCACATTTTCAGGTATCTTTATAGCAGTGCCCTACTCCCCAGTACCAGTTTTCTGTATTAGGTCATTTTTGCATTGCTACAAAGAAATACCTGAGGCTGGGCAATTTATAAAGAAAAGAAGAAGTTTAATTGGCTCATAGTTCTACAGAGAGTACAGGCAGTGTGGTGCTGGCATCTGCTTTTGGTGAGGGCCTCAGGAAGCTTACAATCATGGTGGAAGGTGAATGGGGGAGCAGGCATGTCACATGGTGACAGTGGGAGCAAGAGAACAGGGGGAGGTGCCACACAATTTTAATTGGCTTATGATTCTGAAGATAGTACAAGAAGTGCAGTGCTGACAACTGCTTCTGTTGAGGCCTCAGAAGCTTCCACTCACGGTGGAAACAACCAGGTCTTGTGAGAACTCACTCACTATCATGAGAACAGCACCAAGCCATTCATGAGGGATCAGCCCCCATGACCCAAACACCTTCCATTAGGCCCCACCTCCAACACTGGGGATCACATTTCGACATGAGATTTGGAAGCGATGAACATCCAAAGCATATCAGTGAGTGAATATAGGTGGAAGAGAAAGAAACAAATATTCATTCTTAAGTTACAGAAACAAACTTTTGTTCACCTTGTTTTCATCGACTTCTTTTGGATTACAATCTAATGAGTTACATTTATTTGTTTTAGTTTAAAATACCCATATTTATTTATATGGTAAATACTGGTCTCTACTGAATGTCATTGATATTTGTCTTTTAGTCTATCAAACTTACCTAAGAAATTCATATGTGTCTTTTCTATAACTTGCATTGAAAGATGTTAACTTAGTGGTCATTAATACATAATTTCCCAAATGTGCAAAAGCTTAGGTAAATGGTTAATATAATGTTTGAGCATTAAGTGTGGGTACATGGATATTCAGGGTGCTCTCCTGGATTTAACCCAGATGTGTTTCTATGGATTTATACTAATAAATCTGCTACCTGTGAATCTTTAAGTAACCATTTTCAAATCTTCCAGCTCTTGGAGAAGGGAACTATCTTTTATTTTTCTAACTCATTGTTTTTCTAGCTGTGTTTCAGTTGCTGTGTTCTTTCAAGGTTCAGCTGCTTTTGGCTTTTTAGGTTGTTGAATTTTTCGTCTATCTCAGGATTTCCAGATGTTAACTGAGAGTCAGTTGCTTTTGGCTTTTTAGGTTCTTGAATTTTTCGTCTATCTCAGGATTTCCAGATGTTAACTGAGACACTGTATTTCAGGGTGTGCTCTGCGGGACAGGGGTTGGTGTCAAATCTGGACTCTTGTCACTTCTTACTTCCTGCTTTGTAGCTTTCTTAGCTTCATATTTCCTTTGATTTTTGAGGGCTGCTTTTGTTAATGGTTTATCATTTCCTGGTTGTGATTTCTTATTCTGGGGTGATTTCTCTTCATGCAGCTTGGAATTGGTGATTGGTTTATTTCTTAAAGCTGGGAGTCTATCAGTCATTGCAAATTTAGGTTCCTAGTTGGGTACTTCACTTGGAACTGCTTGATAGGTTACTGCTTTTGCTGGAAATAGTTCACCCAGAAATGGCTGCCAAGAAACCTGCCGTATTTCTACATTTGGTGACACATCTTACTCATGCAGGATAGGGCTGGTGTAATGTCAAAGCTTGTATCCATTATTAACACACAACTTGGGAGCATGTGTGATAGTAAAAGGTGCTCCCATCTAGGTACCTAGCAAAATATGTATGATCAGAGGCTACTTGTTTGGAAATAAGTTTGTAGCTTTTAATATCCCACACTCATGTTTGTTCCTCAGATTTCCAAATCCAGTTAGTATTAATATATGGCCACAAGGGCCAAATAGGCTGCCTTAGAGCACTAGTTCCACGGTCAAACACAAGATCACATTTCAAGTTGAAAATCATAGCTTTGGCAGGCATAAAACCATAAATAGCATAAAACTCAGTAGAACCAGAATTCCAAATTATATCACAAATGGGGCTAAGTTTTGGTAATTGAACAAATGACAGCACTTTCTCAATTTGTTGCAGTGCAATGCAGCCTTTGTTCCCCATAGCAGGAAGTTCTTCTCCTGTCAACATCTGTTCTCACTGTTACAAGCCAGCAGTGGCTTTTTCATTCCACAGCGTTGTAACCTCATCGGCTTAGATGCTGTTGGCTAAAGCTGCATGAGGTCCAAAAAAGTTGGGATATGAGTATAATACAACAAATGAAAGTACACCCTTACTCCCTGAAACATAGACAGCCCCCTTGTGTGATTGGAGTCCAAGTGATAACCCACAATTAATTTTTTGCAAAGACAATTTACTTACAATTTTATAAAATCGTCATTTACAAAGAAGTGAACTTTGTTGTTAACATTTTGGACACAAAACAGTTTCATCATCTGACCAGATGGATACCAATTTGCATTTTTTCCTTGATGAAAGACTTCAAGCACACCCCACTCTCACATGATGGAGTTGCAGGGTGAGTCTCCCAGGAATGCCACGTGTAGGGAAGTGCAAAGGCTGCTGTATTACCAGGACATGGGTTTTTGGTAAGAATTCAAGGCAAAGGGCCTTTCGAGGTGGAAGAAGTGTAGTAAACCCATGTTAGTGACACTGATAATATTTATAATTTTTTTCCTTTGCCCCAGCAAATGAAGGTCCAACTGTTGCTAAAATTATAGACTTTATAATTTTCCTGAGATTTCCTTGGAAACACTATGCTTTCTGCAAAACATGGTGGTGCATTCACCACACAGAGTCCTTCTGATCCTCAGCTGGGTTCACATACCGACTGTGGGAACTTAGAAGCATCATTATCTCTGAGTCTGTAGCCACATCTTCCAGGAGTGGCATGGACAGCCCCACCTTCTGCTGGAAAACAGTTACTTTTCTTTCCAATCCCTCTTCTTGTCATGAACTATTATACTGCTGCTGGGTCTCTTACTTGACTAACTTAGGGGAGGTCTGTATATGTGTCCTCCACTCCCTGCTGGAAAGTAATGGGAAATGTGTGAATTCTCCAGGCACACAGCCTTTGCTCCTGCAGTTTCTCTTTGGCCATATGAATAAGCCCGCGATGAATCCTCAGCAGTAGGATTTTGGATTGCAGTTGGTGCTCTCTGTCACCACTTTATTGATGTCGGCTGCAGAAACCTCCACCCGGTCTTCAGTGGGGTCCAAATGAACCAGAGAGGGAGGAAGGAAATAAACTGTGGTCCCTTCATAGGCTCCTATCAATTCACACTCAGCACCAAGGCCATCTGGCACCTGACCCACATTCCACAACTGTGTCATCCACAGAAGCTGAGCTCTGGCAGGGCAGGGACTGACATCCCTCCTTCCCCGCCTTGCAGCCTGATTCTTCTGGTATCCTCATCTCAGAAAGGGTCACCACCATCCTTTACTTGCTCAATCCAATAACCTAAGCAATTGGCTCAAATCTCTTTCACTCCCTTTCCACAAAGAGTTCACAGTCAGATCCAAACACACCTCATATTTCACCATGCATGGCTGCTCTTACTGCCACGGCTGTGTCACAGCGATACTTCCTCCCCACCTCCCCTCCTCCGTGGCCTCTGCAGTGCTCTCTCTGCTTGCTTTCCCTTTCTCACTTTACTCACTGCATAACAGCAGCATGATCCTCCAAGAAGTAATTCCATCCATCTCCCTGTTCAAGGCCCTAGAACACCACTCATGGCACCTACAGTAGCTCCCTACACCTGCCATTCCCCACACACCTGTCACTCCTGCCTCCCAGCCTCAGGCTGAGCACCCTTCCCCTGCTGGATCCCCAGCCAGGCCTCCTCTGTTGAGCACAGGCCTCTCTGACCTGGGAGCTCTGCATTGTCCCCTAGGTGCCCTAGGCGTGAAAGCCTTGTCCTGGGTCCTTATGTGATGGCTTCCTTCTTAACCTTCAGATGCTACTTTCTGAAGTAGCCTCTCCCAGGTCATATCTACCTCATTTCCCTGTTACTACCTTGCCTAGTCATGTGTTGACTGGCCCATTGTCTGTCTTCCCAGGCAGAATTCTGGCTCAGTGAGGGGAGGGGAGGAGAGAGGTCTTTCTCACCATTGCTCCTCAGCCCTAGCATGGAGCCTGGCACATAGTAGGTGCCCAATACATGTTTGTTAAATGAATTAATTAGATCCTTTCCTTAGCCTTCTGTCCAGTGTGGTCAGGAAATAGCTATTGAATGAAAAATAAATAGATGAATGGATCAATAATGGTGTAATTCTGTTGTAAATCCTGCTACAAATGCCCCTGACATGCAAGGCAGCTCTTGGGTGTGAAAGCATCTCTTCTCCATTTTTTCCTCCCAGTCATGTTCATGCAGCGGTATTGTTTATAACCAGATTTCCTTTTATCTTTTGCAGGACAAGAATTCATCTTGTGTGGGTGGAAAAGATCATGACTCTGGAATTCTAAAATATCTCCCAGATTAATTTTTTTCACCAAGGAAGCACCTGTGGATGTGGGGCCCTAAATGAGAAAGTTCTGATTTTACACATCTATGATTTGGATGGAAACAAAAGTGAATCTCTGACCTTCTGGTCACCTCTCTGACTAGCTCTCCCCTTCCTGTACATTTACTCCAGGGGGAAAGTGCAGAGGAAGCGGGCCATGCCAGGAAGGGCACAGCCATTGGAGAATCTGAATTAGTGGATTTCAAGCAAAATTAGAAACTGGGGCTAGGACCACCTGGAAGCTCCTGTGGTTTTCCAGAGCTGACACAAGTGGCAATGAAAATGGCCTGAAGAAGAGGCAAAGGGACTTGCTACAACAGCCACTGGCACCTGCCTCTGGGCTTGCCTTTTGTCTCCCCTTCCTTGCTCTTTAAACCTGGCTATCCTTACCCTCCCTTGGAGAACACTCCTCCCAAGACTGACTGTAAAGTAAGGCTGCCCCTGCAGTCCCCAAAGATGAGCCTGGCTGAGAAACAAGGAATACTCCCCCAGCTTTCCAGACTCCCCTCTCCCCACTGCTGGTGAAGCTCATGGCTGGTGAAATCTTGGCATGTTTAACCTCTCCATACAAGTAACTCATTGATTGTAGATTTTGGAAGCATCTGAAAATACAAGATAGTGTTAAAGTATGCATGTGTGTGTTTGAAAGAACAGATGGGAAAATCCCTTTCCCATAGCTATTAATAACCCTTTCCAGGCACTAAAAGAACAACAGCCATAACTCTCACCCATCCAAAAAGTGCTGAGCACAGCACTTTCTTACTTTACACACCTCCTCCCTCCTAATTGCTCACTGGTTGAGTTTCTGATCTGATAACTCTATTTAAAAATTGAGTTTTATGGGAATTTCATCCTTGTCTGAGCTCTTTCTTTTGGCCAAGCTCTTCACCTCTGTGGCTGTCTCTCCTACCGTGTGAAACTGGGCCAGGGTGGCACCTACTCCCAGAGGTGCTGCAGCCCCAAATAGGGGCATGATCCTCATGTGGCTAGGGCCACTCAGTGCAGTTCCAGAAGACCCTAACTCCCGCAGAAGAATCGCCATGTGGGCCAAGTCCTGCATCTTCTGGCACTTGAGGTCCCTTCATCTTGTCTCCTGCCACTTGATAGAGGCCTGGTGTTAAATGAGCACTCTGCGAATGCTTGTGGAATGAGCATTTTCACCTCTCGCCTCTGCTCCCTCTGCTACCAAAGTTCTCAAAATTCTTGGGTCACATCGTGGCCTTTCCTGGGTTTGAGTCTTTGAACAAGAACAAGCTGTTCCGTCTGCCCATCTTGCCTTAAGAGTACCCATTTTCCAGTTTCCTGATGTTGAGTCCATGTGTGTTTACCTTTGAAAGGAACAAACTGAAAATCTGCAAAAGGGTTGAAAAGTGGAAAATGGTGGCATAAATAGTCTGAGACATAAAGGAAATTTTTGATGAAAGGAAGTCAATGGCATTGGAACCAGTGGTTTCCAGGATTCAGCACTGAGATGGGATAGAAATGGATGGGCTTCCCCAGAGAGTGTGAACCACCCCAGCTTGGAATAGCAGGGCTGGGAGCACTGAAGCCAGGGTAGGAAGCAGGTTGGAGGGAAGGATTTGGAGGACCACACTAACACCCTGCCCAAGCTTCACGTGGCTCAGCCTGCAAGCTAGGGAAAAGGAAGATGTGCCTGTAGGCTCTGAGCACCAGTGGGCAGAAGCACAGTGTGTCTCAGCTGGCGCAGAGCTGCACAATACACCCAGGAAACACCAACCCCAATTACTCGGCCTTGTAGTGAACCCCTAATTCTTCTGGCAGCTGAGGCAGGATGAGCTAAGTTTGTATGGATGAGGGAAGTTGATAAAAATTTACTATTGAGTGAAAACATGAGTCACAAAAATTATATTTCCATATAGTACACACATGCATGCACAAACATACATACATACACATACACACACACACACAGACACATCCCTGAAAGGATTTACAACCAAATGAACTCAGGGTTCAGATTCGGAACTGGACTTTCTCTTACAGGTACTGTCATACTTCTCCTCCCATGCAATGATCTTGTTCCTGATTCTGAGGGACTGGCTGATTCTGATTTCCTGGTGGTCATGCTTTGGGGAAGAAACCTCCAGTCCCCTGACTGTGCATCTCAAACCCTGATTTCCCTTCCAGGACAGTTCCATGTGTGCCTGCAGCCAATTTGCTTGCTAGGTTGACTATAGCCTCCCAATAGAATCTATAGATTATCTGTGGGGTGTTTGCACTCCATTGAGCCTGGTTTGATACATAAATGTTTGATTGACCACATAACTTAAGTAATGTCCAGATTGTGTCACTGGAGGCCTCTTGGTGGAGGCTGGACCTCAGGGGCCTGCAGAAAGATACTTGGATTTTCTTGTAAGTTTAAAGGGGACTTGATCTCGGCTGCCATGTCATTACCCTCTTTTACTCAGCCTCCGCATAACCCCTGGTTCTGATGGTGCACAGGTGGGAAGGCCATGGTGCCTCCCTTATTTTGGGCCACAGGAGACACCCGGCTCTGAGCACTCAGCCAGAGGCCTCAGGAACACCCCAGGGAGACTGGCATCCAGCCAGGTCATTGCCTGACTTGGCTGCAGCCCCAGCCTGTCTTTGAGGTATTTAGAAAATGCAGCATGAATGCCTCTGGCATGGCCCCAGCTGTGGGAAAATAAAATGCGTCATTTGTCAGAGACAAGTTCTCAGTGTCAAGTTCAGTGTCATTCAAGTGGCCCTAATAGAAGAGTGTGCTTCCTGTCCAGGGAGTATTGCCCTCCCATGTTGGACAACTGCAGGCACCACTGTCCAGAGGACACAGGGACAACCTGAGAGAGACCTGGTTCTGATTTTCTATAAAGAAAATTCATCACCTGAATTTCCACTATTTTAAGACAATCTCCATTGTTAAAAAAATAAGCTTTGATGCACTGAAATTTCAGTTTATTTAAGCAGTGATTCATGAATTGGGCAGCTCCAAACTAGAGTGGTTTGGAACACCCCAGAAGTAGACGAAAAGCTCTAAAAGGGTGAATGTGGAAGCAGAGCAAATAAATTAATTGGTTAAAATTTGAACAATGGCCTCCTTTGGACTATGCAGGTGGGAAGTTCAAAGTGATATAACTAATAATGTCCAGTTGGCTGGTGGTGGGCTGAGCTTAAATTTAATTTTTAAAAAATTAGTCATATATAGGAAAGGAGTCTGAGTTAGGTTTCAGGGGTTTGTTTACGTAGGAACCCAGGGCATTGGAGCCACCTCAGTCTAATGGCCTCCCCATTTAATTATTTCAACATCGTTAGTGTTCTAGAACCAACCTTTATATTTTAAAGCATATATAGAGCACTCTCTCTCTCTCTTTCACACACACACACATACACGTGTTCACATATGTATACATATTTATTTTTGTGTATTGATCTTTTATCCTGTGACCTTGCTGAACTTACTTATTCTAGGTTTGTTTGTTTGTTTGAAAATTTCCCAGAACTTTCTATGTAGACTATTATGTCATCTCCCAGTATTGAAAGTTTTTCTTTCCATCCTATGTGTCTTTCACTTTCTTTTCATTCCTCATTGTGCTGGCTGGATTTTCCAGTACTGTGCTGAATGACAGTGGTGAGAGTGGACATCCTTGTCTTGTTCTAGAGCTTACGTACAAACACTTGGTCTTTCACTGCTAAGTATAATAGCTATGGATATTTTGTAGTTGTTCTTTATTTCTAAACTTCTAGTCCTCAGTGGTCCCCTATCTGTGAATCATTTTTTTGCTCAATTAAACTGTTAAATTTAATTTATCTAAGGTTTTTCTTTTAATAGTTATATCTGAAGTATTTTTGTCTGTTTGTTTTTTAGACTGTGTATAGTTGGGTCATATTTTTGATTTAATCCACCCTGTCAATTTCTGTTTCTGCTTTTCATTTGGTATATTTAGACCATTTACATGTACAATAGTTATTGATCTATTATTCAATCAATATAATATAATGTTGAGGTTATCTACCATTTCATTTTTCATTTTCTGATTATTCTGATTGTTTATCTTCATGTTTTCTTTTTATTCACTTCCTGTGGGTGACTTGAATATTTTTAGAATTCCATTTTGACTTATCTTTAGTGTTTTCTGATGTATCTCCTTGCATTTTTTTTTAGTGCTTGCTTAGGTAAATTATATGTACATAACTTATCACAGTCCATTTGGGTTGGCATTGTAGCAGTCTGAGTGAGTTAGAACACTTACCTATTCTTATGCCCCTTTACCCTCCCCCATTCTCAATACAATCATCTTAAATATTTCCTCTACATGTGTTGGGAGCTATACAGACATTATTACAAGTTTTGCTCCAGCGGTCAAACATACATTTGGAAATTCAAGAGGAGTAAAGTCTGTTGTATCTACCCATATTTTTGCTTTTTCTGTCATTCTTTCTTTCTTCCTGATGTTCCTGTATCCTTCTTTTATGAATTCCTTTCTGTTTAATGAACTTCCTTCAGACATTCTTTTACGGTAGGTCTGCTGGTGACAGATTCTTTTGGTTTTACTTTATCAGAGAATGTCTTGATTTTCCCTTATCCCTTGAATGATATTTTTTCACTGGATGTAGAATTCTGAGCTGACAGCTCTTTTCTTTCAGCACTTGAAAAATATTCCTCTTCCTTCTTGCCCCCATGGTTTCTGAAGAGAAATTTTCTGTTCTTTGAGATGTTTTTACCCTGTGGTTAAGTTATTCTTTCCCTCTGACTATTTTCAAAAATTTTTCCTTGTCTTTAGTTTTCAGAAGTTTGACTATGATGTATTTTAGTATAAATTTCTTTGGTTTTATTCTGTTTATGGTTTGCTCAGCCTCTTGAATATGTAAATTTATATATTTTCCAAATTTGTAAATTTTCTGACATTATATTTTGAATACTTTTTCAGCCCCCACTCCTATTCTCCTTTCCTTTGGGGACTTCGGTGACACAAATGTTAGACCCTTAGTTATAGTTCCACGTGCCCCTAAGTTTATACATAAAAGACATCAGGTATATATATATATGTTAAATATAAATATATATATTTAATGTCTCTTCTTTCTGTTGTTCTTTCTTTTGTTGGGTATATTCTATTTTATTTTAAGTTTACTGATTCTTTCCTCTGTTTTCTTCATTCTGCTGTTGAGTTCATCCATTGAGTTTTTCTTTCTGTTTTTGCATTTTTTAATTCTAAAATTCCTATTTTGTTCTTGTTTATGTCTTTTATTTCTTTGTTATAATTTTCTTTTCTTTTTTGGTGGGGAGAGGGGACAGTCTTGCTCTGTTGCCCAGGCTGGATTGCAGTGGTGAGATCTCGGCTCACTGCAACCTCTGCCTCCTGGATTCAAGTAATCCTCCCGCCTCAGCCTCCCAAGTAGCTGGGATTACAGGCATGCACCACCACGCCTGGCTAATTTTTCTGCATTTTTAGTAGAGATGGGGTTTCACCATATTGGCCAGGGTGGTCTTGAACTCCTGACCTTGTGATCCGTCCACCTCAGCCTCCCAAAGAGCCGGGATTACAGGAGTGAGCCACCACACCCACCCTCTTTGCTATAATTTTCTATTCTTTTACAAACATCTTCATCATTGCTCCTTGAAACATTTTTGTGTGCCTGCTCTGAAATCCTTGTGATTTCCAACATCTGTGTCATCTTGATGTTGTCATTTGTTGATTGTCTTTTCTCATTCAAATTGAGATCTTCTTGGATCCTGGTATATTTAATTGAATCCTGGACACCTTAGCTATTATGCTGCAAGACTTTGGATACTGATTAAATCTTGTGTTTTAGCAGGTCTCCTCTGATGACATCTTAGCCATGAGTGGAAAGGGTGTCTCTTTACTACTGGGTGGGCATTGAAGTTGAGGCTCCTGACAAGGTGTCCAGAGACGCTGTGGGAGGTGGGAAGGAACTCCTTACTGCTCAGCAAAGATGAGATTCCAGCCTCCACACTTAGTCTTCTTGGCTTGGGAAAACTCGGGCAGGTTTGAGGGAGTCCCTTTACTCTCTGGCAAGAGTGGAAGTGCAGGCTCTCCACTCAGCCTTTGCTGGTGGGATAAAAGTGGGGCTGCAGGTTTTTCCCTGTGGTGTTCTGCTGGAGTAAAATGGTTATTATCTAAAACTTTTCTGTCTTGTAAGGCTGTACAATTCCTGGTCCTTTGGCTAAAGTAAACAGCTTTTTCTTGTGGAGGGTAGCGGAGTGCTATTTTCGTCTGTATCTGTTGGCATTTCTGGGTCATTAGCTTCTCTAATACCTAGTCTGGAATATATGAGGCCAGAAGAAAATTCACAGAACTCACCATTATATCATTTGTTGGATTCTGAGGTCCCTAACTGGTCTGCTTTTTTTCTATTTACTTTTCAGTCTTTTAATTTTTTAAAAAATAAAGTCCAGATTTTTAACTATACTCAACAGGAGGAATAGTTTAATATATACAGCTACTTCTCCTTGGTGGAGCCTCTATCATTTTGTTTTTAATGTGTGTGTGTGTTTTTAAATAGTCTACTGCTCAGCTTTGCTTTTACCCTAACTGAATTTCTTTACTTTTGAGTGAGGAAATTCAGCCCATTCACAATGACTTCAAATCCTGCTACAAAACGATGAATTTCTTCCATTTTGTTTACTACCTTTGTGCTTTGCAGTGATTACCTTTTCTTTTTTAGTTTGCTGATTTAATCAAGTAAAATTTTATCTTTCTTCCCTGTGCCCCAAAGTCTTTAACTTGGATGATCTATTATGCTTCCCGATTGCACATTGAGTGGCCTCCTAGGTGGCCCACAGCTACTAAGCATAGCGCTCCCTTGATCCTCTGTCCATATTTTCAGGTTCTGGGAGAGTATTCAGTAGGAACACAAAAGCTGTGGCTTCTCAATCTGTTCTTTGGAGCAAGTTTACGTGCTTATACTTCTCTAAAAGAGCATCAGAAAACTAAGTTGTAGAGGTAGGACCCAGAACCAGTGGATCACACTGACTTTAGGGCTATCTGAATGCAGCTATCTTCTCTGGGCAAGATGACAATCCCAAGAAAGTTACAGCCCTAAAGCCTCACATTGTCATCATCTGATTCTGTTCCACATTAAATGAATCCACTGGCCACAGCCCAAAGGGGGTCTGGAGAGTCCACTTTGGGTAGGGAAAATAATTTCAAAGAAGTTCCTCTTATCTTCAGCTGGTTCTTCTTAAAAGGTGACACGAGGGCATGACCTAGAATCTCAAAGCATCTCAACTGTCTGTATTTTGGGCAAAGGCCCTCCTTATCCATCATACTATTTTGGTGAATGAAGATGAAGTGCCTTGGCCTGGAGCCACCTGGACTGACAGGATTTTGGGTTAATTGTCTCCACCTGGGACTTGTCCATCATTACTATTAGCTTCTAATGTCCCCTTATGTTTTAGCCCTAGTTGGTGCAGAAAAGCAAAGAGTTGTGGAAATCATTTATTTATTTATTTCTGAAGCAGAAACATATCCTGAAAGGCCTCACAAGTTCAGGTATTCACTCAAATTAGGTCAGGACATGGGAAGATGAACCTTATGTGTGTCCCATCGAACTCTGAACACTTGCTTAGCCTTTCTATGCCTCAATATTCCCCTCAAGAATTTATTTTATTTTAGAGATAGGTTCTTGCTATGTTGCCCATGCTGATCTCAAAATCCTGGGCTCAAGCTATCCTTCTGCCTCAGTTCCTAGGTATCTGGAACTATAGGTGGCATTCTTATTTATTTTTAGGAGTCACAGTATAAAGAAATAGATTAGATAAAAGTAAAGTATATCAGGTGATGATAAGTGTTAAGAGAAAAGCAAGTCAGGAAAGGAGATATGGAGGAGGTTGGAGGAGGCTGAAGCTTTAAATAGGTTGCTCAGAGAACTCCTCACTGAGAAGAGTGCATTGAGCAAGGATGTGAAGGAGGTGGGGGAGGAAGCCCCGTGGATGGCTGGGGCATTCCTGGGGTGTCAGAGGTTCAGGAAGGAGATCATTGGCTGAAGCAAAGTGTGCAAGGAGCAGAGTGGTAGAAAATGAGTGAGGGAAGTGTTGGGATGGGTACCTGGGGTGGAGTAGGGAGGGCAGACTGGGATGGAGACCTTAATGAAAGCTGTAAGTACATTGACTTTGTGCATCTAATGAGAAACCACTGAGACTTTTGAGTAACAGGTGATGTGACCCATTTTTTGTATTAAGTTTACTCTGGGGTTCTGTAGAGTGTAGAGTTTATGGGGCGAAGTGTGGAATCGAAGACACCAGTGAGGAGGTTACTGCAGAAATCCTGGGAGAGGTGACAGGACTGGACCAGGGTACAGGCGACAATGAGTGGTCAGGTTTGGGAAGCATTTGGAAATAAAAATGGAAGGCTCTGCTGATGGATTGTGTGGCGTGTGCAACAGAAAAGTAAAACGTAACTCTGGGTGTTTGGCCGAGCAAGTAGAAACTCACAGAGGAAACTGATGAAATCCAGGCCACAGATACATTTTCATTAAACAAATCCAAATTTCTGAATTTCTTGAACAATTGGAAGACCTGACATCAATGGGCCCAAATTATTGCATAACAGCATTTGCTAGAGGTGAGTCCATACTTTCTTTCAGAGGAGCGCAAATGCCTTTCAATTTGCCACAATCTCCCCCCCCCCCCTCCACTGTGCTCATGTTACTGCCAGGTCCTGGCAGTCATTTTATTTTATAGCTGTTGTGTTCTAGATGCTATACTAGACACTTCCATATGTCCTTATACTTAAGAACATATGAAGAGAACAAGAAGAGTTCTTGTTGAGAACTCTGACTCTCACTGTGTTCCTAGAGCCACCCCAGCAGAGGTGGCTGTAAGTGATGAAGAGAGTCAGAAAACCATGTGTCCAAGGTTCTGCTCTTTCCCATTATACAGAAGTTCCTATCTTCCTCCATCCGCTCCCTTACAGTCTGGGAGCCCCAGGTGTGACTCATGCATTTTCTGGGCCACTGTGTAGTACCTGCTCTTTCCTGTCTCTCCTGATGCCTGTGATCTATCCCACCATGTGAAACAGCTGGAATCAATGTCGCTCATGCCTCCTGCTTACCATGTCTCCTCCTATTCAGTTGGCACATGGCTTTATTGCAAATCTTTGTCCTAAGATTTAGGTGGATTCCAGGAACTAGAGGATAATCCTATGAAAGATATCATGTTGTCTTCTGAATCACCCTGAGCCTATCTATTTTCCCCATCTTTTCCTTAGGACAGGGCTCATCCGAGGAGGATCCATGATGCTTTATGAAGACAGTCCCAACAGCCCATCTCTGTCATCCTCCAGAAGTGCCAAGGCTGAATCATGGAGCAAACACAGCACAGGCTCAACCTGAGACCCTTCCATGTGACCTCCTAGTTCTATGAAATACCCTTAAACAATGCAGAATTGACAAACCCTCACAGAACCTGATATAGGTACACATATTTATTATATAAGTGTCTCAGTAAATGAACAATTTTCTGTAGTGCTTAGTAGCAGACTTCTGACTCCATAAGATGTTCCTAAGTAAAGGTTTCTTGGTCAAGGAGTTTGGAAAATGCTCATAGCATATACAATTCTAGGAGACTTAGGAAACACATTAGTGTATTCAGAGCCCTAGGAAGCCCTGCAGTAGTCTACCGCTTAACTTATTCCAGCTTATCCCTACATTATGGAATGCTTTTATCACTGAATACCTTCAGAACACATTTTGGGAAAACTTTTATATATTCATGGCAACCCTGGAGAAAAAACTTAGAGGTAGAGTTCCCTCTCTGAGAGGGAACTTTATTATGGCCATAATAAATGTGAAAGTGTGGAAAAGAGCCCTCATCCTCCACCTCCAGGGCTGGTGTTCTTGCCAGGATACCATCCTATCAGTTCTTTCTAAAACTCTTCTGTCCCCAGTGCAAATACTCTCATCACGACAATGCCTCACTTCAGCAGGGCTTCTCATGGAGCTGCAGGAGTTCTTTGCAAAGTCCCCCAACCTTGGTCTAGGAATTGGGATTGATCTATTACAGCAAGAGTTGCCTCACAGATGCTTTATTGTTATTACTGGTTACATGTGTGATATGTAGCATACATATCAACTACACCTTTAACCAATAACTTTTACTTATTTTTTATTTGGAGAATGATATGTGCTGATTAAAGAAAAATTGGGGAAAAAGTTGGTAAAGAATGAAGAAGAAAAATTCCCTTCAACCTAGAAATAGCCCAGTTAACATGCTGGTGTCAAGGGTGTACATACACATATACATGTTTGCATGTTTTGGGAACAATTTGAAACAATATGCATGTTTGTTACAGTTTTGGAACTGTAACAAAAAATGCACAGTTATAGTTATTTATCATGACCTTCCTGTTTTTCTTGCCATGATAGGTTGTGAAGATGTTTACATATCATTAAACACTCTTTGGGATCATACTTTTTTTTTTTTTTTTGAGACAGAGTCTCGCTCTGTCACCCAGGTTGGAGTGCAGTGGCACGATCTCGGCTCACTGCAAGCTCCGCCTCCCGGATTCACACCATTCGCCTGCCTCAGCCTCCTGAGTAGCTGGGACTACAGGCGCCCACCACCACGCCCGACTAATTTTTTGTATTTTTAGTACAGACGGGGTTTCGCTGTGTTAGCCAGGATGGTCTTGATCTGCTGACCTCGTGATCTGCCCGCCTCGGCCTCCCAAAGTGCTGGGATTACAGGCGTGAGCCACGGCGCCCGCCGGGATCATACTTTTAATGGCTGCACAATGCTGCCTTGTATGAACGTGTGATGTTTCACTCAGCCATTGGTGGTAGAGTCAATGCCACAGATTCTCCATACCATTTCCTCTTTCTGAGCACTTGGTAAGCCTTCATTTCCAAATCTTCCTTGCAGTTTTGAGTTCTGGACAATGGTTGTGGACAGAAGTTATGGAAGCCACTTCTGTGCCTGGAGTATCTGTCCCCTCATCAGCAACTGCTGGTGACAGAACCACAGATTGGGAGCAGCCTGGATCTAAAGAGTCACTGCTTGGGAGAACTCCGCTTAGAGATGCCCAAACCACATTAGACATTAAGTGAGAAATGAACCTTTGTGTGTTGAGTACCGAAATTTCAATGTTTACTTGTTACTGCTGCATTGCTTAGCATACACTAACATGTCATCACTCTAGTTACATCTTTGGGTTTGTTTTCAATTTATATTTTAAAAATAGAGCTTCAGTACACATATTAAAGCATAATCTTTGTTTATATCTCTGACTACTTTCCTCAAAAACATCCTGCTTTTGGGAAAATATGTACCAATGCATGCACCCCCATCTCTGCCACGCACAAAGTACTGTATGAGAGTAACTATCAGATCTTGGCCTCATCAAAATTGTTCACTGTTCTGAAAAAAACTTTTGCTAATTTTATAGGAAGCAAATAGCATCTCGTTATGTTAATTTGCATGTTTTTGATCTCTAATAAGGTTGAAAACATTCTTTCCTAAGGTCTTTCCAGGAAAGAGTGTGAGTGTGATAAGAAAGCTGAAGCTGCGGCCATGAGCATATCCCCACCTCTCAGGCTTCCATGAGTCTTCTGGCTCCATAAAGCTTCTTTAATTGAGCCCTACCCATGAAGAAAGGTGCCCGTTGCATCTGTCTTACAATTAATTGCCTTTTTAATAGCCTGGAAGAGTATGGCTGTGTCTATACAGAAATGAAGATACTGATTCTTTCCATTTCATGTGTCTTTAAAACAAAGAGCAGCCTCCTGGCTGTCCAGGGAGAAGTGGGTAGCAAATCTGAAAAGGTTGCATGGACTCTTACTGATGATACAAGGAACTCACGGTCTAGGACAGACACATATATCACAACAGACCCCGTCCTGCAAAAAGGCCAACCAAGGGGTTGCAGTAGTGCAGAGAATAGGGGACCACTTCTGCCTGGGGGGCTGGAGCAGTCAAGCTGGATTTTGAAGGTGACATTCTAAATGACACTGGAGTTTGATCTCTGGTCCTGAGTCCCAGGCTGGGCCTTGTCTTCCATGGACAGGTCTTACGGCAGCCCCTCTAATGGGATATACAAGCCAGGTTTTCCTGTGCTGAAAGGTGATCAAATCAGACAAATTGTAAATCCACAGCCCTTGTTTTGTTAGCATGTATATTTTTATAGAAAGGAGCACATCTCTGACGAGCTGGCCAGATAATCATCTCTGCTTTTCCTTACTTCTTCGGAGCTGTGAAAGAACGCCCTCGGCAGGGACCTGGTTTTAATCACCTTTGATTAACACAGAAGCTTTTGAAAGCAAAGGTGCTTTCTGTAAACCATAGCAGGATCCAGAGGCATTAACATTTCAGACCTTTCCTCAGTATATGAAATGTCTAAAGCAGATTCAAGGTATCAAACCCATGGAGACAAAATCACTGCGTGGGGAGTTACTTTAATGCCTGTGACTCATTTCTCACAGAAAGTTTTTGGCTTTTTATTATCATTATTTTTTCAATCTTGAAAAATTGCAGGCCATACAAAGCCAGAGCCTTCTGGGTCCAGGGAATGTTTCAGCTTGCCTTTTATTTAGTGCAAAAGGAAGGCTTTTAGGAGAGATTGAGAGAAGCCAGGGGAAGCCTTGGGAATGGACCCAGAAATGATTAAGAGGCTGGAAATATCCAGCCTAGAAGAAAAAGCAAGAAGTTTTGTGGGACTTCACTGGAGACCATGGGTAAAGTTACTTTGTGCCCTTAAGAAAACTCAGAGTTAAAACATAGTGTTCCTTACCCAGGGATTCTACTATGGGCTGCATGATTTGGCTGGGGACATAGGAGGCCTGAGGCATGCAGGCAACAGGTAAGGTCTTTAAAACTAGGACCAATATCCATCCTTTGGCCTGGTTTAAGAGTGAATCTGCTTTAAAGTCTGTATTGCTGAGCTGATACTGGGCTTCTGGGGGTGAGACTCAGGAATAAAGAAAAAAAAAGAACAACCGGGCAAATGCTTGTGATATTTGTTTTCAGAAGCCCTAACTTGGAGCATAAACCTCCAGCTGTAATGAATCTGAGTGAATATTGAGAGAAATAGGCTTATGGGCTCGCCTGGATAGGAAAGTCATGGTGAGTCTGTTCTCTCCAGTGTTTCTCAAAGTCAGGCAGGACCAGGCACATGTCCATGGATGAGCTTCCAACTTCCTCTTCTCTCATTTCAGAGGAAGGGGCTCCCCACTGGAAAATGCAGCCATGGCTAAGGGTTCATCTTTGGCTTGGTTTCCCAGACCTCCCCAAACCCTGATGCTCCTCAGGTGTGGGGTTCTGCCTGGGGATGCTGGCTTTTTAATTTCCCTGTAGATTGATCAGTTTTGCTGGGTCCAGGGGATTCTGCAGCATCCAGCCCACTCAGGATTGCTCAGGAAAGCCAATTCACAACTTTTGGTTTCCAACAGAACAGAGCACTTCCCTTTAAACCAAAACGTAGCCGGGGCTACTCCATGGTGAGGAGTAGGAGAGCAAGATCAAAGACAGGAGTCCACAAGCGCCACAAAGGACATGGGGGCCTCTGTGCTTCATCCAGTGTGTGGCCTTGCCAGGATCACATCACATTTGGAAAGAGAGCAAGGGGGAAAGAAGAGGCCCACCCAGGACCCCTGTCTCTCGACAAGGTTCTGAAGGCTTAGATTGGTCTAGAAGTCTCCCTCTGTGACATCGCGCTCATAGACAATACTTCCTATTCAGTCATATTTCTTGTAAGAAATGAGAACAGACAGCAAAGGTAGGTGCTGTGTAATAAATTTTATTGTGGGAACTGAAAAATGGAGAGGGGTAGATGGACAGTTTGGGAGGAATTGCTGGGTGGGGGTTCTGGTTGCAGTTTAGAGAGAGATGTGAGAGTGCTCATAGGCTAATGCATTGGAAAGATTCAGTTGAGAGGAAGAGGTTTAGATAAGGAGGGAGAAAGGATAATCATTAAGGTATTGTTTCTGAGAAGATGTAGAGGACAGGTTTTGAAGCTGAATGGGAGGCCTGAGGTGGACACAGAGGTTGGAAAGTCTGTCAGGAAGTTAATGAAGTTCCCTCCCAATGGTTTCCCTGTTCTCTACAGAGCAGGAGAAGAGGCCAGCCTTCTAGAGCAAGGGCAGAGGAGTCCAGAGGACTGAGGCACATGGTTTGCATAGTTACAGAGGAAAGAAAAGCCACCATCCTGCCATGGGAAGGGACCTGTGAGCTCCATCTTCTGAGCCAGGTGGCCTGTCCGTATCACCGTGGCTCTGGCACCATGAGCAAAAGATGAAGTGGCAATAGCTCTGGGGTCTTTTCTTCACATTATAGAAAAGTGTTTAGCATGCTGCAGAACCCAGAAATCCATGTGTGTGCGGTGCACCATGATATTTCACCACACAGGGGAATAGAGGGACCTGCGTGCTGCAGTGCAACCTCTCTCCCTGTCTTGTCTTTTCTGGCTACCAGCCACATAACTTCTGACCCATTGAGACCCTCTCTAGACACACCCTGTGTCTGCCAAGCTCAGTGCCCTTGAGTCCTTCCAAGTTTGGCATGGCTTTCACCCTCATACTTGCCCTGGGCTTCCTTCCCAGTCACCTGAGCCAGAGATCACATCCAAGCACTGCTCTGCCCTGGGTCATCATGCAGGGAATTGGTTCAGCCTATCAAACACTGGCTAGGTGGTTTTTAAAACTAAAAATTTTGATTAGGAGGCATTTTGAGGATCTATTAAAGGGTTGGGAGCGGGGAAAGGACTGGAGATCAGGGAGAATGTAGGTGGGGAAGTGAGCATCAGGGCCAGCATCAGCCTTTCTGGTGGGGAGCATGGTGTTTTGGGTTGCACTGTGTCTCCAGAAGAGATACAGTGGAATCCTCACCCCCAGCACCTCAGAATGTGACCTTATCCAGAAATAATGTGTTTACAGTGTCAATCAAGTTAAGATGAGGTCGTCGGGTGGGTCCTAATCCAATATAACTGGTGTCCTTATGAAAAGGAGAAATTTGACACAGAGACAGACAGTTGTAGAGGGAAGACGATGTGAAGCCACAGGGAGGAGACAGCCTCTGCAAGTCATGGAGACAGGCTTCAGGAAAACAGCCCTGGCAACATCTTGATCTTGGACTTCCATCCTCCACAACTGTGTAACACAAATTTCTGTATGTAAGCCACTCAGCCTAGTGTTTGTCACACAGCCCTAGCACACTGATACAGAGAGGGGAGGATGGGGGAGTGGGTAATCAGAGATATAAGTAATAATTGGTAACTTAAAGGTAGGCTTCCTCCTCTGTCACTTCTCAGGGAATATATAGGCAGTGTTTAATCAAATCAGCATGATTCAATAGTCTTCTTTGTCTTGGATACCATCTGTAGGAGCCTCTTTTCCAGCCTTCTTAGAAATAACCCTTTCTGTGTCCCCAAACATGAGAGTTAAAACTGACAGTGCTGTGCTGAGGGTGGGTTGGGAAGAACCGAACCAGAGTGGGGAGGCCTGACCCAGGCGGGCAAGATGCCATGACCTCCAGCCAGACAGGGCTGAGGAGGCCTGCTGTGAGGACAGAGAGTGCATCCCAGGTTCTGTGGGATAGGACCTGGGCAGGGGAGCAGATTCCATGGGTCTGGAAAGTTCTGACGTGATTCAACACTCCAGTGAATTGCCTTGTTTGTGAGAAACCAGAGCAGCCCAGTTCTGACGTTTAAACTCCCTTCCGGTGAGACAGGAGGGAAGTGCAATGTCACGATGACCACACAACAAGGTACAGATGATGCACAGAGGTGCAACAATGTCAGGCTCTGGTGTGGATCGTTTCATGTAACACTTGTCCATAATCCCTCGAAATAAGATGTTTTCATGTTAAGTTAAAATAGGATCAGGTGACCAAGCAATTGCTCAAGGTCTCTCAGATAACTATGCATTGGAGAGGTGATTGGAAGGCAGGTCCCTCTGATTCTCACACTTGTAATTAGCATGTGTGCAGGACAGTGCGGGGCCCAGTCATGGTGGGGTTGGGGTGGGAAACACCAGGGAGCATGACTGAGAGAAAGAGGTCTTGGCAGCTGGGATCTGCACCTGATGCCAGGAAGAGGCAGTGAGCACTCTCTCTGCAACAGGTATCACCGTAATGATTCATGGGGGATGCATCCACAGAGCTTCCAAGGTTGTGTGTGTGTGTGTGTGCATGCGCATGTGTCTCTGTGTGTGTGTGTGTGCATGTGTCTGTGTGTATGTGTGTGTATGAGTGCATGTCTGTGTGTGTATGTGTGTGTGCATGTGTGCCTGTGTGTGTGTCTGTGTATGTGTGTGTGTGTGTATGTGTGTGTGTGTGGTGTGAGGTAGGAAGGTACAGGTGAGGCCCTCCACAAGAACACTTTCTAAGGCTGGATGACCACAGATTGGGCGTCTGGTAGAGAAGCACAGTGCCAGATGGAGGAGGCTTGGGATTCAATGCTGAGGCCTTGAAAATATGGAGCATCCGAGACTCCCTTCCAAGCCAGGCTGACCACGAGGTGGGTGTGATGTGAACCATAACCAGACAAAACAGTGTCTATAATATTGGGCCCCTGATAATCTGAGACTGTGACCATGTTAAGGATGTCAAAAAGTCCTTCCTATTTTTTCTAAACCATCATTCTGTACAATAATTTCAAGGAAGCTATTTCAGCAGGCTGTGTCTGGAGGTTACCAGGGCAATTTTGATGAATGACAGACAGAAAGCAGAACTCCTCACCTCCTGGAATGCGTCTCCTTCTTTGTGGAGAGAGGTTAGGCTGGAAAGGCTGGGTGACAATTCAGCTGCAGCCAGGCGGGGTGGAATTTCTGTCAAGGGCTCAGTACTGCCCTATGGGAATACTTGCCCCTGGGCCTGGAAGGACACACTCCCAGACCTTCAAGGACCTGGGGAATGTCTGAGTCCACTGAGTCACCCTCTTCCTGTGCTCTGGGCATGGAGGAAGGTGGGACTGTGGCTGGAGCCAGAGACAGCACCCACGTTCATTATCACACTGTACAAAGGACCTAAGTTACAGTCCGTGTCGAATCACCCTGACACTGCACACTTCGAGGCCTTTTGCAAAGTATTGGATAACCAGTAATTACAGCAAAGCACTGGCTTTTGTCTCAACAGCTCTTTCACCATGAAAAGAACCAGGTACCCAAGGATACTTTTTACCCTGGATAATTAAACAGTTCTAGAAGGCTCCTAATGTAACTGGTTTATTTTTCTTGAAGTACGATGAACCTGGTCAGCCCTACTTGTAATGTCTCTCTAGCCTCTACAGGTTCTCATCCACTGGCCTGAAGGCTGATTCTGCCATTGGGCTGACCTCACAATAGGCTGGCTGGATGCCTATGTCTCAGGTAGCTCCCCACCCTTCCCTGGCTTCCTGAGTGCCCAAGGGTCACTTGCTCACTCACTAATTCAATCACAAATATTCTTGGGGTGGATTCACTGTGCTACAATGATCAGTTAAGTATTTTTCACCTGAAAACCCCAAAACAGAAAGTGCATTAATTTTTTGATTAAGAAAACTGACTGTCAGCTTTGCCCTTATGAAACTTCTCACCTGGGTCATCACTAATCTCTGGAGGACGGGGATGGTGAGAAGGTTGTCCCAGGAATTTTGTAAGAATAATAAGCGAGAATTAAGTAAGATAATTCATGGGGAACTTGTAAAGAGTAAACCACTGTACAAATTGAGATATTCCACCTACTATTGTATTTATTTATTTTTCATAATAAAAAATAATACCATGGAGGGAAAACATGTCCGTTAAGAGTCCCATAAATTGGAGATGGGAGAATCACAGCCGTTTTGAATGGGCAAAGTTGAAATCATAAATGGACTCTCAACAAGATAGAGCAGGCTTGTGAAGATGTAGAATGTCTTGGCTTTCTGCTTGACTCACGTCTGCTTGAAGAAGTGAGATAATTATTCTCTGTTGATTAGAATGGAAAAAGAAATGCCATTTATTTGTAAAAAACCACACTTGTAAGAGAAAATATGAGAGGGGGTCCTTGAGATAAGCAAATGATTCATGCTGGCCTTGAATTGTGTTTTGCCTGCTCCATAGCAACTTTCAGCCGAGAGAATGGGGCCCAGCAGCAGAAGAACTACGTTTACAGACTTCGCAATTTTCCCGCAGTCCTGGCTCCTTCCAGGAACATTCCTTCTAATGCGCCCAGAAAACAAATTGGGCTGGTTTCACCATGAGAACTACAAATCTAATCCAACATGAAAAGTTAGAGGCAGGCAATTTGTTGTGTACAATTCAAGAGTTACCAAAAAATCCTTCGGATTTGGGGGCCTTCCACCCCTCTTAGGTAAGTTAAACACATCCTTTTGATTCTAAGGAAAACTGCTTGTAAAATATTTGGGAGCTCTTGGGACATCAAACAGCTCTTAGAGGAGTGCATTTTAATGGTTTACTTATAAAAGAATCAGTAAAAGAAGTAGAAACATATGGTTCAAATTCCTCTGAATTCTGCAAGGTATTGTTGTAGATGTATTTTTTTTTCTTTTTTCCTGAGGGTCTCCACACTTCTTTGAGTGCTTATCCTAAAAATACTCCAAATAACCATTACATGTACTGGCACAGCAAGTGAGACATCACATGGTAACATGGGTCTTGCTGAGGTTGCAGACCTGGATCCTAGCAGACACTGGTTTCATTGAGAAGTGTGGGGAGAAGGAAAGAAACAAGAATGTTTGGGAATCCTGAGTAATTAGGATGCAGAAGCAGCTCGTCCAAGTCTCAACAGCTTACAAACTCCAAGCAGGTAGCTTTAAAGCTTAATTGGATCCTGAGAATTGAAAATGGAGATTGGGTGGTACAAGCAGCTTGAAAATTGTAGCACTCTTGTTAACTTTGTGGCATTCAAATTCAACTAAAATGACACCCTAACCAAACAAAAGAGGACTGTGGACAGCCTCTGCCACCAGCCTCACCTGTACCCCTCCCCACTCCGGTCTAGCTTCCTAGGCTGTGGATTAGAACATGAGCTGGGGAGAGACTTCCCTAAAGGCAAATGAGTAGAAAGATTGGTACTGAATACAAGTCCTGGGCGCCCCCTGCATTATATTACATCCCAGTGTACAGGCAGGCAGGAGGCTGTGGAACGAGGGTGATGATAGACTTGGGTCAAGGGCACGTGACCTTGGGCTAAGGATACTGTCTCATCATTGTGAGATTTCTCAACTGTGAGGCAGGGGTAAGAATGATTGTATCACTGAGTTGTGAGGATGACATCTTCAGACTATTCTACAGTTATGTGCTGCATGATGATGTTTCTGTTAATGACAGAGTAGGTACGACAGTGTATGGTATTTTTGCTATGCCTTTTCGATGTTTAGATGTGTTAATACACAAATGCTGACCGTTGTGTTATAGTTGCCCGCATCATACAGTACAGTCACAGCTGTATAGGTTGTAGCTTAGGAGCAATAGGTGGTCCCATGCAGCCTAGGTGTGTAGTAGGCTACACCATGTAGGTTTGTGTGAGTACATTCTATGATCACACAATGACAAAACCACCTAAAGATGCATTTCTCATAATGTATGTCTGTTGTTAAGCCACATATGCCCATAGTTGTTATTGTAACAGTTGATTTTTCCAGTCTTAGACATTAGCTCAGCAAATATCATTGGGCGCTTGCTTTGTGGCCTTCACTGAAGACGCAGTGGGGAGTCAACACGGACATGGCTTCCCTGGCAACTCTGTCCAATGGGAGAGACCACCACCACTGAAGTCACCACACAAGCAGATATACGACAGCAGCTATGGCCAGGACCCCAGTTTGGGTCAAGAGGAGCCTCCCTGAGAAAGTAAATGATGAGTGGGGTTTAACTAGAAAAAGCTTCCCATGCAGAGGGAATGGTGTGCAAAAAGCTTCCCTGTGTCTGAGGGCCAGAGTAGCCGTAACTGAGGCTGTCAGCACAGTGACTTAGGAATTTCCCTCCTGCTTTCTCCTAATATGCATTTGCAGCCTGCACCCTGTGCTAATGGAATTGGTCAGGATAATCATTTATCCATGGCCATACAGCTGGGAATTCCAGGAGCAGGCTGGACATTGCTGTCACCTCTTTGAATAGCATCACTAGAATTCTTAACAAAACAAAAACAAAAAAGAAAACAAAATCAACTTTCCACATTCCCTCTACTATTTTGTCTAAAACATTGGTGAAAGAAGGGAGGTCATATACTTGTTCAGAAAAAATGATCTAGGGAGGTGGGAATAGGTGGGCAGGAGCTAGGCAGAGAGGGATGGGTAGATTGGGAGCATGAATATAGGCTGGTGGGGACCGGCCAAGGATGAGAATTGGAAGGTGGCTACAGCTCAGCTCCTCCAGGACAGGAGGGAAGGTCCAGGCAAGACATGAATATCATTTAGCAAAATAGTTGCTGTATTCCAGGTCTAGAAGGTGATGAAGCCTAGGCGGTCCAGGCGACCGGGACAGAAAGAGAGAGCACGCAGAAGATTTAGAGGCCTGGGACTCACTGAGAATTGAGGAGCAAGTGGGTTGGGGTGATCCTAGTAAAGTCACTGGGAACTAAGGAAGCTATAGGAGGAGACACTCAGGCGCCTCTTCTGACCAGGATGTGGGTTAGTCCTGTATTGGATCCCTGGGTTGAACAGGACTTAGATATAAACTAGGTGATGAAGAGTGAGCCAGAGAGGGGAAGAGAATGATGCCCAGCTTATGGCATGGATCACTGGGTGATGATGGTGCATTTACTAAGATGGGATATACAAGAGGAGGACCAGGCTTGAGGGAGCCATGGGAAAAGTGGGTTTGAGATGCTCATGGGATATTAAATATATTGTTGAATTTAGACCATGCTTGTCACATAGCAGATGTTCAGTAAATACTTGTCAAATGAATAAATTGGCCCATAAGCCATTTGGAAGACAGAGACTGTAGCATGTGAATAGCTATGGTTGGATCAAGGAGAGAATACAGGAGAGAAACAAAAGAGGTTTTCCTCCCTGCCATCCCCACCAGCACTAATGGTGCCCTTTCAGGCAGATGACTCAACAGAGTTCATGCTAACATGTCCCACAGGTCCATCTGGGGTCCCTTACTCTTTTCTAGAGCTCCTCTGGGGTCAGAGCATGGCTCTTAGTGCTAAGTGTTGCTGTTCCTCTGCAGACACAAGTTCCTGAGGCCTCCACCAATATCTCTTTTCCCTGTTGAACTTCTATTTGGTCATCACATTCTTGGTGTTGTCTTCCGGGTGCTTTCCAAGTTTTCCATGGAATTACACTAATGGCAAAAAGAGGAAGCTCATGTAGGGTTTCAGGAGCAGAGCAGGTTGGGCAAACACTAAATTTCTTTGCAGCTCCATCTTATTTTTGTAAATCATGTGAGTATGTTTTACTTAGAATTTTTTGACCGCTGAAGGAGATGAACATTCCTGGCACATGTATATTCTACAGCTTCAAACACGGCACCATTCCTCCAGCCCAGCCTGCAGTTTGAGAAGAAAGTCCGAAAGCACTTATCCTGTGAAATCTCCTGCACTCCCACTGCAGAACAGCTCAACCATCTCAGTATTTTCATGTTCTACAATATTTCAGATCAAGAAGAATCCAGGTGGACTTACATTTATGAGGCTGTTCAATTTAGACAAGGCCAAAAAGAAAGATCTGTGTGGCCACAAATATCATTTCTTAGAGGGATCTGAGTGGTTTCCTGATTTAAGGACTAGAAGAAGCATGCCACATGTACTAGTACTCTGATCCTCCGTGTGCAAAGCAGATTTCTGTCATTATCATGGAGCCCTTCCCTTTGGGACTTAGAGCCCAGGATTTCTTTTTAAATTGATATATAACTGATATATATTATAATTATACATATTTTGGAAGTGCATGTGATATTTTGATACAAGCATACAATGTGTAATGATCAAATCAGGGTAATTGGGATATTCACCACCCCAAAAATTTATATTTTCTTTGTGTTGAAAACATTACAATTCTTCTAGATACTTTGAAATATACAATAAAATATTGTTAATTATAATTTCCCTACTGTGCTATCAAATACTAGAACTTATTTCTTCTTTCTACTGTTTTTTGGTACCTATTAACGAAGTTTTCTTTATTAACTGCCCCTCATCCCCCGCTTTCCTTTCCAGCTTCTGGTAACCAGCAATCTACTCTCTATCTCTACTAGATCCACTTTTTTAGTTCCCACATAGGAGTAAGAATATGCAATATTTGTCTTTCCATGCCTGGCTCATTTCACGTAACATAGTGACCGCCAGTTTTATCCAGAATGTTGCAAATTGCAGAATTTCACTCTTTTTTATGGCTGAATAATATTCCACTGTGTATATATGCTATGTTTTCTTGGTCCATTCATCTATTGATGGACACTCAGGTTGATTCCATATCTTGGCTATTGTGAATAGTGTTGCAATAAACATGGAAGTACAGACATCTCTTTGATGTATTGTTTTTCTTTCTTTTGGATATATACCTGGCAGTGGGATTGCTACCTCATATGGTAGTTATATTTTTAGTTTATTGAGGAACCTCCATATGGTTTTCCATAGTGACTGTACTAATTTACACTCCCACCAAAAGTGTATAAACATATCCCTTTCTCTGAATGCCCACCAGCATTTGTTATTTTTTGTCTTTTTGATAATAGCCATTCTAAATCACTCTTATGAGATCTCATTTTGGTTTTGATTTGCATTTCCATGGTGCTTAGTGATACTGAGCATTTTTCATATACCTGTTGCTTATTTGTATGTCTTCTTTTGAAAAGTATCTATTCAGGTTTTTGCCCATTTTTAAAGTCAGATGATTATTAATTATTATTATTATATTGCTATTGAGTTGTTTGAGTTCCTTATATATTCTGGTTATTGATCTCTTGTTGGATGGATAATTTACCAATATTTTCTCTCATTCCATAAGTTGTCTCTTTACTTTGTTAATGGTTTTCTTTGTTGTGCAGAAGGTTTTTAGCTAAAGTAATCCCATTTGTCTATTTTTGCTTTTGTTGCCTATGCTTTTTAGGTCTTATCCCCAAAATCTTTGTGCAGATCTATGTCCTGCAGCATTTCTTTAATGTTTTCTTCTATTAGTTTCATAGCCTCAGGTCTTACATTTAAGTCTTTAATCCAATTTGAGTTAATTTTTGTATATGGTGAGAGATGGGGATCTAGTTTCATTTTTATTTTTGGCATATAGATATCCAGTTTTCCCATCACTATTTATTGAAGAGACTGTCCTTACCCCAATGTATGTCCTTGATGACTTTGTCAAAAATGAGTTGGCTGTAAAATCATAGATTTATTTATGGGTTCTCTATCCCATTCCATTGGTCTATGCATATGTTTTTATGCCAGTACCATGGTGTTTTGGTTTCTACAGCTTTGCAGTGTAATTGAAATCAGGTTGTGTGATGCTGTCAGATTTGTTCTTTTGCTCAGGATTGCTTAAGCTATTCTAAATCTTTTGTGGTTATGTACAAACTTTCAGATTTTTTTCTATTTCTGTGAAGAATGTTATTGGTATTTTGGTAAAGATTGCATTGAATCTGTAAATTGCTTTGGGTAGTCTGGTCATTCTAACAATGTTTATTCTTCCAATCCATGAGTATGGGATATCTTTTCATTTGTCTGTGTCCTCTTTAATTTCTTTTATCAGTGTTTTGTAGTTTTCCTCATAGAGATATTTCACTTCTTTGATTAAATTGATTTCTAGGCATTTTTTGTAGCTATTGTAAATGAGATTGCTTTCTTTGTTTTTCAGATCAATTGCTATTGGCATATAGAAATGCTACTGATTTTTGTATATTGACCTTGTATCCTGCAACTTTACTAAATTTATTTGTCAGTTGTAAGAGTTTTTTGGTGCAGTCTTTAGTTTTTTCTGAATATAAGATCACGTTGTCTGTGAATGAGGCTAATTTCAACGCAGTATCCCTAGAATTGGTGTGGGGATCACAACCTACTTGTCATGCTCTTGATGGTCAGTCCCTCTCCACTTCACAGAGAGGGCTATTGAGGTCTAGGGAGGTGGAATTTACAAAGACTTCTTGTAGCAGAGCCTGGACTGGAGCCTGGTCTCCTAATGTCCAATTTAATTCACTCTGCATTCCATTGAACAACTTCTGGCAAGAATCAGTCTTCCCTCCCTGTGGATCCCCTCTTAAGTGTCTTTAACACAAGTTCTTTGTTTAAAATTCTAATTGGAGTGATTAAAACCTCTCACTCAGCTCTGAAGACATGAAACAACCATAAATTGCCTTATGAACAGAGAGAATTATATTCCATTCACTTGGGAAAGGAGTTTGCCTGGTTTACATCTCTGCTCCACCACTTACAAGCTGAATGACCTTGGATAAGTTATCTAGCCTCTCTGCACTTAGTGTTCATCATCTGTAAAATGGAAACAACAGCCACCTTGGAGAAATAGCATGTTAAATTAAATGAAATAATATGTTAAACACATGGAATATAGACAGCCTTTGACTAAGAAAAAGTTCTGGGTTGTTTCATTCATTTTTCAAGAGACAGTGTTTTCCTAGGTCACTGGGGCTTGGTCTAAAATGCTTACAGATGATACATCACCTGGTGGCATATTCCTGGGCACTCGCAAACTACAATAAAGAGTCTGGACATGCTGGACATACCAGTATAAGACAAAAGCAGGTGGGCTGTTGCTTTTGTTGTCGTAAGTTGAAACACGTCAGCAAGGGGAAAATGATATGAGACAAATGCACAAAGAATGTGGGGAACACAGAAAAAGTAAACTTAGAAATCATCATGGGATGTAACACTACCAAAGAGAGAGCCGGGCAGTCACAATGGGCCCCGATTGCTGACCTCCACCTATGGGAGGTGCAGCCTCTGTGCTATGCAGAACCCTACTGTCTCCATGCTCAGCTAAGGTGATGAGCCACACAGACAGAGGAACCTCCTCCTTGTCCTTTGAATGTCCAGGTTGAGGGATGGAGCAAGGAGAACAGGAAAGTAGCCCAGGGACAAGAAGAAGAGGGCTGGCAGCCATGTGGCCAAGAGCCAAGCCAGGCTAAGATGGCAGATGCAGGCGATGTTTCCAGGTCAAGAGCCACTGCCAGGATGCCAGGCCTCCTCGAGGGCATGAGCGAGGCCTCTTGCGAGCAGGAACACCTCTTTGGAAGCATGCTATTTTATTCTGTCCACATTTTCTTTTCTGGTTTTCAAGACGTTCTCAGTGAAAAATGCTGGTCAAATCTGTGGCACAAGCCAAACAAAGATAAGAGTCTGCCGTGAAAAGCTAAAGGGACATCACTGTGCAGTGGAGGGTGAGCGGCCAGGGTTGCATCAGGAGACAGATGAAGATGCAGGAGAAGAAAGATTCAGGGAGCAGAGAGGCAACTTCTGGTAAGTCCCCAGCAAGCTGACTCTGTGTTCTAGAACGGACACTCCTAGCACCACTAGGAGCATGGGGTTTGGAATTTATAGAGGGGCTGTTTCCTTACAATTTCTCTTCTGTTTTTGCTTCTCACACTCCTCTGGCTGTTTTTTTGGTCTTTCAATTTACGTGAAATTTTATTTTTTTCTATTTATAAAATGATAGTTGGGATCATGACTTTGACATTTGGGGAAAAAACAGGTATAACTCACACCTTACTTTTAAATTCCAGATGGATTAAAATGACTGTTTCTAAAAAAAAATCTGTATTAGAATAAAATATGTATAGGGTAAAATGTAGACTATTATCTGAGCAGAAATAGCAAATGAAAAGATTGATAAACAAGACTGCACAAAAAAGTAAAATGTCTGCAGAGTACATAGAATACAGTATCCATGAAGTTTAGAGACAAACACTCAACCAAGAGAAAGATAACACAGCAGACAAGGGGGAGTTATCACTTTTGATCTATAGAGCTCTTACTTGAAAGCCAGTTAAAAAAACGGAATCTGCTTAATGATAGTAGAAAAAAAATGGGCAAAGGATATGTATAAATGGACAGTGGAGATATAAAATATATTTAGCCAATTTTATAATAAAATATAATAAATATAAACAAAAATCATGAGTATTTTCTCCTACTTGTCAGGTCAGTAAAGATGATGGAGACTGGCAGCACCAGTGGGGGCAGGAGGAGGGGAAATGCCAGCATCAGAGCAGAGGAGTCAGGGCATGGACACACGCCTTTCCAGCTGGGTTGAAATTTAGCTCCACTACTTGCTGGCTGCCACTTGCCTTCTCTGTGCCTTAGCATCATCAGCTAATAATGCCTCAAAGGGTTGCTGGGAAGATTAAAAGGGTCAACATGCAAAGTGCTTAGAATAGTGCCTGGGATGTGGTAAGTGCTACACAAGCACTAACTCATCTTATTATAATTATTACTGTTGTTATTCTCAACATGTTACCTATGGGAACATAAACTTAAAAAATCTGGCAATATGTATAAAATATGCATGCACTTCAGCTTACTGATTTTTTTCGGTTATTTTATCCAAAAGTGTTAACCAGAGAGTACATGAGGAATTGTGTGCAAAGATATTTATCACTGTGTTTTCATAGTAACAAAACATTGGCAGACAAGTTGAAATTTTAACATTAAGAGCTTCTTTGCATGAATGTCATGTAATGTCAGTATGATGAACTATTATGCATCAATTAAAACTAAAAAGAATGATATACCTAAGCGAATTAACACAGAAACAGAAAACCAAATACCACCTGTTCCCACTTATAAGTGGGAGCCAAACATCAAGTACACATAGACACAAAGATGGGAACAACAAAACCTGGGGACTCCAAAAGGTGGGAGGGATGGGAGCAAGGGTTGAAAAACTACCTTCCAGGTACTACGTTCCCCATTTGGGCTGCAGGATTATTAGAGACCCAAACCTCAGCATCACACAATATACTCATGTAACAAACCTGAACATGTGTCCCCTGCATCTAAAATAAGATAAAATAAAGAATAAAAAAGTAGAAAAAAGAATGATACATGCTCAAATGTGCATCCATATCTGTGTCGTAGCTCTACCCACATGCACATTTACATTTATTTCCAATCCATCTGATTCTGGAATTAAACTCTGAAAATGCAACACAAATGTTAATTTCTACTTTGGTACTACAATGGTGTTTTAATTTTTATATTTCTCATTTATTATCTGAATTTTCAACAATGAATTTATTCCAAATGACAATAGCTTTATTTTTTCTAATTGCAATAAATATTCTGAAATCTCAAAAAATCAAAATAAGTGGAATCACCCACAATTTCAGTAGACACATCAGTGGGATTTTATTTTTCCAGTTTGCTTTCATTGTACTTACACATATGAAGGAGACATTCTTATAAATGAAGATGTCTAAGAAATGAAGATTCTTACAAATTCTATAAAAGGAGATATTCTTATAAACCACACATACACCCATAGTGTAAGTTAGGGCTGCAGGATTTGCAGTTTTTCTTTTTTTTCTTTTATTATTATTCTTATTATACTTTAGGTTTTATGGTACATGTGCGCAATGTGCAGGTAAGTTACATATGTATACATGTACCATGCTGGTGCGCTGCACCCACCAACTTGTCATCTCGCATTAGGTATATCTCCCAATGCTATCCCTCCCCCCTCCCCCCACCCCACAACAGTCCCCAGAGTGAAATCATCATTCTCAGTAAACTATCGCAAGAACAAAAAACCAAACACCGCATATTCTCACTCATAGGTGGGAATTGAACAATGAGGATTTGCAGTTTTTCTATTGTCCTGTTTTTCACTGGTCAAAATATCACAGACATCATTGCCTTTGAATAAAGATGGATGTAACTTATTTTAATGAACTGGTTAGTCTGGATTTTATGGAAATGTAATGCATTATTCCTACATATTGGTTCAAGCTTCCAGGCTACTAGAAGTAGAATTAATGTGTTAAAAGAAATAGAAATTTAAGGCCGGGCGCAGTGGTTCACACCTGTAATCCTAGCACTTCGGGAGGCCAAGGTGGGTGGATCGCCTTAGGTCAGGACCAGCCTGGACCAGTTCGAGACCAGCCTGGCCAACATAGTGAAACCTCGTCTCTACTAAAAATACAAAAATTAGCTGGGCATGGTGGCGCATCCCTGCAATCCCAGCTGAGGCAGGAGAATTGCTTGAACCCGGCGGCGGTGGGGAGGTTGCAGTGAGCCGAGATCCCACCACTTCACTGTATCCTGGGCTTAAGAGCGAAACTCCGTCTTGAAAAAAAAAAAAAAAAAAAGGAAATAGAGATTTTAAGTCTCTGGATGTCTATTTCAGATTATTTTCCAGAAAGATAATACTTATCCATACTCCTGCTAGCAGAATTCAAGGACTATCTAAATGTACATTCATTTTTAATTTAACTGTTGAAACTGTTGTCTCTTCAGTCTTAGTTGGCACTCAGAAGGAACTTTTGGTCCAAAGCCCGTGAAAGAGCAGTAGAGATTCTATTGAAAAGTAAACACCTTATTAATTCAAATAATAAGCATTTGAAGCCTTCATAGCTGTAAACAATTGATTTACAAATGTCAAAAACAGAAAGTAAAGATTCTAGGTATCATAGCTTGAGAGTGAATAAGAAACAGATTTTATGGGCACCATCCAATTCCAGTGGAGAGTATCACTTTATCTGTAATCTCTTTATTCCTGGCTTCTTCTGTCTGTTGAAAATGAGCTGCACTTAGAATTATTTTTGGCACTATTTTTCCTTTCATTATTCACAGTAGAATGCATGCCTCAAGTATTTACTTTTGACTACATCCTTACTTTGTAAAACCATTCTCTTATCTTTAGGTGCATACACACACACGTTGATGTTATAATCACAACTAAACCTAGTGCTGTGTCTTTCACTCATACAAAAGCACATTGAGATAGTCAAACTTAGTGCATGCTAAAGGGATACACATGTAAGTTGTGCATATATCTGTGCAAATGTTATGCATGTGTGTGCATGTGTTGCGTGTGTGCCTATGTTCATTCTTGGGGTGAAGGACAGGGAAGGTTACGGCTGATAAAGATATCTGGGGTGTTCATCTGACCCCTCTGGTACTGCATCCCATAGTAAGGCTTAGATTTGCAGTGTGGCCATCATAGTGCCTGGGAGCTGGCCTGCCCTTCCTCTGACTGATGCTCTAAAGCATCCCTGTGGGATAGACTGACAAGGGGTATTCTTCTAAAGCTGGAGGTTGGAGGAGTCGGAGGCCTGCACCCAAGGCCCTCAGCTGGAGGTGGGAGAGATGCAGATGGTCTCATCTTCGATTCCTAGACCGTGTTCTTTCCCTTCCAAGCTGCTGCCTTGGCCTCTGGTGGTCCCCACTCCTCTTTCTCCAAAGGCAGTTAACTGAGTCCTACAGGTATGGGCCAGGACAGGGGGGTCTAGCCCCTCCCTTCCCAGCCACTGCTTCATTTAGACACACTCCCTGCATCAGACCTGCCGCTCTGTGATTGGTGTCCTTGGGTCTGTGTCACCATGTCTGGAGCTCAGCCTTCTGGTCACTCTTCCCCTGCACCTCTGGTCCACAAGGAGCTTATGGGCCATCCTCTTACAGAGTGCTCTGGCAGATAGGCTGTCCTCCCTGGGGCGGAGCTCCTCGCTCAGGACCTGGTCTTGTTTGTGTCCCTGCAGCAACTCTCCCACCACACTCACAGCTGTGGCTGACTAATGAGATCTGGGTGTGGAAGGAATTACCCAAAGGCCCAGAGACATGAGCCTCAGACAGCCTTGTAGGTCCCGCTGTAACTGGCTCTGTAGGCACGGTTCTGGGGGAAGATTCAACCACAGAATAACCCTTTCTGTGGATCAGCTTGATTAAGTAGTATCCATTCAGGTCCATTCCAGCCTTGACTGTGAGCAAATTGGTTCCTGTCTTTCGTCTCAGCAGCCAGCTGGGCACCATAAACAAGAAACCACTGACCAAGAAGCGAAGGTTGGCATGTTTTCAGTGGACTTTGAACTTCCACCCAGAAACTTTATCTCTGGCAAAACAAATTTTCAGATCAGTTCCAAATTCTATGGTTGGAAATAGCATTGTGGGAAAGAGTTGACCAGAAAACAATGCAGGAACACCTTATTTGCAATGGGCATGGCAAAGTACCTCTCAGACTGCTTCAGAGAAGGTTTTTAATGCAGATCTCTTAGCACCTCTGACCCTGGAATGAACTTGCCCTCTAGTACCATCCCCTGCTCGATTTGCTCCCGCCCTCAAGCTCCCGCCAGGTGCTCAGGAGTTCTGCTCAAACACCATGCTGCCTGGCCTGACCTCTCAGTGCACACCACAGGCTGCTCCAGGACCTTAGACCAGCTGGTTTCTTCTAAAGTTACCCAGAGCACCCCCAGGAGCCACCTCAGGACACCCCCACTTCCCTCACAAACATGGACACCTTAGAGTTTTTCTCCAGACAGAACACCTGCCACCCTGAGATTGGGTGGCTTTCGGGAGGTACACTCACTGCAGGAGGGTTTGAAGAGTTAACAATAATGTTCAGAATTCACTGTCCATTGGTGATCAACCCACCAGGGTTGTGTCATTTCTTCATTGTTTTTTAAAACAGACTCAGGTCCTACATATAAGCCTCTTCCACTGTCATAGGGATTAAAGCACAGCTTCTGGGAAACCCCAAAGGGCATTTCTGTGAAGCCCGGTGCTGTGCAAACCAGGCCAGCAACTCTTCCGCTATCCCACACAACCCAGGGTCTTTCGCTTAAGCTGTATCATGGCCCAATGCAGTAATGAAATCCTGAACTGGGAAATCTGGTTTAGTCGAACACACCAATAATGGTATTTTTGGACAATGAGGAAATTCGAATTTGAGTACTAGTCCATACAAAGGAATCATCATTAATTCTATTGGGTGGAAAAAGTAGATTTTGTTCTGTAGGAAAATGTTCTTGGTTTGTAGAAATTTACACTAAAGTCTTTGGGGTATGAAATATCAAGTTACTCAGAGGAATTAATTTTAAAAAAATATTCGAATCATGTTTGAAACATCTATTTAGGGGCAAATAGGCCTGGACTGCTTTGTCTCTAGAGAGAAACAAACATAAGCTACTATTGGGCCCTTGTTTGCCCAGAACTAATGGAAGTAACAAATTTCTCTCAATATCGAGTGAGACGGCACGAGGGCCTGGGGAAGGCGCCTCAGAAGGAAGTAAGTCTCAGAAGGCATGGATACACCGCTGAAGTTGCTAAAGCTCAGAGCCCTCAGCAGGGCAGGAGGGGAGAGGCAGCGCCCTAGGCTCCCTGCTCACGGCTATTAGGTTCTCACCCTCGTCCCTGCACCCTCCGTGCTGGGAGGCTCTGAGCTGAGCCACTGCAGCAAGGCTGGCGGCCCACGCCCCAGCTCCGGACCTGGGTCCCAGCGGCACCTTCCAGCAGCGGCTGTTTGCAGAGGAATCCAGAGGACCCCTCTGCAGGCAGATGGATCTGGACTGTGTTGTCCTGTAAGATACACTGCATGAACATGGAGCACTCAGAGGACATCTTCGGCTCAGGTGTAATGAAACCAAGAGACCATAGCTATTTGTCTTCAACATGTAATTATCTCACTTTTCATTCTCACCATCACCTCCGCATGGCACTCACACTGGGCAAGGTGACAGACAGAATAATGGCCCCACCAAGACTTGCACACCCTAATCCTTGGAACCTGTATGTAAGCAGGTCATTTTAAGTGGGAGAGGGGACTTTGCAGAGTTAAGTTAAAGCTCTTGAGGTGAGGAAATTATCCTGGACTCCATGGGTGGGCCCCATGTAGCCACATGAGTCCTTAAAATCAAAGAATCTTTGCCAGCTGTGGTCAGAGAAAGCGATATGCAGCCAGGAGCAGGGTCAGGGGTGCAACCCTACTGCCCTGGAAGGTGCAGGAAGGGACCAGGAGGTATGGCCACCTTTAGATGCTGGAAAGGCAAGGAAATGCACCTACCCCTAGAGCCCCCAGAAATAATAAATCCCTACTAACACCTTAATTCTAGCCCACGGAGACACTTGTCAGGCTTTGCATCCACAGAACCCTGTGTTAGTTCTGCACTAAATTTGTGTGATTTTTTTTACAGCAGTCCATCTAATCCAGGTGAGATGGAACAGGTACCATTCTCTAGGCTCGGCCTGGTCTCTTTTGTGCTAGTTTTTACATAAAAGCTGACTCTCTACTGCGGAATCATGCTCCTTCTGTTCTTTCCTTTCTGCATTCCCAAACTCACGGCATGCATTTGTCTTTCAGCTTGTCCCTAACCCGGGCAGATGGATAACTTTTTGAAAGGCCCTCCCTCCAATGAAGAGGGACTCACTTTCTCACTTTTCTTAGCCAATTAGGCAGCATCAATGTATAGAGGATATATTATTATAAAAAGATTTCCTTATCTTCCTTTCTCCAGGAGTTGAAATCTCCTTTTATTTTGAGAGAACAGAGCCAGGTGGGAAATACAATTTTGGAATTATCTATCCCAAACTACTTGTTTACCCAGCATTGCTCAGGAGAGATGTTAACTAATATTGAAAAACTCAGCCTACTCCTCACCCTCTGCTCTGTTTCCTCTGCCTCTGGCCTTCTCTGGCTTGTCAGTTAACTGGGACTCTCCTGACCCGGTTTTTTTTGTTTTGTTTTTGTATTTGTTTTTGTTTTTTAAGATGGAGTCTCGCTCTGTCGCCCAGGCTAGAGTGCAGTGGCGTGATCTTGGCTCACTGCAACCTCCGCCTCCCAGGTTCATGCGATTCTCCTGCCTCAGCCTCCCAAATAGCTGGGATTACAGACAGGTACCAGCATGCCCAGTAAATTTTTGTATTTTTAGTGCAGAATGGGGTTTCACCATGTTGGCCAGCCTGATCTCGAACTCCTGACCTCAACTGATCCGCCTGCCTCGGCCTCCCAAAGCACTAGGATTACTGGCGTGAGCCACTGTGCTCAGCCTTCTGACCTGGTTTTAACGTGCTCAGAGCCTCTCTGAATTTCAGATGCACCACCTCACTTGCAATTTAGGCACACCATTCTAGACACACCCTTGTTTGCCAGAACTCATGGAAAGGTCAAAAACAAAGACACTGTTTATGATAAGTGGACAGAAAAACAGAAATTTCAGGTATGCAGATTCCTTGCACAGCCTCTCCAGAAAGAAAAACTGCATTTAATAAATGGAAATAAATTAGCCTTCCAGAGGACACGGGTGTTGAGAAGCTTTCTCATGGCCAGATGTGATCTGCGCTTTCTAATGCCGTTCTCATTCTAATCTCCCACTCATTGGAGTGACTACAGAATGCCTTGTTTGCTTTATAAAGTCAGCCAGTCCCCAACAAGGGAGACTGGCAATTGTTTATCCTGCTGTGGCTCTTTCATTCTGCAAGTCTCTTAATTTCCCTGAAAGAGCACAATTAAAGTAATTTAACACAGTGCTGACACACAGCAAGTACTCAATAAATGTTAGCTATTATTGTAGTGATTACCATCAAGCTATTATTATAATTAGCTTAATTATAGAACTTGTCAAAAACACAGTTTAACTATAGAATGTTCTTATCAAATTTATGTAGAGGAAATCCAAATTTCCTTGTACATTCAGCCACATTACAAGAGATACATTAACATAAGGAAATTCCCCTGAAACATTTGAATTGTAAGTGAATTTTAAGGACAAATGCTACAATTGCCTACCTTATCTCGGTCAGGATGTTTGCACATCATTTCCCACTCTTACCATGTGCTCTAGAACTCTTTCAGCCTACACACACTGTTTCATTTAACTATATCACGTATCTTCTCTTGTAAATGTAGTTCTCAGAAAGAGAGATCTAGGCCTCTTTAACCTCCTTTCACTTCACAACCCACTAAAAATTGAACCACTGAAACTACTTTATTAGTATGTTTGAGGACTACATTGACATTGGAAACATTCCTCTTAAGTCTTTCCTAATATTGCATAACAATTTATCACTCCATTCTCTCATTTATTCAATTCTATTTTCAATGTATTTTTACCGCAATTTTTTAGAATTTTGAAATAATTTTAGACTTCCAGAAGAGTTGCAAAAATAGTACTATGTGATGTTGGTGTATCCTCTTCACCCATCTTCTTATTATGTTAACATCTTATATAACCATGGAACATTTATAGAAACTAAAAAATTAACTGGAGCAATACTATTAACTAAAGTACAGAGCTTATTTGGATTTTACCACTTTTTGACTCTTCTCTTTTTGCTTGTCCAGGATCCTGGGTTGCGTTCTCTCACTGGGAATTGCCCCTAACCTCAGGGATGGTCTTGTCTGCTCTGGGGATGGTGGGGGCAACCCTGGCCAGTGATTGGTCATGGTGGAGGATCAAAGGCATGGCTGCCTTGTGTAAATTTAGGTGACTCTGAAGGGCCATCTTGGCTCTGAAGTGCCCACAGGAACAGTGGAAACATCCGTTGCGGCTCTATTGAGTTCAACCTCTCCATCCCTTATTTCTCCTTTATTGACTTCACTTCAGGTGTATCTCCTGAAAGCTGTCCCCAATGAACATTCTGGATGCAGATCTCATCTCAGCATCAGTTTCCTGGGGATTCACTGTAAGATTGTTAGTACTGTGAGCGGTCCTAGAAATGAGACCTTAAAAAGGGATTTGGAAGCTGGGTCACTCACTGGTTGTTTGGCAACAAGAATCCCATCTCTGGTGGTAGGTGTGGTGCTGATAGCGGGGCACACAGTGGTAGTGCAATTTCGAAAGCTCTCACCTGTGGTGAACTGGGATGGGATACTTGTGCAAGGCAGTGCACCGCTAGTGCAACTTCCCTGGCATTTAAGAAACATGATGAAATGATAAGTGTTAATCCTAAGAAGTTGGGCGGCTGTTTCTGAGCACAATTGATTCATTTAATAAAGGCTAGCATGTCCAGTTCTCTGAGCCTGTTGATCCCTTTCACCTATTTGCCATGCCAGTTCTGGCATTTATACTTCATTTAGTGTGGCCCATCACTTTTTCCAAGTTTCCAAGCTCCATCCTAGCAGCTTATAAACATTTCTTCTTGGATCTGCACCAGGAAGTTAAATCATGTATCACAGAATGGTACTTTCGTTCCAATAAACTCTCTCTTATCCAACTTCAGGTCCAGTTCTCTTGATCCAGCACATTCAGGATCCAGTCTCTCTGTCCACGCTCTGGCTCCTGCCAGTGCCTGTGAGCCAGGTTTGGAGCTCCTTTGGCACCTACTACCCTTCACAGGGCCAGCAATCCCCAGTGGGCTGTGACGAGATTTGATCCTAGTCTTTAGACTGGAGTGCAGAAGGGAGGTCCAGACAGTCTGAGGGGATAACTATTGTCTGTTAAAGCATCTATCACATGGAATCCCTGGCACAATCTTAAGCAAAGAGCCATCACCATGTTCTAACAAGGGAGAATGGTCTGTGGGCCAACAGGTTCAGGAAAATCATGCAGGTCAAGGTTCTCATCGGCACTTACCAAGACACCCAGCTTCCAAGTCTCAGGTTCCTCATCCTGCCCTGTCAGGGCTGAGATTGTAGAGCAGGAGGCCCAGCAGGGGTGATGATTAACTTTTCTGAAAGTCTACTCTTACAATTAAGTCCTAAATAGGAACTTTTACTCTGTCTGCCCCTCTTAATTTGATAAGGCGCATATACTAGCTTCCACATTTTGCTTTGAATTGGTGAACAATAGCCCTGAACCTGTTATTATCTTTATTAAATGTCAATATCTAGAAATAACCAACCCTAATAAGAAACGCCAGATATTTAAGAAAAAAATACTTCCTAAATTAAAAAATTGCACTGAACAACATAGAGTTAAATAAATGAAAAATCATTTTCATGCATGAGAAAACTCAATACTATAAATATATCAATACCTTCCTGAGGGATCTATAATTGCAATTCAATGCTCATTACAATGATTTTTATGGAATGTGAAATTCTAATTCTGAAATTCATTTTCCTGAGACAATTTGAAAAAGGAAAAGAAACATCCATTGTCCTTGTTACCTATCAACATTTATTACAAAGGCAAGCAATTTAAAACAATAGGTAAGAATAGATAAATATATAAAAAAATAGAGAGTGCAAGCATATTTATATATAAGTGTGTGGTTAGTAAATGATGGCAATACTGTTTAAAATCTGTGGGGAATAAAAGGACTACCAAGTCTAATAGTGTAGGAATTTTTAGCTGTATATTTGGGAAATAAATTAAATCTCTACTTCAAATATCATTCATCAAAACAAATTCCAGATGGGTTACAGAGTTAAACAACTACAATTTTTAAAAACCTAAAATAATATTAGGAGGGAGAATGTTTGTGACTCAGAAGTAGGAAAGGCCAAAAATAAGAAGTGCATTTTAAACTCATTAAGATTGACCAATATGACATCAAAATTTAAAACTGTAAGATCAAAAACATTTCTAACAAGTTAAAAATAGTAACAGACTTATTACTTTAAAATGTTTAATATATGTAAGAAACGAATATTTATAACATGTAATAGATAAAAGATCAATATTTTAAGTATATAAAGACCTCCTTTATTCAATCAAAGACAAACAAGAAATAGAAAAATTGGCAAAGCATTTGAGAAGGCTGTTTACAGTATAGTACAGATGATACAAATTTCTGGTTAACCTAAGACTGTTTCTCAATACATAAGACATGTTTAACAGAAGATAATTTTTCATTTGGTGAGCCCCATTTAAAAGATCAATTAGATGATTTATAAACCACAAGAACGGCAACATTTTCAAAGTTTGATTAAATTAGTGATAGCAGGGTGGTTTAGTGGGAGGGTACATTGATATACATAGGGTACACAGGAGCTTTACAATAACTGTAATAACTAAAAATTAGCATACACTTTGCCTTAGAAATTATACTTCTTGCTAGTTTTACTAGGAAAATAACCACTCAGCTTCATGAAATGGCTGATACAGGGATGTGCAAGGATATTAATTATAATATTACTTTTAGTAATAAACATAAAATTAAAAAGTAAATAACCTAAACTCCATTTGTGTAAAAATGGCAGATGCTAAAAGAATGTGGGTGATACACATGCAGTGGCATTAAAAGATCTTCAGGACACACAATTCAGAGACAAAATAGTTACAATATGATGTGTGCAATGTAGTAAACTTATGCAAAACAAAAATAGGCTTTCACATCACACAAGCACAGGGCCATGTATTTCTATAGATTAGTGATGTCCAACAGAACCTTCTATGATGATACAAATGTCCTATAATCTATGCTGTCCAATGTGGGAGCCACTAGCCATGTGTGGCTTTGGGTACTTGAAATGTGTCAGGTGTGAGTAAGGAGTTGAATTTCAAACTTTATTCAATTTTAAATCATTTAAATAGCTATACCTGGCTAGTGGTTCCCACAATGAAGAGCACAGCTGAAGATGTACATATACCCATGTTAAGTCACTGATGGATGGAGGAATGTGTAGAGGTGTTGAAATGTGTCACGTGAGTCTATTCCTGTACTACTTGTATCAGTGGAAAAGGAATGTTTACAAAGCAAAATACAATAAATAGCTTCTCAAAAGATGTATCAGATCTGTTGCAAAAAAAAGCCATTATTACTGGAATCACCTTTCCTTTGTAATGGGATGCCCCTGGAAATATGGGCGAGTGGCCAGCTGGCCAACCCCTACCTTACAAAGGCATGGCTAAAGAAGGCTAGTACTGCCAACCTGAGCTGGGTGCTTATTCTGACCAGCAAAGTAGAGAAGGTGGAGGCATCTGTAGACTCCGGGCTGAACTGGAAAGACCTACGTTGGGAGCCAAATGAAAGAGCAGAAATAGGGCTGAAAACAGGAGGGTAAGTAGGTCACAGAGTCAGAAATCTGAAATAGCTTGGCCTGTATGTGTGAGTCAGTATGGGGTGGAGGGGTTGGGGAACAACACATGTGGGCATCATTGGCACCCTCTTATCTCCAAAGCCACAGGTATCTTAGTCCGAGGGTGGGTCATGCTAGCTGAAGCACTCAGTCACAGTGACAGTCCATTATTGCATGTATTTGAATGAGTGGCATCCATTCACCCACCCTTTGTATCAGGAGACCGTGTCCCCTATGGATGGCCTATCTGTATGCATGTAGTAGAGACAGGCTGAGCATAGAATTAGGACTGAGAAGAGAGTTTCCCCTTCAGAGCCTGTATTGTGCCCTGCAGACCTGTGGGAGGAATCAGGCAGTTGGATTTAATGATAGAGAAATGCCTCAGCGCTTCCTGAGTACTGCGTAGTAAAAGAAGGATTGCATTGGGCTGTTTTATAGAGACCTGCCATCCAGCTCTAAGTAGGAGCAGACATGTGTTTGTTTATTTATTTCTGCCTTCCTAAAGATAATAAAAAGATCATATTTAATGGGCCAAAACCCATAGATAACAACATCCTGAATTCATCATCTTTCTCAAGCGCAGGATCTGGCCTTTGGGAATAAACTTAAAAGCTGAATATTCTTCACCAGAATATTTTGTACAGAGTACTAGGTGCTGGATATGAGTAGATGACAAAAATGGTAACGAGGAAAGTGCTGTGACTAGGAATGAACAAATGCTGCAGGTGGTAAGTGAAAGTGTCCACACTGGTTCTTTGCCCAGTGCAGTGACTTCTCACCGCACGCTCAGCCTGCATAACTCACTGGACCGTGTTCAGGGATGCTGCAAGGGGAGGTGAGGCTGCCACGAACAGAAACCTGGGCAAAGAGGAATAGGAGCCAGGGAGCCCCCGAGCCAAGACAGAGTCCAAATGGGCTGTGGAGAAACCAGGCCTGGTCTGGTAGGCAGTAGGAGTGAGGGGGAGGCACAGGCCATCTCCTGGAGCCAGACTCCATACAGGGACACAGCCTCAGGGGTGCAGAGAAGTGAGCTGGAGACGCAGATAAAACCAGGGGTTGGGTGGGGCGGGTGGGGGTGGGCGGGGTTGGTGAGCAGCGCAGCCTGCCTGGGGAATAAGAAAAAAAGAATTCACCTTTTAAGGAAATTGATTATTGAAATGTTGAAAGTCTCTATAGACACAATCTAGGAACCCATGGGCATGATCAAGTCGAACACACGCCAAATGTATGGAAACTAGTGAAGCTTTTAGGGACTTTGGGAAACTTCATCGACTCCTCCACAAGTTGCAGCTACCAAAGCTGCAACTGTGCCCTCACCCTTTCCTCAGAATGCTGTTGGGCTGTTGGACTGTCCTGGAGAGAGAGAGAGAGAGAGAAAGAGAGTGCAAGCACACGTGAGAGAGTCACCAAGAGAGGGCATTTACATTTATTTATTAACTACAGAGCTGTTTGGCAGAGCCACAAAAATAAATGGTGCCCAGATATATCCATTAAGAATAAGGCTGGAATCTTGCTAAGAAGTGAGATTCTCTGCCCTTCTCAGCCTGGGTTTTGTCTTGTTTAAGGAGACGCAGACTCATGGAAATGGTAGGAACTCTTAAAGCATAGTCGTGCAGAGTCTAGGAATGGATTGTGAAGTGGAAGGACAGAGTGGGTGAGAAAAGGAAAAACATGCAGAATATTAAAGATTTCCTTGTTGTGTTAAAATGGAAAGATTTGAGGCTCAACTGCACCATTCATTTGTCCTCTGAGCTCAACAGGTGAGGACCAAGAATGTATCTGGCCATATGGGGCAACCATCCTAACAGGGACACAAATGGGCAAATGACATCCCTCACTTGTGAACTTCAGCTCCACAGTGACAGAAGGGAAGCTCATAGAGCCCTCCCTGTCCAACTCAGTGGGTTGTGGTAAAGCCAAATGAGGCAGTTATTGGATCTGCAAAGTCGGTATATAGGTGAATTTTTAACATTATCTCCTAGAACTGGGACAGACCAGCTCAGCCGGCTGCAACCAGGTCTTCCGAATGCTGCCTCTAAGCTTTGGTAATTCAGTATAAGTAAGGAAATCACATGTGAACCAAACACTGGGAATTTCTGAATCTTGACTACACATAAGCCCGTGAGAATGCTTCACAACATTTTACACCAGTTCCGCATACTGAAGAGGTCCATATGGACTCAAATTATCTTGACCCTTCTTCACCTACTATTTCTCAAGTGGAGTTCTTGAAAAGTGTGGATCTGACCCTTCGTGTAAAAATGTGCCCAGCAGCTCAGATTGCTCAACAAAAATACAAAGGTACTTGGGGCTCAACCATTCTCCAAACAACCACTTTCTCAACTTTAGAGTGTGCTATGGCTGCGTCTGCTTCCAATTATCCTGGGAAGCTACAACTGTGCCCTCACTCTTTGCTCAGAATGCTGTTGGGCTGCTGGACTGTCCTGGAGAGAGAGAGAGAGAGAGAGAGAGAGAGAGAGAAAGAGAGCAAGCGCATGCAAGAGAGTCACCAAGAGAGGGCATTTACATTTATGATGCCATCAACATTTTCACCAGTGTGGCTTAGGAATAATGGGGACAAGGGTAACAATATTCCTTCAACAAGGATTTAATGAGCACTTTGATGGTTGGAAACTATTCAAGGCATTAGGTAAAGGATGGTGGAAGAAGACAAAATGTCTGTCCCTGTGAAACTTACATTCTAGGAAGGCATATATATATGTATCTCTATAACTATTATCTCTCTCTCTCTCTAATCCTTTGCCTATAATACCTCACTCATACCTATGTCTACATCTGTGTATATATGTGTGTATACATATTTATGTATACATATATGTCTACTCTTTATACATCTGCTCTACCATACATAAGTACATATACATATATGTGCATATACATAGGCATATATACACCTACACATATACACATATGTGTATGTATATATGTATCTGTGTGTCCACACTTTACATATAGCAATAATTCTTATGAACAAAAATAAAGAAGGTTTAGGAATTAGTGCATGAGTGTGAGGTTGGTGGCAGGTTCTTTATTTTAAATAAACAATCAGTGAATGGCACTTTGGAGAAGATGATACTTGAACAAAGGCCTGAATGGAGTGAGCCACATACAGATTTGGGAAAAAGAAGTCTTCTAGATACAGGGAATGGTGGGGTAAAAGCACAGAGATAAGGTTTCTCAAGGTGAATGAGCTCAGGCAAGCGTGTGGCAGTGGGGCCAGGGCAGGAGCCAGGACTCTGTGCCAACTGCAGCATCCTGCTGCTGGGGCCTTCTTCCTCTGCCTCCACCCCAGGCAGATAGTGAGCTGCCCCAACCTCTCCCTTCTTCACCTGTAAGAGGTGTGCTCTCAGGTCCCAGGCAACGTGCTGGGCCTCATCCCTGGTCCTTTCCCCTTCCTCCTTTCTTTCCCCATTGCTCTCTTCATGTAAGCTGAGCATTTCATTAATTCATTTTAAAACATCTTGTGGAGGTATGATAAGCACACAGAAAAGGGCACAGAGATGCACATTTGCATGGATTTTTACAAACTACACACACCCAGATGGAGATACTGTACATGATGCCCCATAAGCCCCCGCAATTTCTTGCAGTCTCCATCTCCTGAGAGTAACTAGCAGCTTAACTAAGCCAGTTTTTGTAATTTATATAAATGGAATGATAAAGCACATGTCTTTTCTATCTGGCTTCTGTCACTGAGCTTTACATGCTATTGGTGAGTTGATCTGTGTCGTTCCATACAGTTGCACGTCACTCACTCTCATTGCCGTTATGTACCCTGTTGTGGGAATAGACCACTATTTATTAATTTATTACTAATGGGCATTTGTATAGTTTTCAGCCTTAGGGTATTATAAATAACACTGCTGTGAATGTTTTAGAATATGAGATTTGGTGAGCATATGTATGCACTTTTGTTGAGCATATGCCTAGGAGTAGAATTGCTGTCATAGATGGGGTGGATGTTAAAATGGAGGAGATACAGTCAAAGGGTTTCCCAATGTTGATCCATTTAAAAATAATACTTACTGTTATGATAGAAATATATATTTATTTTTTGGAATTTGGAAAACAGAGTAAAGTAAAATAAAATAAAACCGCATGCCATATTAGTCTTTATAATTGCAGAATTGGGATCATACTATGTATATATATATGATATGTCTATATCTTTCTATTCTCATTTTACATTGTAGCATTTCCAATATTATTGAATGTTTTTCAAAAGCAAAAGTTTTAATGACATCATTTGGGTGTGTCAAAATAAATGTAATTATTTAAATTGTTTTGTTTTTATTATTATGAACATTATCACATAAATTTAATACACATGTGTGAATGTGTCCTCAGAACACATTTTGGAAAACAATTTCCAAGTCAAAGGGCTTTCAAACATTTAAAGCTCTTGTTTTATAATGCCTAGTTTCTCTCTTAAAATTGAAAAAGAAGTAATTTACAGTTCTACAGTAACTTGGCTTATTCATTTCACTGACAACCTAAGGATACAATATCCTATTAATTAGCATTGGCATAATAGCTATTAAGAGTAAATATTTGATGCTAATTGGCCATTTGCACCTTTGGTAAATTCCTGGTTCAGATCTTTTGATCATTGTCTTGGACATTCAACTTTTTCTTAATGACTTGTTAGTAATTTTGTTTTCAAATGATTGACTTTATTGAGTTCCTTATTTTTAACCTACATTTTGCAGGTGCTAATATTCTGTGAAGGAAGGCTTGTAGCCTAGGGGCAGAAAAGGCTTGAGAGTCACAGTTTACCTTCCTTAAAAGGAAAGTGCACATATGTTTTGGATACATATCCCTACCACTTATTTCTACTTCCAATGATCTATTAGTCACCAATGCTTTGTAACTGGCATGGCAGTCAGAAGTGTGACTCCCTCCCAGTGTTCCTAAGTCCAGATAAATGGAAGATCTAGATGAGACTTAAGGTACTTCCTCATCTGTAATCTCACTGCACAGATGAGGAAACTGAGGCACAGAGGATATCAGAGACTTGCAAAGGGTTATGCACCATAAATTGGTGTCAGGGAATTACAACTCAGGTTTCCTTCTATCTGCTCCCTCACCGGCTGTTGAGAGAAATCACCTCTTTCTATGCATTTCTTTTGTGTATGTGCACATAGATGAACACATATTATGTTTCTTGTTTTCTGTGGCAATCCTGATCAGTTTATGGAGTGCTCTGGAAGCTGGGTGTTCAGCGGGCCCTAAACACCCACACCTGGGAGCCCCTGCTGAATGCCTGGCCCTTCCCTCCTTGTGGTCAAGAACTGAGGCTCCCTGCCCCAGTGTGCTTCCCAGGTGGCTGGGTCAAACTCCAGGGCAGACATACTCATCCCTGTCCATATTCTCTAGCTCTCTTCTGCAACTCTGGTGCCTGAGGCTGGTCTCTTTCGTTATTCCTTTCTGGTGCAAACTCTTGTGTGGAGGTAGAGCCTAAATGAGCTCCTGGAGCCCTTCCAGAGCCCTGTGGGAAAGCCGGAGCAGACCAGTGCCAAATGGGCCCGTATGCAACTTGGATGGGATCCAGAGATCTAAAGATGTCTAAATTCCTCTAAGTGCATCCTTTAGTGGACATTTCCCAAAGCGAGACTGGCCCCTAAGGATGACAATGCATTAGAACTCAGTTTCTTGGCAGTGTTCTCTGAAAATCTATAAGGAAGTTTACTTCAAAAGCAAAAATCTGGGATATATCTCTGATCATAAAATTGGACTTGCAGAAAATTTCATAGTGGCATGAGAAATTGAGGTCTAGGGTTCATTAATGGTACTGAGCCACGCTTCATGGTTTGGCTGTGGGACGGATTCACCACCCTGCCCAGCTTAGAATCGTCTGGCCTCAAAGTGTGAATTAGGGACTGTCAGGTAATTCAAGAAGGAATCTTGCAGAAATTTCTGAATTGTAATATGTACATAATTTTTAACTGAACTAGTATCAAATGGTTAATATATTAACACTTTCCAGACTGCAAAAAATACACACATAAAGCTTCTATTATGCACAAATATAAAAACATTCCATGGTTAGAATGCATAATATATGATTCACATTTGTTTTACATGTCTTGCTTTGAGAAACTTAAAAGTGTAAGTAAACCAGAGAACACTGGCTAATGTCTAGATTAAAACAATCTGTATGTCACTATTTGCTTTTCCATTTATAATTCAGGTAAAACAGAGGGTTTCTTAACAATAAGTTTCTTGGTTTTAGATTCTGTATCTATTTATAACAATTCAAAGCTATTTAAGAAATTGTCCAAACTTCACATCTTCTATTTAATCAAGAGGACAAAGTTAAGCCAATCCTTCCAAATGGAAAATAACATTAATCAAAGGAAAAGTATAATTTGCGCCAACTGCCACTGAAATTGAGTGATTAAAAGGAAAATACTCTCATGTATTCTCTCTTCTTCCCTACAGTGAAACTAGCCTGTGTTTTGTTTTTAGACTTTACCAAGGGAGATAACAGAAGAAAATAAACCTCAGCCAGAGGAGCTCTTCCTTCCAGCTGCCTGCGTCGTCAGTATTGATCACTGCTGAAGGAGCTGATTCGCATGGCACCCCCATGCTCGCTGGAGCCCTTGGCTTCTAGGGCTTCTCCATGGAAGCTGGGAAAGGATGTTGGCTGAGCACTTTGTCTTGTCCCTCCATACCACTTATTGCCCACTTATAGCAACAGAATTCTAGACACCAGTTTCATTAAAATGAGCACGCTGACGTCTCCGAATTGGTCAAAATATCAGAATGTGCTTTGGGTCTATGCGCAACCAGCAATTAGAATGAGAATTTTGTGTCTGCTGCTGTTCAAACTCTCTGTAGCAAATGCTATCTGCAATTACGCATAGTTCAGCATTCAAAGTTGACTGTGAGATGTTATCCTGTCTCCTTGTATCTTCTGTTCTAGCTGTTAACATTGTGTGTTCATTATTAAAGAAAGAGTTATTGAAATATCAGAGGACAGCTGGCATTTGTATGCTGCAGAATGAACACGGGATGAGCATGGGAATGAGGAACAAAATATGCCCTGTTGACTTGCTGTGTGTCAAGACTGGCCTCGTGGTGAAGTACACATCACTGAAGCCCTTTCAGCCTTGGTGTCTATGTCAGTGCAATTGAAATCACAACACTGATTTCAGCCTGACATGAAGGACTGATGGAGACTGTGAGTAAGGACACACTCTGAAATAGACAAATGGAACAGAATAGAGAATTCAGAAATAGACTCACACAAATATGCACAGCTGACTTCCGACAAAGGTGAAAGAGCAACTCATTGGAGGAAAAAAGTAAATACTGTCAATTGTGCAGAGCAACAGGGGATCCAGAGGAGGCATCTGAACTGCAGCTCCATACTGAGAGGACTGAAGACACCCTTGGTGGCCAGCGCCACTGGAGGATACTCCAAGAAAGTAAGTAGCCAGAAACATAAAAAGAAATGAGATCCTGAAAACAGGAAGTCAAACCCAGAGAGGCTGTAAGTCAGTCTGAGGATGACAGCTCTGCAGCTTATCAAGAGAACAACCTTTGAGATTGTAGCAGTGAATCAGAAGACTCCAAGAAGGAAATCTCGGGGAGAAAAACAGAGCATTTCATGCCATCGGTGTTATATTGAGGTTTTGGAGGAACTCGAGGATGTGTTGAAGACACAGTATTTTTTTTGACAATAGCAACAAGAAAGGCAATTAAAACTCCAAGAAAGTGCTGAAAACAGTGGCCCAAATAAAAGCAAAGCCAAATATACCTTATTTTAAGCAATTGATGCAGAATGAGAAAACAATATATTTTATCTGAACACTACGAACATTTGTCATCCAGGGATTATATCATGCACCCATACAGAGATATAATTCTGGCAGACTACTTTATCATGAAGTGTACAATATTTTCAGTCATAACAATGTTAATATTATTACTTAACTTTTAAAATTTTGAATCCAACCATAGAGAAAGTATGGAAGACATAATTATGATTGCAAAACAGACTGAGATTGTTAAAACCACAACAAAAAGTAAAACTGACAGAAGGCAAAAAGTAGAAATGAGAGAGGGAAATATTTTCATCTTTCATGAGGAAAACCTAATGAAAATACAAGCAGTGGAGGTAACCATATGTTATTTAAATTAACGAATAAAACCATAGAACAAGAAAGAGATCCTCTGTAGGTGAGTGGTTCCAAGCCCATACTCTGGTGCCAGCCAGCCTGGGTTCAAATCCCAGCCCTGGCACCTACTTGCTTCATTGCCTTGAGCAACTTAATTAAGCTCTCTGTTGCTTTTCCTCCTCATCTATAAAGGATAATTAGCAATAGTATCTACCTCGAGGTTGTTACGAAGATGAAATGAGTTAACATTTGTAAAGTTCTCAGATAGGGCCTGCAATCGTGAGCACTACGTAAATGGCTGATAAATAAGCTGTGACCTTTTGGAAAAGGCTTGCGCCGGGAGAGTCAGGAGTGCTGTGTTCAGGGAGCTGAGTCCTCACACACCTCATAGGCACTGGCCTGGAGCTGGGGAATGAGGCATGGAAATATTTTCATGTTCGTAGATTTATGAAGAGATACACTAAGCACAGAAAAGGCTAAAGACAACAGCCTTAAGAAAAAGGACTGGGCAGGGGGACGGGATGGGGTGTGAGACTATCTCTTTTCTGTTTAAAACATACACACACACACACACATACACACACATACACACATGCACACACACATACACACATATATACACATGCACACACACATATACATATGCACACACACCCACACACACATGCACATACACATTGACAAGCACCAGGCAAAGGCCAGGACCAAGGCCTGGCAGATTTAACCCCTAAGGACAAGGAATTGTTTTCAGGTAAAGACTGCTCATTACTCGCATGAACAGCAGAAGGAAGAGCAGCCAAAGGTGTCAGTTCCTTGTGCCTAACCCAGGAGACACTGAGACAGAAGTGATCAGATGACAGCAGCCTGAATGACCAGACTCCTTGGCTGAGGAGCCAGGCCCAGACTACAGCTGAGGGCTTGCAGGCTGCAGCTGTACCCTGAGGGGCGGGGGCTAAGGCCTCCCACTTCATCAGAACTAGCGAGAGGACAAGAAACAGTCTCATGACAGCCTCCAGGGAAGACAGGGAGGTGAGAGGGGGATGAGGGGAGATGGGGAGGGGAGATGTGGAGGTGAGAGAAGAGACAGGAGGAGAAGGAGGTGAGAGGGGAGTGGGGGAGATGGGGGGTGAGAGGAGAAACGGGAAAGATGGAGGTTAGGGGAGATGGGAGAGATGGAGTTGGGGGGATGGGAGAGATGGGAGGTGAGGGGGGATGGGGAAATGGGAGTGAGAGGGGGATGGGAGAGATGGAGGTGGGGGGTGGGGGAGATGGGGGTGAAAGGAGGATGGGGGACATGGGGGTGAGAGGAGAAAAGGGGGAGATGGAGGTGAGAGAGGGATGGGAGAGATGGGAGTTGAGGGGGGATGGGAGAGATGAGGGTGAGAGGAGAAACGGGAAAGATGGAGGTTAGAGGGGATGGGAGAGATGGGAGGTGAGAGGGAATGGGGGGAGATGAGGAGGTGAGAAGGGGATGGGAAAGATGGAGATGGAGGGGATAGGGAGATGGGGACATCAGTGGGATCGGGGAGATGGGGAGGTGAGAGGGGAATGGGGGAGATGGGGAGGTGAGAGGGGAATGGGAGAAATGGGGAGGTGAGAGGGGGATGGGAGAAATGGGGAGGTGAGAGGGGGATGGGAGAGATGGGGAGGTGAGAGGGGGATGGGGGAGATGGGGAAGTGAGAAGAGAGACAGGGGAGATGGGGAGATGACAAGGTGTTCTGCCAAGACTTAGTTCAGCAGTTCAAACCTTAACTGTGTGTGTGGCCTGTGTGATGTATGCAAGGGTGCCATGGTCGTAATACACACACACATACACACATATATATATACACACACACACACCCCCCACACATACACATGCATGCACATACACAAAAAACATGATTATGATTGAAAATATTGTTCATCTCATGGTCAAGTAGTCTTCCGAACACATGTATGTGTGTGTGTGTATGGCACATGGCAGTGTCGTAGAGTATGTACAGGGGGTGCCTACACAGGCAGCCAAGTCACTCAGGTGAAAAGGGGTGCAGCCAGGCGACCCTTCATAGGCAGGTACTTCATAGGGCAAGCCAGTGCTTGAGACAGAGAAGGAGTGACTTCCTCATATCTTGACCACTTAGACAACTGTCTTCAGAGCTGAAATTTACACTGTAAGTTCAGGAAAAGTACAGAGCTCTAGGATGTTTTGAAAATGAATAATGGGAATGACTAATCTAAACTGAAAATGAATAATGGAAATCGCTAAATTAATCTGCTCATTCCAAAATTGCATTTTCCCCCTCTAAAGGGTCCCTGGGAGTGACTGCAGTGGGCGCAGTGGGTGAGTCAGTGGGGACCATTGGATGACTTATTCTTCCACACCCGCAAGACAAAGCTGTTTCCCACAGAACAAAAATTGGCAGGAGCTGACTCCGTTCAGGAGGGAGAAATGAGATATCAAAAGAAAACTCTCTGAATTCCAATTTTCCATTCCTAAAAACAGGATTAAAAATTGTACCCTGCTTATGTCACAGGGTTGCTGTGGAGAGCAAACGAGAGTCAAACTAATTCAGGGCTCCCCTGCCCTGCACCACCTGTCCACAGCCCATGCACCATTGCCAGAGGTGTCTCGGGAGATGGGGACCGAGGGGGAGATGGGAGGTGAGAGGAGAGATGGGGGGCAGTGGGGAGGTGAGGGTGGATGGGAGGAGATGGGAGGTGAGGGAGGATGGGAAGAGTTGGGGAGATAGAGGAGAAAGGAAGGTGAGGGAGAGACGGCCTCGTAGCAGTTCACAAAACTTCAATAACTGTGGGGTCCTGAGAAAATGGGATCCACTATTAAAATGATATGGGAAGCAATGAAAAGGAGCCTAATCCAGGAGTATGAATGCTTTTCTTACTCTGGAGTCACTCTTTTCAATACAGAGAATATGTTCAGCTTCATGAGCTTCGTAAAGACCCGTGTGGGAGTTAAGCTGCTGAGTCCAGTTAGGGGAAAAACCTTACACAAGTGTCTTAGCCTTCCTAAGTCTTCATTTCCTGAAATGCAAAATGTGGTAGATGATACATTCTTTGTTGGCTTGTGAGGATTAAATGAAATAATGAACTTTAATGCTTGGTAGGCACTTAGCACATGTCAGGCAACAATAAATGGAGCTATTAGAAGTACCAGTATTACAGGAAGAGAATTATTATTAGAAAATCATTCCTAGAAGATAATTAGATTATTATTATTAGAAGTGCCAGTATTCTATATAATGACCCCCATTAAAGATGGTAACAGGGCCAGGTGCAGTGGCTTACACCTGTAATCCCAGCACTGTCAGAGGCCAAGGCAGGCAGATCACCCAGTAATAGGATTGCTGGGTCAAATAGTATTTCTGGTTCTAGATCCTTGAGGAATCGCACACTGTCTTCCACAATGGTTGAACTAATTTACATTCCCACCAACAGTGTAAAAGGGTTCCTATTTCTCCACATCCTCTCCAGCATCTGTTGTTTCCTGACTTTTTAATGATCGCCATAGTAACTGGTGTGAGATGGTATCTCATTGTGGTTTTGATTTGCATTTCTCTAATGACCAGTGATGATGAGCTTTTTTTCATATGTTTATTGGCTGCATAAATGTCTTCTTTTGAGAAGTGTCTGTTCATATCCTTTGCCCACTTTTTGATGGGGTTGTTTGTTTTTTTCTTGTAAATTTGGTACATATACACCGTGGAATACTGTGCAGCCATAAAAAAGAATGAATTCATGTCCTTTGCAGGGACATAGATGAAGCTGAAAATTATTATTCTCAGCAAACTAACACAGGAACAGTAAAGCAAACACCGCATGTTCTCACTCATAAGTGGGCGTTGAACAATGAGAACACATGGACACAGGGAGGGGAACATCACAGACAGGGACCTGTCAGGGGGTGGGGGGCAAGGGGAGGGAGAGCATTAAGACAGATACCTAATGCATGCGGGGCTTAAAATCTAGATGACGGGTTGATGGGTGCAGCAAACCACAATGGCACATGTATACCTATGTAACAAATCTGCACATTCTGCACATGAATCCCAGAAATTAAAGTATAATAATAATTTTTAAAAAGATGGTAAAAGGTACATGAATCACCATGGACTGAACTGGGCAAGCCATTTTGGTGCTGCAAATACGCAGATACATTCCTCTCACATATGTACAGTGTTTTCTCCTCTGCAGAGTGTGTCTTCACTCAAGAGCTCCGCCAGTCCCCTGTGTCCAGGTGAGGCAGGCATTGTGGCTCTGGTTTCATTGACCCAGACCTGCACTTGGCCGTATGGCCAGTAAAGGTGGAGCTGGTTCCTGCTCCTCAGCCTATGCTCATTCTGTAGAACACAAATGCCTGTTGTCCTCTGATATTTCACTAAAGCCTTCTCCATCTGAATCTTACTCTTCTTGGTCCTATGATCAAAGCACTTTGCTTCAGAGTTTTTCTTTTCATCATAGAATGTCAAATCTGGATGATGGCTTAAAAGTCAACTCTCCAAACCCCCTAACATATGCTGGAAATTGAGGTTCCTTCCTACACAGGGAGCTACTCAAAGTCACAAAGGTGGTAAATATTGATAGTAGAATCCTGACAGTCTGTGTTTTAAGGAAATGCCCTTTAAAATATACCTCATGGCTTCTCAGACCCATTGACTCGTTTCTGCGTCTGTGTGTGTGTGAGCATGTTTTGCATACTATAATTTTAAATGCTATGGCTTCTGACATGTCATACCGATTTATCTGACCTTCCGAGCACCGTAGACCAGGGCGTCCTTACTGTGCATATCCAGTGCATCCAGCCTCCCTGGGAAAGTGGGTAGCCGACATGCTGTAATCTACTCACATACACAGGCAAGCTCTTGTGATAAAATGCACTCTAACCAGAGTCATTGAGCCATGTAGACTTCCACAATCATTAAAAAGGTGCAGCAGGAATTTTCTGTAGGCTCCTGCCAAATTGGCAGAGGACTAAAGGAGCTTGTCTAGCACAGATGCCCCAAACCCTAGATGTTGCTCCTCCAGGGAGCTGGAGACTATATTGGTGAAGTGAGAAATTTACCCCAATCATGTAAAGCAAATAGTGGCATCATCAACCCATCAACAGAAGTCAGCAGGCTCATGAGGAATGAAATATTGTTCAATTCACCAATCTAAACAACCTTGGCCATGGCTGGGCAGATTGTACAAACAACTATTAAAACCTCTCTCCTCCATGAAATATTCACCTGTTGTCTGCTGCCAAAACCAATAAACTGCTTTCTTGGCTGAGTCACCCAAACATTTCCTTTGACAGCAGCAGCTTTCAACTCCAACTGCAAGGCCAAGTTGCATGACAAATATACCACCAGCCCGATATTTGGATAACTATGTTTTCTACCAACCCATTAAAAACATACCCTGCTGTTATGGATGAAATGTCAGTAGTCCTTGGAAAGCACAATGAAAAGAAAACCGAAAAGAATCATGGATCATGTTTCCATGGCTCTGAAACCTGTAGATAGATTTTGTTAAAAAAAAAACTTCAATAGTGTTACAAAGCCATGAAAAAAGCCTTTCTTGTCCTCTCCATGACTGCCCCTTCTGTGTCTACATAGGCACATATCATCTCATCTTTCAATTGTGTGCTGGAGACAGTGGCAAAGCCCACAGGACCTGACTCACAGATGTTTTTGAGGCCTGATGCCCTGTCTTGTAATGAGGGCCCTACATTGAAAATGGTCTGGAATTTATAGACTGCAAATTATCCAAGGTTCAGATGACATTGTTCAGATTCTCCTCAGAAGGGTTTGACACGGGTTGACAGAGTTCTAAAGGCATCATCTGTGGGTACGGCACATCTGCGTTTCAGCACAATTAGACCTCCATGTATCTGAACTATGTAGAAAATATCAAGCACAAATTCTCACAGTTATCATGACTAGGCTGGCTCATCAGAATACAGAGGTAATGCTGAAATTATAAAGTTTAACATGTTAACCATAACCATTTTCTTTCAACTTCAAACAGGTAAATGAGACCAAGTTGTGCCGTATCATCTTTCTTGCATAAACCATACCTATAATAATGTGCAATTATTTAACGCAGGACTCTTACAAAGCAATGTGGGTACAGAATTTTGCTGAAGTTTTTGAAATAAACTTTTTTCAATACTTTGCTGTTGTTTCTCGCATTCCCAATTCGAGAAGAATTTATTTAAAACTTGGCTGTATAGAGTTCTTCTAAAATATCCAGCTTAATTTCATTATATTCAACAGCTCTCTTTTCACACTGGTATATCAATTTAATAATACTTGACATAATAACGTATAATTGAGGCAAACAGTTCTGGGAGGTGCAGAAATTTGTACACATGCTAATGAATGGTTTTCTAGTCCCAAGTTTTCTGCATTGCCATATACATTGTTCAATATATTTGAAGAGAAAATGGAAAACATTAATCAATTCAGCACGTTGACTCAAGCATGAGTAAGGTAGCTTCCAATGTGGTAGTGTTCGTGAAAGAAAGAAAGAGAGAGAGAAAGATAGACAAAGAAAGAAAGAAAAAAAGAAAGAAAGAAAGAAAGAAGGAGGGAAACTGGGTGGACTGCTTTTCACTCTTTGCTTAAAAAAATTAATGGATTTTATTTTTTAGAGTAGTTTTAGCTTCACAGCAAAGTTGACTGGCAAGTACAGAGAGTTCCCACACACATTACCCCCGGCAACCCTCCAGCCTCCCTCACCATCAGCATTCTCTTCCAGAGGGCTCACTCATGACAATTGGTGAACCAACATCGATGCACCATTGTCACCCAGAGTCCATTAGACTTCACCGGTGTACATTCTATGGGTTTTAACAACACAGAATGTGATTTATCTACCACTATAGTATGAATATACCAGGATAGTTTTATTTCCCTAAATCCCATATGCTCCCCCTAGTCATCCTTTTCTCTGCCCTGTCCTGGCAATGCCTGATCTTTATAGTGCCTCTATGGTTTTGCCTTTTCCAGAATGTCAGATAGTTGGAATCATAGTGTATGGAGCCTTTTCAGATTGACTACTTTCACTTCATAATATGCCTTTACACTTCCTCCATGTCTTTTGTGGCTGGGTAGCTCATTTCTTTTTAGTCCTCAATAATAGCCCATCATATAGACGTACCACAGCATATTTATCTATTCACCTAGGACATCTTGGTTGATTTATACCTTTTTTAAATTAAAATTTTATTTTAAGATAATTGTAAATTCACACTCAGTTGTTAGAAATAACAGAGAGATCCCATGTACCCCCACAGTTTCCCCCAGTGGTGACCACTTGCAAAATTATAGTATAATGTCACAACCAGGTTACTGACATTGATACGACCTACTGATTTTATTCAAATGTCTCCAGTTTTCCTTGTGCTCATGTGTGGGTGTACTTAGTTGTATCTAATTTTATTACATTTGTAATCACATGTATCCACTGTCACAGAAACTCCTGGACATCTCTGGCACCATGAGGATCACCCTGTGGCCCTTTTATAACCACACCCACCTGAGTCCCCTTTCCCTTCCCCATTCATAATACCTGGGAACCACTCATTTGTTTTCCATTTCTATAATGTCATTTCAAAATATTATATACACAGGATCATACAATATGTCAGCTTTTGTTAATAGTAGCTTTATTGAGATATAATTCACAACAAAATTTAACCATTTAAAGTGTGTGATTCAGAGGTTTTTTCTGTATTCACATGAAGCCAGGTTATTGACTTGTTTCTAAAATACTGTCAAATGTGAGACCTATATTTTTATATTACTTTTTATCTATATGCAATGTGATTCTTGAAATATTTGGATTATTAACAAATTACCACTATCTATTAATAATTAAAAAATATTTAGACACCCCATATCCATTAGCTGTCACCCCTCCCTCCAGCCCTTGGCAGTGACCAATGAATGGCAGTAATGTGATAACTTGTGGGAGGGAGAAATTAGAAATATTCTGGTACTTGCGCTACATATGAAGCTCTATACTGTGATCTGAAGGTAAACTTAGATTAGATATAGATGAATATTGGAAAACCTATGGCAATCACTATAAAATAAAAAATAGAATTATAATTCACACACTGAGAGGATATAAAATGGAATTATATAAAATGGCCAATTAAAACCAGAGAAAGCAGAAAAATTGGGGGAAAGAAAGCACAAATACAGTTATTAGAAAACAATTCAAAATTTGTTAATAATCCAAATATTTCAAGAATTGCATTGCATATAGAGAAAAAGTAATATAAAAATATAGGTCTCACATTTCACAGTATTTTAGAAACAAGTAGACACATAAAAGAGAATCAAATGAAGAGACCTCTGCTGTGAAGCAGAAAAAGTGAAGCAGATAAGTCAGCTTAACTCCAGCTATTGCCACAAAATATCACAGAAAGGCAACACATTAGCCCATTTACTATTATGACATATTGGAGGGAACTAAATACAGGCCTAGGAAACAAGGTGAGTAGTAAGACCACACCGACCATCTTGGATGGGAAGGAAAGCAGGCAGGGGCCTCCGGTTTTGTTTAAAGGTGCCTGGACATTCCATTCTGTGGACTCTGCTCAGTCAGTCTAAGTAGTAAATCCGTGCTTACATGTCCATGTGGCCACATTTGTTCCGTTAGCTGCTGTGGAACCCTGCCCTCTGCCACCCTGCCTTGAGGTCTCCTGTGGGGCCACTTCCTTTCAGGCAGCCTTTTTCCTTCCCAGATCCCTGTTCTCTCTTGCGGCTTCCTTGGCTTCACATCCACAGTGAACAGTAGCCCAGCCTCAGCCTCAGTTCCTAGGACCTCAGCCTGGATTAAAGGCTGGCCCCACTTGGACAGTTTTGTGGAATGTCCTTTCAGTGCATTTACAGTCAGAAGAGCTGTGGCTCCTGCATTTCTGACTGTTGCACTTCTCTCAGATGATCAAGGACGTGGTCCATGACCATAGCTGGAGAAGTCTGTCCCAAGAGGCATTCCAGTGAATGCTTAGGGGAAGAGCAGTCATTCACTGAGTGGAAACTGTTCATCTTAGCTCTTCCTAAGAGCCTTCAGCTGCTGGGGACCATGTGCCCTTAAATAGCTGGCCAGAGGCTGCTACTCAGTTTTCACACCTGGATAATGTAAAGATACAATACAGAAAAGTGAAGAAATGATTAATACACAAGTCAAGATAGTGCTTATGTCTTGTTGGGAAAAGGGATACCACTGGCACACTGGGGGCTTCTAAGATACTCATAATGTTCTATTTCTTAACCTAAGTGGTGGCTTCATGGGTTTTGTAGTCTTGTTCTTAAAACATATATCTCCTGAGTGAGTGAACATAATTTAATAAAAAAAACTATATCTGGGCAGATAACCCAGATACTAGCTACCGGGCAAAACCAAGTCTTTCAGCTACCAAAGTAACCCCACTCTTCATTCTTAAGTAAAACTCACTCACCCTGGGCTCCCACACACCATTTATGTCTGTTTCAACATCTCAACGTATTCAGGGCTACTGTACCTCCTCTCTCACAACTGGCCCTGAGTTCCAGCCTCTGTTCTCCTTTTCTCACATCATGTTGATAGAGGCAGGAGGCAAATAAATTATAGGCAGACATGGGTGGGTCCCCAGTGAAACCCCATCTTCAAGCAAAGGTAGCCTGAAACCCATAGCCCAAAGTGAGAACTTCTATTTTTGTTTGCCTGCTCTCTCCTGATTGGTTCTTTCTGAATAATGTCTTTTTACCAGTCAAATATTGCCTTTTCCAAAACTACCTACAGGCCACCCTGCCCCATCCTGTGCCTATAAAGACCCTAGACTCAGTAGATAGAGAGGAGAGATAGCCTCACTTTGGGGAAGAGAGATGGCTTTACTTCAGGGAAAAGACAGTCAGACTTCAGGGAGAAACGACCTGACTTTGGGGAAGACAATCTGCTCTTCCCATCCCGTTTCCAGCTCCCCTCTTTGCTGAAAGCCATTTCCATCGTTTAATAAAATTATCTACCTTCACCATCCTTCAGGTGTCTGCATGACCTCATTCTTCTTGGATGCTGGACAAGAGCTCAGGACCCACTGAGGGCGGGTACCCAAAAGGCTGTCACATCGGCGCTTTGCTCTCACTGGCAGAGGGAAGCCCCCCCGTGCAATGAGGCAACGGGCCAACTAAGCTGTTAACACACAGCCATCTGCAGATGGAGAAGCTAAGAGAGCACTGCAATACTCTTTCTGGGGCTTTGGGGTCACAGGCACCCCCACCTGGGTGTGGGCGCGGGCCCCGCATGGAGCTTGTTTCCGCTGGTGCCTAGAGCAGCTGGCTGGATCTTGCACTCACTCGCTTTACGTGCTTCCTCCTGAAAGGGGTTAAGTGTGGTGCGCTGAGTAAATGGGGCACCCTGTTGCGAATCCAATGAAGCGGCTGAGAAAAATCCTGCACCAATAAAATACTTTTATTTCCCCAGTGCCACCACATCCAGGCTGTATATGAAGTGACTTTACCAAAGGAGGGGCGATAGTAAAGGTTACAGCAGACAAAAGCACACTGAGCAATGGAAACTTGAATACTAGACTTCCCTGTTATTAGCGTCCTGCAGACATTTTTCTCTGAGAAGTTTTGAGTGGTGTCTCTTCTCCTAGGCTCTGCTGCCCACTATACTGATACTCTAAACATTGTACTTGGCCTCCAAGACCTCCTTATCTGTGTCCATTGTTGGTTGCTTTTGGCTCCAAAGAGCCATGTTCATTACATGGAACAATCCGTCTAAACTCTTTGCCTGCAACCATATTCAGATGAAGCCATCCGGGGATTTAATGTGCTTCCCCACCATAGGCAATCACTGCTTGTTTCTTTGTCGAATGCTTACCTCTCAAGTAGACAGTGAACTTCACTGAAACCAGGGTTCTATTGTTTTTGTTTGCTGCTTTATCACAGAGCCTTTCTCAATCCCCAGCACAGGGTATGGTTCAATGACTATTTGTGGAATAAATTAATAAATGACCAGTGAATTGTTTTCATAATTAAACACATCCACTAAAGTGTATTCCTCAGTAACACAATCCGTCCCTGGGAAAAATTCTGCTGTTGACTATTAAAGGATACTTTTCTTCCCATATGTATTTATGGTTGAGAAATGCAGTATTTATTTTGAGAATGGAGGGTTTGCACAGCAGCAGTCTGAAGCTTTCTTAATAGGTTATACAGCTCTGATTTAAAGAAGAGATCAGAGTTCATGATTCTTTGTGCACTGGGTGGGTTGTAATCAGAAAGAGAATTGATGCATAAGAGGAGGGGAACCTGGAACCAGACTGGAATTCAGATACTCCCTGGGGCCTCTTTAGCTCAGTGCTTTGTTAATGTTTTAAGGAAGTAAATAGTTAACACCAGAATCATAATTTGTGTATATAATATGTATTTTATTACAGTTTTGGGAACATATTCATGCTTAAATTAACTCTTTGGTAAATAGTAGATGGTTCATCCCAAAACATGCTTCTGTCTCCTTTTTCTTATGTGCTTTGTGGTTCTGTTCCTTAAATTGGCATATTCTTGTTTTGGAAAATGCAGAAAAAAGTGAAGAATATAAAAATTTTTGATAATATTATCCAGGAAACTATATTGACTTTGTACATTTTGTTGGTGCTATTTTTTATGCTTTTTTTTTTTTTTTTGAGACAGGGTCTCCTTCTGTCACCCAGGCTGGAGTGCAGTGGAGTGATCTTGGCTCACTGCAACCTCCATCTCTCAGGTTCAAGCGATTTTCCTGCCTCAGCCTCCCGAGTAGCGGGGATTACAGGTGCATGACACCACGCCTGGCTAATTTTTGTATTTGTAGTACAGACGGGGTTTCACCATGTTGGTCAGGCTGGTCTTGAACTACTGACCTCAGGTGATGTGCCTGCCTCCGCCTCCCAAAGTGCTGGGAATCACAGGCATGAGCCACCACACCCAGCCTATTTTTTATGTTAGTCTATGCTTTACTATATTTTTAAACTTAAGTTTCTGAGAATGTGATCTTTAAGGGCTGTTTAACATTTCATTATGTTTCATAAAATATTCTATTATAGATTTCATTACTTATTCCACTACTGTTTAAAATTTCTAAACCAAAATAAAATTCTAAGGCCTCCCAGCCATCTAAATGGACTTCCTCCTCAGCCAGGGTTCTTTTAAATTCAACCTGAGAGACTGTTTCAGGCCATGACAGGAAGTGGGAGTCAGACATGCCTAATTTATACCTCCCTGGCATTCATATCAACACAGACTTCAAGTCTGATAAGAAACATGTAACAACCAATTCTCTTTGAAGCCTGCTACCTGGAGGCTTCATCTGCAAATAAGAACTTTGGTTTTTACAACCCCTTATCTTCACCCAAACACTCCCTTCTATTGATCCCAGGGCTTTAGATAAACTCAACCAATTGTCAACCAGAAAATTTTAAAATCTACCCATAAGCTGGAAGCACCCACCCCACAGCCCCCTTGAACTTTGAGTTTTCCTGCCTTTCTCGATCAAACCAATGTATTTCTTAAATATATTTGTATTTGATTGAAGTGTCATGTCTCCCTAAAGTGTATAAAACCAAGCTGCACCCCAACCATCTTGGGCACATGTTCTCAGGACCTCCTGAGGACTGTGTCACAGGACATGGTCACTCATCTGTCTCAGAATAAATTTCTTCTCACAGAGTTTGACTCTTTTCATTGATAATTTTTTTTTTTTTTTAGACGGAGTCTCGCTCTGTCGTCCAGACTGGAGTGCAGTGGCACGATCTCGGCTCACTGCAAGCTCCGCCTCCCGGGTTCACGCCATTCTCCTGCCTCAGCCTCCCGAGTAGCTGGGACTACAGGCGCCCGCCACCACGCCTAATTTTTTGTATTTTTAGTAGAGATGGGGTTTCACTGTGTTAGCCAGGATGGTCTGGATCTCCTGACCTCATGATCCGCCCGACTCGGCCTCCCAAAGTGCTGAGATTACAGGCGTGAGCCACCGCGCCTAACCTTGTTGACAAATTTAAATGGATAATTTCTGTTTGTTTTTGTTTGTTTGTTTTGTTTTGTTTTTTGAGACAGAGTCTCACTTGTAGTTGCCCAGGCTGGAGTGCAGTGGTTAGATCTCTGCTCAGTGCAACCTCCACCTCCCAGGTTCAAGCGATTCGCCTGTGTCAGCCTACCGAGTAGCCGGGATTACAGGCACCTGTCACCGCGACGGACTAATTTTTGTATTTTTAGTAGAGACTTAGTTTCACCATGTTGGCCAGTGCTGGGATTACAGGTGTGAGCTCCTACGCCTTTTTTTTTTTTTTTTTTGGAGACGGAGTCTCCCTTTGTCGCCCAGGGTGGAGTGCAATGGCGTGATCTCTGCTCACTGCAACTTCCGCCTCCTGGGTTCAAGCCATTCTCCTGCCTCAGCCTCCGGAATAGCTAGGACTACAGGTGCACCCGCTACTGCCCCCGGCTAATTTTTTTGTATTATTTGGGATTTCACCATGTTGCCCAGGCTGGTCTCCAACTCCTGAGCTCAGGCAATCCGCCCGCCTCAGCCTCCCAAAGTGTTAGGGTTACAGGCGTGTGTCACTGCGCCCGACCGATACTTTTACACTATAATAAATTATACGATAAAAATATCCTTACAAATATGTATCTATGTCTGTAATAATAATCTTTCTTAAGACAAATTCCTAAAAACAAAGTTACTGTATTAAAAGGTAAATGGTTTTATATGGTAAAAATATCTTTACAAATATGTATCTGTGTGTGTAACAATAAACTTTCTTAAGATAAGTTCCTAAAAACAAAGTTACTGTATTAAAAAGTGAATGGTTTTAAAACTCATAATATAGATGATAATTTATATTGCGAAGAAGTTATATTAATTAACACTTCCAGGCTAGCTTTTAATGTATAATTCTGGGTAATCTGATTTGAGAAAATAGAATCAGGTTGCAGTTTTAATTTCCACTGCTTGGTTTACTAAGTTTTCCTGTGTGTGTGTAATAATAACTATTATTCATGTTCCTTACTTACTTGTTTAATGAGATTTGTCATTTCATTAAATTGTCTAATCCCTTTCTATGTTTAGAGTAACACTTTATGAGAATGGAACAAGAAACATAATGGATGCCTACTTGAGAGTGGAGGGTGGAAGGAGGGTGAGGATCGAAAAACTACCTATTGGGTACTGTGCTCATTACCCGCATGACCAAATAATCTGTACACCAAACCCATGTGACACATAATTTACCTATGTGCAAACCTGCACACGTACCCCCGAACCTAAAATAAAAGTTGGAAAAAAAGAATAACACTTTATGTATTGATATATCATTTGCATTTCAATCTTGCAGATTTTCAGTTTTTATTGGTCAAATCCCATCTATATTTCTCATGTTGTAATTTTTTATTTCATATTTAGAAAGTTTTTTCCATTCTGAAATAAGATCAATGTTCAATATATTCATCTATTATTTTAATACTTTAATTTTAATACTTAATTAAATGAAAGATTATTTTGGTAGACAGAATTGAGTAATGACACATACACATGATTTTTTAAAAATCAAATATAAATGGTTATAATAAAAATCTGTAGATCTCTATTTGACCCCACTACTCTGATACTACTCACAAAAGGTGACAACTTCTAAGTGTTTGTGTTTTTAGATCTAAAAGTTTCATTTTTCTAAATATGCTTTATATTGTTATTTCTTGATTAAATCAGTTTAAACAATTTCCTGCTATTGTAAGTGAGGATTTTGCTGATCTAAACCATGTCCAATTACTCAAATTTTCTCTTGCAAATCCACTAATATTAGCAAGATGTACTCCAATAGCAATCCCTTCCATTGATACAAATAATATAAATATAAAAATTCATCATTTCCCCCTTTAATAATGGAGAATATTTTATTACTCCTCACTCTCTAAGATAAGAACATTCAAGTTCCTCTACTTTCTTCTATCTCTCTTCACTTTCTTCTACCCCAACCTCTTTGACCTACTCTAATATTTGTGGAGTTCAGGGCAAGAATACAAATGGAGCCTCGAGTACTGTAAGTCTAAATATTTAAAAGGTACATATCAAGCTATAAATAAGCTGCTAAATGAAATATGTTCTGTTCTTTTACTTTGAGAAACATACCTTCCTGAGGACCAGAAATGTCAAGTTTGAATAGTACAACCTCTGTGGAAAATGGTATGGGGATTTCTGAAAGCACCAAAAAGAGAATACAATTCAATCCAGCAATCCCACTAGTGGGTATAGACCCAAAGGAAAAGACATCATTATATCAAAAAGACACCTGCACTTGTATATTTATCACAATATGTTTATCACTTTTCACAATAGCAAAGATACGAAATCAACCTAAGAGTTCATCAACAGATGATTGGATAAAGGAAATGTGGTATATATATACATATAGAGGAATACTGTTCATCCATAAAAAAGAATGAAATCATATATTTTTGCAGCAACATGGATAGAACTGGAGGACATTGTCTTAAGTGAAACAATTCAGAAACAGAAAGTCAGATGCCACATGTTCTCATTTGTAAGTGGGAGCTAAATAATATGTGCACGTGGACAGAGAGAGAGAGAAATAATAGTCACTGGAGACTTGGAAGGGTGGTGGGGGTGAGGGACGAGAAATTAATGGGTATGACATACACTATATGGGTGATGGTTACACTAAAAGCCCAGACTTCACCACTACTTAATATATCTTTATAACAAAACTGCAATTGTACCCCTTAAATCTATACCAAAAAAAAAAATAGATTTCTCTGACTGTGCAAATTGAGATAGAAACAAGCTGCAACTATAAATAAAACTCAGATACTTTTCTAATGTAACTATTTGAAGAGAGTTAAAATCTAGATATAAAAGTTGGTATAAGGCAAACTCACGATTCTCCTATGTAATGCCCAGTGAGGGTTAGAGGTATCCAAATGAGCAAAAGCAGTAACTGTGAGTCAGTGCTCAGACACTTCCCAAATATAAGTTTTTCAGAGAGTAAAATAAAATCTGAGGGTAGTTAAGATGCATCCATAAATACAAGATCAGATACTCCTCAATGTCATTTTCACCAGGTGTTAGAGAAAATCTACATGTATCCAGGCAGTATTAGTGAATAGAAAGTCAGATGCATCTCAAATGTAAGTTTTCACAGAACCTTTAGAGGGAATCTAGATGAAACAATGCAGTATATATTTAAAGAACTTCAGACTCACAAACACTTCTCAAATGTAACTCCCAGTGAGAGAGCAAATCTGGATGAAACCAAGCAGTATGCACTAATAAAGCCTCATGTCCTTCTTAAATTAGTTTAATAGGAAGTTAAAACTCAAGTAGGGAAGTCAGTCTTCATGGAGTAGATACTAGTTTTATCTACTTTTTTATATATTGGGAAACTGAATCCCAGAGCAGTTAAGTAATTTTAATAAAGAGGCTGATGTAGGGCAGGTGAGCCCCAAAACTGGGGCTTAGCTTGGGAGGGGTCTTGGCTTTGCCCAGGAAAGAATTCAGGGGCAAGCCAGTGGTATTAGACAGCAACTTTTATTGAAGCAGCAGTGCACAGCAGCAGCAGAGGCACTGCTCCTTGTGGAGCAGGGCTACCCCATGGGCAGTGTGCCCAGAGCAGCAGCTCAGAGGCAGTCCTTCAGTCATATTTATACCCACTTTTGTTACATACATAAGGGTGGACTATGCAGAAATTTCTAGAAAATGGTGGTAACTTCTGGGTTTTCTGTTTTTTGCCATGGAAAGGGGTGGTAACTTCCGAATGTTGCTGAAGCAATGGTAAACTGACACAGCACACTGGTGGGTGTGTCTTACAGAAAGCTGCATCCAACACCTCCCTGTCTTAGCTAGTCCTCAATTTGGTTCGGTGTCTGAGCCCCACCTCCGGAGTTGAGCCCCATCTCCTACCTCAATAACTTTAATCCCGTCAATCTGACTGTAAGGCCTGCTCTCTTTACCACTATGTGATACACCAATGACCCGCTCTATTTGTTATTACAATCTAGTACTTTAACTCCAAATTATTGTCATTAGTTACTATTTGCATACTGGGTAGTCACTTTTACATTCATGATTTTGAAAGTATGATTACTACTAATCAGGTTTATAAAGCTGATTTTATTCAAATTTAAGTTATTTAAATTTAAGTTATTTAAATTTTTTTTGGTTTAACTGACTTTAAATTGGCTTCGTTTCATTATTTTGACTCTTAACTCATCTTTCAATGAATTTTAGAAAGAATCCATGAGTTGTATGCTTTGTTAATTATATATATTTGAAAATACCTTTTGGTCTGTAATATATGAGTAAACAGCTTGACTGTGTATTGCATTCCTGAGTCAAATTATTTTCTCCTCTAAGCTCAGTACCTAAAACTTTATTGTTTACTTCAATTTGCTGTTGTCGAGTAGTCATCTGAGGATTCTGTGGATTTTATTATTACTATTGTTTCTTTTATATTAACTTATTTTAATTTCTGGATATAAGTGGGATTTTAAATTTAATCTTATATGCAAAATTTTGCTTTTTATCAATTCAATTGTGTCTAAGAGATAGTTCTATTTTTCAGCAAAAATAACAGTGATTTTGTTTCTGATTTTATTTTTGTATTACAATTGTATTCTTTTATTCTTTGTTGTTGTTCATTTGTTTTGTTCCTGGAGAATTCTTATCATTCTTATATTAGACCTGTTTTCTGTGCTCCATTTTAGTCATCAATTCATTGTTGTTCTTCATTATTTTTGCATTTTAAGAAAATCTTCTAAAGTTTCTCAACTTATTTATTTAAAATAGTCATTTTCTTAAGTGAAAATTCTCTTTTGCTCCTTTAAGTGTTGCAAGTTGTTACAGATTCTGTTTTCCAGCAAAGTATTTCATTACCTTCTTGAAGAGGGGCAGGACTGCTCTAATTTATGAGGTAAATTATCAGTGGACTACAGATCCTTCTTCTGGGTCTAACCTCAACCTCCTTGTATTTAAAGTTAGCTCCTCCCAGATTCTGGCCACAAGCTGTCAGTTTCAGTGTTTGATGGTAGTGTTAGGAGTTTCCACTTTCCTTCCCCACCTGCGTCCTGACAGGTATATGAAGCTGAAAACTCTGCAACTCATGTGGTATTGTAAATCACAGCAACTGCCACGTTGCTCTTTTTAAAGTGAAATTCACACAACATAAAACGAATCATTTTAAAGTAAATATCTCACTGACATTTAATACATTTGCGTGTTGTGCAACCACCACCTCTATCTAGTTCCAAAACATTTTCATCACTCCAAAATGAAACCCCACACCCATGAGGCAGTTACTCCATATTCCCTCCTCTTCCCAGCTGTTGGAAACCACCAACCTGCTTTGTGTCAGTGTGGAATTACCTAGGCTGGATATGTCATTTAATATAAATGGAATCATAAAAGATGTGACCTTTTTGTCTGGCCTCTTTTGTTTAGCTTTTGAGGTTGATCCATGTCGTAGCATATATCAGAACTTCATTCCTTTTTATAGCAGAATAATACCCATATTTATATCATATGTATCATATTACAGGATTTTAAAAAATCCATTCATTTGTTGATGGACATTTGGGATGTTTTCATTGTTTCTACTTGTGACTATTGTGAATAGTGCTAGTATGAACATTCATGTACAATTATTTGTTTGAGTACATGTTTTCAATTCTTTTTGAGCACATACCCAAAAGTGGAATTGCTGGGTCTTATAGTAATTCCACTTTTGATATTTAGAGGTATTGCAAAGTGCTTTTCATAGTAGCTGAATGTTTTACGTTCTCACCACCTATGTACAAGAGTTCAATTTTCTTCACATCCTCATCAATATTTTTCTTCATTTTTAAAATGATAGCCATCCTATCGGGTATGAAATGGTGTCATGTTATGGTTTCAATATGCATTTCCCTGATGACTAAAGATGGTGAACATCTTTGCATTACTTTTTGGCCTCTTGTTTATCTTCTTTGAAGATATGTCTACTCAAGACCTTTAGCCATTTTTTAACTGAGTCGTTTGTCTTTTTGTTGTTTAGTTGTTGGGGATTTTTTATGCATCCATGTTCTTAAGATGAACATTACATTATGTTCTATGTAATTTTCTTCTTTCTTGTGATGTCTGCTTGGTTTTCATATTAGCACAACGTTGACCTCATAGAATGAATTAGAAAGTGTTCCCTCTGCTGCCATATTGTGGAAGAGATTTCAGAGAGCTGGTATAATTTATTCCCTAAATGCTTGCTAGAATTTAACCCATCTGTGTCTTGTGCTTTCCTTTTTGGAAGATTATTAATTATTGCTTCAATTGCTTTAATATATATACACCTATTCAGAGTGTCTATTTCTTTTTTATATGAGTTTTGCAGATTGTGTCTTTCAGGGAATTGGTCCATTTCATCTAAGTTATCAAACTTTGAGACATAGTGTTTTTCATAGTATTCTTTTATTAGCTTTTTAATATCTAGAGGAATCTGTAGTGATGGTCCCTCTTTCATTTCAGATATTAGAAATTTGTGTCTTTTCTCTTCTTTTCTTAGTTAGCCTGGAAAGATATTTATCAAATTTATTGATCTTTTCAAATAACCAACCTTTGCTTTCATTGATTTTTTTTGTTAATTTCATATTCTCAATTTCATTGATTTCTGCTTTAAATTTACTTTTCTTATGCTTACTTTGGATTTTATTTTCTTTAAGTTTTCTAAAGTGAAATCTTAGATTTATTAATTGAAATCTTTTCTAATGCATGCATTCAATGTTATACATTTCCATCTAAGCACTGCTTTTGCTGTGTTTCACACATTTTGATAAGTTCTATTTTCATTTTCATTTAGTTCAAAATATTTTAAAATTTCTCCTGAGATTTTTTCTTTGATTAGTCTGTTATTTAGAAGTATGTTGATTAATCTCCAAGTATTTTGAGATTTTCCAGCTATCTCTCTAATATTTAGTTCTAAGTATTCTTCATATATTCTGGATACTAAACTCTTATCAGAAGTATGATTTGCAAATATCTTCTTTCCATTCTATAGATTGTCTTTTCACTTTTTTGACAATGTCATTAAATCTTTTCAATTTTGACAGAGTCTGATTTATTTTTTCTTCTTTTGTTTGTGCTTTTGGTGTCCTATCAAGGAATTTATTGTCAAATCTAATGTCATAAACATTTACCCTTGTTGTTTCTTCTAAGAGTTTTATGGTTCTAGCTCTTACATTTAGGTCCTTAATGCATTTGGAATTAATTTTTGTGTATAATGTGCGGTAAAGTTTCAACTTCATTCTTTTTCATGTAAATATCCAGTTGTCCTAGCACCACTAGTTGAAAAGACTGTTTTTCTCTCCCCTCAATGGTCTTGGTACTGTTGTTGAAAATCAATTGACCACAGATGTATAAATTTATTTTTGAACTCTTAAATCTATTGGTCTACATGTCTAGCCTTATGCCTTTACCACACTGCTTAGATTACTGTAGTTTTGTGGTAAGTTTTATAGTAAAAACATGTGAGTTGTTCAACTTTGATCTTCTTTTTCAATGTTTTGACTACTAGGGGCTTCTTATAATTTTATATGAATTTGAGGATTGAATTTTCCATTTCTACCCCACCAAAAAAGGCCATTGAAATTTTAAGAGGAATTGCACTGAATCTGTAGATCACTTTAGGTAGTGTTGCCATCTTAAAGATACTGTCTTCCAGTTCATGAACGTGGTGGGTGGTCTTTCCATTTAAGTCTTCTTTAAGTTCTTTCAGTAATATTTTGTAGATTTCAGGGTATAAGTTTCAGGGCTCTTTTGTTAAATTTATTCATAAAAATTTCATTATTTTTGATATATAAAAAATGGTATTGTTTTCTTAATTTGTTTTTTGGGTAGTCCATTGCTCGTGTGGACAGAAATCAACGCAACTGATTTTTGTATGTTGATCTCTTGCAACCTGCAATTTTGCTGAATTTGTTTCTTAGCTTTAGTAAATTTTTGTGGATTCTTTGAGATTTTCTATATATAGAAACATGCCATCTTCGAGTACAGAAAGTATTACTTCTTTTCCAATATAGATGCTTTTTATTTCTTTTTCTTGCTTAAGCATGCTGGGTAGAGCTTTCTGTACAAAGCCGAGAAGCAGCTGTGAAAGCAGTCATCCTTGTTGTATTCTTGGTCTTAGCAGGGAACTTTCAGTCTTTTACCATTGAGTATGTTGTTACCTGTGGGTTTTTCATAAATGCTCTTTATCTTGTCAAGGAAATTCCCTTGTATTCCTAGTTTTATGCATGTTCTCATCATAAAAAGTTTTGGATTTTGTGAAATGCTTTTTCTATATCAGTTGAGATTATCGTGTTTTCTTGTTTGTTTTTATCTATTAGTGTACTGTAGTACATTGATTTTTTAAATGTTAATCAACCTTATATTCCTGGGATAATTCCCATTTGGTCATGGTGTATAATCCTTTCATGCTCTTGTATTTAGTTTGCCAGTATTTTGTTGAGGATTTCTGCATCTATATTCATAAGGTATTTTGGTCTATAGTTTACTTTTCTTGTGGTATCTTTGCTTAGCTTTGTGGGTAATTTTTGCCTTACAGAATGAATTAGGGTTATTCCCTCCTCTTCAACTTTTTTGAATAGTTTGAGAAAAACTGATGTTAATTCTCCTTTAAGTGGTTGGTAGAACTCACCGTTAAGTCATCTGGTTCTAGACTTTTCTTTTTCTTTTTTCTTTTTTTTTTTTTTTTTGAGACAGAGTCTCTCTCTGTCACCCAGGCTGGAGTGCAGTGGCACGATCTCGGCTCACTGCAAGCTCTGCGTCCCTGGTTCATGCCAGTCTCCTGCCTCAGCTTCCCAAGTAGCTGGGACTACAGGCGCCTACCACCATGCCTGGCTAATTTTTTGTATTTTTAGTAGAGACGGGGTTTCACCGTGTTAGCCAGGATGGTCTTGATCTCCTGACCTCATGATCCGCCCACCTCAGCCTCCCAAAGTGCTGGGATTACAGGCATGAGCCACCACACCCGGCCTAGACTTTTCTTTATTAGGAGATTTTTGATTATTATTTCTTCTCAAGTTTCTTTTGGTAATTGTATGTTTCTAGCAATTTGCCCTCTATCTAGGGTACCTAATTTGACGTCCATTTGTTTTGGTCTTCTCTTATAATTCCTTTTTATTTCTGTAAAGTCAGTAGCAGTGTCACCACTTTCTTTTCTGATTTTAGTGATTTGCATTTTCTTTTTCTCTTGGTCAGTCAGTCTAGGTAAAATTTGGTCGGGTTCACTGATTACACTTGCTCTTAATTATAATACTTGTTTCCTCATCTCCATAAAATTTGGTTATTTGTAATGAGAAGACAACCTGTTGGATATAATTATTATTTGAAATTACCCTTTGGTACCAGGTTGATTAATTTTTTCAAGATTCATGCATAAATAGGAAGCATTTCTCTTTGCCCCCTAAAATACTACAGAGATATTTGCTATCAGACATATTCTGACAATGTTATCTTTTTTATGAGGTCATATGGCTAAATATTTTTTTGTATATAATCTGCAATGACAAAAAATAAGGAAAAAACAAACAAACAATCAAACAAATGAAAACACCCATTTTCTTTGTCTTCTTATGATATTCATACCCAGATATGTTAAGGGATCACTCTTCAGTTCAGTCACCATGTCACATATGATGATAGAGTCAGATAGGCCTGTGCTCCTGCCCAAACTCTACCACACAGCAACTATTTTATTTATCCAGTTAATTACAGCATATATTTGTGGTATCGTGGTTAAATGCCTCACTCTTTGGAAAGGAATCCTTGGGTTCAAATCTTGACCTTCTCATGGCTAGATGTGTATTTTTGGGTCAGTGAATAATCTCTTTCAGCATCAATTCACTCACATGTAAAATATGAGACTTAAAATTTCCTTACTTCAGAAGAATGAAACTAGACCCCTATGTCTTGCCATATACAAAAATCACATCAAAATAGATTAAAGACTTAAACCTAAGACCTCCAACTATGGAACTACTACAGGAAAACATTAAGAAAAATCTCCAGAACATTGGTCTGGGCAAAAATTTCTTGAGCACAGGCAACCAAAGCAAAAATAGGCAAATGGGATAACATCAAGTTAAAAACCTTCTGCACAGCATAGAAAACAATCAGCAAAGTAAAGAGACAACCCACAGAATGAGAGAAAATATTTGCAAATTACCCATCTGATAAGGGATTAATAACTAGAATATATAAGGAGCTCAAACAACTCTATAGGAAAAAAATCTAATAATCCAATCAAAAAATGGGCAAAATATTTGAATAGACATTTCCCAGAAGAAGACATACAAATAGAAAATAGGCTTATGAAAAGGTGCTCAATATAATTGATCATAAAAGAAATGCAAATCAAAACTACAATAAGATAACATCTCACCCCAGTTAAAATGGCTTATCCAAAAGACAGCAATAACAAATGCTGGCGAGTATTTGGAGAAAAGGGAACTCTTGTATACTGTTGGTGGGAATGTAAATTAGTACGACCACTATGGAGAACAGTTTGGAGGGATCCAGCAGTCCCACTACTGGGTATATATTCAAAAGAAAGGAAATGAGTATACAGAAGAGATATCCAGACTCCCATGTTTGTTGAAGCTCTGTTCACAATAGCTAAGATTTGGAAGCAATCTCAGTATCCACCAACAGATAAGTGGATAAAGAAAATATGGTGCATATACACAGTGGACTACTATTCAGTCATAAAAATAATGAGATCTTGTCATTTGCAACAACTTGGATGGAATTGGAGATCATTATGTTAAGTGAAATAAGCCAGGCACAGAAACATCACATGTTCTCACTTATTTGTGGGATCTAAAAATCAAAATAGGCCAGGCATGGTGGCTCACGCCTATAGTCCCAGCACTTTGGGAGGCCGAGGCGGGGAGATCACCTGAGGTCAGGAGTTCAAGACCAGTCTTGCTAACATGGTGAAACCCCGTCTCTACTAAAAATACAAAAATTAGCAGGGGTGGTGGGAGGTGCTTGTAATTTCAGCTACTCAGGAGGCTGAGGCAGGAGAATCACTTGAACCCGGGAGGTGGAAGTTGCAGTGAGCCGCGATCACACCACTGTACTCCAGCCGGGGTGACAGAGAGAGACTCCATCTCAAACAAAAACAAAAACAAAAACAAAACAATGAAAATCAAAGTAATTGAACAAATGGAGATAAAGAGTTACAAGGATGGTTACCAGAGGCTGGGAGGGTAGTGAGGGGCTGGCGGGGGGGAAGGTGGAGATGGTTAATGCGTACAAAAAATAGAAAGAATGAATAAGACCTACTATCTGATAGCACAACAGGGTGAATATAGTCAATAATAACTTAATTGTACATTTAAAAATAAGTAAAAAAGTGTAATTGGATTGTTTGCAACACGAAGGATAAATGCTTGAGGGGATGGATACCTCATTCTCCATAATGTGATTATTATACACTGCATGCTTGTATCAAAACATCCCATGTACCCTGTAAATATATACACTTACTATGTACCCACAGAAATTCAATATTTTAAAAAATTGCTTACTTCATAGAGCTTCATGTTCCTTAAATGAGATCATCTACATAAAGTCCCTGACACATAGAAGGGATCAAAAAATATCTTGTCATTATTATTTTTATCATCCATTAACAGCCTCAATGTACTTACACATAAGTTGGGAATAATAATAGTACCTGCCCCATAGCACTGGGAAGGGTTTTGGCTATCTATTGCTGCGTAACAAACCCACCCCAGCTTAGTGTTATAAAATGTACAGCAGTTTTAGTGCTCCCAGGGGATGTGGGTCAGGAATTCAGAAAAGGCACAGCAGGCAAGGCCTCAGCTAGGGAGACTTAAATGGCTGGGGCTGGAAAATTCTGAAGGTATCTTTGCTCACAGGACTGGCACCTATAGTTGGTTTACTCAAAGGGTGGGCTCAGATTCAGCTGTCCACTACAGTTGGGGTCCCCAACCCCCAGGCCACGAACCAGTACCAATCTGTTAGGAGCCGGGCTGCACAGCAGGAGGTGAGCGTCAGGTAAACAAGCATTACCGCCTGAGCTCTGCCTCCTGTCAGATCAGTGGCAGCATCAGATTCTCATAGGAGCAGGAACCCAAAGTGAACTGCACATGCGAGTGAACTAGGTTGTGCACTCCATATGAGAATCTAACTAATGCCTGATGATCTGAGGTGCAGCAGTTTCATCCTGAAACCATCCCTCTCATCCATGAAAAAATTGTTCACAAAACCGGTCCCTGGTACCAAAATGTTGGGAACTGCTGCACTAGAGTGTCTACATGTGGCGTCCCCATGTGGCTTGGACTTCCCATTGAATGGGAGTTGGATTCTAAGAGGGGGCACCCCAACAGGGAGTACTTAAGGAGACCAAGACCGAAGTTATAAATCTTCAGGGCCAGCCTCAGAAGACACGAGCATCCATGCTGCCACAATCAATTGGTTGCAAGTCGGTCACTAAGGCCAATTCAGATTGAAAAGAAAGGACATTGATCCCAGCCTTGATGGGGTAATGGCTATAGCACACTGATAACATGCAGGTAAGATGGGGGAATATATTGTGGCCATCTTCAGAAATTACAATATGTCAGAAACAATGTGTGTAGTTCACTTGACACAGTGCAGATTCACAGTAAGAATTCAATATAAGCTGTTGTTATTGCTTTCATTATTGTATTAATCTGAATTACATACAAATCCCTACTTCTCATGGACTTATAGTCTAGTGGATGAAAAAATAATATAAGACAAGGCATATATATGTTATGATGGTATCTCATAATGGTTACAATGGGTTCTCAGAAAAAGGGATTGTTACTTTTCCCTGTGAGTGCAAGGAGAGTCTCACACTCAAGGACTACAGCTTCACCCAAAGCAGTCAGAGAAGACTGCATATGCGAGGCTTTGGTGGGCCAGAAAGGAAGTCCCAGAGCAATTCTGGTTCCTGTTGTCAAACCTCAGGCAGGTTTTTCTCACCATGTTAAAGCCCCCAAGCCTGCCTGGACATTGCTGGAGCAATGTTCACAAAGTTGTCTGATTGACCCATATGCAATGAGATTTATAAACTGGGAATTCCTGCTTCTCCAGCCAGTGACAGAACCTATTTTAAGGCCAAAGAGATAACTCAAAATATTTGTCCTTATTTATCCAAAGACAAAACAGGAGGGTGAAAAAGCTCACTCTAACTGGTAAAGCCACCCTTGCAAGCAAGGAGTGTCCACCTGGTGGTCAGGGAAGATTACTGGCAGGAGGATGCTGGGTGCAAAGCTTAGAAAGATTGTGGCAAAAAGAAGAACAAAGACTCTGACAACTCTCTCCCTGCCTTATTCGTTCTTTGTGTTACAATTAAAGGGATGTTTAACAGATCATCCTTCCATGATTTTCTATACCCACCGAAATAACAAGCTCTTAGGAAACCAGACATTATGTCTTTGTAATTTCACTGTGTCAGACTCATTCTGGGCTCTCAAATACTTAACAAGTAAAGAAAGTTCCTTTATCTTCCTGTTCAAAGACAAACCACAGCTTATCTTTTATACTTTAATATTTAACAAGAACTTGCCATACTAGTTTCCCAATCCCCACATCACAGTTTTTGGGAAAAATAGCCAATACACAAAATGTCATGTTTAATCAGTGTGTCAGTGCGTGTGTGTGTGTGTGCGTGTGTGTGTGCATGTTTATGTGTATGTATTACAGAAGAAAGTCAGTGGAGAGATTGATGGAAACAGTCTCATCTAGATAAGGTCTCCAGGAGTGAATTGGAAAGAAGGCACCCATCTTGACGTGCTCTTTTCTTGTCCTTGGAGATAGTAATTGTTCTTTTCTCTTTCCCCCTACAAGCATTCTCAGTGGGAGTCTCAGATGACTAAGGTGATGAAAAAATAGTTGCACATGTTTTTCTTTTGCCCCTAAAGAAATATCCTCGGCTAATTTCATATTCTTTCAAATGAGTTTGGCTGGAGAAGGAGAGGGAAGGATTTTCATGCGTAGTGCTTGATTGTATGTTAAATTGTCTGCAGGAGGTTAGAACGGGGAGTACTAGTATCATCTTTAAAGTAGTCTTCAAGGATTCCATCACAGCTGCTCGGTAGTTTTGATGTGACATTCTTGAATATCTTCTTTTCAAAAACCTTACATTAAAGTTTGCCAATGCATAGAATTCATTATACATGCTGGAATTCACTAAATATATAAATTGCCTTCTGGATCATTGCATTTTTATACCACCTACATGCACATTAATGCCTAATTTGAAGTCAATCTGTTTTGGAAAATGTCTTCTTCATTGTAAATTTTAATTGTCATTAGTTGTTGATGAGGGATTTAGAAAGGAAAAGTGGTCCATGGTGCCAAGGCAGATGTGCCTGTAAGTGTGGACCACTTTTGGAATCAAGGCAGAAATGCCAAAATACAATTTCACCATATTCCATTTTCTGAGGAATCACCACATAATGGTGGGGGATATTTATGTTTCATGTCTGTATTTTATGAGGCATTGACAGAATGAGAGGTGGCCAGAAGAAAGAACAAATTTTCCTTGCAGAGGCAGCTATAAAACAGTCATGTACAGCGATTGCCAAGTGTATATAATTTTCCAGACTCTTCCAAAAGTCTGTTCTGCAGGATATCTTACTCTACCTAACTAAATATAATTTCAAATATTGGTGACATTTAGTGGCTAATCAAAAAGAAAGTTATCCTTAATTTGAAAATATTATTTTGGCAAAATACCTCTCCTGTATTTAATCTAAATTTGTCGATAGGATTATTTTCTTTACCTTTGTTACAGCACGGATTCTACTTTGTGAAATCTTTATTTAAATAATTACTATTTTATTATAACTGTCCTTTAATTAGTTATGTTTTATACCTTTCTTATGGCCTTGAGATTGTTGTTCTTTGTGTTATAATTAACTGGATGTTTAACATATCATCCTTCCATGATTTTCTATACTCACCAAAATAACAAGCTCTTAAGAAACCAGACATTGTATCTTTGTAATTTCTCCTTGTTAGGCTCACTCTGGGCTCTCAATAAATACTTAAGAAGTAAAGAAAGATCCTCTAAACTACAGCTTGTCTTTTATAATTTAATATTTAACAAGAACTTGCCTTACCAATTTCCCAATCCCCAAATCACATCACACAGCTTTTCGGAAAACTATGTGATCTATGTGATTAAAAATCAAATTCTTATTATAGATCAAAAATATCTCTCTTTAAAAAAGTAGGTTGAGGTCTTGACTTCCCAAACAGTGGAGTGAGAATCTAGGTGAACTCATCTTCCCTCTAAAATAATAAAAATTAAGTCAACACAACTAAAATCAACCATTTCAGACTCAGGGAGTTAATCAAAATCATGGATGAGGCTCAAAGTTGTATTTCCAATAGAGACTACTATGTCTTGGTAAGACAGTGAAGTCACAGCTGAACCTAGGTAGATAGTAAAGCCTGTGACAGTTAACTTGGGTTATTCTCATCTGGCCTTGCTACTCTTCTCAGAGGCACAGGAACCAAAATCTGGCAGCTTTGCTGACAACAAAAAATATTTGACAGCATCTGGAGGTTTACTAAATGTATTATCCACAGAAAACAGTCAAGATTTTGTCTAAAGTTGCAGTTTCCTGGGAAGTCTGCATTTTCAGAGTGGGGGGGGGTTAAATGGTTTAACTCAGAGCTCAGCTCGGGGAAATTGGTGGGGGACCTACCCCCAGGACATTACCTAAATAAGAACAAACTTCTGTCAACATCTCAGCTATCTAAAGTTGTGATCTCATTTGAGGTAAACTAGAGCCAGGATGAGAATTTAAAAGGAAATGCAGGACAATAAGACAGCCCTAGGGAACTCTGAAAAGCTCTAACACGTTCCTGGGGACATAAAATACTGTGCATATATGTAAGCCTGTGTGCATGACCAGGAAAAGACCAGGGAAAGAAGGTAACATGCCCCCTGAGTGACCTTGAAGCCTCACTGAAGTAAAAGTGAAAGCTAAGGCTGTCTTGTAAATTGCCTGAACTTTTAAGGCATGCCTTCTCACAAATAGCTTTGACAATGGGTGAAAGACATACAGGCAAAGCATTTTATAAAAAAACTCTTTGGAGCGATCATTGGGCTGACCACTAAATTATACAGTACTGACCCAGATGTGACTTCTAGGAAGCCAGGCTAAAAACTAAAATCAAGAATTTATGTTTTTTTTTAAAAAGTAGGTGCAAATTCAGAGGTTACACACTCCTGGGTATGCAGATTTAGTCCAGGAATGTCACAAAATAAATACTCAACAACAAGAAAAAAGAACCACAGCAATAAAAAACCAGCAACAAATCAGCCACAGCAACAAATGTTGAGGAACAGAGTAGAAGAATGTGGCACCAGAATTGTCATCATATATTAACTAATGCTCAATTTTCAACAAAATTTTTTTATAAGACATACAAAGAAAGAGGTGTGTCACATACACAGTAAAAAAGAAAAAGTAGCCATCAGAAAATATTTTTAGTAGACGTAGACTTCAAATTAGTGATTAGAAATATTTTTTAAAATTAAAGAAAATCATATTTAAATAATTTTTAAAAAATAGAACAACAAAGTCTCACCTAATACAAATACCAATAAAGATATAGAAATCATAATAAAAAACTGGTAGAAATCCTGGAATTGAAAGTTACTATAACTGAAATGATAAATTCACTAGACAGTCTCAACAACAGATTTGAGCTGACAAAAGGAAAAAAACAATCAATCAACCTGAAGATAGGTCAGTAGGGATTATCCAGTTTGGATAGCCAAAAAAAAAAAAAAAAAAAAAAAAAAGAAAAGAAAAGAAAAGTAAGTGAACACAACCTGCAGGACATCATCAAGAGTAACAATAAAAACACAACGAGAGCCTTAGAAGATGAGAAAGATAAAGGGGAAGAAAGAATACTTGAAAAAATTGTTACCAAAAATGTCCAGATTTAATGAACAATATTAATCTATACATTCAAGAATCCTGAACATTCATGAACTCCAGTAGACAAATCATAATCAAACTGACAAAAGTTAAAGACAAAAAGAAAATTTCAAAAGCAGCAAGAGGAAGCAACTTATGAACAAGTAAACATCAATAAAAGTAACAGATGATTCTCATGAAAAACATGGAGGCTAGAAATTTGAGGGTGATGTGTACAAAATGTTGAAAGGAAATGACTATCAAGCAAGAATGTACATCCATCTAAATTCTTCTTCAACAATGAAGGAAAATTTAGAACATTTCCAGATAAAGAAAAACTGAAATTGCCACTATCAGAGCTACCCTATAAGAAATCTAAAATGAATACTTCAGGTCGAAATGAAAGAAAACCAAACATTAACTTGAATCTAAATGAAGAAATAAAAAACATTGGTAATGTTGTTTACATATATGTGACCAAAAACAATATAAATATTTTTCTGTATATAACTCTTCTTCACCTCTCAGTTTAAAAAGATAACTGCCCAGAATAATTAAAAAAAAAAAAACCTGTGTTGGTGGGCTTATAAACATAAAAAGAAATAATCTCTGAGGCAATAATAAAAAAGAGAGGAAGGGAACAGTTTCTTGAAGCAGTTTTTGTATACTATTAAAACTAATTTGGTATTAATTAAAATGAGATTTATATAAATTAAGATGCCAATTGTAATCCCTAGGGCAATATCTAAGAATATACTAATAAATAGCTAACTAACAAACAAACCATGAGCATTCAAAGGCTACAATGAACATTTTTATTTAACAAAATAAGACCATAATCAAGGAACAGAGAAACAAGGAAACAAACAAACAAGCAAAAAACCCCATAACATATAGAAAACAAATAGCAAAGCAGCAGATCTAAATTCTACTTTATTAGAATCATATGAAATATGAATAATTTTAACACCTAAATCAAAAGGCAGAGATGGACAGAATATATAAATAATGCTGTATGCTATTTTCAGGAGGCACAATTCAGAGTAAAAAAACACAAATAGGCCAACAATAAAAGGATAGAAAAAAACATACAATGTAAGGAATAACCAAAACAGAAATGAAGTGCCTATATTAATACCATACAAAATAAAATTTATGGAAAAATTGATACTAGAGACAAAGAAGGATATTTTATAATGATAAGAGGGTCATTCCATGGAAGGTGCAGTGACTAGAAACATATGTGTACCTAACAACAGAGCCCTAAATTATATGCAGCAAAAACTAACAGAATTGAATGGAGACATGGGCAATTCATCAATAACAGCTGGAGATGCCAATAGCCCATTTTTAATAGTGGGTAGGAGAATCAGGTAGAAGATAAAAGAGGAAATAGAAGACTTAGTACTATAAACTAAATGACCTAACAGATATCTATAGAACACACCCTGCAACGACAGCAAAATATACATTTTTCTCAAGTGCATATGAAACATTCTCCAAAATAAACCATATGGTAGGCCACGAAACAAGTTTCAATACATTTGCAAAGACTGAAAGCATACAAAGTATCTTCTTTGGCCAAAATGGAATAAAATTAGAAATTAAAAAAGAAAAAAATTTCCACTAATATGTGGAAATTAAACAAGCACTCCCTTAAATAACTAATAGGTCAAAGAAGAAATCACAAGGGAAACTAGAATATGCTTTAAATAAAAACAAGACATGGGATACAGTTATAGCAATACTTAAAGAAGAATCTGTAACTATAAACATCTACTTTAAATGTAAAGAGTGGTCACAAATTAATAATCTAATTTTCCACCTAAGGAAGTTAGAAAAAGAAGAACAAACTAAACCCAAAGCAGAGGTTTAAGAAAATAATAAAGATATAATGAAAATAAATAAAATAGAGAAAAGAAAATTGATGTAGAAATAAATAATGATAAAAGGAATTGACAAACTTCTAGAAAGGCTTATCAAGAAAAAAGACTTAAATTATTATGAAGGAGAATGAAAGATGGTCATCACTATTGACCTTACAGAAATAAAAAAGATAATAAGGGAATATGACCAAATGTATGCTAAATTAGATAATTTAAATACGGAAGCAACTGAACCTAACTCAAGAAGAAACAGAAACTCTGAATAGACCTAAATAATAACAAAAGGGAGTAAATTGGCTAGGTGGGGTGGCTCACGCCTGTAATCCCAGTACTCTAGGAGGCCGAGGCAGGCAGATAACGAGGTCAGGAGATCGAGACCATCCTGGCTAACATGGTGAAAACCTGTCTCTACTAAAAATACAAAAAATTAGCCGGGCATGGTAGCAGGCGCCTGTAGTCCCAGCTACTCGGGAGGCTGAGGCAGAAGGGCATGAACCCGGGTGGCGGAGCTTGTAGTGAGCTGAGATCATGCCACTGCCCTCCAGCCTGGGTGACAGTGAGACTCTGTCTCAAAAAAAAAAAAAAAAGAAAGAAAGAAAAAAAAGAAAAGGGATTAAATTAGTAATTTAAAAACTTTCAACAAAGGAAAGTTTGAACTCAGATGCCTTCGCAGGTGAGAGTTACCAAAAATTTAAAGAAGAATTAAGCAATATTTTACAAGTTCTTCCAAGGAAGAGAAGATGAGTAACATTTTAAAATTCATTCTATAATACTAAAACTAGACAAAGACATTATGAGCAAACTACAGACCAATATCCTTATGAATTTAGATGCAAAAATCTTCAGGAAAATATCAGCAAAGCAAATTTACCACCATATAGAAAGGATTATACACCATGACCACCTGGAATTTATATCAGGAATGCAAGGTTGGGTCAACCAACTCAATACACTATATTAATAGAATAAACTATAAAACTACATGATCATCTCAACAGATGTAGAAATAGCATGTGAAAAAAATCCAACACATCTTTATGATTAAAAAAAAAAGCTCAACAAACTAGGAATTGAAGAGAATCTCCTCAATGTGATAAAGGACATCTATGAAAAACCCACTGTTAATATCATACTTAATGTGAAAGATTGGTTGCTTTTTTCTTCTTATGAGGAACAAGACAAGGATGTCCACTCTCATAATACTATTAATCATTGTATTGAAGATTCAGTCCAGGGAAATTAGACAAGAGAAAAAGTCAAAGACATTCAGATTGGAAAGGAAGAAGTAAAACTATTTCTGTTTCCAGAGGACAGATGACATGATCTTATAGGTAGAAGATTCCACGGAATTAAAAACAATAATAACCACCAACAAAATAAAGGGAAACTTAGAACAAAAAAAGAGGTTCAGCAATGTGGCAGAATAAATGATTCATATACAAAAATCAATTGCATTTCTATGCACTAACAATAAATAATTCAAAATGATATTAGAGAGAAATCCCATTAGAGAGCAAGAAAAACAATAAATATTTAAGAATAAATGTAATAAAAGTTCAAGACTCATGCTGAAAACTATGAGATATAGTTAAAAGAAATTAAAGTTCTAAATAAATAGAAAAACATCCCAAGTTTATGGATTAGAAGACTTAACGTTTTTAAGATTGCACACTCCCTACATTGATCTACAGATTCAAGATTATCCCTGTCAAAATCCCAGAGTTGCTTTTTTTGTTATAGAAATTGATAAGCTGGTTCCAAAAACCTTATAAAAATGCAAAGGACCCAGAATATCCAAAGCAATCTTGGAGAAGAACAAAGAAGAAGGACTCACTTGTCCCATTTTAAAAACAATATACTTTAAAGCTATAATAATATACTGTAAAGCTATAATAATGATGTGTTTTTTTGGTATAAAGATTCACATATAGTTTGTTGTAATAGAAATGAGAGTCCAGAAATTAGCCCTTGCTTTTATGGTCAATTGATATGCTATAAAGACGTTAAGACAACTTAATGGGGGAAAGAATATTCTTTTCCACAAGTGGTGCTGGACAACTGTATATCCATATGTAAAATTGAATTTTTACCCTTACCTCATACCATACATATAAATCAACCCAAAGTGGATCATATAACTATATGCAAGAGCTAAAGCTATAAAACTTGATAAAAACAGGAGTACATCTTCACGGCCTTGGGTTAGACAATAGTTTATGTGACTCTACAAGCACAAGAGGCAAATGAGAAAATAGATAAATTGGACTTCATCAAAACTACAAAACACTTTTGTTCATCAAAGGATGTGATTAAAATGGTGAAAATATAACTCACACAATGAGATAGTATGGTTGGAAATCACATATCTGATAAGGGACTTGTATCCATAATATCTAAAGAACTCTTACAATCGAACAATAAAAATACAATCAATTAATTTAAAAAGTAACTATGGTTTGAATAAATATTTCTCCAAAGAAAATATGCAAATGTCAATAAACACATGAAAAGCTGCTTAATATAATTAGCATTAATGTGCATTAAAGAAATGCAAATCAAAACCACAAGGAGATACCACATTACGCTCACTATGATGGCTAAAAATAATACAATAAAAAGACAGACAATACTCTGTGTTGATAAGGACATGGAGAAATAGGACTCCTTATACATTGAGTTATCATAAGACTTGGCATTTCTACTCCTAGGTATATGCTAAAGAGCAATGAAAACATATGTCTGCAAAAAAACTTGTACGTGATTATTCATAATAACAAATGAGTGAGAATAACCTAAATGTTTATCAACTGATAAACGCATACATAAAGTGTGTTATATACATCAAATGGAATGCTATTCAGCCATACAAGGGAATGAAGTGTCGATAGATGCTACAACATGAATGAACCTTGAAAACACGCTAAATGCAAAAAGCCAGTCACAAAAGACTAACAATATATGGTTCCATTAACATAAGGCACCCATAATCCATAGAAACAGAAGGTAGATTATTGATTGCCTGAGTGTGGAGTGGTGAGTGAAGGGAGGGATCAGGAATAAGGAAGTACTACTAATATGCACAGGGTTTATTTTTGGAGAACTGAAAATATTCTAAAATTAGATTGTGGTGATAGTTGCACAACTCTGTGAATACAGTTAGAAAGCACTAAAGTCCACACTTTAATTGGGTGGATTTCATCTGTAAAATATATCTCAATAAGGCTGCACAAAATAAAAGAGATTTCATGGGAATAAAACCTTGAAAACAAGCAGACTGATTCTATAAAGTACAAGTTATATCCTTACTGTTGTTGGTTTTCAGAAGTAATAATGACTTGTCCCTTGAGTTGAGATTTTATTTTGGGGCTGAGTTCTATTTGCTCTCCTGTTAACTGCTGTCTCCTTTTAATTTTTCAGGCTTGTTAGAAATCTGAAAGTCACAGGGAGGTGCAGTCCAAGCAGTGGCAAGTGAGAGAAATAGAGTTTACGTTTCCAATTTAAATTAACAACACACATATAGAATTAATATGACTTGTGATCTTTGGGAGAAAATGAGATTATTTATACATTTGACAGTTTTGGAAAAACTCAAATTAGAATCCACATGGCCTCAAATAACTTCACACAGGAAACAGCAGAAATGAGTCAACTTTGCTAATCTGAGTTCTGAGCAGATCCTATCTAGAAAGACTGTGACTAGAAAGAAGCATAAGAGCCAATCAGACAGCTAACACCCCAAATGCTTTGTCCTAGTTGGTTCTTGCTGGATAACAATCCAACTCTGATTTAGAGGCATACACACTAACCAAATACCTAGACTTACAGATTTCGTGGGTGAAGAATTTAGAGTATTGTGGAAATGGCTTTTCTCTGCTCCACAGTGTCCAGGGCTTCAGCTGGGTAGATTCAAAAGGCTGGAGGTGACTTCAATAACCAAAGGCTGTAATCATCTGGAAGCCTCTTCATGGACATGTCTGGTTCCTGGGCTGGGAAGACTTGAAAGCTGAACTTCGTGCTGGGACTGTTGGTTGGAGGACCTCATATGGCATCTCCACGTGGCTTGGGCATCCTTCCAGTATGGAGTTTCACGGCTGCAAGACTGAATGTTTCAGCAGTGCCCTAGCTTCAGAAGGCATAATATAATGTGTTTCCTCTAGTTTCTATTATTTGAAGACGTCACAAACTCAGTGAAATTCAAGGAGACAGAACAAAGGTCATCTCATCTTTGTGGAGGGGATAAAGAATTTGTAGCCATGTTTTAAAACTGCTACACTTTTCAAGGGAGACAGTCATTCAAACAAAAAGACTAAGTGACTAGGTGTATGCTCGCTCATTTGGGACAGAAATGATTGGACCTCACTAAGACCTATATGAAATACCACTCATATTTATATTGTATAAATGTGGAGGTCTAAATTCCTCCACATTTATATTGTATTTGTGTCCCAGGTTCTCTGTTAAGAATATTCACCTCCATACATTAATAAACTGGCAAGTTTGTGAAAGTCAGTCTCCTGGGAGTTTGGTTGTGTGCATTGGTTCCCTGACTCAGAACCCAGGGGACCCTGATGCAAATGCACAGTAATTGAGGCCCCATGCCTGGAATCACTGTGGCCACGTCCAGGGTGGCTCAAATCAATTCCTGCTTGTTTTTACAAAAAATATTATTATAAAAGTTAAAGCTGAACTATCCTAATTTTTAATACCTTAGGAGTCACACAAATAGCCCAGAGAACTCCCATCACCCTGCTGATACTTACTCCTTCCCATCCTCCCCACGGCCCCAGGGCTTTCTGTGAGAACACTTCCAGCCCAAGAGCTGAGTTTGGTGGCCATTGAGTCATAAGCCGTTTTCCAAAAAGGACACCATGACTGTGATTTCTGGCCCAGAGAGCTCAGTTTGAAATAGATGAGGTGTCTGGGGAAAGCTTCAGGGAAAAGACAAATGAGTAAAAGGGCTCTGGGCTGCACCTCCTGACACACTTCCCTTGACCTACCGGCCTGTGGAAGAGGTGAAGGTTTTGCTCCAGTGGCTCCACATTGGTCCCAGCATCGTCCAGATGGAATACCTTTTGATATATGTTGACTACTCTCACATTGCAATACCAAGTTCATTTCCATAGCATGTCTCTCCTTTGAATTATGCTGTCCCAAGTGGTGGAGAAACATTATTTAAATTGAACAAAAACAACTCCATTCCTTGAGTTGCAGGCCAAGGTCTTCACAAGCCAAAAAAAAAAAAAAGAAAAAAAGAAAGAAAGCTCTTCCTAAGCTGTAAAATGAAATGTGAAATGATAGGAAAATCTGCAATGTTTCATTGTATGGTATTTCAAGGGAAGTCCAACATTTTCAAGCAACAAAAAGCTAATGCTTATGACCTGTGGTAGAAAAAGAGAAGTAAGAGAAAAGTCTGTGCAAACCACAAATCAAGGGTATTAGATCTTGTCGTCCACAACAGTGCTTATTCTGGGAAAGTTTATTTTCCTCCATGATCATCAATTATTAAAATTTACTCTGCCCTCACAAGGCCACAGATAGGGGAGGGAAAGAGAATCCTTTTAGGTAATTGTCACTAATAAAGATTGCAAGGTGGTTGAGGTGACTGGGGAAGAGGGGCAGCTGAAGTGAAGCTAAAATAGAAACTCCCAAGGAAAAGGGGAAGGTCCAAGAAGAAGAGCGTCAGGCAGAGGATAAGTCAGAATGCTAAGCAAGGAAGAGACCAAAGGCTCCAGTGCTTGTAAGATAAGAGTGCAGGTTCCATAAAACCTTGAGAAATTGATGTCACCTCTCTTTGGCTGTCTCCTCATCCATAAGACAATGATTAGACCCTACCTGACGGGGCTGTCATGAAGATTGGGTTAGGTCATGTGTGTCATGTGTTACATCTATACATATGTGATGCTTGGCAGCATGCAAGATGCAAAATAAAACACACAATAAATTGCACTTATCATTGTCGCTATTATTGTCACCATTGCCATTACATATTTCATCTCTGAAAATAAAATGTATTACTCCAAGAGGGACATTGATAATGTAGAGAATAAATGTTGCAAAAACAGGCCATGTCACTGGTGGGGGAGGGGAGGAAATGAAGAGACTGTGTCAGGCACACCTTGCTTTTAAAAAACATTGCTGGCTAGGTGCGGTGGCTCATGCCTGTAATCCCAGCACTTTGGGAGGCCGAGGCCAGCAGATCACTTGAGGTCAGGAGTTCAAGACCAGCCTGGCCAACATGGTGAAACCCTGTCTCTACTATAAACACACAAAAAATTAGCTGGGTGTGGTGGTGTGTGCCTGTGGTCCCAGCTACTCAGCAGGCTGAGGTGGGAGAATCGCTTGAACCTGGGAGGTGGAGGTTGCCGTGAGCGGAGATCATGCCACTGCACTCCAGCCTGGGTGACAGAGTGAGACTCTGTCTCAAAAACAAAACGAAACAAACAAACACACAGAAAAAACATTACCTTGCAACAGAAGCAACAACAAAGAATTTAGGTAAAATCAATGGATGAAACTCTAAGATCAGTATCTGTGGTAGGCAGAATAATTCCTGAAAAGGATAACACACCCACATCCCTGAAACCTGTGTATATGTTATGTTATATGGCAAGAGGGACTCTGAAGATATGATGAAGATAATGGATCTCATGATGAGGAGATTATTTGGGATTATCTGGTTGGGCCCATTCTAATTACATGATTAATAGTGGAAGAGGGAGGCAGAAGAATGGTTTAGAAAGATGGAATGTGAGAAAGACTCAACCTGCCAGCGTTGTTGGCTTTGGAGATGGAGGAAAGAGACCAAAAGTCCAGGAATGCAGTGGTATCCAGAAGTGTGAATGCCTGTTAGTTTATAACCAGCAAGAAAATAGAGACCTTAGTCCCATGACCACAAGAACTGAACTCTCCCAACAGCCTGAAGAAACAGAAAAGAAATTCTACCTCCAGAAAGGAATGTAGCTTGCTGATACCTTGATTCTAGTTTAGTGAGTCCTGTGCTGGACTCTCATCTTTACAGAACTATAATACAATTAATGTATATTTTAATAATACACATTAATTTAGTTTAATACTAGTAAATTTTTGGTGATTTCTTATGGCAGCAACAGAAAACTAATACCTTATCCAAAAATAGAAGATGTTCCCTCAGAAAGCAGGGAGTTCTGAGGAAGATAATTAACATTTGGATATCTCCTATGATCCATACACTATTTTATTTTATTTTTTAAAACTCTAAATAACTCAGGGAGCCATGTATTATTGTTCTCATTTATGAATGTGAAAACAAGTTCAGAGTGGAAAACTAGGAAATAACACAACACTAAACCCGGGTGTTCCTGACTCCAAAGTTCACGGTGTGACCAGTTTATCGCTCTATTTCTCCCATGCTTGAAATATTTAGGGGGCTTAATAATTTAACTCAGAACCTTTGAGATTCGCTAAACCTGGAAGAGCTCCAGGTGGGGAGGGATAGGTGACTGCATTTTTCCAATTGTATCTCTTGGCCTGATTGGATCATTGGAGCCCTTACTTATTCTTACAGCTGGCTCATATTACCTTTTTACCTGTAAGCAAGCCCACACCTGGGATTTTCTAAAAATAGCTGAGGAAGGCTGGTTCATTAAAACGTCTTTCCAAAACACTAAAGGAGAACCCAGGGGATAAATACAAACCACAGGAGAAATGCGGGTATTTCTCCTGGAAAGCCAAACATTTGGTTTCTACTAGATACAGTTCATGCCCCTACCACTGCTGTCCCAAGAAAGGCCTGCTCTCTCCCCTCAGTGACAGGCCTTGTGTCTTGGTTTATGTCCTAATTCATGGTCTAACTCACATAATAAAACTCGGGAGCAGCTGAAGAGGGATCTTAACTTTTTCCTTGAAAATAATAGAAGACAGATCCCATCTCTCACCTCTTGATTCTCTGTCCTAAGACTTTTTTTTTTTTGTCTTTCCTGACTGGGCACACTGTCTCATGCCTGTAATGCTAGCACTTTGGGAGGCTGAAGCAAGAGGATCATCCCAGGCCAGGAGTTTCAGACTAACAGTTTCAGACCAGCTTGAGAAACATAGTAAGAGCCTGTTTCTACAAAAAAATTAAAAAATCAGCCAGGTGTGGTGGTGTGTGCCTGTAGTCCCAGCTACTTGGGTGGCTGAGGCAAGAGAATCCCTTGAGCCCAGGAGGTCGAGGCTGCAGTGCGCCATGATCATGCCACTACACTCCAGCCTGGGCAACAGAGTCACTCTGTTTCTAAACAACAAAAGAAATACATTTTTTTCCTAAATGAATGATTTCAGGTGTCATTTCATCCTTTGATTTAGATCCTGCTATTACATAAAATGCTGATCTTGTTTCATACACATCCACCCAAAATATTTATACAAAGTTTCCCAAAGTATGATATTTGTGTCCCTAGAAAGCCTCAAGATGATTTAAAATGATATACAAATCCATACTTTTATTTTAATAATTATGTCATTTTTAAAATGTGTAGTTATTTTAATATGTGTGATAAAATTGTAACTAGTGCCTAAAATGATAATTTAACTGACTTGAATAACTTTTAAAGGGAGTTGAATTTAAATAAAAACAACTTTTGCATTCATCCATGAAGAAGTGACTCTTATGAAGGTAATGACAGTAAAATAACAACAACAAAAACAACTAGAAAACTGGGCAAAATAGATGAAACATCTGCTTTCAAACACTGGGCAATAGACAGGACCAGACTATGACATGTGAGTAAATGGAAGCAAAGGAGGTAGTCCCATGGTCACCCTGCTATTCTACCTGGGAGTAAGTTCTGGACCACAACACAGGGAGCAGAAACTCAAACAGAGCCTGGGATCTCTCTGAGTTCACATGTCATAGATCAGAGTTCAAGAAGGATGAGGCAGTTAGAATTGGTGGGACAAAGTACCATAAAGTAAGGACTTAATTGCACAGTGGAAAAGCTCCAAAAAGTTGAACTGAGTCTTTGGCTGAATACTATTTTTTTTTTTTTTTTTGAGAGAGGGTGTCACTGTCACCCAGGCTGGAGTGCAGTGACACAATCTCAGCTCACTGTAACCTCTGCCTCCCAGGCTCAAGTGATCCTTCCACCTCAGCCTCCCAAGTAGCTCGGACTACAGGCATGTGCAAAGACCCTTGGCTAATTTCTAAATTTTTATAGAGATTGGGTCTTCCTATATTGCCCAGGTTGGTATCAAACTCCTGGGTTCAAGCAATCCTCCTGCCTCAGCCTACCAAAGTACTGGGATTACAGGCATAAGTCAGTGTGCCCAGCCTGAATACCAATTTTAATGTGCATATGGCAAAACTTTACAAGACCAGACAAAGAACACTGCTAGGAAAATAACATAGACAGTGGACCTGCAAGATGAACAATTCCTAAATTTTGCACAGTTTGGAATCATTCAATATTTCACTATCCAGTGTGAAAGGGACTTGTTGGATACAGGGGGCATTTAGTGATGATCCCAGAAACATCATCCCATAGTAGTGGGAATAAAGTAGGCTGATTAAGTCCCCAAGACCTGCCCTAGAAAAGGTTAAAAATAAGACTCGAAAGGATTAAGCTACGCTGTAAGTAGTTTACTGCCTTACAGAAAAAAGTAACACTCATTAGAGGAATACAACAAAATCCAGAGAACTAAAAAACAAAACCTATTATGTCTGATACTCAATAAAAAATTGCCAGATATGTATAGAAACAGAAAACGTGACCCATAACTAGAAGAAAAATCTATCTGCCTACCTATCTATCTGTATCTATCTGTCTTATCTATCTGTCATGAGAAATGGTGACAGACATTGCAGAATATAATATCAGTAGATTTGAAGACAAACAACATAAAACTACATACTGAATCATACAGAGGTTATAAATACTGATAAATTACTGATAAATAAAAGAGATTCTGTGAGCTGTGGTATCAAGCAGTCTAACGTGTAGTAGGAATCATAAAAGGGGAAGAGGTAGAGGGAAGAACAGAAAGATATTTGAAAATATAAATATAAAAATATAAATAAAATATAAATTTTGCAAATTTATGAAAACCATTAAGTCAGAGATCTAATAAAATCTATGAACCCTAAACAGGATATGGCCTGTTTAAAGAAAATAACACCAAAGCACATCATAACCAAATTCACGTAACTAAGTATAAAGAGAAATTCCTAAGAGCAGCTAGCAAGAAAAAAGACATTATATGCACAGGACCAACATACAAATAGCATATTTCTAGTCAGAAGCTATATAAGCCAAAATACAATGAAGCAACATTTTTAGTGTACTGAAAGTAAAATAGAACTGTTAATCTAGAATACTATACCCAGTATACATATATTTCAAGTGTAAATGTGAAATATAAACATTTCCAGATAAAAAATTGCTGGGAGGGATTATTGCCAATAGACCTGCACTTCAAGAAATGTTAAAGAAAGTTAATTAGGCAAAGGAAAATGATATCAGATAAAAAACTGGATCTATACAGAGAAATAAAGAGCATTAGGAATAATAAGTATGTAGGTAAATATGAAATACTTTATTCTTATTGTTAAAGCTTCTTTTGAAAATTTACTGTTTAAAGCAAAAAATAAGAAGATGAGAATGTATGGTGGGGTTTATAATATATGTGAAAGTGAATGATATAAAAGCAATAGCACAAAGGATAGGAGAAGTGGAAGTATACCGTTATAAGATTGTTACATTATATGTGAAAAAATATGTATGATATTATTTGAAGGAAAGCTGCAATAAGTTAAAGATGCATATTGCAAAACCTAGAGCAGCTATTAAGAAAATTAAAAGATGGTATAGTTAATTAGGCAATGATAGAAATACAACTGAATCTTGAAAACTATTCAATTAATCCAGAAGAAAGCAAAAAAAAAAAAAGAAAAGAAAAAAAAGAACAAAGAAGAAAACAAATAGAAGCAAAAGAGCAGATTTAATCTAGTAATGTCTACAATAATAATTGCTATTATCATTATTATTTTAATGTAATTCCATTAGATGTAATTGGTCTGAAAACTCATTAATAGGCAGAGATTATCAAATCAATTTACATAAAAATATTAAATTGGTGATACATAGGTGAGAAGATAAGGAAAAACTCATAAAGATAATATAATAACTAAGAATCTGGCAGACACTGTTTTAGTAAAATATAATAACTATAGCACTAATTTAATTAAAAATGCACACACAGTGGTGGAGATTGGGGTTGAGAGTGTATGAAGATTCAGTTCTCAAATAATATAGGGATAAAAATCATTACATTCAATTCAAATCTCATTTTATAAATGGCTATTTTCTGTAATGTCCTCCTCAAAAGGCTAGGAGTGGATCTAAGTAACCTATATATTATTAATAAACCTTCTGATTTAATTATTTGTAATTTATATATGGTTTCTTTTGAATATACTGATAATTTTAGCCAATACTACAAAATGGAGAAATAATGTCTATAATTTTACTATTTGCTATGTTTAGGATTTTTAACAGAAACATAAGTAATATTCCTGCATATTCTGTCTTATTAGATGTTTCAGATATGGAAACTGAGGTTCAAGTTGATTGAATGCTGATTCCTGTTTTTATAGTGCTCACACAGCATAAATGAGGTCGTATATCTCTACTTCTAGATTGCAAATGCTGTCAAATTTCCTTCCCTGCTCCAAGTTCTGCTAGGTGAGGATTCATAATGAGTGTCCAGGCTCTCCTTAGCTTTCCTTCTTTTAGTGGTGCAAATATTTCAGATTTTTCTTTCCAGTTTTAGTATTTCCAGGCCAGCAGGTCCTCATCTCTTCAGCGCCTCATTAAGCCACACTCTTGTTCCCCTGGCATTCTGCTTCCCCAAATCCAACGTAGCAGCATGAAGACCTATGGAGTCACCCCTGTGCCTTCCTTCCTGTGTCCCTGTTAGTAGGGGGGTGTGAATCAGATGGTTTGGATTCAGAGCTGGTCTGGCCAGATACTAACTACAAAACTTGAGGAAGTTACAGAACTACTCCAAGTCTGAACTTGTTCAGCAATAAAGGACATTACAATAGTGGAGGTCTCCCACAGTGGGAATTCATTGCTGTCGTGTAAAGCTCTTAGCAGAATATCTAGAATAAGACACACACCCTAAAAGTAGCTATTGTTTTTGTTACTGTTATTCTCACTAATGGATAAATAAGAAGAACCTTTAGTGTGAGTTCTTCCAGATTTTCATTCTGTTACCAGTAAACTCTAGAGAGTCAAGAGTTTGCTGTGCATGTGGGGCCCAGAGACACTTAACCAGGGGCATACTGTAGCCAGCAGCCAAAGGTGGCTACCCAGCCATTGAAATGAGGCTCATCTAAATAGAGGCACACTGTGAGTATAAAATACTGTACAGAAAAGGAATGTAAACTACTTATTCATAATTTGATATTAACTACATGATGAAATAATACTGTTTTACATATGGGGTTAAATAGAGTATATAATTAAAGTTAATTCACTGTTATTTTTAGTTTTTTATTGCAGCTACTAGAAAATTTAGAATTACATATGTGTCTCCCTGTTGTTTTTATGGGACAGTCCTCATCTAGTGTCCACTTCTTAAGTAATCAGCTCTACCGCAGGGTCAACTTTGTGCTACACACTGCAGGTAAGGACCTCTCAATCTGTTTAGAATCTCAAGGAAAAGTTCCAGGAAGTTACAAGATTTCTATGAGTATTTAGGGACACGACTTATATTCAATTACACAGGGGTGAGCATATAGAAGTCAGTAAAAGTTTGCTAGTTTTGTTACTGTTACTATCTCTGTATTAAGTGGGAGGCTATAGGATTCTCTGTGCCTCAGGAGGGAGAATCATCTCACTTGCACACACCGCTGATGTGTTCCTAGACTCAGTGGCATGCTCTGCACTCAGGGAAAACGGCTCCTGGAACTGCTGGTTCCAGAGGCAGCCTGGCCAGCAGCAGGACTGTGGAGCATCAGCTTGGGTCCATGGAAGCTAGCAGTGACACCCTGTGTGAACCCAGTAACTCAGTACTGGCAGGCAGGGTTACAGATGAGAGTTTTGTGGCTTGCTGACCTGAGTGGTGCGGAGGATGGAAGTTTGTGGAGGGACCTTGGAGATGCCTGTCTTTTCACCACATTCTCTGAGAACTGACTGGCTTCTCTCTCTCATGTCTCACCCCCCACTGAGGTTTCTAGGGACCAAACGGTCTCCCTGTGAGGTGCAGACCACTCGTGATTTATTTGAGGTTCTCCTGCCAAGTACTCTCAATGTTTAACAGGTTTCCACCAGAGCATCTCATCTTCTTTCCCCCTGTCTGTTTCTTCACTTCTTGGTATTAGATGCTAAATAGATTCGGATGAACAATTTGGCTGGCTCAGCTCCTTCCTGGCCACTGCCTGTGTTAGCTCCTCCACATAAAACCTGAGCTGACAGCAATGGAATTTATGAAAACCAGTAAGAAGTGAGGTATGCAGCACAGCACTCACATGGAGCTGACCCTGAAGGGCTGAGCCCTCTATTTCCAGCCAAATTGCACAAATACTAGAGCTAGGACCCTTGCAATTGCAAACAGCAAATATGTGAAGGTAATTCAAAGAAAAGTAGTTTATGTGTCTTTGAAAAACTAGGATTGGAAGTGGGCTGTGGAGGCCATCTTCCTCTGCACCCCAGTATAGCTCCAGAGTTCCCAGGGACCCTGGGACTGACTGGTCCCGCAGTTGGGTATGATCCTTCACATCCCACCCTAGGATCTAGCTGGAGCCTGGGCTCCAAACATAACACATCCAGAGATTTCCTTGTGTGGATTTCCTTCTGAGGTTTTAGTTGTGGAGGAGAAGAGAATCAATGTAAGCTTGGTAACCCTTTCCAGATCTCCATAGGAGGCCTCCATACTCCTGCTGTGCTTCGCAGAATCGCCTTCCCAGAGTAGGGATGTGGGGATGGTCTCCAGCCACAGGACCGGACTTTTGGGGTTTGTGTTTCACTGGTGGAATGTGGTGCCCTCGGGGCTCAAAGGAACTGATCACAAGAGGCCAACCTGTTTTCTCAATCTGACTCGCTTGCCTCCGAGTTCTATGTTCATAAGCTCCACGGAGCCCCTCTGCACACATGGTTGTAAATACGTTCTTTTCAGCCTTGAAATCCAAAGGAAACAGAAATATGCCAAACTGCCATGTGATTTCTGTTAAGTATATATATATATATATATATATATATATGCCTGTACGTATATATGCGCAAATATATTGAATCTATACATACACACCTACACACGTGTATATACATACACACATGCATACACCTATTTATATATACACACATGCATTTATGCATATGCATAGATTATACACATACTGTTCATGCCTACACGTGCACACATGTACACACATACATGCATATATACACATACATGCAAATGTATGTACCTGTGCACACACTTACTACCTATTTCAGGCTCTCTATGGACTCACTGACAATGGCTGAGGCATACTGAAACCTGAACACAAAGTTCACCAGCTCCAGTTCCTCCTGGTGTGACTGCTTAGCTTTGAGATTTGGGCAATGAAGATCCAACAGCTTCAGAGCCAGCCTGTGGTAGAGACGTTTGTTGTGTTGCATGAGAGAGACTGTGCCGAGAAAGAATGAAGCCTCCTGAGCAGAGGGCACTGCCCTGGCCAGCCTGGGGCCTGGAAGTTTGAGTGAAGCAGGCCAAGTCCTGGCCCCTCATGGTGAGTGCTGTGCTGACCCTGAAATAAACTGTTGTGCTTCATTATTAGACACATTTTTATTTGAAACCTCCAACTATTGCCATTCAAATGCTGTCCCTGAAAGGAAACAGATCCCAGGAGAGGGTCATGGGGGGAGCCCCAAGAAAGTGCTCCCTGCTTCCTTTCTGCCCCAGCAGTGACGCACGTTCACCTGTCAAAATGATGAGCTCCACAGTCAGAGACTTTGTGTATCACACTGAGGAATAATCACACTAAAAAGTAAGTTTAAGAAAAGGGAAAAAATCAGATGCCTTCCAAACAAGTGAAATTTGTTTAAAACTGGAAATGATATTTAGAGATAACCTGGAGTTTGTGCAGTCTGCCAATCTTTGCCTTCTGGAATAGAATGACTGCCAGCAGCCAAGACCACGGGCACCCACGGTGCGTGCAGTTTGTCATCCTCTGAGTTCCTGGCACCAAGGGAAGTATTCATGTATGTAAACTTCACTTCTCCCCTGAGCCTTCCCCTATTTTCCCAGCCAATTATCTCCAGAGAAATTAGGCAAAAGCAACTCTGAAAGTAATGCAAAAAAATTGCTAAAATAATTAAGTGAGATTGCAGTGATCATAGCCAGTTCTCTAAAGACACTGACATAGCCTTAAATACATTCATTGAGGGTTTTGCAGAAATATGAATTTATGGGCTAGAATCCAGCAACCGAGGTTAATGTACAATGTTTCAGAATCTGGTGCAGTTTGTAATGAAGTAGAGGAGATGCCAGCCTGGCAGTCTTGGAATATAATATTTACACTTTCCAGAGAACAGTCAGCACCTGAAACTGGACTTTTATGTGGGGGCTGATCCTCCTTGTGGCCATGGATCCCTCTTCTGAAGGCCTTAGAGAAGACAAAGCAGAAGTGTTAGTGTGAAGAGTGGAGGCGAGTGTTGTGTTGATGCATGCATAAGCAGCTCAAGTGGCATCATTCGTATCCATCAGCTTAGAGCAGCCCAGTCTACAACATATGACAGGGTATGCAATCATCCCATAAATGTGTGCATAAGCATTATCAGATTACTTTATTTCCATTAAACAAACTCACCTTAACCTTCAGGTGGAAGAGAGTCAATCTTCATTCTCATTGGCAGAGATGCCTAGTGCTCCCCGCAATAGCATTTTCATGCTTCTCGTAACTGGGGCCGTGTGACCAGAGGGGCCACCAAACCACAAGCAAGAGTGCTGTGCAGCATTTCTGGGCTGAGGTAGTATGAAGTCTTGGCTCTGCCCTCCAACTATCTCCTTCCTGTCCAAGCAAGCTTCAAAACCATGCTTTCCAGACAGTGGTGGCCATAGAAGCAGGCCAACAGATCCACATCCAATTTTCTGGGAGCAACAAAGACATCTTTGTTGAGTGGAGCCTGGTTCATTTAGGAATTAATTACATTACATAGCCCAGTGTATTACCTGCCTAATTGTGTCCTCTGGGCTCACAGGGTGGGAAAGACTTACAATATAACAGAGAAATGAGACAAGGGCCCTTTCCATATCACTCTGTCACGGTGGCCACAGATCCATTCATGGTCTAGTGTTTGTAATCCTTTGTTAATCCCACATAGTACTTAGGGGTCAGAAGTTCTACCTGCTCAGGGGAGTAAGGGACAAAAGGATTGTGGTCACTGCCCACTTCAGCCTAGGACTATGCGTGGTGGGCACAGGTGAGGTGATGCCAACTGATATGGTTTGGATCTATGTTCTGCCCAAACTCCATCTTCAGTACTAATCCCCAGTGTTGGAGGTAGGGCCTGGTGGGAGGTGACTGGATCAAGGAGGTGCATTTCTCATGAATGGTTTAGCACCATTCCTCTCGATACTGTCTTCCCCATAGTAAGTTCTCATGAGACTTGGTTATTTAAAATTGTGTGGCATTTTCTCTCTCTCTCTCTCTCTCTTTCTCTGTCCTGCTCCTGCCATGTGAGACACCTGGCCCTTCTTTACCTTCTGCCATGATTGGAAATTTCCTAAGCCTCCCCAGAAGCAGAAGCCATTATAATTCGCATACAGCCTGCAGAACCATGAGCCAATTAAACTCTTTATAATTACCCAGTCTCAGGTATTTCTTTATAGCAATGCCAATATGGACTAATACACCAATACAGATGCAGTTCACTCCCAGGCACAAGCCCAGGGAGACATGGGGTGGATTACAGGGCAGTGATGCTGCCACCTTTAGGGTCTGGGGTGCTGTGGCCGGTCCGCTCCCAGCACAGAATGAGCAGCAACAGAACATCCTCAAGAGGGGAACAGGTTTTTCTCCTTTTGCCCACATGGCCCCAACTCCTTGCCTTTGAAGGATGGATAAAAGGACCCGAAGGAAAATGGAGCAAAATAACAGCCCTCCTCCAAATTGATGTATAAACTTAATGTAATTCTTACTAGAATCCCAGCAATATTTTTTGCAGAGATAGACAAGCTTCTTCTACCTTTTATATGGAAAGTCAGAGGACCTAGAAGAGCTACAACAATCTTGAAAAAGACTGAAGTGCAAAAATAATTCAGTAATTAAGATAGCGTAGTATTGGCAGATGAATAGACACATAGATCGATGGGATAGAGAATCCAGAAATAATCACACTAAAAAGGCCAACTGATTTTTAACAGAGGTGCAAAAGCAGTTCAATGGAGAAAACGTAGCCTTTTCCATCACTGGTGTTGGTGCAATTGGACATCCGTTAGCAAAATAAAAAAAAAAAAAACTCAACCTAAATCTCACAAGTTTTGTATAAGTTAACTCAAATGAATCACGGATACAGAAGGTAAACTTATCAATATTTCAGAAAAAGAAACAGGAGAAAATCTTCCGGACCTAAAGCTAGGTTAAGAGTTTTTAAACTTGACACTAAAAGTACAACCTATACAGGGAAAAATTGATAAACTATATATAATAAAAATTTTTAAAACTTGTTCAATGAAAGACCCCATGAAGAAAATGAAAAAAATAAAAAATAAAAAGCAAGCTACAAGTTGGGAGAAAATATTTGCAAACCACACATCTGACATACAATGTTTTAGAATACATAAAGAAATCTCAAAATTCAACAGTAAAAAAAAATCTAATTAGAAAATGGAAAAAAAGGGAGAACATATATTTTACTGAAGAGGATATATAGAGAGTAAATAAATACATGAAATTATGTTCAACATTATTAACCATCAGGGAAATGCAGATTAAAACTACAATGAGATACCACCACACCCCTATCAGAATGGCTGAAATCAGAAATAGTGATAACACCAAATGCTGGTGAGGATGTAGAGAAACCGGATCACGCACTCGTTGTTGGTGGGAATGTAAAATGATCTAGTCATTCCGGAAAAGTTTGACAGTTTCTTAAAACACTAATCATGTAACCATCATACAGCTTAGCAATTACACTCTTGATTTTTTATCCCAAAGAAATGAAATCTTATAGTTCCACACAGGCATGCATGTGAATGTTTATAGCAGTTTTACTTGTAGTAGCCAACATGACACAACCCAGATGTCCTTTGTGCGGTGCGTGGTTAAACAAACTTGGGTACCTCCACGTGATGGACCACAGCTTAGCAATAGAAAGGAACGAACTCTTCACACATGCCACAACTTAGATGATCTCTAGGGAATTATGGTGAGTGATAAAGGTCAATCTCACGTGGTTACGTGTTGTATGATTCCATTTACATGATGGTCTCAAAATAAAAAAAAATTATGGCGATGGAGAACAATTTCACTAAATTGTGATTTAATTTGCCAGGGATTGAGGCTGGGGGAGAAGGGTGAATGTGACTTTAAAGAGATGATGCACTCTTTATATTGTGGCGGTGGAACGGTCCTGTGTATGGTGGTGGTGGGTACACAAATGTGCAGATGTGGCAGAATGGCAGAGAACACATGCACACCTAGAAATGAATGTGTGCAAAAAGGTGAAATTCAAATAACGTCTGTGGCCTCTATCACAGTCAGTTTCCTGGTTTAGATGTTGTTTTGTAGTTGGGCAAGATGTTAACACTGAACAAAACTGGGTGAGGGACACACAAGACTTTCCCGCACGTTTTTTGCAACTTCCTGTGATTCTATAATTACTTTAAAATTAAAAAGTTTTAAAAAATCCAGTAGATGTAGACCATGACCATGAACTTAGACTCCTTGTTTTTTGTTGTTATTGTTGTTTGTTTGCTTGTTTTTTGTTTTTTGATTTTTTTTTTTTTTTTTTGGGGATGAGGAGTCTCGCTCTGCTGCCCAGGCTGGAATGCAGTGGCACGATCTTGGCTCACTGCAACCTCTGCCTCCCAGGTTCAAGTGATTCTCCTGCCTCAGCCTCCTGAGTAGTTGGGACTACAGGTGCCCGCCCGCAGGCCTGGCTAATTTTTTTGTATTTTTAGTAGAGACGGGATTTCACTGTGTTAGCCAGGATGGTCTCAATCTCCTGACCTTGTGATCCGCCTGCCTTGGCCTCCCAAAGTGCTGAGATTACAGAACTCAGCAGGCTGCATGCCAGCAGGGGCTGCCTTACCTTTGAGTCTTCCCCATCCTCTGGGGAAGACTGTGAATGAACGAAGGAGTGCAGCTCTTGGCAACAACTCAGCCCAGTAGAGGCTCTTGGCTCTGAGGCTTGATGTGGAGTACAGGATTAGTTCATGCTTTATCTTTGTTCATTTATTAAACAATGATCCAGCTAGTACCCACTGTGGTCCAGGCCTATGCTAGGATTTGAGGCACTAAAACCTGAACCCTGTCTGCAAGGAGGTCCTCTATTGCTCCTTCATAGAGCGTGACAAGTGAAAGTAGAAGTGGGCCAGTAGAGGTGAGTGTAGGAATCTCACACAAGGCCAAACAACCCAGCTCACAGGCTCAGAAGCTGAGGTTGAAAACAAATAAAAATTCAATCAAGAGCAGGTAGTGTTTCAGGTGGAGAAGAGATCACATGCAAGACCAAGGGGTCACTGGGTCTGCACTTTTGCATGTAATCTCTTCTACAGCTGGCCTCCCCAGTGTCCCCTGGCACCATGGTTTCCATGGAGGGGACCCAGAAGCCTTGGGCATGAGGTGGGCTATACCCCAGGCAGAGAAGAGTCAGATCTCAGATGTGGCAGGATGGGGGCTGAGGATAGAGTGAATTCAAAGAAAAAAGTGAGAAGCAGAGCCTGGAACCGTTCCAGTACCAGAAGGAGACAAGGAGAGTGGCTTTGGCCATGAGCTGGGCTTGCCAGAAGAGTGGGCCTGCAGCTGGCAAGCAGACTCCCATGGATGTTGCTGCACCCACTCCCGGCCTGGTGAGAGCTTTGCAGTCGACTACAGGCTTTGCACATATCACAGATTACTGATTAATTAGCAACACTGCAGTGTGGTGCTTGAGGCCTCTGGTTCTGAAATTACATGGCTTGACTTCCAGTCCTGCTTTTGCTAGGACAAAAATTGATGACCTTGAGCAAGTTACTTAATGACTCAGATTCTCATTTTTTTATTCATACAATAAACATAATGTTAATACCTACTACATCATAATGTTATCATGAAGATTACATAAGATCATGTAAGTAAAGGGCTTATCAGATCATCAAGCACATAGTAAGCAGTTGTTACCTACAGTTAATACTACAATTATCACTATGCTGTTATTATTGTATTTTTTTCCTTGGCTCACTAACCCTAGAAATGTGTTCCACTGTGTTTGTACAGCACGTCTCTCTGGAGAGGTGAGCTTTCCCCAAGTCAGGGCATGAACCCCTCCAATCCCCCCAAATAAATCAGGGCCCCAGCCAGGCTTCAATGCAGACACCTCATAGAGGACTTTGCAGGCTCCCCCAATGCAGGACTCAGGCGGCCAGTTATATCTTTGTAGTGTAACCCATTCTTTTCCTTCAGCCATTTTATGGGCTTGGGCACAAGTCAAGTCCTTCATCTCTCTTTCCTCGTGCAGCCCCTTCCTCACTCTCTGGAAGTGAGATGCCATAAAGAGACATCCCCAGGGCATACTGAATCATGAGAGCATTCCGAAGCACAAGAGAACATCCTTTGATTTTTTCCAGGACCACATTTTTTTTCTCCAGTTTGCTTTGTCTTCTGGTTGAAAGATTTAAAAAAAAAATAGCGTGAAAATCTCTATGTATCTTTTTGAAGAGGTAAAACAGAACCAGCTGAACCTAATCAATTCCCAGAGGTGCCATAAATGCTCACCAGGCTATAAAAGGGCGACCTCTCTGATACAGCAAAGGAGAAGTGAGAGCTATGATGAGAACATGGCAGCCCCTCGATGCCGGGATAAACACCACTCAAGCTCACTTTGTGCTTATGCCAGTCATCTCTAGAGGCTGAGCTGACGATTAGAGAGAGAACTTTAAATGAGGCTCTTAGAGAGCCCGAGCCTTGGTCCAGGTGTCCCCTGGGCACTGGAGTTGCCTGGTATAGGTGAAGGAGAAAAATAGACACCTTATCAGAGCCCAGGCCTTAGAGTAGGGACACGAAGGTTGATGCCACCCTTCTCTGCTTGGACTGTTGTCCTAACTACTTGTCTAGTCCTATCTTCACGGATTCCAGCGAATCGGGAGAAGTCACACGTCCCTGGTTGTGCCCTAAAGCTTTCCTCCTTAGGGTCTAATGGAGGCTTTCTCTGATTACCTCCAGATACAAACATTAAAAGATTGTTTTAAATGGGCACAGCAGATAGGTGCCACCTCTGTCTCCTCTCACGCACAAGGTTATTGCCATTAATTGGTCATTGCATTAGTTTTTCCTTCTGGGCCCTGAGTAGGTTAGTCATCTCCCAGCCACTGAGTGAAGTTGGCAAACAAGGTGAAACAACTCTATCATGGCAGGCCTTCTCTGGCCATCCCAATTTGTTAGTCCTAGAATCACCACTGATGTGGCATTAGATGGGCTTTTATTCACTGGTTTCCAAGGAGAATCTCCCAGACAGTCTGAGGGGGTTGAGAAGAATCTGCACAAATGGTGACTAAGTGTTGAATCACTCCCTGCTGGTCAGGTCTAATGTGGGCCACAGCCACGGCACAGTGGTTTTGTACCATGGCCAAGAGGGATGAATCTGAGGCAATAAAAGGATCAGGACTCGTGTTTTCCATTTATTCTTGGAAACAGGGGACAGAGCTTAAATTGTGTTTGTGTGAGTGGGTGTGGTACATAAACTTCATTTTCCAGCATAGGTATAGGTCCATCTTGCTTTAAGAAACCGGGTCCATCAACAGAATTTCCACAGGACCCACCACCCTAGATGTCCTAATGAGGTCCTATTGAAACCTATCACTCAAAATCCACTGACCCGTCATCTGAGCCACTGATGGTTGTTGCCAGCCTTCTACATTTTCCCTCCTCAACATTGCTGGGAGTATCTTGGAGATGTTTCTGATAAGCTCATGACCAAGTTCCCTCCCTCTGGGTGAGACTGCTACTTCTCCGGTACCTCATTTCTCAGCTGCTGCTTGTTGAGTACCAAAAAGCTCCTGCCTCGAGGAGAAAACTCTGACTCTTTGGAGCTTAGTGTTCCCTGAGACATTGACATGATGCTCCCACTTCTCCCTGGGTCACCATAGTCCTTCTGCTCTATCTGGTATAATAATTTCCTCCTAGGGACGTTAAGACTATGCCAAGAATCACCAAGCTGTGGAGGTCTGGACTACAGAGGTGCATTTCTCTGTGCGTGCATGGGTATGGCAGGCACCGGGCTGTGACAGTCTAGCAACAGACCTGGGTTTTATGTAGCATCACCTCTCCCCTGTGTTTGAAAAGGAGCTCCTGACTGTCCCTGGGTCAACTTTGGAAAAGTTCTCTTCCAGGATTCTTTCCCCTTACAGAAAACATTAAGTCATCCCAACTTATGCAAGACATGTTGCACCTTCATAACCGACATGGGTTCTATTATAGTTCAAAGATCCTTTTTTGCCCTCATGGAAACAAACTTCTGTTGGTCCCATCAGTTTAGTTTGCTGAGCAGTAGGAGATACATGAATCTGAAAGTCAGGCTACAATGCCCAAATGTGAAAATTATAATGTAGAATAAAATACAAAACTTTTGCCTTAAAATGTGTGTATCAAGAATGGTGGGTGGCAAATTATGGTAACTGAGAGTGGTGCTGAAGCCCTAAGTTTTGGTCACATTCTCACCTAAGTAAGAACCTGATCAAAAGAGGGGAACGTTTAAACAAAATTATGGGAGGCCATTGTTTTGAACTGAGCTTGTACACTAGGCCCCAACATACCAGAGAAAATCAAAACAAAGTTTCATGCTAAATGCCACATAATCAAATGGAAACTTTAAGAAAGCAGGTAGGTCCTAAAACAGACCAGGTTTTGTATTTTTCATGTACACAGGAGATTCCAGCACAAGGAGGCCCCCTCTACTGTAACCCTTACCAAAAAAAGAAAAAAAAATTGCCTGAATTCCTTGTTCTCACCTTACAAAACATACTCCTCTTCCATTTCCTAGTAGAATTTAAGACGAAATAAGTACATTTACAATGGAGACAGAGTGATTTCAATGCCTAAAGTTTTGATCAACCTCTTAAAATTGGGAGGTTGATCAAAAGTAGGAAATTATTAAATTAAGTTTAGTCTGAAGTTGCCTCTTTACATTTTTCAGTTTGGCTTAAGTGTTTCTCTGTACGTAGCGCACTGTATCCGAATGAATGGTGTGCAGTAAGAGGAGCTCTGCCGACCTTCTCCTCATTGAAATTTAACTGGTGAAAATTATAAAAACAAAACAATTAATGTAGTGAAACCCCATCTCTACTAAAAATTAAAAAATTAGCTGGGCATGGTGGTAGGCGCCTGTAATTGCAGCTACTTGGGAGGCTGAGGCAGGAGAATCGCTTGAACCTGGGAGACGGAGGTTGCAGTGAGCCGAGATTGCACCATTCCTCTCCAGCCTGGGCGACAAGAGCAAAACTCTCTCTCAGAAAACAAAACAAATCAAAACAAAAAACAATTTCATCTCTAAAAATTGTCTCAATGGCATGCAGCAAATAGAAAAACATTTACTTGAGAAAATCTAATACATCTTGATAAAAATAGCAAGAGACTGACATTTGAGCCATGAACTGCTCCCATGTCCAGCCCCCACTCAGCTTCTTATGAAAAAAGCTCTACCCTAGGGTCTTTACTCCAGATGTGTTTAGCCAAGAAGGCATAGGATCCCTCTTCTTCCAGTTTTCAGTCTATGGCTTTGGCTTCATGCAGAGAGAGGCAGAATACCAGCTTTCCTCATACCCCTCTTCTTGCAGGAGGTCTACTTTGGGTGGATGTGGCTAAGAGGACTAGCATTCACTTCTTTCACCCAGTTCCCATTCATGTAAAAGAAGTTCTACCCCAGGCATGGCAAGTCAAAATGTTGGGACTACATTTGTCCAAGAACTTTCAACGGATGAAGATTCCACAGCAGTAGGGGCAATCCTAGAAGACCATGGGCTACCATCTCTGACCAGTGACCACTCGCAGAGCAGGATATCCCTTTGGGAAAAATGGACTATTGTTCTTGCCTCTATGTTCCACCCAGTGACACAGGGATTCTGTAGAGGAGAAGAGGCAAGCCTCAAGCATGGATAGCTGCACAGTTGTTCCTGAGAGGACTGATTTTGTTTGGAAAAGAGTGCAGAGAATTTTATGCCTAAGGGTGTTGTCAAAAATAATGAAGATCTTTTTGGAGAGTCACTAAGAGGGGACTGGTAGTTCCATGAGACTTGTAACAAGTGAAAAAGCAGAACAGCCAAGAGTCTAACAGAGAGAACCTGGAAAAGAAAGAGTGTAGAAAGATCCTCCTGGGATCATGGTCAAATCTAGGTGTTGGCAAGGCTATTCATATAAATTAGTCTGCATTCAGTTAGAAAAAATTAGAGTAGGGAATGGGACAGAAAGAGTACCCAAGTCACACACAAATTCATCAAAAAGGGGCAGACGCTTCCCTGGCACATGACACATAAGCACATACTCTGACCAAAAACTGACTTAACAAAAAGCTATTCTGTTCCAGAGGAGAGTCCTATAAAGCCAACCTTAAACAGAAAATCACATTTACCTTTTGAAGTCTGGAAGACTCTGTGCATTCCAAGGCCCTATCCTCTCAGGAATAATTGAAGAGGAATATTTTAAACTACTAGTTCCTACTTGATCTTGGGAAAAAATTGTAACTTTCCTGAACCGTGAAAGCAATTTCCAAGCCAAATATACATCCACAACAATGGGTAAAAATTTAGTGACTAATGGGAGCTTAAGCACAACCTTTGACAAATAAGCAGCTTAATGTGGACCCAGGGTGACCACTAGGCTAAATGAAAAAACTAGGGAAAAATTTATGAGGATAGACAACAGAGGCTGCATACTGTAAGGCTAGAGGAAGAATAAACTTCACAGATTTAATTTAGACAAATCACTAAAAATCAACAAATGACTAGTGGGAGAGGGAATAAGCCTGGGTGTGGTTGTGACAGGAATGTAATCAGTTGGAATTTCTACAATGTATTATCTAAAATGTCCAGTTGGAAACAAAAAAATTACAAGATATGCAAAGAAACAGGAATGTGTGACTCATAGATAGTAAAAAAAAAATAGTCAGTAGAGGGAACTAAATAAAATAAAATAAAAATAGTTTTGAGGTAACACAAGTGTTGGACTTAGTATACAAAGACACAAACTAGCTATTATAATATGTTCAAAGCACCAAAATAAATTGTTTAAAAAAATAAAGAAAATTATGGTGATGATATCTCATCACACAGAGAATATCAACAAAGAAACAGAAGTTATGAAAAAAGAATCAAATGGGCTTTCTGAAATTGAAAAATAAAATAATTGAAGTGAGAAATTTACTAGAGGAACTCATCAGTACATTTTAAACTGGTACAATCAGGAATAAGTGAATTTGAAGATAGAGCAATAAAAATTAAGCAATCTGAAGAACACAAAGGAAAAATGATAAAGAAAAACAGGGTCTCAAATAAATCTGACACCATTAGGCACAGCAATATGTGTTATGAAATTATCATTTCATTATGAGGTCATTACTGCTGACCTCCTTGTGTTGTCTGATGATGAAATGAGTAGGTACATGTGAAGCATCCCATTCATAAGGAAAGGAGAAATAGAATTATAAAAATTAAAAACATAATGGCTGAAAACTTTCCAAGTTTGATGGAAAACATTAATCAGCACATCTAAGAAGTTCAACAAACAAAAAGTTGGATACACCCAGACATATTCACCCAGACATATCATAGTTGAAATCCGAAAGCCATATATAAAGAGAAAACCTCAAAGGCATCAAGAGAAAAATGACTCATCATGCACAAAGGTACTCCAGTAAGATTAATAGCTGACTTCTTATCAGAAACAACAAAGAACAGAAAACGGTGGGGTGATGTATTCAAAGTGTCTAAAGGAAAAACAACATAAACAACAAAAATTCCCTTTGTCTTATACCCAGCAAAACCAAAAACTATCTTTCAAAAATGATGGCAAAATAGACATTCTACAATAAACCAAAAGTGAGAGAATTCATTGCTAGCAGGCTTTTCTTAAGAGTAATTCTTCAGACTGAATATAAGTGACACCAGACAGTAAATAGATTTCACATTTTAAAAAATGAATGCTGATAAAGGTAAATATAAAGACAATATAAGGATACATTTTCCTTTTTAAAAACTGTAAAAGTAATTGCATCAAATAATATGTATAAATTTATGTAGTTGTTCCTATAATATATAGAAATATAATATATTGATGGTAACAGCCCAAAGAAGACAGTGGGAGCAAAACTGTATGGAGAAAGGAAATGATACTAGATGGTAACTCAAATCCACAGAAATAATTTAAGAGAGCCAAAAATGTAATTAAAATTTAATAAAACAAACTTTCTAAATGTATACTTTCTCTCCTTGTTTTCTTTCAGCTTATTTAAAAGATGTAATATTACATAAAGTAACAATTATGGCAGTGTATTGTTGTGTTTGTCACCTGTATAGATGTTAGATGTGTAGTAATAATAGCACAAAAATAGTAGCAGAGGAGGATGTGGCTACATATGAATAAAACTTTTATATATTACTGGAATTAAGTTAATACATATTTGAAGTAGATTCTGATAAGTTAAGATGTATATTGTAGGCTCTAGAGCAACTATTAAGAAAATAACTCAAAGATATAGTAAAATCTCATTATTGGAATTAGTTATACTAGATACTACAAAAAGAAAGTGGTAAATGAAAAACAAGGGTCTTTAAAAATCATGAGGCATACACTACACTTGATAGTAGTCAAAAGGTCAAGAAGCTATTCATGTGACATATAGAAAATGAAAAGCTAAATGGCAGAGGTAAATCCAACTGTATCACTAATACAATATTAAATATGAATGGATTAAACAATCCAACCAAAAGGAAGAGATTATGACACTGGATTAAAAAAATTAAACCAAGACACAAGTATATGCTGTCTACAGAGAGGCACTTAGATTCAATAATACAAATAAGTTAAAGGATAGAAGAGTATGTAGAATGCAAGTAGCAAACATAAAAGAGCCAGAGTGGTTATAATAATATCAGAGAGGGTAGACCTTAAAATTAAAAAGTTACTAGAGATACAGCAGGGCACGGATACCGACAAAAGGTGAATCCCTCAGGAAGATATAACACATATAAATATATACACACTGAACAAAAGATCTACATGAAGCAAAACCTGCCAGAATTTATGGAAAAATAGAAAATTCAACCATAATAATTGGAAACTATAATATCCCACTTTGAATAATGAATAGAACAACTAGTGATGATAAACAAGAATACAGAAGACTTGAACAACTATAAAGCAACTAGGTCCTGCAGACATGTATAAAACCCTCTACCTGATGAGAGCAGAATACACTTTCTTCTCAAGCTCTCACGGAACATTCTCCTGCATGTGGAGCCATAAAATCAGCCTTGATAAGTTAAAAAAATTGAGATCAAGCAAAGCATTCTCTCAGACTGTAGTGAAATAAAATTAGAAATCAACAAGAGAAGGAAATTTGGGAAATTTTATAACATGTAAGATTAAACAGCACACTCTCAAAATAACCAGTTTGTCAAAGAAGTCACAAAGGAAGTTAGAAAAGCCCTGAGCTGGCAAGTTGGTAAATCCTTGTCCAATGAGAGGAATCCTTTAAGGGCTCAATGGAGGAATGGGAAACAGGTCTTACCCCAGGAAAGCAATAGCAGAATAGAACAGAAAGGGGTCTCCCTGGGACTCATACTGGGCAACTGCATGTGTTCCTGGCTTGTGCAAAGAGCTGTCTTCAGAAAAATGGTGGAAAGAGAGGAACAGGAACAGGACTTCAAGAGAAGTTTGCACACAGCAAAACCATCCCTGTGGAAGTGGAGAACAGGTAACCCAGCTCCTACCATACTTCCTCCTGCCTCCTACCTGGGGCTGGCTCTGTAAAGGGTCTCTTCCAAGCCACCAACCTGAGCTCATGTATGACTTCTACTGCCTTTAATTTCATACAAATGTACAACTTTGTTGGCTTTTCTCAAGTCAAGTTGCATCTTCTGTTATCAATGGGAAACAGTGTGCCTTTTCTGTAGCTAACTGATGCAAATCTACCTCAGAATGGGGGTGGGAGATGGGGAGACAGGTGCTGGGCACAGTTAAGGGCAGCCCAGCTATCTAGAACCTTCCTTTGGTCTTCTTTCAGGGTTTTGCAGCCTTGGCACTATTGCCATCTAGGCAAGATAATTATTTGTTGTAGGAGGTCTGGCCTGTGCATTGTAGGATATTTAGCATCATCTATGGTCTTTACCCACTACTTTCTAGCAGCACCCAAATTCCCCACTGTGACAACAAAAAAGCTCTCCAGACATGAACACATGTTTCCTTGGGGGCAAGATTGCCCCCAGGTGAAGAGCACTGGAGGCTTTACTGTCAGACTAACCTGGGTTCAATTCCCTCAGCACCCCTCAGCAGCAGCATGTTCCTGAGTCTGTTTCCCCCTCTATAGAGTAATAATGTTACTGCTGACCTCCTTGTGTTGTCTGGTGATGAAATGAGTAAGTATATGTGAAGCACCCCATTCATGAGGGCACTTGGGGTGCCTCCCATTACCTCACACCCCACTCTGCATCACAGCCACCTCTATTCCCCTGTTCTATTCCCCCATACCTGCCTACACCAGCCTTTCCTGGGCAGCCTGGACATTGGGCTGAGAATCTTGGGGTCGTGAAATGTACGAGCTGGAAGGAGTTATGCAGGGTTCATCTAGATAACTCCTTCATTGTTCAGGTGGAGACAGGAATCTGAGGAGGGAGCAACCATTCCACCTACAGGACAGTGCAGGGCAGACAAAGTTTGTCAACAGCTTCCTGCTGTCTGGATGAGAGTCTCTTTGACTCACTCCTCTCCTTTTTTATACCCAGGATCCCACTGTTTTCTCCCAGGAGCCCTGAGCTGTAAGGAAGCAGACTAGGGATGAATGTCCCTATTTTGTAGGGGAGGAAACCGTGGCCCAGAGAACTCAGGCCATCTCTCTAAATCACACAACCAATTAGTGACAGAACCAGGACAAAACTCAGCTCTACTGGCCCCTAACTCTATTCCCTTTCCTGCATACCTGCAGAAAGAAGAAGTGTCAGTTTTAAGCCTGAGGCAGGGAGTGTACGAGAGAGACATTGGATCAGACAGCCTTATCATAAAATAATAATTCTGCAACAGTTGCTCATTAGAATCATCAAGGTAGATGAAAACAAAAGAACGAAGACCTACGGTAGTTTATCCATACACTAGAATGTTCTACACTGGGAATCTAGATGTGCAGCAGAGACAGGTACTTCTGGTGAAGACACTTCTGCCTGCATATGCAGGTAGCCCTTGAACATTGCACAGAGAGAGTGTTCACCCCAGGGCTCTCATGGAGGGAAGCCTGCCAGTACCTGCACGCCCGCACTGTCTTTCCTGGCAGAAGTGATAGGCAGTAACAGTGACTGGGCCCCAGAGCTTCCCTCTCACACAGTTACTGGGTACAAGAACTAGTGAAAGTTCAGAAAAATAATTTTCTTTCTACCCCAAACAATCTTTCTAAGAAAATGAATTGCCATGCAATTGATGTTTTAAAATATCTTTTTATTGGTTGGGTTGAATTTTTTTTTTCCTTTTGAATGCAGGGTCTTAAGCAATAAAAGAGTGAAAATTAATTTTCCTCTTCTTCCCATGGGATGTTCAGTGAAGCTTTGAATTCAGGTCCTGGACTCCTTTTCCCCAATCCAAGTTAGCAGTTTTTGCAGTTGGAAGATGTGGGAACATGGGGCCACATTCCCCCAAGAAATAGACCAGCTGCTGCCAAGGCTGGATGCCTCCCCAAACAGCCACCTTCTCGCTGGTTCTCCAGGCAAGCTCCATGTGCTCCCACCCTGCGGTTTCAGTTCGTTACATTTTCTGTTCCATCTGTGTAAGCACTTGGATCAGTGGCTGCTTACCCAAAAGAATATGTCTGAATGGTCTCAAAAATGGAAAAAATGAAAGATTTTGTGCTTCAAGGATAAAAGATAGGCGTGGCAAATCCTGGGAGGGATTTGGACTCCAAAAGATGAAGGACAAAGAGACTGCCAGTTCAAAAGAGCAGGGCCAGGAACTTAGATGTCTGGACGCTGAGCCCTGCAGTGTTGTGAAGAGGGCAGCCACTGAGGCTGGCCTGGCAGGTGACCAGTGAAGGGGATCTACACCGGAGAACCAGACATGAGCATCTCTATGGCAGAGGAATGAATGGTTGACCAGAAAGTAGAGGTCCATCCCCAAACAATGCCAGGGAGGATAGAGTGATCTTACCAACAAAATGACCAAGACTGAGGGATCTCCCAGATTCAATTGGACATAGGCAATTATACAAAAATTATGGTTTCTTACGGCTAAGTATCAGAGAGCAATTCCTGTGGCTCATCACAGAAAACCACAAAACCATTCCCAGCATTTTACCAATACGTTTATTTTATTTATTTATTTTTAGACAGAGCCTCACTCTGTTGCCCAGGCTGGAGTGCAGTGGTGTGATCTCCACTCACTGCAACCTCTGCCTCCCAGGCTCAAGCAATTCTCCTGCCTCAGCCTCCCGCGTAGCTGGGATGCCCAGCCACCATGCCTGGCTAACTTTTTTGTATTTTTAGTAGAGACAGGGTTTCACCATGTTGGCCAGGCTGGTTTTGAACTCCTGACCTCAAGTGATCCACCCACCTTGTCCTCCCAAAGTGCTAGGATTACAGGCGTGAGCCACTACACGCAGCTGTTTTACCAAGACTTTTGACCCATGTCATTTCATTTGATCTCAAATATAGCTGGCTTCCTTGCAATTGGGGAGTATCTGTCATCTTAACGGGGAAGAAGCTGCATCCTGAGAACGATCGTGTAAGTACCTAGAATTCTCATTTTTATTCTCATTTTACAAGTGAGAATTCTGACACTCAGACAAAGTGACTTATCCAAAATCAAACAGCTCGTAAATGCTGAGGTTTGAAACCAAATCCAGTTGCTTTCCAAACCTGCTAAACAAATGCAGAAAATAACCATCTCCTACTTAAGGCTTCAGTTCAGCATTCATCAAAAGGCTGTGGGCTTGAGTCCAAACAAGCCCACTGATTTGCTCTGTGAGTTTGGGTCTAGCATATCACTTCCATTAGAAAGGGCAGGCAAAGTGCTTACTTGTTTACAATGTGTCCACAGCAGGGAACATGGGAAGTGGTCAGAGAGCAAGCTTTGGTGGGGTGGAATCTTAGCTCTGTCACTTATTAACTATGCACTTTTCAGCACATTTTTCAAAATTTCAGAGATTCTGTTTCCTCAGCTGTAAAGGGCTCTAATAATACAATCTTATTAGTCTGCTGTAAATATTATAAACAATGCTTTACAGCAGTAGGGACCCAGTACACACTCATTAAATAGCCTTATAGAAAGTAGTTGTTTTGTAACTTGAAGCCAGGAGCAAGGATAGTTTTCTAATTTTATTTGTTCCAGAAAGTGTTGGTAGCTCTTGGTTGTCAGTCGGACCATTGTAGAGCTCAGTCATTACATGCAGTCAAAGAAGAGGATCTGCGATGCATCCAGGGCCTGGGTCTCTGTGAAGCCACAGAAGGGGATTCTAAGTGAACCTGGGGACTATTAACACTGACACCCGCTGAGGGATGTCCTCTGTGGTGAGCAAGCCCATTTAGAATGACGAAACCCACAAAGCTTTATTCTGCCCACAGTGCTTCATTAGGAAGAAAACATGACGACTTCATTTGAATGGAGGCTAATGGCTAACAGATGGGCTGGCAAGGCAAAGACTGCAAAACACTGTCTCCAAAAATGTAGCTATGTTTTGTAAACCCTGAATTCTGTTTTCACTTTACTCTCCAGTCCCTGTGAGTGTGAGCTGGGACCGAGGAAGATGGCTGAAAGGAAACAGAGCATGACCAGGGAATGTGTTTATGCTTCTGCAAAACTAAGTTATTTCCACTAGCTGCCCTCAGCAAGATAAAAATGAGATGTATGAGAAAAGAAAGAGGGCCAGGACATGGCCTTTGAAACTAATCTAAGAGATATCTCTGTGGGGTGGGCTCTTAAAATCACTTCTGCTACAAGGTGATGACCCAATGAGAAAGAAAGGGAACACTTACTAAGCTAGTGTCTAGATACTCACTGTGCTAGATTTCACACACACAAACACACACACACACAAACCAAACAAAAATTTTATAATGTCAACCTCCTTCCAATCACACACACACACAATTTTATCATGTCAACTTCTCTCCAATCTCTCTCACACACACACATATGCCCAATTTTGTAATGTCAACCTACTTCCCTTTAGGGTAAATTCAGGCAATAGAGGTTTTTGTTTGTTTGTTTTCCATTTTATTTGTTTTTTTGTTTTCAGATTTTTTTTTTTTGGCAGGCACCAAAATCCTGTTGAGATCTGGGGCCAATCCTACTGGTTTGGAGGTAAACAGTGTTTAGAGCCTAGGAAATAAACAAAAATGACAGAAGACAGTGCACTCTGAGACTCTCCTAAATCTTCATAAAATTAATTATGGCTCAATTGCATGAAAACTCATAAGTATATGCAATTTTGTTTCTGGATTGATTGATGTAGGGACAAAACAGAGAGCATAATGGGAACTCAATGTAGCAGCATAAGAGTTTGTATTTATGGCATTGGCAGAAATTGTGGGGAGGGATTTGACTTCCACAGGTTGTGGAATGGAGGTTTTAAATTAAGTAGAATAAAGCTGACATATTTTATTTCATTAAAATTGACAAAAATACTTATCTTGACTATTGTGAATAATGTGGCAATAAACAATAAATGGGGTTAGAGATTATTAGTCTTATGTTATTAGGAAATTGAAGATTAAAAGAGTAAAAGAAAATAGAGTAAGTGGGAGAATCAGTATTTGAATCCAATTATTTTTCATTAGAAAACTTATGACTCACCAGAGCCACAAAACTACCTACTTTATTGGTTGGGAAAATTGCTGCATTGGAGGAGACATAACCACATGTGCGTATTTTGTCCACATTATAGAAGATACCAAAGCTGATTTGGTCTACCTCCTAAGCTGCTTTCTATTGAACACATTTAAAAAATTAACAACTATCTTAAAAAAAAATAACCCTGACATGTACCCATTGTAAAAATAAAACTAAAATAAACTTAAAAGCACAAAAATAAATGTTAAAAAATGCATCATGCAAAATCCCCCACAGAGACAGTATTGTTATCAAAGGCTGATGAGTTTTATTAATGTCCTCTTCTTATACAAACTAGATATTGATAAGCTATTAGTCTAAATTAGCTAGATAGATAGGATTTTATAACACTGATATAAAAGTTAAAGCCAGAGCAATTAGGCAAGATAAATAAATAAATGAAAAAGAGGAAGTCAAAATGTCCCTGTTTGCAGATAACGTAATCTTACATATTGAAAAGCCTAAAGACTACCGAAAAACTCTAAGGACTGATAAATGAATTCAGTAAAGTTGCAGGACACATTAACATACAAAAATCAGTATCATTTCCATACCCACATAACAAACTAGCTTTCATGAAAAAGAAATCAAGAGGGTAATCCCACTTACAATAGTTACCCCAAAACGGCTATTATCAAAAACACAAAAAATAACAAATACTGGTGAGAATACAGAGAAAGGGGACCCCATACACTGCTGGTGGGAGCTTAAACTCATAGAGCTCCTACCACAGAGAACAGTATGGAAGTTCTTCAAAAAACTACAAATAGAACTACCACATGATCCAGCAATCCCACTACTGAGAATTTACCTGAAGGAAGGAAATCGTTATATCTGAGAGGCATCTGCACCCCCATGTTTAGTGCCTCATTATTCACAATAGTCAAGATATGGAATCAACCTAGGTGTCCAGCAACAGATGAATTGATTAAAAAAATGAGATGTATGTATACTGTGGAATACTATTCAGCCATTAAAAATAAAATCCTGTCATTCGAGGCAACATGAATGGAATGGGAGGACATTATGTTGGGTAAAAAAAAGCTAGGAACAAAAAAATTAAACTTCGCATGTTCTCACTCAGATGTGGCAGTTAAAAAAAAGTAGATTTCATAGAAACAAAAAGTACAACAGAAGATACTAGAGGCTGGGAAGGAGAGGGAAACAGGGAAAGATTTATTAACTGATACAAAATACAGTTATATAAGAGGAATGCATTCTAGTGCTCTATACCACTGTAGGATGAGTATACTTATCAATAGTACATTATAAAGCTTCAAATAGCTAGAAGGAGGATAGTGATGTTCCTAGCACAAAGAAATGAAAAAGGTTTGAGATGATAGATATGCTAATTACCATAATCACTGTACATTATATATATTAAAACATCACTATGTAGCCGTGAATATGTGCAATTATTATTTGTCAATTAAAAGATAAAATACAAATTTAAAAATAATTTAAATATATTAATTATGAAAATATAGATTAATCTGAGGAGATTAATCTATAGATTTAATGCAATTTTGTTAAAAAGCCCAAACAGAATTTATTACAGATTTGATAAGCTTCTTCTGAAATTTATAGACAAGAGCATACAGCCAAAATAATGAAAATATTTAGAAGAGAATAAAGTGAAAAATGTACTTTACCAAAAGTAAAGACTTCTTTTTTTTTATTATACTTTAAGTTTTAGGGTACATGTGCACAACGTGCAGGTTTGTTACATATGTGTACATGTGCCATGTTGGTGTGCTGCACCCATTAACTCGTCATTTAACATTAGGTGTATCTCCTAATGCTATCCCTCCCCCCTCCCCTTACCCCACAACAGGCCCGGTGTGTGATGTTCCCCTTCCTGTATCCATGTGTTCTCATTGTTCAATTCCCACCTATGAGTGAGAACATGCGGTGTTTGGTTTTTTGTCCTTGCGATAGTTTGCTGAGAATGATGGTTTCCAGCTTCATCCATGTCCCTACAAAGGACATGAACTCATCGTTTTTTATGGCTGCATAGTATTCCATGGTGTATATGTGCCACATTTTCTTAATCCAGTCTATCATTGTTGGGCTTTTGGGTTGGTTCCAAGTCTTTGCTATTGTGAATAGTGCCGCAATAAGCATACATGTGCATGTGTCTTTATAGCAGCATGATTTATAATCCTTTGGGTATATACCCAGTAATGGGATTACTGGGTCAAATGATATTTCTAATTCTAGATCCCTGAGGAATTGCCACACTGACTTCCACAATGACTGAACTAGTTTACAGTCCCACCAACAGTGTAAAAGTGTTCCTATTTCTCCATATCCTCTCCAGCACTTGTTGTTTCCTGACTTTTCAGTGATCGCCATTCTAACTGGTGTGAGATGGTATCTCATTGTGGTTTTGAGTTGCATTTCTCTGATGGCCAGCAACGAAGAGCATTTTTTCATGTGTCTGTTGGCTGCATAAATGTCTTCTTTTGAGAAGTGTCTGTTCATATCCTTTGCCCACTTTTTGATGGGGTTGTTTGTTTTTTTCTTGTAAATTTGCTTGAGTTTATTGTAGATTCTGGATATTAGCCCTTTGTCAGATGAGTAGGTTGCAAAAATTTTCTCCCATTCTGTAGGTTGTGTGTTCACTCTGATGGTAATTTCTTTTGCTGTGCAGAAGCTCTTTAGTTTAACGAGATCCCATTTGTCAATTTTGGTTTTTGTTGCTATTGCTTTTGGTGCTTTCGACATGAAGTCCTTGCCCATGCCTATGTCCTGAATGGTATCACCTAGGTTTTCTTCTAGGATTTTTATGGTTTTAGGTCTAACATTTAAGTCTTTAATCCATCTTGAATTAATTTTTGTATAAGGTGTAAGGAAGGGATCCAATTTCAGCTTCCTACATATGGCTAGCCAGTTTTCCCAGCACCTTTTATTAATTAGGGAATCGTTTCCCCATTTCTTGTTTTTGTCAGGTTTGTCAAAGATCAGATAGTTGTAGATATGTGGCATTATTTCTGAGGGGTCTGTTCTGTTCCATTGGTCCATATCTCTGTTTTGGTACCAGTACCCTGCTGTTTTGGTTACTGTAGCCTTGTAGCATAGTTTGAAGTCAGGTAGCGTGATTCCTCCAGCTTTGTTCTTTTGGTTTAGGATTGACTTGGCAATGCGGGCTCTTTTTTGGTTCCATTTGAACTTTAAAGTAGTTTTTTCCAATTCTGTGAAGAAAGTCATTGGTAGCTTGATGGGGTTGGCATTGAATCTATAAATTACCTTGGGCAGTATGGCCATTTTCACAATATTGATTCTTCCTACCTATGAGCATGGAATGTTCTTCCATTTGTTTGTATCCTCTTTTATTTCATTGAGCAGTGGTTTATAGTTCTCCTTGAAGAGGTCCTTCGTGTCCTTTGTAAGTTGGATTCCTAGGTATTTTATTCTCTTTGAAGCAATTGTGAATGGGAGTTCACTCATGATTTGGCTCTCTGTTTGTCTGTTATTGGAGTATAAAATGCTTGTGATTTTTGCACATTGATTTTTGTATCCTGAGACTTTGCTGAAGTTGCCTATCAGCTTAAGGAGATTTGGGGCTGAGACTCAGGGGTTTTCTAGATATACAATCATATCATCTGCAAACAGGGACAATTTGACTTCCTCTTTTCCTAATTGAATACCCTTTATTTCCTTCCCCTGCCTGATTTCCCTGGCCAGAACTTCCAACACTATGTTGAATAGGAGTTGTGAGTGAGGGCATCCCTGTCTTGTGCCAGTTTTCAAAGGGAATGCTTCCAGTTTTTGCCCATTCAGTATGATATTGACTGTGGGTTTGTAAGACTTCTAAAGAATTTTGCAAAATAGAGACCATGCCAATTTGGTCCAGAATTTTATACACAAACACACAATGACTTATCTGTAAGGAAGAAATAAAACTGGAACCCACATCATGCTATATGCAGTAGTCAATTTCAAGTGGATTAAAATTTAAATAATTTGTTTAAAGGTAGTCTCAATTTGGCAGAAAATACAGGTGGCTATATTTAACACCTGAGTTAGAGAGGGAAGTATTTCTTTCAGAAAACCACGAAGTTATAAGCCATAAAGGAAAATTTCGTAAATTTGCCTATGTTGTAATTGAAAACAGGTGAGACTTCTTGCTATGGCAAAGAGAATGGCAAACGTTTTGCCCCCAAAACCAAGTTTACAACTGAACAAAATTGTCAAAAACAAACATTTCAGGCATCTGGAGGGTGACAAAAGCAAAAAACAAATGGAGAGATATTTTTAAATGAAGATGTGCTGGAACTTCTGGTAAAAGTGGTGGGAGGGTTGGACGTGATGGCTCAAACCTGTAATCCCAGCACTTTAGGAGGCCAAGGCGGGTGGATTGCTTGAGGTCAAGATTTCGAGATCAGCCTGACCAACATGGTGAAACCCGGTCTCTACTAAAAATACACCAATTAGCCAGACCTGGTGGCGAGTGCCTGTAATCCCAGCTACTCTGGAGGCTGAGGCAGGATAATCACTTGAACCTAGGAGGTGGAGGTTGCAGTGAGCCGAGATCATGACAGTGCACTCCAGCCTGGGCAACAGAGCAAGACTCTGTCTGGAAAAAAACAAAACAAACAAAAAAAACGAGTGGGAGTCTGAGGCTGCTTGCCAGGGTCTGCTCCCATTCCTTGTACCCCTAGCTCAGTTGCAGTAGTTTTACCAGGGTAGGGTTGGCCATGGAAACCAGCAATTTTGCTGCCAGAGGCAGCTCACTAAATTTGGAGTAGAGGGTGAAAACTCATGGCTGATGGTGTTTTCAGTAAAATTAGAAAACTAACTAGGAAAAAAGTGGGGGAAAACTTGTAACTCTGCTAGCCTAAGATTGTTACTCTTGGTTGCAATGAGTGTCAAACCAGCCTGAAATTTAAGGGGAATACCTTAAAAATTAGAGAGTCATAGAAGTGTCAGATAAGCTCTATACACATCCTTGAAAGACTAGAAAACTATGCATGTACATGAGAGACCTTAGAGGGCCCAGGAGGATGTAAAAACTGGGGCAAAAGCCTGAGAACTGCCTGAGCTTTGAATGTGTTGCCCTTCCCACACACAGACCCATGTACAGAGGTTGGAAGCGTTACACTCTACATGTCTTTAGGCATTTGAGCACAGTCTCTTCTTAATCATTGCTGGTCCTTAAGTTATTCAGGCAACCCATAGGAAGCCATCATTGGTCACACATTGTCAAGGAGTCAGATCTATAGGTAAGTCCAGGCAAGTAATTAATAATAAACAAAAAAACAAACGGAAAACTCTTAGACCAAAAACTTTCAGAATCCAGAATTGCTACAATATATTATGTAAAACCTCCAATTTTCAACAACAACAGAATTATAAGATGTGAAAAAACAGGAAAGTGTGTCCCATACTCAGGAAAAATTAAAAAAAAAACAAAAAACAGTCAATAGCAACTGACTCCAAGTGGTCCCCCATGTTGCTTTGGGCAGGCAGACTTTCAGCTGCTATATGTTAAAAGACAAAATAAATTTATGTTTACATAATTAATGGAAAATATAATAATAATACCTGTATAAATTTGATATCTCCATAAAGAAAGACAAATTATAAAAAAGAAGCAAGTGGAAATTCTAATAACTGACATGAAAATTCACAAATTCTTTAAACACGGTATCTCTAAAAGTATAAATTATGGAAAAAGAAAAAAGAAGCAAATGGAAATTCTAGTAGCTGACATGAAAAACTCACTAAACGGTTTCAAAAGAATATTTGAAGTGAACTTCATGATTGGTAAATAGAAATTATCTGATGTAAAAAAAATTAAGAGAAAAATACAGAAGAAACATGGACAGAGATTCAGAAACCGTGGGACAGTGTCAAACACTCCCTCCAGGTACGCGCAGGACCCTCCTCAGCACTCCTGAAAGGAGGCCCTCTCCCTGCCTATGGTAATGGCATCCACCAGGGGTGCTAATGACTTCCAGACCAATCCTACTGCAATTCCTTCATCGTTTTTTGAGTATAGCGGGCGCTTTCTCATGAATCACAAACTGCAGTGCTGAACTTTATATAAAGGAACATTCTGTGGGAATCCTTTTCAAGGGTATTTACCTACTTCTATTCCCTTTTCTTTGCCCTAGGTTAGGCAAGATAGAGGTGTACTAAAGCATTGTGTGGTTTTTATTGGGTATTTGCCATTGATCTGTCCTTTCCTGGTGCTTTAAGAAAAGAGGGTGGAAAGAAAAGGCCACTTTACCATAAAGCCATCTATGAGCAGGTCTGAAATGGCAGTGGTTGGGAAAGGACTCCCATGAGGGAAAATAAGCTGCTTTTTCTCTTCCTTTCCTAAGATAAATGCAGCTTTTCTGTTTTACTATAGGGCTTACTTTTCTAAGCTCTTAGATCACCAGCAAAGAATAAAATATTCAGAGAATTAAAATATTTAAAAATATACAAGTTTTGTTACTCAACATAAAATGGATGTTTATTTTTTAGGTAGAACATACTGGATTATTGTGCAAGTAGCATTATAACAGAGCTTAAGGTTTTTTCTAAAATAGGGAATATTTTTTCTATCATGTCATGTAAGAAAGCACCAAACTAACTTTATTACAAAGTTTGTTATGGTAAAATTGTTTAGCCCCCAGATGGAAGTTTCACTTGAATGTAAAGAATAACATTGTTTATTTTAAAAACCCACCATTTCACACCTATAAGAATGACGAAAATATTTCAAAGTCTGACAATGCCAAGTATTGGCAAATAAATGCAGAAGGGAACAGTCACACCCTAATATAGAACTATAAATGATTATAACCATTTGGAAAACAATATGGCAATATCTAATAAATGAGAAAGCTAACTCATGGCTGTCAGCTTGCCAATTCCTCTGCTGCTTACATAACTTGGAAAAACATCTGTATACATATTTAATTGAAACAAAAAAGACTGGCACATCAACAAGAGAAATTATAATTAAATTTTGGTGGACTCTTAAATACAATGGTTCCCAGCAATGGAAACAAATGATTTAGATCTATGATTATCAACAACCATAAATCTCATCATAGTCATTCTAGGGAGTAATAAAAGCAGGTTGCAAAAAATGTATGTATAGAATGATTCTGTTTAAAAATATACGAAACAAGATTATACATTTTGGAGACAAACACACATATGCGGTAAAACGTAAAAGAATAAAATGAAGGATAAATGCTATATTCAGGGCAGCAGTCACCTCTGGGAGAAGACAAGGATGTGTGCACAAAAGGACTCAATAATAATTGCAGTTTTATTTTTTAACCTGAATGTTCAATATATAAATGTTTATTTTTGTTAATCTTTACATGTTTTGCAAGCCTGAAACACTTTACAAAATTTTTATAAAAGAAAACTCTTGTTCAGTCCAATCACTAGGCCTATTTGAAACAATGTTACTAAAAATATTAATAAAGCTGCAGTTTATGCATAACATTGAAAGTACTGAGAACCCCAAAGTCTTAACGAACATCAAAAAAATAAATAATTTCTAAAATAGGGGTGTTAACATAGGGCCAAACACACGACTATCTTTTTACTTTGTTATTTCATAGCATAGGGGCTTCAGCTGATAAACAGAAATTCCCATCATTCTCTTTCAGGACATCACTTCCCAGAACTTCTGTGAGAGACTGTAAGGATATTGGTGTTTTTATTTAAACATTCACTGTTAACACTACGACATATTTTCTATATCCTATAACAATATCATTTGTTATTTTATTAACCAGTGGTACTATTGAAGTCTTGAAAACAATGTGCTAAAAAATAGTAAATTTGGAATAGAATCTAACTGTAATTTATTAAGGAGATTAAGAATTGCAGTGATACTATTAAGATGGTATGCCTCAAATATTAGAGATAATGAGAAAATAAACACTAGCATAAATGTATCATTTAGTTTACTAAATAGAATAGCACAGAATCATTAAGTTACAATATATACCTTAAGTCATGTGGCTATCCCTCCCTGGCACCCCGTGACACACACACACGTTGATGACATTTGGGGCATAAACGATGTGGCAACCCCAGACCTTCATTCCAATAAAGCAAAAAGTGGACAGAGAAGGGTGGGGGCTGAGCCCTTTGGATGGAGTATGCATTCATTCATCATGCTGTCTACCAGTTTCTACTGCTTATCAGGGAATCTTGAACTTCAGCTTCAATGAGAATTTCCTGTAGAGCTTGTTAAAACACAGGTTGTGGGATCCCACCCCAGATTTTTGTTTCAATAGGCCAGGGACAGAGCTTGAGAACTGGTATTTCTAACACGTTCCCAGGTGCTGCTCGTCCTTGTGAGCAATTGCTCATAGCAGTCTGTTACACTCATCTACCTTTCCTGCCTTTCATCAGCCTTTCCTACACTATCTTTCTTGACATTCAGTTTGTGGCTCCTTGTCCAGATCATACAGTTAATAAGACATAGTTGATAAATAATTTACCTTTTTAACGTATTAGCATAGTGGATCCTATAGTAATGTTATTTCAACTCATCAGTGTTTCAATGTACTTTCCTGAGTGGTAAGAAAAAGCAAAGTTATCCCCTATATTTCTAAGTAATCAGCCTGCACAAACTCCTGGGATGAGCTCTCACATAGTGAATGCTAATTGTGTGCACTGAGAAGTGGGAAGGATTAAGAACGCTGGGTTTTATGATAGGAAATAATACTCAATGTGCTCTGAGGTATTTTGGGGTATGTTTGGGAATTTGTACAAGTAACTCAAGTTCTTTTTCTCATTGTAATTGGGGATAAGAATATTCCTCATAGACACCGTTGAAGAAATTAAAGGAGATTGTGTGTGCCCATCTTGGAACTCAATACATATGTGTCCATTTCTCATCTCTTCTATCCTTCTCTGGTTGGAGAGGGGGGAATTCGGGGAAATATCATAGAGGATGTTGCCTTAGAGGACAGGAAGGATTTGGGATGTGCTAATGTATTGATTTCCAAAGTGTAGCTAGCATGGCTGAGAAAATGAATTTTTTAGTTAACTTTGAATGTAAATAGCTCCATGGGGCTTCTAGCTATGGTATTGGGGACTGTAGGTATAGAATTTAAGTAAGTCAGATAGGTCTAGATTCAAATCCTGGCTTCTCTAGCTCTAGGATCTTATGCAAATTACTTCCTGAGTGCAACCTTCCCCCTCCCCTATATGGTTGCCATGATGAAGAAATAAGGTTATTAATGAACAAATGGAAGTACTGAATACATACCAACTGCTATTCTAGCACTAAATGCAAATGTGAATATTGATAAACTTTCTTCTTGGAACTGTTCCATGAAAGAAAGTTGATGAATTATGTGGAAATATTCCCCAATAAACTCTCTAAATTATAGGCAGCTGGTTGTGTGTGAAGATTTGAGAGAGCCATCTCAGAACTTTGTCCTCTGGATATTTAACGCAGTTGGAATGTCTCTAAGTAACTGGATCCTGCATTTCGTGATGGTTTTGAAAAAATACCTGTTTCGTGTAGATTTATGACAAGGGTTAATGCATGCAATAAAACTGGTTTTGCATTGAGCTCATTTAAGCACATGCTCATTCAATCATAACTGCTGAGCCAGGGCCCTGCTAGGAAACTCACAAATTTATTATGTAGTATGAACCCACGTTCCCTACTATTTGATTCCATGCACATGAGATTGCATTTGACATTGAAATGGATGGAACAACTGTCCTGAGAGCAAGAAGCTCCTTTAGGGTTTTGCCTCAGATCACTGGAATCATGTTGAGAGAGGTAATTGTTAGTCTGTATGTCTCAGTTTCCTTATCTATCCGACTAAGAGGACAAAATATACCACAGTGCTGTCTGCTTTTTCAGAACTATGGAGGCCATTCAACAAATCATGAGTTATATGGAGGCTTAATGAAAATAAAGTGCATAATAGGAAAAGAAGGTGTAATAGATTTTATTCAACTCTCCCGTGTGGCCACGTGGATGGATTCTTACCAAGAGAGCATAATAGTAGAGCATTTTAGTTGCAAATGTGGAATGAATGTAGCTTCTAGTTGAATATTTTCTCTGGCTTTGTCTATGTGAAGCACAGATGTTTTAAAAATCATCTCTATATTAAGGCTGAGATAACCCAACTAGGTTTGAAAATAATCACATTTTTCAAATTGTGTTGTTTCCCATGCTCTAGACTCCAGGAAGAAAATTGGCTTCAGGAGATGGTTTTTAACATGTTTCCCCAGGGTACTAAATTCAGCAGCCTCTGGGAGCACGAGAGCAGCACAGTCCGTTTTCTGACATGGACGACGAAGGTACAGGCCCACTGTTTGTGCGAGTCTCTCCTGTGGGGTCACGCCTCCTCTTGCACAGGGCAAATGAGGAGTTTTGGCCATGGACAGCTTTAGGAAAAGGCATTTTAAAATGAAACCCTGAACTCTGGTTCACCTGTTTCCATGTGGGCATACTGGACTTGGGAGAAAATAAGTTGTCTATCCATGCATCTGGCAGCATCTTGGTCTCCTGAGGAAGTCAGCTGGTATTGACATAAGGCACAACAGGGCTGAGCTCAGTTTTAGATTTTCTGGTACCAGCTGACTTCTGTGGTGCTACAGCCACTTCCTAAGTACCTTCCTCGGTATCATGGTCTAAAGTCTCTCCTATTAAATATGCATGGCCTCCTATGCCCTTGACAAAGGAGCACAGATTGGTTAAGGTGATTGGCCTGGGAAATATCTGCACTTTGGAAGAGAAACTTATTTTGTTAACCACAGGAATGTAACCTGGTACACTTTATACTAAGACCATAATAGTCCCAAAACAGTGTATAAGAATAACTGAGTTAAAACACCTTTATCTGGAGACAGAGTAGTCCAGTCTGAAGCATGGCAAGCCTGCACACTTGTTTATGGTCTGCCCTCCACTTTGGGTAATCGGGGAGTGGAGACCAGGCATGGACATCCCATCATGCAGCTTCATTTGCATGGGTTTTCTGAGACTGCCCATGTAAACATAAATATGTGATTGCTCAAGCACTTGCACATACACATACACATGCTTGCCCCTCTCCAAAAATAAGCAATAATCCAGCACCATCTAGATCCATATAAAAATACATATATAATTTCCCCACCCCAGAAAGCAAAAAGGTTTACAGAAATTCAGCATCTGATCTGTTCTGCCAGATAGGGCCCTGAGCCTTTCTGTCAAAACAGTTGCTTTCAGGTTAAGGATAATTCTAGTTTTATTCCAAACCAAGGACTTTCTCAAATAATGGAGTAAACTCCCACACGGTCATTTAGGAAGCAGGGAGCGACTTCAACATCTTAATGGCATTTCTAGTCTATATTCACTTAAGATTCAAAAAATCTCGTAGTCAGTTTCTCACTCTCACACACCCTCATGTACATGATTGAATTAATGTGTGAAGTAGAAGCAAACGTTGGCTCAAGGTCATCTAGCCATGGCCAGAAACAGTTATTTTGTCTTCAAATCCAGTGGGTTTTTTCCCCTACTTTGCAACATGTCTTAAATATTGCACCTGATTACTCATATGAGTTCTTCAGAAATGGAGATTCATGATCTCATAATGTCAAAGCTGGAAGGTTCTGACATCATCTCCTCCCAGATCTCCCTCGTTTTTTAAAGGGGTCTAAAGTCCCGAGAGTTCATGTGGCTTGGACAAGTTCACAGAGAAAGTGAACAACAGAAAAATGACCAGAATGCCGCCCTAGGACCCCAGAGTTCTCGTTTCTGACTTGTTTCAGGCATCCCCACTCATATTCATCTTAACTTTTATTTTGTGGAAAAATATAATTAAGTCAAAGCTGCCAAAACTCTATTCCTTTAGGGGAACGTTTATTTCTCCAAAGTGATAAGAATATCAGTTTGCAACAGGCATTTGACATTGAGACGTCTTGAAGATCCACTGAGATTATTAAAGAGAATGTTAAATTTTGTGCTTTTCTCTAGTAATTTTTAAAAAAATCTTACAGGAAATTAAATATTGCTGGCCAGTTTAGGGTTCCAAGACCAGACAGACTCTGTTAATAAGAGGAATGTGAGTAAAGAACGGTAAATATCAAAGTTCTTCCCGAATTTGAAGTCATAACAAGTAATGTTAATGATACTTGCTAAAATCATGCGACCTTTTTTCTTTCGTTTGATTCGTGTGTTCTTCCTTCCTTCTTTGTATGCAAAGTCAGATGTGCTCCAGGGCTGAAGAACGCAAGCAAGCCGGGGCTAGAAGTCTGCTCTCCTTGGTACAGCTGGCCTTCCAGTAGTTCTGTGCTTTAAAAGTCTCTGGCATGGGTATAAAAAAGATACCCATGCTTGGAATCTACCTTGTAGGAGGATCTGGAATGGATCCAAGAATGGATACCCATGCTTGGAATCTACCTTGTAGAAGCTCACCTCAGTGAATTTCACATGCAGTCAGTGTGGACAGTCACCAGACCAGAGGTGCACATTTGCCCTCTTCACTGGGGAAACGCCCATGTCAGTGCAGAGGAAGCCCTTCTCCCTGCCATCTCTGTTCCAGCATTGTCTGCTCCAAAATGCAAAACTGGACTTAGGCACATGCAGTAAGTCACTGGAAACCGCTTCTGACTTTTCCCCTTTGCTGTGGGCTGAGGTCTGTGGTGCATGCCAAGGACAGAGATGTGAATCGCAGGTGGTTACTGCAAGGGAGCTCCAACTGAACAGAGGGCGTGGCTCATGGGACAGAGAGAGATAGTTAAGGTGACTTTTCGAATCTGCACTTCCAAATCCAGGGTCTGCTGAATCAAGTGTCTGCGCTGTTCTAGAATCCAAGGTGTGTGGTGTTGCCCTCTCTGGTCCTACCACCAGAAGGTGCTCAAGTGTCAGCTGGATCCGGGCCCAGCAGTTGACTCTGCGGCCTTAGTAAATTACAGCATCTGCATTTGGGCCTCTGCCAAGAATTAAGTTTCAATACAGTGCCAGTAAATAGAAAAACACCCAATGAATGTCAGCTAATTTTAATTGTGCATCTTGCATTTAAATAACCTTATTCTCCTGTAGCTCAGAAGACTCTAGGACACACCGATTCACCTTTCTTCTCTATAATTTAGCCTTCTCTGCTTTAAGGCATGTAGGATCCATAAGGGGTCCTCTTTCAAGAGGGTCAAGCCCTCTTGGATGGAAACATCTGTCAGGTTTCTGGGCACGTGGATCTGGAAACACACTGTTTGAAGTCCAGAGGCTTGGACCTCTGAGTGCTGGAATTGCAAGCAGAGTATATTTTCTTCTTTTTTATCAGAGAGGTAGGCACATTTTATAGTCTGGAAGGAGCCTTGATGGTGACAGAGTTGACCCTGGAACAACAGGGGGTTGAATTGAGCGAGTACGCTGATGTATGTGGATTTCCTTCTGCCTCTGCCACCCCCGATACAGAAAAACCAACTCCTTCTTCTCCTCCTCCTCTTCCTACTCCTCCTCCTCAGTGTGAACCTTTATGATGATCCCTTGCATTCATTTAATGAATGGTAAACATATTTTCTCTTCCTTATAATTTTCTTAATAACATTTTCCTTTTGCTAGTTTACTGTAAGACTTAATGCCATATAAAATACATGTTAATTGACTGTTTATCTTATCAGTAAGACTTCCAATCAACAAGAGGCTATCAGTAGTTAAGTTTTGAGGGAGTCAAAATTATAAATAGATTTTTGACTGTGGTAAGGAGAGTCGACACCCTTAAGCCCCACATTATTCAAAGTCACTTGTATTTCAATATCCTGCCCAAATAGGAATCCCTCTGCCAAATGACCAAACAGCCTTTCCTTGAAAATGTAGAAAGTCAGAGACTCCTCACTTCACAAAATAAACTCATTCTGCTGTTGGGAAACTTACCTGTTTTTTTGTTTTGTTTTGTTTTGTTTTGTTTAAAAAGTTCTTCATTGTGATCAAAATCTGCCCACCATAGAATCTCTCCTTTGATTATAGTTCTTTCCACTTACTGTCAAAGACGATGCCCATCATGGAATGGCAGATAAGTCTCAGTTTCTGTTGATCTGGCAATGGTCATCTAGAGTATGGTGATGAAGGCAAGGAGGCCACTTCGGGGCTCAATGGGAGGAGGACTGGAGTCCACAGACCATGACTGGCCACAAGGACTCCCTGAGAGGAACCCTGGGGCCCACCAGCCACATCTGGCCACAGGGGCAAGGAGGGTGCAGCACACACCACTGACTCATTGGCTGACCACAGAGTCTAACCCTCAGCTATCTCCTCTCATGTTTTGTGAGTATTTTATTTTCAAAATTAGACACCATCTTCTTCACACCCCCTTTCTGTGCATTCTTCAGTTTATTTTTTATTTTGGGGGTATTTTTAGCAATATCAATCTCAGCCTAGGTCTGACTAGTGCAGGTAAACAGGAGCTGTATTATCTTCCTTTTCTTAGGACAGTCCCGACCCATACCATTCGACACTTGTCACTGTTTTGGGGGAACCCCTCTACCCTGTGGAATTTTATCATCTTACATTTATTTCTCTATCTGGGCCTCAGACTCCATCTTGCATTCGATTCTGTCATCTGTTGCATTCTCCCCACTTCCTGCTTTGACATTTCTGTGAATATGTTCAGCCTGGTGTCAATGTCTCATCCAAAATGCTGAGAAGTTGCTGGGTTTATCTTCTGGGCTTTCCATCAGCACACTTTCCTCACAACATGCCTGTTACACCACTCTTACACTCTTAACTACCTCCAACTTAAGACTCCAGCCAATGTCTTTGTAAATTATAACCCTCCTGTGGTCTTTGCATTTTAATAAAGGACTCCGGAGGTCCTCACACTGTTATTTTAGGCAGCAGCACAAGAACTGAAAGGCAGTGAGACTAGTGAAAGGACTGAATTGGGTGGATCACTCAGCTGGTTAGGAGCAGCCAGGAGCACTTACGTGCAGAATTCCAAGTCCCAACAGGCCACTGCAACACGTCTTGTGAGTAGTGAGTGGACATTCCAGGGTTGCAAGGTGAATCCTGGTGGTCTCATTGGTCTCCAACCGCTCCTCTATTTCTTATCAGCTAGATGCTCCTCAGTGAGCTGGTCCTTCCAAGTCGTCATTGGCTGACTCTCAGTGTCCAAGCTCCGTGTATGTGTGTGTATGGGGCAGGGTTGGCAGGGATATCGTAGAACTCTCTTCAACTTCACTTCATTAGCCAGAGTCCTGCCCTGCATGGGCTTCTGTTCTTTGACATGATGATGTTGTGATGGGTTCACCCACACCCTACCTGTGATTGCTCAGTAATTGAACATGGCTCCATGCTCATCTACTAGCCCCTGGAACTTAGTACTAGGTATTGCAGGATTCCCACCCCTCCCTGAGGAACATCCTTTATGGGCTACTGGGCTAGTGACTGATAGTCATCACCTTTGTGAACCCAAAGCAACCAATCCTAATAGACGACACTATAATTTAATTGTAGTTGCAGCTGTAAGAAGAAAGGAATCCCTAGATTAGCAGTCAGGGAAGACTATTTTTAAATTATTTCCAACTCAGCAAAATGCTGGTCTTTGGAAAGTCTCATTCCAGAGATTCAAGTCTGTAACTGGTTTTATTGAAGATAATAGTATGATGTAAACAGATAACGGTGCTTTAAAAATTAGGAGGCCTAGGGTCTAATCTCAGCCTGAAATTTTGCAGAAATCTAGAGCCCAGCCCCAAGCTCAGAGCTATAGGGAGGGGGGTCCAAGCCATGTGGAACGGGTGGCTTACAAAGATTAGAGACTAAAGCAAGCAGCACGCCGGGGGAAGGAGACAAGCCAAGACCAGGGAACTGAGACACTGGTAATGTTCCAAGAAAAACCACTCCATCCTGGACAGGTCATATCCATGGGAAAGTGGGAGCGAAAAAATGACGGTTACATCCAGGCCAAGCAAAGATGGAGAAATATATAAGCTGCTCAGCCTGCATCTAGGACAATATCATGACCATGGTGGCCATGATGTTCCTCTTGTCCGTGACTTATGAAGTCCCCTCCACATGAATGGGACAGCCCTTTGATTTTACAGAGTGGGGCTTGACACTCATCGTGTGGCTCTGGAAAAGCCAGTTAACCTCTCCAAGCCACAGTCAACTCATTTGGAAAATGGGGAGGATGGACCAAAAATTGTATTCCCCCTGCAGCCCTAAAATGCCTCTAATTCTATGAAAGGAACATTCAAGCATATTAGCATGCCAAAAACATATATTCATACAGAACTTAACTAAAATATAATACTAAGTCACAATGGAGTTTATTCTGGATGCAAAGTCTAGTTGCTTTTTGGATCACTTAGTCTCAACAGAGCGTTTAAGTAATCCAGGCAATTCACATTGTGAAGTTTAGCTAAGAATCTATACCATGAGGCCATTCAGTTCAACTCATAATGAAGTCATTGCTTATTTTGGGTATACTTTCCTGGGCCAGGATGAAGGGAACACATACTGACGTTGATGGCAAGGTAGGCATGTGAAGGGGCCATCCTGGATTTTTCCCAGAAATCAGAATAATCCATCTTGGAACACTCCTCTGAAAGAAGTTTAGGATGTTGAGAGTAAAAGCTGATTTTGGCCAAAGCGTATATTAAGGATCCTTCTGTTGCCAAATGGGCAACTTTCCTGAGACCTGGGCAGGAGTGGAGACTCCCTGTTCCATAGCTGCTCTTTCTCTTCTTGTAACCCATCTGCTTTCTAATGAAAGGCAGAGACTGTTGGAAGGACAGACAATGCCTGACCTGATGCAGTGGGATTGGTGTGACAGACTCATGCAGTGTGGAATTAAGGACATGTCAGAATTCAAAGAGCTCTTGGGGAACAGCGCACTGAGTTCCCTTTGATTAGCAAAATGGAATAAAAAAACCCAGGAAATGATAACAAAGTCAATGGGCCATACTCCTAAGGGGAACACCCACTGGCCTGTGAGGTTTCTTCGGACTTTGGGGTGCTGCTGCTTGGACATGGAGTGGAGTCAGAGCAATATCCCTTAAGTTAGCCAGATCAAAAACAGTATTTTCCCAAAAGCTTTTATATCTATGTGATATTAGTTATTCTTCTAAACTTTTCTTTATGATCTGTGTAATTTTTCTGATAAAAAATACATTTTTCATGTAACAAAACTGCACTTGTGCCCTAAATCTATAAAAAATTAAAAATTAAAAAATAAATTAAAATTGTATCTTCAGTAAAAATTATTTGGGAAAAAAGTAAAAAGCAGAAGAAAATATAATCAGCAATAATCCTACCATTCAGAGAGAAAATTTGGCATATGGTATTATGAATATTCTTTGAGGAGATTTGGAATTTATGTGCTCTTGTGCTTAACTAGAATTGAGCATGCCATGTTTCTTGACATAGTCTATTTTTCTTTTGTGTCACTCACTAATGATTTACATTTTTCTTATGTAGATCCTGCCCTTGCCTCTCTGTATTCATCTCAAGTTCCTTCTGCCTTCTTTTTTATCTCTTCCCTTTCCTAAAGTGGACCTTTAATATAGGATTTTTCTTATTGATCATTTCTGATGCATAAGAAACTTCAGGAAGTTTGTATATTTGTTTTGTATTTAGCCACCAGGCTGAATTTATTATTAACGCAAATACATCAGTTAATTACAGGTTTTCAGCATATGTGAATGATGCATTCATCTTTTTCTTTCCAATGATTACAACCTTTATGCTTCTTGTCATATGTAATGACAAGAATTTGTCAGTCATCATTATCTTGTCTTTAATTGAAATATCTCTAGAATTGTACCATTGTATTAAACAATTGGTTTGAATATAGCTTTTAATCAAGTATTTGCTACCAATTTGAAGGATGTGTCCATTTATTTAGTTTCTCTGAATTTTTAAAAACAGCTTTAAATCAGTAATGAATATTAAATTTTATCAGTTTTTTTGCATCTATTGAAATAATTTTGTGACTTTTTTCTTTCTCTTTAATTTACTGCTGTGATGTCCTATATATATTTCCCCCTCTATATCAAGCCATCCTTACAATGTTGGGATAAATGCTTTCATTAGTCAGGGTAAGCTACTTTCTTTGATGAAAACTCCAAATTCTCAGTGGCTAAACACAACAAAGGCTTATTTCCTGCTCTTGTGTCAGTTCAGTGTTTCTGGTGAGGGTGAGAATTTTCTGGTTTTAAATATAAAGAGAGAGCTCATACTTTAGGCAAAGAACAAGAAGGGTCTCTGGCAATGTTTCTGTAACTTCCTTTGACTCTAGATGCTTCCTTGTGTTGCCTTCATCTCAGGCTGGTTCTTTCATTGCACCAAGATGGCTTCCAGTCTCATTCACAGGTATAGTCTTCCTCATTCACGTCCAGGTATATCTCTTCCCACAATCATTTAACAAGTCCTGATACCTCCATTCAGGTGAACTTGTGTCACACACTCAGCCCAGAAGTAATCTTTATGGAACAAAGAATGAGACTAGTGGTGGGTCCGTGTCATCCAAACCAACTGGCTGTCCCAGGAGAGACAACTGCATCTTGCACTCCAAAACCCTTCATATTTAGTAAAATTTTCATGTATTATTCCTCTCTGATTTCTGGATACATTTCTCAAATTAATTCTATCTTAGGCTACTAAGTTCTCTCTGAATGTGGAAATGAAAGGATTGTTGTATACTTCTCATTTAATTTAATTTAATTTAACCAATTTAAATTTTACATGGATTTAGTATTCTTTCAGGAATACTAAATCATTTCTATAGGTTCAATTCTTGTTAAGAATATGACTGAGAAGTGTATTTCTTTTTCCCTAATTGGAGAGGCAGTGTTTCTAACTCTTCAGGGAGGGATGCACTTTTTCACCTGAGGCCGCTTTCATAGGTTCAATGATTTTTGTTTGTATCAGGGTCTTACATTTTCCCATACAACCCTGCACAAATTTAAAACAAAATTTATCTTCTTTATTTTAATATCTGGTCTCATCGAATCTTTCTCATAACTTTCTTCCCTGAGGATTTTGGAGAGTCAAAATAATCATGAAATACATGTTGGGTTCATATCCCCCAAACTACTCATTGAAAAAGAGGATTTGCTTTCTGGATTTCTCCCCTTTGTTCTGGAGGATTTCTACCCTCACAGAGTAGGTTTTCTGCCCTCTTCCTTCTAGCCAACCCCTCTGAGATGGGATATATTAGAAGCCTATCCCCGATAGCTTCTTTTAGAGGAGGGAAATTGTTTACTGTCTGATTTTTTTAAACCAGACCCATCTGTCCTACTTCTAGCAGAAATTTCTATGCATAAATGGCATCCATTTCATTGTCAGTGGTAGAGTCTTTCTATTTTTATGTTCTGCTAATCCTTTCTACCGAAATCTGGAAGTGGTGGATTTCAGTAACACAGTTTACATTGTCATCTTCTCTACAAATCCAAATTTATATAACAAACTATAAAGACTTGTATAAATGCAGGAAATTACCATTTTATTCATCAACTGATTTTGCCTTTTGTCTAAAAAGATGACATTTGCTCACACTGTCAGAAAGATTATTTTTTCCAGTAGTGCATTTGTTGAGTATTCTGTTGTCTAGTTTCTCTTATGACAAATGATATCATATATTTAGTGAGCAGCAGATGAGACAGGCTAGGACTATGGGGTAGAATGTGGTGTCTTGGTATCTGGTGGATATAACTCACACCTTTGTAGCACTGTGCCCCTCAAATTGTCCCTGAAGCTGTCACACCTTTAAGGAGTGTGGCATAATAGTCAGGAGTGTGATATTTAGAGTAAATAGCCTTCATCCAAACACTAGCTGTCTTGTTCAGTTCTGGCTGCTATAACAGAATATCATAGACTGTGTGGCTTAAACAACAGTCATTTATTTCTCACAGCCCTGGAGGCTGGGAAGTCCAAGATCAAGGTGCAGGCAGATTTGGTATCTAGTGAGGTCATGCTTATCACTGTGCCCTTCATGATGGAAGAGGTGAGAAAGCTGTCTTCATAAGGGTCCCCTTTATATGGACACTAATCCCATTCATGAGGGTTTCACCACCATGACCTCATCACCTCCCAAAGGCCCTATCCCCAAATGCCATCACTTTGGGGATTAGGTTTCAACATACACATTTTGAAGGAACACAAATATTTAGTCTGTAACACTAGCTGTCACTCTTGCTTGCTGTTTGACTTCTGTTAAAGTGTTTAACTTTTTTAAACTTCAGTTTCCCTATCTATAAACCACAGATGATAAGAATATCTTCCTTCATTTGCAACAAACCGCATAAGACTTGGCAGATGGTTCGCAATCCAATGATGGTAATTATTATTATTATTGTAGTTACAATGGTAGTAATAGCACTAATATAAGTAGTGAAATGCTATGGAAACACCTCTTGTACTGCCAAAATCAAATTTACTGCCAAGTAAACTGAATATAATTGCATTCCTCTGCAGACATTTCAGGGATAAGCAACAACTTCCTGAACATAGGTCTTTTTGAGAATTAGGAATATGGAGCTTCCCCAAAAAAGCTTTCTCCCCCGACTCCCTCGATGGGAAGCCATTAGCCAGGGATTGGAGTGGCTGTTAGGGTGCAGTTGACTGTCAACATGCACTGAAATAACAGGATCCATTTATGGCTGACAGTTGGCTCTTGCCCAAGTGGCCCATGAAGTATACTGGCCAAGCATTCATTTTACAGTTCTTTTAAAAGAAATTTCCAAATATTGCTGGGTATCTTAAAGTCTAAGTTGTTACATGTGTAAAGGACCACCCATTGTGTGCTTAGGATTTTTTTTTTTTTTTTTTTAACAAGTAGGAGCACATTCCTGAAGCTGTACTTGGTATGTCTTGCCAGCCCCGTGTTTCCAGGCTGTTAATAGAAACTATTTCTTGGACACTGGATTCCATACTTGTTTGCTTAAGTTGGAAATTTTTCATTTTCCTGTAAATGAAAGAACTCAAGTAAAACGTCAGATATCGGGTTGGTGCTTTTTAAGCCAGCCTCAAAAAGAGGAAAAGATTTCAGCATGGTGGTTAATGTAGATAACAACAGCAGTACACTTGGTTGTAGAACACCATCATGCAGTGAATTCTAGCAAGAATGTGGTTATACTTAGCACCGACTACTGAGATCAGCCCTAAGACTATGATGGTTAAAGGCAGTCTTCCTATGCTTAGCAAGCTCACAGCCTAATTTCCTAGGGAAAGGTTATATTAACTACTAATCATTACTATATCAGTCCTATAGAGTGGTCTGAACAAAGTGCTGTTGAACAGAGGGAAGCAATTGGTTTTCGATAACAACATTTGGGAGATTTCCTAGAGATGATGAGAGCATTTATGCCTGGGATTTGATGGGTAAGGTGAACATTGCCAGGAAAAGAATAGAAAACCTCATGAAAAGCATCTTTTAAAGAAAATCACTGTGTTATAACAGCAATGCTAAAATGATGTTAACAAAATAATATCATTGCCCAGTATAAATGCTCTACCCAGGTACCCATGTAATTATTCAGAATAGACATATATTACAAGAGTCACTTAATTCTCCTGTATAAATTCATTCAAAAAGTCATCCAATATAGCATCCAAGGAATGAAAATTAAAATATTTCCAAAGTACCTCTGGGAGGGTTGGAGCAGATCACTGGCAGGAAGGAGCAGGTGTTCAACATAACCTCTCAAGGGGCACCAGAAAGGCAGTCCCCAGCCAAGAAGGAAGGCCACACCCTCTTCTAGAGCTGAGCCGCAGCCAAACCGAGGCATAAACTGGGCAGCCTGATCTGATTATTCTCTGAAATACTCATAAAGCCCTTGGTCACAGAGTGTCCCAGGGCCCATAAATGAGGTAGGGCAGGTGCATACACAGCAGGGGAGGGGACCTGGGGTCAAGACCGGCTCTTCCTCTCTCACTCAGACTGACTCTTGCCAAGACAGTGAATTTTTCTATCTAATCTTCTCTTAACTTCTGTATAACAACCATGAATGCTGTTACTTCTATGTAAAGTGGCTGGCCCTTTGAGCTGGACATTCCATCTAGATTTTTGAAGGCCATTTCTCCTATTCAGTTTCAATTATTTAAATCCTTGTATGGGTGACCCCTGGGATGTAAGCACTGAAGACATTTCTAAAAACAATGTCTGCAGTGTTTCGAGAGATAGCACTTTATTTACACTGTCATGCTATGCTTCATTTGAAAAGCATCCATTGTGCTAACAGAAGTTGACAGGGTCTTTCCTTCTTCATGGCCTACATCAGCAAGATGTGCATTAACTCTAACTTGCTCAACACACTTTGTTTTCATTTTTCAAAAAATGTAAACTGAAAATTTATAGTTGTATATATTTTTGGAGTATAAAGTAATTATTAATTATGAATACAATATGGAATAGTTAAACCAAGCTACTTAACATATAACCTCATATACTTAATACTTTTTGTGGTGAGAATATTTGAAATTTGCTCTCTTAACAATTTTGAAATGTACAATATTCTATTATTAACTCTGGCACACTGTGCAATAGATTTCAAAAAAACCCCATATTCCCCTGTCTGAGACTTTGTACCCATTGACCGTCATCTCCCCATTCCCCAAGCCCCAGCCTCTGTGACCACCATTCTACTCTCTGCTTCTATGAGTTCTATTGTTTTAGATTTCACTATAAGTGAGAATATGTGCTATTTGTCTCATCATTTCTAGCTTGTTTCATTTAGAATAATATTCTCCAATTCCATCCATACCTGTAGTAAGTGACAGAATTTCCTTCTCTCCTGAGGCTGAGTAGTATTTCAGTGTATATATATATACCACATTTCATTATCCATTCACTTGCTGATGGACACTTAGAATGATTCTATAACTTGCTACTGTGAATAGTGCTGCAGTGAACATGAGAACAAAGATATCTTTTTGACAAACTGTTCAGATATTTTGGGGAAATTCTCAGAAGTGGGATAGCTGGATCTTATGGTAGTTCTATTTTTAATTTTTGAGGAACTTCCAGACCGTTCTCCATAATGTCTCTACCAATTTACGTTCTCACCAACAGTGTACAAAAGTTCCCGTTTCTCCACATCCTTGCCAATACTTGTTTTCTTTTGTCTTTTTAATAATAGTCATTCTGATGAGTATTAAATAATGTATCATTGTGGTTTTAATTTGCATTTCTATAATGATTGATTTTTTCATATATTATAAATCATATATAGTATTTTTTCATATATCTGTTAGCCATTTATATGTCTTCTTTTGAGAAACGTCTATTCAGGTCCCTTGCCCGTTTTTAAATTGGGTACCCTCTTTGTTTTCTTATTGTTGAGTTGTTTGGATTTCTTACATATTTTGGATATTAACCCCTTATCAGATGTATGGCTTGCAAATATTTTCTTCCAATCCATAGATTGTCTTTGTATGTTGTTAATTTTTTTTTTTGCTTTGCAAAGCTGTTTAGTTTGACATATTCCCATTTTCTATTTTTGCTTTTGTTGCCTGTGCTTTTGGAGTCAAAACCAAAAAGTCATTGCCCATACCAATTGTTATATAGGTTTTTTCCTATGCTTTGCTTTAGTATTTTTACTGTTTCTGGTCTTATGTTTAAGTCCTTAATCAATTTGAATTGATTTTTGTATATGGTATGAGATAAGGATCTAATTTCATTCATTTTTTACCATTAAGTAGATGTTAGCTGTGAGCTTCTTATATGTTGCCTTTTTTTATGTTGAAGTACATCCCTTCTATTCTTAATCTGTGAAGAGCTTTTATCATGAAAGAATGTTGAATTTGTGAAACGTATTTTATATCCCTAATGAGGTGATCATATTCTTTTTTTCTTTCATTCTGTTAATGTGGTGTATCACATTTGTTGATTTTCTTATGTTGAACCATCCTTGCATCCAGAGTTAAATACCACTTGATCACAGTGGATGATCCTTTTAATGTGTTGTTTAATTTGGCTTACTAGTATTTTATTTAGAATGTTTGCATCTATGTTCATCTAAGATATTGGCCTATAATTTTCTTTTCTTGTAATGCCCTTGTCTGGCTTTGCTATCAAGATAATGCTGACCTTGTAAAAAGAAGTTGGAAGTATTCCTTCTTCTTCAATTTTCTGAGAGAGTTTGATAAAGATTAGTATTAGTACTTATTTAAACATTTGGTAGAATTTACCAGTGAAACCATTGGGTCGTGGCCTTTGCTTTGATGAGAGACCTTTTGTTGCTGATTCAATCTCCTTACTTATTATTTGTTTGTTCAGATTTTCTGTTTCTTCATGATTCGATCTCGGTTGCATGTGTCTAGGAAGTTATACAGTTTTTCTAGGTTATCCAATTTGTTGGTGTATAATTGTTCATAGTATTCTCTTGATATCCTTTGTATTTCTGTGGTATTGGCTTATAATGTTTCCTCTTTCGTTTCTGATTTTGTATATTTGAGGCTTCTCTCTTTTTTTCTTAGTGACCAGTTTTTTTTTTTTGTTTTGAAGTATATTGTTTAATTTCCATGTACATGTGAAATTTTCCAAAATTTCTTCTGTTAAGTTCTAATTTTGTAGCAATTGTGGTTGGAAAAGATACTTGACAAAATTTTAGTCTTTTGAAATTTGCCCAGGCTTGTTTTGTGCCCTAACATGTGACCTTTTCTGAAGAATATTCTGTGCATGCTTGAGAAAAATGTGTATTCTGTTGCTATTGAATATAATGTTTTGTATATATCTGTTAGGCTCCTTTGGTCTACAGTGTTGTTCAAATCCAATGTTTCCTTATTAATTTTCTCACTGGATAATCTCTTGGCATTGTGAAAAGTGAAGTATTGAAGATCGCTATTATTACTCTATTGCAATCTATCTCCTCCTTCAGATCCTTTAATATTTGTTCTATATATTTAGATGATCCAATGTTTGGTGCATATATAATTGTTATATCCTTTTGATAAATCGACACTTTTATCATTATATGATGTCTTTCTTTGTCTCTTTGTACAGTTTTTGACTTAAAATCTATTTTTTCTGACATAAATACAGCTAATGCTGCTACCTTTTGGTTTCTATTTGAATGAAATCTCATTCTCCATCCCTTCACTTTCTATATATATGAATCATCAAAAGCGAGGTGAGCCTCTCTCTCTCTCTCTCTCCCTCTGTTTGGTAGAGACAGGGTCTTGCTTTGTTGCCTAGGCTAGGCTGGTCTCAAACTCCTGACTTTGAGGGATCCTCTCACCTCAGCCTACCAAAGTGCTAAGATTACAGGCATGAGCCACCATGCCTGGCCAAAAATGAGGTGAGACTCTTATAGACAAAATATTGTTGGGTCTTTTAAAACAACCCATTCAATCATTCTATGTCTTTTCATTGGAGAATTTAATCCATTTACATTCGAGGTAGTTTTTAATGGGTAAGGACTATTGCCATTTTGCCAGTTATTTTCTGTTTTTGTTTTTTTGTTGTTGTTGTTGTTTGTTTTTGTTTTTTTAATAAATACTTTGTTTCTTTCCTCCTCTCTTGCTGTCTTCTGTTGCAGTTTGAAGGGTTTCTGTAGTGATATATTTTGGATCCTTTCTATTTTTGTTTTGTGCTTCTACTAAAGATTTTTGCTTTGTGGTTACATGTGGTTTACATAGAACATCTTATAGTATCCTATTTAAAGCTGATTGCAACTTAACTTTGATTGCATACAACTTTGCACTTTTACTCTCCCCACACCTTTTATGTTTTTGATGGCAGAATTTGCATCATTTTTTAATGTGTTTCCCTTGAAAATTTATTATAGCTACAGTTATTATTTATATCTTTGTCTTCTGTCTTGTACTAGAAATAAAACTGCTTACACATCATAATTACAATCCTAGAGCATTCTGAATATAGCTCTGTTTTACTTATGCCACTGAGTTTTGTGCTTTCATATATTTCATGTTATTAATTAGTGGATTTTTGTTTCACTTTTAATAACTCCCTTTAGTAATTCCTGTACAGCAGGTCTAGTGATGATAAATTCCCTTAGTTTTTGTTTGTCTGGAAAAGTTTTCATTTTTCTTTCATTTCTAAACAGCAGCTTTGTTAGATAAAGTGTTTTTGATTGGCAGTTTTTTCCTCTAACACTTTGAATACATGATTCCACTCTCTCCAGACCTACAGAGTTTCTGCCAAGAGATTGGATAGTTGTATTGGTGTTCCTTTCTAAGTGATGTATTTCTTATCTCTTGCTAATCTCAAAATTTCATTTTTGATTTTTGAAAGTTTTATTATTATGTGTTTTGGTGAACTTCTTTTGAGGTTGAATTTGACTGGGAAGCTCTGCATTTTCTGTACCTGGATGTGGGCAACTACTTCAGGATTAGTGAATTTTTTAGCCATTATTTCCTTAAATATTTATTCTAACCCCCTTTTTCTTTTCTTTCTAAACTACTATTATGTGAATGTTTGGTTTCTTGATGGTGTCCCAAAATTCCTGTGGGCTTTCTTGATTCTTTTTTATTATTTTGTCTGGATGACTGGATAATTTCAAATAGTGTTTTTCAGCTCACTAATTATTTCTTCTGCTTGGTTGAGCCTGCTGTTGATGCTTTCTATTGAATTTTTCAGTACAGGCATTGTATTCTTCATCTCTAGGATTTCCACTTGGTTTGTTTTTATTGTTTCTACTTCTTATTTTGTTTGTGGTTTTTCAAAATTCATTGAATTTTCTATACATATGTTCTTGTAATTCACTGAACTTCTTTAAAAGAATTTATTCTGAGTTCTTTGTCAGTCATTTCATAGGTCTTCATTTCTTCAGGGTCAATTATTGGAGCTTTTTAAGTTTCTTTTGGAGGTATCATGATTACCTGATTCTTCATGATACTTGTGTCATTGCATTGTTGTCTACGCATGTGAAGAGAAAGTCCTCTTTTCTAGCCTTTACAGATGTTCCTTGTCAGGAATAGACCTTCACTATTTAGTGTAGCCTGTGATTCTGGAAGGGCCAGCTGGTGACAATCCCTGACAGGCAGAGCATGTGGGTTTTCTAATTGGTTGGTACTCTGCCTTTTGTCTGTTGTCAAGTGGGGCTGCTGGCTGGGTTTCACTCTCTGTCAAGGCCTCTGGTTGTGTTGTGCTACTGCGAGGAGCTGCTGGCTGGGTACTGCAATGTCTTCTGGTCAGGCTAGTTATAAGATGTATTTCCTGGCCATGCAGTTCTGCTATTTGGGATCTGCAGTTTGCAGGGCCTCAGGCTAGTTTGGGATGGGCAAACCAGAGGATATGCTCCTTAGAAATGGGCCATTTTGGATTGCCTCCTTGTCAAGGTGGAGTTTTGAGGTGGGCTTTTCTCTGAGTTGAGGGGCTGTTTGACTTCCTGGGTCAAGCAAGTCTTGTTCCTACATTTCCCTAAAATGCATGGTTGTGGGAGTTTTCCTGCCTGGGTAGAGTTTATCAGATGGGTTTTTTGTGAGTGGAGCCACTGCTTGACTTCCTGTGCCAAGCAGGTCTAGCCTCTATGTTTTGACATTGATGGAGGTGGGCTTCTCCCTTCCTCGGAAGGGTCATTGGGGTGGGCTGTAAAGCTGGACATGGAAATTAGCCATTTAGGGACTCAGGCTAGGTTGAACTTCCCACTATGCTTTGAAGGCAACCAACTTAGCTCCACAGGTGGGCTATGAAGTTGACTGATATCCCCAATATGGCATCATGGCTGTCAGTGATGGCAGCAGCAGCCTGTCTGGAGCAGCCAATGAGAGGACTCAAGCTGCAGTGGGGGAGGCACAGCCAGGGCTGAGTGCTCTGTGGAGCTGGTGGGGATGGGAACAGATGATCCCAGCTGGAGCCCCACACCCTACGAAGTTGGCAGGGTGGGAATCCCTGCTCCCAGGTGCAGCTGCAGCTGCCCAGCTGTGGCTCCAGACCTGGGCATCCCTGCACTCTTGGAGGCCTGAGAAGCCCCATGCCCCCACAGGCTTGGAAATGCCTGCTCCCACTCCTTGGCCTCTCCCCACTCCTGGCATCTGCTCTGGTATGGAGCAAAGCTGTGGCCTAGCCCAGGCACTGTCGTGGCCTGGCCAGGTGTGCATGCACTCAGGGTGGCACTAACACATCAGCCGTCTGCTGCCTCCACCCCCTCTGGACTTTGGGCAATGACAAGCATGGGAGGGAGGCCAGGGGCTGAGGGCATCTTGTAGTGGGCCCATGAGTGCCCATCAGCACAGACAGGCTGGGCACCACAGATGACTTGTTGATAGAAGGCAGACAGGTTCCTAGGTGGGAAGAGTCAGGTCCCTGGTGAAACCCCACCTTCAAGCCAGGAATGGCTTGAAGCCTGGGGGCCAGGCTGCCAGTTCTGGGTGAAGCCTTCAACCTGGATTGAGAACTTCTTTGATGCCTTTTTCCAGGCCCACCCATGGCTGCTCGTGGATGAATCAGCATGCACTTCCTCCATTCTGAGCACATAAAACCCCAGACTCAGCCAGACTCAGGCACTTGTCAGGACAACCTGCCTGCAGAAGGGCTACCCACTTCGGGTCTCCTGAGAGCTGTTCTGTTGCTCAATAAAGCTCATCTCCTCTTTCCTCACCTTCCAGTTGTCAGTGTAACCTCATTCTTCCTGGACACAGGACAAGAACTTGGGACTTGACAAGTGGTGGGAGTGAAAGAAGCTGTAGCATGTTCCTGGCCAGCTCACCAAGCTGCGGGCAGTGGCATGCTCCCAGACTGCGGGAGTGAAGAGTGGTGACCCTTCTGGGGGCTCAGAGCTTGGGATTCCTTGAGCCAGAGCTGCTGTAACACTATAGCCCTCTTGCCCTCTGCTGGTGCCAGGCAGCCACCCCATGTGATGGGAAGCAGCAGTGGGGCCAGGCCAGCCCAGGAGCCACAGGCCAGAGCAGGGTGGTGGGACTGAAAGAGCTGTAACACAAACAGGGTGAAACACACCTTCCCTGAAACACACCCTCCCCGTCTCTCTCTCCCTCCCTCTCCCCCCTTTCTCCCCCTCTCTCTCCCCCTCCCTCTCCCTCTCCCCCAACTCCCCCTCCCCATCCCCCTCTCACCATGCTGTGGGTGACAAGAAGAAGAGAAGAGCTGTGGCCCTTCTGGGGACCCAGACCTTAGGGCTCGCTGAGCCAGGACTGTGACATGCTATAACACTCTCTTTGGGACTCAGTGGTTCCTGGCATCTCTAAGCTTTCAGACACCACTGCATTCCCTTTGTCCAGATGTGGGTGTCCTCAGTAGAAGCCACCTGTGGTACATTAGTCCAGCCACAGTCTTGCATGGAGCAGCATCTCTGCTGGCACCTGAAGCTGCCCGCCCTGCCACAGCAGCCAGTGTGCCTGGCTATGTGCAGTGGCCAGATCCCACACTTGCTCACTTACACACCCCTTGCTGCTCTGCTCCTGGCGCGCCCTTAGCAGGCATGAGTTCCAAGCCAGTAGTGTGAGCTGAGTGAAGCCTGCTGGGCTGAGTGGGTGGAACGAGCCCAGTGGGCACAAGCAAAACTCAAGCAGAGGCTCCCCTGGCCACAGAGGTTTCTGGCTGGAGAAGCAACACCCTAAGGATCCGTGACATCAGGAACACAGAGGTATCACCAATGTCACTATAACCTCTGCCTCCTTTCTTTGTTTCTACCTGACCCTAAGTGGTCTAGCTATGCCGTTACTCCCAGTGTTATTGTGAGTTGAGATTGAAGTGGGCTTCCTGGAACTGTCTCAGAATGCTAGGGAAGCTGGATGACTGCCTCTCATTTTCTTCCCCCCATGTAGAAACTGTAGCCCCAGGGAAATCATCTCCATTTGACATCCATTTCCTCTCTGTGCTGATTTCAGGCGGAGGGTGGCACGATCAGAATAAGACCGTTCTTTCTATCATTTTAATTTGGATTTCATTCAGTTCTGTGGACCACTCAAGTGTCTCAGGCTTGTCTCTAAGTTCTGAGGTTTGTAAAAGGATGTTGCCATTTGTAGGTAGTAGCTGGTTGACCTTTCTGTGGGAGACAGTGGAGCATGAGACTTTCTATTCTGTAGAAAGTATCTGTCGAGCTTGCTCTAGCTCGTCACACAGCTGGTAAAGAGCTGTTTATGAGGCACCCATTCTTGCATGCTTTTGGTCCTTTACCTGCCATAAATGGAAATGTCCTCTCTCTCCCCAGGGTCATCTTTATGGCCTCAGGGCCTGGTGGTGCTGCCAGGCAGGCATGTAGGTCCCCTGTGAACGTCAGGAAATGAAGTCATTACAGAGTGGGTCACCCTGTACATTGGTCTAGTGTTAGGGATCAGAAAGTGCGGGATTTGAATTATTCCTAAAACAAACTCTAGCTTCTCCTGGCTTTGAGGAGATAGTTGTGACCACACACATTTCTTAACTACAGAGAAGTCACATAGGGTGGTGAGGTTTTTCTTATCACTTTCTGTAAAGTACCACATTAGGCAGGGACAGGGTCTGGGAAGGGATTTAAAATATTATGTCACATTTATATACCAAGGCCTAGAGCTTTATATAAGTTGTCTTATTTAATCTGCACTGTATCATGAAGTAGTATGATTATGGCCACTTCATAGATGAGGAAACTGGTCCAGGAACATGAGTTGATTTGACCCAGATAGTAACTGGCAGAGTGGGAGCTGGGCTGGTTTCGCTGGGCCATACTGTACTGCCTCTGTGGAACTGCCAGGCTCCCATGCACTGGTATCTTTGCAGCCATGGAAGCTCTGTGGCATTCCCAGTAGCCCCAACACATGTACTTCTGGGTGAACAAGCACCTCGATCTCACTTACCCAAAGCTGAACTCATACTTTGTTCTCAGCTTGCATCTCCTCCTGTAATGTACATCCTGTTCAATCGAATGCATGGAAAATGACTAACCTATAGCTTTGGGAGCCACACTGCCTGGGTTTGAATCCTGGGCGTACCACTTACTGTGTGAACAAGGACAAGTTGCTTATCCCTCTGTGCCTTAGCTTTCTCATCTGTAAAATAGTAACATGGTACCTACTTATAAGGTTGGTGAGGCTTAAGTGAGTTTATATGTGTAAAGTTCTTAAAATTATAGTTGGTACATAGTAAATACTATAAATATTGGTCAACTTCTTGATATTATTACCATTATAAACTCCATCATTCAAATGAAGCTTTGTAAAATATTCTTGAATCCATCCTATTCCTCACTCTCCATCCCTCAGGGCATGAGCATCCTTACTCCTATGTGTTTCTTGCTTCATCTTTTTCTCTCTAGTCCATTACTGTTACCTTCACCCTGTCCCACCCAAAGATTGCAGCAGCTTCCTCTTTGGTTTTGGGCAATGGACATCTTCCCTTCTCATTAATCTCCTGCATAGCTGCAGAGAGACCTTTCCACAGGCAAGTCTGAATGTGTAATCACTTAAAATCCTGGCTTGTCTCCCCATTGTCCAGAGGATCTGTTCTTAACACATTAGCCTGGGATTTTCATCCCTTCCCATTTTGGCCTTTTCAGTGGTTCATTTCATCTCTCTTCTCTCCCAGCCTGTTCAATCTTCTCTGAAGACACTCACTACTTTGTATTTCTGTGCCTTGTCTGGTCTGTTTATTCTCCTTGAGATGCTGTTCTCTTTCTCTACCTGGCAAACTCCTACTCTTTTGCCTTTATCCTTTAAGGTCATTGTGAGTTCTTTCCAGAAGCTTTGCTGCCTCTGACCCTGGCTCCTGCCCCTAGACATACCCCTAGGATGGCACTCTTGACCTCTTAGTCTTCCCTGCTTTATCCTTCCCCATTCTACAGGTTTCCTGAGTATTTCTGTATCCCCTGCACCCAGCAGAGGGCCTAGCCTAGGGTAGATGCTTCATAAATATGTGTTGATTGAAAATTTACATAACATTTAGGGCTGAAATAGAGAACAAGCTCCCTAAACCTTTTGTTTTCAGAAAAAGATACAAGTAAAGAGTACACTGAGGTCAATATATTTATGGCTTTGAATTCAACAAATGTTTCAAAAATAGTTCTTAAAAGTTTTGCTTTCATAAGTTCTCACTAGAATTTCCTTTATATTGGCTCTCCTTCAAGGTTATGAACAGGTGTGCATACCTATAGGGAGATTGATTCTGTGAACTTTGGGCTCTTTTTAATAAATTTATCCCACTGTCTTTTGTGGGAGTCTATCAGAAATTCAGGATGCTGCAGAACAGGAAGTCTCCATTTTTAGATGCAAATAAGTGGGCTTAAGCCCTAAAAATTTTAACACTGCTGAAAATTCAGGCCTGGGAGGCTCTGGACTTTCTACACCTGGGAGACAGGGTGCTCTCTCACCTGCTTCTGGCAATGTGGACTGCAAGCATGTGAGTGGGTTTATTTTGGATATGCTTTCTGGTCCAAGAAAACGTCATCTTACGATAAGTGGATCAGGACAGAAGTTATCTCAGCTTTACATATGAAAATATAATTATTTCAGTTAGAATCTTAGAATTCTAGGAAGCAAGACTGTTCTTTTACAGATGACACATCTGGAGTCCAGGGGAGCAGAATAACTTGCATGAGGACCCCACGACACTCCCCCCATCCTCACCCTCCATGACACAGCCACCTAGGACCCCCATGACCCTCCCCCTGTCCTCACCCTCCACAACACAGCCCCCTAGGACCCCACGACCTTGCCCCTGTCCTCACCATCCATGACACAGCCCCCTACCCACAATCAGCCTCTTGGCAGCTGAGCAGGGACTGAAGGTAGGCTCCTTCCTCTACAATCAGGACTCTGTCTAGGGCTTGGGAAACCCTCTTCACTTCTTGTTCTGCCACTCCATCTGCAGAGGCCATTCCGTTTGAAGCAGCATTGAGATGCTCTTTAAGAACCAGGGATGCAGGAATAAGCCTAGTAGCCTCAGAGGGCCCCATGCTAGGATTTGTGCTGCATCCTGGGCGAGAGCTGGACCCAGTGTTGTGGGCTCTGCCTCCACATTTGGGTCAGGGCGTCCCAAAGAGCCTATAGCTGGACACAGTGCAGCAGGTCTGTCAGTTGATCTTTTCCAAAACACCATCTATGCACTAAGGGAGCAGCTGCTCCTGAACCATTTCCCAGGCTGAAGGAGTAAGAGTGATCCAATTCAGCAAATATTCAACTCTGATCATGACATCCTGGGTCTAGCGCTAAGTGTGGAGGAGAAAAGACATGGTATGATTCCTGCCCTTGAGAAGATCAATGTCTGGTCGGGGAGACAGATGCGTAAACAGTGAACCACTACATAGAAAGGCGAGGCTTTTTTTGTGTGATGAATAAAATGTGGTAGAAGTAAAAAGTGAGAGAGATATGAGGTCTGAGAGTGATTGGAGGCCTGGGTAGGATCAGGGAAAGAGATATAAAGACGGTCACTGAGAGAGAGAGTGGGAGGAAATGCATGGAGCATGGACTACCATGAGGAAGGGCCTGGGCACCTGAGGGCCAAGGCACGACGTGCATGTGCATGATGGGGACCGGGGAGCACATGAGGGGAGGTGGGGATGGAAAAGGGACCTGGGGACAAAGGGTCTTGAACACTCAGAAATGCAGAGCTTTTCCTCCTGGTTAAACTCCATGGTGCCAAAAAAGGTTTTCCCAGTTGCCTGTGACCTCAGTCCTCAATCTTAAGGAAAAGTGGGTACAATCTTTGATCCCTGGAATCAATTAACACACAGCAGTAGCTGCTTTGCTTTTGTTGCCGGGCTAATGATACCTGGCAATAGTGCTGTTTGTTTTAACATAGATGGTGGTGTTTTAACCAGGGGATTAATCGTGAAAACCCAAGAAGCTGATGGACAAGGCCAGCCCTGGATGTGCCTTCATAGGCCCTGGGGGAGAGTCTCACAACTCCTTTCTTTGTTTGTCTTCTTCTGCCCGGCTCCAGTGTGTGTCCCTCGGTTTAGTAAGTTTTGCCCAAGGGGCCTCCTTCACTTCCCACTGCCCAAAAGGGCATATATATGGCAGATTTCTGTTGATACAAGATTTGTCCTGTACTTCTAGGAAAGAATGAGGTGTCATGAGGACTTTGGGGCTGTAGGCCCAGAGGAGACCCATGACGCAATGCAAAGGGCTTTGGTGGCAGATCTGCATGAGACAGAGATGCCTCTTCTCTGTGGGCTATTGTGTAAATGGGCATGGCCTTCCAGCCAGTGAAAAGAACTCCTTCACAGGCTGTGGAGACTGAGAATGGCCATGGAGCCCCCTTCATCTAAACCTTGCAAGTGATAAGTGGAAAAACTGAGGCCTGGAGAGGTACAAGAAGTTTTACAAAGCCAAATCTGTTTAGTTACTATAGATGTTAGGAAAAAAGGTGTGGTGAAATCAGAGGGGACCAGGTGAGGCAAACAGGCTTGGAGAAGTACCCATCTCTCAGGACAGATTCCTATCACCAAGGCCAGGAGCGACTAATGGATAGACCAGGGAAAGAGGTAACTGGCATCCTTGGACTGCATATTTTAATCTCTGTTAGGCACGTGAATGGAAGAAAATCTCCAGGGCCTTGATAGTGCTACTTGACTTAGATGCAATGCTCTCTGCTACTCTCCCGCCTCCCTCTGGTTAATTTCAACATACCTGTTGGAGCTCTGCAGAGAAGCCTTCTGGAATGTTCCTACCTAGGTCAACTTGCTTGATTGTTGGTCTCATAACGCTAAGTATCTTTCCTTCAGAGCACTTATTGTAATTGCAGTTTTCACTTGATTAATTGATTAAGGTTTGTCTCCCCCATTAAATTGTAACTCTATGAGGGTGTAAACCATGTCTGCTTTGGCTCACCACTGGGCCCCCAATGCCAAACATAGTTTCTGGCACTTGGTAGAATTAATAAGTAGAAAAATAAATAAATAAGATTGCTTGATAATGAGTCATTGGTAAGAGACTTACTTTAAAACTGAAAGTTTAAAATAACTACGGAGAAAAACAAAAGATGAAATAGACCAAAAGCAAACAAAAAGCAATAACAGTACAGATGTGAGACACCAGCTGAGGTGGAGGCCACATCTGCACGATGGCCTTTATCTATGCTATGAAATAGTCTTCGTCATCCAGCGGATATTTGTTTAGCATCCGTGATGTGTCCAGCTTTATGTCAGTTATTGGGGACAAAGGGTTGCTATGTCTTTCATGGAATTTCCAGCCTAACCTTGATCTGTAGCCTCAGTGTAAAGCTACAGATGAGATAGGGATTGATCCAGATAGGACTGATACTGGATGAATTAATTCATCAATAGGACAGTCATACAAGAGACATGGGGACAATGGTGATTAAAAAATAATCAGGTGATCATGAAGATCATGAAGGCTCAGGTTGGAAAAAGAACAAATTAAGCCAGTTTAAAAGAGAGATTGAGAGCAAGAATGGAGGAAAGGAAGGAGGGGCGGGAGAGAGAGAGAAAGAAGACTAACTGGGAGAACATGGAAAGAACAGCAGCCTGGTGGTCTCTGAAAGCCTAAACCACAGCTGTGGAGTGAGTGCGGATGCTAGAGAGTGAGAAAGATGCAAATATCACATCTAATTTGCAGCTTCAGCCACAAAGCCTTTCTGGATGTTAAACAGGTTTTGCCATTGGTGTAAACACCTGAAGTGGGATGGAGCTGAGACTCCTAGAGAATTGTAGAGGTTAGGACTTTGTGAGTGCAGTGTATTGGGTCATTCATCTGAATAGCCATTGGACGCCCAGGACAGAAAAACCAAAATGCCTCAGCAGCTTCTATCCCAATATTTGGTGAGAAGATATCCCCACATGTCTCAGAATACTAGTGGGTGAGGACAAACTGCCAAATGCGGCAAGATTCTTCTGTCATTAGAACAGCATTTGTGATAGTAGAAGGAGGGCAACGGGACTTCTAATAACTTTTACAATTAGAAACTCCCTCAATTATAAACAGATGTTATTGGATGAGTCATAGGGTATTCTGAAGCCACCCAACAAAAGTGGGAAGGGTCCTTTGCAGGTTCTAATCCAAGGATGAGTTAAGAGTCCATAGGAATGTCACATGACTGATGAAGGGCTCTGGGTCCTGTGCAGTCTCAGACCAATGAAAATACTCCCTTCCAAGGTGAGCTTGAACCAAGGAGTACAATTGAAATCAAGGAGAAAAGGGACAAAAGGGTCAAAGGAAAGACAAGATTCAAATAGAAGAGCGGGGCAGGGGAAGAAAACCAGAAGGTTGTGCAAAGTTTCAAACTGTTGGCAGAAACTGTAGATGAAAGAGCTTTTGTATTAAGGACTTAAAGGAATCATCCCAGTGCCTACTTTTCCTTGTAAGAGTAAAACTCATCTCACTTAAATAGAAGAAGTAGAAAAGAAGTGGTGTCAAATCTCACAGAAAGTTATATTTTTAAAAAAGGAAATAAGAAACCAAATAATGTCTTCACAGATAATTAACAACTCCATAAAATAGGTAAATGATCTAACTTAATAATACAATTTTGCTAAAAATATTAAGAAAATGATAGATGATATAAAATCATAGTGTAAGTCAAGATTAAGGAAAACTTAGATACTAGATAATTCAAAAAAAGATTTTAAAAGACAGCTACCAGAAGTCAGGAAATAATTAGAAATAAAACAAATGTTTTGTTTCAGAATTAAATACTAATTTTATTTCAGAAACAAATACAAAACTAGAAGAAACACAAGGATAAGGAACTATCATAGGTTATGCCTTAGGAGAAGAAGATGGGAAGAAATGAATGTATAAAAATTATGTGAGAGAAAGTGACAGATACAGAAGATAAGCAACAAAAATCTGATATATGCTGATAGGAGTCTCCAAAGAAGAAAACCAAAGCAGTAAAATGAAAAAATGGAAAAATACCCCTGAATATCAGTATTGTATTAGTCAAGGAGAAAAGGGGTAAGAAACTGGCCAGATAATAAAAGTCATAGACACATATACAATCAACAGTATGGGACATGAAATAAATAATATGACATATTTCTTACACTAATGTAAAATGACATAAGTTACAGATTTTTAGGTTGGCTAACAAAACTAAATGAAATAATGAGTTGTATACAAAGGACACACCTAAAACAAAGAAATTCTGAGTGTTAACAACAACAACAAAATTAATGGGCAAAAACATATTAGCCAAATGTAAACAAAAAGAAAGTAAAAGTCACAATCCTGATACCTGAGGAAGTAAAATTCATATAAAAAGGATTAAAAGAAACAACAAAGGATATCTTATGTAATGACCATGTAATTCACAATGAATACATAATGGTTACTCATATTCTTGAATCTTACAACAAAATAGCAATGTTAAAAAAGCAGAAACTTCAGTAGATGCAAAAGAAAACAGGATCACATGAATAGTAGATATTTTAACTTACTTTGTCACTTCAAAACAGATCAAATCAAAAAAACATTTAATAAACTAGAATTTATTGATCGATCACTGACTCTGAACTTTTAAAATAGACAATATTCCAATTTTTCAAGTACACATGAAAATTGACCATATGGTAGGCCACAAGAACAGTTCTATACATTTCAAAGAACAGAAAAAATACAAACAAAATTTCTTGAGCAATAAAAATAAATTTATTTTAAAAATGTGATGGTTTTTATTGCCAGGAAATTAAAACTTTTAAACAAGGGTTTCAATGTTGTACTCTCTATCAAAAGACTGGAAACAACTAGTGAACACACTATGGTACATCCACTTGTAAAAAGAAGTGAGGAATATTTACATATAATGTGAAACGAACTCCAGGAATTACTACAAAGTGGGGAAGAAACAATTTGCAGAAAAAATGCATATAGTGTGCCATCGTTTACTGAAGAAAGGGGTAGGTAGGTAAATATATACACACACACTATATATGTGTATATATATGTGTGTATATGTTTTTAAATGGAAATGTAAGTCCCCAAAGTAAATACAAGTGGCTCCTTAACCTGCTTCTGGGTTGACCAACACTCCAGCTGCAACAACTAGAAAAAAACAGATAAATTATTATCAATAATATTTAAATACCTGTCAGAGAGCTATGGAAATAAGAGAGAGTATATGAGCCAAAATTCCAGATAGGAGAAAAATCTCTGAGATAAGCTGACAATTTCCCTCTGACAAAAGAAATAAAAGAATATCTAAATAAATAAGGAAATGTTCTATGTTCATAGATTGGATCATACAATATTCTTAACATAGCAATACTTCCCAATTTGGCCTATAAATGCAATCCCATTAAAAATTGCAGGAAATTACATTGTAGCTGTTGACAAACTGACTTTAAAGCTTATATTGAAAGGCAAAATACCTAGGGCAGCTAACACAATACTGAAGAAGAACAAACTTGGAAGATCCATACTATCTGAATTCAAGATTTACTATGAAGCTGTACTAATCAAGAAAGCATGGGATTAGTGGAAGAATAGGTAGACACATGGATCAATGGAACAGAATAGAAAACCCAGAAATAGACTCATGCAAATGTAATCAACTGTTCTTTGGCAAAGGAGCAAAGACAATTCGATGGAGAAAAGATTTACTCAACAGACGGCTTGGACAACTAACATCTGTAAGAAAGATGTAAACCTAGGCATGAACCTCAGCCCCATTCACAAAAATTAATTCAAAACGGATCATATATCTAAGTGTAAAATACAAAATTATAAATATCCAGATGTAAATATAGGAGAAAATCTAGGAACCTTGGTTTGGTGATGAGTTTTTAGATAAAATACCGAAAGCACAATTCATGAAAGAAAGAAAAACTTAAGTTGGACTTTATTAAATTTAAAAACTTATCCTCTGTCAAAGAGACTGTTAATAAAATGAAAAGACAAGCCACAGATTGAAAGATAATATTTGTAAAATATTCATATCTGATAAAGAACTGATAGTCAAAATGTAGAAGAAACTCTTGAAACTCAACAATGAGAAAACAACATAAATAAAAACTGAGCAAAAGAACTGAACAGACATCTCACCAAAGAAGATGCACAAATGGCAAATAAGCATATGAAAAGAGCTCAACTGTATTTTTCATTAGGGAGATGCAAATCGAAACAAGATCCCATGATACAAAATGCCTGGATATAAATTGACAATGAGATTGGGGGTGAACATTAAATATAAGTTTTCAGGCAGAACTTAGACTAAATGAAGATGATAAGGGTAAAAGTACTTTACATAATGGCTATATGCTCTGACAAAAGGTTGAAATTAATTATAGTATGTTTTTAAACAACGATGGAATTAAGCTAGAAATTGACAACAGAAAGATAATTATAAAAACCCCAAATATATGGAAGTTAATACAATTCTAAATATTCTATGGATCCAAGAAAAAAATCCAAAAGGGACACTAGAAAATGTTTTAACCTAAATTATAATGAGGGCTACTTACCAATATTTATGGGATGAAAATAAGTACTTACATAAAAATATATAGCATTAAATGCACATATTAGAAAAGAAAAATCCTGAAATCCGTTATTTAAAATTGTATTTCAAAAAGCGAAAAAGCATAAGGCAAGCCCATGGAAAGGAAAAGGAAATAAATAATAAATATAAGAGCATATATCAAAAAAAACCAAAAAAGCATACTGTGGAAAAACAATCAACAAACCTAAGAGCGATTTAAGATTAATAAAACTGACTAAACCTCGGAAAACTGATAAAGACAAAAAGAGAGGGAAACACAAGTTGCAGAATAAAAAGGATCATCCTTGCACATATTATAGATATCTGTAAATTATGACATACATAAGTTCTGAATATGCTGATATATGAATATTCTGATATACGTAAAATTGAATCTTTCTTTCTGGAAAGAAATCCCTGGCAACAGATGGCTTCACCTGTGAATACTTACATACATTGTAGGTAGAAATATAACAGTTTTGCAACAAACTCTTCCACAGAAGTGCGGTAACAGATGGGAACATGTCCTAATGCTTTTTATGAAGTCAGCATACTATTGATTCTGAAGTCTGACAAGGACAGTAGGAAACAGGGAGACTACAGACCAATCACTCTTATGAATAGAGATTCAAATATTCTTAACTAAATATTAGCAAGTACAATCCAACAACATAAACAAGATAATACTTTATGACTAGATGAACAATTCTGGGTATGCATGCATGCTTTGCCAACACAAAATAAAAAAATGCAACTGATTGCTTTAATAGAAAAAGGAGAAAAATTATATGATCACTTTCATATTTGCAGAAAAAGTATGTGTTAAATTCAATGTCCACTAATGAGTTAAAAAATTCCTAGCAAATTAGAAATAGATGGGAATTTGCTTAATCAGATAAAGAATCTACAAAATCTCTGGTGAAAATTATACTCCATTGCAAAATAATGGAAAATTTATTCTTGCAATTAGAAACAAGCGGTGCTGCTACATCACTTTTATTCAACATTGTACTGGAGGCAGTGCAATGAAGCAAGAAAAATAAATAAATAGTTTAAGAATTGAAAAGGAATAAATCAAATTATTATTTGCAGATAATATGATCTTGTTTACCTAGAAAATTCAAGAGATTGTAGAGAAAATCTGTTAGAATTATTTGATTAATTATATTAGCATTAGTAAGTGAATTTAGTAAGATCTTTGGAGATAAGATTAATCTATGGAAATCAATTGTCTGTCTATACCAACAACAACAAAAATCCAAAATTAAATTTTAGATGTAATTTATAATAACATCAAAAGTATGAAATACTTAGAAAGATGCAAAGGATTTCTATACCAAAAGTAAGAACTTTACTGAAGAATTAAATTAGACCTAAATTAATGAAAGAATATATCACACTTATTGTCAAGAGTCAGGTTTCATAAAAAAATTATTATTACCAAGTGGGGAGAGTAAATTGACAAACCAATTCTAAAAATCATCCAGAAATGCAAAAAGTCTAGAATAATTACAACAATCTTGAAGAAGAAAAATAAAATTGGAAAATATTCTACTGCCGAATGTAGTATACTACCAGATATCAGGAAGTACAGTAGAGCAGATCTGAGTGAAACAGTAGAATGCATAAGAGTCCAGAATCAAACTCACATATATTTATGGCAAAGGTGACACTGAAGTTAGTTGGAGGAAACAATAGTCTTTTCAAAAAATGTCCTGGGCATAGAATAACTATTGGTATTGGCAAAAATAATGGAGCTAGATCATGCCCTTTCACTAAACACAAATATCAATTCCAGATGGACTTCAGATCTAAATGCGAAGTGTAAAAAATAAAACTATTTGGAGGAGAACATAATAATATGTACTTGAGATCTTGGGATAGGGAAAAAAAATTTCCCCTAAAAATAGACACAAATACCACTGGCCATAAAAGGACAAAAATGTGGTAATCAATCTTTACTAAAATTTAAGAATTTTGTTCATCGAAGGCAACCTTCAGAGTAGGATGAGATACTTACAACCCATATAGTCAACAGAGGACTTGTATCCAAAATATATTTTTAAATCTCTATAAATTAATAACAAAGACATTTTAAATTCAATTTCCAAATGAGGGCACTTAAAAGTCCACTTGACCTATATGCTGATTCTTTTCACCAAACCTCAGTTGCACAGAATTACATCTCTCATAATCTCTGCTCCAAAACACACTGTCATCATTGATCAATGCATGACTTTCCTTTATTCAGTTAATTTTTCATGTATTTCATAGTGTAATACATCATTACACCAGATAATGTAATACATTCGTGCAACTACTCATTTATAACTTTGGCTTTAACCTACCTATGCATAACCACAGTTTCTTTCCCCTTCCCATCTCCCTGCTTCCTCCAACTGGTTAGCCATCATCCCAAATACCATGTTCCTTTTTTCTTAGTTTTCTTTTTCTTTGGTTTGATAGCATCAATACATATTCTAAAAGCGTGTGTTTATTTTTGATTTAATTATTTTTAATTTCATGAGAAGATTATCATGTTGTAAATAATTTTGGAGGTAATTTTCATCATTTAATATTTTATATATATATATTTTTTTTGTTTTTTTGAGACAGAGTCTCACTCTGTCACCCAGGCTGCAGTGCAGTGGCACGATCTTGGCTCACTGCAACCCCCACCTCTCTGGTTGAAGCAATTCCCCTGCCTCAGCCTCCCACGTAGCTGGGATTACAGGCGCATGCCACCATGCCCTGCTAATTTTTTTTGTATTTCTAGTAGAGACAGGGTTTCACCATGTTGGCCAGACTAGTCTCAAACTCCTGACTCCAGGCAATCCTCCTGCCTCGGCCTCCCAAAGCGCTGGGATTACAGGCGTGAGCCACCATACTCGGCCTAATATTATATTCTTAAGATTCACTCACACTGTTGTCATTGTTTATTAATTTTGACTGCTACATAATATTCTACTTTGTGAATGTGCCACATTTTGTTCATCTTGTTTCCTCTTATGGATGCTGGATTGCTTCCAGGTTTTTGCTATTATAAACAGTGTTGTTCAAACATTCTTGTATGTGTCTCCTCTGGTGTATATATAAGTATTCCTCTGGGGATGTGTCCTGAGGTTTAATTGGTGGTCACAGTGTATGTGAATAATCAACTGTATGTTTGTTTTACATTTAACAGTTTTCTGTTTTTTGCAATTTTTCCAAAGTATTCAACATACCACATTTCATTAATTCTTTTTTTTTTTTTTTTTTTTTGAGACAGAGTCTCACACTGTTGCCTGGGCTGTATGAGTGTGGCTCACTGCAACCTCTGCTTGCCGGGTTCAAGTGATTCTCCTGCCTCAGCCTCCTGAGTAGCTGGGATTACAGGCACCCGCCAACATACCCAGCTAATTTTTTGTATTTTTAGTAGAGATGGGTTTTCACCATTTTGGCCAGGCTGGTCTCGAACTCCTGACCTCGTGATTCACCCGCCTTGGCCTCTCAAAGTGCTGGGATTACAGGTATGAACCACCGTGCCTGGCCTCACATTTCATTAATTCTAACATGCACTTTTGCCCACATTTTAAGTTCTCTGTAATAGGAATATTCTTGAAATCAATGACATCTCATGGTTTAATTGTTGGTATTTTTTCTGAGTGATACATAAAATTGTTGGTTGCCTCAAAACTGATAATGTCTTAGATTTGATAAATATTTCTTTCCACACATGCATTTTATTTACCCCCTACTTCATCACTTTACAAAGAATTACATTCTATAATTAATGTAAGTACAACTGGCATAATGAAGTGTGGGGAAGAAGACAGCTGGCCCTTGGAAAGTCATACAGAATTGGCGAGGAAGGGAGACAGTCGTGAGAGGAGTCATGCTGGCAGTGCTCCCCTGCCCTGGGCGGCAGCGAGGATGCGCTGTGGAGAAGGGAGAGTGTGTCCATCTGGAAGGGGCCTAATGGACATGGTGGAGAGTTTCCATGATATCCACAATCACTATAAACTGTGAAGTGCAGCACACATTCTTATTATAATACTTAATCATGGCTTTCCTCCATGTGGGGCCATGTGAGCCATCTCTTTAACAGGCTGGCCTAGGAAATCCTCAGGCAGGTAGGGTGGCCGAAGGGTCAGCATCAGGTAGCTGCCCTTGGGCAGAGAATTCTGGTTTTCCTAGGCCTGTTTCAATGAGTTTAGACCATTAACAAATCCTATCCCCAAATCACTTCTTACTCCATTCCTTCAAAAACCAGGAAGAGTAGTAAGACTCTTTAAGTATGCAAGGTATTACCGAAGTAGTCCGGAGGAGTGCTACTGGATCTTCAGCATAAGCTTATTTTTATTCATTGGAAACCAGATATTCAGAGGGGTTTTCATGATTTGGATTAGCTTCCTGTGCTCAAATATGACTAGCTTCACAGTGCTGGGTGACTGCAGTAAAGTAAGAAGGTGAACTGAAGGGCTTTTCTTGTGGCTTCCAGTTCTTTTGTATGTATGGTTTGGGGTTGCGCATTTTGAAACTCTGAATCTGAAGATTTAAAATTGTTTGCAGTTTCCCAATTAGGAAGGCAGCATCATGCTTCAGAATGACTCAGTGTGGCCAGGAATGAGTCCGCATCCTAGCTGTATCACTTCCATGCTGAGCCTGGGGTCTTCACTTTAGGCCAGCCCCATGGTACTGTTGCAAGGACAAATCACCATCACTATGGCAGGGTATTCTGCATGCTGCCTGCACGTAGCAAGCAACTAATAAATGTCACCATCATCATATTTCCTCATTGTCTAAAGACAGCAGCAGGGTGGAGGCGTTGGCCTCTCATCCTCTGAAAAAGAAATCCGCTGTCAGAGTGATTAGCAGCAAAACAAGAAAGTCTGGGATGCTGCCAACACTTGCCCTGCAGTTTTCAATTTCTTTTTTTCTAGGACTAGAAGCAGAAAGAATAGGGGAAAATGTCATTTGGCAGATAATCTGCCCTCCTCCAGTTTTGTTTTATTATTATTTTCCTTCAGGCATCACATCAAAAAAATGGGGAAATTATTTTCTAAAACTTCTTAGCTCAAAAAAGTAAAACCACATTTCTCTGTGGCCTCTGGCTTCCCTGAGCATATTGCTTTGGCAATGCTCCCTGCCTCCACACCAGGCTCCAGAGCTTTCCTCCTTCCCCTGGTCCTCAATGTGCCAGAGACACAGCAGCAGCACCAAGGGCCAAGACAACGAAGGCAGGCTGGGCTGATGCCTTGACACGGATTCACTGAGGCTAGAATAAAATATTGCAGTAATGGTGGCTGTTTTAAAAAATGTGTTCTGCAAATTACATCAGTGGATTTCAGAAAAGGTGTTCTGATGAATTATAAGAATCAGTTAAAATATAATCACTTTGTAATTTAAATAAACTCATTATTGTATTATTTAACCCTCACAGTGACAATATAAAGAGACATTTATTATCCTCACTTAAATTGAAGATACTGAGGCTTGGAGAAGTTGAGTGATTTGTTAAAAAAAAAAAAAAAAAAAACAGAGCAAGCAAGGTGCAGGGCTAGAACTGAAAAGAGTTGTTTTACAGTCTCTGGTTTGCCAAGATCTCAGGACTTATGTTACGAAAGTTCTCAGCTATATCACCCCAACCCCAACTCTCCACTGCTGCTTTCTTAAGATTGCAAGAAAATGCAGTAATCCTACAAGAAAGTGTGGAAGAAGGAATAATAAGGAATAAGGAAGGAAGGAAGGAAGGGAGGGAGGGAGGGAGGGAGGGGAGAGAATGGGAGAGGAAAGGAAGACTATGTCGTCTGCTGTGTCTACCAAAGAGGTATCTGATATTCCTCCAAACCATGAGAACAATCAAGCTTTTTATCATAAGTTATCTAGAACGGAGAGCATAGATTTTACATAGCACAATGCACAGAAAACCTTTACCAAAATTCTCTTGAGATAACTCTTTTTCTCCCTAAAGTTTTACATCCAAACACCTGCTGAGCAGCTCTCCCCCATCTTCTTGAAGAGTCCTGTCTCCACTGTGCCATTTCCTTGCTGACACACACTGGGCTCCCCAGAATTCTGTGCTCCCCACCTGTGATCCTCCTGCCAGGCACAGCCATCTCCAGTCCCATCCACAGCTTTGGAATTGGAGTGAAAAAATCCTTCAGGATCCTACCTGTAAGGCTCACCACTCCTTTTAAAAAGCAGGGAGAGACAAGAGGAGCTTCCTGAAAAAGGGAGTGTAGTTGATTTTAGACAAAAATAGTAGAAGTGCAAGAAGAAACTAGAAAGGGAAGTAAGGCACCAGAAAAGACTTGGGATCAGTGAGCAAAGGCCTGGGCAAGTCGAGGCTGAAATGAGGAAAAAGAGAGCTGATCATGGCCTTGGCCAGGATGAGACAGAAGCACCAGGCACTAGGAGTGATCTGTGGGAGGGGGCGGGAGAGGGATCTGCCCCAACCACCCGCTTCTGAGTCTCCTGTTGACTCTAATTAGTGGGTAGAGGTGGATCCTACTTAGTAAATAAATGCACTTGAACCTCGAAGGACATGTCCTGGGTGTGGGGCCCTGCTCAGCACCTGGAACAGCCCTCTTCTGTGGGGAGTATAGGAGAACCAGGGGAGTTGGGGAGCGGGAGGGGCTATACCATGGCTGTCTCTCACATTTAACTTGGCAATTCTAACATCTCAATCGTCAGTGACATGAAAAACAGAAGAAAGACTCTAGGAGGTAAGCCACTTATTTGTGGGTTCCTAACATTTTGGTAATTTGGCTGTTGTACAGACTTTTATTAAACCCTGACCTACACACACACACACACACACACACACGTGTGAATAGCTTTATAAGGAATTTTTCTAAGCATCAAAAGGCATTTAGGCCTGGCACCTCCCGCCCCTGGGTATCCTGGCTGTGAGAGGAGGAGAAGGGGAGGTGATTGGAATTTCCCTAGTTCACTGAAGGTAACCACTCAATGCTGTGGGCTTCCTGTGCTGAGCAGTGAGCTCTCTGTCCCCTGAGTCACTTTGATCACAGGCTCTTGGAGAGTTTAATACCAGGAGAATCCTGGTGGCTGCTCTGCTCTCCGTGGCTTCTTGGGAATTCAGTAGATTTACTGCTTCTTGGTTTGATGAATTAAGCATGGTGAGGTTTGGTATTACGGCATATCCACTCCATTTGCCACATTTGACAACAGCACACTGTAAAACTCACTACGTGCTTGTTGAGTGACGGTCAGAATGCACCACGCAGGAGTGAATGAATGAATGCACGAATGGAAGGGGACCTGGGTTCCAGTATGGTTTTTGCACTGAGATTGGTTTTGGCCGTAGGCTTCACAGATCCTCAAGAGTAGCACAATCACTCAGAGCCCTTGCAAGTTGAGGCTGGCCCACGGGCCTCTGATAGAGGCTGCCAGGGAGCCGCCTGTCTCCTTCTGTTTGAGGCTGGCAGCAGGGCTTCCTAGGGGAGGAGACTAAGCCGCACCAGACAGATGCACCCTGACTGCAGCTTACTGGGCATGGCTACGGGAAGGAGCACGTTTTCATGCAAAGGGAAGTATTTAGGCCACACTGGGACCCTGCCAAGCATTCAAGGGTTTAGCAACAAGGACTCTCAGAACATCTGCAGCTTCTCTACCTTTGTGATCTCTTACTGAGCCTTTCTGTGTCTGTCTATGGCAGAATTGCTCAATCTGACACTTGGGTTTGTTAAGAAGTAACATAAACTAAGTTAATTTTTAAGTAATTAATAATGAATACTGTTAGAAAAATCCATCCCCATTAAGTAAAAGCCCCAGCTGCTAATAGGTATAATACATTACTAATTGAAACATGGTATAATATGTTACCACCCGTGGTGTAGTATGTTACTAATTTAAAAGTGATAGAAAAATAAAATCTTTTGACAAAAATGTAAATCTGCCAAGTTTGACCCAGGAAACGCTGACTTTGTTGAAATAAACACAAGCCGAAAATTGAAATCACAATGGCCCTGATGGGAGCACCCATGAGCAGGAGAGTGGTCAAGCCCCGGATTCTCCTTGCTCCCTCTGCTAAGTCCAAATTTATTAGTCTTGGTTCTCCAAAGATATATGTCCTTGTGGAAAGTGAGGCAGGAATAACAGCCTAAGAGAGGCATTGGCAGGGGCTTTGAGGCCTGGGCATGGGGGATGGGCAAGTGGAATGGGCAACACAGTGCAGGGGGGAGAGCCTGGGCAAGGCAGGGACGGGCAGGGAGGCCTGTGGGTGGGGGATGGGCAGGGTGGGACAAGGGCAAGAGCCTGGGTGAGGGGGATGGGTGGGGGATGGGCAGGGTGGGGCAGCGGAGAGAACCTGGGTGTGGAGGGGCACTGGGGAAGAGGGGAGGCAGTGGAACGGGTGGGGAGGTAGGGGAAAGAGCCTGGGTGCCGGGGATATGGGGAGATGGGGTGGGGATGGGGAGGGTGGGACGGGCGAGATCCTGGGTGAAGAGGGTGGGTGGAGAATGGACAAGGTGAGGCAGGGGTGAGAGCCTGGGCACAGGGGGATGGGCAGGGGGCAGGGACGAGAGCCTGGGGGCAAGGGGAGGAGAGGTGGGGGTGGGCAGGATGGGGCAGGAGGCTGGTGGGCGTGGTTTGCTGGGAGCCTGGTGGGAGCCAGAGGCGCTAATGGAGGAAGGGAGTGGTGGCCTAGAACGGATCCAGGGAACTACATGGCAGAGCAGGGTGTCTTGAGAAAGGAATTTCCCATCAGGAGACACACAGGCAGTTGGACACAGGATGATTTTAACGTTAACCACCATTAAACAAGGTAAGTTTTTAGGAAAATATGATTCTTCCATCAAGTTTTATCCCTAAAGAGGCTTTTGGCTTCGAACCCCTGCACTTGGGCGTTTGTGAATTTGTGTGGTGTAACAGGGTATTTTACTTCATCTTCCTTTATGTATTCCTGGTCATTAATGAACGTAAATATCTGTTCATATGAGCTTTTTACCAGAAGAGCCTTCTGCTCTGTGAAGAGCATATTCATGATTTTTTTCTCCTTGAAGAAAAATACGGTGATATGGACTTTTCTTATAGATTTAAAGGTGTTCCTACACATTACGTACCTATGTTGATACTGTCGGTTGTGCATGTTACAAATATTGTTTCCCTGTTTAAAACTATTTCACTTAAGGTGTACTTTAATGATCAAAAACTTCTAATTTTAAAATTTAGTCAAATTTCAGTCATTTTTTGTATAATAGTATGTTTTGGTTCTTGTTTAAACTTTGATGTCTACAAATTTCTCAACTATATTTTCTACTAAAATTTTGTTTACTTTTTAGGCATTTAAAGTATTAATCTGAAATAAATTTTTATGTACAGAAGTGATGTGAGATCAGGATGCAATTTTACTTTCGTTTATTTGGATAACAATTTTTCAGCCCCCTTTCTCTCCTTCGCTGGCCTGGTTTGCTTACTACCTGTCTCCCATACCAAAGCTCTAATATGCACAGATCTCCTTGTGGGTTTTTAATTTTTTTCTTCTTGATAATATATTTTGGGGCCAATTCCACAGTGCCTCAGTTATTATGGGATTGATACTGATAAGGACAGTATTCCTCTCACTATTCTTTTGAAATATCCTGGTTATTCTTGGAACTTTATTTTTTCGCCTAAATTTCAGGATCAGTTTGTCAAGTTTAAAAAAAAAATCTTGTTGGGACTTGTATTGGGATCATAGTGACTCTATAGAATAACGGTTAAACAAGTGATAGTCAAGGAGTTGTTTCATTGTTATGATCACCATATATATCTCTGGTTGCTTAGGCCATCTTTAATGTCTCAGTGCCATCTAGAATCTTCTCATGGAAGATTACACTTCTTGTTAGAATTATTATTAGGTTCTGCTACTCTTATTTTTACCACTTTAAATGGCATTAAAATTTTTTTTCTTGACGTGGATTTATTATTTGATTTGGTGAGTATCCCAATTTGAAATTGTATTAAGTTAATTGATAAAGCAAGGAATTTCTTACAAATAAGACAAGGATTCACAACGTTCTATTCATGTTGAATTTCCATTGATACACATATTTGCCTTTACTTCAAATTCCAACATTTACAGGCAATGATGAACATGAAGGATTTTTGTTTGTTTGTTTTTTATTACTTTTTAAATTTTACTTCCAGGATACATGTGCAGAATGTGCAGGTTTGTTACATAGGTATACATGTGCCATGGTGGTTTGCTGTACCTATCAACCCATCATCTAGGTTTTAAGCTCCACATACATTAGGTATTTGTCCTAATGCTCTCCCTCCCCTTTCCCCCACCCCGCAACAGGCCCTGGGTGTGTGATATTCCCCTCCCTGTGTCCATGTGTTCTCATTGTTTAACTCCCACTTATGAGACAGAACATGTGGTGTTTGGTTTTCTGTTCCTGTGTTAGTTTGCTGAAGATGATCGCTTCCAGCTTCATCCAAGTCCCTGCAAAGGAAATGATCTCATTCTTTTTTATGGCTGCACAGTATTCCATGGTGTATATGTACCACATTTTCTTTATCCAGTCTATCATTGGTGGGCATTTGGGTTGGTTCCATGTCTTTGCTATTGTAAATAGTGGTGCAATAAACATATGTGTGCATGTGTCTTTATAGTAAAATGATTTATATTCCTTTGGTTATATATCCAGTAATGGGATTGCTGGGTCAAATGGTATTTCTGTTTCTAGATCCTTGAGGAATCACCACACTGTCTTCCACAATGGTTGAATTAATTTACATTCCTGCCAATAGTGTAAAAGGGCTCCTGTTTCTCCACAGCTCACCAGCATCTATTGTTTCTTGACTTCTTAATTATCACCATTCTGACTGGCATGAGATGGTGTCTCATTGTGGTTTTGATTTGCATTTCTCTAATGATTAGTAATGATGAGCTTTTTTTCATATGTTTGTTGACCACATAAATGTCTTCTTTTGAGAAGTGTCTGTTCATATCCTTTGCCCACTTTATGCTGGGGTTGTTTTTTTTTTCTTGTAAATCTGCTTAAGTTCCTTGTACATTCTGGATATTAGACCTTTGTCAGATGGGTAGATTGCAAAAATTTCCTCCCATTCTGTAGGTTGCCTGTTCACTCTGATGCTATTTTGCTGTGCAGAAGCTCTTTAGTTTAATTAGATCCCATTTGTCAATTTTGGCTTTTGTTGCAATTGCTTTTCATGTTTTATTCATGATGTCTTTGCCCATGCCTATGTCCTGAATGGTATGGCCTAGGTTTTCTTCTAGGATTTTTATCATTTTGGGTTTTACATTTAAGTCTTTAATCCATCTTGAGTTAATTTTTGTATAAGGTGCAAGGAAGGGGTCCAGTTTTAGTTTTCTGCACATGGCTAGGCAGTTTTCCCAGCACCATGTATTAAATAGGGAGTCCTTTTCCCATTGCTTGATTTTGTCATGTTTGTCAAAGATCAGATGATTGTAGAGGTGTGGTGTTACTTCTGAGGTCTCTGTTCTGTTCCATTGGTCTATATATCTGTTTTGATAACATTACCATGCTGTTTTGGTTACTGTAGCCTTGTAGTATAGTTTGAAGTCAGGTAGCGTGATGCTTCCAGCTATGTTCTTTTTGCTTAGGATTGTCTTGGCTATACAGGCTCTTTTTTGGTTCCATATGAAATTTAAAGTAGTTTTTTCTAATTCTATGAAAAATGTCAATGGTAGTTAGATGGGAATAGCATTGAATCTATAAATTACTTTGGGCAGTATGGCCATTTTCATGATATTGATTCTTCCTACCCATGAGCATGAAGTATTTTCCCATTTGTTTGTGTCTTCTTTTATTTCCTAGAGCAGTGGTTTGTAGTTCTCCTTGAAGAGTTCCTTCACGTCCCTTGTAAGCTGTATTCCTAGGTATTTTATTCTGTTTGTAGCAACTATGAATGGGAGTTCATTCATGATTTGGCTCTCTGCTTGTCTGTTGTTAGAGTATAGGAATGCTTGTGCTTTTTGTACATTGATTTTATATCCTGAGACTTTGCTGAAGTTGCTTATCAGCTCAAGGAGGTTTTGGGCTGAGACGGTGGTGTTTTCTAAATGTAGAATCATGTCATCTGCAAACAGACATAATTTGCTTTCCTCTCTGCCCATTTGAATACCTTTATTTCTTTCTCTTGCCTGATTGCCTCGGCCAAAACTTCCAATACTATGTTGAATAGGAGTGGTGAGAGAGGGCATCCTTGTCTTGTGCTGGTTTTCAAAGGGAATGCTTCCAGCTTTTGCCCATTCAGTATAATATTGGCTATGGTTTTGTCATAAACAGCTCTTATTATTTTGATTTACGTTCCATCAATACCTAGTTTATTGAGAGTTTTTAACATGAAGGGATGTTGAATTTTATCAAAGGCCTTTTCTGCATCTATTGGGATAATCATGTGGTTTTCGTCATTGGTCCTGTTTATGTGATGGATTACGTTTATGGATTTGCATACACTGAACCAGCCTCCCATCCCAGGGATAAAGTCGACTTGATCATGGTGGATAAGCTTTTTGATGTGCTGCTGGATTCGGTTTGCTAGTATTTTATTGAGGATTTTCTCATTGATGTTCATCATGGATATTGGCCTGAAGTTTTCTTTTTATTGTGTCTCTGCCAGGTTTTGTTATCAGGATGATGCTGGCCTCATAAAATGAGTTAGGAAGGAGTCTCTCATTTTCAATTGTTTGGAATAGTTTCAGAAAGAATGGTACCAGCTCCTTTTTGTATCTCCAGTAGAATTCGGCTGTGAATCTGTCTGGTCCTGCTGGTCCTGGGCTTTTCTTGGTTGGTAGGCTATTAATTACTGCCTCAATTTTAGAACTTCTTATTGGTCTATTCAGGGACTTGACTTCTTCCTGGTTTAGTCTTGGGAGGGTGTATGTGTCCAGGAATTTATCTATTTCTTCTAGATTTTCTAGTTTATTTGCATAGGGGTGTTTGTAGTATTCTCTGATGATAGTTAGTATTTCTGTGAGGTCAGTGATGATATCCCCTTTTTCATTTATTATTGTGTCTATTAAATGGCATTTAAATTACATTTTTTAATTATTTTTTGGTAGTTGATAGACATTTGCAATTTAAACACAAATAATAAAATAAATGGATAAATGAATTTTGTCCATCATTTCTAATTCATTTATATGATCTTTTGATTTGTCTATGTAAAGGATTTCATCATTTGGAAATAACAGTTGGTTAATTTTCTCTTTCCTAATATTTTCACTTAATTATTATTAATTATAATATTAATAAAAACAATTAATATATTGATTAATTATTGTGCTATTGAGAAAATCCATGCCAAGTAGAAGTAAGAATAATGAGAAGACTGATAATTTTCCCTCATTTGATATGATAAAAATATACGAGAGTATTTTTATAGGTACCTTTTATCAGATTTAAAAAATTTTCTTCTACTCCTAGTTTACTAAAGTTTATAATCATGAAAGTATGTCGGATAGTATTTTAGGGTTTCCTCAATCTATTGAGATGGTTTTATGATTTTTATTGTATTAATATGGTGAAATATATGCTTTACACACAAGTGGTGTGTCGTTTGGTTATCTCGTTTGGTTGTCTTTTTATAAGGTGTGATTCATTTTGCTAATATTTTATTTAATGTTCTTGAATCTATATTAATGAGCAAACAGTATGTTAACTGTCCTCTTTCCAACTGCCAGTGTTTGGATTTGGTATAAAGGTCATGCTAACCTTAAAAAGTGAGCTGACAAAGACTCCTCTCATCCATTTCTTGGATCATTGGTAGAAGATTGAGACAATTTGTACCTGAAAAGCTTGGTAGGACTTATGGCCAAAATTATTTCAGTATATTTTTTTTTCTTCAGAAGATTTATAACTTGCTTCAATTTTGTTATGCTTTATTTCTTCTAGTGACAGTTTTAATGTTATATTTTTCTGACTTTTGAAATGTTTTTTAAATTATTGCTCTCTGCTTGTTGATAGCTCTGTCATATTATTCAATTCAAATTATTTATGTTCTCTTTATATTTAAAATATTATTTGTTTTATTTGTATTTTTCTTGATAAATCTTGCTGACTGTTAAATAAAACCTAAACCAGGCTCTGTGGCTTCTGCCTATAATCCCAACACTTTGAGAAGTCAAGGCAGGAGGATTGTTTGAGGCCATGAGTTTGAGACCAGCCTGGGCAACATTATGAGACCCCTATGTCTACAAAAAGTAAAAAAAATAAAATTAACTGGGCATGATGGCATGGGCCTGTTGTCCTAGCTTCTTGGGAAGCTGAGGTGGGAGGATCCCTTGAGCCCAAGAGTTCAAGATTGCAAAAAGCTATGATCATGCCACTGCACTCCTGCCTTGGCGACATCATGAGATCCTGTCTCAAAAAAATGAAAATAAAACAGATTTTTCCATCTTTTGCTCCTTTAATGGTCTGGCACATCTCTAAATGTTGATATGTAGTGTACTTATTATATAATTCTAGGAGTTTTGTTTCTATTATAGTTTATTATTTAAACCATAAGTTGTTAGTTTTTTTAAATTTCAAAATATGCAGGGTTTCTAAGTTTAGATATTTTATTTTAGCTTCAATTTAGTTATGTCCAACAAACATGAAGTCTGTAATGCATATGCTGTGGATTCTATTGCTGTTTGCTTTATCAGATAGTGCCTGATCAAATTTCTAATATTCCTTGTGTGCTTGAAAATAATGTACATTCTTTAAATATTGAATGTAAGCTCAATTAAGTTGTTTTTATTTTCAATATTCTTGCTTATTTTTTGTCTGCCTTACATATTTATAATTAAGAGAAGCATTTTGAAGTTAATAATATGTGGATGATTTTTCAAATCTCCCTAGAATTCTATCAATATTTGCCTTCCACGTTTCCAGACCATTACACTAGGCGTAGACATATTTAAAATTCTTATATCATCTTGACAAGAACACTTCATCACTGCATAGTGACTCTCTTGATGCTTAATAATTTTTGTTACTTTAAGTCCATTTTTCAGCATAAGCTTTCTTTTGGTTAGAATTTTCCTGAAATATCTTTTTACATTCTTTGTGTAGAAAATGTCTAATCCAGAAAGCAAAAACTTTTCTAGGCGCGTCTGAGGATGGAATTTTAATACAGAGAACTGGCTACAAATATGGTAGAGGACATAGGGTAGCAAAAGGAGAAAAGCACGTTAATCCTGATGTTAAAACTGCATGAGATTATTTCAGTCATGAAGCTGGAGAAGCAAATGCACATGGAGCTTCCCGAGCCCACAGTGGCTGTGCACTGGCACCACTGCTGTGGGAACCACGTGAGCAGGAAGCAGGTGCCTGCACTCCCTGGCTGCCCCCTGCATCCACTGCCAAGGGACATTGCTTGTGTGATTTCCTTTTTGTATGGTTTTATTGCATCTCTATGTGTGCCATGAAGTTATATTTTGTATTTACATTTTTTAAACGTTATAAAAGTGGTATGATGCTATATATAATCTCCTGGGCTTATTTTTACATTTAACTGGATATAGCTGAGCTTTATTCATATTGTATGTAGCATCGCTCTCTAGTTGGTTTACATTTTTTATGTAAACATACCAGAGTTGATTCCTGCCCTCTCCTGTTGATAAGCATTTGGGTTGTTTTTATAATTTCTGTAAATAGTACTGCTATGAAATTTCTTGTGTGAAAGTTTTGCTTAAAGATAAACAAAGAGTGAAATTGTGTGTAAGAAGTTATATGAATATTTTTTTGATTTCTTTTTTATTTTATTATTATTATTATTATTATTATTATACTTTAGGCTCTATGGTACATGTGCGCAACGTGCAGGTAAGTTACATATGTATACATGTGCCATGCTGGTGCGCTGCACCCACCAACTCGTCATCTAGCATTAGGTATATCTCCCAATGAAGTTATATGAATATTTAACTCTGTAAGTTAACGAGGGACTGTTTTTCAAAGTGGGTTCATGCACTTACATGGCCATCAATGCAGAAGAGATTCTGGAGAACAATACCCTATCCAGACTTTCTAATAATTTAGAATGGAATAAAGTTAAAATAATACTTCATTGTGTGCATGATTTTTTTTGTCTTGATCATTAATAATGTTGAACATCTACTGGTATATATTGAACACATAGAAGATTTGAAAAACACAGATAACTAATTGACCTAAAAGACTTATTACACCCCCAAATTGGAGAATTTATATTCCTTTCAGTAATGTAAGAATAACTTTAAAAAATGACAATGTGCCAGACCACTAAATAGATTCCTGACCAGGCATGGTGGCTCATGTCTGTAATCTTAGCACTTTGGGAGACCAAGGCAGGAGGATCCTGTGAAGCCAGAAGTACTCAAGGGGCTAAGATGGGAGGATCACTTGAGCCCAGGGGTTCAAGTCTGCAGTGAGCTATAATCATGCCACAGCACCACTTCAGGATAGATGACAGAGTGAGACTCTGTATCTAAAATAAAATGTAAAAACAAGAAAGAAATTCTCAATACATTTTTAAAGGATCGTTACCACTTAGAGTACATGTTCTAATTACAATAAAATGAGTTTAGATGTCAATGACAGAAAGATAACCATAAACTTCATGTATTTGTAAAACATAAACATATCTTTAAAAATTGGAGTAAAAGAAGAACTCATATAGGATGTCAGAAAATATTAGTGCACAGAAAGCATAATAGAGAGGAAATTTTTATCTTTAAATATTATATTAGGAAAAAGCCTGAAAAATAAGTGAGCTAAGAATTGAGCACAAAAAAGACACTGAAGAGGGGAATAACATTTCCAGTGAGAGCTAGATAGCTCATGGATGAACTACACTGAGGTTAACTTAAAAAGATGAAAACATGCATTTGCAATCATCATTAAGATGATCAAACCTTTACCTAGCTGTCCAAAGAAGCAAAAGCAATCCTCTCTCGATAATGGTAGTAATCACTTTGAATTGTCTCTAGAATATTCGAAGACAAATATTAAGTCTAAAATGTTGATGCTTACAGACAGACAAGAGCAGATAAAAAAGAAAATAAATTAGAAAATAGAAAGCCAGAGGAGATGCAAATTTCACGGTTATTATATACAAAACTTAAGATAAATGTGACTACTATGATCAAGGAATTAAGTAACAACATGGAGAATTGAAAACTACAAATAGTTACTTTTGATATTCTAGAAATGAAAAATAAAATATCAGAAATTAAGAACTCAAGGAATGGATTTAACAGTATTTTAGAAATAGCTAAGCAGACAATTAGTTAAATGGAAGATAAGTCAGAAGGAAATATACACATTAAAGCCTGTTAGATCTCAAAAGATGTGATCCAAAGAAAAGCACAAACAAAATATAGCATTAAGGTATGAATTACCACACAGCAATTGAGGACCAGAAAGAATAAAGAACATGATATAATAACCCTGTTTGAAAAATACTGACCAAGAATATTCTAAAACAATTAAAGGCATTAAGTTACAGATTTGAGAATTACAAAGGACACAAATAAGGATTAAACATAAACAGAACAACCACTAGGCACATCATAGTAACACTACTGAAACATTATAATTAACTGAAAATTTTAAAATAAGGCAGAAGTGAGAAAACATGTTACCTACAGAGCAGCAACAGTAAACCTGACAAAGGTTTCTCAACAAAGACTAAAGAAGCCAGAAGACAATGAAATGATATTTTTGAGGATAAAGAAAATAACTGTCTGCCTAGAATTTTTAAATCATCAGCTATAACCTTTAAAAATGAAGATAAAATTAAGACATTTTCAGAAAACAAAACTAAAGAGAAGTAGTCACCAGCAGATTTGCACTTAAAAATATATACTAAAGGGAGTTACTCAGAAAGAAGTGAAATGATCCTAGATGAGGATATAGCAATGCAGGAGAAAAAGAAGAATAAAGGGATTGTAATATTTATAAATTAATGTTGAATATATAAATTGATGTCATATAGAAATTAAACTGTATTTAAAGAATACAATATACAACAGTAATACTAGAGACAAGGAAAGTAAATGCAGTTAAAGGGCTTTAAGATTCTTCCTCTACAATTTTCTGGTAAATAGTATAAAAGTACTAAGTTATTGTAGACTATAGCGATTTGTATTTTAATCTCTAGAAAAAAATACATTAAAGCCATTAGAAAAATACAGAACTGACAAGCTAATGTAGGGGGAAAATGAAATAATAAAAGAATACTTGCTTAATCTATAAGAAGAGAGAAGGAGAGAGGGAAATAGAATAAAGGGAGTAGACAGGTAATAGAATAGAGGGAGTAGAAAACAAGTATTAAAACAATAGGCTTTACTACACATATTTGAGGAATTAAGTGGAAATTGACCAAAAACTACAATTTAAGCCCAAAATCGTCAGGCTAGGAAAAAATAATATCCAATGGCACAGTGCTCAAAAACAGTTTAAATATAATGAAACAAAAAATTGGAAAATAAAGAATAGACATATAAAAACACTAACCAAAAGAGAGCCAGTATGTCAGATAATGCAGACTTTAAGGCAAGAAGCACTACTGCAGATAATATACTTAAAGGTGATTTTAAAATATTTAAACAAGTAAAAAAATATAAAAATTCAAGACATTTATGGATCTAATAGCATAGCCTCAAAATATATAAACCAAAAGCTAACTGGACTAAAAGAAGCAATAGACAAATCAAGCAATATAGTGGGAGATTTTAAAATACACTTGACTTAAACAAGATGGGTTTGAACTGCACAGATCTGCTTACATGCAAATTTTTTTCAGTAAATATATTGGAACATTTTTTGAAGATTTGTGACAATTTGAAAAAATTCACAGATGAACTACATAGCCTAGAACTATAAAAATATTAAGAAGAAGTTAAGTATGTCATAATAAAATATATGTAGATATTAGTTTATTTTACCATTTATTATTATAAAATATACACAAATCTAGTATAAAAGTTAAAATTTATCAAAACATACACACACACAAACACAGACTATACATAAAACTGCAGTCAAGGAAATGTAAACAAGTGTAAAGAGGCAGTCAGTATTAAATAATAACTGCAGAAATTAACTGTAGTACATATTGCACTACTATAATAATTTTGTACACATCTTCTGTTGCTATTGCACTGAGCAGTGTTGCAAGAACCTGCTTAAATGCCCTGTGACATTAAATCACTTCCATATGAGCAGTTTGTCTTTCCAGTAAATCAGGTATCACAGTAAATAGTGATTTATTGCAGTTCTTGTGTACTTTTCATCGTGTTTACTGCAACGTCATAAACCCTGAATAACACCATAAGACCTATGCAAAGTGCCACTGGTGATACTGGAAGTGCTCCCAGAAAGCAGGGAAAAGTCATGACATCACAAGAAAAAGTTGAATTGCTTGTTGTGTACCATAGGTTGAAGTCTGTGGCTGTGGTTGCCCACCATTTCAAGATAAATGAATTGAGCATAAGGATCACTGTGAAAAAAAGAAAAGGAGATTTGTGAAGCCATCACTGCAGCTACACCAGCACATGCAAAAATGTTGTATTTTTTATGTAATATCTTTTTATCTAGTATTGAAAATGCAGCTTTAATGTGAGTGCAGGATTGCTATAAGAAAGCCATACCTGTAGACTCTCATATGATTTAAGAAAAAGTGAAGAGATCATATGACAACTTAAAGCAAAAGGCAGGTGAACAACTTAATTCTGGAGAATTTGGTGCCAGCAAAAGGAGGGTTAAATAATTATGGAAAAAAAAAGTTTGGTTTAAAAAGTGTCAAGATAGCAAAAGAAGTACCTTTTGCTGACTAAGAGGAAACAGACAAGTTCCTAGACATTATTAAGAAAATCATTGAGGAGAAAGGATATCTGCCTAAACAGAATTTGAATACCAATGAAAGTGCTCCATTCTTGGGAAAAAATGCCACACACACACACACACAAAACCATTATAAGAGAAGCGAGCACCAGGATTTGAGGCAGGAAGGGATGGGCTAACTCTACTGTTTTGTTCAAATGCAGTCAGGCCTATGGTTAGGACAGCCCTTATCTATAAAGTTGCTAACCCTTGAGTCTTGAAGGGAAAAGAAACACCAGCTGCCAGTCTTTTGATTGTATAACAGGAAGGCCTGAGCAATGAGAACCCTTTTTCTGAATTGATTACATTGATGCTTTGTCCCTGAAGACAGGAAGTACCTGGCCAGTAAGGGACTCCTCTTAAAGTTATTTTGATATTGAGCAATGCCGTGACCACCCAGGACCCCATGATTTTGACACTGAAGACATCAAGGTGGACTACTTGTCCCCAAACCTAATGTCTCTAATTCAGTCTCTAGATCAGGGAGTAAAAAGGACCTCTAAGTCTCATTACACATGGTACTCTATGGAAAGGATGGTTAAAGCTATGGGAGAGAATCTAGAGAGAGAGAACATCAAAAAAGTATGGAAAGATGACACCATTGAAGATGTCATTGTTGTTATAGAAAAAACTGTGAAAGCCATCAAGCCTGAAATAATAAATTCCTGCTGGAGAAAACTGTGTCCAGATGTTGCACATGACTTCACAGGATTTACGACAGAGCCAGTCGAGGAAATCATGAAAGAGATTGTGGATATGGCAAAAAGGGTTGGGGGGGATGGGGTGAAAGATTTCAAGATTTCTTGGAGAAAGTCAAGAGCTAATACACACTACACCAGAGGAATTAACAGAAGACAACTTGGTGCTAGATGATGAAGCCTGCAAAACAGAAGCAGTGCTAGGAAACAAACTGACCTTAGACAATCTGGCAGGAGCATTCCAATGAGTCTAGACTGCTTTTGACTTCTTTTATGGCACAGACCTTTGTATGATACAGGCAGTGAAACTAAAGTAAACCATGGAAGAAGGATTGGTGCTATATAAAAACATTTTTTTAAAAAATAAAAAAGCAAAAAAGACAGAAATTATGATGTATTTCCATAAAGTGACATGGAGTTTCCCAGCCTCTCCTGCCTCATCTCCTCACCTCTTCCCCTCTGCCACCCCTGAGACACCAAGATCAAGCCTTCCTTTTCCTCCTCCTCTTCAGCCTACTCAACAGTAAAGATGAGGAGAACGAAGACCTTTATGAGGATCCAATTTCACTTTAAGAGTAGTGAATATATTTCCTCTTCCTTATGATTTTCTTAATAGCATTTCCTTTTCTCTAGCTTGCTTTCTTGTAAGACTACAATATGTAATACAAATAACATAAAAAATGTGTGTTAATTGACAGTTTATATTATCAGTAAGGCTTCCAGTCAACAGTAAGTTATTAGTAGTTAAAATTTGGGAAGAGTTAGAAGTTATAGGTGGATTTTTGACTATGTGGGAGTTGGCTATATGTCTTTGAGAAACTTGCAGAAAAAAATAACTCAGTTAAAGATAAATAATGCATAAACAAATGATTATCAAACATGACCTGATTAAGGTATGTAGAACACTACACCCAGCACATACAGAATGCAAATTATTTTCAAGTGTACGTGACACTTCCTAAAAAAATGATTATATGCTGAATTATAAGGCGAGATTTCACAAATTTCAGTGTTGAAATTATACAGACCAGAGTGGGATTAAGCAACATAACAACAAAAAGAAAATTCTTAAATGTTTGAAATTTAAGCAGCACATTTTTAGGTAATTCATATGTCAAGGAAAGATTAATAAGAGAAATTAGAAAATGTTAAATTTAATAATAAATGAACACTATTATGAAACATTGTATCCAATTAAAGCAATATAAAAGCATTTATTTAAAAGGTAGGGTTAAAAGTCAAACATTAACAATCTAAGAAAAAATATTATGAAGTTAGAAAAAAACTCCAAAATAAACCTAATTAAAGTAAAAGGAAAGAAATAAAATAAATAATAGCAGAAATACACTAATTAGAAAACAAATACAGAGAGAATTAACCAATCCAAAATTTGGTATTGGGAAAATAAAATTGATAACCATCTGTAAATTCTTAAAAAGAAAAAGAGGTAAGGCACAAATTTCTAATATCAAGAGTAAAAAATTGGATATCATTAGTTCATAAGACATTAAAAATAGGAGACTATTGTAAAAATGTTATTCCAGTAAATCTGAAAATTTAGATAAAGTAGACAAGTTACTAAAGAAGCACAAAAAAGGCCGGGAGTGATGGCTCATGCCTGTAATCCCAGCACTTTGGGAGGCCGAGGTGGGTGGATCACGAGGTCAGGAGATCGAGACCCTCCTGGCTAACACAGTAGAACCCCATCTCTACTAAAAATACAAAAAATTAGCCAGATGTGGTGGCGGGCACCTGTAGTCCCAGCTACTCAGGAGGCTGAGACAGGAGAATGGCGTGAAGCAGACAGGTGGAGCTTGCAGTGAGCCGAGATCACGCCGCTGCACTCCAGCCTGGGAAACAGAGCAAGACTTTGTCTCAAAAAAAAAAAAAAAAAAAAAAAAAAAAAGCACAAAAAAACAGATCAACAAATTAACAAGAAGAAATAGGAAATATGAATGATCGAACATTTGTTAAAACATTCAACCTACAGGAAAACTCTAGACTCAAATGGCTTCAAAACAGAATTTCCCCAAGCATTAAAAGAGAGAAAAACATTTATCTTATATAAGCATACATACATTCCCACCTGCAATATATGAACATTCCAGCAGTTGCTCGGTGTCTTTGACAGCACTTGGTATTGCCAGTCTTTTAAAATTTTAGGTATTCATGTATGTAGAGGTATCTCATTTTATAATTTTTTCACATTTCTGTAATGTTAAATGATAGTGAGCATCTCATATGTTTATTTGCCATCTGTTATCTCTTCTATACAAATATTTTCCTCATTTTTAATTGGGCTGTTTGTCTTATTGAGTTCTGAGTTGTTTGGATAATCTGGTTACAAGCCCTTTATCGTATGAGTGCTTTGCAAATATTTTCTCCTTGTCTGTGGCTTATCTTTTCTTTTTCCTTTCTTTTTTTTTTTTTTTTTTTTTTTGACAGGGTCTCACTAAATCACCCAGGCTGGACTGCAGTGGTGTGATTTCGGCTCACTGCAGCCTCCACCTCCTAGGCTCATGTGATTCTTCAGCCTCAACCTCTCAAGTAGCTGGAACTACAGGCACGTGCCACCAAGGTCCAGCTAATTTTTGTTTTTTTTTGAAGAGATGGGGTTTTGCCACGTTGGCCAGGCTGGTTTCGAACTCCTGAGCTCAAAGCGATCCACCCACCTTGGCCTCCCAAAGTGCTGTGATTTCAAGTGTGAGCCACCTCCCAGCTGTTTTTCATTTTCTTAATACTATTTTGTTTTTGGTTTTGGTTTTGGTTTTGGTTTCTGAAACGGAGTTTCACTCTTGTTGCCCAGGCTGGAGTGCAATGGCGCAATCTTGGCTCACTGCGCCTCCCGGGTTCAAGTGATTCTGCAGCCTCAGCCTCCCTAGTAGCTGGGATTATAGGCATGCACCACCACGCCTGGTTAATTTTGTATTTTTAGTAGAGTTAGGCTGATCTCGAACTCTTGACCTCAGGTGATCCACCCGCTTCAGCCTCCCAAAGTGCTGGGATTACAGGCGTGAGCCACCACACCCGGCCAGTAATATTTTTTTAAAGAGCCAAGTTGACTCACGCTACCCAATTTCAGGTCTTACTGTAAGTTACAGTAATCTAGACAAGGTGAAATTAGATAAATCAATAGACCAATGAAATAGAATAGACAGTCGATTGATTTTCAACAAAAGATTTAAGGTAATTGAGAAATGATAGTATTTTCAACAAATGGTGCCAGAAAAGATGACCAACTTCATGAAACAAAACAAAGCAAAACTAAAACCTTAATTCTTGCCTTGTGCCACATACAGAAATGAACTTGGAATGAATTATAGACCTAAAACCTAAAACTGCAAAATTCTGGAATAAAATTTAGTAAAAAAATCTTTGTGATCTTGATTTAGGCAAAAATGTCTTAGAACACAAAAGCACAACACAAGAAAAATCTAATAAATTAGGTTTCATTAAAATAAAAAATTTCCTAATGACTTTTAACCTTCAAAACATCATATTTCACAGATGAAATTCTAACATGAAGACATTTAGATCACAAAGCTGGGAAGTAGTAAAGCAAGTGATCCAATATAGGTGTTGGCATTCAAATGCAGGCTTTTCCCTCTCCACAAATGCGGAAGTTTATCTAATATGAACTAAGTGCAAACATAAATAACTTGTATTAGCTATGCCACAACTCTGTCAAAGATAAATGAAAACTAGATTTGTGTTTATACGTATAGGATCCTTATGTCCTGTTTATACATACAGGATCCATATATCTATATAGCCAGATATATGTGCAACTGTTTAATCCCATGGGCATTTGGCATGACCAGTACAAAGGCACTCCGTAAAGGGCTTTTCTCAACTAATATCCAAATTGATTTGATAAGAAACGGCAATTTCCAACTAATCTGTGACTTCCAAGGCGTATAAAACCTGACATTAGCAAGGCCTTGATATTGCAGACTTTGGCAGGGGGCTTTGGTGATCACACTGAAAAGAACTCAGCACCCATAATTCACCCCCAACTCCCTTTTCATCTGCTCTGAAATCATGATACGCAGGATCGCCTACGTTACAGGTACCTAATTCCCCATAAGTTCTCGGCCCTGCTGCATGATGTTTCGCCTGATTCTGAGAGCAGTATTCGATGACATTCTTCCAACAGAAATCACCATGATGTGGACTGGAAACCATTCCAAATTTCAAAAGGCAGCCTTGTATTGAATTGTCCACTGAAAACTGAATCAATGAGGCCTACAGCCAGTGTGGAAGCTCTCAGGGAGTTGAAAGCAAGAGTAGAAATCCACAGTAGAAATCATCCGTCCTTGGCAAGAAGATTGGATTTCTTCTATGCATTCTTTCCATTTTTTTTACAAATTAATTTTTTGAAGCAGAACACTCAATGTACACTTACAGTCAAATAGTTGACATTTGATGAAAAAAACAAACTTACCTGTTTTCAATGCAAATATACATCAGACAACATCCCTTTCTACTATTCCAGGCCAAATTTCCTGTTCAAGTTCTATGATCAAAAAAGAAAATATCATGTACAGTCTACCAAAAATAATTTTCTTAATTTAGTTTTCATACTATGGTAACATCAATTATAATGGTTATTTTAATTCAAAATTTTATATGGTACTGGATCTAGTGCAATAAATGTCTCCTCTATTGCGAAAATTAAATCAAATCCACCAAACAGGAGCACTTGTTTAGAGGAGGGAAGCAGGGTCACCTGCAGTGGACAGGGTCCCAGAGTCTCAATATACTGTTAGACAAGGAGAGCTCATTGCCTTCTAAGCAATCACATTGCTGTATCCCACTGCCAACCCTGCACCCCCTTCCTTCTTGCTCCAAACCTTTCAGGCTCCACATGGTGCATGAGATGGCAGACAGATTCCTGAATGTGGGGTGTGAAGCTATTCCTGAGGTCTGTAAACCACTTAGCTGACAACTTTGTGTCTCACCTCTTTGCCCCCACCCTACCTGTAGCTTAAACTTCCACTACACTAAACTTTCAGAGAATCCCAGTCATGCCCTATTCTTTTGTATCATCAGCCTTTTGAATATACTTTCATCCTGAAGGAATCTACCTTAGGAAATGCCTATTCATCTTTCTAGAGATAACCATCACTTTCTCTAAAACAAATTCCCAAATTCTCTCCACCATACCCTGATCCAGGACCTAATCAAGTTTCCTTCCTTTGGGCAACCCAAACTGTATTTTCTTACTTTTCTTGTGGTACTGCATGACCCTGTAATATGAGTTGGGACTATAATCTGTTAATCTGTGCCTTTCCAACTCCTTGGAAACTAATGGGCAAAGGTGAATGCTTTTTGAAAGAATGAATACTCAAATCAACCAATCAATTGATTAAGCTTGGCACGAAGGTTTACATGCTTCTTTTTGTTTATGCCCCAATCCTAGTACCCTAAGTAGATTTGTGTTTCTTGTAATTTGCATGTTTTTTTCTAAGTCATACTTTCATGCTTTATAATAAAATGTAGCTACATATTGAGATAATTTAAGAATAAAAACAGAAATCAGAAAACTTTGTAAAGAAAGAGATAATTTTAATAGCCCAAACTGTGATAGAGCATTCTCTGTCCAGGCACTGTCCTAAGTACTTTACCTATATTATTTCGTTAAATCCATATAAGAACCCTATCTTATTGTGTGGGTGCTATTATTACTGTCTCAACTTTACAGATAAGGAAACTAAGTCAAAGAGAAATTAAGTAACCTTCTGGGAAGTGATGACATCAAATTATATGCACATAATCTTGTTTCCAGGTTGTTCCCTTCACCAAGATGGTTGTCTGCTACTGTCAGAGATATCAGAAGCCTTAGGTAATATAGTTCATGTGTTTCGAAATTGCATTTAGTTCATTTTTTCTTATTCTCCAAGGAATAAACTCTAAACATAACAGAGGGATCAGGGCTGGCTTCATGGGCATACAACGTGCACAGCTGCTTCGGGGGTGCCAAACTCAGAAATCCTAATGCTCTGTCGTTGCTATCTTGAAATTCTTAATAATTTTTGAACCAGAGGTCTTGCATTTTTATTTTGCTCTGGACCCTGAAAATTATGCAAGTGTTCTTGAAAAAGATATAAAATATCCAAGGAAGCATTTCTCAAATATATGGGCATTTAGTTTTGGAATTGTGGGTAATAATGACTATGCATTTTGTTCCAGAGAATGAAAAAGCAAATTCTTTCATGTAGAAATCATTCTAGAAGTCAAAATTTGGATGAGATCATCAGGATAAGTCCTTTGTGAATGCAAGGATCCCAAGGGACTATTTTCCTAAAAATACATATTCTGAAAGATGTCTAAATTAATAATCAGCATTTTTTTTTCTTCTCTGGCTATGCTGGTGGGAGGGAAGACAGGGGTCAGCTACTCAAGTCAAGGAAAAGCCCCCGAGGCTTTCTGTTGCAAGAAGGAACACTATGAAAGTGCTGAGTCATGCAGATTAATCAGAAAGTAGTGTGCGGGGGGTTGCTGAAGAGTAGGGAGCTGGAAAGTAAAGACAGAACTAGGGTTGGGTGGATGAGGCTTTCTAAAGGGGTTGTTAGCAACAAAATACCTGGGGCTTCCTGAAGGTGCTAGAATGAAAATAAGCTACATCTGATGACTAGCTGACTACAGAGACAGCAGGAGAGCTGGGTAACTCGGAAATCTCCGGCCAAACCAACAAGGAAATATGATGTTACCTTGGAAAGCAATGGAAGTTATTCTATTGTAGACAACGCTGAGCATGTCTTGTCTCATTTGTTTGATTGCAGGACCCCTAAAGGCAGGTTCTGTTTTGTCTCTGCCGCTCCTCATGCCTGGCACAGTGCACCTGACAGAGTATAATGGAAACATCTCTTGTTGTAGTTCATAAAGTGTGGCAATGGCTCTGTTCATTAGCCATGAGTGCCTGAGATTAGTAACATCCATCAATGAGATCCAAGAAATGCCATGTGGACTGGATGGTGCAGACCCCACAGACAAATCCAAACCCACTGTGTTGGTGACTCTTCCCTCTTGTGGAAATCCTATATATTTTTTGGATCAAGGTTTTTTTTTATTACTGACTGTGAAATACAGTCATGCAGCTCATAATGATGTTTAGCTTGATGATAGACTGCATATAGGACAATAGTCCTATAAGATTATAATGGAACTGAAAAATTCCTGTTCTATCTATTCCTGTATCTCTCCTCTGTCTGGGTATGTTTAGATACACAAATACTTACCACGTGTTACAATTGCCTGCAGTATTCAGTACAGTCACAGGCTGTACAAGTTGCAGCCTAGGAGCAATAGGCTATGCCCTACAGCCGACATGTGTAGTAGCCTCTATCCTCTAGGATTGTGTAAGTGCACTCTGTGATGTGCACACAACAAAGAAATCATCTAAGGACACATTTCTCGGAATGGATCCCTGTTGTTGAGTAGCACATGACTGTACTTCAGATAGTTGTAGGCTAACAGAGATACTTGGGAAGATAAAACATGAGAAAAGAAAAATATTTCCAAAAGAATTGTTGAGTCACCACACCATCATTTCCCTCAGGCACTGTAACAAATCCAGATTAGAGATTTGGCCCTACTACTATGGATTTATCATGGCTTGATGCTATCTGTAGCAATATTTTGGAACCTCAGATGCACATAAATAAGCTAATTACAATTTTTATTTCTTGGCAAGTATGACAATTACTGAGACATTGTCTCTTGGCTCTGAACCCACCCTCTTTTTTTTTTTCTCACCCTGTCTTATGGTGCAGATAAACCCACCCATCTATCTTTGCAAGGCTGGGGCAGGGACTTAGAAACTGCATTGTTCCTTGGCCGGCATCTTCCTGTTGGGCTCTGCCAATAGATGGAGCTTCAGGAAGTCTGTAGAGCTGGAAAAGAAGATGGTCTTCCTCCTGCCTGCTGCTTATTTTCCTATCAGGGTCATCCCAGTCTCATTTCTAGGAGAGCAGTGATAATAAATTCCCAATTAAATATTCAATGGATGTATGGAACACTCTACCCAACGATTATGGAATCAACATTTTTTCTTAAGCATACATGGAAAAATACACATATATATATACATATGTGCACATATATTTAAGTTGACCAAGTGTCAGGTTTTAAAGCAAGTTCTAGCAAATTCCAGAGATTGTAACATTCAGAAAAAAATCATCTGATGCAGGACAATCAGAAGCAACTTCATACATTTTGTAATAAAAATAATATCTGCACCCCCCAAAAAAACTTTTAACTACTTCATGGGCCAAAGAAGACATGGAAATTTTTTAAAGACTGAAAATTAGTAAAAATAAAACAACATATCTAAACATACTATCCAGTGAAGCATTACCTCAAAAGAGATATAAATTTTATTGTTTATATTAAAACTAAAAAGCCTTACGTTATTGAGCTTTTTATTTACTTATTTATTTATTTTTGAGACAGGGTTTCGCTCTTGTTGCCCAGGCTGGAGTGCGATGGCATGATCTTGGCTCACTGCAACCTCAGCCTCCCTAGTTCAAGCAATTCTCCTGCCTCAGCCTCCTGAGTAGCTGGAATTACAGGCATGCACCACCATGCCTGGCTAATTTTTTGTATTTTTAGTAGAGACGGGGTTTCTCCATGTTGGTCAGGCTGACCTCGAACTCCCAACCTCAGGTGATCTGCCTGCCTCGGCCTCCCAAAATGCTGGGATTACAGGCATGAGCCACCCCTCCCGGCCAAGTTTTTAAAAATTAGCCTCAGATCAATAGAATAAAGCCAAAGACAGCAGAAGAAAATAAATAATAAAAAAGCAAATGTTAATGACAGAAAAAGCAAATATACAATACGTATCATTAATTAAATCAAAATTGTGTTTTTTAACAAACTAATGAAATAAGTAAGCTTTTGATGAAACTGATTAATATGACAAAAATAAGAGAGTAAGAAAACAAATGAAAAATAAAATGAGGAGACACTTAAGAGATTGAAAATATTATAATATTATGTACAATTTTATTACCTTTTTAAGCTTAGTTTGCCATTGATGAAGTTTCCGAATTGCTCAATGTACTTTATTTGAGGAATTTAAGAAGTATTTCTTCTTTATGTACTCTTTGTAAACATTTTGTATAAGACTGGAATTGAAAGTAAAACATGGGTATAGTGTTGTTTCTTTAGGAAGATTTCCCAATTACTCTATCTATTTTATTCATTTAATATATATTTTTTGAACACCTCAAGGCACTGTTCTATACTTCAGAAATTCCTGGTGAGCAAGTCAGAAAGGTCCCTGTTCTTATGGATTGTATATGTCAATAAAGGGGAGACAGAGAAGTAAGATCCTTTCGGAAAGTGGGAGCCCATGAAGAAAATAAAAAAGAGTGATGTCATTGTGGATTATGGCGGCTACCTCAAACTGAATAGTCAGAAGACTCTCTCTCAGGTGGAGATATCTGTGCTAGGACATTATGGGCAAAAGAGATCTATCTAGGAAAATATCTAGGGAGAATATTATAAGCCAGTTCTGGCCAGTAGAACTTCTGTGATAAAGGAACCTTCTATGTTTGTGTTGTCTGATGAGGTCACTACTAACTACATGTGGCTGTCAAACACTTGAAATGTGGCTCGTGTGACTGAGGAACTAAATTGTTAATTTTTATTTAATTTTAATTAATTTAAATTTAAATAGTCATGTGAGTATGTCAATAAATATAAAACCTTAATTAAAAACACATTTGTAGAGAAATATATTTGCTAAACTACTGATAAAAAAAGAGAAAGATTTAAAGTATATCTTTATTTTAAAATCTTCCTAGAGAAACAAGACCGGGCCCAAGTGTTTTACTTTCAATTCCAATATTATACAAAATATTCAAAAAGAGTAGATAAAGAGGAAATATTTCTCAAATTCCTTTTGACAACAAAACAAGAACTACATAAGGAGAGATTGTATAGACTGATTCCACTCATGAGCATAGAAACAATATTCTTAAAGTATTAGCAAACCTAATTGAGTAATTATTATAAATGAAATAATGGCTCACATGGATTAATCCCTGGAAAGCAAGTTCAATCAATATTTACTGAATGCTGCTGTGAGTAATATTGTCCTAGGTGCCCGGAAATGCTGCAGTGAACAAAATGAACACCCTTGCCTACACGGAGCTAAGGCAGACCATGAACCAATAAATACAATCCATAGTCCAGCCCTGCAGGATAAATGCTCTGGAGAATAATGAAACAGGGGAGACAGGGAAGGGTTGGCCCGAGATGACCCTGCAAGGGAAGGGTTGGCCTGAGACGACCCCACTGAGAGAGCAGCATCTGATCAAACATCTTAAGGGTGTGAGGAACAGAGCTTGTGTTGATAGAAGAGGAAAGAGCCTTCTGGGCAGAGGAGTTGGTGTGCTTGAGCAGTTAGCAGGAAGGCAGTGCATTTGGAGCTGGGTAAGTAGATATGAGATGTCCAGGAAAAGATCTCGAGGTGACAAAGAACAGGTCACATAGGGCCTTGCAGGCCAATGCAAAGAGTGAGTGTATCAGTTGGGAAGCCACTGGAGGGTTGAAATTTTAAAAAGACATCATGCAACTTGATTTAAAAAGGATCACCCTCCTGCTGTGTTGAGAATAGTCTGGACAGAAGCAGAGAGAAAAATGAGGAGGTGAGCACAATTATCCAAGGAGGAGGAGACAGTGGATTGTGAGGAAGGATTCAATGGCACAACAGCTGTGACGAGATCATCTTTCGGATACATTCAGGTGGAATTGACAGGAGTTGCCAATGGAACTGTTGTGGAATCAAGGAAAGGCCAGGGAGAGCTCCAAGGCTTATGCCCCGGGCAACTAAAATGATGGAGTTGACATTTCGGGAGATGCTGAGACTCTGGAGGAACAAGTGTGGGGAGAAAGGCAAGCTCAGTTTTGGACATGCTGGGTTTGAAGTGCTTGTCACACATCCGGGGAAGGATGTGAAAAAGATGGCTGAACAGAGGGGTCTGAAAGTGGGGGCAGAAGTCTGGTAAACATTTGTGAGAGCTCAGTTTAAGGATGGCAACTAAAACTAGAACATGGGTCTATCATTTATTCCCAAACCTGACCAAGGTTGAACCAAAATAGGAAACCACAGACCAGTCTCGCTTATGGATGTAGATACAAAAATCCTAAATAAAACAAAATCAAACAGAATCTAATAGCATATTTTTAAAAATCATTGTAGCAAAGAATGATATAGTCTACATATGTGATGGGTTCACTGTTGGAAAAGCATTTATATAACCCATCATACTATCAAAGCTAAGAAAAAAAAACAAGTCAGTAAATATCTCCACTATGCAGAAAGGCATTTGACAAAATTTGAAACTCATTTATTACAAAAACGAAATTCTAAAATTCTAGTAAAAATTCTAAAAGATGTATGCACAAAGGTCTTTGTTGTAGCATCTTGTTTTTGAAAAGACACAAATATCCATCAGTAGTTTGTTGATTGAACGAACTATATTTCACACATATTCTGCAGTTGAAAAAATACAAGAATACCCCTATATACTGCTACAGAGCAAATGTCAGGGTAGATAGTTGAGAGAAAAAGAAAATTTAAAAAATTATGTGCAGTATGCTACTATTTCCCAAAGAAATAGGAGTATATAAATATATGCATATATTTTCCCATATTAAAATTAGAAGTTTTTTTTTTTTTTTTTTTGAGATGGAGTCTTGCTCTGTCACCCAGGCTAGAGTGCAATAGCGTGATCTCGGCTAACTGTGACCTCCACCTTCCAGGTTCAATCGATTCTCCTGCCTCAGCCTCCTGAGTAGCTGGAACTACAGGCGCGGACCACCATGCCTGGCTAATTTTTGTATTTTTAGTAGAGACGGGGTTTCACCATGTTGGCCAGGCTGGTCTTGAACTCCTGACCTCAAGTGATCCACCCACCTTGGCCTCCCAAAGTGCTGGGATTACAGGTGTGAGCCACTATGCCCAGCCAAGAATTTTTAAAACCTAAAAAAAGTACAACTTACTGTGAGGGAGAGAAGAAACAAGGTGCAGGAGACAAGGTTAAAATCTACCTGCCTGGAAGTCTCTGGTTTTCACCATGACACGTGTATACCTATGTAACAAACCTGCATGTTCCACATATGCATCCCAGATCTTAAAGTAAAATTGTAAAAAAAAAAGAAAAAAAGAAAAAGAAAGTCTCTGGTTTTATAAATTTGCCTTTGACACCATGTAAATGTTTTGCATAATTACAAAACAAAATTATATTTGGAAAAAAAAAGGCCCTGAAAATTGAAAGCAAAATAAAACAACTGTACTTAGCTATGTATTGCACTGGTGGCCTACCTGTGCATAGAGAAACTATTTCAAAAACTTTAAAACACAGTCATTTAACTTTAGCGGGATAAACTGTAAGGACAAAAAGATGCAAACAAAAATCTTAAACAGATTTTAGGAAACATTGTTTGTGGTAGTGTTGCTGTCCGTTATCTGAAGACTTGTGTCCACCATACATGGTGAGATAAAGCAAATGAATAATTATCTTAGTTCATTGGTATTCAGGATTTCTGTCTTGAGTACAAGAATATATTGATATAATATTGATGAATTTTAGTGAAAGTCTATAGCCCTCAATTTGAATTGGTAGAATTTACCAGTTAACCCATCTGGGCCTGGTGCTTTCTGTTGCGGAATATTATTAATTATTGAATCTATTTCTTTAATAGATATAGGTCCATTCAGATTGTCTATTCCTTCTTGTATTAATTTTGGCAGACAGTGTCTTTCAGGGAACTGGTACGTTTTATCTAGATTATCCCATTCATGGGCACAGATTTGTTCATAGTATTCCTTGATTCTACTTTTAATGTCTATGGGATCTGAGGTAAATTCCTACATTTTACTTATGATATTAATAATTTGTGTTCTCTCTATTTTTTTTAGTTAACCTGACAAGGGGTTTATCAATTTTATTGATATTTTCAAATAACCAGCTTTTGATTTTGTTGCTTTTCTCTATTGATTTTCTGTTTTCAATTTAATGGATTTCTGCTCTGATTTTTATTATTTATTTTCTTCTGCTTACTTTCAATTTAATTTGTTCTTGTTTTACTAGTTTTCCAAGGTGGAAGATTATTTTATTTATTTTAGCTCTTCCTTCTTTTCTAATATATTCATTGAGTACTATAAATTTCTAAGCACTGCTTTTACTGCATTTCATTTTTTTAAGTTTTATCTTCATTTTCATTTACTTAAAAATATTTTAAAATTTCTGTTGACATTTCTTCTTTGATCCATGTGTTATTTAAAGGCATGTTGTTTAATCTGCCATTATTTGGGGGGATTTTCCAGCTATCTTTACTGACTTCTAGTTTAATTCCATTGTGGTCTGAGAGTGGACATTGTATAATTTCCATTCTTTTAAATTTGTTAAGGTATGTTTTATGGCCCAGAGTGTGATCTATTCTTGTGAATGGATGTTCCTTGTGAGCTTGAGAAGAATGTGTATTCTGCTGTTGTTGGATGAAGTGGTCTATAGATATCCATTACGTCCAGTTAATTGATAGTGTTGTTGAGTTCAACTCTGTCTTCACTGATAATTTGCCTGCTCAATCTGTCCATTTCCAATACAGGGGTGTTGAACTCTCCAACTGTAATAGTAGATTAATCTGTTTCTCCTTGCAGCTCTATCAGCTTTTTGCCTCACATATTTTGATTGTCTGTTGTTAGGCACATACATTTTAAGGATTGTTATGTCTTCCTGAAGATTTGACCTCTTTCTTATTATCTAATACCCCTCTTTATTTCTGACACTTTCCTTGCTGTGAAGTATGCTCTATTTGAAATAATTATAGCAACTCCAGCTTGATTAGTGTTACTACAGTAATCTCTTTCCATCCATTTGCTTTTAATCTATATATGTATCTTTATATTTAAAGTGGGTTCCTGTACACAGCTTATAGCTGGGTTTGTTTTTTGATTCACTCGACAATCTCTCTTTTCTTTGATGCCTTTAGACCACTGACATTCAGAGCAACTACTGATGTGGTTGGTTTAATATCTACCATATTTTGGCTGGGCATGGTGGCTTACACCTGTAATCTCAGCAGTTTGGGAGACCGAGGTGGATAGATCACTTGAGGTCAGGAGTTTGAGACCAGCCTGGCCAACATGGCAAAACCCTGTGTCTACCAAAAATACAAAAATTAGCCAGGTGTAGTGGGGGTGCCTGTAATCCCAGCACTCAGGAGGCTGAGGCAGGAGAATCGCTTCAACCCGGAAGGCGGAGTTTGCAGTGAGCTGAAATGGTGCCACTGCACTCCAGCCTGGGTGACAGAATGAGACTCTGAAATAATAATAATAATAATAATAATAATAATAGTAATAATATCTGCCATATTTTTCTATTTGTTGCCCTTGTTCTTCCTGTTTTTTCTTTTACTCTTTTTTTTTTTTTTTGCCTTTGTGGCTTTAATTGGGCATTTTATATGATTCCATTTTCTTACCTCTCTTAGCGTATCAGTTGCAATATTTTTTTTTTTTTTACTCTTTTTAGTGGTTGACCTAGAGTTTACAATATATGTTTACAACTAAGCAAGACCACTTTCAAACAGCACTATACTGCTTCATGGGTAGTGCATGTACCTTATAATAATAAAATAATTCTAATTCCTCCTTCCTGTTCATTGTATCATTTCTGTCATTTATTTTGCTTATATATGTCACACATGTATATTATATGTATCTATATATTCAAATACAATTTTGCTATTATCATTTTGAATAAACTGCTATCTGATAGATCAATTGAGAATAAGAAAAATAGCATTTTAATTTTATTTTCACTTACTCTTTCTTCACTGCTCTTCTTTAAGTATATGTGAGTTTCCAACCTATATTATTGTCCTTTTCTCAAAGGAATTTCTTTTAACATTTCTTGCAAGGCAGGCCTACTGGAGACAAATTTCCTAAATTTATATTTCACTGAGGAAGTCTTTATTTCCATCCACTTTTGAAGGATGATTTCACAGAGTACATAATTCTAGGTTGGTGCGGTTTTTTCTCTCAACATTAAATATTTAACTCACTCTCTTCTTGCTTGCATGGTTTCTGAGGAGGACCAATTAAAGTTTCAAGAGAGCATTGAGTCTATTTCATAGCAAATCTAATGTGAATGAGTCCAACCATTAGGTTCATGGGAAAAATCTTACTGCCTTCCCTCTACTAGGCACAGAAAGGTTGCTCGGCTTTCATTTATGTCTCCTTTACTCCAGCAGTCACGGAGTCTAAGCAGCAGCCTTGTTGATTTGTTGATTCAGCAGACATTTGCTGATGTGCTGCTGTGTGCCATTGCTGGGAGAGGGGTGGGGAAGCACAGAGTTGAATGAGGCCCAGGTCCATCTGCAAAGAAACTCAGCAGAGTGTGGGGAAAGCAAGGAAGAGCCACAAGGGAAAAAGCAGGGCCAAGTTAGGTAATCACTCACTGATTCATTCGTTCATTTAACTAACCTTCATTGAGCCCTTCCATGTGTCAATATCATGCTGGACTCTGGGGACAATATGATAAATATAAGATTGCTCATCCCTTCAAAGACTCTCAGTTAATTGAGACATACACTTAAGAAGAAAGTTGCAACACAATGTGGTAAATCCAGTGATAAAATCATCCAAAGAATATTATAGAAATAGAACAATATCTAATCTAATGGAGGAAGGGAAAGAGCTGAGAGTAGAGATTTGAGGAAGGCTCTGAGTTGAACATTAGGCAATTCATACAAATTAAACAGGTAAAGAAGACAGGAACAGCATTCTAGACAGAAGGGACAATATGGAAAAGACACTGAGACAAATGAACAAAAACAGCAAAAACAACTTCATTTGATCAAATCCTGGGACACCATCCAAAGAGCTGATGCTGAAGAGTGACATAATCTGATTTGAATTACCCAATTGATATTATGGAGGCCATGTGTAGAATAGTTTGAAAGAGATCAGAAGGAAGGTTGAGAAGAATAAGTTAGAGATAAGATGGAGAGCTCATTTCTGGATATGTGGCACTTGAGGGGCCTAAGAAACAACACTTGGGAGGTGAGCAAGAAGGCAAGCATTGAGTCAGGCCTGAGTATGAGCACAGCCACCATGGAGATTCTAAATTGGATTGCTGCTGGGCAGTGGGAGAGCGCTGTAGGGAAAACTCCCCCTGAGATGGGTTACATTTAGGACTCGCCTAGAACCCAAGACTGGGAGTCTAAGAGGGATGAAAAGACGTGGTACCTGGGGTGATACATGGTCACCTTGGCCCTGAATACCTTCCTTGTGGTTAGCAAGTCTAGCAGAAGGCAGTTCTAACATGTTACAGTTCAGATTTTCACTTTCTCCCAGCAGAGCATGGTTAAGCAACAGCACTACATGTCTGAGCTAGATGTAAATCAAATGCAAGGTGGTTGACAGGGGATTTTGGTCCAAATAACAGGTCAGACCCTTTCAGGCTCCATAAAAAGAGTCATAAAGATCAGTATCTACAAAAACCTGAATTCCATTTTCCACGAAAGGAAATGTGAGATCCCCTGGAGCCCCTGTCAGCTTCATTTTATTGGTGGACAGATGGGGAGGGAAGGGGATCATATCTCATTCCTTCAATAGATTATAGAATCCAAGAATCATGGAATCACATGGCTGAAGGCTATGTTGGAGGTCGATTTATCTGACCTCCGTTCAGAAACTGGAAATAAATCTTCACTAGCAACATTACAAGAAGGAATTCCTTCAGTGTCCCTAGTAGGAGTCAGGGCCAGCTAATGTTTTGGGACCACTTTGGAGACATAGAGGAAATGAAAAGGCCCTCAGAGAGGCAATGAAAAATACTGCATTTAATGATATCAATGAGAAAAAAATGATCTTGGCAATAAGGCTGCTCCATTGTAAGCTGGGTTACATGTAGGTTTGGACAAAAAAAGGCTCTGGATTAAGAAGTACTTAGTCTAAAACAGGAAACAAGAATGGGAGGGTGGTTATCATCATACTCCATCCTTTCTCCCTGTATTTGCAACAGTAAGCATGGCAAATAATGTATCTTATATTAAAAAGAACCCAGTGAACACTTGAACATTTAGTTCTCTACAAATCATCATGAAACACAATTTGTGTCTAATAAAGCTAAGACTCAGAAAATGTAAGTGATATGACCAGGTTCACGTGGTTAGTAGGCTGAAGGGTCTGGAAGCAAAACCCAGTGTTCCTTGTGGCATAATTTCTTCCAGATTCTAAGCACCATTTTCATTGAGAAATGTTTTTTAAAATTATTTTTAGTTTGGTAAAATATATGTAACATAAAATTTGCCATTTTAATGTACAATTCAGTGGCATTAATGACTTTCACAGTGATGTGCAACTATTACCACTACCTATTTTCAAAATTTTTCATTAGCTCAAAACAGAAACTCTGTAACCATTAAGCAATGACTCCCCATATTGCTCTTTCACCCATCCCCTGATAACCTCTAACCTACTTTTTCCACTATGCATTTTCTTATTCTAGATATTTCACATAAGGGAACTGCTATTGTTTGCATACTTGACCCTCCAAACTTCATGTTAAAATTTTACCCCCTAGTGTTGGAGGGGGGTCTAATGGGAGGTGTTTGGGTCATGGCTGAAGATCCCTCATGAATGGCTTGGTGCTGCGCTTGATATGATAAGTAAGTTCTTGCTGCAATGGTTCCTGTGACAGCTGTGAGAGCTGGTTATTAGAAAGAGCCTAGAACCTTCCCCGATCCTCCATGTGATCTTTATATGCCAGCTCCTCTTTCCCTTCCACCATGAATGGAAGCTTTCTGAGGCCCTCACCAGATGCAGATGCTGGTGCCATGCTTCTTGCAGAACTCTGCAGAACTCTGAGCCAAATACATCTCTTCTTTATAAATTACCCAGCAGCCGCAAGTATTCTTTTATGGCAACACAGATGGACTGACAGAAACCATAAACTATTTGTTCTTTCATGTCGGGCTTATTTCAGTTAGCGTCGTGTTTCAAAGTTCATCCATGGTTTAACATGTATAAAAACTTTCTTCAGTTTTTATAGCTAAATAATATTCCACTGAACATATATACCATTTTATGCTCATCTGATGGACGCTTAGGTTGCTTCACCTTTTAGATATTGTGTATAATGCTGCAATGAATATTGGCATATAAGCATTTGAGTCCCTGTTTTTAATTCTTTTGAGTATATACGTAGCAGTGAAATTGCTCAGTCATGAGGAAATTATGTGTTTAGCTTTTTGAGGAACCAGACACTCTTTCCTATGGTGGCTGCACCATTTTACAGTCCAGCCAGCAATGTATGGAGGTTCCAGTTTCTCCACATCTACTTGTTATTTTCTGTTTCTCTAAATAGTCATAATAGCAGGTGTGATGTAACACCTCATTATGTTTTTGTTCTGCATTTTCCCAATAACTAATTAGATTGAGAATCTTTTAAAAACTGTTTATTAGCCATGTGTGCATCATCTTTGGATAAATACCTCTTCAAGTCGTTTGTCCATGTTTTAATCTGGTCGTTTATTTGTTGTTGAGTTGTGGGAGCTCTTTAGATATTCTGTGCATTCACCCCTTATCAGATATATGACTGCAAATATTTTCTCTCATTCTGTGGGATGCCTTTTTACTCTGTTGATAGTGTACTTTGATGCACAGAGGTTTTTAATTTTGAGGAAGCCCAATTTAACTATTTTTTATTGAGTGTACTTTGGAGTCATATTCAAGAAATAATTGCCAAATCCAATGTCATGAGGCCTCGCCCTTTGTTTTCTTCCAAGAGTGTTATAGTTTTAGCTCTTACATTTGGATATTTGATCCATTTTAATCATTTGGTATAAGGTAAGAATTCAACTTTATCTTTTCATGTGTGTATATTTGCTTTTCCCAGCACCACCATTTGTTGAAAATAATGGCTTTTCCCCAACGCATAGCCTTGGTACCTTTGTTGGAAATAATTTGATCATCTATGCAAGGATGTTTTAAAGGTCTGTCTATTCCATCTGATTGTTCAGCATGATAGCCTTTATGCCAGTCAAACACTGTTTTGATTACCATAATTTTGTAGTACTTTTGAAATCAGGAAGTGTAAAACCTCCTACTTTGTTCTTCTTTTTCAAGATTGTTTGGTGCTCTTTGTCCCTTGAAATTCCATATGAATTTCACGATGGATTTTTCTATTTAAGCAAAAAAAAATCATTGGGATTTTGATAGGGGTTGCACAGAATCTGTATATCATCTTGGGTCATATTGATATCTTACTAATATTAAATTTTCCAATTCATGAACATGGGATTTCTTTCTATTAATTTGTGTCTTTAATTTCTTTCAGCATATTTTATAGTTTTCAGTGTACAAGTCTTTTACCTTCTTGGTTAAATATATTCCTAAGGGTTTTATTCTTTTTGATGCTATTGCAAATGGAATTGTTTGCTTAATTTCTTTTGAAGATCATTCATTGTTAGTGTATTAAAACACAACTGATTTTTTTTTTTTGGTGTGCTGATTTTGAACCCTGCAACTTTACTTAATTCAATTAATTCTATTTTGAGAAAAAATGTAGAGTCTTCTACATATGAGATAATGTCAACTGCAACAGAGATAATTTTACTTACTTCTGTCCAATTTGTAAGCCTTTTATATCTTTTAAAACATTTTTATTTATTTATTTATTTAATTTATCTCACTCTGTCACCCAGGCTGGAGTGCAGTGGTGCGATCTCGGCTCACTGCAACCTCCGCCTCCCAGGTTCAAGAGATTCTCCTGCCTCAGCCTCCTGAGTAGCTGGGATTACAGGCGTGCACCATCATGCCCAGCTAATTTTTGTATATTTAGTAGAGATGGGGTTTCACCATGTTGGCCAGGCTGATCTCAAACTCCTGACCTCAAGCGATCCACCTGCCTTGGCATCCCAAAATGCTGGGATTATAGGTGTGAGCCACTGCACCTGGGCAGTATGCCTTTTATATCTTTTTCATGACTAATTGCTCTGGCTAAGACTTTCAGAACTATGGTGAAAGTGAGCATCCTTGTCGTGTTCCTAATTTTAGAGGAAAAGCTTTCACTCTTTCACAATTTAGTATGATGTTGACTGTGTATTTTTTATATGTGCCTCTCATTATGTTGAGATAATTTTCTTCTATTCAAAATTTGTTGTATTTTTATTATGAAAGGATGTTAAATTCTGTTATATCCTTTTTTTCCCACATCGATTGAGAAGTTTGTGTGGCGTTTTTCCCTTGATTCTTTTAATGAAGGTGTTATAGTGATTGATTTTCATGTGTTGAGCAATCTTGGCATTGTAGAAATAAATCCTATTTGGCCATGGTGTACCATTCTTTTAATACGTTGTTGGATTTGGTTTGCTAGTATTTTCTTAAGTGTTTTTGCATCTTTATTTACTTATTTATTTTACTTTTGTTGTGAGACGGAGTCTTGCTCTGTCGCCCCCAGGCTGGAATGCAGTGGCGCGATCTCGGCTCACTGCAAGCTCCGCCTTCCGGGTTCACGCCATTCTCCTGCCTCAGCCTCCCCGACTAGCTGGGACTACAGGCGCCCGCCACAACGCCCGGCTAATTTTTTTGTATTTTCAGTAGAGACGGGGTTTCCCTGTGTTAGCTAGGATGGTCTCGATTTCCTGACTTCGTGATCCGCCCGCCTCCGCTTCCCAAAGTGCTGGGATTACAGGCGTGAGCCACCGCGCCCGGCCTTATATATTATTCTTTAACAGGGAGTCTCGCTCTGTCGCCCAGGCTGGAGTGCAGTGGCGCGATCTCAGCTTACTGCAACCTCCGCCTCCTGAGTTCAAGCGATTCTCCCACCTCAGCCTTCTGAGTAGCTGGGACTGCAGGCGCATGCCACCACGCCCAGCTAATTTTTTGTATTTTTAGTAGAGACGGGGTTTCACCGTGTTAGCCCAGATAGTCTCGATCTCCTGACCTCATGATCTGCCCGCTTCGGCCTCCCAAAGTGCCGGGGTTACAGGTGTGAGCCACCGCGCCCGGCCTTGCATCTGTATTTATAAAGGGTATTGATCTTTACTCTTGTATGGTGTTTTGTAATCAGGGCAAAGCTTTGTAATCAGGGTAAAGCTGGCTTTATATATTAAGAAATGTTTCCTTCCTCTTCTAGTTTTTTAAGTACTATGAGAAGGATTGATTTTAATTCTTTTTTAAGTAGTTGTAGAATTCACTAATTGAGCCATCTGGTCTTGGACTTCTTTTTTTGAAAAAAAATTTTTTTTGAGACCCAGTCTTGCACTGTCGCCCAGGCTGGAGTACAGTGGCACAGTCTCGGCTCACTGCAGACTCTGCCTCCCAGGTTCAAGTGATTCTTATGCCTCAGCCTCCTGAGTAGCTGGGATTACAGGCATATGCCACCACACTGGCTAATTTTTGTATTTTTAGTAGAGATGGGGTTTCGCCATGTTGGCTAGGCTGGTCTCAAACTCCTAACCTCAAGTGATCTGCCCACCTCAGCCTCCCAAAGTGCTGGGATTACAGGTGTGAGCCACCGCGCCTGACCTTTTTGAAGGTTTTTGGTAATTAATTCAATCTCTCTAATTGTGTTATATATGTCTTCAGATGCCTCTTTTTTCTGGAGTTCAATTAATTTTATGCTTCTGAGAATTTCTTTATTTAGGTTATCTAATTTTTGTGTACAAATATTCATAGTATTCTTATATATTCCTTTTAATTTATGTAAGTTCAGCACTGTTATTTGTGTCTCCTCTCTATTTTTTGTTGTCAGTCTTGGCAAAATTTGTCAATATTGTTGATATTTTTCCAAGAACCAACTATTGTTTTCATTGATTCTCTGTATTTTTTTCTATTCTTTATTTTATTTATCTCCACTCTAATTTTTATTATAACATTTCTTCTCCTAGACTTCAATTAATTTTCTCTTCTTTTTCTTATTCCTCAAAATATAAAGTTAGGTTGTTGCATTGAAATGTGTTTAAATGTAGGCATTTATGGTTTTAGATTTTCCTCTGAGCACTGCGTTTATTGCATCCCATAAGTTTTGGTATGTTGTATTTTCATTTTCATTCATCTCTAAGTATTTTCTAATTTACCTTGTTATATCTTCATTGACCCATTCGTTGTTTAATAGAGTGTTGCTTAATTTCTTTATATTTGTGACTTCCTAAGTTTTCCTTCTGTTATTAATTCCTGGCTTCATTCCACTGTGGCTAGAGAAAATACTTTGTATGATATCAATGTTTTAACACATCTTAATCCTTGTTTTGTGACCTACCATATGATCTATCCTGGAGAATAGTCTATGTGTACTTGAGACATATGCATATTTTTCTGTTGTTGAATAAGGTGTTCCTATGTCTGTTAGGACTAGTTGGTTTATAATATCTTTCAGGTCTTACATATTATAATTGATCTTCTGTCTAGATGTTCTATACATTATTGAAAGCGGGGTATTGAAATTCCCAACTAATATTATAGAACTATTTTTCCTTTTAATTCTGTCAATGTTACCTCTCTCTCTCTCCCTCCATACACACACACACACACACACACACACACACACACACACACACACCCCCCACAGACCTTTGAAAGCCCTTATATATACATAAGTGCTCTTGTTTGGTGTATATATGCCTATAATTTTTTATCCCCTTTGTTAGCCGATTGTTTTATCTCCTTTGTCTCTTATAAAACTAGAGTGTCTGTAGTATAGGCTTCCAGCTCTCTTTTGGTTATTATTTGTGTGATATACTTTCCCAGTTTTCATTTTAACCTATTTGTGTTTTTAGTTCTAAATTGAGTGTTTTGTAGGTAGCATATAATTGTATCATTTTTTACAAAATTCATTCTGCTAATATCCACCTTTTGATTAGAGGGTTTAATGCATTTACATTTACTAATAAGGAAGGATATCTGCTATTTGTTGTTTCCTGTATATCTTATACATTTGTTCCATTATTCCATTATTGCCTCATTTTAGGGTTAGTTATATTTTTAATTTTTCAATTTTAGTAAACCAATTTGGTTTTCCTCTCCTTTACTTTTGTGTATATTCTTGAGCTATTTTATTTTTTGTTACTATGGGGATTACATTTAACATCCTTAATTTGTAACAATATACTTTGAATTGATACCAACTTAACTTTAATTTCATACAAAAACTCTGTTCATGTACATCTCCGTCTTCTCCTTTTATGTTATCGTTGCCACAAATTACAACTTTATACACTGTGTAGCCATTACATAGATTCATATTTTACACATTTGTATTTAAATCATGTAATAAACACAAAGTGGAATTATCAGTCAAAAAAATAATAATACTAGCATTTATATTTACCCGTTAAGTTACCTTTACTGGATATCTTCATTTATATATTGATTTTTTAGAGATCTGAAGTGATTTTACTTTGACTTCCTTCACTTTAAGCCAATCGTGACATTTCACAGTGATTTCTGGGTTGCGGGCAGAAGGAAGGCGGTGTTAACCCTCGAGGCTGTGGCACAGTTGGCCCGCGCAGGTGTAGGCAGGGTCGGGGGTGGCGGCCCTCACTGGGGCGGCTGGAGGAGCCGGGATTGCCCTGCCAGAGGTAGGTGATATTCCGAGAGCGAGAGCTTGCACGTGATGCCCTCTGCAGCTTCCAGTTCGCGCAGCTCATCAGGCCGTCCCCCGCAGTGGCCAGTGAGTTGGCCATCATCTCGGCTACTTTGGAGTCGCCCTTGGCAGAGACGATGGCCCCTTTTTCTGCCGCTCAGCCTTTTCCGGCACAAATCTGGCCCTCTCTGCTTCCTGCTGAGCCACCTGTTTGGCTTTCACCGCTTCTGTGAACTCCTTTCCGAAGGTCGCTCCTGTCAAGGACACGTCGTCCAGGATGAGCCCAAAGGTGGCTGGCTGCTCGCTCCGTAGGGTCGCCGCTCACCTACCTGGAGACTAGCTCTCTATGGGTGAATAGTTCTCCAGCATCAAAGCAGCCACCACTGACTTGAGGATCTCGGTAGGGATGGACGGCAGCACACGCTCATCATGGTCCTCTGTGATGCTGGTGAAGATGCGAGGAAGCTGGCTAGTGAAGGGCGGGAAGAGGATGCGCAATGTGATGCTGACATTCTGTAAAGCTTTGTTACTAGTGATGAATGGCACATTACGTGGTCGAGAAGGGCAGTCAAAAATAATTGGTTTCTGTACCCATGGGATGAGTCTCTTCTACCACAATGTCCTGTACGCCATGGAATCGGTCAGAGATGACAGCTCTGTGTCCAGCATCCACATTATATAAGGCAGAGTTCACCAGGCCTCCTGCAACAGCTAAGGTCAGGCCAAACTTGCCAATGTACTCAAACACTTTGGCAGCCATGTTTCCTTCTGCGGGCCCTCTCACACCTGCTTCCACTCTGACCTCCACATGAATTCCCCAGCCACACACACCAAATCTTTATTTCTTCATACAGCTTTGATTAATTATCTAGTGTCCTTTCAATTCAAGCTGCAGAAATCTCATTAGCATTTCTTGTAGGACAGGTCTAGTGGTAACAGACACTCTCACCTTTTGTTTATCTTGGAACCTCCTAAATTCTCCCTCATTTCTGAAGGATAATTTTGTCAGATATAAAATTCTTGATTATCAGGGTGATTTTATTTTAGCTCTTTAAATGTGTCATCCCAGTGCCTCTGGACTGTATAGTTTCTGATAAAAAATGATCTGTTAATCTTATCAATGAGCCCTGTACGGTCATTGATATGTATGAGTCACTTCCCTTTTGCGGCTTTCAAAATTCTTTTTGTTTTCGTTTTTTTGACTATTTGATTATAATGTGTCTCGCTGTGGATAACTTTGAGTTTATCTTACTTGGCATTCATTGAGTGTCTTGAATTTGTAAATTCATGTATTTCATCAAATTTGGGATGTTTTCAGCCATAAAATAATTCAACCTTTTTGACCCCTTTCTCTCCTAGAACACTAATAATGCATGTGTTGTTTCCCTTGATGGTGCACAGTTCACTTATGCTCAGTTCATTTTTCTTCATTCTTTCTTATTTTCTCTTCTCAGATTTAATCATTTTGACTGTCCTATCTTTGTTATTTCTTCTGCCAGCTTAAATCTGTTCTGCGCCCATCCCACTTCTGCTTGTTTTTAATGTTCCCATGGGGACATGAAGGCTCAGCAATGCCTACTCTGCCATTTTGCTGATGTCATCTCTTGAGAAGGTAGTTTGAAATCATAAACTTTATTTGTATGAGGGTCTGTGCATATGGTGAAAACCTCACTTTTAAATTAAGGGAATTAGTTTGTAGTATTGTTTAATTCTGCTGTACTTGAGATTTTCACTAAAATTTAATACTATCTGATATTACATCCCACCACATGATAATTAACTGCCATGTCAAGATTTTATTTTTTGCTTAGACATAGAATTTGAGAAACCAACATGATTTTTGAAGCTCTAATACAATGCCTGCCTTGTTCTCAGCACTCTTACCATATTATCTGCTGCATTCTCACCAACTTTCTAGGAAGACATAACATGACAATAAATTTGACAGTGCCTTCTCAAGTGCAAGTCAGTTTTCAGATATGTCATTTCATCACAAATCATTTGCATTTAAAAAATTCCTTGGTTAATTACTTAGTGTTTATTATATTTTTTTCTCAATATTATGTGTCACCATTGACAAGGATTTTATTTGCCTAATTTTTCTCAAAGAAGAATAATACGTAGCCACATATACCAAAACCACAGATAACCCAGCTATAATTTTGAGTCCCTATTGCCAAGATAAGGCTTCATGTCAAGTCAAAGAACAACAATCCAAAATATTTTTTAAAAATAATTGGAGCAATCCTACTGTTTTTTACAAAGACTCATAATAAAATCTACTTAGAATCTTCTCATCTTTGCTAGTCTCAAAATCATCCCCTTAGAAGGCAACTGTATCTTCAAATTCAAGCCCTCTAAAAATTGACTCTCTTAAATCCAGCCTAAATGATTCTTGAATCAATCCCAACTCCCTGCCTCCCAGTTTACATTATTTTTTATCCCTGTTGAAGAATCTCCTCCAGTATAACTTTTACCACCCTCCCCCTCCATTCTGCCTAGCTTTAGTTCCTAAGGGTTAAGTGAGCAGCCATGAAGTCTTCCTTAGAAGGCCAAGGAAGAGCTCTAGAATGGACAGGCTGTGACTGTGTGCTCTCTAGCAATATCCAGACCCTTCCACATATGATTGGTCCTGCTCTTGAGCCAGCTCTAGCCTGTACATCTTCACAAAAAACTCTAGGTCAGTCTGCCTGGTGATGGGCCTGGAATATGGTCATCCATGTCCTCAAAGCTCAATGATCAAACTATAGCTGCAGGAGCTCTCTGCTCTTGCTTTTGCCATTATTTCTGACAACAGTGTAGAAATTCCTTATTCCAATGTAGCACATATTCTGTATCCAATTTCATGTAAGCCCCACATAAAGTCTCATCTTTGGCAAAAGGGAGAAGAAATTCCTGAACTTGTCTCCCTTGATGGCACCTGCACTGTGGGAGCCATCTCTAACTATGCATGCTGTCAACTCATTGAGTTTTGGCATCAGGAAACTAAGTTCACTTCCAGATCATCTTAATTGAGCTTCTGTGGAAGTGTTGAGGGAGGATTTCTGAGCAGGTAAATAAAATTACACAATGAAAATGAACCGACCATGGTGAGATTGTACCTTTCCCATCTACCCTTGAAGATTCTTATCATACCAAGTATCAAGTTTTCCTAGAGGAATAATAATAGAAACCTTTCATTATTCCCAGAATTATATCACTTTTTAAAATGTCAAATGCATTGTTTCTTTTCTGACCTTTTGAACCCATAATCCAAGATAATTTCCTATTCCTTTTCTCTGTTGCCTCCTTTGAACCCAGTAATGAGAACTGTAACATCAGTAATTATTTCTCTATACAGTCTTATTACATGCTTAGGACTCAGAATAGACATAGAGGATACGTGTCTGTAATGTGTGTCCAAGAATCCATGTCCTGGCTCCGTTAGCCTGCCTTAGAATGTAGGGTGCTGTTTTGTGATGTGGGTGTATGGTATTCACTGAGGAACGACTGGGAAGGTGAGATCTCAAAGGACTGAGTTATAATCTACCTCTACATTGAGTTATTTCTTCATGCCTATTTCTGTCATTGTCTTCTTATTTGCAAAAAGGTGAAAAATACTATTAGCCATACCTATTTCAGGGCAGTGATGATTAAAGGAGAGGACATACAGGAAGATACTTCGGAAAAGTTTACTCTTCAATTTTTTAATACTCTCTAAAAATGTATGTATTATTTATACCAAGAACTTATTCAAAGCTCTGCTGTTCTAGTTAGATATTTTCCGAGGTATTATCTCTCTTCCAGAATGGTGGTGTGAGAAGCTCTGTAAACATGCCTTCCAGTGAAACAGTTACAACTGTTGAGAGCTTTTTAAAAAGCAACCATCTAAAGTCTTTTGAAATTGTTCTTAGAGCATACAGCAAATGAAGAAACACTTATTGAAGCAGATCTACTAAATCTCAGCTAGAACAGTGAGAGTCTGTGACATTTGAGCCAACACTCACTCCTTCCCCTTAGCTCAGTTCTCTATGGGAAGCTGTGGCCAAGAAGATGGGGCTCTCTTTACCCCAGCTTCCAATCAAAGGCTACAGTAGGCTACTGTATCTCCCTGGAAAGAACAAGTTGCCAGCATTTTTTATTACCCCACCCCCCTTTGTGTTGTAGAGAATAAATTCCATGTGAGTGTGACTGAGAGGGCGATAGCTCCCTTCCTCCACCAAGACTGCACTCACAAGATAGAGGCCCTATCCCAGGCCGAGGAGATCAAGAACACTGGAGTCCCATACTACGCTCACCCAGCAGGCTCAAAGGCAACACTTGCACATTGGGAAAGGCAAAACTGAGAAGACCAGAGACCACTACCCAGTGCCCTGCCTCTGAAGCAGGGTGTCATTCAGAGAGAAGGGTGACACTGTGCTTGTTCCCAGCTCCAGGGCATTGATTCAGAGATGGTTTTCCAGGGGAAGGCAGACCATAAGAACAGAGATCTCTGAAGCTTTCTTCAAAGGAAATGAAATTATTTTGGAACTGAATGTGGGGAAGCTAAGGCAATTGAGTAGGGGGTGATGGCTCCATAGAGCAGCAAGCTAAGCCATACACCAAATAGTTCATCAGAGAAAACTGGGAAACAGGCAGACAAGAGAAGGCCCCCAGGAGTCAAAAGAAACCTCAAAAAGTACCCCTGTAAAGGGGCCCAAAATAATTAAATCAGACTATGAAGCGATTTATACCCCAGACATTGTTGAGAACAATAGAGAAATTAGCCTGCAATTAGTGAAGGCTAACTGCTGAGTGTGATACTAACAGAGGCAGACAACTTAGCACACAGGAGCCAACAGGAGCCCTACTAAAATCTATTATCCCACAGTGTCTGTGTGTATCCCCAGACTTTACTCTCTGAGAAACATCACAGGTTTCACACTGTGAGGAAGATAGACTTTACTGAAACAGCCAAGTCATTAAACAGATAAGCGATAACAACAGTCCTGGGAGAGGGATAGGTGAGTATCCAGAGGGCTTCAAATCAAACACGTATTTAAAGAAGAAATAATGTTTTACTCAACACACAAGTTCCTCTACAAAGTAGAGGAGGCAGGAACACTTCCCAACTTATTTTATGAGACTATTATTATCCTGTTACAAAAGGTGGACAAAGATATCACAAGAAAAGAATGTTGCATACCAAATCCCTCATGAAAACAGCACAAAACTTCTTGAAAAATATTAGCAAGCCAAATTGAGAACATACAAAAGACCATTACACACCATGGCCATGAAGGATGTATCCGAAATGGCAAGATTGATTGAACATCCAAAAATTAAGTAATGTTATAAACTGTATTAATAGAATGGAAGGAAAAACCACACCTGATTATCTCAATAGTCACAGAAAACACATTTAACATTATGCAACACTGATTTATGACCAAAACCCTCAACAAACTTGGAAAAGAAGAAAACTTTCTCAACCTGATAAAGGGCATCTGTGCAAAACCTAAAGAGAACATTATACTTAATGGTGAAAGACTGAAAGCTTTCGCTCTGATACCAGGAACAAAGACAGGATGGCAACTCTCACCCCTTCTATTCAACAATGTACTGGAGATTCTATACAAGGGAATTATGCAGGGAAAAGAAACAGAAGGCATTTGTATTGGAAAGGAAGAAGTAATAATGTTCTTCTACATACAAGATGATGTATGTATGTAGAAAAATCCTAAGAAATTCACAAATACACACATACACATACAGAAACATGTAGAACTGTACTTTTACAAGGAAAGCATGGTTGAAAGATACAGTATCAATTTACAAAAATTAGCTGTATTCCTCCAATACATAAGTAAATATAAAATTAAGAATACAACTTGTAATGTTGACTTGCATTATTTCTTTGGCTTATGTCTGGGTTCACTAAATAAGTGCAGTCAAAATTCAAAAACAAAAGAATACAATTTGTTACACAATAAAATAAAAAAGAATAAAATACTTAAAAATCTGCTTACCAAAAGAATATTATATTATATTTGTACATTTAAAAATTGCAACATATTTTTAATGAAGATTATAGAAGAACTAAATAAATAGAAAAATATTCCATGTTTATAGACAGGAAGAGTCAATATTGTTAAGATGGCAATTCTTCACAAATTGATCTACAGGAAATTCATATCAAAATTCCAGCAGGCTTTGGCAGAAACTTACAATTAGATCTTGAAATGTATATAACAATGCGAAAACCTAGAACACCCGAAATAATTTTGAAAGAGAATGAGGTTGAAGTACTATCACTTCTTGATTTGCAAACTTACTGATACAGTTATCAAGACAGTGTGATACTGGCATAAGGACAGAAATATAGATCAATAGACAAAAATTAAAAGTGTATCAATAAATCCCTATATTATTAAAATGTACACTTGAAATTGATGAATTATATGATATGTAAAATATATCTCAATTAGATTAACTAAAAAGAAAATAGAGATTGACCTATTCTCACTAAAATTGCAGTCTTGCCCTGACACAGCACAATTTGTGATTAGAGTGAAGTGATCATTCATTCATATTGTCTGTCTAACTGAGAAAAAAAAGAACATTCTGAGGAAAATGATCAATTTCATTCTCCAAAATTATTTTATATATAACTTCTGGCATACATTTTTTTAAAAGGGGACAGATGAATAGGAGAAAAATATGACTGATAATCATAATAAAAATCAAGAACAATGAAATAGCTATTATAAATATACAAAGAAAAGAAAATTGAACAAAATGGATGAAAGATGAGAAGTCTAAAAGAACATTGCAATATATAAGATAATCAAATTATTATAAAAATTCAAGACATAATATCTAAACTTAAGAATTCATTGAGTCCATGTAAGAGCAGGCTGGGCAGAGCAGAAGACAGAAATAATGAACTAAAAAACACATAAATAGAAAACATCCACACTGAAATAGAAAGAAGAAAAAAGATTGAAAATAGAGAACAGAATATAAGAGACATTAGGAAAGCTTTCAGGCGACCTAATATGTATTTAATTTGAGTTCAGAAGGCGTGGAGAGAGAGAACAGGCAAAAACAAGACATGAATTAAAATTTTCAAAATCTGGTGTAAGATATCAGACTATAGATTTAAGACATTTAAGACAAAGCGTAAGCAGTTTCAAAAAGGAAAAGGAAAAAAGAAAGCCGACAACTAGGTAAATCAAGCTTTCCCAGATACAGGGCGAAAAAATAGTCAAGCTTCGGATAACCACAGATACAGGGTGAAACAAAAAATTTAAAGCAGCCAGGAGAAAGGTTACATTTATTACTTGCAAAGGGCCAATATTAAGATTGGCAAATCTTAATATTTTCAAGTGAATGCATTTGTCACAAGACAGGGGAAAACCATCTTTAAAAGAATGCAGGGTGTGTATGCGGGGAGGTGACTACTACATAAGACATGTATACTCAGTGAAAACAAGCTCCACAAATGAAAGGTAAATAAAGATATTTCCATGTGAACAAAACCTGGCAGAATTTGTTACCATGAAATAAGTGAAATATTAAAGAAAATGTTTCAGTCTGGAGGAAAATGGTCTCAGATGGAAGTGCTAAAAAGGATAAAGATTGCCAGAAATAGTAAAATGGGGGAAAACACAAAAGAATATTAACTAAAATAATGACAATAACAGTGTCCTGTGGGGTCCATCACATTTGTGAAGTAAAATACATGACAACAATAGCACAAAGAGTGGAGGAAATATATATAGATAACAGTTATAAAGTTGTGTGTTATTTTCAACACAATAAAAGTACCAATTTAAGGTAGATTACAATATTTCAAGGATGTGTATTAAAATATTCATGATAATCACTAAAAGAACAATGCAACAAGTATAAAACTAGAAATCTTGTAAAGGAGATGAAATAAAATGTGAAAAAACTTGATTCATCCAATAGAAGTCTGGAAAGTAGAGTCAAAGAAAAAAGTATGGATACAATAATTAGAAAGCAAATACCAAAATGAAAACCCTACACCCAATTATATCAGTGATGATGTTAAATGTAAATGATCTACGCACTTCAATTAAAAGGCTGAAATTTTCAGACTGGATTAAAAAAAAACAAAACAAGTGTATGCCCATTAAAAGAGACATTTTTTAAATATGAGGACAGATAGGTTAAAATTAAACTGTCCAAGGGAAATTATTGCATATATCAATCAGAGGACTTGCATAAGAATGTTTGCAGCAGCTTTAAATACATAAAGTAGTCTAAATTTGGAAATGACTCAGAACATATCACTGCTACATGCAATATGTGAATAAATCTCACAGGCACCATATTGAGCAAATGGAACTAGGCACAGCAATGTACATCTTCTATAATTTTATTTATATGATGGTTAACAGCAGTTAAAACTAATCAATGGTGATTGAAGTTAGAATAGGTGTTATCTCTGAAGGAAGGAGTATATGGTCTGGGGAACGCACAATGAAAAGTTTGAGGATAAATGTTCTAAGAGGTCTGGGAAGTGGAGATATCTATCTATATATATATTCATATATAAATTTATTGAGCTGCACCTTTAGGATCATTTCCCTTTGCTCATTGAAATGAATGTATGTTAGACCTCACCTAAGGAGAAGGAACAGAAACAAGCAAATGCATGAAAGCGACAAAAGTGCTTACATGGATTCCTAACCTTCCATTGCTAGAAACTTAGGTTGTAGTCAATTTTCCAGTATAACAAAAATATTTTTAGAAGGAAAATGACACCACATTTATTAATCTTAAAAAATAAGAATAAATGATTGTCCATATAATAATGATAAAGATAGCAAAGTAATGATAAAGATAGTCAGTCTACTTAATAGGGGCTGCCTCCATCCAGTTATGCAACTCCACTTCCACCTGCTCCCTGGCAATTTTTTTTCCAAAGAGAGCTTTAAATTTCCAAATTCAAATACACAGGGATGAGAAGGCCAAAACAAATTTGTTGCCAATTTCTGAGAATAAAAGGAGCAAGTCACTTCCCATCTGCCCACATTTCTAATGTCCAGCCCTTCCTTCTAGGGTACAGTCTGAGGGCATCCCTGTTTAATGCACAGAGGAGAAAACCCAGCCAGGTAATTGAGTGTATGACTTGGTCTGATGAAGGTAAGGCTGACAAGGCAGAACCAGTCCACTGTCACCGAGTCACAGATGGCCAGCCCCGAAGGAAAGAGCCGCTCGTTACGAGGTGTGCAGAGACAAGCTAGTATCCCAACACATCCGTCCTGTGGTGCGTGTGCACATCTGGCACCAATTCCCCCACTTCCCTTTCCAGAGAGGCCTGTGTGTGTGTGTGTGTGTGTGTGTGTGTGTGTGTGTGTGTATGTAAGAGCCATCTAAGCAGGTGAGAACTTCCAGTAAGCAAGGCATACGGGACAGATGTGGGACAACTGGGACAAGTTAAAGAGGAGGCGGCTAATAAATGTGCTTTCCCAGGGCCACCTCTGGAAGGAAGAGGTCACATCAAGATGTTCCTCTTTGCTTTTCACAAGCAAGTCATGTCAATGTTTTAAAAGAATTTTGGGAGATGAACTTCTGACCCAAATTTGTGCAGACAGGTGAACCTGTCTTCAATTAGTGCTCAATTGCTTCTTCCTGAGATTCTCCAATTTTGCCTCTTCCTCATGGTCCTTTTAAAGAACCTAATATCAGGCCGGGGGCGGTGGCTCACGCCTGTAATCCCAGCACTTTGGGAGGCTGAGGCGGGCGGAACACGAGGTCAGGAGATCGTAGACCATCTTAGCTAACATGGTGAAACCCCGTCTCTACTAAAAAATACAAAAAATTAGCCGGGCGTGGTGAGGGGCGCCTGTAGTCCCAGGTACTCGGAAGGCTGAGACAGGAGAATGGCATGAACCCGGGAGGCGGAGCTTGCAGCGATCCGAGATCGTGCCACTGCACCTCCAGCCTGGGTGGAGACTCCGTCTCAAAAAAAAAAAAAAGCAAAAACCTAATATCAATGGGTCATCTCTGATTTGTGCCAGCTTAGGCTTCACGCCGCATGTACCACGTGCTTTTGGCAGTCTCTGCAGTGCCTGGAATTGCCCTTACCTCCTTTGCTTCATCCTTCCCTCTGCCCCACCCTTTTTCCCTCCTTTCCTGCAGGTGCCCTAACTCTTTGCCAGCCCACATGTCATTATCCAGTGTCTCAGGTACCTTCTGCCTTCTTATGGCTTTCTCAGGGCTTTCTTCCATTTCTCGTGGTTCTCCAGGGTCTTTGGGCTCCATGGAGGAGGAAGACGCTCTGCCTCCCTTGTCCAGGCAATCCTGCACAGGAGACTGTGAGCCAACATACTTCCTGAAGGTACATCCTTGAGTGTGTATTACCCTCTAGAATTTTCCAGACAGGCGTAGCTGTGTTATGGGACAGAGTTTGAGCATTTCTGTTCAGTTAAAACACCATCTAATCTCATCACAATATCACCTGACTCCTAACAGGAATGACGTCTGTTTGTGGGAGGCCACCTTTGATTGAGTGTAAAAGGAAGAAGCAAGGACAGGCTGGCATGGAGTAAAAGCCACACTGTCCCAGGCTGTTCACCATCCTTCGGCACTCACCGTGAGCTCCAGGCCCTTGCCTTTGACGTTTCGCACCCCTGTGGATCAGGGCCCTTACTATACTGTGAGAATAATATGCCATGATCATTATATGAATAATAAGCAGCACTTCTAATGCCAGAAAACACAGAACTGAGTAGTGACCTGGCCATGCTACATTCATGTAATGGTGAACATTTCCAGTCTGTTGGCCTCATTTTCGACCTCTACAAAAATGTAAATATTAGAAGGATCTTAGAAGTTTATGAATTCTCCTTTAATATGTATCTTTCTATGAATCAGAGTCCTAGGATGGAACCATAAGCACTTTTTTAAATTTTACTCTAAGTTCAGAGATACATGTGCAGAATGTGCAGGCTTGTTACATAGGTATACATGTGCCATGGTGGTTTGCTGCATCTGTCAACCCGTCCTCTAGATTTTAAGCCCCGCATGCATTAGATATTGTCCCAATGCTCTCCCTCCCCTTGCGCCACACCCCTTGACAGGCCCCTGTGTGTGTTGTTCCCCTACATGTGTCCATGCGTTCTCATTGTTCAACTCCCATTTATGAGTGAGAAGCAGTGTTTGGTTATCTGCTCCTGTGTTAGTGTGCTGAGGATGATGGCTTCCAGCTTCATTCATGTCCTGGAAAAGGACATGTTCTCATTCTTTTTAAGACTGCATAGTATTGCATGGTATATATGTACCAGATTTTCTTTATCCAGTCTATTATTGATGAGCATTTGGGTTGATTCCATGTCATTGCTATTGTAAATAGTGCTGTAATAAACATAGGTGCACCTGTGTCTTTACAGTAGACTAATTTATATTCCTTTGGGTGTATACCCAGTAATGGGATTGCTGGGTCAAATGATATTTCTGGTTCTAGATCCTTGAGGAATCACCACACTGTCTTCCACAATGTTTGAACTAATTTATATTCCCACCAACATTGTAAGTGTTCCAGTTTCTCCACAGCCTCGCCAGCATCTATTTTTTCCTGACTTTTTAATAATTGTCACTCTGACTAACGTGAAATGGTATCTCATTGTGGTTTTGATTTGCATTTCTCTAATGATCAGTGATGATGAGCTTTTTTCATATGTTTTTTAGCCACATAAATGTCTTCTTTTGAGAATTATCTTTTCATATATTTTGCCCACTTTTTGATGGAGTTGTTTTTTTCTTGTACATTTGTTTAAGTTCCTTGCAGATTCTGGATATTAGACCTTTGTCAGATGGGTAGATTGCAAACATTTTCTCCCATTCTGTAGGTTGCCTGTTCACTCTGATGGTAGTTTCTTTTGCTGTGCAGAAGCTCTTTAGTTTAATTAGATCCCATTTGTCAATTTTGGCTTCTGTTGCAATTGCCTTTGGTGTTTTATTCATGAAGTCTTTGTCCATGCCTATGTCCTGAATGGTATTGCCTAGGTTTTCTTTTAGGGTTTTTATGGTTCTAGGGTTTTTATGGTCTGACATTTAAGTCTTTAATCCATCTTGAATTAATTTTTGTATAAGGTGTAAGGAAGGGATCCAGTTTCAGCTTTCTACATATGGCTAGCCAGTTTTCCCAGCACCATTTATTAAATAGGGAATCCTTTCCCCATTGCTTGCTTTTGTCAGGTTTGTCAAAGATAAGATTGTTGTAGATGTGTGCTGTCGTATCTGAGGTCTCTCTTCCATTCCATTGGTCTATATATCTGTTTTCGTACCAGTACCATGCTGTTTTGGTTACTACAGCCTTGTAGAATTATTTGAAGTCAGGTAGTGTGATGCCTCCAGCTTTGTTCTTTTTGCTTAGGATTGTCTTGGCTATACGGGCTCTTTTTTGGTTCCATATGAAATTTAAAGTAGTTTCTTCTAATTTTGTGAAGAATGTCAATGGTAGTTTGATGGGAATAGCACTGAATCTGTAAATTACTTTGGGCAGTATGACCATTTTCATGATATTGATTCTTCCTATCCATGAGCATGAAATGTTTTTCCATTTGTTTGTGTCCTCTCTTATTTCCTTGAACAGTGGTTTGTAGTTCTCCTTGAAGAGGTCCTTCATATCCCTTGTAAGCTGTATTTCTAGGTATTTTATTGTCTTTGTAGCAATTGTGAATAGGAGTTCATTCATGATTTGGCTCTCTGCTTGTCTGTGGGAATGCTTGTGATTTTTGCACATTAATTTTGTATCCTGAGACTTTGCTGAAGTTGCTTATCAGCTTAAGGAATTTTGGGGCTGAGACAATGGGGTTTTCTAAATATAGAATCCTGTCATCTGCAAACAGAGACATTTTGACTTTCTTTCTTCCTATTTGAATACCTTTATTTCTTTCTTTTGCCTGATTGCCCTGGCCAAGACTTCCAATACTATGTTAAATAGAAGTGGTGAGAGAGGGCATCCTTGTCTTGTGCTGGTTTTCAAAGGGAATGCTTCCAGCATTTGCCCATTCAGTGTGATATTGGCTATAGATTTGTCATACATAGCTCTTATTATTTTCAGATATATTCCATCAATACCTAGTTTATTAAGAGTTTTTTGCATGAAGGGATGTTGACTTCTACTGAAGGCCTTTTCTGTATCTATTGAGATAATCATGTGGTTTTTGTCATTGGTTCTCTTTATATGATGGGTTAAATTTATTAATTTGTGTATTTTGAATCAGCTTTGAATCCCAGGGATGAAGCTGACTTGATTGTGGTGGATAAGCTATTTGATGTCCTACTGGATTTGGTTTGCCAGTATTTTATTGAGGATTTTCATATTGAAGTTCAGCAGGGATACTGACCTAAAGTTTTCCTTTCAGTGGTTTCTCTGCCAGGTTTTGGTATCAGGATGATGCTGGCTTCATAAAATAAGTTAGGGAGGAGTCCACCCTTTTCAATTGTTTGAAATAGTTTCATAAGGAATTATACCAGCTCCTCTTTGTACCTCTGGTAGAATTTGGCTGTGAATCCATCTGCTTCTGGGTTTTTATTGGTTGGTAGGCTATTAATTATTGCCTCAATTTTAGAACTTGCTATTGGTCTATTCAGGGATTCGATTTCTTCCTGGTTTAGTCTTGGGAGGGTGTATGTGTCCAGGAATTTATCCATTTCTTCTAGATTTTCTATTTTATTTGTGTAGAGGTGTTTATAGTATTCTCTGATGGTAGTTTGTATTTCTGTGGGATGAGTGGTGATATCCCTTTTATCATTTTTTATTGTGTCTATTTGATTCTTCTCTTTTTTCTTCTTTATTATTCTAGCTAGTGGTCTATGTATTTTGTTAATTTTTTCAAAAAACCAGCTCCTGGTTTCATTAATATTTTGAAGGAACTTTCATGTCTCTGTCTCTTTCAGTTCTGCTCTGACCTTAGTTATTTCTTGTCTTCTGCTAGCTTTTGAATTTGTTTGCTCTTCCTCCTCTAGTTCTTTTCATTGTGATGTTAGGGTGTCTATTTGAGATTTTTCCAGCTTTCTGATGTAGGCATTTAGTGCTATAAATTTCTCTCTTCAAACTGCTTTAGCTGTGTCCCCAAGATGCTTGTACATTGTCTCTTTGTTCTCATTGGTTTCAAAGAACTTCTTGATTTCTGCCTTGATTTTGTTATTTACCCAGGAGTCATTCAGGAGCAGTTTGTTTAATTTCCATGTAGTTGTGCGGTTTTGAGTGAGTTTCTTTATCTTGAGTTCTAATTTAATTGCAATGTCATTGGAGAGACTGTTTATTATGATTTCAGCTCTTTTGCATTTGCTGAGGAGTGTTTTACTTCCAACTATGTGGCCGATTTCAGAGTAAGTGCCATGTGGCACTGAGAAGAATGTATATTCCATTTATTTGAGGTGGAGAGTTCTGCAGATATCTATTAGGTCCACTTGAGCCTGAGCTGAGTTCAAGTATTGAATATCCTTATTAATTTTCTGTCTCATTGATCTGTCTAATATTGACAGTGGGGTGTTAAAGTCTCCCATTATTATTGTGTGGGAGTCTGCCTCTTTGTAGGTCTCTAAGAACTTGTTTTATGAATCTGGGTGCTCCTGCATTGGGTGCATATATATTTAGCATAGTTAGCTCTTCTTGTTGCATTGATCTCTTTACCATTATGTAATGCCCTTCTTTGTCTTTTTTTGATCTTTGTTGGTTTAAAGTCTGTTTTGTCGGAGAGTAGAATTGCAAGCCCTGCTTTTTTTTTTTTTGCTTTCCATTTGCTTGGTAAATATTCCTTCATCCCTTTATTTTGAGCTTATGTGTGTCTTTGCACATGAGATGGGTCTCCTGAATACAGCACACTGATGGGTCTTGACTCTTTATCCAATGTGCCAGTCTGTGTCTTTTAATTGGGGCATTTAGCCCATTTACTTTTAAGGTTAATATCGTTATGTGTGAATTTGATCCTGTCATCATGATGCTACTGGTTATTTTGCACACTAGTTGATGCAGTTTCTTCATAGTGTCACTGGTCTTTATATTTTGATGTGTTTTTGCAGTGGCCAGTGTGAGTTTTTTCTTTCCATATTTAGTGCTTCCTTCAGGAGCTCTTGTAAGGCAGGCCTGGTGGTGACAAAATTCCTTAGCATTTGCTTATCTGTAAAGCATTTTATTCCTTCTTTGCTTATGAAGCTTAGTTTGGCTGGATATGAAATTCTGGGTTGAAAATTCTTTTCTTTAAGAATGTTGAATATTGGCCCCCGCTCTCTTCTGGCTCATAGGGTTTCTGCAGAGAGATCCACTTGTAGGGTTTCTGCAGAAAGATCTGCAGAGATAGTCTGATGGGCTTCTCTTTGTAGGTGGCCTTACCTTTCTCTCTGGCTGTCCTTAACATTTTTTCTTTCATTTCAACCTTGGAGAATCTGATGATTATGTGTTTTGGGGTTGATCTTCTTGTGGAGTATCTTAGTGGTGTTCCGAATTTGAATGTTGAATTTGAATTTGAATGTCAGCCTGTGTTGCTAGGTTGGGGAAGTTCTTCTCGATAATATCCAGAAGTGTGTTTTCCAACTTGGTTCCATTCTCCCCATCACTTTCAGGTACACCAATCAATCATAGGTTTGTTCTTTTCACATAGACCCATATTTCCTGGTGGCTTGTTCATTCCTTTTTACTTTTTTTCTCTAATCTTGTCTGCATGTCTTATGTCAGCAAGGTGGTCTTCAATCTCTTATATCCTTTCTTACACTAGATCAACTTGGCTATTGATACTTGTGTATGCTTCAGGAAGTTCTTATACTGTGTTTTTCAGCCCCATCAGGTCATTTATGTTCCTCTCTAAACTGGTTATTCTAGTTAGCACTTTCTGTAACCCTTTATCAAGGTTCTTAGCTTCCTTGCATTAGGTTAGAATATGCTCCTTTAGCTAGGAGGAGTCTTTGATTACCCACCTTCTGAAGCCTACTTCTGTCAATTTGTCAATCTCGTTCTCCATCCAGTTTTGTGTCCTTGCTGGAGAGGAGTTGCAATCATTTGGAGGAGAAGAGGCATTCTGGCTTTTGGAATTTTCAGCGTTTTTGCATTGGTTTTTCCTCATCTTCATGGATTTATCTGCCTTTGATATTTGAGGCTGATGACCTTTGGATGGGGCTTTTGTGTGGGGGTCTTTCTTGTTGATGTTGACGTTGTTGCTTTCTGTTTGTTATTTTGTCTTCTAACAGTCAGGCCCCTCTTCTACAGTTCGGCTACAGTTTGCTGGAGGTCCACAGTAGACCCTGTTTGCCTGGGTATCACCAGTGGAGGCTGCAGAACAGCAAAGGTTGCTCCTTGCCCCTTCCTCTGGAAGCTTCATCTCAGCAGGGCACCGACATGATGCCAGCTGGAACTCTCCTATATGAGGTGTCTGGAGACCCCTTTTGGGAGGTTTCACCCAATCAGGAGGCATGGGGTCAGGGACCCACCCAAGGAAGCAGTCTGACTGTCCCTTAGAGGAGCTGGCATGCTGTGCTGAAGGAATCTCTCTCATCCAGATTACCTAGACTCTCCAGAGCCAGCAGGCAGGAAAGATTAAGTCTGCAGAACCTGAGACCACGCTGCCCCTCACCTCAGGTGCTCTGTCCCAGGGAGATGAGAGTTTTATCTGTAAGCCCCTGAGGAGCTGCTGGATTTCCTGAAGAGATGCCCTGCCCAGTGAGGAGGAATCTAGAGAAGCAGTCTGGCCACAGCTACTTTGCCATGCTTTGATGAATTCTGCCCAGTCCAAACCTCCCAGCCTCCTTAGCACTGTCAGGGGAAAACTGCCTCTAAAGCCACAGTAATGGTCATCACCCCTCCCCCTACCAAGCTCAGCCATCCCAGGTCAACTCCAGACTGCTGTGCTGGCAGTGAGAATTTCAAGCCAGTGGTTCTTAGCTTGCTGGGCTCTGTGGAAGTGGGACCCGCTGAGTGAGACCACTTGACTTCCTGGCTTCAGCCACTTTTCCAGGGGAGTGGACAGTTATCCTGTCTCACTGGAGTTCCAGGTGCTGCTGGATTATGAAAAACCTCCTGCAGTTTGGTGCCTGCCCAAACAGCTGCCCAGTTTTGTCCTTGAAACCCAGGTCCCTGGTGGTGTAGGCTCATGAGGGAAACTCCTGATCTAAGGATTGCAAAAATCCATGGGAAAAGCATAGTACCCTGGGCAAGTAGCACAGTCCCTCACCGCTTCCCTTGGCTAGGGGAGGGAGGTCCTCCGGCTCCGTGCACTTTCAGGTGAAGCAAGGTCCCACTCTGCTTCTGCTCACTGTCTGTGGGTTGTACCCACCGCCTAACCAGTGCCAGTGAGATGAACTGAGTACCTCAGTTGGAAATGCAGAAATCACCTGCCTTCTGCATTGGTCTTGCTGGGAGCTGCAGAACAGAGCTGTTTCTATTTGGCCATCTTGGCCCCTCCTGCCAAGCATCGTTTATTTAAAACATTTTTTATAGTTTTATGGTGCTGACACACAAGATATGCCTGAAATTTTGTAAAATAAATAACAATGTTCAAGCAAATAACACATTTATAAACCTGCCCCAAAGATGCAATAAATAACAGTCCTGGAAAGAAGTAACTATTCTCAGAGTTCCCAGGGCCCAGAAGAAGGGCACACAACCATCCAGCCCAGGAACCCCAAGGCTCTGTTTCTACTCCACAAACAAAACCTGTGATGCTGCATTGAGGTCACTGCCCAGCACTGCCTGCCCGGCCTCCAGGTTCAAGCCCCAGGAAAGTCAGAATAGAAGAAAATAGAAGTGAGCAGTAAGCAGTAAGAACTTACTTTTATAGATATTTTCATTTCTATGAAAATTTTCATTATATTTTTGGATAACTAAATATATATGAATAAGTCAAAGGAAGGATAAGGAGACCTCCCTTCCTGCCTCTTTCCCTCCCTCCCTTTCTTCTTTCCTCGCTCCCTCCGTTCCTCTCTCTTTCTCCCTCTCCTGAACTGTGCCAAGGCAGCATCTCCTTTAGCACATCTTCTGGTAAGATCTGATATAGTTCTCTTTACTGGGATGTAGGTGAGGTGATGTTAAAATTGGGACTCAGGGACAATGGGACCCCATAGCTCTCTGCTCTCCCTTGTCACCCTCTAACAACCCCTGGAGGAACTGACCCAGCCTCTAGCATAGCCTTCTCTATGAAGTGACTATGAAACCCATCTTCCAATCTGCCCCTGGAGTCCCTCCAATGCCGCATTACAGAGGCCCGTACCACTTGGATGACATTTTTATGAAACTCAGCATGCCCAGATTGTCTGTCTTTTCCTTCCAACTCTCCAATATCTGTGGGATCTGGCTCTATCTTTTTCCCTTAGAAAGGTTTCGCATGTCTGGTCCTTATTCCTTATCCACAACATTGTCTCCTAGAATCGCATAATGGGGAAGGGATCTCAAGGGCTATTTGGCCTCATCTCCACCATCACACCCCCTAGGTGTTCCTGCGGGAGTGTGGAAGGCACGGTCTGCTGCTGGGACCCCAGGGTCATACGTGTTAGCTGGAGTCACCTCCCGCCTTCATGATCTTCATGCCTTCTGTCTTCTGGGCCCCATAAAACAAAACAGATCACTCGTGCACAGGATAGCCCAAATAAATTTAAAGCATGGCTGTGTCATCTCTGGGCCATTTCTCAGCACTATTCAATTCTGCATATGACATTTATCCCTCCGCTCCCAGGTCAGCCCACTCTGCACACACACTCTACATGAAGACCCTGATTCTAGTGTGGTCTTTGGGTATAAAGCCCTAGGAGTTCATCTCCTTCCTAAACATTCCAGGCTCCCTGGCCAGAGGTCTGAAGCTGGTCTCAGGGAAGCAGGTGGGCGTGCAGCAATACTGCCCTCTCTGTGACTCTCAAAGGCATCTACAGCAACTTGAATCACTACTGACTAGGTCCAGGCTGTTTATTTTATAATGTTAAATCATTATGTGCAGGCCAGTAATATTGTCTGAGAATTACTTGAGAATTCTACAATATAGCTGGGCTTTAATTTTTAAAGTAGAGTAACTCACAAAATTAGTATATGATCCCACACTACATGTGGTTAATTTGTCAGCTTGGCTAGGTTGTGGTACCCAAGAATGGGATTAAACATCAGTCTGGATGTTGCTGTGAAGATTTTTTTTAGATGAGAAATGACCTCACTCCCTTGCTGAATACTTCCCTCCATTGTACTCTTATCAATATGAAAACTTTTTACTGTTACTTCCAAATCCCACATTATCAAGGTCTTTTCATTTTCTGCTCTTTCTGGAAAATTCTACCAGATATTTGCAAGTTGGCTCCTTCCCTTTCTACAATTCTTAGCTTCAAGTTCACTTCCTTAGGTCTTCCCTGACCACTGTCTCTAAAGTGACCATCACACCACCTACCCAAATTATAATTCTCTGCTTAGACTTCTCCTCATCTGGTATTTTTCTGATAGATTGATTGCTGTGGTTCCCACACTCATTTTGCTTGTACTTTCATCTACAGAACTCCTCTAGGGTGGATGGAGAGGAAGAGACTAAGGATTCACACATCACAAAGCCATTTGTGGAAGACAGAGTGTGTTTCCAGTATCCTTTCAGAGTTTGCAAACGAGGCGGTGCCCAGCATAGACAGGTTCTCTGCCCACCCATCCTGAATCCACAAGGCCATAGACGCAGAAAGGATATTTAATAAAGTTCAACACTGAGTCCTGACAAACACTGTGCAAGAAAGCTCAAACAGAAAGGAAGTTTCTTACTCTGATTGAGCATACATCATACTTCTGGTATGCTACTGAAAGCTTCTGAGGTTGGGGATAAGACAAGGGCTCTGTCTGTCACCATTTCTCTTGAACCTTACAATGGAATTTGGCACTATGGGAGTTGCAAATCAACACAGTGGCCACTCAAGGAGAAGCAAGGGGTGGCTGGAAGGAGAGGTGCCCCTGGAGTTCTGTAAAAATCTGTTTCTTGATGTGCCTTTGGGTGTTCTCTTTGTGTAAATTCTTTGAACTGCACTCTTATGATTTGTGCATATTTCCCTATGAAAATTATACCTCAATAAAATATTGACTTAAGAGAAGCAATCTGGATGTCCATCATTGGGGGAATGGATAAATCAAAATATATTTCTATTGTGATAATTTATCCAACAGTTTGAAAAGAATAAGAGTGATCTATATATGTTAACTTGGAAAAAACCTCCAAGGCATAATAGTAGGTGAGAAAGGAGAGTTGTCTCATATTCTCATTTGTGGATATGTGTGAATATTAAACATTTTTTAAAAGACTTAGAAAGGAGACAGGTTGTAGAAGACAAAATGAAAATTCCGTTTTTTGCTCTATTATATTATTTGATTAGTTTGTAACAAAAATATATTCCTGCTTCACTTGTGTAAATGAGTATTTTCTAGATGGATGCAGAGGAGACCATGGCTGATGGCGTAGCGTGGCACAGGGTGGGGTGCCTGGGGGACAGAACACTGCCTTTGTTGGGGGTCCTGCAGGAGTTGCGGGGTAGTGACCTGGAGGCATCAGGGCTCCACCTCCCATGCCATCTTTCAGTAGCTGGGCGACTTCGGCAGGCGGCTGAGCCTCTGACTTGTTGTCCTCGAGTTGGAAAGGGAAGGTGGAAGGCAACGATGTTCATGACCCATCCAGTCCTGCTGGGTTGTTTCTCTCCCACACGGGACTCTGTGTAAAATGTGTGTGGGAGAATCAGACCCTTCAGCTGAACCTTGACTTTCAGTCAACTTTTTATTCTGTCCTAAAATTGGAGAGAAATTGATCTTGAGGGGCATGGTTTTAAGAGATGTTGACTGATGACTGTGTGGGATGAAGAGCTGGTTCCTGCACACCAATTTCTGGGGCTAGGGTGCCCCCACCCCCAGATTCTCAGTCTCCTGACAGCATTTCAACACACCATTGCTGTTTGTCCTTTGGTGCCTGAATGGGGAGACAAAGTCTGAGATTGTTACTTTAACAGGGAGGAACTACAAACAAATAGCAAGGCATAAATCTAGGTTTGAAAATAAACAGTCTGCACAGACAGCTCCTCCGGCTGCCTCCCTGTGAGTGGAGTGACAGGTCACCCAGCTGCCTAGAGCCAACAAAACCCCTACCTGTCAGTCTCACTGATTGCTCAAGGCAGATCACTCGCATCTCCCTGGAGCCTGGGCCTGCTCAGCTGAGGCGAGACTCATCTTGCAGTCTAGCTGGTGTTAACCTCATCTTTTTCCTCCCACCTCCCTTGGCAGACAGCTCCACCCCTATTCCCAGCTGTCCTGGGACGGCCTCAGCACCGGCCCTCTTCTCGGGGCTGTGCGGGGCCCTGCACGCGTCACCACACTCTTAGCTGCAGCTGGGATCAATGTCATTTTGGGGAGCAGAAGCCCCCCGCACACATCAGTGGGGGCCATGAAGGGGCAGATTCCTCCTGCAAGCCACACATACTGCTGCTGTGTTCAGGCCAAGCCTCCTGGAAATCGTCAAAAAGGGCTGTTGCCTCTTTCAGATGGGCCCTCCTTAATCCTTCATTGGGAGTTTAATTGGCACCACCTTGGGGGCACTGTGTGTTTACAAAATGATATACAAACCCAGACATTCATTAGCGCTGTCAGTGTCTTTGGAGTGATAAATACTGGCATGGCTCGATCAAAATGCTTCTGGAGCTAATCCCAAATTAACTTTTCTTTGCCTTGCCAAGAAGAAATACGAGAGCAATGAAGGTTTTATGATAGCCCATAATCTCACAATTAAACAAGTGACTGAAAAAATGGGACAATGTATTATTTTTAATTGAAAGCCAGGAACCAAAATAAACACGAGCATCCCCAAGTCCTTCTGGTGACGAGCCCCAATATGCCTAAGCTTTAACGCCAACCCCAGCCCACCTCCGAGGCAAGTGCGCAGTGCTGGGGGTGCGTCCATGGATGGAGCGCGCAGCACCACACTAGGCTGGCTGGCATCTGCTGGTTTGCTGTCTGATAAGTTATAAATGGGCTGTCTCCAGAACTGTTTTCACACGTCCACTTGACTCCAACAGTTGCCCAAATTAAACCATTGGAATTCTATGGGTAATTGAGTTTAAGATTTAACCTTACCTATGAGTAAATAACTCAATTCCACCAGGAGAACCACCACATGGTCTGGAAAAAATCTGAAAAGGAACGAAAGGCCTCGATAGCAGAATTGCCAACGAGGGGGAGAGAAGGGCAGGGGTGGCAGGGCTGTCGTCTGCCCTCCGGAGAGTAATGTAAACTAGAGCTTAGCTTCCCCTCCAGACCACCCAGTTTTATCTCTTTAGAAAAACATTAGCACATTTGAAATGTCTGAGTAGCTTGGGAAACCATTCAGGAGTTATTGAGAAGAGGCTGCCTGTCTTCATTTTTTATTAGCAGAAGGACACACCAGGATAGTTGGGGTACACCGAAGCAATTGCCAAAAAATTCCAGATAAATATTTTTAAAGTGCATCGTAAGGGCAAAAAACTCTTTTCTTCTTTCTCCTGTTTAAATTAAATTCAACTAATGCATTTGGTTATAGACACCTACAACCTGCCTATTCTGGATGGCTTCAAAGTTGAGTCAGTAAGAACTTTAGAAACGATTGTCCTCACTATGGAATATGTCTTGCCTTTTGCCCTCCTTTCCATATTTGAGATTTTGAAAACTCTTTTTCTTTGAAAAAGAGAAGTCTAGTTGGTGGGCCTCATTTTAGCAACCAGGATGGAGATTTGAGAAGAATGCAGTTCCCAGGCCTCTTTGTACTGCTGGACTTCCCTCCAGACAGGTCCGGGTGCTCTTCCATTCCCCACAGTCAGTGAGCCAGAGAAACGACCCAAGCACCACCCAGATCCTTTGGCCTGTGGAAGTTCTCCATGGTTTGTAGACTTCAGGACACTTACCAGCCTGGATCCAGTTCCTGGTATCATTTTCCACATTAAAACATTTCCACATATTTTGTAAGAAGATGATGAACTTTATTTCCCCTCCTTCACTCTTATTTTTCTGAGTGTTCTTGCAGCAGGTGATTTGTTACCTGCGTATCTCTAGCTGTCGGCCAGGGCTGTCTCTGCTAAGCAAATCTCAGCAGCAGCGCCAGAAAAATGTCTGTCCAGGGATTTGCAGAGGTCACAGAGCAGACCAAAACTGCTCAGGAAGTCCAGCAGCTCTGCCACTAGTGCTTCTGTGGAGCAGCCCCCACTGATACCTCTGCAGTGTCTGCCCTCTGGCCCTGACAGCAGCCTGTGAGATGGGTCTACAGGTGAGAGGTTCTGATGCTCCAGCAGCCTGTCTTGGGGGCCATTCTGCACATGTGCTTCTCACCCCAGAACCCTATCCTGAGGAGGGCCCAGGGAGGGCGGGGAGGCAGCAGTGGTCCCAGTACCAGGACTCTCTCCTCTCACAGAGTTGAAGCACAACAAGCCCTCACTGTAGAGCCGATTCTAGAATGCATGGGCAAGTGGGGTGGGGCACTGAGTGTAAGGAAGGGTCTGTGTAAAACAGCCCCTCCCCAGCCTTGCCATAGCAGGGGGCTGACCATGAGTCTGAAGAGCCAAGGGACACCTCTCAAACTGCCTCAGCCCAGCGTGCCAGTCCTGGGAGGGGAGCAGCCCACAGGGATGGCACACCTGGGTGGACACATGGGGATGGTCACTGTCCCTACCTCATCCCTATCCCCTGGAAGTGACCCTGCTTTCCAGGCCCTGTCCTATCCCTGGTCACTCCAAGAGCTGACCAAGCATCAACTGGACAAAACAGAGGAGAGTTTTTCTTTGCAATTTCACAGTAGGATAGGGAAAGAGATTCGGGTCTTTATCCTTTTAGCCCAGCCTGGTCTGGTCAGGGAGGGTCAGTGGGGGACCAGGCTGTGTGAACTAGTCTGTGACTGGGGACCCAGCTGCCCCCAGGTCCCCATGATGTTTAGGGTCTGCCGGCCGGGACATGGAGACAGCCCTGCACTTGCCAAAGAGCTGTGGCCTCTTGGGCAGCTGCTTAATCTCCAGGATCTCCAGCTGGGCATAATTATTCCTTCCTGGAAATAATAGTGTGGGTGGCAACCAAGAGTAGTTCTCCTCAACCTTTTTGGCACCGGGGACTGGTTTTGTGGACAACGGTTTTTCCATGGATGAGGGTGCATGGGAGGGTGCACAGGCTTAGGGTTTCGGAATGAAATTGTTCTACCTCAGATTATTGGGCATTAGATTCTCATAAGGAGCGCACGATCTAGATCCCTTGCATGCGCAGGTCACAACAGAGTTCGCTCTCCTATGAGGATCTGATGCTGCCACTGATCTGTCAGGAGGCAGAGCTCAGGCTGTAATGCTCCCTCGCCTACGGCTTACCTCCTGCTGTGCAGCCCAGTTCCTAACAGGCCACAGACTGGTACCGGTGCCCTGATCAAGAACATGTATCTGAGCAGTGTCAGGTAAACTCTAAACATCAAAACATGTTAGAAACTAAGGAGAAGGTTGGGAAAAGGCACCCAGAGGAAGGAATAATCATGGTGTCTACAGGTGTGTGCTGCTGAGTCTCCATGGAGCTTTTAAGCAGGGGTTTTCAGACATTAGTGTGCATTAACATCACCTAGAAGGCTCCTCAAAGGGCACATGGGTGGGCCCACTCCAGGAGCTCCTGACTCGAGGGTGGGACCCGAGAATGTGCATTCTAATAAGTTCTCCAGCACTGCTGGGGCTGCTGGTCTAGAGGCCTCACTTTGAGAACAGCAGCCCGTGTCTTCCTGCCTGGGGAAAGAAGTGAGATAGCTCCTCGGCCTCAGAGGAGCTGGACTCAGGACCAAGGGCTGCTCCTAGTCAGGACCTATAGCCACCACCCTCCCTCCCTTGCCACACGCCCTGCCCTGCTGTGGACAAGCCTAGGACCTGGTCTCAGCAGCCCTTTCGCTTGCTTCAGTTGCCCATTCACTGCTCCCCAGAACTGGTCCAGTGCCTCCCCAGCAACGCTTACTTCTCCCCCATCCTCCCTTCACCTGCAGAGACTCCTACCTCCTGCTTGCCCGAGAAAATCCAGCCTCCAATTCACTCTCCAGAAAAGTAACTGCACAGGACGCTCGGAGACATGTGTAAGATCATTGCTTACAACACTGCAGAAGAAAACAGCTGGAAACATGCTGTCTACCCACAGGTAAATGACTGAATAGGCTCTGAATCACACATACTGCAGAATATAAAATTAGAAAAACAGAGCACAAAAATATGTACTTTTATAGTCTGTGTTAATTTATAGATAAAACATAAGAGATATATAGCCGATTAAAAGAGTTGACCATCTCCAGGCAGAAGTCTAGGATGGTGACAGGGTCAAGGTGAACTTTTATTTCTTCTGTGTTATTGTCTAACTTGAATAAGTTTTACATATGTGTGTGTATTTGTGTGTGTGTCCTTATATATATAATATGTGTGCATATATAAACATACACATGTATTTGCTAGTATAAATGAACCTACTGAGATGCCAGACGTATAAAGTAGAGCACATACAATTATGTACAATGTATAATGCTTGATAATAAATGACTCTGTTACTGGCTTATGTATTTACTATGCTTTACATTTTATTGTTATTTTAGAGTGTGCTTCTTCTATTCTAAAGTTAACTGTAAAACAGCCTCAGGCAGGTCCTTCAGGAGGGATTCTAGAAGAAGGCATTGTTACCATAGGAGATGACAGCTCCATGAGTGTTATTTCCCCTGAAGACCTTCCAGTGGGACAAGATGTGTAGGAGGAAGACAGTGATATTGATGATCCTGACCACGTGTAGGCCTAAGTTAGTGTGTGTGTTCATATCTTAGTTTTTAACCAAAAAAAGTTTAAAGAGTAAAAAAAAAAAAATAGAAAAAAATTTGTAGAATAAAGATATAGAGAAAGAAAATATTTTTGTACAGCTATATAATGTGCTTGTGTTTTAAGCGAAGTGTTATTATAACAAAGTAAAAAAGTTAAAAAAATTAAAAGTTTAAAAATTTATAAAGTAAAAAAGTTACAATAACTAAAGTTAATTTACTATTGAAGAAAGGAATTTTAAAAATAAATTTAGTGTAGCCTACAGTAGTGTACAGCAATGTCCTAGGCCTTCACATTCATTCACCACTCACCCAGTGACTTACCCAGAGCAACTTCCAGTCCTGCAAGCTCCATTCATGGTGAGTGCTCCATAGGCGCGTGCCGTTTTTTTAATCTTTGATGCCATATTTTTACTGTACCTTTTCTATGTTTAGATATATTTAGATACACACATACTCACCACTGTGTTATGACTGCCTACAGTACTGAGTACAATCATATGCTGTGCAGGTTTGTAGCCTAGGAGCAATAATAGGCTGTAGCATAGAGCCTGGGGGTGTAGCAGCTGCACCATCTAGGTTTGTGTGTCACTCTGTGGGGTTCACGCAATGATGAAATCACCTAAGGATGCATTTCTCAGAAGTATCCCTGCTGTTAAGTCACACATAAATCTATATGTATCTCTCTCTCTGTCTGTATATATATATTTATACACACACACACATATGTGTATATATGTTTATACACACACACATATATATACATATATATGTATATATACACACACACATATATACGTATATATACACACACACATATACGTACATATGTGTGTGTGTATATATATATAGAGATAGATGTATATGTGGAAAAAGAGGAGAGGGGGCTGAGGGACATGGATTTCTGCCCTTGACCTCTCCCTGCCTCTATAGTTGGCATCCACCCTCACCCCCAAAAACTGCTCTTGCTGAGGTTGGCAGGGCCTCTGTATTCCCAAAAAGGCCATGCTCAGCTCTCACCACATGGACCATCTGAGTTGGACCTCCTCCTCTTCTTGCAGCTTTCTAGATTATAGATATGGATGCTTTATAAGGATTCACTTTCCAAAAACTTTTACTATGGATGCTTTCAAGGGAATTGCATGAAAATTAAGAATTGATTTGGAAAGAAGTCATTGTTGAAGTATTTAGAGAGCCTTGATGCTTCCGCATTTGTCCAAACACTCTTTCACATCTCTGGAGAAATGGGTTTCTAGTTTTCATCATTTAGATCCTGTGCATACCTCATCAGACTTATCACTAGAGATTTAGGGTGCTTTTATATGATAAATGACATCTCCATTTCTTTTTTTTTAAATTTTATTATTATTATACTTTAAGTTGTAGGGTACATGTGCACAACGTGCAGGTTTGTTACATATGTATACATGTGCCATGTTGGTGTGCTGCACCCACTAACTCATCATTTAGCATTAGGTATATCTCCTAATGCTATCCCTCCCCTTTCCCCCCACCCCACAACAGTCCCCAGTGTGTGATGTTCCCCTTTCTGTATCCATGTGTTCTCATTGTTCAGTTCCCACCTATGAGTGAGAACATGCGGTGTTTGGTTTTTTGTCCTTGTGATAGTTTGCTGATGGTTTGTGATAGTTTGTGATAGTTTGTGATGGTTTCCAGCTTCATCCATGTCCCTACAAAGGACATGAACTCATCATTTTTTATGGCTGCATAGTATTCCATGGTGTATATGTGTCACATTTTCTTAATCCAGTCTATCATTGTTGGACATTTGGGTTGGTTCCAAGTCTTTGCTATTGTGAATAGTGCCAAATAAACATACGTGTGCATGTGTCTTTACAGCAGCATGATTTATAATCCTTTGGGTATATACCCAGTAATGGGACAGCTGGGTCAAATGGTATTTCTAGTTCTAGATCCCTGAGGAATCGCCACATTGACTTCCACAATGGTTGAACTAGTTTACAGTCCCACCAACAGTGTAAAAGTCCTGTATTCATTCATTGCTGCTTGTAATTACTGCTTGAAAAGCTATCTTTTTAAACAATTTGGGTCATTTTATTAAACTTTGTTATTATCAGAGAATTGATAGTCTTGAGCATCATTAAAATAAAAATTAAAGTGTTCTTCCCCAAAATTGTCTTTTAATTTATAATTCATATCTTGTTTAGTTGACTTCCAGACAATGTAAAATCATAATGGTGATAGGTAGCTAACCCTAGTCTCTTTGCTGATTTTTGTTTAGAAGCTATATGATGATTTGGTTGTAAAAGTATAAAGTTTGCTAAAATAAATGGCAAAAAGGATACTTTTTTTTTTTTGAGATGGAGTCTTACTCTGTCGCCATGCTGGAGCTCAGTGGTGTGCTCTTGGCTTACTGCAACCTCCTCCTTCCAGGTTCAAGCGATTCTCCTGCCTCAGCCTCCCTAGTAGCTAGGACTACAGGCATACGCCACCACACCCAGCTAATTTTTGTATTTTCAGTAGAGATGAGGTTTCACCATGTTGGCCAGGATGGTCTCGATCTCTTGACCTTGTGATCCGCCCCCCTCGGCTTCTCAAAGTACTGGGATTACAGGCGTAAGCCACCGCACCTGGCCCAAAAGGATACATTTTTTTCTTACCTTTATAAGATTTCTTTTCCTAGAATGAAAGAATGAATGTTGATTTTTATCAAATTACTTCAATGTCTTTTTTGCTTTACTTATGTTCTATTTTTTACATTTCTTAATATTAACCTTTTGTTCCCCAGGATACATCACTTTGGGTCCTGGTGAATGATAATTTCATGTACTGTAGGATTCAAGTTGTTATCTTACTTTTTGCTGAGATGTGTTTTCATCTATAGTCGACATTTGAAAGTCATGAGATATGTCTGAAGACCATCATAAATCCCCAGATTTCCCGCAAAACATAGCAAAAAGACACATATAAGCCTTCCTCATCTATTAATTATCAGTAATGTTAGTAGGACTTCTTCACTTTCTCATGAATCATACATGAGTCTTCTAGTGTTTGCTCCTTGGGAGTGTGTCCTCATAATGCAGACGTGGTCATGGTCCTTTTTGAATTTCCCTGTAAGCAGGCCCTGTGAGGAGGATTTGGCTACAGGCAGGCATTTGAGGCAGGATACCAGGAAGCAGGAGCCAGAGTAGAGGAGGGAACAAGAAAAGCAGGAAAGCCAGCAAAGGTGAATTCACAGCTAGCTTTCTCTGCAGATAACCAGGGCTAGATCCGGCCAGGTCCTGGCTGAGAAGCCTGTGGAACATATCCCAGCATGGTCCTTCAGAGACGGAGGACAGGGTGTGGATGCTGACCTCCAGGTGCTCACTGCTTGAAGGCAGCAGCTCTTCTGTTCCGCGCTCCCTAAGGCTGAGTGAGTGAGTGCCCAGGGCCAGGGCAGCAGAGCAGGCCCCAGGGCAAAGACTCACTGTTAGATGGGAACCAGCAGCCGGCATGGGCCATTCCCGCAGCTGCAGCTGAATGCAGGAGATGTGGTGTGGTGTCAAAGCACCTGCTACAACCAGCATTCCTGAGGTAGCTTTTAAAAAGTTGAATCCCCCATCTTACAAGAGATCTTGGTTCCAGTGAAAGTACACATTAAACGTTCCCCAACTAGCTCCTGCTGAATTATCTACAGACTGTATGGTGAAGCTGTTCAGGTCAATGATGAACATGAATAGAAAATTTAACAGAGAAAGGAACCAGTTTCTTGGAGTGACTCCATTTCTGACACTTTGCTGCTTTGCATGCCACCATGGTGTCTTTAAAACAGCCCTCCTTTCCTCCAGAGACCTGGGTCAGGGTCTAGCCTTTGTCCCCAAGAGCACATCTGGAGCAAGCCATTCCTGATGCTGAGGTCCTGATGCTGCCCACCCCAGACCCCTGCAGTGCTGAGCCTCACCTCAGATGCACCCACCCTTCAGCTCACCTCTGACTCCACCCTGTCCTCTGGGATAGGGTGAAAAATCCAAAAAATATTAGGAAAGAGAATGATGCTTTTGTAACTTATATTACTTGGTAATGAAATAAGCTGAAAATTTAATAGTTGAGACATTTGAGTCGTGCCAGGATGTCCCAGAGCTGCAGGGAGACACTCCTCCTTCACCAAAGCCCCTTGAAGTCTGGGAAATGTAAAAGATGCTGCCCAGGCATCACCTCTGGGTACCAGTCAGCCCTGCTTTGACCCAGTGTGTCATCACAGAATCATTACATGATCACACATTATGGCCTTTTGCACATGAGCAGAAGAAAGGTACAGGCTCTGGCTCCTCAGTCTTTAGATCCCACTTGCTAGAGCAATATTTGGCACACACAGAGTATCATTCAATGAGCTCCTGAAACAGATTAGCCCATCCAAAGACCTGCAGAGCTCCATCCCTCAGCTCTGGGTCTTTGTTTAAATATCAGCTTCTCAGGAAGACCTTCACTGACCATCCTTCTAGAATAGCAAACCCCACTCTAAACCATCCGTGTTTTCTCAGCTTCATTTTTTTCCATAGCACTCACCACCATCTGACACCCTCCATGTTTTACCCACTTGGGGTGTGTTGGTCCTTCCTAGAATGTGACCTCCACGTAGCTAGAGTTTTTGCTAGTTTGGGTCACTGCTGAAACCTCAATACCTAAAACAGAGCCTGGAACATAGAAGCATTCAATAATTTTTGCAGCCTAAAGAGTAAATAAAAGAATGAGTAAAAGAACTATTGTCACCAGTGCTTTAGACTGTGGCCACACTATTCTCAGCTGATACTCTGAGACACAGACATTGAAAATGCCAGCAAACCTTTGAGAGGCAAAGCTAGCATGTTTCACATAAATTAAAATATATTTAAGATTAAATAAAATATTAGATAATGTTATACTAGTTGTTTGACTGATCAAAGAAAAAACTACCCCCAAAGAAGTGTAGCCCTGGAGGTCAGATCTGGGAAAGCCGGTGTGCCTCTGGTAGGGTATGTAAATACTCATTACAAGAAATGTCCCCTAAAGTTTTTATGGTTTTAGGTCTTACATTTAAGTCTTTAATCCATCTTGAGTTAATTTTTAATAAGGTATACAGAAGGGGTCCAGTTTCAGTTTTTTGCATATGGCTAGCCAGTATTCCCAACACCATTTATTAAATAGGGATCTTTTCCCCATTGTTTGCTTTTGTCAGGTTTGCCAAAGATCAGATGATTGTAGATGTGTAGTGTTATTTCTGAGGCCTCTGTCCTGTTACATTGGTCTATATATCTGTTTTGGTACCAGTACCATGCAGATACGGTTACTGTAGCCTTGTAGTATAGTTTGAAGTCAGGTAGCATGATGCTTCCAGCTTTGTTCTTTTTGCTTAGGATTGCCTTGGCTATATGGGCTCTTCTTTGGTTCCGTATGAAATTTAAAGTAGTTTTTTCTAATTCTGTTAAGAATGTCAATGGTAGCTTGATAGGGATAGCACTGAATGTATAAATTACTTTGGGCAGTATGGCCATTTTCACAATATTGATTCTTCCTATCCATGAGCGTGGAATGTTTTTCCATTGGTTTGTGTCTTCTCTTACTTCCCTGAGCAGTGGTTTGTAGTTCTCCTTGAAGAGGTCCTTCGCATCCCTTGTAAGCTGTATTCCTAGGTATTCTATTCCCTTTGCAGCAACTGTGAATGGGAGTTCACTCATGATTTGGATAGGCAATACCATTCAGGACATAGGCATGGGCAAAGACCTCATGACTAAAACGCCAAAAGCAATGGCAACAAAAGCCAAAATTGACAAATGGGATCTAATTAAACTAAAGAGCTTCTGCACAGCAAAAGAAACTATCATCAGAGTGAAAAGGCAACCTACAGAATGAGAGAAAATTTTTGCAATCTATCCATCTGACAAAGGGCTAATATCCAGAATCTACAAGAAAAAAAACAACAACCCCATCAAAAAGTGAGTGAAAGATATGAACAGACACTTCTCAAAAGAAGACATTTATGCAAACAACAAACATACAAAAAAACATACAAAAAAAAGCTCATCATTACTGGTCATTAGAGAAATGCAAATCAAAACCACAATGAGATAACATTTCACACGGGTTACAATGGTGATCATTAAGAAGTCAGGAAACAACAGATGCTGGAGAGGATGTGGAGAAATAGGAATGCTTTTACACTGTCGGTAGGAGTATAAATTAGGTCAACCATTGTGGAAGACAGTGTGGCAATTACTCAAGGATCTAGAACCAGAAATATCATTTGACCCAGCAACCCCATTACTGGTTATATACCCAAAGGATTATAAATCATTCTACTATAAAGACACATGCACATGTATGTTTATTGCAGCACTATTCACCATAGCAAAGACTTGGAACCAACCCAAATGTCCATCAGTGATAGACTGGATAAAGAAAATATAGCACTATACATTATGGAATACTATGCAGCCATAAAAAAGGATGAGTTCATGTCCTTTGCAGAGACATGGATGAAGCTGGAAACCATCATTCTCAGCAAACTGACACCAGAACAGAAAACCAAATACCGCATGTCCTCACTCATAAGTTACCATTGAACAATGAGAACACATGTACACAGAGAGGGGAACATCACACATTGGGGCCTGTCTGTGGGTGGGGGGATAGGGGAGGGATAGCATTAGGAGAAATACATAATGTAGATGATGGGTTGATGGGTGCAGCAAACCACCATGGCACATATATACCTATGTAACAAACCTGCACATTCTGCACATGTATCCCAGAACTTAAAGTATAATAATAATAATAAAGAAATGTCCCCTGAGAAGAGGGATCCTTCTTCCCCAGCACACAGAAAAGAGGGACATGAACTGAAACCTTGCAGCCAAACCAAAGGATGGCCCATTTGGGGAGCTGGCTCCAGGAAACTGGCAGGGTAGCCCGGGTACATGGGGGCCTGGCAAAGATTGGTTGCAGGGTCCCTGTCTATATGAATAAAGGTGCTCAGAGAGTCCTAGGACTTGTCAACCTTTTCCACAATTCTTTTCCTAAAAATATCACAGTGGAATCTGTTTGTCAATGCCACACTCACAGCAGCTGCCCTGTTGCCTGGAAATAGAGGGACTTCTCTTATCCTGGGTTCAGCCAGGATGCCACAAAGCAAAGCCACAGTCATGCCACAAAGGAAAGCATTAGCCCCTTTTCCTTTTCCACAAAGGAAAGCAATGCTCAGGGCACTGCACACTGGCACATTCTGACGAAGACTTTCTGCTTGACCAAGCTTTAGTCACACTCCCAAACCTTCTCCTGGACCCATCTGTGCATTTCCTTACAAAATTCAGTGTCAGCAAGAACACTGCTCAGCCCATTTAGCCAGAACCTGCTACTCAATATCTGATCAGGTTCCTCATCCTCAACCATCCACCAGGTTACATCTGATCACCCTGGTCTGCCTTCAGCAAGAATCCTGTGAGATCAGTATATCCAGACTGTCCCTGACCCCTGACTTCTTCCAGGGAATTTTCTACCCACTGACCTTCACCCTGCTCCTTGGCTGTCAGTCCCCACTTGCCAGTGCTGTATTGGGAGTTGAGGTCAATTTCTCTTCGCCACTGCAAAATCCCATTGTCCGGATACCTGTTACAAGGATCCTGAGTGCGGTCGGCCTTACCGTGCTTTAACAAGTATCACTGAATACTTTTTCCTGTAATGGTTCTTCCAGTTATGCCACAAAAGAAAGCATTAGCCCCTAAATCAAATGAGCACATTAACAATCACTGTCTGAATGAAATCTGTTTCCAAGTTGAATTTGCTGAACAGGGATGAGTGCAGAAACAGTCCACATTTAGTTCAAAACTGTCAGGATGCCTGTGGGTCTCTAGAGGACAGGCAGGGATGAGTAGGCAGGCATGATTTCTCCATATTTTTTTTGTCACTCCCTTGCTTAAAAAAATTGTCTTTCTATCTGCTTTAAAGGGAAATTTTAGAAAGAGAGTTTTAGAATTTAACATTTAGGCCAAACCTCACAATTTTTTAATACTCTAGACTTTTCTTATTAAAAGTGACTATCTTTTGCGACTTTCTGAGCTCTCCTTTGTTTAGAAAAGCATCCCATTTCACATTGATCATCTCCTTTCACAATCCTGGAAAGAACCTGGGCAAGGATTTGTATTATAATTACATGAAATAGTAGCCCCTCTTACGGGAAAAGAGACTAAGTCTCAGGGTGGTCAAGTGACTGGCCTGGGGTCACCCAGCACGAAACCCTGCTCCTTTGCCCCTGAGTGACCTTGTGAATACAGCCGACCCCAGGCCCAGTGTCTGCGTTCAGCTCTGTTTCTCCTTCTCAAAATGTCCTCAGATCTCTTTTGGCTTCTCTGTATACTTGTAACCACCTCATCTCTTGTTTTTCTCCTTGCTCATAGGCCTTTAACTGATTCTGAAACTAGGTCAGGGCTCACAAATTCATGTGGACCAGAAAAAGGGTGGGACCATCACATTGTCTCTCCCAGAGGAGTCAGCCGATGAGGGTGTGAGCCACAGAGCTGCTTGTCCCTGGGCCTGGGGCCCTCAGCACTGTTTCACCCCATGGTCTCTGGGTTGTGGAGAGAAGCTCAGGACTGCCCAGCCACTTGTCTTCCTGTGGCACACATGTGGTGGACGCTTCTCAGGGTCACCGCCAGAAAGGATATAACAGAAGCTTCCTCAGTGCTCCTCAAGCTGAGGCAGACATCTTCCCCACTTCAGGAATCCAAGCCAGGCACTCACTCAGTGTTTCTAGAAGTTTCCATGGTGACTGGAAATTCTGCAGTTACCATGAACACCCTGCCCAGCAATACCCACAAAAGGCTTCCAGGATGCAAAGCGTCCTCATCATTGATCCAATAACTGGGAAGATGTCTTATTTCTCTATTTTACTCCTGCAGCCGCTCACACATGAGCCACCTGCTGTGCCCTGACTGTGGGCCTCACTTCCAGGCACTCACCAGGAATAAAGGTTGGAATCAACGGCCTTGTAACAGGCCCTTGTAACCATCTAACTAATACAATGTGAAGTGTCGTGGTGTAAAATCAACACAGACCTGCTGTGTGCGCCAAGGAGGAAGACCTTGCTTAGCTGGGGTGTTAGAGAAGGGTTTATACGGAGGTGACACAGGCTGGAACATTAAGAAAGCAAAGTAGAGATTGATTGGGCAAGTAAAAAGGGACGTCCCTCTCAGGTAGAGGGACGTCAGCACAGGGACCCAGGGTGGGCCTGGTGGAGGAAGGACAGAGCTTGATGCTGTGAGCCTCTCAGGGCCAGAGAGCACTTGGGAAATGCAGACGCAAGGGGTCAGAGGACCTGAGCAGGGCCAGGTGTGGCCTGTGTGAGCGTGGTGACACCTCCAGCCCCTCTGGCTGTCTTCATTGTGCCTGTGCTGCCCTGGGCGCCACGGGGCCGACCACGTGTCCATAGTGAAATGAGGACATCATAGGCACAGGAGCTGCTCTCTTTGAGGCACCCATCCTGGGCAGGCCAGGCCCAGGCTGCTTTGCTTCTTACTGCCTGGGGCGTCCTTTGAACCGCGTGTTGTCCAATCTCTCCCATCTGTATGCGTTTCCTCCCTTGATGTCTCCATGAGCGGTTGGCTCAGGTGTGACGGCCTCACAGCAGGAAGCATAGGCCGGGTGGGCACCCTGCCATCTGGAGACCTCGTACTCTAGTGACAAGCTGCTTGGGGCCTCCTGGGCCTGCCCTGGGGTGAAGCTGCCATCCCTTGCTGGAAGGCTTCTGTCCCTGCCACTTCTGACGGCCATGTCAGAAGTTGGGTGCATGGCCAGGGCTGTTTGCTAATGACTGCCCACGGCATAGAGGGTAGAATAAAGCCAGTCTACAATGACGAGGGGGCTCCAGCTCCTCTCCCTGGGTGCCTCCCAGGGCCTGTTGAGGCAACTCCCTGCTCAGCCACCCTGCGTGCCTCCCAGGGCCTGTTGAGGCAACTCCCTGCTCAGCCACCCTGCTTGGGAGACGGCTGGGGTTGGGCTCCTCCACAGCAAAGCTGAGAGCTCTGTGGTCTTGCAGGCAGAAGGTGGGACACTCCCTGTGGGCATCAGGCACAGCCCAGGGTAGGGGTGGCCCTTTACATATCGGGTGCTCTGTGTACACAGGACTTCTAGGGCAGCCATGTCAGGCTCTGGGGCCTCTTTGCAGATTTCTGGGCAGAGAACCAGCACTATGGGCATCACCATCCAAGATAGCCCTCCACATTGTCACTGAGGCATGCATACCCTGACACCCTCCCAGACCCAGGAGGGTCCCCAGATGGCCACAGCCTTGGTCACCATCCCTAATGCAGCACACCTGAGACAGCCATGGATGATGCTCCTGCATCCCCTGCCAGCCTGCTGTGGTCAGATGCAGGGAGGGAGCAAGGGACAGCTGCCAGCACCAGGCTCTGACATCTGACAGGGCAGTCCTTGCTCCCCATTCCTGTCTGCCTCTGTGACTTGAGCAAGTCACCTAAACTCCATCTGACTATCAGTTTCCTACATCAATATCAACCTCACTGGCAGCTGGGGAGAGGAAAGGAGCTATGTGTATAAATAGTGCACTCGCCAGGCCTGACACAGAACATGCAGGCAGCAGGCAGTGTCTGTTATTAATACGATAGTCCCTGTCGCTGTCTGGGAGCTGGCATGACCCTCCTGCAGGGAAAATGGATTTCTAGACGCCATGAACCAGGCCAGTTCTGTCTCCTTCCTCAGCTGTTCTGCACGTGTAGAGGCCTCTTGGTGTTGTGCACTGGTGCCCTACCCAGATGCACCTTCAGGAAGGAGGTGCCCACTCCCCAGATCCAGGAGTGCTGGCCTCCAGGCTCACAGCTCCAGCTCTAGGAGCTGCATTCAGATAAAAGCAACTGCTGGCTCCCAGGTCACACTCTCTCCCTGGGCGGGGCATGCCACATCCACTACTTGGTTGAAGGGGCAGGGTATAAAGCCTCAGCTCCCAAGTTTCAGTTGGGGAAAACTCACAAGGTGTGTAATGGCCACACCTCCCCCATAGGCTCAGCAAAGCCTCTGTTTCAGCTGCATCACAGGTAGCATCTCTGCCCAGCCCTGCTCCTCTCACTCCCACAGTTACTTCCCAAACCCTCCTGCACGCATACCTCCATCTCAGGGTCTGTGAGAGGGTCCCTGGCCCAACATAGGCATCTTTAAATGAAAGTTTGTCTAGAACCGTAAGAAAGAACAGAATTCTTGGTCTAGAGAGAAAAGAACTAACGGACAGGGGAGAGAAAGGGGGCCTTCTTTGCTCTTCACTCAAAATGTTGAAGGCCATGCTCAAGAGCTTGCTGTCTCCCTTCCAGTCCTGGGCTTGGAAGAGACACCCTGCCTCCCTCGTGCCTGTCTATCAAACCAGAAAGTTCTGCATGCAAAGCACCTGGCCCAGAAACATACCATAGCTGCCACCCTTCTGCCTCTCCCAAGTCTGGAAAGTGACATCTCTAAACAGCTGAATGAAGGAGAATTCCCTGATGCTGCGGTGTTTCCCAAGCCCAGACACCCAAGAGAGCCTGGGTCCCTGGAAAGCATGCTGTCCTGAAGTCAGTGATAAACCCAGGTTGACCTTCCCTTTGGAAGATGGGCATCTGCTGACCCTGGAGCTGCCTGGAAAGAGCTGCCATCTTACCCAACCCAGCTGTAACCTAGGAATTGCTTCCAAGCATGGCACAGCTCATGAAGGCCTCTGGCACAATTTTTCTGGATGTCCGTGGTGAGGCTGCCCTGAAGGCTGGTGATAAGTGAGGGTCAGACAGAGCAGCAAGGGAGCAAGAAGGGGAGGTGCGGTCATGAGTGCTGGGGTGCTCTGAGAGGGATTGGGGGCGGGATGCTTATCCAGGCAGTGGAGAAGGCTGCAATAAGAGTTCAAACTCACCTGCTTGCCAATAGACAGCACCAGAGACTTTTACAAAGAGAAGCTGCCTGCATACATCTCCTGTTTGGAAAGATCATCTGGACTACAATTCTGCAGAAGTGACACCTTGTGGAGGGAAGTGCGGGCCAGCCACAGGTACACTTACAAGTCTGGTGCCGTGGTTCAGTGGTGTCAAGGGAACACTGATATTTCTTGCTCATTCAGAGAGTCACACATGCCGTTCATCCTTAACAGAGCCTGACCTTGACATGGACACCTTTTCTCCACCTTGGGGGTTGCTCAGTGGAGATATGGGCTATGTGAAAATTCTATATCTGCTGACCTTCTCTGAAAACACCTGGAGGTGTCTTTTGGTGAAATAACTGGAATCTCCAAATAGATCGTCAGACCTGGAGGATATTCCTTTCCTAAGCAGCCAGGTGGTTTCTTGGAGACTGGAGGCAATGCTACTTAAGAGGCCACACTTTCTGCCACCCTTCCCTGAAGAAGAGACTTACCATTATGATGTGTCTCCTCTTTGAATCAGAGCAAGTTCCCTTAGGATTCTTTTGCTTGTGAGTGACAGAATTCAAAGTCAAAATGGCTGAACCACAAAGGGAAAGTATTGTCTCTTGTAATGTAAAAGGGTGGACTGCAGGCATAGCTGGATCCAGGCACTCAAAAACATCATCATGAATCTATCCCTCAACAGTTCTTTCACTCCCTATGATGTCAGAATTATCAACAGCTTTAGACTTACATCTCACTGATTTAGAAGTAATAGACAATGGTAGACTCTCTTTTTAAAGAATTCTTACAAAAGTGCCATTGTGACAGGCTGTTTTTGCATTGCTATAAATATCTAAGGCTGGGTAATTGATAAAGACAAGAGGCTTAATTTGGCTCACGGTTCTGCAGATTGTTCAGGAAGTATGGTGCTTGCATCTGCTTCTGTTGAGGGCCTTAAGAAACTTTCAATCATAGTGGAAGGCAAAAAGGGAGTAGACATGTCACATGATGAGAGAAAGGGAGAAAGAGAGAGAAGGCGGGGAAGTGCCACACTCTTTTAAACAACCAGATCTCATGTGAACTAACTGAGCGAGAACTCATTCATCACCAAGGGAATGATGCTAAACCATTCATGAGACATTCATCCACTGTGTTCCAAGCACCTCCCACCAGGCCCGACTGTTAGTCCAAACTGCACCATTTCATAAGCCCCCTGCCAATTCGCAAATCTTGGTCAAAGTGAAACATTCCACGGGGGGTTGAGCTGTGAAAAACAGCCTGCCCAACCACCTGAACACAAGGCATGGGAACATCCTTCTCATACCCTGCCCAGCAAAGGCCCAACCAAAGGAACATCCTTATAACCTGCAGGGCAAAGGCCCACCTGAAGGAACATTCCTATCATATCCTGCTGGGCAAAGGTCCAAGGAACATCCTATCACATCCCACCAGAAAAAGGGCCAAACCGCCTGATCATAGGTACATCTTATCAATATCCTGTTGGGCAGCAAGCCATATGGCCCAGACCCCGCCCACCCATACCTTTAAGTACCCCAGCCTGTAAGTGGTGATGAGCTCTGGCATTAAGCTGGTCTCCCATGTCTGCAGGTTTGGCAATATACCTATGTTGCTGTAGAGCCACCTTCTCTCTCTCTCTCTCTCTCTCCCTCTCTCTCTCTCTCTGTTTGTGTGTGTGTGTGTGTCTTTCTTTAACCCTCACCTTCCCTTCTAAACCTAACACCCACCTCCAACATTGGAAATCACATTTCAACATGAGATTCGGAGGGGACAAACATCCAAACCACATCAGCCATGACTAAGTCTCATCACATGAATGTAGTCATGCCCATCTCTGAGAAAGTCAGTGTGGCCAGAGGGATGGGCTATACTGATTAATGATCCCTCCAGCTGGGGCTCAGGTAAAAGGGGAGGGACATGGGGCAAGATGCCCATGTGGACAGGGATTAGGAAAAAAAAAATTTCATCAATGGAAAACCAAGATGCTGCGACTGAAAGAGGGGAGATTGGCTCTAGGCAGATGAAACAATTGGCCACCATATGGATGCTGGCAATTCATGTCCTGCCACAGACTGAAGGAGACCTGGACCTGGAGCCCTGCCCTTCAACATCCTGCCCTTTCAGAGTCAAAACTTCATCTTTTCCTTCCTTAGCACTTTGCTTCCAGCTCTTACTGGCATTTACAGACTTTGGCCTTATTTGAGGAAATGCAATACACAGGAACATGAATTACACTGGAGCTGGAACCACTTCCCACTTGCTTCTGCTTCCCCACTGCCCAGGGTGTTGCAGCCTCTCCCACGGATTTGCCGAATTCAATACGTTTAATGTATAGCATTTTCAGGTGCCAATGTGGCTTGTTTTGGTGAATAGAGGGACAAATAAAGCATTCTTTCCTCTGTCCACACCCTCTCCTGCCTTGATCCATTCAGGCACCATGGGTGGGGAAGGCCTGTTAGTCAACCAGCCCTCAAGAAGCAGTTAGATCCTAACAGCTACTCACTCTTGAGATGACAGAAATGTATGGAGAAGCTACTGACGTGATGTGAAAGCTCATGTCCACGCCAGCTCCATGGTTTCTGAAGAGGCACGAGCCTCTTTTCAAGGCCACTGACATGAAATGCAAAGTTCACAGATGCTTCACCTCCCACCTGAGGACCTTCCTCTTGCCCAGGACCATTAGCACAGAGCCCAACGATGAGCCGAGGTGTTAATGAACCCTGTGCAGGCCGCTTTCTGTCTATAGTTCTTGCTCCCAGTTGGGAACCTCTCACCACACTGACAAAAATTATTATGTACCATGGAACTTCAAGGTCACTTAGGAACAGAATAGATATTAAATTCACTCCTGTGAGGGTTTATGGCACCAGCAGCCAGAAAGGCTGCCTGCAGAGCTTCCTCTGGGGTCGGGACATGATCTGTTTGAAGGAGTCAGACTATCCCGTTGGTGATGAGTGAGCTCTCGCTCAGTTGGTTCACAGGAAATCTGGTTGTTTAAAAGAGGTTGGGACTTCCCCCTTCTCTGTCTCTTGCTCCCTCTCATCTTGTGACATATCTGTTCCCCTTTTGCCTTCTGCCGTGACTGTAAGCTTCCTGAGGCCCTCCTCAGAAGCAGATGCTGGCACCACACTCCTTGTACAGCCTGCAGACCATGAGCTAAATAAACTCCTTTCTTTATAAATTACCCAGTCGCAGGAAGTCCCAAGAGCCCAGAGACCCTTCCTTAGCCAGAATACCTTCTTCATGGAGAACCCAAGGAGCAATGTGCAGGCTCGCTTCTTCCAACTGGGATGCCAGACAGAGAGGCCCTGGACCACTAAGTCTTTTTTTCCTGCAAGATTCCTCATCTTCACAGAAAGTACCGGATGTGTCTTGGTACCTGGATCTCATGCACAGCTTCATCACTGGTTTCTAGGAATTACAAGACACTCCAGGAGCCCATGCCAAATGATTTTCCCTGGACAGCAGAGTTCCTCTGTAAATGTGTGACCCTGCTGGCCACCTCACATGCTAAAGGAAGAAGACCAGATGGTGGAGTGCCAGGGGATGGACATTTATCACTCTGTCAGGCACCGTGGTAGGCATGCTGCATGCATTCCTGCCTGTGGCTGGTTTGCCCTGAAGGGAATGGAGACCCAGCACTGCAAATTCACTCTCTCCTGTCTTCTTCAGTCTTCTGGGAAGGATCTGGCCCCAGACTTTCTACTGAAATCCTGGTAGCCTCAAGAGCCTCAGCCCAGCCTGGGAGTGAAGGGCGGGCTGACTTCCAACATCAAATTCTGCTGCAGAGTCGGGGACAATCAGGGCCTTGAAGCAGGGCCACCTCTGCTGCTGCAGCTCCACATTGCTATTCCGTGGTCTTAGTTCTGGATTCCAGCTCAGCCGCTCCCACAGTGCTGTCAGGGTGGCTCCTCATCAAGCGAGCAGGGACCAGGCATTTCCTGATCATTTGTCCCCAGTGCTGTGTTTTTCACAGGGGAGGAATGTCTGCTCAGAATTCTTGATTGCCTAGGATTTCTGCAAATGTGACTTGGCCAAGCCAGTGTTCTCAGCATATGCCATTTAAGGGAGGACATTTCCTGTTTTCATTGGCCTAATTTAGGCATTCTTCATTTCTGCATGGGCAATTGCAAATTTCTTAATAATTTCTCTGTTTTAAATCTTATCTTGCTTCAGTCTGTCCTTCCCACATTGTTCTAGAATTGTAAATGTGTTAACAATAACTGGCAGGTCAGACATAGCAATGAGTGCTTTAGACCTGTGACATCATTCAGTCCTCAAAAAGATCCTACCAGGAAGACCCTCCCATTCTCCCTAGTTTACAGATAGGAAACACATTTAGGGATGCTTTGGTAATATCCCAGGTCCTATTGAGTAAGTGGAAAGGCTGGATTGAATGCAGACCTGACTCACTCCAGACCATCACCACTCGTTTTTAAAACACCAGTCTAACTTTGTTACTGCTCTGCTTAAAAGATGGGGTAGATTGCCTCTCTCTGCTTCTCCCCACTAAATTCAACTGTGAACCCTAGAAATAAAACAAGAGGCAACCAAAGGAGGACTATGAAAGGTGGGAAGAGAACAGTACACTAATTAGGGACCCTGGGACTAGAAAAACAACACAGCTGGAGAGAGCTTGTTAAGCTCCAACCCAACAGAAAAAGGGACCAAGGCTCCATGTATCCTGACCCCTGACCTTGTAACACAAGATATAATTGTTTACATATAAAATCCCATCTACAAATAAATAATTTTATCTACAAATAAAATTAAAAACTAGAACTAAGAAGTAAGTCCAACAAAGTTGAATAAGACAAAAATCAATACAAAAGTATCCGCTGGATTTGTATATACTAACAATGAACTTGTGGAAACAGAAATTTAAATTTTAATACCGTTTACAATTGCCCCAAAGAAAATGAAATAGGTGTAAATCTAACAAAATATGTGTAGTATCTGAATGCTAAAAATCACAAAGTGCTAATTGAAAGAAATCGAAGAAGACAAAAAGAGACACATGATGTCCATATGTTGGACAACTAAACCAAACAACGATGTTAATCCTTCTCAAATTAATTTAGTCTGATTTGTAACAAAATTCCTGCAAAGTCTCTTTTGGTAAATGTCGAAAAGTTTATCCTAAAATTTAAATGGACAGGCACAGTATATAGAAGCTAAGAAGAATAAAATAGATGTAATCATTCTGCTTGATGCTAAGGTTTACCATAGAGCTACAGTAATTCCAGAAGTGGACTATTAGTTGATAAATGGCACATAAATCAATGGGACAAAACAGAGAATGCAGAAAAAAATCCCAACTGATTTGTTAACAAATATTTCCTACTTATTTTTCATAAAGATACAAAAACAGTTCAATATAGAAAAATAAGACTTTTAAACAAATGGTTCTGAAGAAGTTAGACATCCGTAAGAAAAATTAAATAAACTTCCACATAGACCTCACACCTTATATAAAATTTAACTCAAAATGGATCACAGACATACATGTAAAATATTTAAGTGTAAAACTTTCAGAAAACAATATTGGAGAATATCTTCTGGACCTAGGGCTAGACGAAAAGTTTTTAAACTTGACACCAAAAGCAAAATCAGTAATAGGAAAGTTTGATAAACTGAACCTCACCAAATTAAAACCTTTTGTTGTTCAAAAGACTCTGTTAAAAGTATAGAAAGACAAACTACAACTGAGAGAAAACATTTGCAAACCACACATCTGACAAAGTACCTATAATATAGAAAGAATTCTCAAAACTCAACATTAAAAACAATCTAATTAGGAAATAGACAAAAAACATAAACATATATTTCATGCAAGAGAATATATAGACAGCAGATAAGCACTTGAAATGGTGTTCAACGTCATTAGCCATTAAAGAAATGCAAATGAAAGTCAAAATGAGAAACACTACATACCTATCATAATGGCTTAAATAAAAAATAGTGATATTACCTAATGCTCGTAAGGATGTGGAGAAGCTGCTTCACTCATACATTGCTGGTGGGAATGTAATATGATACAGCCACTCTGAAAAGGAGCATAAAAGTTTCTTACAAAACTAAACATGTGCCTGCCATACACCTTAGCAGTTGCACTCTTGAACATTTTTCCCTGAGAAATGAAAAGCTAAGTGCATATGAATATCTGCACATAATGCTTATAGCAGTATTGTTCATAGAAGCCCTAAACTGGAAACAGACCAGAAGCTCTTCAATGAGTGAGTGGTTACACAAACTGTAGCATTCTCATACGGGGTATATTATCAGGGTTCTCCAAGCTCCAGAGAAACAGCACCAATAGAAAAGAGTGAGAGAGAGAAAGTCACAGAATAAGGAGAGCTGATGATATAGTTCCACTTTGAAGGCTGATAGGCTCAAGACCCAGTAGATATTTCAGTTTGTAGCTGAAGGCAGGAAAAAAGCCCATGTTTTAGTTCAAGGCCATCAGATGGCAAGCATTCTCTTTTTGGGGAGGGTCAGCCTTTTTGTTCTATTCATGTCCTCAATTGATTGGACGAGGCCCACCCACATTAGGGAGGACCACCTGCTTTCCTCAATCCACCAATTTAAATGTTAATTTCATCCAGAAATGCCCTCACAGAAACACCCAGAATAATGTTTGACCAAATGTCTGAGTAACCTGTGGCCCAGTCAAGCTGACACATAAAGTTAACCATCACACCATAGAAGACTGCCCTGAAATGAAGGTAAAGAACTATCACACAGAATAGCTTGGGTGAGTCTGAAGGGAATTATGCTGAGTGAGACAAAAACCAATAGCAGAAGAGTACATACTATATGATTCCATTTACATATAATTGTTAAAATGACAACATTGTAGAGTTGCAGAAAAGATCAGTGGTTGCCAGGCAGATCAGCTGGTGGCAGGGACAGGAGGGATTGAGTATGGTTATAAAAGTATAATTTGAGAGACCCTTGGGCTCATAGAACTAATCTCTAAACTAACATGGTGGATATGAGAATCAACATAGGTGATAAAATTGTATAGAAATAAATACAACACACACACACACACAAGTAAAGCTGAGAAATGCGAATCTATGGATGCACTGTATCAATGTCAGTATCCTAATTTTGATGTTGTACTATGATTTTGCAAGATGCTACCATTGGGGAGCATGGATGAAGAGCATACAGTTTATTTCTCTCTGCATTATTTCCTCAGTGTTGGAGATGGAGGCTGGTGGGAGGTGATTTCATGGGGTGGATCCTTCCTGAATGGGTTAGCAACATCCCCCTGGTGCTGTCCTCATTATAGTAAGTGATCTTGCTATAATCACGAGATCTGGTTGTTTAAAAGTGTGTGGCACCCTCCCACTCCCCTCTCTCTCTTTCTTCCTCCTTCTCTGGGCATGTAAGATGCCTGTTTCTCCTTGCCTTCCACCATGATTTTAAGTTTCCTGAGGCCTCCCCAGAAGCAGAAGCCACTACGCTTCCTGTACGGCCTATAGGACCATGAGCTAATTAAACCTCTTTTCTTTATAAATTATTCAGTCTCAGGAATTTCTTTCTAACAATGTGAGAATGAACTAATACATAAATCAGGAATCAGCCACACTTCACTCAGAGTATTCAGGATTTGGCCCTGACCTGGGATTCAGTCACCTCCCATAGCAATGACCATGCAAAGCCAGGGCTCCAACATCCAGGAGCAAAGGAGCACGGATGCCAGGTGAGCAATCAGAGGTCTCTGCTGTAAGCCACTTCTATTTCTTCTATTTCTTCTTCCCAGGCCTGTCTCCCCTTAGAGTAAAGGCATCAAAGGGCCTACTATTTCCATCCCAATAGATAAACATCCCAGACTTAAGATATCCACAAATAGAGCTCATCTTTGCCCCAAAGTTTCTCTTTCTCCTATTTTTTCTCTAAATTAATTTATGGCACCGCTTTCCCTTCAGTCACCTCCTCTAGGAATCTTTCCTCTCTTATGCCTCTCACCTAGGTTCTAACCACCCTTTCCCTGTGCCAGACATGCTTTTTTTTATTTCTAACTCTCTCCCTCCCTCCTCAACCATGGACTTCCATCTCTGTAGCTCCCACTTACCTTGTGGATCTCAGCTCATGCATCATTTCTCCCCACCACATCTGGCCTGGATATTCCTCCACATGCCACCAATGCACCCGCGCATCCCAGCGATGGCACTGTCACAGTGCATCTCACTATTCTATTTCCCCTCTAGAAGGTAGGTTCCAGAGCCAAGAGTCTCAACCTCGGCTACACATAGAAATTACTTGGGGAATTTTAAAAATATTGACGTCTTGGCCTGCCACCAGATTTTTTTCTGACTAAATGGTATCAGGGGCAGCCTGGGCTTTGGAATATTTAAAAGCTCCCAGATGATTCCCACGTATAGCCAAGTTTGAGAACCATTGTTTTAAGCTACCAAGTCTATATGTCCACCATTGTATTCCCAGTTCCAAAACAGAGCTGCACACATAGTAAATCCATCAATACTTACCACCTGAATGGGGCAAGCAGAGAAATTTACCACTATCTTTCTGAAAAACCTTAAGTCATGTGGTCTGTGAAACTCACCAGATGCATAGGCAACTCACCTCTGAGGAGAGGGGAAGCTCACCACCCCTGCAGAGGCAGCTAGACCCCTCTCAGATCAGCACCATACTCCCTTCTGCCATGTGCTCCAGCTCAAACAATTAGCATCCATGGGGTAAAGGGCCCCAGAGAGCTGGCTGGGCTCGCATTGCTTTCTCTCATACACTGAAGCATTGTAGGCCAAGCCTCCAAAACTTGGGTTTGGCAGTTAGACTTTTCCCTTCAGGTCATGAGACATGATGTCAGATTCAGTGATTTGCAAAAGAAAGTGACATCTGCGAGGCCAGTAAATATGTTTGTAGCATGGCTGCTGTGCCCTGCCCGAATGAGGCTGCAGAACAAAAGTCCTGTGGACAAAGACAATCAAGTGACTGGAGAATCATGGAGAGTTGCTCCTTGCCCAGGCCTGATTTACTCCAGGTTGATGTTCTTGATCCAACTCATGAAAAAAAAAATATTTCAAAATGTAAATAGGATAGTCAAGTTTTTTCCTTCCATAGAAATGAGCTGAAATGTATTTTCTATATGGGAAGAGTTTACATCCTTTGACGTAGAGCCCAGAATAACAGATTTTTAGGACTCAAAAATGTCCCCTAGCCCCATGACCATGACTTCATTCTACATCTGAAGATACTTATGCATGTGTAAAGAGAAGTTAAATGTCCAAGGTTTTGGGTCAAATGCATAGCTCCTGGCAGAAGTAGAAATAGAACTCATAATGATTGGAATAGCTTTAAAAAAGCAGTTTCAAGCTCTCAGCACTTTTCAATCAATAAGTAATCACCATTTGTTAAGCCATGCATTCAAAGGCATTTATTGAACACCTACTACAAACTAAACATAGCGCAAGGCACCAGGGATTCAAAAGAGCAAAGCAGAATCCTGTTATGAAGGAGGAATAGGGAAAAATAAACAGGTAACAAAATAAGGCAGTAATGTGTAATAGTGGCAAGCAATGGCGCAACTAAGGCACAGTGGAGAAAGCTCTATCCCAGGGGTGGAGGGTGGGGAGAGGGAGCCAGAAACCTGGACTAAAATGACATGAGCAGTATGTATAAACTGAGGAAACTGAGATAATTTGCACAGATAGCTCTTACAAGAAGCAAAGCTATAAATATTAAAAAGGGTAAATTTTTTTATAACTTTAAAGTGGAGAAAACATTTCTATAAATCTAACTATATAAAACTTTGCAAAAATAGGAAACAACATCATAAGAAGATAAAAGATAAGCTAAAAAATATATGTACATACAACAAAGGGTTAATATTCTTAATGTTTAGGGAGCCACCGAAAACAGAAGAAAAGGATTCACGGGCTGCAGATATGAATGCATTTGCAGATACGAATGCATATGCATTTAACGGTTGACTCTGCAATTCCACTTTTAGACATCTACTCCAATAATATGCCAGCAGAAATGCAAAAATTGTTCACAGAGATCTTCATTTTATTACTGTATGTAATTTAAAAAAACTAGAAACAACCCAAATGTCTATTACTATGGAAATAGTTTAACAAACTATTATACATCCACATGGTGGAATACTATACAGCGACTCAAAATGAGAAATCTCTCTCTATACTATTCTGTGAATGATCTTCTGTATTTATTAAGTGAAAAACATCGAGAAAAGTATATATAGTATGTTACCACCAAATTTAATTCTTAAGACAACATGAGGCCACTGAAGGACTTTCACCATGGGAGTTACCACACAACCAAACCCAGGTCTTCCTGCTCCTATGCATTTTATAGGCAACTCACCCAAGCAGTTCCAGCCACACATTAGAACCACTTATGGAATTTATTTGCAAAAAACTCCTATGCCCAGGTCCTACTTCTGGAAAATCTCTTTTAATTGGTCTGGAGTGGAGCCCAGGCTTCACATTTGTTTTGCTCTTGTTTGGTTTGGTTTTGATGCTGGCTAGGTGGTTTTTAACAGGCAGCCTTGCACGGAAATCCTGGTTTCACTTGGGCTTCCACTCTTTTCTCTGACTGCCTCCCTGAGCTGAGCCTCTAGCAGCCTGCTAGCTGCTCTGTGTTTTCTGGGACGTGTCTTGATTATCTTTTTTAACCATGGTTTCTGTGTTCTAGCGGGAAAGGGATGAGGGTGGCCACAATCCCAACTACCTGCCCAGGGAACCATTGTAAGCAGAAGGCAGGCCCCACCTCTTTAGGTGTGCATTGTTCTCAGGTGCAGTCCACTCTGCCCATAACCTGGATGAGTGGTGCTGGCAGATAACAGAGATGAGGCTGACATCTCAACAGCAGAAATAAGGAGGTCAGGCAGCTCCCATTTTTGCTGCTGGAGAAGAAGTACCTTGCTTTCACCAAAAACATCCCCATCTCCTTTTCCTAAAGAGAATTTTCTTGAATGCCTCTTTTAAGGCTTTCTCTTTGAAGATAAAATACCAGCCAGTTTTACTTATGGCAGAGAGAGTCTGAATTTTCATAATCTTCATCACTAGAAGAGTCCTGGGATAGAAGTGACTGGGGAATATCAGATCTGCAGAAAAACACAAAATATGAAATTCTAGCGGTATGTGATGTCATGGATGGAAACCTAAAATTTCAATACCTTGACACGAAGTCCATTTCTTGCTCACATTAAGTTCAAAATGTGTGTCCATGCTGGGCAGTCTGCTCACATCTCCAAGTGGCCATTAAGAACCTGAGCTTTTTTGATCTTGTGCCCCTTTTCTCTCCCCTACTCAACACCTGGTGTCCAGCCTGCAGCAGTCAGCAGGGGAAGGGAGGCTTATGTGCCAGCCCAGAAGAGATGCTTGGACTGCACCGGCTGCAGCTGCCTCTTGGCTACTCAGGACTGCAAGTGGGCTGGAAATGTGGATGAACTGTGTATCCAGGAGGAAAAGAGAGTTGGTTTCTGGATCTGCAGAAACTGAGAGAAGGCTGTGGATTTGGTAACGAGGATGACACTGATGATTCTGGTGGGCACGACTTCTAGGGCCTGGTGGGCTGAAGCTGATGGCAGGGAGGTGAACAGGGCAGGGGATGATAAGTGTGGTCTATGCAGAGAGACTTGAAATTGTGGGGTGGGCGGATCCTCTCTACATTTAGGAGGGAAGGCTCTGACCTGAGCCGGCCTCAGTGAAAGGAGACTCGGTGCGGTGGGAGGCATAGACCAGAGAAAGCTAGGGGAACCCTTCCAGCTCCTCCAGCTGGAGAGAAGTTGGCTGTGGGGTGGCAACTAGTGTCTTCTTCAGTGAGGGGATTAGGGGAATCTAAGGCTCATTCTGGGTTTGCCCTCAACACATCAACTTCAATTTCTGCTATGAAGATGATAACGAGCACTAGGCAGGGTTTCCAAATGCTTTCTGCTTGAGACTTTACTTTGGGAAATGCACTGGCCGCAGGCTAGGAGAGCGTTGCCAGGTGGTGAGACCTCCCAGTGGAAGGAGGTGGGTGAGAAGGAAGGTCAGCCCTCCAGGACAATGTCACTGTCCCTCAGGTAGACAGATGCAGAGCCAGACAGCATCAGGCCAGCACTGGAATTAAGGTAGGACCCCTAAATCCACAGGAAGAGCAAAGTCTGAGGCTACACTCTGGATTTTGTACCAAATAGGAACTCCTGCTCTTGAAGACACCCTCTCATGAATCTGGGCTCCATCTGCCTTGTGCACCACTATGAGGGGTTAAGGGATCTCAGAGTTGGAAGTGACCCTGAAGACCTTCTAACTACCCTTTGCCCTCTGCACCTGCCAGTTCAGTGTCTGCAGCTCATCACTACCCATCCAACTCCTGCACAATCCCTCCAAGGAAGCAGAATTCATTGCCTTCCCAAAGAACACCAGAAAGACAGCTACAGGCATTAGGAAGCTGAGCCAATGTTCACCTTGTTCTGGGCATTTGCCTTTGGTATGTCATAATTAAGTCACAGAGTCCTGCAAAATATCAAAATATTTTAGGAGCACCCATATCAAGAATTAAACTGAAATATTAACTGAATTGATTCTTATGTGCAATATTCAGTGATATTATAGTCAATCATTTAGTGATATGATTTGTAGGACCGTTTACCAAATGTGCTAAGTACCTACCATGGGACAGTCTCTAGACTATGCCTGTTGGTGCAGAGATAAACAAGGAAAGTCCCTTCCCTCAAGGCACTGGCACATCCCAGGGAACATCGACATATACCCAACTAATTATAAAAATAATAGAGCACAAGGAGAGAAGGATGTTAACATGGGCAAGGCCCGGAGGCATGAGGTGTGATGAGGAGCAGTGAGTACGTCTATGTGGTTGGAATGTATGGTGTGTGCTGGGAAGCCTGGGAGTTATATTTGGTCTATTGGAACTGGAAGCTGTATATCAGTTCTATATCAAAACCAGGAGTTACATTTGGTCAACATTATTTTCCTGCAGAAGAAGGGATTCTGGCCCTCAGAGAGGGTGAGTACCTTGCCCAACATGAGATCAGTACACAAACCCAGCTCGCCCAAAAGTAAAACCCAGCTCGGTAGCTCCCACCACATTCTTCTACCTCTCCATGTTACCTGTACTACCTGGATGTGACTTGTCCACATCCAAGCTCCTCGAGGAAGGATGCTGGTGTTAGGAATCTTTGTGTAACATCCATGACAGGGCAAAAGGTATTCCTCATAATTACTGGGAAGAAATGTGTGCTCCCTGAACTGCATGCATGATTTAATCATGTCAGCACCCCTAAGAGTGGGTGTAGAATAAGGTACAGGGGTGAAGGGAGGGCCTCTGAGTGTGTAAGACCTGTGTGCACCCTCAAAGCACATCTGGTTCAAGGCTGGCACTCGGGACTTGGGTTGCAGATGAAGCCGCGGGAGTGTGAAGAAGAGTGGCCCAGGAGGAGAAGGGGTGCCAGGGACCGGGGGACTGACGCCAGTGTTCATTTTCTGTTTCTTCACCCTCACAGAGGAAGATGCTAGTTTTCAGAGCACAGCCAACTTCCCTCCAGCTGGAAAGAAGCACCCACCTCGCTTCCTCTTGTCTGTGCCCCCACCACACCGAGTCTCCTCACACTAAGGCCGGCTCAGGTCAGAGCCTCCTCTCCTCACTGCAGAGAGGATCCTCCCGCCCCTACACTTGCAAGTATCTCTGAATAGACCACACTCATCATCCCCTGTCCATTCACCTCCCTGCCATCAGCTTCACCTCACCAGTCCGTAGAAGTCGTGCCCACCAGAATCACCAGTGACATCCTCATTACCAAATCCACAGCCTTCTCTCAGTTTCTGCAGATCCTCAAACCCAGTCTGTCTTCCTCCTGAGCACACAGCTCAACTGCGTTTCCAGCCCCCTTGCAGTCCTGAGTGGTTAAGAGGCAGCTCTGGCCAGTGCAGTCCAAGCACCCCTTCTGGGCTGACACATAAGCCTCCTGTGCCCGTGTCCTTCCCCTGCTGGCTGCTGCATGCTGAGGCGATATCCCTGGATACCAGGTGCTGAGTACGGGAAGGAAGTTGGGCACAAAATCAAAGGATCCTGGGTCCTTGATGGCCGCTTGGAGATGTAAGCTGGATGTCCAGCATGGACACACATTTTGGACTTCATGGAAACAATAAATGGACTTTGTGTCAAGGTATTGAAATTTTAGATTTTCATCTGTTACATCACATACTGTTAGAATTTCTAATTTTGTGGGCTTGTGCAGCATGTGGTATTCTTCACCCAAATTACTGTGGTTCCTGTTCTCAGCCAGGGTCAGTCTCCCCTAACTCCACCCTCCCCAGCCTGGACAGAATCACTCCCCAGTGGCCAAGGTCCCCCCATTCCTGTTGAGTTCCAGTAGGAATAAACTCTTAGAGAGGAACCATGGATCATGCACCTCTGAATTGGTGCATTCTTGTTCTTTGAAGAACGCACTTTGAAGAAGCACTGCTGGGCTGGGGGTGGACTATGGAGTACTGAGTTATGGCTCAGAGATGATAGAGTTTTTCCTAGAGTCCAGGACTAGGTCCCACTTGAACTGAGCCTATTGGGGAGGAGGCCAGAGCTGGTCACATACATGCCCAGGGGTGGTCCAGGAGATATCACAGTTATGGGTGTCATCCACTCTCTAGGGAGGCTTGGCCAGACTCTTGGTTCTGTGCACCCCATACTCAGCCTTTCCCCAAACACAGCACAGTCATCGCCATCCCCAAAGCCTGGCACAGCACCCCACGTCCAGTCTAAATGCTCTGTTCTGAGCAGCCCAAGCCCTGATGTGTTGCACACAAGGGTTAAGCACATAGGACTAGCCAGCAGTTAGGGTTTGCCCCAGAGTACTCGGGTGCAGCCAGCATAGGAAGTGGTGGAGCAAAGAAAGACCCCACCAGGAGGGGACAGGGCAGAGCAGGAGGCACTCAAGGCAACTGTCCAGAGTGGCCCCAGCAGAGTCTCATCTGGGGGTGGCATCAGTTACCAGCACTGGGTTCTTGCTGTGGGCCAAGTTCTGGGCTAGAGGCATGCATTTAAACCAGGCCACATTTGCCTTTTGGGAGCTTCCTGGATAAAACATCCTCCACAGGAAGGTCCAGCCTGGAACCTATTCACAACCCACAGCAGGGCACAGGTTACCTGAAGACCAGGACCCAGAGTGGGTCCAGAGAACATGGGCCCAGCTCCCTCATTTCCCAAGTGAGGAGCTGAGCAGAGGTTGTGCAAGGAAGGCTGGAGCAGGGCCATACCCATTCCACCATTCCACACCAGCGACCAGCAACACAGCAACCATTCCACACCAGCAACACACAATAATCTGGGACAGTCTACACTGAGAGGAAACTGGGGTTACAGATCAGGGAGGATATCAAAAGAGCTCCTACGGCCTCTGCCAAGCTGTGCGGGCATCTGGAAAGAATTGCAGTCTCAGCTGGAAATGGTGTTTAGAGCAACATTTCCCGTAACATGTCTCTTTCTAAATAGCACATCATGGCAGTTCTGAGTCTGATTTCAAGGTCTGAAATTTTTTGAAATTCCCACTGACTTCAGAAGAAGGAAAAAATATTGTGGGAGGGAGCAAACTGTGCAGGGAAGTGCAAGCTGTCTTCAGACTGTCCAAACAGCAAGCGCAGGGGACATGTCCAGTCTTCCTGGGAAAGGCAGCAGGGGTAGGTCAGGGTTTGTGAAGGGGCATATGTCCAAGCCCAGCCCTCCCCAAAGGGCCCACATGTATACATAAACACCATGCATTGGGTCTTTGTGCCTTTGGGTAAGGGGAGGTGGCTCATATTCCCTTTTCCCATCCTGGGCAAGGCAGAGGGAGTAGCAGCTCTGTAGTCAGAGAAGCCTCCAGCCTTGAGGCTTGGATGTCACCAAAAGAAAACCCTATGGAGGTTCAGAAGACAGCGTCAAGTGGGTTTTTACTTTTTCTAATGAGCCACCTGGCGTTGGTAGAGCACAGAGGCTCACTTCTCTGTTTTCCCCTCCTTGTTTGTCTCCTGGGGTCTCCTATGTCCATAAGAGGGAAACCCCACTGAGTTTCTCTCTCCTCCTTCAGAATCCAGTGCCACCTCATCCTCCCCTGTGATTGACACCATCAGGAAGATCATCTGTGGGAGAGAAGGAAGCCAGTCCCTGTCCACTAGCGACTCTCCTTTTGAGATTTGTGGAGATAGTTTAAAGCTCCCAAGGTTTGCCAGGTGTGCTGGCTCATGATTGTAATCCCAGCACTTTGGGAGGCCGAGGCAGATCACCTGAGGTCAGGAGTTTGAGACTAGCCTGGTCAACATGGTGAAACCCTGTCTCTACTAAAAATACTAAATTAGCCAGGCATGGTGGTGGGTGCCTGTAATCCCAGCTACTCAGGAGGCTGAGGCAGGAGAATCACTTGAACCCGAAAGGCAGAAGTTGCAGTGAGGTGAGATCACATTATTGCACTCTAGCCTGGGCAAAAAGAGCGAAAGTCCATCTCAAAAAAAAAAAAAAAGACTCCCAGGGTTTCTGTCTCTAACCTCAATTTACCAAGGACCAGCCACAGTTGTGGGGAGAATCATGCTGTGTTTCACTCTCCCCCAGTGGAAATCTCAGCACCCGCAAAGGGAAGGACTCTTTCCTCACTCCACCTTAGAGAGTGAGAAGGGGCAGAGTGTGAATAGGAGTGGTAACCCCCAACCTCACAGCATACATCTTTCTTTCCCCTCTGTGCGCCTCTGCATTGGGGTGCACACTTCAGGGTTCTTCAATATGCTTCTTCAGATGTTGAGATTTCCACCCCTCCACCCACATGCCCATACATATGTGCATGCGTGCATACACACACAGACAGAGACACACAAATACACACACAGAGAGACACACACACACAGACACACACATGGTGGGCACTCATCGCTCCTCCCATGTTGCTTCCAGGAGTCATGTATTCATCTCGGACATATGTCTGGGTCCCAGGCTTTGACCCTAAGATCTGCTGGAGAAAATACATCAATTTTGTGCCAATGTGGGGGTGGATACTGCTTGAGGTTCTGTGTCCCAGGACCTCACCCCCCGATTTCTATGTCTCGTCTCCTGGGAGGGCATGCAAACACCTCTTCCGCTTTGGTTGGGGCACCTCTACATTTTCCAGGCACCGTGCTGCCATCAGTGGCCCAACATGGGCTTGGCTCTCTCTCCACCAGTCCTCTCAAAGGTAAGGTGTGGTTGTATGAGTTGCCCTCACACCTCTGGCTGTGGTCTCCAGTTGCACCCAACACCCTGTTCAGGATTCTGATGGGGCTACTGTAGAAAATTATGGCTTTTACAGTGGTCCCCTAAGCTATGTCTAGCTGGTACTCCTAAATTTTGTAGTCACATTCAGGTCAGGCCCCCACTGCTGCCATTGAACCCCAAGGTCAGGGTGGTGTCTTAAATCAGAAAAGTAGTTGCAACTGTCCTACACTTTATGCTGTTTCTTTTTTCTGATTCTCAGTAGCCTTGGCTTTGTTCTCTTCTAATAAATTAACTGAAATTAAAAGAGAAACCCAGGCACCCCCAGGGAACTCCAGCCACCCAGAATTTGCTAGTGGGAACTTGCTGAAAGCATTTTCCACCAACACTGTGTGATTCTTGTCTCCCTCTTATCCCATGATTTCCTCTCCACTGATTTAGGTAAAGATGTCTTTAATATCTTCATAAAACTGATTTTTTTTCGTTCTCGTTTTCTTATTCTCTCTTAGACTCAGGTCAAAAAGTTAGCCATGTTTTTCTTATCACATCACATTCTACCCCATCAAAGACCTAAAGGAAAGCCCTCGGTTAGTCAAGGCCTCTGTGGTCTCTTGCCCCACATGACCCTATAGGGCCCCTGCGTGGTTCATATCCTGTGTTTCTGTCCAGGGCCCCGTTCTTGCACATTTCCCTAGTGTGTCCCACCCGTGGTTGAGCCCTTCTTCGCTGGTACCTGTTCTCAGTTTCTCTCCCTGGGACCAGCACCTGTTCCTGTGCTTTTCATGGACTGCCCGTCTTAGGCCCGTGTGCGGTGTGTGGTAGGGTGGTGGCACAAGATATCATGTCAGCTGGGACTCTCTCATCAACCTCCTCTGTTATATTTTTAAAATAAATCTTCCTTTCTTCTAAAGGAACAACCCAACTTTATTACAGTGCACAGTTGTGTGAGGCCCCTACGCTAAATCTCACCTGTCATGGAAACTCCCATGGCCCATTGTGACTCCACCTCTCTGCCCGAACTATGCATTCTCAAAGCAATGCCCTCCACGGGAGAGAGATCCTGGCCTTCTCCACTACAGTTCCCTCCTGCTGAAAGCAGCTGCTTTCGCTGGTGCCATTGAGCAATGCTGGGAAGTCCTCACCTCGACTGAGCTCTAGGGTACACTGAGGAACTGCAGCTTAACATCCCAGATGACAATCCCCAAAATGTTCTGATTCAGTGCCTGCAAAGTCATTGGCAATTAACGGAGAGAAAATAGCATTGTTGGACAGTCAGAAATCCACAAAGCCCCTAAAATGATGTTAAATTGCCCTCTTCCTATTGGATCACAGAGAGTTCTTCCTCAGTGGGCGTGAAATTTATTTTTTCTTTGATCTCCATTTCTGTTTCCCTTCCATTGCAACCCCCAGGATATTTTTACTTATCTGTCTCTGGAAAAGGTTGGACAGTCTACTTCTTCCAATTTTCTCCTTGGTGAAACTAGAGGGTAAAAGTTTACTATTCCAGATCCTTTAGAGTAAGCACTGTGTAAAGTGAAGGAATCTTCTCATGACAATATCGAAAGCTTCCTCTGTCCTACCCTGGGTATTATTTGCTATTTCTGTGTCTTTTCCCTGCTTTTCTCCCAGTAAAGTATTAATGAGGACAGCAAAATCTCACCCTACTCTTAAGTATAGGTTTGAATCCAAGCTCCACCACCTCCTAGGTCTGAGAATTACATAAAATAGAGAATGAGAACATTCCAGGTTTTGCCACTCCGTAGTGCAAATTAGGTCCCATTGACATGGATTCCACACATTCTGAGAGCTCTGAGGCACCACCTGCTCCTGCAGGACCTTCAGCCCTTTGAGGCTTCCCCTCAGGTGTGCATGGAGCAGACTCAGTGCTGGGGTATTGTGGAACTGCCCATCTCTACCCAGCAGGCCACACCTTCAGTCTCCATGAAGTGCCTGACCCTGACCTCTCTCAGCACCCCGGGAAGACCCTGCCTTCCTCTCCTCTATTCCTAGTATTCTCTACAGGAATTCAACAAATGTTTTTGGAGCTTTTGACAACATTGTGCTCAGGATGTGTATAATAGGAGGGGCCCGAGGCACAAGGAGTGCCTGTGACTCTGTCTGTGTCCCCTCTCAGTGCTCACGGCCTAGGCACCTGCTGTAATCCTGTCCAGCACTTGCTGTCCCCCATCATCTCTGGCCTGCCTTCCCATGGCAGAACCATCCGTGCACATTTTAAAGTGCTGTCTGTAGAGGCAGTGTCAAAATTCAAGTTTGCCCTCCAAGGCCCATTCCTTTTTCCCTTTGGTTCCTTCAGCATGGAGTGAATATCAGGCCACTGTGCCCTCCCTGAGGTTGCCTGAGGCTTAGTCCTTGAATCACGAGAGTATTCAAAGCTTGTCTGGCAAAAACTGAAATATATTTACAGGTTCAAAATGGCATTTTCCACCCAAATACTATCAGTGCTATGCTCACTAAAAGAAAATAGAATAAACAACAGTAACAAAAGATGGTAAGTAAAACAAAAAGCATAAGCAACCTCATATATAAGGAGGTAAAAAATGTTTGGCAAATACAGTCAATTCTTACATGAAAGGGCAGGGAGCTTATTACCTGTGTTTAAAAATAATAAAAGACAGTGTATATGTGGAAAAATGCAAATTTCCACCCATCAGAGGAAATCTCTGGAACTACCTAAGAGGCACAACCTTGAGTGCCCTCTACTCCATCAGAATGTCATTGGAACACGGCAGGAACAAGAGAAAAGAAGACAGTTTAAACAACTAGCAATAAATCGTGGTGTTTTAATTCCATGTGTTAGAAGTGCAGCTCCCTGGACCCTCCACGCACAGGCTGAGCCTGCTAGCCCTCCAGCGGGTGAGGTCGGTGTGGAAGAGGAAAGCTAAGAGCAGCTGTCAAAAAAAAGATCACTAATTTACTTATTTTACATCTTCTTCAATAACGACAAAAATAAGTCTCTTGGCAGAAAAATAGTGAACAGGGAGAATGAACTCACAACACAAGGATGTAATGAGCCATGCCCACTCACCAGGCCATCTGTAGGGCTGTGCGCAGAACGGGGAGGACGGGATACTGAGTGCCAAACTGGTGTTGCGTAGGCTCCATTTCAACATTTGAAAAATAAAGAGCTTCGCTGAAAAATGAAAATAACAACAGATTGTTTTAATTGAGACAAACCTTTTACCCATTTTTCTTCTGCAATTGTAATGTTTTGTGTGCTTAAATGCTCATGTTTGTTATTCTTCCTACACTTGAAAAATGACTTCTGGAGAACAATCATGTTCTCAATACTTAATGTAGAATTAATATCAAATTAACTTGAATCATGTTTTCACCAGCTTCATTTTATCTTCAGTAACAATAATCTTTTCCCCTTTGTTGTCTGGTTAATTGAGGATGGGTAAAAATTATGTGTGTGTCTCACGGGGAACATCAGAACACAGGGGCTGTGAAGAGAACAGGGACAAAGTCCTCAGAGGATTGGAAAATATTGAGAGGATGCCCTCTGAAAAGAAAGTAATTGATAGAGTGGCCATGATTTAAGTGATATTAACCACCTGCACAAGAGATTGTGCTAGAGGAAGGTTACCAAATGCCATGATGAGAATAGATACTAGCATCCACAGTATCTCTCTAAGGAAAGTAAAATGTTTATAAAATAATAAATGTGTACTTCACAAGTCCTGGTTTAAAAATGCTTTTAGAGTTCTTAGCTTATTTAATCCTCACAACATTCTGAGAGATAGGCAATGTTATTTCCTTTTTAAACAGAAGGCAAAGAATAAGAGGACAATTGTTTCTCCATCAGGCAAACTGGAGCTTGCATACAGATTTTGCCCTTTATTTGTTCAACCGCTCTACATCCTTCCAAATGAGAGTTTCAATAATGACCTCACTGGACTGTTGTGAAATAAGTAAAGCAATTAAAACAATGCCCAGAACCTAATGGACACACACACGTGGCTATTATTATAATAGATATGGAGAAAACTGAAGTCCAGAAGGTTAATTTAACTGGGTCTAGACAACACTGAAAATAAGTTGCCAGTGCAAGTAGTGTATGTATTAAGGCTGAAGTCTGAGACTTTCTCAGTATGTCAGATATGACTTTCAAAAGAGTGGCTATGAAGACGTAGCGATATTATATATGCTTTGGTTATCCTTCCCAAATATAGTAAAAGTATTAAAAGATGCAGGTGTAGATGCAAGGCTATTCACTCTGGTACTATTTGTAGCAGAAAAAGAGTGGAATGAACACTCATGACTGCCATGTGATTGTTAGGATAAACTTTGATTCAGTTACACAATGGAGTAATCTGAAACAATACAAAGAAATGAAGAATAACTCAACATATTGTTATTGTGTGGTCTCCAGGATACAGTTTGAAGTGAACCAAGAGAAATGGGTGCAATGGTGTGGATATGGTTGTTTGTCCCCACCAAATGTCATGTAGAAGACTGATCCCCAGTGTGGTGGTATTGGGAGATGGGGCCTGGAGGGAATTGGAGGCAAGGGGGCAGAGCCCTCTGAATGACTTGGTGCCTGTCTTGAAGTAGTGAGCAAGTTTTAGCTCTTCTGAGACAGGATTTATTCTCAGGGAAATTGATCAGTTCCTTTGAGAGCCAAGATGCCCTTCAGATTTGGTCTCTTTTCACATATGCCCACTTCCCTTTTGACCTTCTCTGCCATATTTTGACACAAACAAAAGCCCTCACCGAGCAAATGTCGGTCCCACACTTTTTGTACAACCTGCAGAACCATAAGCTAAATTATTCTCTTTACTTTATAAATTACCCAGCCTCAGGTATTCCTTTATAGCAATACAAAACAGACTAAAACAATGGGCAAGAAGGTATGTATATTATGCCTCTTCTTAACAAAGAACAAGATAAATACACCCACAAATTCTTCTCAACTTGCTATGAAGCTACATTCTCATAAACACATTATAAGTTGAAATGCATTTAATACCCTAGTAAACCTATTGTAAAGTAAAAAAAAAAAAAAATCCTAAGTAAAATCATCATAAGCCCAGGTGCTTACTGATTTATGATGGTACTGCATCTTGATAAACCCATCATAAAGTCAAAAAAATCTTAAATTGAATCACTGTAAGTCAGGGAAGAGACTTCCACTTTGGGGAAGATGGAGGAGATGTACTTTTCTATATTGTGTATGCTAATACAAATAAAAACACTCAACGTTATATACAAAACAAACATTCAATGACTCCAAAGGACAGAGAAAAGGAAGACTAGTAGGAACCTTAGAAACCAAGGATTGTTAGCTCTTTGGATTTTCTTTTTGCCTCATACCTTCCAAACATAGAAGTGAAGAAGTCAACTACTTATAAATACCAATATTCATAGACAAAAAGAACCCAGACAGAAGCCTGTTCTCCTGAGTCTGAGGACCATGAAGGAGCAGCCTAGCAAGACAAAAGAACACCCCAGAGAAAACTGTGGTTCCACTCACATTCACACCAGCAAAGTCCAGGTAAGGCACCCAGTGTTCCAACCTCTCCAGTTTATAAGGAGGCATCCAACACCCCTATTGGTGTGGTATCAGAGAATGCCCAGTGGGAAACCAAGACTTTCATAACTACCAGAAAATAAAGAATCCTCTCTCCTCCTGCTTGGTGTCAGTGAGACCATATGGGGAGCCTGGACTTCCACCACCACCTCTTGGTAATGTAATGAGGCATCCTTCCCCTCCCTAATGGGGCAGCATCAAAGGAGGCCTAGTGGGAAGTCTGACCTTTCACCACTATTTTGTGATAATGAGGCTGTACCATCTGTGGTATCAGTGGAGTCTTAGAGGGGGGATATAACTCCTATTCCTGTCCAGCAATAAAGAGAAGCTTTCCTCCCACCTTGAGTGCCAATGGATGCAGGTGGAGACCTGGGCTTTGAACTCCATCTGACCATAATGACACAGTGTCAGAAAGAGGCAGCTGACACAGGAGGCTTCAATAAGCTGCAGAGTTGCAAATCATAATCCAAAAAATTGAAAGTTCTTAATAAAAAAATTACTCATTATATCAAAAATCAGATTTAAAACTGAATGAAAAATCAATACATGCCAAAATAAAGACAGTAGAACTATCTGGAAAAGATTTTAAAGCAGTCATCATAAAAATGCTTTAATGAACAATTATGAACAAGTTTGGAACAAACAAAATAAGAGTAAGTCTCTGCAAAGAAATAGAAGATATAAAGAAAATCAAGTGGAAATGCTCAAACTGAAAAATATAATTACACCAATTTTAAAAAAGTCCTCAATGAATGCACTGAACAGCAGACATGAGGGTCAAGGTGTCACCTGTAGAGGGTTGTGACTGCAAGTTGTCCAGGTTCTTGGCATTTGGAACAAAGAATTGGACAAAACACTCAGCAAAGCAAAGAAAGAATGAAGCAACAAAAGACTGAATGCAGGGATTTATTGAAAACAAAATTACACTCCACAATGTGGGAGCGGACCCAAGGAGTGGCTCAAGGACCACGATACCTAATCTTCTTTAGTCCAAATACCCTCTAGAAGTTTTCCACTGGCCACTTCATGCTCACCTCATGTAAATGAAGTGGTGGCCAGCAATCAGTCTGATCGGTTGCAGAAAGCAGCCAACCAGAAGCTGAAGTGAAGTTACAAAGGTCACACTCCTGTCCATTTGTTGTGGACAGCCAATTTCCCATCTTGCCAGGCAGAAAATGTCAAAGGGAGAAGCCTCTGGACCTTTGTTACTTAGGCATGGAAAGTTAGGGCTTTCCTTTCAATTTAGTTCTAGGAAGTAGGCGTGAAACAGCCTTAGGTTCCCTACCCCCCGACCCTATTCTCCTGCCTCAAAGGGTGAACAGATAAAAGAATAGAAATTGTTCAGTCTCAACAACTGAAATAAGATAAACTGAAAAAAATTATAGAGCAGAGACGTGTGGGAGTATAGCAAAAGGTTTACCATTTGTGTCATTGGAGCCCTGGAAGGAGAGGAGAAAGGGAGGAAAACAGAAAAATATCCAAAGTAATAATGGCTGAAAACATGCCAAATTTGAAGAAAAATACATAAATCTACTGATTCAAGAAGCAGAGCTAACCTAAACAAGATAACCCTGTGGAAATCTATACCAAGACCCATCATGGTTAAACTTTTGTAAACTAAAGACAAATAAAATATTTTGAAAGAAACAAGAGTGAAATTATACAATACCTATAGGGAACAACAATTTAGATGACAGAGGATTTCTCATCAGAAGCCATAGAGGTCAGAAGGAAGTGGCATATTTTTCAAATAATGAAAGAAAAGAACTATCAACCCAGAATCCTATACCCAATGAAAATATCATTCAGGAATGAGAGGAATTCCTAAGCAAAAAACAGACAAATAAAGAAACCCTCCAAATTTGTCACCAGCAGACCCAACCTAAAAGAATGACTAAAGGAAGTTCTCACAACAGAAAGGAAACAAGGGACCTCAGTATATCAGGGTGAATTAACACATAAGAAAAAAAATGTAGATAAATACAATAGTTTTCCTTCTACTCATGAGTTCTCTAAATTATGATTGATGGTTGAAACAAAAAGTATAATACTATCTGATGTGGTTCTATGTAGAGAAATAATACAGTTATAAATGGAAGAGGATAAAGAGACATACAGGAAGATAAAATTTCTATATTTCACTTGAATTGATAAAATATGAAACCAGTAGGCTGTAACATGTGTTAAATGTAATACCTATAGCAACCAGTAAAACAGCTATACAAAGGTATACACTCACAGACACGATAGAGATATCAAAATGGAATTCTAAAAAGTATTCAAGAAATCTACAGGAGGGCAAAAAAAGAAGCAAAATAAACAGAGAAAATAAACAGAAAACAAAAAGATGGTAGATTTAAACCCTAACATATCAATAACTATATTAAATGTAAAAGGTCTAAACACATCAGTTAAGATAGAGACTGGGAAAGTGTGTTAAAATATACCACCTAACTGGATTCTGTCTATAAGAAACTCACTTCACATGAAGTGATATAGACAGATTTAAAGTACAGAGTCCATGACTAATGATGTTTTAATGTACGATTTTTCTATCTTATAATGGTGGGTATTAAATTTATTTTCAACTTGCAATGCTTTGACTTACGAATGTTTATTCGGACACAGCCCCATCATAAGTCAAGAAACATCTGTAAAATAATTTTTAAAAACATGCTAATATTAACCAAGAGAAAACAGAAATGACTATATTGATATCAGGTAGACTTCAGAGCAAAGAAAATTACTGCACACAGAAATGGACATTGCGTAGTGATAAAAAAGGTCAATCCACCAGAAGATGTAACATTCCTAAGGTGTATGCAACAAACGACAGAGCTGCAAAATATATGCAACAAAAGCTGATAGAACTCAAAGGATAAATACACGAACCTACAATTATACTTGGAATCTTCCACACCTTCTCTCAACAATTGATAAGACCCTGCTAAACAAAAAATCAGCTATAATATAAAAAAACTTAGCAACACCATTAACCAACAGATCTATATGACATATATGGAACATGCCACCCAACAACAACAGAATATACATTGTTTTCCAGGGCTTACATAGGACATATACATATACCAAGGTAGGCCACACCTGGGCAATAAAACATATCTGAATAAATTTTTTTTAGTTTTTATTATTGGTGTTGAAATCTAGTCCTATTATGTTGCCCAGGCTGGTCTTGAACTCCTGGCCTTTGGCATTCCTCCTGGCTTGGCATCCCAAAGTGCTGGGATTACAGGCAGCCAGCCATGAATACATTTTTTGAAACTGAACTTATTCAGAGATTGTTCTCTAATCCCAGTGAAATCAAATTAGAAGTCTTTTTTTTAATTACAAGAAAATTTCCAAATAGTTGGAAACAAAACAACACACTTTTAAATAATACATAAATCAAAGAGGAAGTCTCAAGAGAAATTTAAAATGTATATATTTAACTGAACAAAAATGCAAATTGACATATCAAAATTTGTGAGGCACAGGTGAAGTAATGTTGCAACAGAAATTTATAGCAGTAAAGGCAACATTTAAAAAGATAAAAAGTCTGAAGTCAATAATCTAAGCTTACACATCAAAGACCTAGAAATACAAGACCAATATAAACCAAAAGCCAGTGGAAGGGAAAAAATATACTAAAGATAAGAGTAGAAATTATGAAAATAGAAAACAGAAAAATAGTAGAGAATATAATGAATTAAGGAGCTGGTTCTTTTAAAAGATCAATCAAATTGACAAACTTCTAATAAGACTGGCAAAGAAAAAAGAGAGAAGACAAATTACCAGTATCAGTAATGAATCAGGAATATCACTGCAAACTCTGCATACAAACAAAAGATAATATGGAAGTGATATGAAAAACACTATGTCTATAAATTAGAAAACTTAGATGAACTAATTCCTTAAAAAGAACAAACTATTACAGTTCATCAAATATAAAACAAATTGAGTCCTAAAACTAAAGAAAATTAAATTCAAAAGTAAAACTCTACCCCCCCGCCGCTCTCACCAAATCTCCAAACCCGGATGGTTTTATTGGATAATTGTACAAAACACTTAAAGAATTGACACCAATTTGGTATAGTTTGTTCCAAGAAAATAGAGGATTAGAGACCCTTCCCAGCTCAGTTATTGAAGACAGCATAACTTGAATACCAAAACCAGACAGATAGCACTAACAGAAAAGAAACAAACCCATCTCTCTCATGAATACATATACCAACAAAATCATTCACAGAATATTAACAAAGAAAATCTAGCAATATATGCAAAGAGTTATACACCATGGCCAACCCAGAGTTTATTCCAGGGGTGCCAGTTTAGTTTAATATTAGAATATCAATCAATGTAATCCACTATATTAACAAGCTGAAGCAGAAAAATTACATGATCAAATCAATTAATGTAGAAAGATTATTTGAAAATATATAACACCTGCTCATATAAAAATTATCCAAAACTAGGAATACAGGAGAACTTTCTCAACTTGATAAAGAGAATCTACAAAAAAAAAAAATACAGCTCACACCATACTTAGTGGTGAAAGACTAACTGCTACCTCCATAACTATGGGGACAAGGCAAGAATGTTCCATCTCACTGCTCTTATTCAATATAGTGCTCAAAGTTCTGCAGTGAAATATGGCAAGAAAAGAAAGTAAAAGAAATATAGATTGGGAATAAGTAAAATACATTACTATTTTCAGACAGCATGATATTTTACAGGAAAAATCCCCAAAAATCTACCATAAAACTTTTAGAAGTAATAAATGAGTTCAGCCAGGTCACAGGATACAAGATAAACATGCAAAAATCAATTATATTTCTATATAATAACAATTAACATGTGAAAACCAAAACTTAAAATACATTACCATATACAATTGCTCAAAAAAATAAATGCTTAGGTATAAATCCAACAAAATATATAGAGTTTTTAGGCTGAAAACTACAAATCTCTGATGAAATAAAGAATATCTAAGTAAATGGAGAGCTATATTAAGTTCTTAGATTGGAAGATTCTACTAGAAAAAGAAAGTCAGTCTCCCTTAAATTAGCATACAGATTTAACACCATTCCTATTGAAACCCCAACAAGAATTTTAGATATAAGAAAAGTTATTCTACTAATTATTTGGAAAGGCAGAGGAACTACAATAGCTGAAATAATTCTGAAAATGAAGAATAAAGCAGGAGGAATGTGCCTACCTGTCTACTTTTAAGATTTATACAGCTCACATAATCAAGATCCTATGGCATTTGCAGAGAAACAGACATTTAGGTCAATGGAATAGAACAGGTAGCCAATAAATATATCCCCATAAATATACTCAACTGACTTTTGACAAATGTGCAAAAGCAATTCAATGGAGGAAAGATAATCTCTTCAATAAATGCTCCTGGGGCAAAAAAAAAAAAATGAAACTTCAACATACACCTCAGACCTTACACACAAAATAACTCAAAATGGATTGTAGACTTAAATATAAAATTGACTACAGCTATAAAACTAAAAAAAAGAAAAAGACAAAATAGAGTACAGGAGAAATTCTTCAGGATCTAATACTAAGCACCGAGTTGGCACCAAAAATACAATCTATAAAAGAGAAAAAATAATTGAACTTTATTAAAATTAAAAACCTTTGCTTTGTGAAAGACTTTGTTTAGAGTATGAAAAGACAAGCTGTAAACTGTATAAACATATTTGCAAACCACATGCCAATAAAGGACTAATATCTGAACTCTGAAAATTCAACAGTAAAAAACCAAACAATCTGATTAGAAAATTAGCAGAAGACATGAACATTTACTAAAAAACACGAACAGATAGATGGAAAATAAGCAAATGAAAAGACAATCATCACTAACCATATTAAGTAGATCATTCAGGTAGAAAACTAACAAAGAAACTCTGGACTCAAGCTCGACGCTTCACCGACTGGACCTGATAGACATCTATAGAACACTCTACCCAACAGCCACAGAATATACATACATTCTTCTCATCTGCACATGGAACATATTCTAAGATTGGCCACATGCTCAGTCATAAAGCACATCTCAGTAAATTCAGAAAAACTGAAATCATTATCATATCAATTAATGTAGAAAGATTATTTGAAAATATATAACACCAAATACCAAAACCAGACAGATAGTGCCAATGGAAAGAAACAGACCCATAACTCTCATGAATACAGATACCAACAAAATTATTAACAGGATATTAACAAAGAAAATATAGCAATATATGCAAAGAATTATACACCATGGCCAACTCAGAGTTTATTAAACCCAGAGTTTATTCAAGGGATGCCAGGAATGCATACTGTCATACCACAGTACAATGAAAATAGAAATTAGTATCAAGGTTTCTCAAAACTATATAAGTATATCGAAATTAAATAACTTGCTCCTGAATAAGTCCTGAGTGAACACTGAAATTAAAGCAAAATCAAAAAAACTACTTGAAGTTAATGAAAGTAGGGATACAACTTACCAAAATCTCTGGGATGCAGCCAAAGCAGTTTTAGGAGAAAAGTTTATAGCCCTAAATGCCTCCATCAGGAAGTTAGAAAGATGTAAAATTAACAATTTAACAAGGCATCCAAAGAAGCTAGGAAAAAAAAGAACAAATCAACCTTAAAGTGAGCAGAACAGAAATAATTAAAATTAGAGAATAACTGAATGAAACTGAGATTTAAAAAATTCATACAAAAGATCAATGAAACTGAGAATTGGTGTCTTGAAAAAATAAACGAGATCGATGTACCACTAGCTAAATTAACAAAAAACAAAGGAGAATATCCAAATAAGTACAATCAGAAATAACAAAGATGACATTACAACTGATCCTACAGAAATACAAAAGGTCCTCAGAGAATACTATGAAGAGCTGTATGCACACAACTTAAAAAATCTAGAGAAAATGAATAAATTCTTGGAAACGCACAGTCTCCCAAGACTGAATCAGGAAGAGGTTGAAACCCTAAATAGATCAATATTGAGCTCTGAAATTAAAACCTTTCAACCAAACAAAGCCCTGGACCGGTAGATTCACAGCTGAATTTTACTAGATGTACAAAGAACTGGTAGCAATCCTACTGAAACTATTCCAAAAAAAATGAGGAGGAGGGACTTTACCCTAAGTTATTCTATGATGCCATTATCATCCTAATACCAAAATCTAGCAGATACACAATGAAGAAAGAAAACCTTAAGCCAATATCCCTCTTAAACATATATGCAAAAATTATCAACAAAATACTAGCAAACTTAATCCAGCAGCACATCAAAAGTTAATTCACCATGATCAAGTGGGCTTTATTCCTGAGATGAAAAGTTGGTTCAACTTATGTAAGTCAACAAATGTGATACACCACACAAATGTAATTAAAACAAAAACCATATTATCTCAATAGATTCAGGAAAAGCTTTTGATAAAATCCAACATCCCTTCATGATAAAAAAAAAACCCTCTCAAAAGAAGACATTTATGCAGCCAAAAGACACATGAAAAAATGCTCATCATCACTGGCCATCAGAGAAATGCAAATCAAAACCACAATGAGATAGCATCTCACACCAGTTAGAATGGTGATCATTAAAAAGTCAGGAAACAACAGGTGCTGGAGAGGATGTGGAGAAATAGGAACACTTTTACACTCTTGGTGGGACTGTAAACTAGTTCAACCATTGTGGAACTCAGTGTGGATCTAGAACTAGAAATACCATTTTACCCAGCCATCCCATTACTAGGTATATACCCAAAGGATTATAAATCATGCTGCTATAAAGACACATGCACACGTATGCTTCTTGCACTATTCACAATAGCAAAGACTTGGAACCAACCCAAATGTCCATCAATGACAGACTGGATTAAGAAAATGTGGCACATATACACCATGGAATACTATGCAGCCATAAAAAATGATGAGTTCATGTTCTTTGTAGGGACATGGAAGAAGCTGGAAACCATCATTCTCAGCAAACTATCACAAGGACAAAAAACCAAACACCGCATGTTCTCACTCATAGGTGGGAATTGAACAATGAGAACATATGGACACAGGAAGGGGAACATCACACACCGGAGACTGTTGTGGGGTGGGGGGAGGGGGGAGGGATAGCATTAGGAGATATACCTAATGCTAAATGACGAGTTAATGGGTGCAGCACACCAACATGGCACATGTATACATATGTAACAAACCTGCACGTTGTGCATATGTACCCTAAAACTTGAAGTATAATAATAATAAAAATAAATAAATTAATTAAATAAAATTCACCTAAAAAAAACAAAAAAAACAAAAAACAAAACAAAACAAAACAAAAACCCTCAACATATTATGCATTGAAAGAACGTACCTCAAAATAATAACAGCCATCTATGACAAACCCAGAGCCAACTTCACACTGAATGAGTGAAAGCTGGAACCATTCTTGAGACCTGAAACAAGGTAAGGATGCTCACTCTCACCACTCCTATTCAAAATAGTATTAGAAGTCCTAACCAGAGCAATAAGGCAAGAGAAAGAAATAAAAGGCATCCTAATGTAAAAAAAAAAAAGAAGTCAAAACATCTCTCTTCACTGATGATGTAATTCTATACTTGGAAAAACCCTGAGGATTCTGCCAAAAGGCTGCTAGAAATGATCAATGGTTTTAGCAAGGATTCACAATTTAAAAATGTAAAAAATCATTAACATTTCATACACCAATATCACCCAGGCTGAGAGTCAAATTAAGAACACATTTCCATTTACAATAGCCACAAAGAAAATGAAATTTCTAGGAATACAGCTAATCAAGGAAGTAAAAGATTTCTACAAGGAGAACTAAAAAAACACTGCTGAAAGAAATCAGAGATGACACAAATAAATGGGAAAATATCCCATGCTTATGGATTGGAAGAATCAGTATCATTAAAATGACCTTCCTGCCCAAAGCAATTTACAGATTCAATGTTATTCCTATCAAACTACCAATGTCATTCTTCACAAAACTAGATAAAAACTATTCTAAAATTCATATGGAAAAAAAAGAGCCTGAATAGCTAAAACTGTCTCAAGTAAAAAAGAACAAAGCCAGAGGCATCACACTACCCAACTTCAAATTATACTATAAGGCTATAGTAACCCAAACGGCATGGTACTGGTACAAAACCATACACATAGACCAATGGAACAGAATAGAAAACTTAGAAATAAAGCTGCACACCTACAACCATCTGATCTTCGACAAGGCTAACAGAAGCAAGCAATGGGGCTAGGACTTCGTATTAAATAAATAGTTAAATAGTGATGGGATAACTGGCTACATATATGAAAAAGAATGAAACTATACCCTTACCCTTCACTATATACAAAAATTAACTCAAGATGGATTAAAGATTTAAATGTAAGACCTCAAACTATAAAATGCATAGAAGAAAACTTAGGAAATATCCTTCTTGACATTGGCCTTGACAAAGAAGTTATGGCCAAGTCCCCAAAAGCGATTGCAACAAAAACAAATATTGACAAGTGGGACCTAATTAAACTAAACAGCTTCTGCACAGCAAAAGAGTAAACAAACAATGTACAGAATGGGGAGAAAATATTTACAAACTATGCGCCCAAAAAAGGTCTAATATCCAGGATCTATAAGGAACTTTAATCAACAAGCAAAAAGCAAATAACACCATTAGAAAATAGGTAAAAGACATGAACAGACACATTTCAAAAGAAGACATATTAGTGGCCAAAAAACATATGAAAAAAACACTGATCATCACTAATCATCAGAGAAGTGCAAATCAAAACCACAAAGAGATACCAGTCAGAATGGCTACTATTAAAGTGTCAAAAAAAAAAAAAAAAAACACAGATGTGGTCGGCCGGATGCGTGGCTCACGCCTGTAATCTCAGCACTTTGGGAGCTGAAGCAGGCTGATCACAAGGTCAGGAGGTCCAGACCATCCTGGCTAACAGGGTGAAACCCCGTCTCTACTAAAAACACAAAAAATTAGCCAGGCGTGGTGGCAGGGGCCTGTAGTCTCAGCTACTCGGGAGGCTGAGGCAGGAGAATAGCTTGAACCTGGGAGGCAGAGGTTGCAGTGAGCCAAGATCATACCACTGCACTACAGCCTGGGTGACAGAGTGAGACTTCGTCTCAAAAACAAAATATAAAAAACAACAGATGCTAGTGAGGCTGCAGAGAAAAGGGAATGCTTCTGCATGTTTGGTAGGAATGTAAATTAGTTCAGTCACTGCAAAAAAGCATTTCAAAGATTTCTCAAAGAAGTTAAAGCAGAGCTATCATTTGATCCAGCAATCCATTACTGGATATGTACCCAAAGTAATATAGATTATTATACCAAAAAGACACATGAACTTGTATGCTAACTGCAGCATTATTAATAATAGCAAAGTCATGGAATCAGCCTAGGTGCCCATGAATGGTGGATTGAATAAAGAAAATATGGTACTTATACACCAGAAAACACTACACAGCCATCAAAAAGAATGAAATCATGTCCTTTACACCAACATGGATGGAGCTGGAGGACATAATCCTAAATGAATTAACACAGGAATAAAAAAACAAATACTGCATGTTCTCACCTATAACTGGGAGCTAAACATTGAGCACACATGGATATAAATGTGGGAATAATAGACACTGTGGACAACTAAGGGAGGAGGAAGAAGGGGGTTGTGTGTTGAAAAACTATTAGGTACAATGCCCACTACCTGGGTCCAATATATCCATGTAAGTATCCTATACGTGAAACCTCTATATCTAAACTAAAAGCTGAAAAAATTTTAAAAGATATGCAAGTGAAAACCACAGGGTTATTATGCCACGTCTATCAGAATGGCTAAAATGAAAAATAACGCCAAAACAAAATGATAGTGAGGATGCAGAGAAATCCAATTATCAGACATTGCTTGTGGGGGTATTAAATGGTAAAACTCTGATGGAAAGCAGTTTGACAGTTTTATTATGAAATTAAACATGCAAGTATGATACAACCCAGAAACTGCACTCTTGGGCGTTTATCCCAGGAAAATGGAAATTTATATGCATGCAAAACTTGTACATGGATTTTCATAGCACTTTTGTTCATAATAGGAAAAAAACTGGAAATAGCCCAGGTGCCCTTCAATGGGTGAGTGGTTAACAATCTGTGGTATATCCATACCATGGAATACTACTCAGCAACAAAAAGAAATCTACTAGTGATACATGCAAAAGCTTGGATTTATCTTAAGAGAATTATGCCAAATGGAAAACGTAAATCCCAAAATGTTACTGTATGATTCCATTGATATAATATTCTTGAAACAACAAAATGTTAGGTGTGAAGAACAGGTTAATAGTTCCCAGGGACCAAGGAGGAGTAGGAGCAGGAGGAACACATAAAAGGTCATGTGAGGCATCCTTGTAGTGATGGAAACTTTCTGTATCCTGACTCTATCCATGTCAGTATTCTAGTTGTGATATTGTAGTGTATTGCACTGTATTTTACATGGTGTGTGGTATTGTAGATTACAGTTCCATATTGTACATATTGCACTGCATTGTATACTAGTTGTGATTTGCAAGATGTAACCTTCTGAAGAGCCTAAATAAAGGGTACACATTATTTCTCTTATTATTTCTTATCACTACACGTGAGTCTACAATTTTCTTAAAAGTTTTATATTCACAGTAGCCAGATGTGGAAACAATTCAAATATCCACTGATGGAAGAATGGATAAACAAAAAGTACGTGTGTGTGTGTATACAGTGGAATAGGAATATTATTCAGTCTTAAAAAGGAATACAATTCTGTCACATGCTACAAAGTGGATGAACCTTAAAAACATTATCCAAAGTGATATAAGCTATATAAAAAAAGACAAATATTCTATAATTCTACTTACATGAGGTACCTAGCATAGTCAAACTCTTAGAGACAGAAAGTAGAACAAAGTTCTGAGGGTGGGGAAGAGGAAATGGGGAATCATTTAATGGGTACAGAGTTTCAGTACAGGATGATGAAAAAGTTCTGGGGATTGATTGTGGTGATGGTTGCAAAACAGTGTGAAGGAATTAATGTCAATAAATAGTACATTTAAAATAGTAAAATTGTAAATTTTATGACATATATATGTTTAATTTTGACTCTTCCCCTTTTTAATGTGGTTACATTTAAATGTAACCCATCCCATCCCATCCCCATCCCACAGGTACCTCCATGAAGAATCAAGCAGTAGCCCCATTGGTACCAGATGAACAAAGCAGACCAGAATAGGAGTGCAAGGGCTCTAAAAGCCAAATTGTAGCCACAACTTCAGGGTGATGAAACTAAACAGGAAACCTGACTGCTAAAATAGAAGATTTAAATGGGATTCAGAATTTCCCATCATAAAACCCAAAATGTTCAGTGTACAATAATCACTCATCTTACTAAGAACCAGGAAAACTCCTCTTGAATGAGAAAAGGTAATCAAATAATATCAATACTGAGATAAACCACAGTTAAATGTAACCACATTAAAAAGGGGAAGGCCCAAAACTAAACAACAGAAATAATTACATTTTAGTGAGGAAGAGAACATGATGGAGGGAACAGGGGTAGAGGCTACACTTTCTATTTGTTTTCTTTTGGCAGATTTTATTCTTTTGAAGCACTTTTGCATAATTACAATATGACTAAATTTAAAATAATAAATCTCTAAAAAACCTAATTTCAAGAAATACACCTGACTCTATTGACTCATGGCATAAACATACAGAAATAAAATACTATAAAATTAAAGAAATGTAAATGTTTTCCAGAATCATATCATTGGAGATAGTTTTGGTGCCGGTGTTCTGAGGTGACTCTTTATGTGTTTCAACATAAAACAAGAATAATTTTGCTGGAGTTACTGAGAACTGAGAATTTTAGCCTGGGGAAATGAAGATACAAATGTAAGACAAATGGGGCTAAGAAAAAATCTATAGTCTGCAGTCTTTGGTCCCAGACAACACAGCACAGACTCCCCTCTAAATTGAATTAAAAATCTTGCAAATACTTTAACATGCAATCAAAATATATCTCTGTAAGGTGGAAACAGGACAGCAGAATTGCTAGTCACCTCTGGACTTGCGGAATGAAATGGTTATGCATCCTGAGTCTTTGATTTACCATATATCTCAGACTTGGCAATGGAGAGGTGTGCCACCTGGGACTGTCAGCAGGTTCAGACAGAGAAAGCCCTAAGAAAAGTCTGCTTTCAGGTCAAAATACAGAGAAAAGGGTGGCCCAGCAGAGTTAGATTGGAGAGCTCCACTCTCACTCCATAACCAGTGGCAACTGGTGTGCTTGTGCCACCTGCATTGGCAATGCCAGAGAAGACCAGACGGGGAGTTTCCTTTTCCTTTCCTCAATCAGCAGCAGCTTCAGATGGACCCACATCACCACCTGCTACCCACAGCAGAAGCACAGACACAGACTGGATGGGGAGCCCCATTTCTGTTTCCCACCCAGTAGCAGCAGTTTGCTCTTTCTGCTGAAGATGGTGGCAGGTGAAGACTGGGTGGGGAGTGCCATCTTTCACACACCCACCTGCTAGTGGCATAAGCAGAGACAGAGCAAGGAGCTCTCTCTTCTGTCCCCTATGCAATGACAGCAGGAGGCCTGCTTCCCACCTCTACTAGTTCCACCAGAGGAACCAGCAAGCCCAGAATCTCCTATTCAGCAGTAGAAAGTGACCCAGACTTGGTCTCCCAACCCTCTACCTGTAGAAGATGGCAACCTATTCCTAGTGTCTCCTGGCCGTTTGCCCTTTGGCAGAGGGTTACTTAGGCTCAGGGTCTTCTGACTACCATCTCCGGTGACAGAATGCATCATGAATGGGCACTTTCAAGCAGGAAGCCAGTAGCATAAGGAGAACCAGAGAGTAGGCCCAGGGAAAGGATACCTATCCCATAGGACTGGACTTCCCCAATTCCTGTCTAGCAGCACTAGAGGCCCAGGCAAGTGCCTTCCATGCCTACAGGCAACACCATAGTGGTCAAGTGAGATTTCTACCAGCACTGGGCAGCCCAGAGGGGAGACTGCAGGAAGTGCTCACTGCCTTGGTTACCCGGTGACTCCTATACTCAACAGAGCAACACCAGATCCAGGGAAGTGCCCTCTGCTCCCCATCCCACAGGTGCCTCCATGAAGAATCAAGCAGTAGCCCCACTGGTATCAGAAGAACAAAGCAGACCAGAATAGGAGTGCAAGGTCTCTAAAAGCCAAATTGTAGCCACAACTTCAGTGTGCTAAAACTAAACAGGAAACCTGACTGCTAAAATAGAAGATTTAAGTGGGATTCAGAATTTCCCATCATAAAACCCAAAACGTCCAGTGTACGATAGAGAATCACTCATCTTACTAAGAACTAGGAAAACTCACCTTGAATGAGAAAAGATAATCAAATAATATCAATACTGAGATGAACCAGATGGTGAAATTATCTAAAAGATTTTAAAGCAGCCATCATAAAATGCATCAATGATCAATCACAAATTCTTTTGAAAGAAATGCAATGCAAAAAGTAGAAAACCTCAGCAAACAAATATGTTATTTTAAAAGAATCAAATAGAAATTATATAACTGAAAAATATAATAGCCAAAACAAAAGTGTTGATAGATGGGCTCAATAGTAAAGTGGAAATGACAGAGGTTGGAATTAGCAAATCTGAGGACATATTGATAGAATCTGCTCAATATGAAAAAGAGAGAGAAAATAGGCTGGAAAAAATAACAAGCCTCAGAAACTTGGAGGACAGTAACAAAAGGGTTAGCTTTAGTTTATTGGGATTAAAAGAGCATTCAACAAAATAATAGATAAAGCTTCTTAATTTGGCAAAACATATAAACTTATAAATTTACAAATCTTAGCAAACCTTCAATAGGATAATAAATGCAAATAAATCTATGCCAAGACACATCACAACATTACAATTAAATTTCTGAAAACCAAAGATAAAGGAAAAAAACCTTAAAGGTAACCAGACAGAAATGGCGAATTACTCATAGGGGAGCATCAATTCCATTGACAGTGAATTTCTCATTTAAAACCATTTATAGAAGAAGGAATTGGCACAGCATGTTAAAGTGCTGAAATAATAGGATTGACCAGTTTAAATTCTTTATGTGGCAAAAGTCTTCTTTAAGAATGAAGAAGAAATATAGCCATTATCAATCAAAGGAAAATCAAGAGAATTAGTTCCCTCCTGGACTACCCTTAAAGAATGTCTATGGGGAGTTCTTTAGACAGCTGAAGAAGCTTTAGATAACAGAAAAAGCTTTGGAACTTCAGAAAAGAAAGAAGAACAATAGAATGGTTAAAATGATCTTAAATATAGTAGACATTGTTTTCCTCATAAATTTTTAAAATCATAATTAAAGTTGAAGGAAAAAAAATGACAGCAACCATCTTATGTGGTGCTCAGATTATGGAGAAGAACTATGTAAGACACTTACATTTAAGAAGTGGGTAATTTAAAGGGACCTGGATGGAAGTAAGTTATCAACACTTTATTCAAAGTGGTGACACATCAATAATAGTAGCATGTGGTGTAATATTAAATGATATTGTAATACTTAAAGTAGGCAATAAGAAAAGTACACAAAGACATAAAATGGTGTGAATAAATTTATAAAATTCTGAAACATGGTAAAGTAATCCACAAGAAGATAAAAAGAGATAAAGAAGGGGTGAACAATAGAGAGAACAATCAAAACGAATGATAAAATGACAGAATCAAGTCTAAACCAACTGATGATTACTTTAAATGTTATTGGTCAAAACACTCCAGTCAAAATACAGATATTGGCATAGTGGATTAGAAAACATGAACCAATTATGTGTTGTCTACAAGAAACTCACATTAAACATAACATAGGTAGATTAAAACTGAAGGGATAGAAAAGATATACCATGTAAATATTAATTTTAAAAAGCAGGCATGGGTACATCTTATCAGATAGAGTAGACTCATAGCAAATAAAGGAATTTGGGACAAGGAGAGACATTACATAATGACATTTTTGTCAATCCACAAAGAAGACATAGTGAACCTGATTGTGTATTCACCAAATAGCAGCACTTCAAAGCATATTAAGCAAAAACTCATAAAGCTTACAGAACAGGCAAATCAACAGTTAAAATTAGGGACTTTGAAACCAACCTATCAACAATTAATAGGACAGCCAGATAGAAATTCAGAAAATATGTAGGCAATCTAAACAACATAATCTGCCAACAGGATTTCATTGATCAATAAGAACATTTTGCCCAACAGTGCAGAATATACATTATTTTCAAGGACCTATGGAACATTCACCAAGATTCACCATATCCTTTGCCATTAAAGAAAACTGAAAAGGCCGGGCGCAGTGGCTCACACCTGTAATCCCAGCACTTTGGGAGGCTGAGGCGGGCAGATCACTTGAGGTCGGGAGTTCAAGACCAGCCTGACCAACATGGAGAAACCCCGTCTCTACTAAAAATACAAAATTAGCCAGTCGTGGTGGTGCATGCCTGTAATCCCAGCTACTCGGGAGGCTGAGATAGGAGAATCACTTGAACCCAGGAGATGGAGGTTGTGGTGAGCTGAGATCACGCCATTGTACTCCAGCCTGGGCGACAAGAGCAAAACTCCATCCCAAAAGAAAAAAAAAAAGAAAGAAAAGAAAAAAAGAAAACTGAAAAAAAAGTAAATAATTAAAATTATACAGAGTATCTCTCTCTACTTCAAACTTGATAATTTCAATTGTCCTCTATTCAAGCTCATTGTTTCTTTCTTCTGCCTGCCAGATATTATTTTGAACTCCACTAATGAATTTTTTTATTCCAGTTAATGAAATTTCCTGAATTTCTATTTGATTCCTTTACATTGTTTATCTTTATTGATATTGTCACTTTGTTCATGTTATCTTTCTAGTTTACTTAAGGTTTTGGCTCATGCTTTACATGAGCCTTAAATATATTTAAGATAGTCGACTTAATGTCTTTTAGTAAATACAATATCTGAGCTTCCTCAGGGGTGATTTCTATCAATTCATTTACTTTTTCTCTGAATGGCCCATACTCAGGTCTTATTCTGAGCATATGTCTAGTCCTAGGCATTCATATTGCACTTTCTTTCCCCCCAGTATATGTTATTGCCCTTCTGCTTATTTCCACAAGAAACTTCTTTCTCTGCCTCCTTTGTTTTAAGTTTTTATGTTTGCCTCCTGCCCCATATACTGTCTCTTGCCATAGGTGAGCATGGATAGCATATTCTTTCAATCTTTCTACAGACACTGCCACTGCCAGGGAGGCTGCTCCAGTCTAAAGGGAGGACAAAGGAAAAGACAGCTTTTATCTTCATTCCTCAGGGAACTACCAGATGGGTCAAAAGGCACAATCACCATATACTAATAACAAAGCCCCAGATAGCTCCCTGGCACCAGCAAGCCATATCGGAAACATGCAGGGAATCAAATACAAATTCTGAGAATTTTAATAACAAAAATGAAAAATTTACGAAAGAGTTTATATATTTGTGCAGTCAAAAGAAAGAATCTGTGAACTTGAAGACAGGGAAATTGCAATGATTAAATCTGAGAACAAAAAGAAAAAAGAATAAGGAAAAGTGAAGAGAACCTAAAGGAACTGTGGGACACCATCAAGTTGACCAACATGCAAAGTATAGAAATTGAAGAAGAAGAGAGAGATAAACAGAGAGAAAAAAATTTTCACAAAATCAATAGTCAAAACTTTCCTAATTTGATGAAAGAAATTAATCGATACATCCAAGAAGATCAATGAACTCCATGTTGAATAAACTTAAAAAGAGCCACATTAATATAAATCATAATGAAACTGTCAAAAGACAAAAGCAACAATAATCCTGAAAGCATTAGGAGAGAAGTGATTTGTCATGTACAAGGGATCTGATATGATTTGGATGTCTGTCCCCTCCTAACCTCATTTTGAATCATGATTGCCACTGTCGGAGGTGGGACCTACTGGGAGGTGTTTGTGTCATGGGGGAAGAACTCCCATGAATGTCCTGGTGCCATCCCCACAGCAATAAGCTCATGTGAGATATGGTTGTTAGAGTGGTTGGGACCTCCATCCTCCTTCTTACTACCTTTGTTGCCATGTGACATGCCAACTCCCCTTTCCTTCTGCCACAAGTAAAAGCTTCCTGAGGCCCTCACCAGAAGCAGATGCCTGAGCTGTGCTTTTTGTATAGCCTGCAGAACCATGAACCAAAATAAACCACTTAAAAAAAAAATACCCAGCCTCAGGTATTCCTTCATAGCAGTACAGAGCAGACTAATACAGGATCCTCAGTGAGAGTTTAATTTATCATCAGAAACCGTGGAGGCCAGAATGCAGTGGAATAAAACACTTAAGGTGCTGAAATTTTAAAAAAATTAATGCAGAATGACATATATATAGCCAAACTATTTGTCTTATTTTCTACATAATTAAAAATGAATAAATAAAAAGAATTGTAAATATACGTTAATGGAAAAACAATATTTAAAGATTTAATTTATGACAATAACAAATGGGATTGGAAAAGAGCTGTAGAGGAGCAGACTTTTTTAATGCTATTGAAAGTAAATTGGTATCCATTAAACTAGATTGTTATAAATGTAGGATGTTAATTGAACTCTCCATGATAACCACTAGGAAAATACCCCAAAAAAAGTATACACAAAAGGAAATGAGAAGAGAATGAAAATGGTGCACTGCAAAAAATCAAACACAAAAAAGGCAGTAATGGAGAATCCAAGAAAAAATGTATAAACATACAAAAAACAATCAGCAAATGGCAGAAATAAGTCCTATCTTATCAGTAATTACTTTAAATATAAATGGATTAAACTTCCAATCAAAAGACATAGATGGGCAGAGTGGATAAAGAAAATAGAACCCAACTGGTCTTCAAGAGACTCGCTTTAGATTTAAGCACACTAATAGGTTGAACAAGAAAAGATGAAAAGGGATATTTTATGCAAATAGTAATCAAAAGAGAGCAGGAGTGGCTGCACTTAAATCATGGGGGTCATGGGAGCAGATGCCTCATGAATGGTTTAACTCATTTTAGAAAGTGTTGTTTAATTTTTATATGTTTGTGAACTTTCCAGTTTTACTTCCGTTATTTATTCCTAGCTTTATTCCACTTTGGTTCAAGAAGATACCTTGTGTTGTTTCAATCTTTTAAAATTCATTAAGACTAGTTTTGTAGCCTAAAACATAGTCTATTTTGAAGAATGATTTATGTGCGCTTGAAAATAATGTGTATTTTCCAGTTGTTGGGTTGAAGTTTCTTTATTTATGTTAGGTTTAGTCTATACGTTCTGTCCAGAATTGGAAACTTTGGTGACAAGTGAGTTCTCGCTCAGTTAGTTCACATGAGATCTGGCTGTTTAAAACAGTCTGGAACATCCCCCTTCTCTCTCTTGCTTCCTCTCTCACCATGTGACATGCCTGCTCCTGCTTTGCCTTCTGCCATGAGTAAAAGCTCCCTGAGGCCTCCCCAGAAGCCAAGCAGGTGCCAGGACCACGCTTCCTACACAACCTGCAGAACCATGAGCCAGTTAAACCTTATTTCCTTAAAAATTAACCAGTCTCAGGTATTCGATACAGCAACACAAAAATGGTCTAATACAACAGAATTAAAGGTAGAAAGAGATACTTCTACCTTTAATGATTGGCGGCTTTACTACATGGCTTCCGATATTGCATCAGCAAATTTGAAAACCTAGATGAAACTGATAAATTCCTAGAAATAAATTGTCGGAACTGTTTCCAGGAAAAATATAAAATCTGAACAGACTTATACAAGAGACTGAATCACTAATCAAAAGCTTCCTAAAAAAGAAAATTCCAGGATGAAATGGCTTTATTGGTGAATTCTACCAAATATTTTAAAGAAATACACCAATCTTTCTCAAACTCTTATACAAAATGTAATAGGAAAGAACACATCTCGACTCTTTCTATGAGGCCACTATAATCTTGATTCCAAAGCCAGACAAAGACGTCACAAAAAAAGAAAACTACAGGCCAATATTTCTTACGAATACAGAATCAAAATTCCTCAACAAAATTCTAGCCAACCAAATCCAACAGCATATTATAACAATTATACACCATGACTAAGTTGAACTTATCCAAGATATGGAAGGATAGTTTGACATAAGAAAGTCAATCAATGTAATATACCACATTAATAGAACAAACAACAACAAAAAGGATCATCTCAATTGATGCAGAAAACAACCTTTTATAATAAACAACACCCTTTCATAATGAAAACACAGAGCACTAGGAATAGAAAAATCATCTCAACATGATAAAGGTGATTTTTGAAAAGCCCACAGCTATCATTATATGTAAGGATAAAAGTCTGAAAGTTTTCCTCCTAAGAGCAGAAACAAGAAAAGGATGTCTTTTTTTTTGCACTGCTATTCAACATTGTACTGGAAGTTCTAGTCAGAGCAATTAGTCAAGAAAAAGAAATCAAAGGTTTCCATATTTGATAAAAAGAAGCAAAATTACTGCCATTCAAAAATGACATGATTTATATGTAGAAAATTCCAAAGAAACCATGCATACACACAGCAACTAGAACTAAAATTAATTCAGCAAAGTTGCAGGGTACAAAATAAATAAATGAACATTAGTTGTGTTTCTGTACATCAGCAATGAACAATCTGAAAATAAAATTAAGAAAACAATTCCATTTACAATAGCGTCCAAAAGAGTATAATATCTAGAAATAAATTTAACCAAAGATATGAAAGATTTATATATACCAAAAACTAGAAAAAAAAACTAGAAAATATTTCTGTAGGAAATAAAAGAAGGCCTAAATAAAATGGACTTTAATTGTTGGTTTGAACGTAGTAATGTTGCTTTCAATCGCTTTGTATCAAAAATTTAAAGCTTTGATATTACATGGTAGGTTGCTGTATTACAGCTTAAGACCTTAAATGTATTGTAATTGAGAGTAATTGATTTCAAAATTGTTGTTGGAAACAATCATTTATAATTTGAGGATTGCATATACATCACTTTCCTGTGGAGAAATATTTGCATACTGAGAAATCATGTCTAAATAAAAGTGTCATTCAGAATTAATGATAAAAAAAAGTAAAGCCATCTTATGTTTGTGGATTTAAAAATTTAATATTTTGACTAGGCACGGTGGCTCATGCCTGTAATCCCAGCACTTTGGGAAGCCAAAGGTGGGTGGATCACCTGAGGTCAGGAGTTTGCGACCAGCCTGACCAACATGGCAAAACCCTGTCTCTACTAAAAATACAAAGATTAGCCGGGTGTAGTGGCACACGCCTGTAATCCCAGCTACTTGGGAGGCTGAGGCAGGAGAATCGCTTGAACCTGGGAGATGGAGGTTGCAGTGAGCCGAGATTGCGCCATTGCACTAGAGCCTGGGCAACAAGAGCCAAACTCCGTCTCAAGAGAAAAAAAAAAAGAAAATTTATTATTTTTAATATGGCAATATTTCCCACAGTGATCTATTGATTCAGTGCAATGCCTATCAAAATTACAATGACTTTCTGCAGAAATAGAAAAGCTGATATTCGAATTCATATGGAATTTCAAATGCTGTCATATAGTCAAAGTAGTCTTGAAAAAGGAGAACAAAGTTGGAGGACTCACACTTCCAATTTCAAACTTCCTACAAAGCTACAATAATCAAATCAATGTAATATGTTATAAGGATAGACATAGACTAATGGAATATAATTAAGAATCTAGAAATAAACCCATACTTCTATGGCTAATTGATTTTCTACAAAGGTCCCAAGATGATTAAATGGTGGAAAGAATCATTTCTTTAATAAATGGTGCTAAAACAACTGGATATTCACATGTCAAAAAAAGTGAATTTGAACTCCTACATCACACTGTATACAAAAATTGTTTAACAATGGAACAATTACCTAAATAGGAGAGCAAACCTCACAAAAACGCTTAGAAGAAAACATAGGGGTAAATCTTCATAACCAGGGATTTGGCAGTATAATTTTAGACATGACACCAAAATCACAAGCAACAAAAGAAAAAAAATAGATAAACTGACTTCAAAAAAAATTGAAAAAAATTTCACCTAAGGACATTATTTTAAAAGTGAATAGACAGTCCATAGAATGGGTGCAAATATTTGTTAATCATATACTAATAAGGATCTAATACTCAGAATACACAAAGAACTCTTGCTACTCAACAACAAAAAGACAACAATGCTGATAAAAAATGGGCAAAAGACTTAACAGAAATCCCTCCAAAAAAGAGATACAAATGGCCAGCAAGTTCATGAAAATATGCTTGACATAGTTACTAACTAGGCAAATGTTAACCAAAACCACAGTGCGGTAGCACTTTACACTCAGGAGGATGGCTATAAAAAGAAGAATGGTAAATAGCAAGTGTTGGCAAGCATGTAAAGGAATTATAACTCTTTTACATTACTTGTGGGATTGTAAAATGGTTAAGCCACTGTAGAAAACAGTCAGCAATTCCTCAAAAAGTTAAACATGGATTACCATGTGATCTAGTTATTCCAATCCAAGGTATGTACTCAAAAGAATTGAAACTGGTTCTTAAATAAATACATGTACCTGTATGTTAATTGCAGAACTATTTACAATAGGCCAAAAGTGAATGCTGCCCAACTGCCCATCAACAGATGAATGGATAAACTAATTAGTATATCCATGTATTGGAATACTATCAAGCCAAAAAAATGAAGTACTGATGCATCCTACCATGTGGGTGAATCTCAAAAATATTGTGCAAGTAAGAAGTCAGACACAAAGCATCACATACTGTATATCCTTTATATGACGTGATTAAATTAGGTAAATCCCAAAACACAGAACACAGATAGGTGGTTACCAGGGATGGAGGTGGAACTGTTAATAGGGAAGAGATTTCCTTGTGGGATGATAGAAATGTTTTGGAACAACACAGAAGTGGTGGTTGCACAATATTGACCCTAAATTATTCCCTTAAAATTCTTAATTTTATGTTATATGAATTTCACTTCAATGAAGAAAAAAATAACCCAGAAAAAAACCCCAATCTAATTAGAAAAGGGTAAAAAATGTGAATGAATATTTTAACAAAGAAGATATAAATGGCAAACTAACACAATGAAAAGATGTTCAACATAATTAGCCATTAGGAAAATGCAAATTAAAACCAAAATGATATATTACTACATGCCTATCAGAATGGCTGAAACAAAAAATAACAATTTAAAAAAATCCTTATGAAGATGAGAAGAAAGTACATCACCCACACATTCCTGGTGGGAATGTAAAATGGTACAGCCACTCTGGAAAAACTTGGCAGGCTCTCACAAAACTAAACACACTCACCATACTACTCAGCAATTGCACTTCTGAGCATTTGTTCTAGAGAAATGAAAACTTTCTTCCACACAAAAACCTGTACACATATTGGAACACTGGAAATAACCCAAATGTCTTTCGATGGGGAGATGCCTGAACAAGCCATGATACGTACATACCATGGAATACTCATCAGCAATAAAATGGAAACAAGTATTGACACACCTTCCAAAACCTCAGATGGATCCCAGGAGAGCTATTCTGAAAGACAAAGCCAAGCTCAAATGGTTACATACTCCATGATTTTCTTTATATAACATTCTTGAAAAAAATTATAGAAATAGAAAAATATCAAAATAGCCTATTTGTTGCCAAGAGTTAGGGGTAGGGGGTGGGGAGAGAGGAGAGACGAGTGTGGCTATAAAGTGGTAGCCAGCACAGGAGAGCCCTGTGGTGGTGGAAAGATTCTGTATCTTGGTTGTTGTGCTGGTTACACAAATCTACATATGAGATAAAACGGCAAAAGCTATACACACACAAACAAGTGTTTATAAAACTGATAAGATGTGAATGTTTTCTGGATTGTACCAATATTAATATCCCAGTTAGTACAGTCTGCTATGATTATGCAAAACATTGCCACTGGTTGAGGCCGGGGGAAGGCTGCAGGGGACCTTGCTATGCATCTTTTTAAACAACGCTTGAATCTATTATTTCAAAATAAAATCTTTTTTAGAACGTGTATTAATACTTCTGCGTCTTAATGGAAGCATCTGTGAATTATGATGTGTTTTATGCTTACACACACACCTACACACATGTGCACTGACAAGTTCTGTCCACTAGAAAGGCCTCTTAACAATGATCACGCCAAGAGCAAGGAGCACCCTAGCACCCAGGCTGCAGCCTCACCATCTCACAGGAAAGGAAACTGGACCTAGGCGATAAGCAAATCCTGGTTTGGGGCAGGAAGAGCCCAGAACAAAATTCAGCTATCAAACACTACCTGGGTTGTGTCAAAAGAATTCAGAAATTATCCACCATGATCAAGCGGGCTTCATCCCTGGGATGCAAGGATGGTTCAACATACTCAAATCAATAAATGTAATCCAGCATATAAACAGAACCAAAGACAAAAAACACCTGATTATCTCAATAGATGCAGAAAAGGCCTTTGACAAAATTCAACAGCCCTTCATGCTAAAAACTCTCAATAAACTAAGTTATTGATGGAACATATCTCAAAATAATAAGAGCTATTTATGACGAACCCACAGCCAATATCATACTCAATGGGCAAAAACTGGAGGCATTCCCTTTGAAAACTGGCACAAGATAGGGATGCCATCTCTCACCATTCCTATTCAACATAGTGTTGGAAGTTCTGGCCAGGGCAATCAGGCAGGAGAAAGAAATAAAGGGTATTCAATTAGGAAAAGATGAAGTCAAATTGTCCCTGTTTGCAGATGACATGATTGTGTATTTAGAAAACCCTATCGTCTCAGCCCCAAATCTCCTTAAGCTGATAAGCAACTTCAGCAAAGTCTCAGGATACAAAACCAATGTACAAAAATCACAAGCATTCTTATACACCAATAACAGACAAACAGAGAGCAAAATCATGAGTGAACTCCCATTCACAATTGCTTCAAAGAGAATAAAATACCTAGGAATCCAACTTACAAGGGATGTGAAGGACCTCTTCAAGGAGAACTACAAACCACTGCTCAATGAAATAAAAGAGAATACAAACAAATGGAAGAATATTCCATGCTCATAGGTAGGAAGAATCAACATTGTGAAAACGGCCATACTGCCAAAGGTAATTCATAGATTCAATGCCAACCCCATCAAGCTACCAATGACTTTCTTCACAGAATTGGAAAAAAACTACTTTAAAGTTCACATGGAACTGAAAAAGAGCCTGCATTGCCAAGACAATCCTAAGCCAAAAGAACAAAGCTGGAGGCATCATGCTACCTGACTTCAAACTATACTATAAGGCTATAGTAACCAAAACAGCATGGTACTGGTACCAAAACAGAGATATAGACCAATGGAACAGAACAGAGACCTCAGAAATAATACCACACATCTAACCTGATCTTTGACAAACCTGACAAAAACAAGAAATGGGGAACGATTCCCTATTTAATAAATGGTGTTGGGAAAACTGGTTAGCCATATGTAGAAAGCTGAAACTGGATCTCTTCCTTACACCTTATACAAAAATTAATTCAAGATGGATTAAAGACTTAAATGTTAGACCTAAAACCACAAAAACCCTAGAATAAAACCTAGGCGGTACTGTTCAGGACATAGGCATGGGCAAGGACTTCATGTCTAAAACACCAAAAGCAATGGCAACAAAAGCCAAAATTGACGAATGGGATCTAATTAAACTAAAGAGCTTCTGCACAGCAAAAGAAACTACCATCAGAGTGAACAGGCAACCTACAAATGGGAGAAAATTTTTGCAATCTACTCATCTGACAAAGGGCTAATAGCCAGAATTTACAAAGAACTCAAATTTACAAGAAAAACCAAACAACCCCATCAAAAAGTGGGTGAAGGATATGAACAGACACTTCTCAAAAGAAGACATTTATGCAGCCAACAGACACATGAAAAAATGCTCATCATCACTGGCCATCAGAGAAATGCAAATCAAAACCACAATGAGATACCATCTCAACCCAGTTAGAATGGTGATCATTAAAAAGTCGGAAACAATAGGTGCTGGATAGGATGTGGAGAAATAGGAATGCTTTTACACTGTTGGTGGGACTGTAAACTAGTTCAGCCATTGTGGAAGACAGTGTGGTGATTCCTCAAGAATCTAGAACTAGAAATACCACTTTACCCAGCCATCCCATTACTGGGTATATACCCAAAGGGTTATAAATCATGCTGCTGTAAAGACACATGCACACGTATGTTTATTGCGGCACTATTCACAATAGCAAAGACTTGGAACCAACCCAAATGTCCATCAATGATAGACTGGATTAAGAAAATGTGGCACATATACACCATGGGATACTATGCAGCCATAAAAAAGGATGAGTTCATGTCCTTTGTAGGGACATGGATGAAGCTGGAAATCATCATTCTCAGCAAACTGTTGCAAGGACAGTAAACCAAACACTGCATGTTCTCACTCATAGGTGGGAATTGAAAAATGAGAACACTTGGACACAGGAAGGGGAACATCACACACCAGGGCCTGTCTTGGGGTGGGGGCAAGGGGGAAGGATAGCATTAGGAGATATGTCTAATGTAAATGATGAGTTAAGGGGTGCAGCACACAAACATGGCACATGTATACATATGTAACAAACCTGCACATTGTGCACATGTACCCTACAACTTAAAGTATAAAAAAAAATTAAAATAATTAATTAATTAATTAAAAAAAAAAGAAGTCAGCCCTTTGCTGGGCTATAGGAGGCACCACCATGGAAGATTTGGAAGGCACTTTCAAAGATTAATTAATATTTTCTTCTCATGTTCAAGGTCTTAAACACTCCCTCATTACAATCTGGCTCTATTTAGCACATTTATGTACTAATATTAAAACCAAGCAAAACAAAATAAATTTTCCAATGCAAGAAAAAAAAAGAATTCAGAAATTGACTTGAAGAAGATCTGAATGGCCAAAGAAGAAACAATTTGAGGTTCAATAATAACAATAACTGCAATGGATTGAAACACATCAAATAGGTCAAAAATTCACAAGCTCTCTCAGCACCTATATCTTGGCTTTTAAATACCATTCTCCAATAAAATAAGTCAGAGCTTCTTTCACAAAATGGCAGGTCCTAGGGCTTGGGCCAGTTAAATGCAAGATGAGACTGGAGTATTTTTACAGTGTCACAAAGTAGGAATGAGCTCAAATAACAAGAGGATGCAGGCATGTCAACAAGGCACAGGAGCTGATCTGAAAGAATATCCAGGGGCCCAGTCTGAAACAATGTGAGCAATAAAACAAATAACAGAGTATTGAATTATCACCCAAAATACAAAATAAATATCCCTGGATCCACAAGGATATAAGTAAATGATTGAAAAAATAAATATATGGAGAAAAGAAACCAATATTCTTTACAGATGAATTGTAAATAATTTATGCAGATGGTCCTCCTCCAAAAGAAGCAGCTTAATCCCCCCCCTACTATACTCTGGAGTGTGGGTTGCATTTAGCTTCCAATGAATGGAATATTGAGTGAGAGGTAACTTTACAGTGGAGACATCAGGAAAACATGGCCAAGTGATCAAGGTTAACATCATTGGTTAACAGCATATACCCTTCAAGATGATATGACAATAAGAGCACTTTGCCTATGCAATATTTTTTCCAAAAACCCACAAATCAATGTAATAATAAGAAAAACATCAGACAAACCCATATTGAGGGCTATCCTGCAAAATACCTGAGTAGTACTTCTTAAAACTGCCAAGGTCATGAAAAACAGAGAAAGACTGAGAAATCATCACAGCCCAGAGGAGAATAAGGATACATGACAACTTTATTCATTTGCTAGGGCTGCCATAAAAAAGTACCAGAAACTAGGTGGCTTAAACAACAGAAGTTTATTTCCTCACAGTTCTGAAGGCTGGAAGCCCAAGGTCAAGATGTCAGCAGGGTTGGTTTCTTCTGAGGACTCTCTCCTTGGCTTGTAAACAGCCACCTTCTCCCTATGTCTTCACAGGGTCTTCCCTCTGTGTGTGTCTGTGTCCTAATCTCCTCTTCTTATAAGGATGCCAATCATATTGAATTAGGACCTACTGTAATGGACTCATTTTAACCTAATCACCTTTTTAAAGATCCTATCTCCAAATACATTCTGAGGCACTGCAGGCTAGGACTTTGACATGAATTTTAGGGGAATCTCATTCAGCCCACAACAACTACTAAAAGTCACATGGTGGTAGTGTGCTGGATTAGATTTGGGAACAGAAAAAGATCATTAGTGGGAAGAATAATGAAATCTGAATAAAGTCTGGAGTTCAAGCAATAGTCCTGTACTAATGTTGGTTTCCTGCACTAGTTTTGACAAATGGACCATGGTTATGTAAGATACTGAACACAGGAGAAGCCATGTGTACTCTGAAACCCTCGTACTATCTTGGCAACTTTTCTATAAATCAAAAAAAGAGAAAGCAATTGTTATGAAACATTTATTATTTGAGATAAATAGGACTGTAAGCTACTGGAGACCAGAGGGCAAGCTTAATTTATCTTGTATTCCCAAGACCTGGTTCAAGGCTTGGTACATGGTAGTCCTTGAGGGAATGTTTATTGAAAGAATGAATGCTTGAAAGAAGCTTGAACTATAAAGATGGTGTGAATAATATCAACAAAATCTTGCATGAGCATGCTGACAGCTAGCATTAAAAATGTTGAAACCAAAAAAAAAAAAAAAAAAAATTATTCCAAAATGAGAAGTTTATTTAAGAATTTTGCAAACTCTGTTTTTCTGCATAAATTTGTGTTACTCCCCAGTTAAACACTGGTATGTTGGGAATTTGAAACACTTTGCTGGCTCGAAACAAGTTGATAACTACAGGAGAGGCTGGGGAAAGGATGACAAGAATTTTATGTGAGGCTTCCCAGAGTAAGTCATGGATCCATACTGACATGGAAAAAGAGCACATTCTAAAATCTCACAGTCCTTTACTTTTGCTCATCAGCCCTCTAAAGGACTGTGAGTGTTGCATTAAATAAAGATTGACCTGACCTACATGGAGAGACCCATCTCTACTAAAAATACAAAATTAGCTGGGCATTGTGGCTCATGCCTATAATCCTAGCTACTTGAGAGGCTGAGGTGGGAGAATTGCTTGAACCCAGGAGGAGGAGGCTGCAGTGAGCTGAGATTGCGCCATTGCACTCCAGCCTGGGAAACAAGAGTAAAACTCCATCTCAAAAAAAAAAAAAATTGTTGAGGTCAAAATAGCTGTACTTTCTACTGTCCTCCTTCTCCTTCAACTGCATTTCTTCATTTAAAAGGAAAAAATAGCACAGTGCTTACCAATAGGGTGTAGAATCAGACTGACTGTATCCAAGCCTTAGCCATGGGAGCCTAGGCAAGTTGTTTAGTCTCTCAAAGTCTCAGTTTCCTCATTCATAAAATGGGAATAGCATCACTAATTTTAAAGGTTTGTTGATGGAATTAAATAAGGGAATTTATGCAAAGTATTGTGCTTAAGTTGGCACTGAACTTAAAATAACTTATTATTTCAAAATAATTATTTTAAATGTTTGATGGTTTCCTTTGATTCTGACATTTGTAATTGATCTTCGTCATACATTTACTAGTACCAACAAGTGCTATGACAGTTGCTTGGAACTTAATTTTTACCAGGTCTCTTTTCATACACAGTATCTTATTTATTCTACAACAACCAACCACAAAAGGTAGACCTTATCAGTCCCAAAACACAAAAGAGGGAACGGAGACTCAGAGATTAGGCAACTTGTCCAAGGTTGCAGAGTTAGTGTGCCTGAGACAGGCTCTCTGTTTGCCCACTCTTCCTCTTCCTGGGCACATATTCTCCAGCTGTCCTTGCAGATAATTTGGGGCCATGTAACTGGGCTCTGGACATTGAGATGTGGGCAGAAGTGATGTATGCTACCTCCCCGGCTGGCTGTAAAACCCACTGCATAATCTTGCAACCTACCTTTTTCCTTTCTGTGCCAACTCTGGAGGCCATGAGTTGAAGATGACAGCACCATAAGAAGGAATATTCCTGATCTCTGAGCCATCGTTTGAAGATAAGCTGCCTAGGAGAGCTGCCTGACCCAAATCTAGCTGTGACATAAACAAAACACAAGTGTTTATATGTATTTGTTTGGATTCCAAGGCTGGGCCTCCCAACTCTGTCATCTCCTCCATGGGTTCCCTCCCAATGGACAAGTTCACTGGCTTCTGCAGGGAAACACCCTCCCTTCCACTCATTTGCTCATGCTCTTTCTTGACAGAGAAGACCCAACCAGTTGTGTGCCTGCTTGCCAAAACCTTGCGTATCTTTGTGTAGGGTCTTATCTATGCTCGTATGTTTTCATATTTTTCAAGTATTAATACACATTGCCATTTAATTTTAACACCCACATGACAAATATTTATAATAGAAATATCCATACTGAGAGGGAAAATTAAAACATAAGAAAATGAAAATAGTATCTTTTCCATTTCAGTTATACTCTTTCTCAATAACTCCAGTGAGCCATGCTCCTGACATTCATGCTCTTATGAAGTTCTCATCCACAGTGTCCCCTCACTGGACGTGAGAATGCTTTGACCAACATAATACAACAGAAGTGAGGTTGTGCCAACTCTGGGGATGGCAATGATTTGTCTGTTAGCTTCTGCTTCCTTGCCCTTGGAACACTCCTTTTGGGGACTCAGCCACCAGGCCTGAGGCAGCCCAGGCAGCCATAAGGAGAATGGAGAGCCCCAGTGGAGAGTTCTTGATGAGCTTAGATGACTTCTGCTATCCTAGGCCCCAGCTACTTGGAACAAAAGAGCCACCAGATCCACTCACAGAATGGCAAGAGATCATCAAATGGTATTTTAAGCTACTAAGTTGATTTGCTACCCAGCAATAGATAATGGAAACACCCTCCTACAAGGCGCTCCTGTCAAGTTCCAGTGCTTACAGCTGGCACTAATGTCTTTTTCTGCGCCACGCTGTTGCACGTTACTGTAATCACTGGTGCATTTACCATTACTGCCATATTATAGTTATTTCTTATCTACCTTACCTCTGTCACAAAACACGAACTGCCAAAAGCAGGACTTCTAGGTACCAGATGCATTATAAATATGTGTAAAAATTCAGGCTTCTAAGTCAGGCTGCCTGGGTCGAATTTGGGCTTTACCGTTTATTAGCTATATAGTCTTATCATTTAACTTCTCTATACTTCTGTTTCCTGATCTGTAAAATGGGTCATTTCAAGAATGAAATGAGTTACTATTTGTAAAGCACTTAGATCAGTGACTAGCACATAAGAAACACTCAGTAAATATGAGTGTTATCATTTCCCCTATCATTCAGCTCAGCGTCTGATACATTATAAGGACCCAGTGGGTTCTGAATGCAGAAATAGATGATGGCTGTGAAGGTGGGTGCAGTGGACTCAGGATGCTTTTGGTGCTCCTCCTATTGTGTGGGGCTCTTTGTCACCTCCACTGAATCCAGGCTGGCCTGTGACTGCTATGTTGGATGGAGGATGGTGTATGTGACACAGTTACCAATTCTGGGAGACTGAAGCCACTGCATTACATGTCCAACTACACTGTTGGAGAGGGAGGCGAACCCAGGCAGACCCACCCTTCCATCTGCCACCTGCAAGGTACCAGGCATGTGAAGAAAGGCATCTGGAACCCCTGAGACTATCCAGCCACCAGCTGAGGACCAAGTGAACCTAGTCTACATGGTGTAAAGTGGACTTGCCATCTAAGCTCTGAGCAAATTCCTGACGCGCAACATCGCAAGATGTAATAAAGTGGTTGTTACCTCAAGCCCAAGTTTCTAGGAAGTTTGTTATGGAACAGCATCTCTCTCCTTCCTCAGTGCCCCCAAGACCCTGCTGCGGGGATCCACAGAGCCTGGACCAGTGCAGAGGAGGTGTGGTTGTGCTCGTGTCTTCCTCTAGAGGGAGCCACCGGGACTGATGATGATGATCTCCATGATCCGCATCTCAGGGCCTGCTGATGAGAAGCCATACCTCAAATGGCATCAGAGCCTATGAGCCGTCCATCCATAAGCTGCTACAGGGAAAAAACAAAACAAAACAAAACAAAAAACACCCTATGCAAGCAAACGTCGAGGGCACTCTGCCCACAGCCATGATGCCCTACAGGACCTTCTGCCAGTTGTCCTCAGGGCAGCCTGTGTTTGTAGCCCAGCCTACCCTCTCTGGCTTCCTCAGAGTTGGTCACCCCAGGAACCATGTTGCCTGTGCTGTGGACTTTGAAGGAGTGGCTGCCGGAGGCCAGCTGTGTTCTCACTCAGTCGTTCCACTGCCTGAAGGACTCACTTGGTCACTCCACTGCCTTGGGAAGGGAGTATGAAGGGGATGGGGACACGGGGTAACAGGGTAACAGGGTGCCCAGAGCACTTAAGAACAGATGGGGACGGGGGAGACAGAATCAATCACAGTACCCAGTGAGCTGCCGCTGACGGCTGATTCTCCGGGTTCACTCAAACAGGCTTTCAAATCTTACTTTATGGGATTCTGTGGTTTGAAATACTCCATAAATCTCCAGGAACCTTTCAGAGTCCTGCTCTGTGTTTCATTCACACATCCTGACAGTTCCTGCTCAAGTGAGGAGTTGGGTTCAGATGGTGGCCTCAGCCTGGCTGGTCCCCTGTGCTCTAAGGCATAAATCCATCAGTAGCCAGGCAGGACTGTGTCCGTTCCCCGAGCTCTGAGATTTGTGCACAGGGTTAAGGCCTAATATGATCAAAAGTCTGGGAATGTTTAATGACACCAACACTTTCCAAAAACATAAGAAGAGGGGCATGTTCCAGATTTCCCCCTTGCATCTTTAAGATAAACATTGATTGCAAGGATAACGGTAAAGAAGTGGACATTTTCTTGGCTCTCGTTCAAAGTCTGGTATTCATAGGAGCAGGCCTAGGACAAAAGGTCTAGCTGGAGACATTGTTAGACAATGCAAGTTCTTGGAGTTGGCATCAAGCTGAGGCCCAGCGTGCAGGTCAGGTGGGTAGAGACGGCCTTGGGAGAGATAAACAGACTGAGCCCCTATCATGTGCTGCCACCCTCCTGGGGGACACATGCCTACCTACGGGCTCATCGTACCCTGCCAGCTGCATCCTTCCAAAATCCCTGAGCCAGAGGACGTCTGTTTTCTGTCACGGGCACATGGTCAGAAGGTGAGCAGCTGCCCCCACCCCAACCTATTTGTGATGGATTTCGGAAGACAGGCTCTGTGGATCAGAGAAAGCTGCAAACAGACAGGCTGGAGGTGTTAGGTGCCTTCAGACCCCCACACATCTGTGTGGAAGCTTTCCTGGGACTCATGGGACATTTATTTTCTTCTTGCTTCTCCTGATGACCCAGAAAGACTACAGTGAGTCCCTGGTGAGCTTTAAATAAAACCTGCTCTGACCCCTCACCTTCTCTTTGTGTTTCCTCCCAACCTCTGCCCTGGGCTGGAAATCCTAAACACAGCAATACAAGGGCTCATCTGCTCCAGTGTGGAAAGACCGATGCTTCTTTTCATATGATCTTTAAATAACATAGAATTTGCTTAGAGATTCAGTCTTTATTTTTAGTGAAATGAATCTGTTTCTAAAGGTAGAATGTCAGATGCTGTAGCGGTCCATCTGAAGATGTGTCGAAACTTCAAATCACTTCAATAGGCAGCTTGCTATTCTAAGTACAGATTGGCCCTGCTCTCCTCCCTCACATACTCACACATACTATCTATTTCCTTATTTCCTAGAAGCCAGGTTCCTCCAGTGAGGCCACATCATGACTTCCCCCATGAAGACATCAAATTCAAGGCTGCCTTCACCTTTGTCCTGTCAATGTCTGGTCTTTCCTCTCAATTACAGCACGAGGCTGGGGTTCCAGTTCCCAACTGTGTGGCCTGGGGCATCTTGTATAAGGGTGCTGTTCCTCAGTTTCCCCATTTGTAAAATGAGTCCAATAACAGCAACTCTCTTCAAGATTCATTGAGATGGTGAAATGAGAAAATGCTCTAAACAGGGCCAATAGCACTTGCCACAGGGGATGCATGTAACTGATGCCGGTTATTCCTGACCCAAGGTGGAATATACCAGATAGACATGTCATCCTCTGGAGTCAGTCCTGGACCCAGATGATCATCCAGTGTTACCTCTGTCCTGCAGGAACATGGTTTCCCAAACTGTGTTCCATGGAATCCCATTGAGCCTGGAAATGCTCCCCCTTCATCATGTAATATGACAGGTGGACATGCATGCCTGAGCACGTGTTATGTCATCGATGTGTAAGGCAGTGCATTTCATCCCCTTCCTGAGAAAGTCTACAGTAAACATCACTGCTGAACTTGGTTTAAACTAATATTTCTAAACTTTAATGTCCTATCGAACACGTTCTGTGAAACAGTTACTATGATCATAGAGAACACCAGTTGTGTTAAAAGCAAAGATTGAGAAATATCACTTCATGGCCTTTGCTTCATGTGCCTAGGCAGCTTACCCTCCAATACTTGCAGTGCCGGGGGCCCACCACTTATCTAAGCTGATGATGCCACCCACAGGCAGTGATGTCCTTGGAATGCTCTTCATGTTCAGCAGTTTCTCTGTAGCCTCCACTCAGTGATCCTAATTCCACACAATCAGTCCTCACCGCAGACGTCTCCTCTCTCTTCCACATTCATGCAGCTACCAGGATCCCACATTCCCTAGTCAAGTTAAAACAAAATTATATAAGTAAACTCCCACCACCACTTTCATGGATCTCTAGTTTCGGGGGTTGGTTTGTTTGTTGGTTGGTTCCATCTGTCAGTTTGTCACTCAGAACTCATTTGACATGATTTTTAGTCCCTTGACCAATCCCGGCCACTCTCTTAGATAATATTCCAGTGGATCTGTATCCTCCTCAAGTGCATGATTTGAGCTATCGCCTCCTCTGTCCTGAATCCCATCACTTTGTTAATGCATTGAGGTGATGGGTGGAGTTGTAACAGCGGTGTCACAGCTGTTATATATCAAACTGAGCTCTCTACAACCATCTAATACTCCAAGTCATGGGGACCGACCAAGCTGAATTTCCCCCTTTCTATTCTTCCATGAATGAGCACAGTGAAAATCCATGGCCTTAGGGAAAAATCACTGTTAAGTTCCACCTTGCTCTCCAAGGTAGAGTGTAACTGACTAGTCAAAAAAGAAAAAAAAAAGTACAAAAAAGAATTTCATAAATATGCTCTCATTTGTGTAAAAAAAAAATTTTAAATTAAATTAACTTAAAAATTAAAAAATGTTTAATTAGAAAAATTTTTTAAAAAATAGAAAAATTAAAATTGTGTATGTATATGTATTTTACGCATATATATACACGCATTTATATATTTGTATTTGCATATGCATAAAAATAGAAGGATACACAAGAAACTGATAGTAGTTTTCTCTTATCCATGAGGGATATGTTTCAAGAGCAAATCCTGTATATACTATGTTTTCTTTCTTTATATATACAGAGCTAAGGTAAAATTTCATTTAAGAATGAAATTTACTAACTTACTTAGACTAGTAAATAATCTCTTACTTAATCTCAGTAAGAGATTAACAATCAATAATAACTAATAATAAAATAGAACAATTATAACAAAGTAATATACTAAAGGTTATGTGAATGTGTTTTCTCTCTCTTTCTCTCTTTATCTAATTGTACTGTACCTGCCTTTTTTCTTGTGCTGTTGTGCGATGTAGAGGAAGTTGGGGTACGTGATGTAGGCACTGAGATGCAGCGTTAGCCTGCCATTGACCTTCTGACAAGTTATTGGAAGGAGAATTATCTGCCTCAGATGATCCTGCATCTTTGCCCCGTGAGCATGTTGGTGGCTGGGTGCCAGGACCAGACAATGTCAGGGACCACCAGCAGGGAGGGTCTACAGCGTGGAGATGCTGGATAAAAGGATGATTCAGGTCCCGAGTGGGACAGAGCAAGACAGCGAGAAATTTCATCACACTACTCAGAACGGTGTGCAATTTAGAACTTATGAATTGCTTATTTCTGGAATGTTCCATTTAATATGTTTGGCATCAGTTGACCCCAATAACTGAAACTGTGGAAAGTGAAACTGCGGATAAGGGAGGACTACTGTAATTGCTGCCTCAGGTAAGTAAGATTAGGGAATCTGGGATTAGATGATATTGTGTCACTTTAATACTGTTGGACTATGGCTATGTGCACAGATTTCTTTTTTGGTAAAAAGGGAACGTCACCCCATCAGTCCTGCCTATCAGCTTTGCTTCCTTCCCATGCACAGTTGATGAGCTTGCCTTCTCAATCTTCCTGCAACCCTTTTTCTTTTACAGCACATGTTCAGTGAAGGCCTCTGGAGCATGCACTGCAGATAAGTGCGTGTGATTCCTCCATGCCCACCCTTGCTAGGGCTGCAGCCTAACCTCATGGACTCTAGTCCACTGAGCAGATAACTTGATTTTCTGATTTGCATTTCACTCAGGATCCTTTCAGTTCAGGAAATCTTGAAGAATGACTCCAGCTAGGGGCCAATTTGGGTACAAAATGTCCCCTTACTTGCCAAAACACAAAGGTAAAATCTGTGTTTGGAAAGAAGCATTTGTGGAGAGATCCCAGCAGCATGGTGTAACTCAGGGGTAACTGAGAGGGATATACCAGATGGCTGACAAGCCCTAGGCAGAGTGAACATACCACTCAGTGCTCATCTAGTGGCAGAGGGCCGCTTTCCCATCCAATCTTCCCTCCACCCTTCAAATCTCCTACACTGCCCCAAATTCTATAATATATTAATCTTCCCATTCTCAGCAAGTGGCATTGAGCCCAGTGGCCACAGGTTTATGAGCACTGAGGGAATTAGTGAGTGTTCTCTAACATGGATCATTCCATATTCTTTCTGCCTTGGAGATGGTCCACAACTGGTTCCCAAATCCAGCCCCATTAGGCTCGTCCATTCCACAGCTTCGATGTAATAATCTCCAAGGAACTCCCCTGAGACTGGTTTGCTATGCATTCACTCCTAATTACCCTCAGCATCACAGGACACATTATACAGGGTGACATAAAGTCCTGCATTGGAAACACTCATCACATAGACAAAATTTATACCAAAATATTGCTCCAACACTGGCGTTATTTGGAAGTAGGAGACTTGGTAGAATTTAGTGAGAGTGAGACTATATATAACTTGTTTGGATGGAGTTAACCTCTGAGTGGACTTCCTTGGGGACCTGTTGCATTTATCACACACCAAAGCTATTAATGCCATGGCAGATTGTTGTAATGTAGCATACACATGCTGTCATCATCTTGCAATAACACAAAACCAAGATGTTAACTTGGACTAGTGTGGACCCTTCATTTTGACAGTTCCAGCTCAGTGCCCACTGAATTTGCGGTGCAAATCCACATATTATTTTTAGATTTGATTCACATTTGCAACTACATAAGGCCAAATATCCATGAGAAATCTGAAAAGCTCCATTAAAAATCTTGCTTTATCTAAATATCCAGATGTTTGACTTTGTCTAGCAAAAGCATGTCGAATTTTTACTACTTTTTTCTTAGTATCTAAACTCTTTTTGGAAGCCTACAGATCTATGTAAGACCACTGGCCATTCAAAGCTCAGACTTGAAGTCTAAACTTAAAAATGACCAATAGACAACTCCAAGGCTTGTGGGGCTACACCTTTCTTTTCTGGGCCTCTTAGAGCAGTTTTCATGAGCCCGGAGATGAGCTGGACATGGCTATCTGGAGGAGCAGAGCTAAGGAGCCTCAGGGATGTGAGATTCAGGTTCATTGTGAGATCTCAGGAACACGTGTGGGCTATTCCTAAATGCTGTGTTTCAAAGCCTTGTTCTCAGATGATTTTTAATACTAACCCTGTGCCCTACAAAGAGAAGGTCATGCAGGAAAACTCCAGGCTGGCATAGCTGGCCATTTGGTCAGGTTCTCTTCCTCTAACACCACATGATGATGAGGAAGTGCTGCCTCCAAATTCTGTTTCTATGATGCAAACTCCCTACCCAGGAGACCAACCATTTCTCCAAGGTGAGCCTTCCCTCCACACCCATCCATCTCCTGCCACTGCCCCACATTATGCTCTCATCTCATAGTTGCCTACACCACCTTACCTGGAAACCTTTCTTCACTATGGACCTTACTTGCTCCATCTGTAAAATGGGGAAGCATTTTCATAGGTTTTCTAAAAACTCAAAGTGACTGCTTGATATGATTTGGCTATGTCACCACCCAAATCTCATCCTGAATTGTAGCTCCCATAATGCCCACATGTTATGGGAGGGACCTGGTGGATGATAATTGAATCATGGGGGTGGTTTCCCCCATACTGTTCTTGCTGTGGTGAATAAGTCTCATGAGATCTGATGGTTTTATAAGGCATTTTCCCTTTTGCTTGGTTCTCATTATGTCTCTTGCCTGCTGGAATGTAAGACATGCGTTTCACTTTCCACCATGATTGTGAGGCCTTCCCAGCCACTTGGAACTATGAGTCCCATTAAACCTCTTTTTCTTTATATATTACCCAGTCTTGGGTATGTCTTCATTAGCAGTGTAAAAATGAACTAATACACTGCTTACGTAAGAGGCTCAGGCTTGCACATGATTAAGTCCTACATAAATACCCATTGGTGTTCTTTATGGGCCAATTCAAATCAAAATCTTAGAAGTCAGGCTGAGTTTCTAGCTAGGTAACCCTGAGCAAATTAGAAGCCTACCACATAGGATGGTTAAGTGAGTTAGTCATGTAAGCGCCTTAGACAATGTCTAGCACCTAGGAAACGCTTGCTAAATGTTAGTCATTCAGATTATTATCCAATAAAGTCCTCTCCAAGGAAACCTTCCTCTGTCTCCTTTGCCATGGATCCCTCATGAGCAATGTTAGTCTGGCAGGCTGACTACTCCTTCTGGGATGACATCATTTGGCACCTAGCTGTATCTCGTTTTCTGGATTTTTTTTTTTCACTTTGAGGAAAACCCATCCCTTACTTTTCCAGTAGGTGCCCAGATGTATTTGAGAACCTGATTGACAGCTGATGGACTGTTGCTATACGCTGCCCACTCTTGGTGCCCAGCATGGGGGCTATGGGAATTTCCTGTAGGTGCTGAGGGAAGGCAAACCCAGGCAGCTTCAGTGCAGAATGAAAGACTGGGCATGGGGAAGGCTTAGCATGTGGTGCCAGGACCCCCACTCGCTGGGGCTGTGCCCAGGCAAACCTCATTTCCACAGCAGTGTGGCATCTGTGTAGTGACTGTTGTAAGGAACCGTCCTCCCTGCCTCAGCAGGATCGATGGGTGAGAAAATGTTCTCAAAAATGCCACTAAACTGTGAGCCTTCTCAATCTGAGATTCTTTGGACTTTTTTTTTACCATTTTTTGAGTTACAAGTGATTTACTGGTTGATACAGACATCATTTTCTAAGTTGCCAGGGAAACAGTCTCATTTACTTTTAATTTGTCATTCTTTTTCTCTGATTTACTTACTTTTAATTGCCATAAAATTGTACATATTCATTGTGTACAACATAATATTTAAAAATATGTATACATTGTGGAATGGCTGAATTGAATGAATTAACATAAGCTTTACTTATTGTGGTGATAACACCACTTTCTTAGGAATTTTCAAGAATACAATATATTATTAACTATAGTCACAGTGTTGTACAACCCTGTGATCAACAGATCAACAGATCTCTAGAACTTATTCTTTGTGTAGAACCGAAATCCTCCTTCCCCACCCCAGGCCCTGGTGGCCACCATTCTACTATCTACTTCTTTGGACTTTTACTCATGTTTAAAATTGAAATACAATTACATATTCATATTCCATAAGTCCATCCTGTCCATCCTCAGTAGCCCACCAGGACACTGTGAACTAAGGCCTGCAGCAAAGTGGAAGAAACAGCTCGCTTAGAAGAAGCTGAGCCATCCACAGGAGTAGAAAGTACCGGTAAAGAGGTTGGGTAGAGGCTATTCTGTGTTTTGACATGACAAGTTCCTCCATCTCTGAGCTATAAGGAGAAAGGGGGACTGCCACACTAGCCTGCTGAGACCTCTGCAAGTGCACCTCTCCTTGCCTAGGGAGTCCTGGCTGTCTCCGCCCTTGAGGAACCTGCTTCGACCAGATGCCAAGCTTCCTGTACAGACACCAGAACACCCATAATTTTCTAATCACTGTTTTTTTTCCTGATGAATCCCATGCCTGCTGTCTTTGCCATGCTGAATATTAAAAAGAGAAAGAAGGAAATGCTAGAACCCTTGGAGCTCTTATCTTGTGGAGCCTCAGCCCAACAAAAATGCCAATGGGCAGCTAGGAAACTAGCCCCAGGGGGTAGTCATGTGGACTTCTCTCAACTTGATCATGCCCAGGGCCCCCATCATCCCCATGATCCCCAAGGGCAGCTGAGGCAGGGGAGACCAGCCCCCACCATGCACCCCTCCCCACCAGGTCACCTAGAGCCCAGCCCCCGCTATGCACCCCTTCCCACCAGGTCACCTAGACCTTCCTCTCTCCACTAATTCCTGCTTCCCTCAGTCCCTAAATCCCACCCAGGGCAGCATTTCTTTCTCATTCCCAGCACTACAAACCGGGCAGCTCACGCTGCCTCCTCTCTAACTGTGACCACAGCCTTGGATTTGGTGTCCGAGCTCCCAGGCCCCTTAGTCATGCTGCCACCAGGATCTCCATCCTGTGACTGCTTTTCACAGAGGCAGAGGTGCCTGGGCTCCTCCCTAATTGAGGCCGAACCCCTGACAAGGCCAGAGAGCCCCAGGCTCCCTCTGGGTGGTGCCGTCTCTATCTGCCCCAGAGGCAGCCTGAGTGCCCACTGCACAGGTCACTGCTGCTGTGTGCCCAGCTGTGGGCTTCCTCCCTTCATCTGCACATCACCTCTCCATCCTCTGAGGCCTGCCCCATGCCACCTTCTACAGGAAGCCTTCCGTCTCCCAACTTGTATGCTCCCTCTATTAGCCTATCAGGGCTCAGTTTGTGGATCATCAGATCCCTTTCTCAACTGTGCAATAATTATTTCTTATCCCATCTTATCTCCTCAGAGATACAGCATGCTTTTTGAGGTTGAGGACTGAGGCTTTCTATCCTGACCCTTCACCTCATCCCTTCAGTGAGAGGTAACCCTGCATCAGCTGCCTTCTCCCCAGCAGACACAGGCTCGTCTCTCATTAAAGGGATGTTTCAAAAGGGATGTGGTGGAATGTGAGATGTCAGCTTTCTCACCAGGCTTGGAATGCTGAGGATGGTACTTACAGGAAAAAAAAAAAAAAGAAAATGAAAGAACCACGTTTCCACAGGATGCCACTTCTCACCAGGTAGCTAACTCATTTGGGGTGTCCTGCCCACGTCCTTGCTAATGCGAGAGCCCCCAGCTCCACAATGTCATGAGATCTTGAGCTTCCATTTGGTCCCAGGTACCAGCAGGGGGTGGTAGGCATCTCATCCAGCCATAGTTTCCCATGTGTCTGAGCCAAGAATGTCCCTATTCTTGGTTACATGAGCCCAGAGCTAGTGACAGTTACCTGATGCTGTATAATAGAGAACTCAGCTGCAGACAAACACTTCCTTTGGCCTCCTGTGGCCTCCGGGGCCGGCCCTGCCTTCCTCCCTACCAGATGACACCTTCCACTGCCCCTTGCTTACACTCAAATCAGACAGGGAAATCTCCAGCCTGATTTCTCCGGTCCTGGCTGGTCAGCGCTAACCTCACAGGAGGTTCACGTGGTGGGAAATGACCCTTCCAGAGGAGAGAAAGCAGTCAGTCAGGGAAGAAGCGAGAGAGCAGGCCCAAGGGACAGGCCCAGGAGAGGCTGGAGGAGGTGCAGGCACGGGCAGCCAGGAGCACTGCCCGGGCACGCATGGGGAGAGGGACGGAGTCCCACAGAGTCCTTGAAGAAAACATCAGGAAACCACAGACTGCACATCCTCTCCTTTCTCAATCCCCTGTCCCTGTTGTTCTCTGGGAAGAACGCTTAGCTCTTGTCTTTCAATTTCCTCTGATTCTTCTCATTGCCTCCTTGACTTCTTCTCGACAGTGGCTCCGGTCTCATCTCCTCCAGCCTGCCCCGAGTTTGCCTTCACTGTATCAGGGCTCCTCCTCAGGCACAACATTCATCATGCTCCTCTGCAGTTGTCAGCTCCCAGATCCCTCGCCCATTGGACTGTAAGCTCATTACAGTTGTTCATCTCTGCATCCTCAATGTCCAGCTCTGCCTGGCTCAAGTTAGCCTTTGCAGAAGGCTCACAAGCAAGCAGAATGCATCTCTCCAGCTCCCTTCCCTACTTCACTGATGCCCTAGCCTATGCCCATGTCATCTCTTGCCCATGGGACTCCCTTGGTCTTTAATCCCCCCATCTCTTCTCCCTGCCTTCACCTCAGCTAATGTAGCCTTACCCCTCTCCCAAGGGAGGTTTCAAAAGAAGCAGCACTCAAATCCCAGGTCTACCATTTGCCAGCTGGGTGATATTTATAGTATTTCAAGTTTCTTGGCTCGAGTGTCCCATCTTGCTAATAGATGCTATGTGAAGATTATGAAAGTGAGGTAATGTATTTGAAGACATCAATAAAGGGCTGGATGCTGAATCCTCTGCTCCATAACATGGAAAGTTAAATAAAGCCATCAGGCCCTCACTCCTGCTTCATGAGGAAGAAGAATAGAACAGTCCTGAGCTGCATGCACCTGCCTTCTCCTCTGCTAGATGCCAGGTGTCAGAAGGACAGAGATGAGATGCTATGGATTTTCCTACCCCAGGTGCCGAGCTCAGTCATGGATGGCTTCCAGGAGCCACTGGGTAGGTGTTTGTGGAGTGAACAAACAAATCAATGGCAGAGTGTGTCCTTCAAGCCTTAGACATAGCATGTATCACATATCATAAGGCTTCGCTACCTTATGCAGGATTTTCCCATCTGGCCTTTCCTCTCACATGCTCCTCTGGGATGTCCCCTCTTGTCCCACTCCGGGCACAGATACAAAAGCCTCACCAACATCAGAGATCCTAGCTCTTGCAGCCCCCAGCCCTCTGCCAACACAGTGGAAGCTTAAAGATAGTGAAGACTTGTGGAAATGCTTTCACATGCACCACCAATTAAGCAACTGCTATCAGGAAGGGAAGCTCCCTGAAGAGATTAACTGACCTGCAAACTGTCATGTGGGGGGTAACCTGTAACCATGCGAGGGTGGGAAGGGAAGACCAGAAGCAGAGGTATTAGGACTCACAGCAAAAGACAACTCAGGGGGAAGATAAAAGAAGGACAATTTAGAAGGCAAAGGACAGAAACCTGGAGGGTTGGGACAGCTCCCATCTGCGGCCTGAAGCTTGAGGGCAGAAAAAAGGTGGGAGCAAGCGGGTTGTGCAGAAAATAAGCCTGTGCCAGGAAACCACGTCCACCAGCACATTTGGATGTCTCCCAAGTGATGTGGGAAGACGGCCTCACAGGCTTGGGCATCCCAAGCCCAGGTCCAGTGTCAGTGCCCAGTCTGGCTGCCTCTCCACTGAACTGACGTCAGAGTCTGCTGTCTCCGTGGCTCCAATCTCCTTCTTGGAGCCTGGCCCTTCACCAGAAGGCTCCTCTTGCCCCCCTCAGTTTACCACAAGAAGGTGGCCACTCTGCCAATGTGAGCTATCATAGCTCCCCCGTGGCTCAACCTCTAAGTATGACTTCTTGTCCTGATAGGCTTCACCCCTGGCCTCTCTCCCCATGTCCCAAAGAAATACTTCTCCACTTGCACCCCTCACTCTTAAGCTAGCTGTGAATTCGAGGTCAGAAATCATTGTGTCATCCCCATCCAGTTTAACTGAGCCTCTGTGCCACAGTAGACATTGTCTTAAGCATGTTACAAGCCCTTTAAGGTGGATCCCATCAGTCTCCTCATCTCACAGATCAGGCCATGAGCACAGCAGGGAAGTGAAAGGCCCAGGCTCCCCTCAGGGGGCTGACTCCAGAACTTGCACTCACCACTGCACTATACTACCCAGATCCAAGCCCCAGGAACCTCTCCCGAGCCCTGGTCCCTTACCTATCACTTTGTCTAGGACTTTAGTTTATCATACCCAGAGCAGCACTAATGCCACCCCACAAATAACATCAATCTCCAAAGGGATGGGAGATAGGACCAGGCCTAACTCCTACCCCCTGACTCTATCAAGGGCAGTGTGACCAACCCAAGACTCAGGGTTTGGACTTCAGAGTCACAATAGTGTAGGTGGGTAATGTAACCATGCTCTATGCCTAGGTGTTTTAGAAAGAAAGAAGTGGGACTCAGGTGTATCAGTTTTCTTTATTGCAAAGCCAGAGCTGACCCCTAATATCCAGTAGAAGGCTGACCTTGGTGGTAAGTCACCTAAAACTGGGCATCCTAGGGAAGTAACATGGAAGGTGATCATGGAGGCCAGAGGTCTGCATTTTCATAAATGCAGGGAGTAAATTTCCCCCAAGTTTGGCCCCATTCCTCTGTGGCAATTTTTCTCTCTCAACCTTGCAGGACTGGAGGGTAGGGGGTGCACCTGGACTACTCCTTGTTCAAAGGAAAGTAACAAGGTATGGTGAAGCCATGTGGGACTGAGCTCAGTGTTGATGGAGGTGAGAAGCATGACCTACAATCTTCTCTTTTTTGTGGAATAATATATTTAAATGTATTTTATTGTGTCCTTTTTTCAGACTTCTTTTCCCCTTCATCTTCTTAATTGCCACTCCCTCTGTGCTCTCCTACAATTTCTACCTCCCCTCTGTCTTTTTTTTTTTAATAGAGGCTTTTACTGAGATAACTATAGATTCACATGCAGTCAAAGAAGTAATACAGAGAGGTCTCATGTACCGTTGATCCAGTTTCCCCCAATGGTAACATTTTGCAAAACTGTAGAACAACATCACAACCATGATACTGACATTGATACATCCCTAATTTTGCTGAGATTTCACCATTTTTTCCTTGTACTCGTGTATGTGTGGATCTGGTTCTACACCATTTTATCACACATGTAGGTTTGTTTATCCTCTGCTATAGTCAAGATACAGAACAGTTCCATCACCATGAGAAACTTGGTGTGGCACTTTTATAAGCACATTTACATCTTTTCCCATTCCATCTCTACCCCCAGGCAACCACCAATCAGTTTTCCATGCCTACAATTTTATCCCTCTATTCTTTCATCTCTATAATTTTATCACTGCAAGAATGTCATACAAATGGAATCATATGGTATGTAAGCTTCTGGGATTGGCTTTTCTCATCCAGCATAATTTTCTTAAGATCATGCAAGTCTTTGTATATATGGATAGTTCTTTCCTTTTATGGCTGAGTAGTATTTTATGGTATGGATGTACCACAGTTTTTTAAATCATTCACCCCCTGAGAAATCTGGGTTCTTTCTAGTTTTTTACTATTATAAATAAAGCTGCTATGTACATTCACTTTGCATGCACATAAATTTCCACTGCTGTGGGATAAATGCCCAAGAGTGTAATTGCTGAGTTGTACAGTAATTTTATGTTGAGTTTTATTGGAAACTGCCAATCTATTTCCCAGAGTGGTCGAACCATTTTACATTCCCACAAGTAATGTAAGAGTGATGTAGTTCCTCCAAATATTCACCAGCATTTGGTGTTATCACTGTCACTATATTTTTTATTTTAGACATTCTTATAGGTGTGGCATGAGATCTCATCATGGTTTTAATTTGTATTTATTTGAAGGCTAATGATATTGAACATCTTTTGATGTGATTATTTGTATACTCTCTTCAGTGAAATGTCTGTTTACATATTTTGCCCACTTTCTAATTAGATTGTGATTTTTTTTTTTTTTTACTATTGAGTTTGGAGAGTTCTTTATATATTCTAGATATTAGTTATTTGTCAGATATGTGGTTTGCAAACATTTTCTCCAATCTGTAGCTTGTCTTTTTATCCTCACAAAGCAAAAAATTTCATGTTAGAAAAAAGTTTAATGTATAAATTTTAAAAAGATTTCTCCTTTTATGAGTTTTCCACTTGGTGCCAAGTCCAAGAACTGAAGATTTTCTCCTGTATTTTATTTTATTTCAAAAAGTTGTATAATTTTGCATTTCACATATAAAACATGAGATTGATTTTGAGGTTTTTTTCTGTATAAACAGTGAGGTTTAGGTAAATGTTCACATGTAACTGCAGATTTGTCTATTTTTCTTTTCAGCTCTATCCATTGTTGCTTCATGTATTTTGAAGTTGTGTTGTTTGGTGTGTGCATGTTTAGGTTTGTTATATCTTTCAGGTAGATGTCTCTTTTATCACTATGAATTACTGGAAGTTTTCTTGTTTTTAAAGTCTATTTTATCAGATATTAATATAGCCACTTTTACTTTTTATTAGTATTTGCATGGAATATTTTTTCATCATTCACTTTATCTGCATATGTCATTTGAAATTTAAGCAAGTTGTTTCAAAACAACATTTTCTTGGGTAATACTTTTAATTTATTCTACTAATCTCTGTCTTTTGATTGGTGTTTTTAGATGATTTGTACTCATGATAATTATTGTTAAGTTAGCAATGAAGTCTTCTATTATTTTAGCAATTATTTTCTGTTTGCTTCTTTTGGTCCTGTGTTTCACTTCCTTGCCTTCCTGCAAGTCACTTCAATATTTTTCAGGATTCAATTTTTATTTATTTATAATGATTTTGAGCATATCTCTTTATATAATTTTCAGAGTTATTGCTTGAGTATTATAATATACATATGTGACTTATCAAAGTCTACTGATATCAACATGTTACCACTTCAAGTGAAATGTGGATACCTCACTTCCATTTACCTTGCCTACTTTAAAATATCATTGTCTTGAGTATCAGAGGATGTTATAATTTTCCTTTTAATAATCAAATATGCTTTATAAAACTCATGTAAAATAGGATAGCCTTTTGTATTTCTGCTCTTTTCATTTTGCCTTCTTTCTTCCTGATGCTTCAAGATTCTGTTATCATTTACTTGTTTGAAGAATTTCTTAGGTCAATTTTAAAGGGTAGTGCTGCTGATGTCAAATTCTCTTAGTTTTACCTGAAAACTCATTCCCAGAGATAGTTCAGCTGGACATAGAATTGCCAGCTGAAAGGCTTTTGTTTGTTTGCTTGTTTTCTGAATACAAATATACTGTGCCCTTTTCAAATAAAAACATTCCACATACGAAGAACAGAGGTGAACTTCGTGATCAAGGAAATCTAGGAAAATCCTTTAGGTAACATCATGTCTAATGACAAAAGACTGAATGCTTTTACCCTAAGATTAGGAATAAGGTAAGAATGTCCACTGATGCCACTCTTATTCAACGTACTTCAGGAAGTTCTGGAAAATAGAATAAGTCAAAGAAAGAAAGTAAGAGAAATAGACTGCAAAAGAATAAATAAAACTTTTCCTGTTTTCAGGTGGCATGATTGTTTACATGGAAAATCCCAAAAAATTTACTGAAAAAACCTCTAGAACTAATAAATGAGTTCATCAGGGTTTCAGGATACAAGATTTATATAGAAAAATCAATTGTATTTTTATGTACCAGCAATAAAAATATCTGAAAATCATATTAAGAATACAATCAATTTATATTAGCATCAAAAGATAAAATACTTCCAAATAAATTTAACCAAGGTATGGAAGACTTGTACAACTACAAACTACAAAACACTGCTGAAAGAAATTATAGACCTAAATAAATGAAAAGGCATTCTATGATCTTGGATTGGAAGACTTAATATTGCTAAAAGGTGTATATTCAATGTTATTCTTATCAAAGCCTCAGATTTTTTAAATTTTTTGCATAAATAAGCACACTTATTCTCAAATTCATCTGGAAATCTAAGGGATCCATAACAGCCAAAACAATCCTGAGAAACAGCAATGTTGGAAAACTCACTTTTCTGTTTTCCTATTTCAAAACTTACTACAATGCCATAGTAATCAAAACGTGGTACTGGCATAAGGCTAAATATATGAGTCAATAGAATAGAACTGAGAGTGCAGAAACAAATTCTCACATTTACTGCCAATTGATGTTTGACAAGGGTAGCAAAACCACTCAATGGGGAAAGAATCATCTTTTCAACAAAAATGCTTGGACAACTGTATGTTCACATGCAAAATAATAACGTTGGCTGCTCAATTCACACCCTATACAGAAATTAACTGAAAATGGATAAAATTCCTAAATGTAAGAGCAAATCTATAAAACGCTTATAAAAAAACACAGGTGTAAATAATTATGACTTTGGCTCAGGCAATGATTTCTTAAATATGACACCAAAAAACAAGCAGTCAGAGTAAAAATGAATAAACTGTACTTCATCAAAATAAAAATTTTGTGTTTCAGAGGATACTACCAAGAAAGTGAAAAGAAAATCCTTATAATGGAGAAAATATTTGTTAATCATATATCTGACAAAGAATTTGTATACAGAATATTTAGAAAGCACTTCCAACTCAAAAATAAAAAGACAAATAATTCAATTAAAAAATAGTCAAAGGATTTGAATAGACATTTCTACAAAGCAAATGTACAGATGGTCAGTAAACACACAAAAGATGTTCAGCATCATTAGTGATTAGAGAATTACAAATCAAAACCAAAATGAGATATTGCTTCACACCAACTATAGTAATAAAAGAGATAGACAATAAAAAGCAATGAAGAGGATATGAAGAAACTGGAAGCTTTATCCATCACTGATGGGAACGTAAATTGTGCAGCCACTTAAGAAAACACAGTTTGGCAGTTCCTCAGAAAGCTAAACATAGAGTTACATATAAGCCAGAAATTCAACTCCCAAATTTATACCCCAAAGAATTGAAAATATATGTTTACATAGGAATTTTTACAGGAATGGTCATAGCTGCATTATTCATAATAGCCAAAAAGTAGAAAAGAAACAAATATTCATCAAGCAATGAATAAACAAAATGTGATACTTCCAGACAATGAAATATTATTCAGCCACAACAAGAAATAAAATGTCAACAAGCTACAACAGAAATGAACATTGAAACATTACACTAAGTGATAGGTACAAATAAAGATACGAACGATATATAATTCCATTTACACAAAATGTCCTTTATATGTAAATACGTAGAGACAAAAAAGTAGATTAGTGATTGCCAGAAAGTGGGAGGAGGGGGAAATGGGGGCGGCGTGGGGGGGTGGTGACTGCTAAAGAGTAGGAGGTTTCTCTTGGTGGTATTGAAAATGTTCTGGAATTAAATAGTGGTGATGGTATACAACTTTGTGAGTATATTAACCACTGAATTGTATACTTTTAAAGGTTAAATTTTATGGCAGGTAAATGATATCTCAATTTAAAATTTAAAAAAAGAAATAAGCATTTTAATTATTTAAAATGCTACTTTATTCTGACCTCTATTGTTTCAAATGAGAAATACACTGTCATTACAATTATTCTCTGGGTAATGTGTTATTTCTCTCTGACTGCTTTGAAGATTTTGTTTTTGTTTTAATTTTCTGAAGTTTAGTAAGAATGTGTATTGGTATGGATTTATTTGGTTTATCTTCTTTTGTATTTGCCCAGTGCTATAGACAATGCTTGTCCCCTGAAAATGTATATATTGAAACTTGACTCCCAATGTGATTTTTGGAGGTGGGGCTTTGGGAGCTGTCTTAGTCCATCTGTGCTGCTATGACAGACTACCTGAGATTGGGTAATTTATAAGAAACAGAAATTTATCTCTCACAGTTCAAGGGACTGGGAAGACCAGGGTCAAAATGCCAGCCTCTGGTTTCTGGTGAGAGCCTGCTTGCTGTATCTTCTGGTGTGGGGAGGAATATTGTGTCCACATGTGGAAGAAGGTTGAAGGGCAAAAAGTTATGAACTCCCTTCATCAAGCTCTTTTATTATGACATTAATCCATTTGTGAAGTGGAGCTCTCATGGCCTAAACGTCTCCCAAAGGCCTCACCTGAAGTCACTTTTGCACTGGGGATTAAATCTTCAACACGTGAATATTGGGGGATACATTCAGACCATATCAGGACGTGATTAGGTCATGAATACAGAGCCCCTGTGAATGGGATTAGGGTCCTTACAAGAAGAGGCCAGAGAACTCCCTTGTTCTTTCCACCATATGAGGCACAGGGAGAGGACAGCCATCTGTGAACCAGGAAGCAGGACTTCACCAGGCACCAAATCTTCCAGCACTTTGATTTTGGACTTCTCAGCCTCTAGAACTATGAGAAATAAATTTCTTTTGTTCATAAGCCACCTAGTCTATGGTATTCTCTTTTTTTTTTTTTCCTTTTTTTTTCTTTTATTATTATTATTATTATTATCATTATTATACTTTAGGTTTTATGGTACATGTGCGCAATGTGCAGGTAAGTTACATATGTATACATGTGCCATGCTGGTGCGCTGCACCCACCAACTCGTCATCTAGCATTAGGTATATCTCCCAATGCTATCCCTCCCCCCTCCCCCCACCCCACAACAGTCCCCGAAGTGTGATGTTCCCCTTCCTGTGTCCATGTGTTCTCATTGTTCAATTCCCACCTATGAGTGAGAATATGCGGTGTTTGGTTTTTTGTTCTTGCGATAGTTTACTGAGAATGATGATTTCCAGTTTCATCCATGTCCCTACAAAGGACGTGAACTTATCATTTTTTATGGCTGCATAGTATTCCATGGTGTATATGTGCCACATTTTCTTAATCCAGTCTATCAGTGTTGGACATTTGGGTTGGTTCCAAGTCTTTGCTATTGTGAATAATGCGGCAATAAACATACGTGTGCATGTGTCTTTATAGCAGCATGATTTATAGTCCTTTGGGTATATACCCAGTAATGGGATGGCTGGGTCGAATGGTATTTCCAGTTCTAGATCCCTGAGGAATCGCCACACTGACTTCCACAAGGGTTGAACTAGTTTACAGTCCCACCAACAGTGTAAAAGTGTTCCTATTTCTCCACATCCTCTCCAGCACCTGTTGTTTCCTGACTTTTTAATGATTGCCATTCTAACTGGTGTGAGATGGTATCTCATTGTGGTTTTGATTTGCATTTCTCTGATGGCCAGTGATGGTGAGCATTTTTTCATGTGTTTTTTGGCTGCATAAATGTCTTCTTTTGAGAAGTGTCTGTTCATGTCCTTCGCCCACTTTTTGATGGGGTTGTTTGTTTTTTTCTTGTAAATTTGTTGGAGTTCATTGTAGATTCTGGATATTAGCCCTTTGTCAGATGAGTAGGTTGCGAAAATTTTCTCCCATTTTGTAGGTTGCCTGTTCACTCTGATGGTAGTTTCCTTTGCTGTGCAGAAGCTCTTTAGTTTAATTAGATCCCATTTGTCAATTTTGGCTTTTGTTGCCATTGCTTTTGGTGTTTTAGACATGAAGTCCTTGCCCATGCCTATGTCCTGAATGGTAATGCCTAGGTTTTCTTCTAGGGTTTTTATGGTTTTAGGTCTAACATTTAAGTCTTTAATCCATCTTGAATTGATTTTTGTATAAGGTGTAAGGAAGGGATCCAGTTTCAGCTTTCTACATATGGCTAGCCAGTTTTCCCAGCACCATTTATTAAATAGGGAATCCTTTCCCTATTTCTTGTTTTTGTCAGGTTTGTCAAAGATCAGATACTTGTAGATATGTGGCATTATTTCTGATGGCTCTGTTCTGTTCCATTGATCTATATCTCTGTTTTGGTACCAGTACCATGCTGTTTTGGTTACCGTAGCCTTGTAGTATAGTTTGAAGTCAGGTAGTGTGATGCCTCCAGCTTTGTTCTTTTGGCTTAGGATTGACTTGGTGATGCGGGCTCTTTTTTGGTTCCATATGAACTTTAAAGTAGTTTTTTCCAATTCTGTGAAGAAAGTCATTGGTAGCTTGATGGGGATGGCATTGAATCTGTAAATTACCTTGGGAAGGATGGCCATTTTCATGATATTGATTCTTCCTACCCATGAGCATGGAATGTTCTTCCATTTGTTTGTATCCTCTTTTATTTCCTTGAGCAGTGGTTTGTAGTTCTCCTTGAAGAGGTCTTTTACATCCCTTGTAAGTTGGATTCCTAGGTATTTTATTCTCTTTGAAGCAATTGTGAATGGGAGTTCACTCATGATTTGGCTCTCTGTTTGTCTGTTATTGATGTATAAGAATGCTTGTGATTTTTGCACATTGATTTTGTATCCTGAGACTTTGCTGAAGTTGCTTATCAGCTTAAGGAGATTTTGGGCTGAGACAATGGGGTTTTCTAGATATACTATCATGTCATCTGCAAACAAGGACAATTTGACTTCCTCTTTTCCTAATTGAATACCCTTGATTTCCTTCTCCTGCCTAATTGCCCTGGCCAGAACTTCCAACACTATGTTGAATAGAAGTGGCGAGAGAGGGCATCCCTGTCTTGTGCCAGTTTTCAAAGGGAATGCTTCCAGTTTTTGCCCATTCAGTACGATATTGGCTGTGGGTTTGTCATAAATAGCTCTTATTATTTTGAGATACGTCCCATCAATTCCTAATTTATTGAGAGTTTTTAGCAGGAAGGGTTGTTGAATTTTGTCAAAGGCCTTTTCTGCATCTATTGAGATAATCATGTGGTTTTTGTCTTTGGTTCTGTTTATATGCTGGATTACATTTTTTGATTTGCGTATATTGAACCAGCCTTGCATCCCAGGGATGAAGCCCACTTGATCATGGTGGATAAGCTTTTTGATGTGCTGCTGGATTCTGTTTGCCGGTATCTTATTGAGGATTTTTGCATCAATGTTCATCAAGGATATTGGTCTAAAATTCTCTTTTTTTGTTGTGTCTCTGCCAGGGTATTCTCTTATAGAAGCCCAAATAGATTAAGACACTCAGCTTCTTAAATCTATGGGATTTTCTCTTCCACCAATGTTGGGAAGTTTTCTTTCTTATTTCTTTGAGTACTCTTTCAGCCCCGTTCTCTTTGTACTCTTCTCCTGGACTCTGATAATAAAAATGTTGAACCATTTCTTATTATCCTACAGGTCCCTCAGTCTCTGATTTTTGTCTTATTTGTTATTTTAATTTATATTTTTTTATTATTCAGACCAGGTAAGTTTTATTGATCTGTCGTCATGTTCACTGATTCTTTCCTCTGTTATTTCCACTCTACTATTGAATCCATCCAGATAGCTTTTTATTTTGGTTATAGTATTTTCGTTTCTAAAATTTCCATTTGGTTCTTTTTGTAGTCTCTATTTCTTTGCTGAAATTTTCTCTTTTCTAATTTGTTTTAAGAGAACTTGTAGTTGATTGTTGGTACATTTTTATGGTACCCTCTTTAAAATTTTTATCAGATAATTCCAACATAAGATTCATATTGACATTGGTATACTTTGGTTGTCTTCTCTCATTATGATGGTTAATTTTATGTGTCAACATGGCTCAGCCACAATGCTCAGGTATGTGGTCAAACATTATTCTGGATATTTCTATGAGAGTGGGTTTGGATGAGATTAACATATAAATTGACAGACTTTAAACTAAAGCAGATTGATTTCCATAATGTGGGTGGGCCTTGATCAATCAGTTGAAGGCCTGAATAGAACAAATGACTCACTTCCCCAAGCAAGAGAGAGTTCTGCAGAAAATGGTCTTTCGGCCTGAACTGCAACATTGGCTCTTTCCTGGGCTTCCATCTTGCAATCCTACCCTGCACATTTTGAACTTGCCAACCTCCATAATCATGTAAGCCAATTCCTTAAAATAAATCTCTTTCTCTATATATATATATATATACACATATACATGATATATATGATAGATACATATGTATATATTTATATATGTAAAAATGCATATTATTATATTGTATATTATATATATGTAATACTCCCCAGAGTTCATAGGAACTCTACTTCAATCTGAGTAGGAAAGGGCCTAGCTGGGTGCCTTCTGTTGCTGGGTGTGATGGGAAACACTGTGTCTGGGTCTTTTATTCTGTCAAGTGGAGGACCTAAACACCCCCAGCACCACCACACACACACACACACAAACACACACACACACTCACACATCCTATTGGTTCTTTTTCTCAGGAGAATGCTGACTAATATACTCATTCACATAGTTTTCTTGGTTCTTCGATGATGGTTGATGTTAGGAGACTCAGGTCCTATTTAACTATTATTTTAGCAGGAGGTTACCTGGTTTAGTTTCACCAGCCAGGTATTGGCCAATTTTGTAGGATGTGGTTCCAATGACAGTCTAGTTTTCAGAGCTTTTGCTATGTCAGTTGGACTGTTTGTCTGGTGACTCTTAGGTCCCTGGTTGTACTGCTTGAAAGACAAAGAGTCTTCCCTAGAAGGACTTTTGTTATGATGGCATCCTCCCTGTTTGTTGAGAAATGGACTGTGCTCTTTGCTGAGTGCTTGTTTTGACGTGACCCACAGCCTCTTGCCAGACATCACCCCTCACCTCCCAGGGTTCTCCAATGTCTCTCAGTAAGAGAGATTTTCGGCCCCACAGGGACAAAGATACTTCCAAGACTAAGTGGGAAGGTCTACTTGTTTTCTCTGGGTACATCTTTCCTTCCTGGCATTTTCCTGGTGGGTAGAAGAACTCTACATCCAAGGAACATCCAAGGGTGTAAAGAGGCTTCTATGGTCAGACACTTCCTCTGTGCCACTGGACAGGGAAGGAAAGTCTCTGGCCCATAGAAACCATCAGGTTTCCTGGACCAGGCTGCTTGCCGTAGCTGGGCCTCTCTTGCCAGGTTTCTTTGCCTGCCTATGGCTTTCCCATTAAAGGAAGGAAATCTTGGGTCCATGCAGAAGAGGTTTTCCTGGCCAGGTACTTGTTGTGGCAGGATTTCGCCTGCCTCTGAGGAAATTAGAGTGCTTCCCAGGCCTGCCTGTTTGCTGTGGAGGGATCCCTCTACCAGTGACCCCTACCTGCCCTGGTATCTCTAGCGGGAGAAGAGTGTCAGCCCCACAGGGCTAAAGAAGCTTCCCAGGCATGCCACAGATTGTGGGCGTATCCCTTTGCCAATGCTACCTTGTCCACAAGGCCTTTCAGTGGAGGAGGGAAGTCTCAGGCCCCAGAGGGCAGGGAGGAGGAGAGCTCTTCCCCTTTTTGCTTATTGTTAGTGGGATCCCCAATCTTTTCATAGGAACTCTACTTCAATATATGTAGGAAAGAGCCCAGCTGGGTGCCTTCTGTTGCTGGGTGGGGTGAGAAACACTGGGCCTGGGTCTTTTTCGTCTGTCAAGTGGAGGACCTAAGACATCCTTCTAGAGTGCTCTTCCTCCAGTCCCGACATCTGAATTCAGCTCACCATCTTCTCACCACCTTTTAAAAATCCACTTTGTTGCCTGCTGTGTTATTTCCAAAGTCTAGAGTTATACTTCATGAGTAGGGGCAGGAAGAGACAAATCCATATCAAAATACAAGTACTCTCCTCAGTCTGGTCCATTTCCTCCTTTTCATCTATGACTCTTCTTTGCTCTCTTTAGAGGTATAATTCACTTACTGTAAAATACACCTATTTAAGGTCTTCAGTGTTTTTTCATATAGTCACTAGATTGTGCAACTACCACCATTATTAAATTCAAAACAATTTTTCATCACCGAAAAAAGAAACATCCATTAGTAGTCACTAATCCTCACTCTTCATTCCTTTCTCCCCCTAGACCCTGGCAATCACATTAATCTACTTTCTGTCTCTACACACTTGCCTATTCTGGGCATTTTACATACATTAAATTATATAATAAATGATTGTTTTCATTTTGCATAATTTTTCAAGGTTTATTTGTGTCATAGCATGTATCAGTACTTCATTCCTTTTTATGGCTGAATAATACTCCATTGACTAGATTTACCACTTTTGTTTATCCATTCATCTCTTTATAGATATTTAAGTTATTCAAACTTATTTTTTTCTAATTTTTCTTATAATTCCTTTTTTGACACATTCATTTAGGAATATGTTGGTTAATTTTAAGATATTTGAGAATTTCTTTTTTTTCTGTTGTTTGTTCTAATTTCATTCCAATAAGGTTGAAAAAAATACTTTGTATAATTTCAAGACTTTTAAACTTATTAAGATTATTTTGTGGCCTAAAATATGGTCTATTCTGGAGGATAATTTATATCCTCTTAAGACAAACATTCTGTTGTTTTTGGGTGGAATGTTCTACAGAGGTCTGTTAAGCCTAGTTGGTTTATAATGTTATTCAAGTTTTCTATTTTCTTGTTAAACTTCTACCTAGTTGTTCTGTCAATTATTTGTACTGGAGTAGTGAAGTCTTTAACAATTATTGTTGAATTATCTATTTTTACCTTTACTTTTGTTAGATTTTTCTTCATGTATTTTGGGTCTCTGTTGTTAAGTACATATATGTTCATAATCATTATATTTTCCTGATGGATTAACCCTGATATCATTATAAAATGTCCCTCTTTTTCTCTAGTAACCATTTTTATCTTAAAGCTCTCTTTTGTTTGCTTCCTTTTTGCTATATTTTTCCCTTTTTAATACGTGTATCTTTGAATATAAAGCATGTCTCTCATAGAGAGTATACAGTTGGATCATTGTAAAGTCCATTCTTATGCCTTTTAATCAGGGTAATTAATTAATATTAATGCTATTACTAATAAAGTCGGATTTATATTCGTCATTTTACTTTTTGTTTCATCTATGTCTTATGTCTTCTATTTTGTTTCTCAATCTCTTGATTTCCTGCCTATTTGTATTAAATAGAGATTTTCTACTGTATCTTTTATTCTCTTATTTCTTTTACTGCACTTTTGTGAGATATTTTCTTTCTTTTTTTGTTGTTTTTTTTGTTTTTTTGAGATGGAGTCTTGCTCTGTCACCCAGGCTGGAGTGCAGTGGCGCCATCTCGGCTCACTGCAACCTCCACCCCTCCAGGTTTAAGCAATTCTCTGCCTCAGCCTCCAGAGTAGCTGGGATTACAGGCACGTGCCACCTTGCCCAGCTAATTATTTTGTATTTTTAGTAGAGACAGGGTTTCACCATCATATATTTTCTTAGTCATTGTCCTGGGGACTACAAGTAGCATCTTAACTTAAACAACCTAGTTTAAATTATGCTAAGTTAATTTCAAGTGTCCTAATATTTTACTCCGCAATAATTTTTTTCTCTCCTGTTCCTTTGTATTATTAGTTTCATAAAAATTATTAATATATCTTTATATAACTCTATCAGCATAATTTTCTAATTACTTTTCATGCAGTCTTTTAAAACAGGTAAAGAAAAAATATTTGGAAACAAAAATATATTTATATTGTGTTTCATAATATCTGAGTAGTTACATCTTGACTAGTGCTCCTTGTTCCTGTATGCAGATTTGAATTACTGTCCAGTCTTCTTTTATTTTAGCCTGAAGCACTCTGGATAGTATTTAACTTGGGTAGGTCTGCTAGCAACAGATTGTCCCCATTTTTGTCTTTGTAGAATTGTCTTTATTTTCCCTAATTCTTGAAGGAGATTTAGCTAGGTACAGAATTCTTGGCTGAGAGGCTTTTTGTTTTGGTACTCCAAAGATGTCATCCTGCCATTTTCTGGCCTCTGTGGTTTCCGATGAGAAGTAAACTGTTAATCTTTTTTAATATTCCTTGTACTTGATTAATTGCTTTTCTTTTGCTGCCTTCAAGATTTTTTTCTGTCTTTGATTTTCGTCAATTTGACTATGATACGTCCATGTGCAGATCCTTTGGAGTTTACTTCACTTGGAGATCACTGAGCTTTGTGAACGTACAGATTAATGTTTTTCATCAAACTTAAGTTTTCAGACATTATTTTATCATATATTTTTTCTACCTCTTTCTTTTCTCATTCCCTCTGAACCAGTTTGGCAGCATTATATGTATGTTCCTATGGTTGCTGAGGTTCTGTTCACTTTTCCTCATTATTTTTTCTTTCTGCTCCTCAGAGTGGATTTATCATTAAGTTAACTGATTATTTTGCCAGCTCAAATCTGTTGTTGAATTTCTCTAATGACTTCTTGTCAACTCCAAAATTTTGGAGGCCAAAGCAAGAGGATCACTTGAGGCCAGGAGTTAGAGACCAGACTGGGCAACATAATAAGACCTTGTCTCCACCAAATAAATAAACAATTTAAAATTAAAAATTAGTCAGGCATAGTAGCACATGCCTGCAGTCCCAGCTACTCAGGAGGCTGAGGTGGAAGGATTGTTTGAGCCCAGGAGTTTGAGGCTGCAGTGAGCTATCATCACACTACTGCACTCCAGCCTAGGCAAGCAAGTGAAAGCTGGGGAAAGAAAAGAAAAAGAAGGAAGGAAGGAAGGAAGGAGGGAGAGAGAGAGAAAGAAAGAAAAGAAAAGAAAGAAAGAGAGAGAAAGAAAGAAAGAAAGGAAGGAAGGAAGGAGAAAGAAAGAGAAATAAGAGAGAGGAAGGAAAGAAGGAAGGAAGGAAAGGAGGGAGGGAAGGATTTCATTGAAAAACTAGATGTGGATTTTATTTTTCGCATTAAAATAAACTCATGCTAATTTGTTAGAACATGCCTAGTCTAGTGTGAGGCACTAAGAAAAATTAGCCGTCAGTTTGAAAAAGAGCTCTTGCCAAGTCAACATGAATTCTGCTAAAATTGAAGCAGGAAAAAAAAACATCAAGTTGATGGTGAAGCTTGAGTAGAAGAAGAGTGGAATCATTGATGCTTTACTTATGGGGACAATGCCCTAAAGAAATGAGCAAATTACAAATGGATAACTCATTTTAAGAAGCAGTGAGATAATGTGGAAAATTAAGCCTGTAACAGCAGACCATGAACACCAATTTGTAAGGAAAAAATTCATTTTGCTCATGCCCTAATTGAAGACAACCGATGATTAACAGCACAAACAGTAGCCAATGCTACAGACATTTCAATTGGTTCAGCTTATATACAACTCTGACTGGAAAATTAAAGTTCAGAGAACTTTGCACTTGTGGGTGCCAAAATTGTTTCACCCAGATCAGCTGGAAACAAGGGCAAAACTTTTCAGTGGAAATTTTAAACACGTGAAACATGGCTTTTTCAGTACAATCCTGAAGACAAAGCACAGTCAAAGCAATGCCTATCCAGAGGCAGAGGTGACCCAGTTAAAGCAAAAGTGGACTAGTCAAGAGCAAAGGTCATGGCAACAGTGTGGGGAGATGCTCAAGGCATTTTGCTTGTTGACATTCAGGAGGGCCAAAGAACGATCACGTTTGATGAGTAAGCGTGTGTTTTGAAAAGGTTAGCCAAAGCTGCAGTAGAAAAATGCCCAAGAAAGCTTCAGCAGAGAGGTCTTTTACACCACAGTGGTGGTCCTCTTCATTTCTCTTATCAAACAAGGGCAATTTTGTGCAAGTTTCAAGGGAAAATCATTAGACATCCACATTCAGTCCTGATTTGGCTCTTTCTGACTTCTTTTCATTTGCTAATCTTAAAAAAAATCTGTAAAGGCCACCCATTTTTCTTCAGTTGACAACGTAAAAAATACTACATCCACATGGTTAAATTCCTAGGACCCTCAGTGCTTTAGGGATGGAATAAATGGCTGGTATCATCACTTATAAGAGTGTCTTAAACTTCATGGAGCTTCTCTTGAGAAATAAAGTTTATATTTTTTGTTTTATATTTTAATTCCATTTTTCCACAAATTTTTTGAAGGTCTCTCGGGTGTGTGTGTTTGTGTTTGTATATATAAATTTCTTTCTCTCTCTTTTTTATTACAATTTAAGCTCTAGGGTACATGTGCACAATGTGCAGGTTTCATGTATAGGTATACACGTGCCATGTTGGTTTGCTGCACTCATCAACTCACCATTTACATTAGGTACTTCTCCTAATGCTATCCTTCCCCCAGCCCCCCACCCCAAGACAGGCCCCAGGGTGTGATGTTCCCCACCCTGTGACCAAGTGATCTCATTGTTCAATTCCCACCCATGATTGAGAACATGCAGTGTTTGGTTTTCTGTCCTTCTTATAGTTTGCTGAGAATGATGGTTTCCAGCTTCATCCATGTCCCTGTAAAGGACATAAATTCATCCTTTTTTATGGCTGCATAGTATTCCATGGTGTATATGTGCCACGTTTTCTTAATCCAGTCGATCATTGATGGACATTTGGGTTGGTTCCAACTCTTTGCTCTTGTGAGTAGTGCTGCAATAAACATATGTGTGCATCTGTCTTTATAGTAGCATGATTTATAATCCTTTGAGTATATGCCCAGTAATGGGATTGCTGGGTCAAATGGTACTTCTAGTTCTAGATCCTTGAGGAATTGCCACACTGTCTTCCACAATGGTTGAACTAATTTACACTACCACCAACAGTGTAAAAGCATTCCTATTTCTCCACATCCTCTCCAGCATCTGTTGTTTCCTGACTTTTTAATGATTGCCATTCTAACTGGCATGAGATGGTATCTCGCTGTAGTTTTGATTTGCATTTCTCTGATGACCAGTGATGATGAGCTTTTTTTCAAGTGTGTGTTGGTTGCATAGATGTATTCTTTTGAGAAGTGTCTGTTCATATACTTTGCCCACTTATTGATGGGGTTGTTTTTTTCTTGTAAATTTGTTTGAGTTCTTTGTAGATTCTGGATATTAGCCCTTTGTCAGATGGGTAGATTGCAAAAATTTTCTCGCATTCTGTAGGTTGCCTGTGCATTCTGATGGTAGTTTCTTTTGCTGTGCAGAAGCTCTTTAGTTTAATTAGATCCCATTTGTCTATTTTGGCTTTTGTTGCCACTGCTTTTGGTGTTTTACTCATGAAGTCCTTCCCCATGCCTATGTTCTGAAAGGTATTGCCTAGGTTTTCTTCTAGGGTTTTTATGGTTTTAGGTCTAAAATTTAAGTCTTTAATCCATCTTGAATTAATTTTTGTATAAGGTGTAAGGAAGGGATCCAATTTCAGCTTTCTACATATGATTAGCTAGTTTTCCCAGCACCATGTATTAAACAGGGTATCCTTTCCCCATTGCTTGTTTTTGTCGGGTTTGTTAAAGATCAGATGGTTGTGGATGTGTGATATTATTTCTGAGGCCTCTGTTCTCTTCTATTGGTCTATATATCTGTTTTCGTACCAGTACCATGCTGTTTTGGTTACTGTAGCCTTGTAGTAAAGTTTGAAGTCAGGTAGCATGATGCCTCCAGCTGTGTTCTTTTTGCTTAGGATTGTCTTGGCAATAAGGGATCTTTTTCGGTTCCATATGAACTTTAAAGTAGTTTTTTTCCAATTCTGTGAAGAAAGTCATTGGTAGCTTGATGGGGATGCCATTGAATCTATAAATTACCTTGGGCAGTATGGCCATTTTCACAATATTGATTCTTCCTATCCATGAGCATGGCATATTATTCCATTTGTTTGTGTCCTCTTTTGTTTCCTTGAGCAGTGATTTGTAGTTCACTTTGAAGAGGTCCTTCACATCCCTTGTAAGTTGGATTCCTAGGTATTTTATTCTCTTTGTAGCAATTGTTAATGGTAGTGCACTCATGATTTGGCTCTCTATTTGTCTGTTAATGGTGTATAGGAATGCTTGTGATTTCCGCACATTGATTTTGTGTCCTGAGACTTTGCTGAAGTTGCTTATCAGCTTAAGGAGATTTTGGGCTGAGACAATGGGGTTTTCTAATATACAATCATGTCTTCTGCAAACAGGGAAAATTTGACCTCCTCATTTCCTAATTGAATACCCTTTCTTTCTTTCTCTTGCCTGATTGCCCTGGTCAGAACTTCCAACACTATGTTGAATGGGAGTGGTGAGAGAGGGCATCCCTGTCTTGTGCCAATTTTCAAAGGGAATGCTTCCAGTTTTTGCCCATTCAGTATGATATTGGTTGTGGGTTTGTCATAAACAGCTCTCATTCTTGTGAGATACGTTCCATCAATAACGAGTTTATTGAGAGTTTTTAGCATGAAAGGCTGTTGAATTTTGTCAAAGGCCTTTTCTGCATCTATTGAAATGACCATGTGGTTTTTGTCATTGGTTCTGTTTATGTGATGGATTATGTTTATTGATTTGCATATGTTGAACCAGCCTTGCATCCCAAGGATGAAGCCAACTTGGTCATGGTGGATAAGCTTTTTGATGTGCTGCTGGATTCAGTTTGCCAGTATTTTATTGAGGATTTTCACATCGATGTTCATCAGGGATATTGGTCTAAAATTCTCTTTTTTGTTGTTGTGTCTCTGCCAGACTTTGGTATCAGGATGATGTTGGCCTCATAAAATGAGTTAGGGAGGATTCCCTCTTTTTCTATTGATTGGAATAGTTTCAGAAGGAATCGTACCAGCTCCTCTTTGTACCTCTGGTAGAATTTGGCTGTGAATCCGTCTAGTCCTGGACTTTTTTTGGTTGGTAGGCTATTAATTATTGCCTCAATTTCAGAGCCTGTTATTGGTCTATTCAGAGATCCAACTTCTTCCTGATTTAGTCTTGGGAGGGTGTATGTATCCAAGAATTTATCCATTTCTTCTAGATTTTCAGTTTATTTGCTTAGAGGTGTTTATAGTATTCTCTGATGGTAGTTTGTATTTCTGTGGGATCGGTGGTGATAGCCCCTTTATCATTTTTTATTGCATCAGTTTGATTCTTCTTTCTTTTCTTCTTTATTAGTTTTTCTATGGTCTATTTTGTTGATCTTTTCAAAAAAAACAGCTCCTAGATTCATCGATTTTTTTTTAAGGGTTTTTTGTGTCTCTGTCTCTTTCAGTTCTGCTCTGATCTTAGTTATTTCTTGCCTTCTGCTAGCTTTTGAATTTGCTTGCTCTTGCTTCTCTAGTTGTTTTAATTGTGATGTTAGGGTGTCAATTTTAGATCTTTCCTGCTTTCTCTTGTGGGCATTTGGTGCTATAAATTTCCCTCTACACACTGCTTTAAATGTGTCCCAGAGATTCTGGGATGTTGCGTCTTCATTCTCATTGCTTTCAAGGAACATCTTTATTTCTACCTTCATTTCATTATTTACCCAGTAGTCATTCAGGAGCAAGTTGTTCAGTTTTCATGTAGTTGTGCAGTTTTGAGTGAGTATCTTAATCCTGAGTTCCAATTTGATTGCACTGTGGTCTGACAGACAGTTTGTTGTGATTTCTGTTCTTTTACATTTTCTGAAGAGTGTTTTATTTCCAATTATGTGGTAAATTTTAGAATAAATGTGATGTGGGGCTGGGAAGAATATGTATTCTGTTGATTTGGGGTGGAGAGTTCCGTAGATGTCTATTAAGTCTGCTTGTTGCAGAGCTGAGTTCAGGTCATGGATATCCTTGTTAACCTCCTGTCTCATTGATCTGTCTAATATTGACAGTGGGGTGTTAAAGTCTCCCATTATTATTGAGTGGGAATATAAGTCTCTTTGTAGGTCTCTATGGACTTGCTTTATGAATCTGTGTGCTCCTGTATTGGGTGCGTATATATTCAGGATAGTTAGCTCTTCTTGTTGAATTGATCCCTTTACCATTATGTAATGGCCTTCTTTGTCTCTTTTGATCTTTGTTGGTTTAAAGTCTGTTTTATCAGACACTAGGATTGCAACCCCTGCTTTTTTTTTTTTCTTTTTTTTTTTTTTTTGCTTTCAATTTGCTTAGTGGATGTTCCTCCATCGCTTTATTTTGAGCCTATTTGAGTCTTTGCATGTGAGATGGGTCTCGTGAATACGGCACACTGCTGGGTCTTGACTCTTTATCCAATTTGCCCATCTGTGTCTTTTAATTGGGACGTTTAGCCCATTTACATTTAAGGTTAATATTGTTATGTGTGAATTTTATCCTGTCATTATGATGTTTGCTGGTTATTTTGCCATTAATTGATGCAGTTTCTTCATAGCGTTGATGGCCTTTATAATTTGGCTTGTTTTTGCAGTGGCTGGTACCAATTGTTTCTTTCCATGTTTAGTGCTTCCTTCAGGAGCTCTTGTAAGGCAGGCCTGGTTGTGACAAAATCTCTGAGCATTTGCTTCTCTGTAAAGGATTTTATTTCTCCTTCACTTATGAAGCTTAGTTTCGCTGGATATGAAATTCTGGGTTGAAAATTCTTTTCTTTAAGAATGTTGAATATTGGCCCCCATTCTCTTCTGGCTTGTAGGGTTTCTGCTGAGAGATCTGCTTTTAGTCTGGTGGGCTTCCCTTTGTGGGTAACTTCACCTTTCTCTCTCACTGCCCTTAACACTTTTTCCTTCATTTCAACCTTGGTGAATCTGACAATTATGTGTCTTGGGGTTGCTCTTCTCGAGGGGTATCTTTGTGGTGTTCTCTCTATTTCATGAATTTGAATGTTGACCTGCCTTCTAGGTTGGGTAAGTTCTCCTGGATAATATCCTAAAGATTGTTTTCCAACTTGGTTCCATTATCCCCATCACTTTCCGGTATACCAATCAAACATAGATTTGGTCTTTTCACATAGTCCCATATTTGTTGGAGGCTTCTTTCATTTCTTTTTACTCTTTTGTCTCTAAATTTCTCTTCTCACTTTATCTCATTAATTTGATCTTCAATCACGATACCCTTTCTTCCACTTGATCGAATTGGCTATTGAAGCCTGTGCATGCGTCACGTAGTTCTTGTGCCATGGCTTTTAGCTCCGTCAGGTCATTTAAGGTCTTCTCTACGTTGTTTATTCTAGTTAGCCATTCATCTAATCTTTTTTCAAGGTTTTTAGCTTCATTGCAGTGGGTTCTAACATCCTCCTTTAGCTCGGAGACGTTTGTTATTACCGACCTTCTGAAGCCTACTTCTGTCAACTCATCAAAGTAATTTCCCATCCAGCTTTGTTCCATTGCTGTCAAGGAGCTGCGATCCTTCGGAGGAGAAGAGGTGCTCTGATTTTAAGAATTTTCAGCTTCTCAGCTCTGGTTTCTCCCCATCTTTGTGGTTTTATCTACTTTTGGTCTTTGATGATGGTGACCTACAGATGGGGTTTTGGTGTGGATGTCCTTTTTGTTGATGTTGATGCTATTCCTTTCTGTCTGTTAGGTTTCCTTCCAACAGTCAGGTCCCTCAGCTGCAGGTCTGTTGGAGTTTGCTGGAGTTCCACTCCAGACCTGTTTGCCTGGGTATCACCAGCAGAAGCTGCAGAACAGCAAATATTGCAGAACAGCAAATATTGCTGCCTTATCCTTCCTCTGGAAGCTTTGTCCCAGAGGGGCAGCTGCCTATATGAAGTGTCAGTCGACCCCTACTGGGAGGTGTCTTCCAGTTAGGCTACACAGCGGTCAGAGACCCACTTGAGGAGGCAGTCTGTCCGTTCTCAGAGCTCAAATGCCATGCTGGGAGAATCACTGCTCTCTTCAGAGCTGTCAGACAGGGAGGTCTAAGTCTGCAGAAGTTGTCTGCTGCCTTTTGTTCAGCTATGCCCTGCACACAGAGGTGAAGGCCAGAGGCAGTAGGCCTTGTTGAGCTGCGGTGGGCTCCACCCAGTTCAAACTTCCTGGGCCACTTTTTTTTACCTACTCAAGCCTCAGCAATGGTGGACGCCCCTCCCCCAGCCAGGCTGCTGTCTCACAGCTCAATCTCACACTGCTGCTCTAGCAGTGAGCAAGGATTCGTGGATGTGGGAGCTGCTGAGCCAGGCACGGGAGAGAATCACCTTGTCTGCCTGTTGCAAGATCTTGGGAAAAGCACAGTATTTGGGCAGGAGTGTCCCATTTTTCCAGATAATCTGTCACGGCTTCCTTTGGCTAGGAAAGGGAAATTCCCCTACCCCTTGTGATTCACGGGTGAGGCAACACCCCACCCTCCTGCTCCGGCTTGACCTCCATGGGCTGCACCCACTGTCCAACCAGTCCCAGTGAGATGAACCAGGTACCTTAGTTGGAAATGCAGAAATCACCTGTCTTCTACGTTGATCATGCTGGGAGCTGCAGACCAGAGCTGTTCCTATTTGGCCATCTTGGAACGCCTTAAGTTTCTGTCTTTATTGATATTCTCTATTTGGTAAGACATCCATGTCGTACTTTCTTTTGATGTTTTGGACATGGTATGTGAATGTAAATATTTATATTATATAAATATATATTTACAACATAGAAATATTTGCATTTATATTATAAATGTTTATCTTTGAACATATATAAAATAACTCATTTAAAGTCTTTGTATAGTAAAAAAAAAAAAAAAAAACCCAGAATCTGCCTTCTCAAGGACATTTTCTGTTGCTTGCTTTTTTTCCTATACATGTGTCATACCTTCTTATTTCTTTGTATGCCTCATAATTTTTTTGTTGAAAGTTGGACATGTGAGTTGATATTCTATATTACAACAACTGTGATATCAGATTCCTTCCCCAAGATTTATTTTTTGTTGCTGGTTTATTTTTATTGTTTTTCCTCATTGCTAATTCTGGTTTAGTGACTTTTCTGGACTAAATTTGTAGATTCTATATTACTTTTGGCGTGTGGCTATGAAGTTTTTGCTACCTTTTTTAAGTTCTTTTTTTCTATTTTTAAGCCTGGATTCCTGGGGTCATACCTGGGTCAGTATAATTTATTGGTCAGTCAATGATTGGTGGGGAAATTTCCTGAAATGCCTTGCCTGCATGTCTTCAAACATTTGCCAAGGAGATCTATGTGAGAAGGTAAGTCTTCAAACTTAAGGCATTTTTCAATGTAGCATTAGCTTTCATTTCCTCTTTGTGCAGGGTCTTGTGGTCAGCCAAAGGTAAGACACTGGTGACTTCTCTTTCCCAGATCCTTCCTATGCATGTGCACAGCCTTGGGGAAGTGTACAGCCAATTAGATCTCCAGGACTATGCCAGAGTTGTTCAGTTTCCTATGGTAGTCTAGTTGTCCAGGAGTTCCTTTTCAATTCCCAGCTGGACTCTTGTTTGCCCTAAATAAAATTACAGCCTTAGGCAGCTGAGATGTTGCCAGCAACTTGCTGTTGGTTCAGTACCATCCTGGGAGTAGGTTTCCTCCCTTCCCCACTGCCCACCCCTGCTGCACCTGCTGCTTCCCCAGCTGAGCTGAGCTCTGAATTCAATCAAAGAGCCACCACAGTCTGAGAACAGAGATTTATCAGGGAGCTGCAAGTTCGTTTGGACAAAATATTGACTGCCCTATGGGGAATGCTTCTCTCAAGGACTGTTCCTCCCCAACCTATCTGTTGGCAGTTCTGTCTTAGGACGTGCTTTGGATCCTGTCTTAGGACAACTTTTCTTCTCACTGAACCTTGTCTCTGGATTCACTTGTCTACTCCCATTTGTGGATCATATATGTGCTGATAACTTTGAAATGTAAGTTTCCCTCCTGGTGCTCCCGGAATTCAAACTCTCAACTGGAAAGCTCCACTTAAATGTTCCTTTGGCAACAAAACCAATGTGTTCTGAAGCTGAACTCATTCTCTTCCCTGCCCTGCTCCTCCAAAGAACCTGCCCTCTTGTCTCTTATAAAAAGGACTGGGGGCCCCTCTACAAGGTGATCCCGGCAGGGTCTCCCTGCACATTGTCCTCCCACAACATTGCACCCCACATCCACACAGTCCAGGGTCCAAGCAACTCTACCCCCTAAACTCTCTCCCATGCTTCTTTCCCTCCATATCCCCCTCCTGCTGCCTCAGCCTAGGCTACTCACCTCAACTTCCCAGGTCAAGGTTGAGATCCCTGCACACACTCCTGTGATGCCCTGTGATTAACCCACTCAGAGCCCTTCCCACGCTGAATTCTACTTGCCCTTTGCTGACCCATCTCTCACCCCAGAAGATAATCTCCAGGAAAGGGCCAGGTCTTCTTTGTCCTCATCCCCATGGCTACAGTTTGGTAGGCACTCAAAAAGTATATGCTGAATAAGCACATATTTGTGGCAGCAACTTGAAATTCTAATGATGCTCAGGTGAAACTCTATGTTTGGGTTATCCAGGGGGAAAAAATGGATAAGTGCTAATAAAAACAATGAGTGATGCTGAAAATGCTTCGACACCAATCAAACGTGCACTCCCAGAGGAGTCTCACTATGCGTGTGGAGGAAGGAGATATGAGAACACCATGAGAAGCTTGGCAATCGTTCTTCATTCTGCAGAGTAACTGTGACTCAGCTGTAATTTAAGGAAGATGTGACTAGACAGCTCAGGACCACCATATTTCTGGACTCTAAATCCTTGTTACTTGGCTGGAAACCCTAGAGTGAGTTGACTACAATTTTCTTGAGATTAGAAATGTGTTTCTTCCAGTTACTGGCAGGTCAAAGTATTTCTTTGCAAGATTTAAGCAAACTCTGCCTTAACTGTAGCCAGAAAGACAGATAACCTTTACCACCAGGAACTTTATTTTTAAATTTAAAATGAAGTCATTGGAAAATAAAAGATTTAAAATGCAAACATCTTTAGAAGGCATCTACCTCCAAATCTGAAAATTGCAGACAGACTGCCCCACAGCTTGTGTCCTGGGCTGGCTTTCTGTTGAGGCCTGGGAGTGATACATATATGTATCCCACTGTATTGAGTTGAGCAATGCCATACACACACACCAAAAAATTCATGTCTAGCTTAAGAGATTGAACTTCATCCTTACCTTTGAAGATTCTGGGTATATCTCTTCTAGGTATATCTCCCTTCTATAACCAGAAGACCAATTTTAAAGGAAGAAATCTCAGTAGAAATGCTGGCAGTAGGCAGGTGCCACTGTGAGGTCACTCTCTCTCAGAATCCAAAAGGACCAGCCAGTTCTCTCTGCACATAGTCGCCATCCAGAGTGCAGGTAGATGATGTAAATTTGTCCACTGAGTCGCTCCCATGTAGTACCTTAAATCCAGAGAGAGTGACACAAATGTTTAGGGACACTTGAGAAAATATTCAAGACAGCCAAAGGCCCAGGAATGGCTTCCAAAAACAATGGAAACCATGGCTTATCTGAGCTGCTTTTCCTGTTGTCTAACCTCCCTTAGTTCCAAGCCTTGCTCACCAGCCTTCCCCTGAGTTGTGGGAGTATCTCTGTACACATTCAGCAAATCCTTTTGCTGCTTAAACTTGCAGTTACAGCTCTGCTTCTGTGCTCTCTCATAGTGGACAGTCCATTGCCACATGGCAGCTCCTGGCTGACTCATCCTGAGCTCCAGCTCCCAGCTGCAGCCCTGGACTAGGCTCAGAGTGAGCACTAGGAAATATCTATTGACTAAATCAAGCCTTGGGATAAAAAGAAGAAAAATCTTGGGACTTAGGCCTAAGGGATTTGGAAGAAAGCTTCCCAGTTCCAGGAACTCTGCCTGTCAGGAGAGATGCCATTGTGTCTATTCTTTGGATTATCTGGCACGAAGCAAGGAACACGAGTCACTCGTCTTTCTCCTCAGTAATGCTGAACAGCTGCTCTGAAGTGAGCACCAGATGAAGTGCTCATAACCCCCTTCTCTAAATTAAATGTAATAAAGATGACTTTCCCTTTCATAAAGCATGGTTAGGAAACATGCCAAGGGATCCTTGTCTTCTTCCTGCTCTCTGGCAACTCTCTGGCATTGGAGACAAGGCAAGGCAAGGGCAAATGTTCTCCGGGGACATCAACCCCAGTCCAGGCAGCTGCCACCCACTCCCCTGTGAGCTGTGAGGTCAATGGCTGTGGGGCGTGAAGCTCTCTGCTCCTCTGCAGAGGCAGGCTGGTCTCGCCCTGCATGTTACTCCTTCCACAGGCATTCACAGAGGGCAGAGGCCGGGAATCTGGAGTCTAATGCATGAGGCAGACATAAGAACACATTAACCCAGCAGATGGCCAAGGCTTGTCTGACACTTGCACTGAGTGCTGGGGAAAAGGGGGGCACAGTGGAGGTGTTAGAGGGGGTCAGGGAAGATGCACACTAGAGGTGTCCCTGGGACTGGAGCCGATGTCAGATTGGGGCTGCCATTAGGAAATACTGGGTAGATGGTGCAGACTGAACAACCATATGAGTCAATGCATGATGGCCTGGAGGGGCAAGAAGGAGTTTGAAGGGAAGACAGAATTGCAAGGTGTCTTGCAGTGAGCCTTCTAGGGTGTGCCAGAAGTGGGCCTTCCTTCCTGGTGGGATCTGCAGGACCAATGCTGGGAGAACCAAGAACACAGAGCCCTGACCCTTCCTGGTGATTTCCCACAAGCCTGGACACGGGCTCTTTCTTCCTTTATGGGGCCTGGCTGGACAATTGAATTCTCAGCGAGGGACTCGCCAGGCATTGGGGCTTTCAGGGCTGGCCACATGGCTCTGTCCATTCATTCATCCAACATTCATCGAGCACCTATGGCATACTGTGCCAAGCATGGGTTGTCCAAAAGTAACTGATGCACTTCCTTTACAGGAATGTGATTAAACACTATGTAACAACTGAAAGAGATGCAGAACGAACATTTAATGATTTGAAGAAGGAATATATTCTACAGGAAAAAGACATGTTACAACTATGTTAGACACAGAATAGTGTTATTTTCTATAAGAGAAAAACTTTCTGCTATACAGATATAGAGACTGGAAGGATATATGGATAATATAGATACACACACTCATACATAAATACATACATGCATATATTCTCTGTGAGTGGTGAAATTACAGGTAACACAATTTCTTTTTTATTGCTCTTTATTTTCCAGATTTTCTATGATGTACATATATCACTTTGAAATCTGGAATATAACTGAAAATTTAAAAATACAACAAAAGTACAGCCCTTATGGCCCCAGAACTCATTCACGGGACAGTGAAGGAATCAGTTACATAGAAGTGGGTTGATGGTAGATGCAGGGAGACTTTCAATTGTATTAAAAATCTATTATTTTGGCGCCTGGTCAAAATAATAATAATTTGTTTTGTTTTAGCTCCAGGAACTGGCCGATTTTGTGGGCTGTGCTTCCAAAGGCAGTTGAATTTTCAAGGCTTTTGCCCTGGCATTGTGGCCTGCTGATTCACCCCGTGCCCCAGGGCTCCCCTTGGGCCTTCTAGTGCCACCTGAGGAGGTAGGAGGAGTTTTTCCAGGTGGAGCACCACTGTCTCCTGATGCATAGGGGGGTCTTTCAGGCCCAAGAGGGCCAGGGGTTTCTATGGCCAAATGCTTGTTGTTATGGGGTCCCTTTAACAGTGACTCCCAGCTTCCCTGGTGTCTCCACTGGGGAAAGAGTCTCAGCCCTATGGGGATGAACAGGCTTCCCAGGCCATGCCACTTATTGTAGGGGATCTGTCTTGTCCTTGCTACCTGGCCCAGCAGGCCTCTCAGTGGAGCAGAAAGATCTCAGGCCCATTGGTGTCAGGGAGGAGACCTCTTTCCCTCACTGTTTGTTGACATTTGGGTCCCAGTTGATCACGGAGCAGGCCACACTGTCATAGGAACTCTCCTCCAATGCAGTGAAAGGAGCCCACATGGGTGCCTTCTGTTGCCGGGTGGGGGATGGCAAACACCTGGTCTGGGTCTCCTTCCTCTGCTGGGTAGAGGACCTAATCACTATTTCTTCCTCCAGTCCTGGGGTCTCCAGCAGTTCTTCTTCTGGCCACTTTTTGGTACGGCACTTGGCTGCCCGTCATGTCATTTCCTGGGCCTGTTGCTGTGCTAGTGCAGACAGCAGGGAGAAACAGGTCTACACCATCTTCTCTGGACCCGAAGTGTTCTCCTCGGTCTTCTTCATTTCCTCCGTTTTCTCTATATACTCCTTTTACAATTTTTCCATTCAACTGCAATTTATTTTCTATAAGATTCAGCCATTTGAGCAGGCATGGTGGCTCATGCCTGTAATCCCAGCACTTTGGGAGGCCGAGGCATGTGGATCACCTGAGGTCAGGAGTTTGAGATCATCCTGGTCAACATGGTGAAACCCCATCTCTGCTAAAAATACAAAAATTAGCCAGGGATGATGGCGCATGCCTGTAATCCCAGCTACTAAGGAGGCGGAGGCAGGAGAATCGCTTGAACCCGGGAGGTGGAGGTTGCAGTGAGCTGAGATCGTGCCATTGTACTACAGCCTGGGTGACAAGAGCAAAATTCCATCTCAAAAAAAAAAAAAAAAAAAGATTCAGCCATTTAAGGTGTAGAGTCTGTGGTTTCTAACACAGTCACCAGGCTATGCAACTAACACCACTATTTAATTCTGGAACATTTTCATCATCCCTTTAAAAGATTCCTTGTATCCATTAGCAGTCCCTGGTCCTCATTCCTCTTCCCCCAATCCCTGGCAGTTAATAATCTTTCTGTCTCTATGGATTTGCCTTTTCTGGAGATTACACAGGAGTGGAATCATGCAACATGTGGTCTTTTATAACTGACTTCTGTCACTTTGCATATTGTTCTCAAGGTCTCTTCCATGCTGTACCACACACATATCAGTACTTCATTCTTTTTATGGCCAAGCCATATTCCATGGAATGAATATGCCACTTTTTGTGTATCCCTTCATCACTTGATGAATTGTTGATGTCATTTCCACTTTTTGGCTCTTATGAATAACACTGCTCTGAGCACTCATGCAAGTGTTTATGTGATATATATTTTAATTTCTCTTGAATATTTGCCTAGTAGGGAAATTGCTGGCTCATATGGAATGAAGTCCTGATACATGCTATAACATGGATGAGCTTTATAAACATTATACTAAATGAAAGGAGCCAACCACAAAGGCCCACGTAGTATTTAAAGTGTCCACAACAGGCAAATCCATAGAGAGAGAAAGTGAGGGCCTAGGGAGTGGAGCCAAATGGGCACAGATGGCTCCACAAATCTGTGAATATATAGAGCCCAACAAATTTTATACTTTAAATAGGTTACTTGTATGGTATGTGAATTATGTCTCAATAAGGGTGTTATTTAAAAAGAACAGGTGGGAGGAAGATAGCCCTGTTGGGAGAGAAAGCTGGCCCTGGCCACTTCCCTTCCCCCAGGGTGAGTTGTTTCTCTTCAGAGAGCCACAGAGCTCAGGCCTCTCTGCCTGTCTGACCAGGTTGCCGTAAATCACAGGCCCTGGAATGGCTCTGTAAACTCATGCCCTGCTGGCCTCAGGGCTGCTGCCCTTCCAGAGATGAGCTGTGATTCCTGCTGTATTGATCCTCAGATGCCTTCTGGGTATTGAGTTGCTCGGATTCTACCCACCCTGTAAGTCTCTGTGTGAGTCAGCAGCTCCATTCCCCAGCCCAGGATTCCTAGTGACCCCAATCTTCCTGCTGTAAATGTCAGAGATGATAAACTGGGGGTGAATCTCCTGGAGGAAATGGTGGAAACCCTACTTCCAAAAGAGAGGAAAGCAGGACCGGACAGCCTCCGGGGAGCTCACCAGGCCTGCTCTCTGCACAGGTGCGCCAGAGTAGGGAGAAGGACAGTAAGAATGGAGACTCGTTTGGGGGCTTGTTTTTCTGAAGCCCTCCTGCTGGGGGCTGGCACCCACTGCAGACAGACACAGCAGAGGGAAGTGAGGGATTTTATTATGAGCTAAAGACTCAGAATAGAGGAGATGTCTGCCTCCTTTAATAGATAGAGACTTGTCATGTTGAAGTGATGCAAGGCCCACACCAGGGGCTGGGGGAGAGTGGGGTTTCAGGAGTCATGGATTCTACAGGTTTGGGGGCAGGCCCATGACACCGCAGCCCCTTTAGGTGTAGTATATTGGCAATGCACTCTCTCTTTATATATCAGCTTAAACGAAGCCATTCATAAAAGAATTTGGCTGCAATAGATCAAAATACATGGTAATGGTTCTCAATTCAAATAGAAATGGTTTGAAGCCACATGACCCTTTGAATTCATCTGGCCAGCCCCCCTTGCCAATCTCATGAAGGTGGGATGAGAGGCAGAGGAGGAAATGTCCTGGGAGACATTTTGGAAAATTCATACTGCTGGAGAAATATGGACATCATGCCTTCTACTTTTGGGAATTTCTTATTCAGGGGCCCACCTGAGGATACATGGGAGAGGGCCAAGGACAGCTGCTGGCCCTGCATCCTACAGAGAGAAGCAGACCAGCCCTGCAGGCTGTGCCCACTTCTCTTGGCTCTGACTCTGTACAAGCCCCACATTCAGAACGCTGCTTTCCCAGGAGTTGCTCTCGTTAGACAGAATGCATCAGCTTTCCCAATTCCCTTATGCCTCTCTCTCATTTGGTGAGGTTGGGAGGGCAAAGGGAAGCATCAAAGGATGCAGAGAGAGGCCAGGCATGGTGGCTCATGCCTGTAATCCCAACACTTTGGGAGGCCAAGGTAGGCAGATCACAAGGTCAGGAGTTCGAAACCAGCCTGGCCACATAGTGAAACCTTGTCTCTACTAAAAATATGAAAATTAGCCGAGTGTGGTGGCAAACTCCTGTGGTCCCAGCTACTCGGGAGGCTGAGGCCGGAGAATCCCTTGAGCCCAGGAGGTGGAGGTTGCAGTGAGCCCAGACCACGCCATTGCACTCCATCCTGGGCAACAGAGTGAGACTCCGCCTCAAAAAAAAAAAAAAAAAAAAAAAAGATGCAGACAGAGAAACTGAGCCTCAGAAGAGTTTGGGTCCACACTGCACACTGTAGATTCCACATGATCTGGCGTCACAGGGAAGGTCACTGTTGGTGGCTTGTCGTAGAGGCCCAGCCTCTTCCAGCCCCAGTGCTGAAGTCATTACCCAAGCTGCCTTGAGGCTCTAGACGCTTTCTACCCTAACTCTCTGCTCAGGCTGCAAATCCCAGCCCCCTCGGCTCTCCAAGACGTTGCCCAAGGTCTGGGTGCTACTCCATGAGTCAGGCTCCCAGTGATCCAGAGGGCCCGACCTGCCCCCCTGAGGGAGCATTGGCATCCCAAGGCTGATGAAGACTGATCATATCCCCTGAGTGCTACAGTGGCCCAGCTGCGCAGTAAATGAGAAATCCGCTGGGAGGAAGGAAAAGTTCAAGCAACTATAATGTGCTCCAAGATATGTGGGGATGCTCTTCCTTTCCACAAAGAAGCGACTACCATCACCTTTTTGGAAACACACATCTCTTTTAACGTCCCACTTTTGATAGAAACATAAAGATAGATAACAATTTCCCTACTAAAGGAGGAAAACATGCAAGTATGATGATAAATGAACAGCAACCCTCTGCCCCGTTAGCTGAGGACATGGGGGTGCAGTGGAGCTGAAGGTACCCACATGAGGCCGCTTCTCACGTATGCATCATCATCTCCACACTGAAGGGTGTGCCTGGTTTTGTAAGATGTTCTGATTTTTCAGGGAAACCTGGAAAAGTGAACTTTTATATACTACCTCCCAGTTTTCATATTGTTTTCTCCTGAAACTCCATGGAGACCAACTGTACGAAATGCACTGGTGGCCAAGTTTGGCTTCCAAGTTTGGATGTCTGTCTGCCTTAGGTTTTATATTACATAGACTGTAAATCTCTCCCTGGGAAGGTCACACTGCTTCTCAGACAGTAGGCTGACATATCCCCCTGCAAACATGGCCCAAGACCTCTCTGTCTCTCTCTTCTCCCTACCCTGAGGAGCAGCCACATAAATATACACTGGTTGTTTTTTATTTTTATGATGCAATAATAATGGGTTAACTGATCACACTCCTCTGCATTTTTGGTTTTATGATAAGGAAGTCAAAACTCCTATCCCCAAAGACTCAAGAATGGTGTATTAAATTTTGTTCAAATGACCTGCCCCATTATGTTGGCAACATAGCTTTCTTAACAAACATCGGTACAATTTAATGGGAAGTTTAGACTCAGTTCCTGAGAATCCCAAGTTCAGGGGCTTACATCTTAATATAAACAGGCTGTAAGTCTTTAACTAAGACAAGTAAAGTAATGACAAAGACATCATGATGAAATGAAAACTAATCAGAGAAGAATAATTTTTTGAATTTTCTGGAGAAGCTGGCTAATCCTAGAGGAAATGACATCACTCCCCAGCCAGGCAGCCTCTGTCCACATGGAGCCCCACAGATGCACCGGGATCCTGGGTTCTGCGTTCACCACCTGCTCCAAGCACGGCTGGAGCCCCTGATCTGTGGGGAAGCCCCAGCCAGCACGCTTGGTTTTCTGCCCACGTCCTCCTGTCTGATAGCTGCTTTCCTTCTAGCTCACCAATGAGCTCCATTCTTCGGGCTCTCCTTGGTACTCCTGCACAACCATGTCTTTTCCTCACATCGTCACAGAATTCATTTTTAAAAAGAGGTATTGAGGAAATTAGGACTGGCAAAAATGAAATTGAACACATTCATTGCCTCTTCCTTCAGTCCGTCCTCCACACAGCAGCCAGAGTGATCCAGTTAAAATCCAAAGACTCAGCCGAGCTGCTGCTCAGATCCTGCAGTGGCTCCCTATTTTTCTGATGAAAGCCAAGGTCCTTCAAATGACCTTCGCGAGTCTACGTTGTGCCCCACCCACCTTTCCCCAACTCTTGTCTGTGGCCTCTTCTGCTCTCTCCCTCTCCCTAGTGCTCTGTCAGCCATGCTGGACCTCACGCAGGCCAGGCCTGCCCTTTGCCCCTGCTGACCCTGCACCTGGACCCTCTTCCCCAGACAGCAACATGGCTGGCTTCCTCACTTGGTTCAGGTCTTCACTCAAACACCACCTGGCTGAGGCTTTCTCTGGCCACACTGCCTAAAAGAGTTCAGCTCCACCACACCTCCTCTTTCCACGCCTCTTCTCCTCCACCCCTGCAATCTGGTGTGCCATGTTTTTTACACATTACCTTGTTTGTTGACTGCTTCCCTGCCAGCCTGTAATGTCCCTGAAAGCAACAATTTTGGTCTTTGTGCCTGACACATGGTAGGCTCTTAACAAATGTTATGTTTTTATTTCTTTTTTCGAAACTAACAGATACTGAGTAGAAAAGTTCCCAGGCTGGCCAGGTGACCCTAAAGGAGCCGGTGGTGGAGAGAGAGCTGCTCCTCTGTCCTTTTCTCCGTGGGCCTAAGCAGGTCACTTGCCAGCTCTGAGCCTTGGCCCCCTGTGAAATGGGCACAATGATAACTACCTGTCTTATTTCACAGGGCATTTGGGAAATACCATTGAAAGAACAGATTCTAAAGGGCCTTGCAAAAGCTAACAGCCTCTATGGCTGGGTTTCTCAAACCTGGCACTGTGAGCATTCAGGGCCAGCCCCTACTTGGCTGTGAGGAGCTGTGGGGGCTGTGCTGTGCATCCTAGAATGTTAGCAGCAGCCAGGCTCCAGTGCACTGAGCACCAGTGTCAACCCCCTGAGCTGTGACAACCCACAGTGCCTCCAGACACTCCCAGATGTCCCTGGGGCAGGGGCACAGTTGCCCCCAATTAAGGACGGCTGCTCTCTGATAGTCTGTTGGTAGCAGTAGAAACTATCATATTCACCAATTTAATTCTTTAACTAATTGGTCTGGTTTTCACTGAAACTCAAAATTCACGTTGGCAGCATCTTTGATTACTTAGTTCTTATTCCCATGATAACGGACTAGAAATTCTCCTGCTCCAGGCAGCTCCCAGATGGCTCAGGCTCTTGCCTCAGTTGTCAACCTCCACCAGGAGGGAAGCAAAACATTTTCAGAGTTTGCATGGCAATTCCAGAGACTCTCATGGGATCCCCAGAGAGCCGAGCAATCTGCGGAGTCCCAAAGGTGTACCCGTCAGTAAGTGGTTGGGCAGGAAACACTTCCACTCCCTAGGAGCCACCATAGCCCATGCCCACCAGGAAGCGCTCCAAGGCTTCTGCAGGAGACAGCTGTGCACTTAGCTAGTGACCTGGTGACCACAGCCAACCTAATCTAAGCGGGAGCTTTGGAAAGAAAACATACCATAGACCACCTTGCTTCGGGCGCACCTCCCTGGGGGCTCTCGTCAAGTGTATATCAGGCTCAGGGTGATGACTGGGTCCCACATTTAACTCACTGCCCTCATGCACAGAGACCTTTTACACGCTTGTTTAAATTTTCCTACAACTGCTTAGTCTTCCACACAAACCCCGCCGGCTGGGGATTGGAGTTAGGGAGCAAGGGAAGGCAACCGTGGTTCCCAGTGAGCACATAACTATTTGTTTTTGGCTTGAATGGTCCCTTTTAATGAACAGTCAATTCCAAGTTCAACTGTCCATTAGGTTGTCACTGCCTCCCTCTTTCTCCAGATAGGGGTCTGGGTGTGAGCCCTGGGCACTGCAGAAGCAGCAGCCAATCCGTGGTCAGTATGCAGCCTGCCTGCTGGTCTGTAAGCCCTGCCTGGGCTGCAGTCAGGACACAGAGGCAATGGTGATCCTGGCTGCTCTCATTGCAGCGAGGTACCACCCACCCCTGCTGATGCTGGCCCGGCCTCTCCTCTGGCTCCTGCAGCTCTCGGTGCTCCTCTCTTCCAGACACGAGATTGCTGCTGGTCCACATTACACTTCAAATGCGCTTATGTGGCAAGTGGGAGCTCCTGGACCCCATGCATGCCTGGCCTAGGGCCAAGAGGATGGCTCAGACCTGACTGTTAGACACCTCTCAGTGCTCCCAGCCTGTACTGAGGCTGACATTGAGCCAAGGCAGAGCTTCTCTCATAAACCTGGAGCCTCGTTCACTCGGGTATGCATTCAATAAACGTGCATCAAGGGATCATCATGCCAGGCACTACTGTAGGCACTAGAGATCCAGTAGCACACAAAGTCCCCTGCCCCATGGGAGCAAAAAGACAGCAAGCCAACAATACAATCCACCACACACCAGGGAGTGATAGGTGCTGTCAAGGAAAGGATATCCCTGAAGGGCAGTGGAGATTGTTGGGATAGGAGGGTGCTGTTTTAAATACACTGTCAGGGAAGCCTTCTCAATAAAGTAATATTTGAAAAGATTTGCTTGGAGACTTAGAATTGAAAAATGGTGAGCAATGAGAATATCTGGTAGAAGAATCTTTCAGACAAAGGGAACAGCTCATGCAAAAGTCCTGAGACAAGAATGTCTGATCTGTTTGCAAAACAACATGAAGGCCAGGTGGCCAGAGTTACAGAAGGCTTCAGAAGCATCCAGGTAGATGTCAGTGGCTGCCTTCCCTTGGTGCAAATAGCCTCCTTGCCTGCTCCTGACTATGCTCTAACTTAGGGCCAGCCCCTCCGTGATGTGGGCTGTGGACCCAGGTGTGGCTTCCTCGCCCTCCCTCTACATCCTATACCCTCCTCACCAGCTCCTGGCCCAGGCCCAGGGTAGGCAGGGCAGGGCCTCTTGTTCCTCTTTCAGTCTGGTTGGAGAACTCCTTCACTTTATATCCCCAGTCCTCTCTCTCTGCAGTATGACTTGCAATAAAATTCTATGTCAGAACATTGGAAAGCCTAAGTCTTTATGTCTAAACCTGGTAGGTTGAGAATTTAAAAATCCTCTCTTTCTTCTTTTATAAAGCCTTTTTCTCTGCTAGCCAACAAGTAACCTTTCTGAGAACCAGAAAATGTTTCTCACTCGCAGAGGCTGCAGCCATGCACCAGGACGGACCATGTGGCAAGCCAGCCGCAGGCTGGACTGCTGCTCCTTCCCCGTGACCTCAACAAAAATCCCACAGCCTGCTCCCAGGTGAAGACCTAGCTGGCTGTCAAGACTACTTGCACCCCTAAATACTTGAGAAAGTTAACTTTGAGGCTAACATTGTTCAATGACCTATGTGTTCTAGGATACCAGTGCTATACTTCCCTGGGATAACATAGTTCATGGCATGGCCCTGGAGGGAGAAGACACCTGGAGAATGAAATATAAGTAGGGAATGAAAATATTATTCCCATTATCAACCAACATTTCCAGAAGAGCCTACGGGATCCATTTGATCCTCAGAATAACTTTCTCCCTTCCCCCATGACCAGGCCCAATGCAGACATGTGTAGTCTGGTCCCAGCAGTCAGTGCTGGATAGGATAACAGACATGGTGGACAACAGATACGTGTGGTGAGCACTTGACCTAGGCCTGGGCAGAGGAAGGCAGTGTGAGGAGAGGATCAAGGCATAATTAGTTGACATCTTATAAAACTGACATCAGCGTGTATCATGAATCATGAAGGGTTACAGATGTGAGATTTTACCCTATTTACACAGTAACAAGTTAGCTTGTCACAGTTTCCTGGATGGTGGCAAAAGATAAGAGACTCCTGAGTCAGAGAAAAAAGACTTTATTACTTACAGTACAGCAAGAAACATGACATTAGAATCCATTCCCTTTGCCCCCCAAAAATTCCATCGAGAGGATACAGAGGGGACCCAGTGGACACTGCACATCCAGTGAGTTTTCATCACAGCTGAGAAGCAGAGTTTAAGGAGTGTGAGTATTTTATAATATGTAGGAAGCAAACCTGCCTAACCTTTTCTCCAGAGACACTTTATTTTTATTTCACTGGACAGCAACACGCTTGCCCTTTGCTCTGTAGAGGGTATACTATCTTCCAGGCTGCTCTCTCTGTAAACATCCTTGAAAGGGCAGTCTGGGACAAAAGCAGCTAATACTTCTGTCAGGAGAAACAGGAAAGGCACTTGGGGAATTGTCTCCCAACGTGGTAGGTCAGAACTCAGTCGGAGATATTAGTGGAAGTTCAGGAACTGGCCACTGTCACCCTAGAGCTCTTGTTCTTGGTGGGAAAGGATGAACATTACAAAGCTGAAGACTGTACTTGTTCAACAGAAGAAATTATGGCCTTTCTGTCTCTGGTATTGACTCAAAAATAAACAAAAGTGGACCCAAATACAAAACACAGGTAGGAACGAGGAGTCAGGCCCCTCGAGCATGCCTCCCCACTGGGCACTTCTGTAGGAAGTCTTGGGCCCCCGGCTGGCGGGGCTAGCAAGCTGCACAATCCATCACTGCCAGGCAGCTCTTGGCAGCGGCCAGTACTGCGGGGCCTCTGGAGCCGTATCTCCAGGCAGGGACCAGTAATTAGGTGTTTAGATTCAAATCAACATTTAAAACAGCCTTGGGGAAGTTTTCGGTGTGCTAGGAGACCAAGTAAGCTACTGTCAATAAAATCACGTGAACTGAAACTCCACATAGGGAAGTTTGTAAATTTTCCTGAAGATAGAATTATTTTGACAAGAACATTTAGTTTGCTTTTCCGACTACTTCCTCTGCTCATAGAAGAATATTACATGTTCACTAATTCATTTACTTTAATTAAATGAAGTTGATTAGAAAAAAAAATTGTTGAGCATTTGCTGGGTTGGTCTTGATCAAGTACTAAGGATACACAGATTGGTAAGTGGCCCTCCACTTCCTCCGGAAGCTCACAGACCTCCCAGCAATGAAACCTCATGAAGCAGCAATCATGTAGGCCGGCAGATATTACCAGAGTACTGGGTGGGAGTCGGCACCTGGCTCACAGACACAGGGGCACTGACCACAGCACTCAGTGTGGGAAGGAAGAATCTCTTCACACTAGCTCATCGTCCTTTACTGTCTCCTCCTTCTCGACTTTTAATTGTGCTGTGTTCTGCAAATACACAGTTGAGCTGCAGAAATTTTTAGGATGCAGTGGTCAGAAATGTGAAAATCCAGAATACTTGGCAGAGTGCTGAAGAAAGGTTGGGCAAGATGTTCAGATAAACCTACTGTAATACATGATGGGTGAAAAAATTAAGACATCAAGTGCATAAATGAATTATCATGTAAAAGTAAATTATTGCAACACATGAAAAAAGTGAACTTCACACCCATTGATACGACTATTAGCAAAAAATGTATAAATAAATAACAAGTAATCGTGAGGATGTGGAGAAATTGGAACTCTTGTGCCCTGCTGGCGGGAATGTAGAATGTGGCAACTGCTGTGGAAAACAGTATGGCAGTTCCTCAAAAAACTAGAAACAGAATTACCATATAATCCCACAATTCCACTTCTGGGTATATACTCAAAAGAATTAAAAGCAAGCAAGGACTTGAACAGATATTTGCACACACATGTTCAGAGCAGCAGTATTTAAAAAGCCAAAGGTAGAAGCAACCCAAGTGTTCATCAACAAATGATAGATAAATAAAATGTGTTATAAACATACAATAGAATATTATTTACCTTTAAAAAGGAGGGAAATTCTGACACATGCTGCAACATGCATGAACCTTGAAGACATTATGCTAAGTTAAATCAGTCATTTATGAAAGAATGCATACTGCATGATTCCACTTATATGAGGTACCTAATCAAATTCACAGATGCAGGAAGGAGAATGGTGGTTGCCAGGATCTGGCAGGAGGAAGAGAGTGAAAGTTATTATTTAATGGAGACAGAGTTTCTGCTGGGATGGTGAAAGTTCTGGAAATGAATGGTGGTGATGGTTACATAACAGTGTGAATGTACTTAACACGACCAAACTGCACACCTAAAAACAGTTAAAGAGTAAACATTATGGGTATTGCACCACAATAAAAAAAGGAAAGGTAGAATATGCAATGAGTCATGAGTTGAAAAATGGATGGCACTTTTCACTTTTTAGCTAGCTGTCTTGGTGTTCTATAGACACAGCCAAAATGAAATGATGAAGGATTGGGGAACTGAAGCCAGGACTCTGGAGTCTCAAGTGACGGCCATAATTACTGCATTTCATTTCCTGTATGTAAGGCAAACTGAGTTCAGGACCAAAAGCAATATTCCAATGGGCTGTGATTAATTGCTCCTCCAGTGTTTAAATGGACCTCCTCGTGGCTTTTGCTATTGTTCTGCACAAGTAATTAGGGAAGTTTTCACTGCAGAGGTCATTCCTGTGCATGTCCAAAACAAAGGCCAATTTCTGCTTAGCATTTATGAGACTTCAGAGGTGGAGTACTCTAATCCACAGTTACATAATGAACATGTGGGTTTAACTGGGAAAGGAAGAGTCAGCCCTGTGGCTTGCTCCAGGCATTGCACAGCCTCTCATTCACCCGCACCAGCTTGTTTCATGTTCTCAGTGCTTCTATGGCGAATATATCATCACCTCTACAGATCGCCTTTACAGATGAATCTCAGAGGTTAAGCAATTTTTCCCCGAGTCACACAAACAGTAAAGAAAAGAGTGAAAAGCCCCGCTTTTCTCTGATTCAAATCCTTTATGCTTTTCTGAACTCTGCATTGTGACAGCAATAGGAGCCTTGGCTTTCCCTGAAGCTGTTATTCATCCATCTATTCACTTATCCGACAAATGCTTGTTCTTCACTTCCTTATTCCAGACATAGTGATAGAGGGGCACGTAGGAGGGGCATGATCCAGCCACTTGCAGATAATGTAGGGATGAGAAGTCAATAGATAGAAAATAAAATGCAGACATTTCTATCACAGAAAAAGAAACAAAAATTTTCCCATAGTACACTTGGAACATAAGTTAGAAATGAGAGTGAGGCAGTCACAGAGCTGACAGGTTTTGGGATTTTATTCTGAGATAAGCAAAGAATGGGGAGCCACTAACACCCTTAAATGAGAAAATGACTAGGGAAAATTTGCAGTTTAGAAAGATCAGCCTGATAGTTCCATGAGGGATGCAGGGGGTGGCAGGCAAATATGGAGGCAAGGAGACCATATTCCTTTCCTGGGGCTTCCCTAACAAATGACCACAAACAAGGTGCCTGCGAAACATAGAAATTCATTTTCTCACAGTAGCAGAGGCCAGAGTTCCAAAATCAAGGTGTTGCAGGTCCATGTTCCTCAGAAAGCTCTAGGAAAAATCTATCCCAAGCCTTTATCTTAGCTTCTAATGTTGCTGGCAATCCTTGGCATTCCCTGGCATTCCCTGGCAGTCCCTGGCAATCCCTGGCAGTCCCTGACAGTCCCTGGCTTACAGATGCATTGCTCAGTCCTGCCCCGTCATCATGTGGCATTCTCCTGGTGTCTGGGGCTGGGTTTGTCTCTTTCCTTCTGCATGTAACAACACTAATATTGAATTTCAGTCATATCAAATTTCATATTGAATGTCTGTTCCAACATGACCTCATCCTAACTTGATCACATTGCAAAGAACTTATTTCTAATAAGGTCACACTCACAGGTACCAGGGGTTAGGACATGAACAGATCTTTTCGGGAGACACAACTCAGCTTACAACAGAGACCAATTAGAGGACACTTGCAATCGGCTGGCTGAGAAAATGAGGCGCTGACCAGCAGCACAGACGTGGCGAAAAGGAGGTGATGAGGAGGAAGAACCAGCCAAGCCCAGCAACAGGAGGTGAGGTGTGTGCGGTGGAGCTCCAGTGCCCCGCTTAGGGCTGGGGTCCGTAAAGGAGAGGATTTGTGTGGGAAAGAAAGGATGAGGGGTGGCAGGATGTGATAACTTTGTCAAGTCTGTCTTTCAAACTTGGAGAAAAAGTGTTGATAGGGATGATGTTGATTCTCTACTGTTTTAAATGACAGAACTCTATTGCCTACAAGAGAAAATAGCAACTTTGGATTTTGATGCTCAAAATCATTCAAGTCTTGTTCACAGCTCTGTTCCAGCCTCATCACTCCCACTTCTCCTTTCCCTGCATTGTGCAGACAAACACACACACACACACACGTGAACACAGCAAGCATTCACTCTATTCGTTTGTTTCTGCACTGCATGTCTCAGGGACCACGTGATGCCTGAGGATGAGAAATATTTTATCCCTGTCTGGGCCTACCTGGTGCAGAGTACACAGCGAACGAAGATGGATAGTGAGACAAAGCATGGTGCTGCCCCTGCCCAAGGTGTGCCCTTTCCTGTTGCTCTCCTATTTGCTTCCATTCCTCTGCCTATGTGGCACCCTTGAGGAAAGAGAATGAACTCCTCCTATCCCTCAACTGACACAGTGTGTTGAGGAAATGGCATGCTGCCTTTAGCCATCCATGTCTGTTCCACCATTCTGGAGTAACCACAGAAGGCAAGGTCAATGTTCTATTCATCTTCACACCTCCAAGGCCTCATACAACCTATTGCAGAGTAGGTGCTCAGGAAATCCTTTGCATAAAAAAGCAAACTCTGCCAGGAGCAGTAGCTCATGCTTGTAATCCCAGCACTTTGAGAGGCTGAGGCAGGGGAATCACTTGAGGTCAGGGGTTCAAGACCAGCCTGGTCAACATGGTGAAACCCCATCTCTACTAATAATAAAAAATTAGCCAGGCGTGGTGGCATGTGCCTGTAATCCCAGCTACTTGGGAGGCTGAGGCAGGAGACTGGCTGGAACTTGGGAGGCAGAGGTAGCAGTGAGCCGAGATAGCGCCATTGCACTCCAGACTGGGTGACAGACTTCATCTTAAAAAAAAAAAAAAGCAAACTGTACTGGTTCTTTAAGGGAAGTCACTGGAGTCTACTGCAGGGATCACATGCACAGGCTGTGATGTCAGATAGACCTGCATCTGAATCCTGGCTCTGATACTCCATAGCTCTCTTAACTCAGGGGAGTTTTAGACTCCCTAGGCCTCCTATCCTTGCTTGAAAATGGGGATCACAGCAGTAGGGGTGCTGTGATGCTTCAATGAGCTCATGCTAGGAAAGCATCCAGCACATTGCCTGACACACAGGCTCAGAACAAACCTAATTACCATGGTTTGTCCTCAGTGCCCAGCAGCCTTCCTGATAGCCTGCTCCTCTCCTGAGAACAGACCAAGAGGACCTGTGAGTCCCTGTAGCCTCAGCTCCTCCCACCATTCTCTTGACCCCAGGTAATCATAAAATTATGAAGCAATTGAGGGAAACATGCATGGATCTCCCTTGTTCTTTATGGCTTGGGTGTTGAGCAATCATGAGACATTGGAATGTCATCTAGAACTACTATTTCTAGAGAAAACCTCCAGGATGGGCATGGAACCAAAAATGTTCCTAGGGAGCATGATAGGAGTTGAACAATGTGCTTTCCAGTTTGCAGATGAGAGGGAGCTTGACTGTGAAGGAGCCAAAGCTTTGCTCTCATATTCCAGTCCTGGCAGCAAATCTTGCAGGCTGTGAGACTGGGGCCAGCTACTTAACCTCTCTGAACACCATTGTCTGGTGAGGCTGTTGTGAGAATTGGAAATAATAAATAAAACCAAACAACCCAGTGGGTGACACACAGTAACTATTCAGAAACAGTACCTCCATGCTCTTCTGTCATTACTAGGATGGTTGCAGGGATAGAGAGAGACATCAGAGGTGTTCAGTGACCAGAGTTCAGTGACCAGTCAACCCCCTATAACCTTAGCCTCCCTCTAAGCTGACCCTAAGGGTGAGATAGCTTCGGAGAGAGCTCTGTGACTTGCCTCTGTTTGGAAAGCTGTGTTCCCTTAGAGATCAGAGGCAACTCTCCTGGATCCCCACAGAGCAGAATCCCACTCCTTGGTCCTACTGGTTCGTCAGGTGTCCAAGGCTCTGTCCAGGGGCAGCAAGCTGAGGCTACGAACTCCAGAGTCATCTTGGATTGGGGACTGGGGAGAGAGCATGAGGCTGGGACCAAGCTCAAAAAGGACTTGGGAGGACAACTAATGGGTGGGTGGGGTGAAGAGATTTGGAGCCAAGGAGAGTTTGGAGAAGGAGAAAGCAAGTCAGCCCAGCCAACAGAGTGATGGCTGCAGCCTTTGTTTAGGCATCTTTGGGAGTGTTTGCAGATCTACAGGGTACAATAAACTGCCTAGTAGAAACACAGTCTTAAAGCACTGAGAAGTTTTATTTTTAATTCTTGCTTAAACCAGAACTGTTATCTGTCTCGGGAGATCTTTTCACCTTGAGGTCATGAATTGGAGCCTGGGGACTTGGCCTCCACTTCTGCTCTGGCATTTTGTAGTTGAATGACCTCGGTGAGACCCTTCACCTCACTGGGCCCAGCTCTGTTCCTGTGAAAAGAAAGGATTGGAGAACTTGGTCTCTTAGGTTCCTGCTAACTGACATTTTGTAACACTTAGTTTCAGATTTTCAACCTCCCTTTCCTCCCCATTCTAATTTTTTTAAGAAGTGCAGAACTAGAACTTAGAAAAAAAACCATGCTCGAACTTTCTACATCATTTCCTAGGCACTTAGATCTGCATCCCAGGAGGCATATTAAAAATACTTATCCCCAGGACTCTCCTTTGGGATGGGACTCAGGAACATCTGTAAATTTAACAAGCTCCATAGGTGATTTTTTTTGTGATCACACAATAATTAGCCTAAGCTGTCTTAAAGCAGCTGCTGAAAATTGAAACTGATTCAATCCTTAAAAGGCACATCTTTAAACTGTGGTAAAGGCCAAGGTCTCTGCTAGGGAACTGAAGCCAAGAATCTGAGAAAAGTGCGATGATGAACGCCAGCCTTCACCAGCTGGGCCTGGGATGTCTGTGAACTGTTGAGGCCAAGATGAGAGCAGGGCCACGGGGGCGGCAGGGTTGTGGGCTGTCATGTGACTACGTCATTGGACCACCTCTCCTTTCATGCTGAACTGACATACTTGTTCACACTGTAGAGCACATGGTCTTTGTTTCAGGATACGGGGCATGGGTGTTGGGTTGCTTTGCAGGAGCAGGAGAGAATGTGCAGCCGCCTCCATCCAGCAGTCCTCTGGGATGCAGTTGGCTGGGACCTGGGTATTCACTGTGGCCATAGGCTGGAGCATCAGCAGCAGCCCACAGACCCGCAACCATGGCCACCCAAAACTAGAGCTCTGCAGTGGCTGATTTCCAGGAAGTCACAGTCTGGCTAGATGGCAGAAGCCCAGACCTTGGTGGCCTCCCTTTCAGGACGTTAGTGGCCTCTATGACTCACCAGAGGCAGAAAGCACAGCCTCTGCCATCTGGCCCTGGCTGCAGGAGACAGCAGGGCAGAATGGGTGGTCCCTCTCAGCAGGTTTGGTGGATCTGCTCTGCCTCCTCTCCTCTGACATCTGGGGTCACCCACCTCATCCTCCACCAGGGCACGGCCTTTCCCTGACATCTTCCCTCTGCTGGTTCAATGTAGTTTTGGGTGCCCTCAAGAAGGGGCAATGCACAGACATTGCCTGTTGAAAACACAATTTTGCTTGCTTGTGCTTCATAGTAGGGAAAATGTCCACTGAAAGCAAAGGTAATGGAAAATAATTCGCATTTTAAAAAGCAGTAGCACTAAGTAATGTTGAAATCAGCCTCTAACAGTTCCTAAACTCATGTTTTTGAAGAACTTCTATGGGCCAGTCATTCTTTCTCTCCTCCTCTCCCCATCTCTCCCAGCTAGGGCTTTGCATGCACAGACCTCCTGCCTTCATTTTATTCCCACTCCCTTCCCTTCACTTGCATAATCTCGATTGACTTTTTCAAAAATAAACCTTGAATTTTAATATAGGTTGGATTCATAGAAAATTGCGAAGATAGTAGTACAAGAGGTCCACACATACCCGACACTCAGTTTCTCCTAGTGTTCACATGTTACATGAGTAGGGGTCATCTGTCACAACCAAGAAGCCACTATTGATTATTATTAGCTAAAATCCATACTTTATGGATACTTTCTCATTTCTTACCACATATCCTTTTTCTGTACTAGAATCCCATCCTGGACACCACATAACGTTTAGTCGTTGTGTGTCCTTCAGCTCCTCTATGGCTGTGACAAGTTCTCAGACTTTGTCAAGATGACCTTGTTTAAATGACTTGACAGTTAGGGGAGTTTTGGGGAAGACTTGTCAGCTATTTTGTAGAAGGTCCATCAGGTGGACTTTGCCTGGTATTTTCCCCATGATTAGACTGGAGTTGCAGAGTTTGAGGGAAAAACCACTGAGGTAAAGGCACATGCCACCAACATAACTTAATTTGTCTGCCTTGCTCACCTGGCTGAGGGGGTCTGTCTGGTTTCTCTACTGTAAAGTTACTCTTTTTCCCATTTCCCATCCAGTACTCTTTGGAGGTAAGTCACCGTATGCAGCCCACACTTAAGGGAGGGGGAGTTATATTCTACCTCCTTGAGATAGGGGTATCTACATAAATTATTTTAAATTCTTCTACATGAGAGGTTTGTCTGCTCTCCCTTATTTTTAGTTATATATTCAATCATATGTTGATACCAATATGATCTCATGCATATTTATTATATACATTAGGTCATAATCTAGTACTAATTTATTAATTTTGTTACTCAAATTATTCCACCTGTGGCCACTAGGAGCTCTTTCAGTTGGCTCCTGTGTCACTTTGATACACCCCGTTGTTGAGTGTTTGTGCACTTGTGTGTGTGTTATGTCCTTACATTCTGGCACTATGAAACATGCCAGGCTCTTCTCCTATATGCCCTGCCCAGCCCTAGAATCCACGGTATCTGCCAGGAGGTCTCATTCCTTTCTTTAGAGACTGGTATTAGAAGTCAGGATCTGGGTGATGTGTGTGTTCCATACTTCCGGGATTCCATTGCTTCCAAGCCCTGCTAACCAACAGAGCAAGGAAAGATATTTGAGTGTCCTAAACCATGTCTATACGCATATCTATAAATATTCCCCTAGGGATTCATTGCTACCTATATTAAGCTAAATAGGAGTTAATACTAAAATATCTAACTCTAATACAGGACCACATGATCACTCTAACCTTCCTCAACCTCCTCCTCCAACAGTGAGAAAATTGGCTTCCATCATCCTGCATCCATCAATTATTTGATTCCATTATCCCTGCATTGTGGTTTCAAAATCATTAACCAATACCCCTGTAGAAAGCAGCCTTACTCTTGTTCAACATACACAAATCAATAAATGTAATTCATCACATAAAGAGAATTAAAGACAAAAACCACGATTATCTCAACAGATGCAGAAGAGACCTTCAATAAAAGTCAACATACCTTCATGTTAAAAACTCTCAATAAACTAGGTATTGAAGGAACATACCTCAAAATAATAAGAGCCTTTATGACAAACCCACAGCCAATATCATACTGAATGGGCAAAATCAAGAAGCATTCTCCCTTGAAAAGTGGCAACATGGATGCTCTCTCTCACCACTCCAAATCAACATAGTGTTGGCAGTTCCAGCCAGGGCAATCAGGCAAGCGAAAGAAACAAAGGGTATTCAAATAGGAAGAGAGGAAGTCAAATTGTCTTTGTTTGCAGATGACATGATCCTGCATCTAGAAAACCTCATTGACTCAGCCCAAAAGCTTCTTAGTCTGATAAGCAACTTCAGAAAAGTCTCAGGATATAAAATCAATGGGCAAAAATATCAAGCGTTCCTATACACCAATAACAGACAAGCATAGAGCCAAATTATGTGAATGGGAATTCACAATTGCCACAAAGAAAACAAAATATCTAGGAATATGGCTAACAAGGGAAGTGAAGAACCTCTTCAAGGAGAACTACAAACCACTGTTCAAGGAAATCAGAGAGGCACAAGCAGATAGAAGAACATTCCATGCTCATGGTTAGGAAGAATCAATATCATGAAAATGGTCATACTGCCCAAAACAATTTATAGATCCAATGCTATTACCATTAAACTATCATTGACATTCTTCATAGAATTAAAAAAAAAAACTATTTTAAAATTCACATGGAACCAAAAAAGAGCCAAGACAATCCTAAGCAAAAAGAACAAAGCTGGAGGCATCACTCTACCAGATTTCAAACTATACTACAAGGCTACCGTAACTAAAAGAGCATGGTACTGGCACAAAAACAGGCACATAGACCAATGGAACAGAATAGGGAACTCAGAAATAAAACTGAACATCTACAACCATCTGATCTTTGACAAATCTGACAAAAAAGAGCAATGGGGAAAGGATTCCCTATTTAATAAATGGTTTTGTGAAAACTGGCTAGCCATATGAAGAAAATTGAAACTGGATCCCTTCTTTACACCTTAAACAAAAATCAACTCAAGATGGATAAAAGACTTAAATGTAAAACCCAAAACTATAAAAACCCTGGAAGAAAATCTAGGCAATACCAGTCAGGACATAGGCATGTGCAAAGATTTTATAATGAAATCGCCAAAGCAATTAGAACAAAAGCAAAAGTTGACAAATGGGATCTAATTAAACTAAAGAGCTTCTGCACAGCAAAAGAAACTATCATCAGAGTAAGTAGACAACCTACAGAATGGGAGAAAATTTTTGCCATCTCTCCATCAGACAAAGGTCTAATATTCAGAATCTACAAGGAACTTAAGCAAATTTACAAGAAAACAAAAACAAACACATTAAAAAGTGGGCAAAGGATATGAACAGACACGTCTCAAAAAAAGACATACATGTGGCCAAATATGAAAAAAAGCTCAAAATTACTGGTCATTAGAGAAATGCAAATTAAAACCACAATGAGATACCATCTCATGCCAGTCAGAATGGTAATTATTAAAAAGTCAAGAAACAATAGATCACTTTGGGAGGCCGAGGTAGGCAGATCACGAGGTCAGGAGATCAAGACCATCCTGGCTAACATGGTGAAACCCCATCTCTACTAAAAATACAAAAAATTAGCTGGGCATGGTGGTGGGTGCCTGTAGTCCCAGCTACTTGGGAGGGGAGGCTAGGGCAGGAGAATGGCGTGAACCCAGGAGGCAGAGCTTGCAGTGAGCCGAGATCGTGCCACTGCACTCCAGCCTGGGTGACAGAGTGAGACTCAGTCTCAAAAAAAAAAAAAGAAACAACAGATGCTGGTGAGGTTGCAAAGAAATAGGAATACTTTTACCCTGTTGTTGGGAATGTAAATTAGTTCAACCATTGTGGAAGACAATGTGTCAATTACTTAAAAATTTAGAACCAGAAATATCATTTGACCCAGCAATCTCATTACTGGATATATACCAAAGAAATATAAATCATTCTATTATAAAGACACATGCACATGTATGTTCACTGCAGCACCATTCACAATAGCAAAGACATGGAATCAATCCAAATGCTCACAATGATAGACTGGATAAAGAAAATGTGGGGAATCACTGGCAAGATGGCTGAATAGGAACAGCTCTGGTCTGCAGCTCCCAGTGAAATTGACACAGAAAGCAGGTGATTTCTGCATCTCCAACTGAGGTATACAGTTCATCTAATTGGGACTGGTTGGACAGTGGGTACAGCCCACAGAGGGTGAGCCAAAGCAGGATGGGGTGTCGCCTCACCTGGGAAGCACAAGGGGTTGGGGGATTTCCCTCCCCTAGCCAAGGGAAGCTGTGAGAGAATGTACCAGGAGAACGGTGCACTATGGCCCAGATACTGCGCTTTTCTCACAGTCTTCGCAACCGGCAGACCAGGAAATTCCCTCTGGTGCCTATGCCACCAGGGCCCTGGGTTTTGAGCACAAACTGGGCAGCCATTTGGGCAGACACTGAGCAAGCTGCAAGAGTTTCTTTTTTTTTTTTTCCATACCCCAGTGGCACCTGGAACACCAGTGAGACAGAACCATTCACTCCCCTGGAAAGGGGGCTGGAGCCAAGGAGCCAAGTGGTCTGGCTCAGTGGGTCCCAACACCGTGGAGCCCAGAAAGCTAAGATCCACTAGCTTGAAATTCTCATTGCCAGCACAGTAGTCTGACATTGATCTGGGATGCTTGAACTTGGTGGGGGAAGGGCCATTCGCTTTGCTGAGGCTTGAGTAGGCAGTTTTACCCTCACAGTGTAAACAACACTGCCAGGAAGTTTGAGCTAGGTGGACCCCACAACAATTCAGCAAGGCCACTGCAGCCAGACTGCCTTTCTAGATTTCTCCTCTCTGGGCAGAATATCTCTGAAAAAAAAGCAGCTGCCCCAGTCAGGGACTTATGGATAAAACCCCCATCTCCCTGGGACAGAGCACCTGGGGGAAGGGGTGGCTGTGGGCACAGCTTCAGCAGACTTAAACGTCCCTGCCTGACAGCTCTGAAGAGAGAAGCAGGTCTCCCAGCACAGCATTCGAGCTCTGATAAGGGACAGACTGCCTCCTCAAGTGGGTCCCTTACCCCCATGTACCCTAACTGGGAGACATCTCCCAATAGCGGCCGACAGACACCTCATACAGGAGAGCTCTTGCTGGCAGAGCTTCCAGGGGAAGGAACAGGCAGCAATCTTTGCTGTTCTGCAGCATCTGCTGGTGATACCCAGGCAAACAGTTTCTGGGATGGACCTCCAGCAAACTCCAGCAGACCTGCAGCAGAGGGGCCTGACAGTTAGAAGGAAAACTAACAAACAGAAAGGAATAGTATCAACATCAACAAAAAGGATGTCCACTCAGAGACCCCATCTGAAGATCACCAACATCAAAGACTAAAGGTATATAAATCCATGAAGATGAGGAGAAACCAGCACAAAAAGACTGAAAATTCCAAAAACCAGAATGCCTCTTCTCCTCCAAAGGATCACAACTCCTCACCAGCAAGAGAACAAAACTGGATGGAGAATGAGTTTGACGAATTGACAGAAGTGGGCTTCAGAAGGTGGGTAATAACAAACTCTTCTGAGCCAAACAAACATGTTCTAACCCAATGCGAGGAAGCTAAGAACCTTGAAAAAAGGTTAGAGCAATTGCTAATTAGAATAACCAATTTAGAGAAGAACATAAATGACCTGGTGGAGCTGAAAAACACAGCACAAGAACTTCGTGAAGTATACACAAGTATCAAGAGCCGAATCAATCAAGAGGAAGAAAGAATATCAGAGATTGAAGATCAACACAATGAAATGAAGCGAGAAGACAACATTAGAGAAAAAAGAGTGAAAAGAAACTAACAAAACCTTTAAGAAATATGGGACCATGTGAAAAGACCAAATCTATGTTTGATTGGTGTACCTGAAACTGATGGTGAGAGTGGAACCAAGTTGGAAAAAACTCTTTAGGATATTATCCAGGAGAACGTCCCCAACCTAGCAAGACAGGCCAACATTCAAATTCAGGAAATACAGAGAACACCACAAAGATACTCCTTGAGAAGAGCAACCCCCAAGTCACATAATCATTAGATTAACCAAGGTTGAAATGAAGGAAAAAATGATAAGGGCTGGCAGAGAGAAAGGTCAGGTTACCCACAAAGGGAAACCCATCAGACTAACAGCAGATGTCTTTGCAGAAACCCTACAAGCCAGAAGAAAGTGGGGGCCAATATTTAACATTTGTTGAATAATTTTCAACCCAAAATTTCATATCCAGCCAAACTCAGTTTCATAAATGAAGGAGAAATAAAATCCTTTACAGACAAGCAAATGCTGAGAGATTTTGTCATGACCAGGCCTGCCTTACGAGAACTCCTGAAGGAAGCACTAAACATGGAAAGGAACAATCAGCACCAGCTCCTGCAAAAACTAACCAAATTGTAAAGACCATTGACACTATGAAGAAACTGCATCAACTAACAGGCAAAATAACCAGCTAGCATCATAATGACAGGATCAAATTCACATATAAAAATATCAACCTTAAATGTAAACAGGCTAAATGCCCCAGTTGAAAGACACAGACTGGCAAATTGGATAAAGAGTCAAGACCCAGCAGTGTGCTGTATTCAGGAGACCCATCTCACATGTAAAGACACATATAGGCTCAAAATAAAGGGATGGAGGAAGATCTACCAAGCAAATGGAAAGCAAAAAAAAGCAGGGGTTGCAATCCTGGTCTCTGATAAAACAGACTTTCGACCAACAAAGATCAAAAGAGACAAAGAAGGGCACTACATAATGGTAAAGGGATCAATGCAACAAGAAGAGCTAACTATCCTAAATATATATGCACCCAACACAGGAGCACCCAGATATATAAAGCGAGTTCTTAGAGAGCTAAAAAGAGAATTAGACTCCCACACAATAATAGTGAGAGGCTTTAACACCTCCCTATCAATATCAGACAGATCAATGAGACAGAAAATTAACAAGGATATCCAGGACTTGAGCTCAGCTCTGGACCAAGCAGACTTAATAGACATCTACAGAACTCTACACCCCAAATCAACAGAATATACATTCTTCTCAGCACCACATTGCACTTATTCTAAAATTGACCACCTAATTGGAAGTGAAACACTCCTCAGCAAATGCAAAAGAACAGAAATCATAACATATGTTCTCTCAGACCACAGTGCACTAAATTAGAACTCAGGATTAAGAAACTCACTCAAAACTGCACAATTACATGGAAACTGAACAACATATTCCTGAATGACTACTGGGTAAATAATGAAATTAAGGGAGAAATAAAGATGTTCTTTGAAACCAATGAGAACAAAGACACAATGTACCAGAATCTCTGGGACACATTCAGAGCAGTGTATAAAGGGAAATTTATAGCAGTAATTCCCACAAGAGAAAGCAGGAAAGATCTAAAATCGACATCCTAAATCACAATTAAAAGAACTGGAGAAGCAAGAGCAAACAAATACAAAAGCTAGCAGAAGACAAGAAATAACTAAGATCAGAGCAGAACTGAAGGAGATAGAGACAAGAAAAACCCTTCAAAAAATCAATGAATCCAGGAGATGGTTTTTTTTTAAAAGATAAACAAAATACATAGACCACTAGCCGGACTAACAAAGAAGAAAAAAGAAGAATCAAATTGAGGCAATTAAAAAAAAATAAAGGGGATATCACCACTAATCCTACAGAAACACAAACTACCATCAGAGAATACTATAAACATCTCTACACAAATAAACTAGAAAATCTAGACAATATAGATAAATTCCTGGACACATACAACCTCCTAAGATTAAACCAGGAAGAAGTCAAATCCCTGAATAGACCAATAACAAGTTCTGAAATTGAGGCAGTAATTAATAGCCTACCAACCAAAAAAGTCCAGGACCACATGGATTCACAGCCGAATTCTACCAGAGGTACAAAGAGGAGATGGTACCATTCCTTCTGAAACTATTCCAAACAATAGAAAAAGGGGAAATCCTCCCTAACTCATTTTATGAGGCTAGCATCATCCTGATACCAAAACCTGGCAAAGACACAACAACAACAAAATAATTTCAGGCCAATATCCCTGATGAACATGTATGTGAAAATCCTAAATTAAATACTGGCAAACTGAATCCAGCAACACATCAAAAACTTATCCATCACAATCAAATCGGCTTCATCCCTGTGATGCAAGGCTGGGTCAACGTACACAAATCAATCAATGTAATTTATCACATAAACAGAACCAATGACAAAAGCCACAAGATTATCTCAGCAGATGAAGTAAAGGCCTTTGAAAAAATTCAACAGCCCTTCATGTTAAAAACGCTCAAGAAACTAGTTATGGATGGAATGTATCTCAAAATAATAAGAGCTATTTGTGACAAACCCACAGCCAATATCATACTGAATGGGCAAAAACTGGAAGCATTCCCTTTGAAAACTAGCGCAAGACAAGGATGCCCTCTCTCACCACTCCTACTCAACGTAGTATTGGAAGTTCTGGCCAGGGCAATGAGGCAAGAGAAAGAAATAAAGGGTATTCAATTAGGAAACGAGGAAGTCAAATTGTCTCTCTTTGCAGATGACATGATTGTATATTTAGAAAACCCCCTCGTCTCAGCTCAAAATCTCCTTAGGTTGATAAGCAACTTCAGCAAAGTTTCAGGATACAAAATCAATGTACAAAAATCACAAGCTTTCCTATAAACCAGTAACAGACAAACAGAGTGCCAAATCGTGAGTGAACTCCCATTCGCAATTGCTACAAAGGGAATAGAATACCTAGGAATACAACTTATGAGAGATGTGAAGGACCTCTTCAAGGAGAACTACAAACCACTGCCCAAGGAAATAAAAGAGGACACAAACAAATGGAAAAACATTCCATGCTCATGGATAGAAAGAATCAATATTGTGAAAATGGCCATACAATTTATAGATTCAATGCTATCCCCATCAAGTTACCATTGACTTTCTTCATCTAATTGGAAAAAACTACTTTAAATTTCATACGGAACCAAAAGACAGCCCGCATAGCCAAGACAATCCTAAGCAAAAAGAACAAAGCTGGAGGCATCATGCTACCTGACTTCAATCTATGCTACAAGGCTACAGTAACCAAAACAGCATGGTACTGGTACCAAAACAAATATATAGACCAATAGAAGAGAGCAGAGGCCTCAGAAATAACACCATACATCTACAACCATCTGATCTTTGACAAACCTGACAAAAAGAAGCAATGGGGAAAGGATTCCCTATTTAATAAATGGTGTTGGGAAAATTGGCTAGCCATAGGCAGAAAGCTGTAACCAGACCCCTTCCTTACACCTTATACAGAAATTAACTCAAGATGGATTAAAGACTTAAGCATAAAACGTAAAAGCATAAAAACTCCAGAAGAAAACCTAGACAATATCATTCAGGACATAGGCATGGGCAAAAACTTCATGACTAAAACACCCAAACCAATGTCAACAAAAGCCAAAATTGACAAATGGGATCTAATTAAACTAAAGAGCTTCTGCACAGCAAAAGAAACTGTCATCAGAGTGAACAGGCAACCTACAGAATGGGAGAAAAGTTTTGCAATCTATTCAACTGACAAAGGGCTAATACCCAGAATCTACAAAGAACTTAAAAAATTTACAAGAAAAAAACAACCCCATCAAAAAGTGGACAAAGGATATGAAAAGACACTTCTCAAAAGAAGATATTTATGTGGCCAACAAACATACCAAAAAAAGCTCATCATTACTGGTTATTAGAGAAATGCAGATCAAAACCATAATGAGATATCATCTCACACCAGTTAGAATGGTGATCATTAAAAAATCAGGAAACAACAGATGCCGGAGAGGATGTGGAGAAACAGGAATGCTTTTACTCTGTTGGTGGGAGTGTAAATTAGTTCAACCATTGTAGAAGACAGTGCAGTGATTCCTCAAGGATCTAGAACTAGAAATTCCATTTGACTCAGCCATTACTGGGTATATACCCAAAGGATTATAAATCATTCTACTATAAAGATACATACACTTGTATGTTTATTGTAGCACTATTTAGAATAGCAAAGACTTGAAGCCAACACAAATGCCCATCAATGATTGATTAGATAAAGAAAATGTGGCACATATACACCATGGAATACTATGCAGCCATAAAAAAGGATGAGTTCTTGTCCTTTGCAGGGGCATAGATGAAGGTGGAAACCATCATTCTCAGCAAACTAACACAAGAACAGAAAACCTAACACTGCATGTTCTCACTCATAAGTGGGAGTTGAACAATGAGAACACACGGACACATGGAGGGTAACATCACACACCGGGGCCTGTTGGGGGGTGGGGGGCTAGGGGAGGGATAGCATTAGGAGAAATACCTAACGTAGATGATGGGTTGATGGGTGCAGCAAACCACCATGGCATGTGTATACCTATCTAACAAAACTGCATGTTCTGCACATGTACCCCAGCACTTAAACTATAATAAAATAAAAATTAAAAAATAAAGAAAATGTGGTACATATGCACTATGGAATACCACGCAGCCATAAACAGGAATGAGATCATGTCCTTTACAGAGACATGGATGAAGCGGGAAGCCATTATCCTCAGCAAAGTAATGCAGGAACAGAATACCAAGCACTGCGTGTTCTCACTTATAAGTGGGAGCTGAACAATGAGAACACATGGACACAGAGAGGGAACAACACTCACTGGGGCCTTTTGGGGAGGGTGGGGGACATGGAGAACATTAGGGAAAAGAGCTAATGCATGCTGGCCTTAATAACTCGATGATGGGTTGATAGGTGCAGCAAAGCACCTTGGCACACTTTTTCCTGTGTAACAAACCTGCACATCCTGAACATGCACCCTGGAACTTTAAAAAAAATAAAAATAAAAAAAGAAAGCAGCCTTACCAACTAGCACACAGTGCTTTTGTATAGTTCCTTTTGCCTTTAGTTTTATAGTCTCTGCTCATTTCTAATGATCCTTAGGTTAGTACCTTTTTTCCCCTTCTCCTGCAGTGAAGTTATTGAAATACAATTTTATTAGCTAATTTTTTGTTACAGTGTGCAGTCCATTCTGGCACTCACTGTCCATGCAGCTGATTTTTTAAACATTTTTGTTACATTAAAGTTTACTTTTTATTATTTATGGTTCTATGGGTTTTGACAAATGCATGGTGCCATATATCTACACTACAATATTATAAGAAATAGTTTCACCACCCTAATAATTCACCTGTGTTTCATCTATTCATCCTTCCTGCCTACTCAAACTTTCTGTCAACCACCGATCCATTTATGCCTCTATCACTTTGCCTTTTCCAAAATGTCATGTAAATGGAAACCAAAACTTCAAACAATGATAGAAAGCAATTGTGCCCTAGCAGGGATTATAACCGGAGCCTTCCCCATACCTGACTTAGATGATTTTGATGATGAGATTTGGGAGTTTTGAGTTGATGAGATTTAAAATGAAATTCTGGACTTGGGTTAAAACTGTGATGGATTGAGCCTATGGGAATGTTGGCATGGAGCGAATGTATTTGCCTGTGGGATAGATGTGCTTTGAGGCCAGAAGGTGGAATGTTATAGGCAGAATATGTCTCCCATAGATCCTGAAATCTGTATTTATCTTACATGGAATAAGGGATTTTGTAGATGCCTTATCCATAAACTGACCTGATTCATGAAAGTAATGTGATATGATTTAAGAAAAACTCAATTGGCCATTTCTGACTTTGAAGACACAAGAATTCGGGCAGCCATATAGCTGGAAAAGAAAAGACAAAAAGGAAGGAAAAGAAAAAAGAAAGAGAAAGAAAACCTTGTCATCACCTTGATTTTACCCCGGTGAGACTCATTTTGGATTTCCGACCTTCAGAACTATATATAAAATAATAATTTGATTTGTGTTAAGTCACTAAATTTGTGGTAATGCAGAAATAGGAAATTAATACAAGGACCATGGTCCATTTGAGTTAATTCTTGTGTAAAGTGTGTGTATAGTTTCATTCTTTGCATACAGCTATCCAATTATTCTGGCATCATTTGTGGAAAAGACTACTCTTTCTCCATTGAATTGCCACTGTGCTGTTGTCAAAGATCAGTTGACTATATTTCTGTGGGTTTATTTCTGGGCTCTCTACTATGTTATATTGTTTTATGCATCTATTAGTTTGCCAGTACTCCATTATCTTGATTGCTGTAGCTTTATAGTAAGGCTTGAAATCAGATAGTGTGGTCTTCCAACTTTATTATTCTACTGTAATACTGTAGTGGCTAGTCTAAGTCCTTTGTCTTTATATATAAATTTTAGAATTAGTTTGTTAATATATAAAAACAGATTGCTGGAATTTTGAATAGGATTACATTCAAAACTAACCATGAATTTAGATTACATTCTTGAAACTAAAAATCAAGTTGGGAAGAATTAACATTTTAACAATATTGAGTCTTTTAACATAGAAGTCCCCAACCCCCAGCCACAGACCAGTACCAGTTCAGTCCATGGCCTGTTAGGAATCAGGCTGCACAGCAGGAGGTGGGTGGTGGGTGAGCTAGCATTTCCGCCAGAGCTCTGCCTCCTGTCAGATCCCAGCAGCATAGTTCTGAAGGTCAGAAATCCAAAATGAGTCTCACTGGGGTAAAATCAAGGTGATGACAAGGTTTTCTTTCTCTTTCTTTCTTTTTTCTTTTCCTTCCTTTTTGTCTTTTCTTTTCCAGCTATATGGCTGCCCAGATTCTTGTGTCTTCAAAGTCAGAAATGGCCAATTGAGTTTTTCTTAAATCATATCACATTACTTTCATGAATCAGGTCAGTTTATGGATAAGGCATCTACAAAATCCCTTATTCCATGTAAGATAAGATACTTACAGATTTCATAGGAGCACAAACCCTATTGTGAATGATGCATGCAAGAGATCTAGGTTGCATGTTCCCTATGAGAATCTAACTCATGCCTGATGATCTGAGGTGGAATAGTTTCACCCTGAAACCATCCCCTAGCACCCCACCATCTGTGAAAAATTTGTCTTCCACAAAACCAGTTCCTGGTGCCAAAAGTACTACTGTTTTACTACATGAACATAAGATATTTCTCCATGTATTTAGAGCTCCTTTAATTCAGAGTTTTTTAGTTTTTCAAATATAAATCCTGTACTTTTTTTTAGATTTATAAATAAATACTTTATTTTCTTCAGTCTTGGTGTTATTCTTACTAGTATTTTTGTTTTATTCAAAATTCCAATTATTTATTGCTAGTATATAAAAAAACAAATTAATTTCTGTATATTGACCTTATATCCTGCCACCTTCCTATACCTGTTTATTAATTCCAGGATTTTTTTGTACATTCTTTAGTGTTTTTACCTAGATTCCCATACCATATATGAATAAATACAGTGTTATTTCTATCCTTCAAATTGGCACATCATTTACTTATTTTTCTTGTCTTATTGCACTTGCTACGACTTCTAGTATGATGTTAAATGGGAATTTTAAGAGAATACATCTTTGCCTTTTTTCCAGTCTCAGAAAAAAAGCATCAATCTCTCACTATTAAGTATGGGATTAACTGTAGGCATTTCATATATACCCTTTATTAGGACAAGGAAGTTTTCTGGTATTGCTAGTTTGCTGGGAGTTTTTATCATAAATGAGTGTTGAATTTTGTTTTTGCATGCTTTTCTGCATTAATTGTTATGATTACATGATTTTCTTCTTTAATCCATTAATATGGTGAATTCCAATGATTAGTTTATTAATTTGAACCAGCCTTCCATTGCTGGATTTAATGCCACTTAGTTGCAATGAGTTATCCTTTTTAGATATTGCTTAACAAAATATTTTGTTAAAGATTTTTGCAGCCATGTTCTTGAGACATATTGGTCTGTAGTTTTGTAACATTTTTCTGTGGTCTTAGTATTAGGGTAATGCTGGCCTCAAAAGAGTTGATTAGGAAATGCTCCCTCTGCTTCTAAAAAAATTGTGAAGAATTGATATTATTTCTTCTTTAGTTATTTGGTAGAATTTATGAGAGAAACCACTGGTGTTTGTTATCTGGGCCTCGTTCTTTCTTTCCTTCTTTTTTTCTCTTAGAAGATTTTTAATTATTAATTTATGTATTAAATTAGAGCCATTTAGGTTATCTATTTCTCTTTGAATGAGTTTTGGAAGTTTGTGTCTTTCAGGAAATTGTCCATTTCATTGGAGTTATTAAATTTGTGGATAAAGTGTCATTTATGGTATTCTGTTATTATCTATTTAAGATCAGCAGTGATAACCTCCCTTTAATTTCTTATATTGGGCAATTTGATATTCTCTATTTCTTGGTGAGCTTGGCTAGAGGCTTATCAATTTTCTTGATCTTTTGATTTTGCTGATTCTGTTTATTGTTTTCCTCCTTTCAATTTCACTGATATTTGCTCCAATTTTCATTATTTTCTTTCCTCTGCTTTTTTAAGGTATAATTTGCTCTTCTTCCTCTAGCTTCCCAAGATAGAAGATTAGGTCATTGATTTTATATATTTCTTCTTTTCAAACATATGTATTTAATGCTATAAATTTTCTTCTCAGAGCCACTTTTCTTTTCTTCATCCCCAAAACTTTGAAAGTTGTATTTTAATTTTTACTTATTCCAAAATATCAATTGTTCTTTATTTTTGAGACTTCTTAGTTCTCCCTTGGGTTATTTAATTTCCAAATGTTTGGGAATTTTCTGCCTATCTTTCTGTGAATGACTGATTTCTAGCTTAATTCTTTTGTGGTATAAGAACATACTTTGCATGATTTTTATTCTTTAAAATGTTTAAAGTATGTTTTATGATCTGGACTGTCTATATTGAATATTGTATATGAATGAACTTGAGATGAATGTATAATTGCTGTTGTTGGCTGGAATATTCCAAAAATGTCGATTAGATCAAGTTGATTCTTAATGCTGCTCAGGTCATCTCTATCCTTACAGATTTTCTGCTTCCTTGATTTATCAATTACTGACAAGCATTTGAAGTCTCCAACAATAATATTGGGTTTGCCTATTTCTCCTTCCAATTCAATTTAAGGCAAAATTATCGTTTTTGCCTCATTTATTTTGATGCACTGTTGTTAGGTACATGATGTTTTAGGACTGTTATATCTCCTTGGAGAATTGACCTCTTTATCCTTATAAAATTCCCTCATTATACCCAATAATCTTGCTTTTTCTGCTGTTTTCTCTGGAATTAAAGCCAGAACTAATACAGCTACTTCAGCTTTCTTTTGATAAATATTTACATACCTTTTCTTTATCCCTTCACTTTCAACTGAGTCTTTATATTTGAAGTGGGTTCCCTGTATACAGCTGTAATTGGTAGACAAAGTCTCACTCTGTTGCCCAGGCTAGAGTGTAGTGGCGTGATGATAGCTCATCGTAACCTCAGTAATCTGTCTTTTAACTGGTGTGTTTAGACCATTTGTGTTTAAGCTGATAATTTATATAGTTGATTTAATACCACCCTTATTTGTAACCTTTTATTCTTTGCACTTGCCTTCTCTTTTTTTCCTTTTTTCTGCCTTCCCTGTTTTTACATTTGCATTTTATGTGATTCTATTTTAAGTCGTCTCTTAGCATATCATTAATACTTTTTTTCAATTTTTTGTGATTGCCTCAGAGTTTACAATACATATTTTTAATAATCTAAGTCCACATTCACATACTACTTTATGTGTAGTGCAGGTAGTTCAGAACAGGATATTCCTGATTCCTCCTTCCCATCTCTAAAGGGCAGCCACGTGCCGGGCACTGCCCACAGTGCAATTTTCATACAATAGTATGTGAATGCCTGGGGCAAGTTTGACCAGGACATTCATTACACCCCTTTTACAGAAGATGAAATTGAGGCTTAGAGGAGTTCAGTTCCCTTCATGGGTCACATCACTAATAAGGCCCAAGGCTGACAGACACCAGGGCACAGAAAGGCTAGTGGGAGCCCATGCACTGCCCAGCACAGTGCTGAAACAGCAAAGGCTCACATGGAAGGCGATCCACACCTGCAGGATGGCAAATGTCTCAGTGAGGAACTGGGATGGGATGGTTTGCAAAAGGAAGAGTGTGGCCTGGCTGGGGTTTGACAAGCCAAAAAGGGGCTAATGTTTATGCATTTTTATTTTTTAAACTTAAATTAACAAAAGTGTGTGTCCTGTTTTCTGTGCCTTTGATATCCACAGGCACCATCATGTGAGCTCTCCTTTGCTGAGAACCAGTTCTTGTCTGACACTGTGGTGAGTGAGCCCTTGTGCCCTCCCTGGGACTTCCATCGATGGCCACACAGCAGGGGAGGAAATTGAGGCTCAGAGAAGTAGAGGTCTTGCCCAAGGCCATAGCTACTTGGAAAGTTGAGACCTGCACCTGGCCTACCTACCTCCCAAATCCAGTTCCCCTGGCTCCCCTCATGCCTCAGGCCTGAAACAATTGCTACCATAGCCCTTCCTCTAACGGGATGAGCAGGGAGCACCAGCTGGTGCTTCCTGCAGGGCCTGGGGCTTCCTGGGCCCCCTGCATCTGGGCCATCTGGTCAGCGGTCCCAAGGTCACAGCAACAAGCTCACAGATCCGAATAATGACCCACGCTTGAGCCTAGTGAGTCCCATTCTGAGGGCTAACGAGGTGCAGAGGCCTCAAGAATTCCTCTGCCAGAAACATCAGATGGAAGCTGGTACAGTTGGCCCAAACACCAACCAGGGGACAGTTTATCAGACCACCCAAGAGGCAGGAATCCAAGCCTGCTGGAAAGGTCTTTCTGAGGGCTGGACCCAGCACCACGGACCAGCCTGGGGTGCTCCGGCAATGCCTGGAGATGGCAGGCTGGCCATACCCCTCGCAGCAGGGCTCAGGCGTTGGGGGTGTCTGGGGAGCAGCGGTCAAAGAGTGGGTGGCTGGTGTGATTATGACCTGCATTTGCACCCTAATAGCTCCTAGGAGGGCCTGCTTGGACACATCACTTGGATTGACTGTCCCCAGTGGTCCCTTCTGAAACGGGGGCCAGAGGGCAGGGCTGGGAGGAGCACCCACATGCCTTGGCCAGGGAGTCTGTGCAGACACCCTCCACTTGTCCCTACATCCTGGGTACTATGTTGCAGTGAGTCACTGGGTTGCTTGCTAATGAGGAGAGAGAGGGAGCATGGCACTCTGGGCCTGGCTGCAGAATTGAGCTTGCACATCAAATGTGGGGTCCTAGGAGGCTTTAAAAGAAGGAGCCAAGAGATTTCAAATCCACGTCATTTTCCTGTGAGTGGCTTCCCCAGGAGGATGCTTCAGGGGTTCTTGACACCTCTCCTCCACTGCCACGCACTCTCCCTGAGTGGGAGGAGTCCCACCTGACATTCACCCAGCACCTATTCTGTGCCTGGAGCTGTGCACAGTGACTTCCCCACCCCTGTGGGCTCGGCACTGTGGCTCACCTCTGTTTCATGGATGGAAAAGATAAGATCAGAGGGGACATCAAGGGGCAGCCAGTGGGGCCCAGGTCTCTCATAGGCCAACCCCAGCTCTTCACCTGCATACCCCAGCCTAGACAGACACCTTCCCCAAAGCCCACCCTCCCTGACAGCCCACCCTCCCCCAGAGCCTACAGTCTCAGAGAGCCAGTGCTGGGCCCTGGGAACTTCTGGGCACCCCTGATTATGTGTGTGTGTGTGTGTGTGTGTGTGTGTGTGTGTCACATGCATTGAGGGTTGAAGGAAGTTGACTAAGGAAAGAAAACAACTAGTCACAAACAAAAGAAGAATTTCCCAACTGAAGAAACATGTCCCTGAAGTGAGTGTGCTTTCAGTTCATCATGTCAATGCAGCACTTTTCTTCTGCTTCATTTGCAGAAAAGAAACTGCAACTTGGAAGGAGAAAAGGCAAAATGTATTTTTGTGCATTCAGCAGAAATAGCCAGGCCAAGCAGCCGGACACTTTTAGGTGACACAGATGAACCCTGCAGGGCGCTGACATCAGGCCCCCTCAACCGAGGACTCATTCCAGGGAAGGTTGGGCCAGACCCACAAGCACCCTAAGGGCTGCACCAAAGTGAACCTGAAAATGCAAAGTACTAATTCCTGAATGTTGTAAGAAATTGTTCTCTCAAAATATAAAAACAAGAAGTAAAACTTCTTGTCTGAAAATAATGCTGACAAAGCAACAAGTTCTCCCAATCTGAATGCCTCATCCTGTCACCAAAGTGACACGTGAGTGATCCTGTGGGGGGAAAAAAAGGTATTGGAATATTGCAGAGCATCCAAGGCCACACAGCAGGGGAGCAGCTCCTAGAACATATTATATTTCAGGGGCAGCCCCTGCCTGTGTTTTTGATTACATTAAAGTATTTCATTTTCTTCCCCAAGACATCCCAAATGCCTTGTGTGCCAAAACTTCTCAAGGGGCTATACGTGTTTGGTAATGAGTTAAGTCCATGACAATCCCAGAAAGAATCATGGACTGGGGCAGAGCCCTGGGGTGCAGGGGTACCAGGCAGGGTCCTGGCCCCAGAGCTCACAGGACTTCATGGGGCATCAGAGCAAGTTCTCCAGGGAAGGCTGCCCTGTGGCCACTCCCATTCTTGGTGCTGGGGCACGCTGGCCTGGTTTCCTGCTCATCACTTTACTTCTGCACTTACCAAAAGGTCTCATAAATGGTGGCTTACATCTAAAACTAGTGTGTAAGCCAGCAGTTAAAATTTTCTTTTCGTATGAAGACAATGTAAGGATTCAGGAAAAACAGTTTATGGGTTCTCTCTATCTCTTGGCAGAATGTCATTTTTATCTTATATATATATTACCTGCAACCATGTATAAGCATTCTTTTATTAATTCCATGTTAACAGAGAGATTTTCCTTCTGGCTACAGTATTCCCAGCCTTGATGCAGAAGGCCAGCGGTGGACCATGTCATGAAGCTGGGAGGAACCCCCAGGGCCCATCAGCTCCTCCAGTACCAGCCAGGCCCTGGGTTTAGGTGATAAATAAGGCACATGAGGTCCCTGCCCAGAAGTTTATATTTCCAGAAGGAGAAACAGACAATAAATAAGTGAATAAATTGACCATTTCAGGTCCTCAGAAATAATATGAATGGAAGGAAGCTTGCTGTGTTCAGGGAGCAGGAGAGGACATGGCCAGGAACACCAGGTCCAGAGGTGCGGGAAGGCCTCTCTGAGGGGACGTGCTTGAGCAACGTGAGGGAGACACCCTGAGAAGAGCCTGGAAGGCCCTCCAGGAAGGAGTGGAGTCAGTGCAAAGGTCCTGGAGTGAGAAAAAACAGCTTCATGTTGTAGGAATCTCACAGTCAGTGTAGCTGGAACAGGGCAAGTGAAGGCATGGCAGGAGGTGGTCAGGGCCTTACAGGCCACGGTGTTGGGATTGGATTTTCTTCTGGGAGGGACAGGAAACTATAGGTGGTTTGGAATAGAAGCACATGGAGATCATAACCCCAAGCACTATGGGAAGTAGGGTAGGCAGCAGTAGGAGCTCCTGGGTGGGGAGGTCAAACAGGAAGATGGCAGTGCCCTCGGTGAGATGCGGACCCTGTCTAGGTAGAACAGGGTTGTGGGGATGGGGCAGTTCTGGGGTAGGAACCAACAGTTTGGTATTAGACATGCCACTTCTGCAGATGTTCCTTTAGAGAGGAGCAGAGAAGTGGGATGGTGATTGCAGGAGGGATGCGGAGTCAAGATGACCCTGAGGAGACCTGCAAGGGGGCCATCCAGGAAGGAGTAGGGTCAGGAAAAAGGTCCTGAGGCAGGAAACAAGCTTCATATTCCTATTTTTAAAGACCAAGCTTTCACTGCGAGCTGATGTGCTGTTGGAAAGATGCAGTGGCAAGGGAAAACCTGCTGATGCTGGTGATAGAAGTGATTGTTGCAGGAGCAGTCAGAGGTCTACACTCGAACCTTAAGGAGCAGGACTCTACTTTATGCCTCTTTATTTCTCCAGCATGAACAGAGTGCTGAGGAAGCAAGAGCCAGCACATGAGACCCAGCCTAAGGTACCCTGGAGAGCTTCCTGGGAGAGGCAAAATCATGCTGAGAAGGGCAGGCCCAGCAGCAGCTTGCCAGTGTCAGGAGGGAAAAGATGCTCCAGGCAAAGATAGCTCATGTTCAAAGGCCAATGCACATGAGAAAGAGCTGGGCATGGTTGGCCACAGGTGCACAAGGATGTTGGGAGCTGAGGTGGAGGGGAGGGGAGGACCAAGCAAGGCTTGCAGGCTGTACCAGCAGGTTGGATTTTTATCACTAGACAGATCACCCTAGCAGCAGCAGGGATTACCTCTGACTTGGGAGGCAGGGAACAGGGGTAAGGCAAACACTGGTGGGAGGGATGGCCTTGGAGAGGCAGCACCAGGTATCCAGAGGTGAGGGTGGGCCAGGAGACAAGAGGGCATCAAGAGCAGATTAACTGCACTCAGAGGCAGCTTCAACCAGCTGGATAAGGAGGGAAGATACAGCAAAGGATGGGCCTGGGGTTTGGGTGACGGTGGTGCATGAGGCTACTCATCGAGAAAGGGCACTTCATGGGAAGGATGACGGGGCTGAGGGTGCCAAGGCAGCAGTCAGATCCCTAAGCACACTAGCCCGGAGGCCACAGATGGAGGGGAAGAACAAGTGGCTAGGACAGGGATGGAGGCTTCCATCCCAGGGCCTCTGCAGGGAATGGGCAGTCTGCTGCCTCTTCTCTGGTCTATAAAGGCAGGTGAGATATGTGGATTCCCGTTTCTCCCTCAAGAACCAGGAAAATCCTATGAATGTTATTTGAGAGACATTGCATTTTCTTCCTAGAAAGTGGGGACCCCAGCTATGCCTTGGAAAGATCTCTCTCACTGCTAAGGGAAGGTGTCCTGGAGGAGGGAGCCTGGGGACGAGGGGTACACAGGCAGGTGGTCATTAAAATAATGCAGGAAGGAAGCCACGAGGCTAAACCAGGCAGAGGGCAGGCGGGCAGCAAGGAGGGAAAGAGCTCTCGCTGTGGTGGAGGAGGCATGATCAGGATTTGGTGAAAAGTGAGGCAAGGGGGAGAGGGAAGAGCCAGATTCCAACGTTTAGGTTCTGGCAGCCGAGGCACGATGGTGCCATTGAAATGTGAGTTCAATGTCCCTGCAGTTACCAGAACCAGGGTGCAGAGCAAAGCAGAAGCCAAGTGAAGTTGATGAGTAAGCAGATCTGGACAGAAGCTGGTGTGTCCAGTCTAGTCCCAGCTTGTCAAGGACATGCATCACCACTGCCTCTCTCAGTCCACAGAGGTTCTCACCTAGGATCCATCAATGCTTTGGGGACACTGGACAGTGACCCGAGTGGAAAAAGAAATATCTCTTTTGACTCCTTGAGCTGATTGCCCACTTGAGGGTAGGAAGGTGAAATACCTGAGACGTTGCAACAAGCGAGGCTGAGGCCAGCCAGGCAGGCAGGAGGCTGAGGCTGAAAGCCCTGGCCTTCAGGGCTACTTTAGAGGAGTGAAGAGCAAATGTGTCTGTTGGTCCCAAAAAGCAGAGGTCCCTGGGGGCCCTGCCAGTGCTGTGGGCAGAGAACAGGTGGCATGGAGCTCCTGTCTCTACCTCTGTCTTAGTTGGCTCAAAGTCCCAAAGAACTGGAGACCCTGGTCAGGAAAACTACATATCAGGGTACCCACTTCCCCTTCTCCTGCACCTCCCCAGCCTAAGACTGTACAGAAGAAAAGACAGATGATCAGAACCCTGGAAAAATGGCAGATAGGAGGCAGGACTAACTTGCAGCTCCCACTCGGTTGGACAGAGCAGTGTATGGAGACTCACATCGTGAACTTTTGCTCCAAGAACTACCATAGCAACATACCCAGAAAGCCGAGACAATCCACAGACCCTTTGAAGGAAGTGGATTGCTGCTGCAGGTGCCCAGAGACAGCCAAAAAACCCAGAAGACAAAGGACATAATCTCTTCAGAGCTCTAGGGCCCTGCCCACCACCTGATCCTCCCTATACTATGGCAGCTAATGCACTCTTGAAATTGCCTCCTCCTGGCTGGAAGCCAACCAACACAAAAATGGTGCAATAAACAAAACTACGACCAAGGACCCTTGCAGAGTCCTCTTCACTCCCCTGCTACCTCCAGTGAAGCAAGTGCTGGTATCCACAACTGAGAGACCTGGAGACAGTTCAGTTCACATCACAGGACTCAGTGCAGACCCTCTCCAATACCAGATCAGAGACTGGTAGCTCCACTAGGTGGCTAGATCTAAAGGAGAAACCAAAATCACTCCAGTTCAGCTCTCAGGAAGCCCTATCCCTAGGGTAAAGGTGACAGCACCACATCCAAGGAGCACCCCATGGGACCAAAAAAAAAAAATCTGAACAGCAGCCCTTGAGCCCCAGATCTTCCTTCTGAAAAAGCCTACCCAAATAAGAAAGAGTCAGAAGAACAATTCTGGTAATATGACAAAACAAGGTTCTTTAACATGCCCAAAAGATCACACTAGCTCACCAGCAACAGATCCAAACCAAGGAGAAATCTCTGAATTGCCAGAAAAAGAATTCAGAAGGTCAATTATTAAGCTAATCAAGGAGGCACCAGAGAAATGTGAAGTCCAACTTTAATGAAATTTAAACAAAAACAAAAACAAAAACAAACAAAACTGATACAAGCTACAAAGGGAAAAATCTTAAGTGAAATAGAAAGCATAAATAAAAAACAATCACAACTTCTAGAAGTGAAGGACACACTTAGAGAAATGCAAAATACATTGGAAAGTCTCAGCAATAAAATTAAGCAAGCACAAGACAGAACTTCAGAGTTCAAAGACAAGGCTTTTGAAGTAACTCAATCCAACAAAGACAAAGGAAAAGAATTTTAAAAGATGAACAAAGCCTCCAAGAAGTTTGGGATTATGTTAAAACCTAAGAATAATTAGTGTTCCCTAGGAAGAAGAGAAACATAAAAGTTTGGAAAACATATTTGAGGGAATAATAGAGGAAAACTTACCCTTGGCTAGCTAGATATCTAGACATCCAAATACAAGAAGCTCAAAGAACACCTGGGAAATTTATCACAAAAAGATAACCATCTAGGCAAATAGTCATCAGGTTATCTAAAGTCGAGATGAAAGAAAGAATCTTAAGAGCTGTGAGACAAAAGCAGCAGGTAACCTATAAAGGAAAACCTATGAGATTAACAGTAGATTTCTCAGCAGAAATCCTCCGAGTGAGAAGGGATTGGGGCCTTATCTTTGCCTCCTTAAACAAAATAATTATCAGCCAAGAATTTTGTATCCAGCAAAACTAAGCTTCAGAAATAAGGGAAAGGCGCAGTCTTTTTCAGACAAACAAATACTGAGAGAATTCACCAGTACCAAGCCAGCACTACAAGAACTGCTAAAAGAAGCTCTAAATCTTGAAACAAATCCTGAAAATAAGCCAAAATAGAACCTGCTTAGAGCATAAATCTCACAGGATCTGTAAAACAAAACACAATGAAAAAGACAACAAGGTGTTCAGGCAACAAATAGCATGATGAATAGAATAGTACTTCACATCTCAATACTAACAGTTGAACGTAAATGGCTTGAATGCTCCACTTAAAAGACACAGAATGGTAGAATGTATTATAATTCACCAACCAAGTATCTGCTGTGTTCAAGAGACTCACCTAACACATGAAGACTCACATAAACTTAAAGTAAAGGGGTGGAAAAACATATTCTATGCAAATGAACACCAAAAGTGAGCAGGAGTAGCTATTCTTATATCACGTAAAGCAGATTTTAAAGCAACAACAGTTTAAAAAGACAAAGACGACATTATATGATGATAACAGGATTTGTTCAACAGGAAAATATCACAAGCCTAAATATATATGCACCTAACACTGGAGCTCCCAAATTTATAAAACAATTACTACTAGACTTAAGAAATGAGATAGACAGCAACACAATAATAGTGGGGGACTTTAGTATTCCACTGACAGCACTAGACAGGCCACCAAGACAGAAAGTCAACAAAGAAACAATGTATTTAAACTACACCTTAGAACAAATGAACTTAACAGATATTTACAGAACATTCTAACAACTGCAGAATATGCATTCTATTTATCAGCACATGGAACATTCTCCAAGATAGACCATATGATAGTCCACAAAACAAGTCTCAATAAATTTTTAAAAATTGAAATTGTATCAAGTACTCTCTCAGACCACAGTGGAATAAAACTGGAAATCAACTCTAAAATGAACCTTCAAAACCATGCAAATACATGGAATCAAGATGGAAATTAAATAATTCTTTGAACTGAATGATAGTAGTGACACAACCTACCAAAACCTCTTGAATACGGCAAAGGTGCTGCTAAGAGGAAAGTTCATAGACTTAAATGCTTACATCAAAAAGTCTGAAAGAGCACAAATAAACAATCTAAGGTCACACTTCAAGGAACTAGAGAAACAAGAACAAACCAAACTAAGCAGAAGAAAACAAATAACAAAAATCAGAGCAGAACTAAATGAAATTGAAATAAAATAAATACAAAAGATAAATGTAACAAAAAGCTGGTTCTTTGAAAAGATAAACAAAGTTGAAAGATGATTAGTGAGGTTAACCAAGAAAAGAAGAGAGAAGATCCAAATAACCTCAATTAGAAATGGGGTGAATCACAGGGTCAGGAGTTCCAGACCAGCCTGGCCAACACAGTGAAAACTCGTCTCTACTAAAAATACAAAAAATAGCTGGGTGTGGTCATGGGCACCTGTAATCCCAGCTACTCAGCAGGCTGAGGCAGGAGAATCACTTGAACCTGGGAGGTGGAGGTTTCACTGAGCCAAGGTCATGCCACTGCACTCCAGCCTGGGAGACAGGGTGAGGCTCCATCTCAAAAAAAAAAAAAAAAAAAAAAAAAGAAATAAAACAGGAGATATTACAACTGATACCACAGAAATACAAAAGAACATTCAAGATTACAAACACCTTTGTGCACATAAACTAGAAAACCTAGAGGAGACTGAAAAATTTTTGAAAATATACAACCCTCCTAGATTAAACCAGAAAGAAATATAAGCTCTGAACAGGCCAATAACAAGCAGCTAGATTGAAATGGTAATTTTAAAAATTGCCAACAAAAAAAGTCCAGGACTAGATGGATTCACAGCTGATTTCTATCAGACATTCAAAGGAGAATTGGTATCAATTCCATTGATGCTATTCCACAAGATAGAGAAAGAAGGAATCCTCCCTAAATCATTCTATGAAGCCAATATAACCCTAATACAAAAACCAAGAAAGGACACAACAACAACAACAACAAAAACAACAACAAAAACAACAACAAACTACAGACTAATATCCCTGATGAACACAGATGCAAAAATCTTTAACAAAATACTAGCCAACTGAATCAGCAGCATATCAAAAAGATAATCTACCATGATCAAATGTGTTGCATACCAAGGATACAATAATGGTTTAACATACACAAGTCAATAAATGTGATACACCACATAAACATAATTAAAAGCAAAAATTACATGATCATTCCAATAGATGCAGAAAAAGCATTTGATAAAATCCAGCATGACTTCATGATTAAAACTCTCAGCAAAATCAGCATAGAAGTGACATACCTGCCGAGACCAGCTCGGTCAGGGAGACCCTAACCCAGCGGCACTAGAGGAATTAAAGACACACACACAGAAATATAGAGGTCTGAAGTGGGAAATCAGGGGTCTCACAGCCTTCAGAGCTGAGAGCCCCAAAAGGAGATTTACTCACATATTTATTAACAGCAAACCAGTCATTAGCATTGTTTCTATAGATATTAAATTAACTAAAAGTATCCCTTATGGGAAATGAAGGGATGGGGCAAATTAAAGGAATAGGTTGGGCTAGTTAACTGCAGCAGGAGCATGTCCTTAATGCACAGATTGCTCATGCTATTGTTTGTGGCTTAAGAATGCCTTTAAGAGGTTTTCCACCCTGGGCAGGCCAGGCGTTCCTTGCCATCATTCTGGTAAACCCGCAACCTTCCAGCATGGGCATTAAGGCCATTATGAACATGTTACAGTGCTGCAGAGATTTTGTTTATGGCCAGTTTTGGGGCCAGTTTATGGTCAGATTTTGGGGGGCTTGCTCCAAGCACATATCTTAAGGTAATAAAAGCCATCTATGAGAAGCCCACAGCAAACATTATACCGAATGGGGAAAAGTTGAAAGCATTCCCCCTGAGAACTGGAACAAGACAAGAATGCTCACTTTCACCACTTCTATTCAACATAGTACTAGAAGTCCTGGCCAGAGCAATCAAACAAGAGAAAGAAAACAAGGGCATCCAAATCCATAAAGAGGAAATCAAACTGTCGCTGTTTGCTGATGATATGATTGAATACCTAGAAAACCCTAAAGACTCATCCAAAAAGCTCCAAGAACTGATAAATGAATTCAGCAAAGTTCCAGGATATAAAATTAATGTCGATAAATTAGTAGCTCCGCTATACACCAAAAGCAACCAAGCTGAGAATCAAATCAAGAAGTCAACCCCTTTTACAATAGCTGTGATAAAAATAAAATAATTAGGAATATACCTAATCAAGGAGGTGAAAAACCTCTACAAGGAGAAAACTACAAAACACTGATGAAATACACAAATGAGTGGAAACACATCCCATGCTCATGGATAGATAGACTTAATATTGTGAAAAGACCATACTGCCAAAAGCAATCTACAAATTCAATGTGATTCTCATCAAAATACCACCATCATTCTTCACAGAACTAGAAAGAAAATTCTAAATTTCATATGGAGCCAAAAAAGAGCCCACATAGCCAAAACAAGACAAAGCCAAAAGAACAAATCTGGAGGCATCACATTACCTGACTTCAAACTAAGCTATACTATAAGGCCACAGTCACCAAAACAGCGTGGTACTGGTATAAAAATAGGCACATAGACCAATGGAACAGAATAGAGAACCCAGAAATAAAGCCAATAATTGTAGCCAACTGATCTTTGACAAAGTAAACAAAAACAAAAAGTGTGGAAAGCAACACCCTATTCAACAAATGGTGCTGGGATAATTGGCAAGCCACATGTAGAAGAATGAAACTGGATCCTCATCTCTCGCTTTATATAAAAATCAACTCACAATGGATCAAAGACTTAAACCTAAGGCCTGAAAACATAAAAACTCTAGAAAATAACATCAGAAAAACACTTCTAGACATTGGCTTAGGCAGAGACTTTATGACCAAGAACCCAAAAGCAAATGCAACAAAACAAAGATAAATTGATGGGACTTAATTAAACTAAAAATCTTCTGCACAGCAAAAGAAACAATCAGCAGAGTAAACAGACAACCCATATTGGGAAAAATATCTTCACAATCTATACATCTGACAAAGGACTAATACCCAGAATCTTCAAGGATCTCAAACAAATCTGCAAGAAAAAAACAAACAACCCCATCAAAAAGTGGGCTAAGTACATGAATAGACAATTCTCAAAAGAAGATACACAAATGGCCAACAAACATACGAAACAATGCTCAACATCCTTAATGATCAGGGAAATGCAAATCAAAACCACAATGCAATAACACCTTACTCCTGCAAGGATGACCATAATCAAAAAATCAAAAAATAATAGATGTTGGTGTAGATGTGGTGAAAAGAGAGCACTTTTACACTGCTGATACGAATGTAAACTAGTACAACCACTATGTAAAAAAGTGTGGAGATTCCTTAAAGTACTACCATTTGATCCAGCAGTCCCACTACTGGGTATCTACCCAGAGGAAAAGAAGTCATTATATGAAAAAGATACTTGCACATGCATGTTCATAACAGTACAATTTGCAATTGCAAAAATATGGAACCAACCCATCAATCAAACAGTGGATAAAGAAATTGTCTTATTTATATAATGGAATACTACTCAGCCATAAAAAGGAATGAAATAATGACATTCATAGCAACCCAGATGGAATTGGAGACCATTATTCTAAGTAAAGTAACTCAGGAATGGAAAACCAAACATCTTATGTTCTCACTCACAAGTGGGAGCTAAGCTATGAGGGTGCAAAGGCATAAGAATTACACAATGGACTTTGGGGACTAGGGGAAGGGGTGGAGGGGTGGTTAGGGATAAAAGACTACACATTGGGTACAGTGTACACTGCTTGGGTGATGGGTGCACAAAAGTCTCAGAAATCACCACTAAAGAACTTTTCCATGTAACCAAACACCACCCGTGCCCCAAAACCCTATTGAAATTAATTGCCCTCCCACCCTTCCCTTCCTCCTAGAGGGTGAAGATGCAGACAAGAGCTGGAGGACCTCTCCTGGCAGAGGTTCAGCCTCGAATGGGAGGCCCTTTCCAACCCAGGAGGGGCACAGAACGGTAACTGGAGCAGTGGTCAAGTGGATGTGGTCACACCTCTTTCTGCTTGCTTCCCGGTGGATGACCTCACCCTGGCAATTTCCTTGCCTGGAACCTCAGTTTCCCCATATTTTAAGAAAGGGTTGACAATATGCAGCTGGTCTACAGGCTGTAAAGATTCAGCTAGACACATTCAGGGCCCCAGTGAGATGTGATTGTCCTCTCTTTCAAGAGGCTGAGAGACTCACTGGGAGCCCTGTGGGCTGGGGCCACTCCTGCCCTCCAGTACCTGCTCCATCTTTCACCAGAAATCTCAGAGCAAATGCTTAAGGAAAAGTCAGGAGGCTGTTGGCACTGACAGAGACCAGGAGGAGCCTCTGACTGCCCTCACAGAGGGATGAGGGTGCAGCTGCAAAGACAGCTGTGAACCCAAGTCCTGCAACCCCAGACAAGGGGAGGGAAGGAGGTCCAGGAGCTCAACAGAGAGGGTGACTGAGGAGGCACCCAGGCCCTACATGTGGCCCCAGGTCCCTTGAGAGTGGTAACTGGTCCTTCAGCCCTGTGTGTCTTTCCTCCCACTCTTGTCTCATCCCAGGCTTCCCTGGGACTTCCCCGGATCAGGCCTGTGAGGGGACCCAGGCTTGACCACCAACTGCTTCAGGGACCCCTGGGCCTCCTCACCTGGCACAGTCTTGCAGGGAGCAGCAGGAGGTCCAGGACCTGGAGTTTGAGGATGGGCAACACCAGGCCAGGTGAGAAACCATTTCCATCAGTCATCTCTCCTGGGACCCTTACCCCTTCAGTGGCTTCCAGGACTGGGATTTCTCAGAGCATGTGCAGCTCCAAAACTGCCCTGCAGGAAATGGCCCCAGCCACATCCCAGACTGAAGCTACCTTCAAAGACCCCTAAGCTCCAAGTGGCACAACTTGAACGTGAGGCCTGCATGGAGAAAGGCTTCCTGCATCTTGGCTTAAACAGCAGCTCCCAGCAAGGGTTGGCTTCCTCAGAGCAGGACCAGCCTCTCTGCCAGCATGTAGAGCCCAAGCCAGGTCCCGAGGGCCAGACATAGCTCTGAGGGTCAGGACAGCCAGGTAGGACAGGGCCAGGAAAACTGATATCTCTCTGAGGTACCCCCCCAGACGTCCCCAGGACACTGCGAGATGCCAGGTCAGCCTCCATCTGCAGTCTTCATGGATGTCCATACTGCATCCAGTAGAGTGCACAGTATGTATAAGACAAGGGGTGCTCACCCACTGGGTGCTCAGGGCTGATCTAAGAACACAGTGGCCTTTTCCCACTAGCAGAACTGATGTTAGCTTAGCCCCTCCCACACCCCACATGAAGAGCTGGGTGGCCCGAGTTCCCCAGCCCTCCACACACCCAACTCAGCATGGTAGGCTTCCTATCTGCTCACAGTCCTGTGACCTATTTCCAAACTTTGGTCACAACCTAAGATGTGAGTGACCAAGTTGAAGACAGGAATGGGGCCTCTGGGCTCTTTGGAGCTCCTTGGCCCACATCCCACACAGCCTTCCCTGAGTGCCAAAGCCCATTGTGGCCCATGTTCCAGTGGGTTGTGAAAAGAGGGAGGGAGGGAGATAGGAGCCTAGAATCTGCCAAGATCAGAAACTTACAGCTGACAGACCAGAGACCAGAAGGCACTTGTGGGAAAGGACCAAATACACAAAGCCAGCAAAGAGGCATTCCCTCATTTTGGTCCCTGAAGTCCAGGTAGCCCCAGTGTTCCCAAAACCTGCTGCAGAGGCCGGCCAGGCACCACACTCCCTCTTCCAACAGCCTGTGCCCTTTACTGTCTGCTCAGGTATTCCCATGTCCACAGTCCTGCCCGAGACACCTGACTAGGTGGCATGGTGGAGCTAATGTGTCCTGCTTTGGGCATTGCAGAAGGGCCTGGAGAGAGGCAGATGGCACCCCAGAGGTACCCAGGTCTCCTGGGCCTTCTTCACTGCAAGAACCGAGATAAGCAGACACTTGGCAGCCACAGGCTCTCCCTGGGATCCTCTCACCTTTACTGAGGAAAAATGGAGATGAAATGAGGTGTGAGCCCAGTTCTGCTTCTCCTCCCCAGGAGCCAGGGCAGGATGGCTTCCCCATAGGCTCCAGGTGCAGTCCTGCCTGTGCGCTCCCCACAGACACCACACCACCAGACCAGCCACAGCAGGAGCCACTCCACTGTCAGCACTCCCAACCCCAGAGCTGACACTGAACTCCTGTCCCATCCCCACAGCTGGGTCTCTCTGTGAGGTGGACAAGGCCAACCTGGGGGCAGGGGGCTCTAAGAGAAGTTGACAGGGGGATTCTGCACCTTCTAGTAGGACATGCAAATGACACATGGAGGAGAATGGTTGTTATGAGGAGCCAACAGGGGCAGGATGGAATGGATATCCAAGAAGGGAAGCCCACGTCCATCTACACTGCCCAGGTGCTAGAGACTGTGCCGGGCTGTGCCACAGGTGCCATGTCCTGCAGCCACTGTGAACAGCTGTAAGGTTGGTATTGCCCTGACCACATTCACAGAGGAGAAAACTGACACAGGGAGCTCAAACGCCCACCCAGGGTCATGCATCTGGTGAGGGCTGAGCCATGGCTGTCCCCCAGGGACCCTCAACCACAAAGCCATGCTCTTCCCTCCCCAACTTGCACTCCCGGGGGGGATCCAGTGGAGGGGCCGGGTGATGACCTAAACCCAGCCTATCTCTGTTTCTGATTCCTTCAGCTCTGTAAGGGCCCACCCTGTGGACACCATTTCAGGAGCCCCCAAAAGCCGTGGGGAGCTCAGCTGCTCCCCTAGGTGTCACTTGCAAGCCGTAAAAGGAGAGTGTGGATCCAAAATCAGGTTCTGATTTGGTGGTGTCCACAGCATCCTTTGTGTGAAGTCCCAGCATCTGGGGTGGGGGAGAAATAACAGACTTCTGCCTGTGGGTTGTTGTTGGACAAAAGCCACATTTGTCACTAGGCTTATGGCCAAAGTAATAATCATTTTTTTAAGATTGACCCTGATGGAGGGAAGCCACCGTGGGCCACCAAAGCAGTGGTGGATGCGCTGAGGAGTTCCTCCTTGGGCCCATCCATCAGCACCAGAGCCAGACGGACACTCGTCCCGACGGGGACATGCCATGCGGGGCTGACGCCTAGTGTTGTTTTCTTAATAAGCAGTGAGGTCACAATAATAAGTCTCGGGTAAACATTGGGGTCAGATGTCCTAGGGGTCATTATTGTTAAAATATGAAAGGAAAACTGGGGAGTGAAACCAACATATGGACCTCTTCTTTAGCACCTCAGAAGCTGGGCTCTACTTCATGGTGACTTTGATGGCATAGAGGACTTTGAGGTCTAAATGAGTTCCCAAAGCATAATCTTTCTCACTGTCCTATATGCAATATGCATGTTGAGGGTTTTTGTGTCCTGGTCATTATGGGGCACATGTGGGAGACAGCAGGGCAGGGTCAGGGGTGGGAGAAAAATTTAGAGATATAGGGAGGTTCACTTGTCACCCCAGCTCCTCATCAGAAGGCAGAAGCCAAAGCCAAGGCTCAAAAAGCGGAGGTAAAGAGCACCAAGGAATGAGAGGAAAGTCCAGCAGCAAAGTGCTGGGATGGAAGAAGGCTCAGGGAGCTAAGGCAGCCAGATGAATGGGGACACGGGGAGCAGACGCACTGCCCATTCCTGGGCACCCCCTAGGTGGTGGGTGGAAGCTTTGTGGAGTGGGCCGGCTGCTCAATCCCACCAGGAAGCCTGCATGGTGGGCCCTCCCGTGGCCTCTCTCCACCCATCAGTGCCAGGCTGTGCTGCTTTTCCAGGCCTTTGTTCACTGTCCCTTAGCCCGGAACGCCCTTCCCCCATCCTTTGTTAAACAAATCTCAGGCATCTCACCCTCCCTCCCGAAGCCTCAGAAGCAAGCTCGGCCCCCTGCCCAGGTGCCCTGACCTTTGCACTTCTCTGCTATATGAGTTGTCTGTCTCCTGGGCTTCTGCCCCTTCTGCTGGTGGCTCCTCATGGGTAGGCATCAGCTCATGTTAATTTACACATTGGACCTGCAGTGAGGTCTCCATCTCCTCACTAAGATGTGACTCTTCTCCTCACTGTCCCAACCCTTAACCAGTGAAGGGCCCAGCAAGGTCTGGTGTTAGACTGAGCTCCGCCCATTCATGCTGATGGAATGAATGAATGAATGAGGAAGGAGCAGTGGCTGGAGAGCTGGCCCCAGCCCTGAGGGTGAAGGAGGCTGGGCTTTGACTTAACATAACTTGCTCCCCTGAATGCCTGTGCCACATCTCCGAAGTGTGATTATAAACTTACAAGCAAAAATGAAAATGGACTTCCAGGCCAGGTGTAAACTCCTTCTTTTATTTTTATTTATTTATTTATTTATTTATTTATTTATTTATTTATTTTTTGAGACATGGTCTCGCTGTGTCACTTAGGCTGGAGTGCAGTGGTGTGATCTCGGCTCACTACAACCTCCGCCTCCTGGGTTCAAGTGATTCTCATGCCTCAGCCTCCCAAGTAGCTGAGATTACAAGTGTGTGCTACCACGCCCAGCTAATTTTTTTGTAGTTTTAGTAGAGACAGGGTTTCACCATGTTGGCCAGGCTGGTCTAGAACTCCTGACCTCAAATGATCTGCCCACCTCAGCCTCCCAAAGTGCTGGGATTACAGGCGTGAGCCACCATGTCCAGCCTAAACTCCTTCTTTAACTGGTTGAATAAACACCTCGGACTTGAGAGCACGCTAAGTGTGTCCCACAAAAAGTGTAGAGAACTCAGTGGGGTGCACACAGTAGGCATCCAGTGTGCCCTTGGATCTGACTCACAGGCTGGCTTTGTCGTAACTAAAGGGATCTCCTCGTTCCCCTTGTTACCACAGTTAGGGTACCCTAACTCTAACCCTAGTTTTATGCTCGTTTTCTAACACAAATCCTTCTGTAGTAATTCTCACTGAGACTCACAGATATGAAGATACAAGACAGGCTGGAAGGTTGTTCATTAGGAAGGGAAAACATCCCTTTACTTAAACTTGATAATGACTGGTTTTGAAACTGGGGCAAGAACTACCTAACTCGAGAACATGAAATTTCAACGACTGTTTGGAGACACATGGTTGGGATTTGCTGTGAGGGTGAACGGCACAGATGCTCTTGACTGAAGCCTTGGCCAGGCCCAGATATCCCCCCACCACTCCCATCCCATACACACATGAGTCTTTGCAGAATCAGAGAGGGTGGGAAGGCCCTAATAACTGGGACTCTGAAAGCTAAGTGCGTTTATGCCTCATATACCGGGGAAACATCCAATAGCTGCCTCTAAACTGTATCCATCTCTCACTGCCTTTGACCACCTCCCGTGTTTGCTGGTTGATTTTGTTCACTGGGTTCCCCCTTTCTTGGCTGGGCTGAGTCCGTGGTGACTTGCACAGATGCAGATACTTGTGTGCCTGTGAGCAAGGAGCGATGAGTGGGGCAAGATCCTCATTCCGCTGCTCTGTCCAGGGAATTCTCAACAGAAAGAGGAGGGGCCAGGAGCCTCGGGGCTTGGGTGATTTGGTCTGGAAGGGAAGGGCCCATTTAACCATGAGTGCAGAGAGCTGGCAGGGAAATCCTGAAGCAGAAGATCCCAGGGAGCTGTCAAGATCTCTGTCAAAGCTGGAAGATGAAGGCATTCCATGTGTTCAGGGAGAAAAAGCTGCATAATTCAGCCCCAAAGGAGAAGGTTCAGAGAGAGATGCATGAACAAATGACATGCAAAGAGAGGAGATAAACCTTAGGCACGGAGGTCACCTGGGTCGGGTTACAAGACTGGCTCTGGGAAGACACCCTGGCCCTAGACCTGAAGCCAGCCTAGCTGGACCTGTAGGGTCCTGAGCTTGCCCATGGGTGGGTAGCAGCTGGTGGACACAGCAGCTCTGACACAGCCCTGCTCACAGCATCTGAAAACATCTGAGTCTCTTCTTCTAACTAAAGCCAGCTTGGCTGAGGCAGAACCCTTCTTTTCCTGACTATCCTGCTGGGTCAGCCATTCCAGACACTGGTCCTTTCCTCTGTCCAAAATCAATGAACAACTTCTCACCAATAATCACACCTCTATGTTGCTTTATCTCTCATACCAAACCAATTTAATCACATAGACAAGATGTGTACACACAAAACACATTAACGATTTTTTAAAAAATAGTTTTACTGTAGACAACAATGGTCCTACCAAGGCAAACACTCAGGTAAACCAATCCATGGAAAGTCAATGTAGAGTTCACGTGCCTCTCACTCTGGAAAGTCTAATGACTGAGGCCCCCAAAATGTGGGCACTGTTTACATGTGGCAGGTGGGTGGAGGAGAGGCCCTCAGCCCCTCCCTGTTCTGGTCCCCCTTTCCCATGACTGGGGCTGATGGGATGCTCATGAACTGAGCAAGAGAAGCTCAACAGTCCTGACACCCAGGCCATGACAGCCCAAGTCAGCTGCCTCTGACAGTGGCCTTGAGCCCTGTGTTTTCCAATTGCCTGACCTGTACAATTACACTGTCAGATTCAGTTTTATGTGCAAAAACAACAATCATGTTTTGCTTTTGCTTTTACAGTTTTCCACCTGTAACCTAGACACGGTAAACATTCAGAGGGGAGTGGAGCCCGGCCGGGGTGGGGAGCCAGCCAGAAGAACATGCTGATGGTTTTGCCCCTGGAAGGAGGTGACGGGCAGGTGTGCATGGCTAGAGAGCCCCCGAGGACCAGAATAGAGGGAAGAGAAATGCAGCATCAAAAACACAGAGCTTGGAAATACTCCTCTCCCCTCCCCACGCATCTCTCCCCACTGCCTGGAGGGGGAATCGTTTGAACACTGATTTGTGCATTTAGGTCACTGGATCCCTGAACCCCTACCTACCTGCCATGCAGAATGCCCGGCCACTGCTGTTATCTGGTTTTGTCATATGGTAGCGCTTTGTACTCTCAGTCACCTCCCTTGGAGTCCGTGATTAATAATCCCTTCCTTTAAAGTTGAGATGCCCAGGCTGTTTGTCAGTGTGTGTTCACCCCAGCCCGGTCAGCAGCCCTCTGCAGCGCTGAGCTATAGTTCCATGGTTTTCTGGGGGCTGGGGCAGACCAGACCATGCCGAGTGCAAGCCCTGGTCCTGTCTTTAATTAGTAGCTGTGTGGTCTCAGGAAACTTGGCCTCTCTGGGCCTCAGATTCCTCATCTGTAATACAGGGGTAATAGCACTGCCTAAATTCAAAGTTGCCCTGAGGATCAGGTAAGGTATGAGAGGTAGGAGTCACGAGAATTAAATAAGAAGACATGACAAAAGTGAACCCCACAGCTAAGTGTTCACCATGCAGCAGTTCTCAGGAGCTGGTAGTCGTATGAATTGTCACAAAGTGCCTCATGGTGCACATGCTGATGGGAAATGATTGCTTTAATAAGTCTGAGAAGACCTGCTAGAGAAACTGGGTTTCCAGAAGAGTTTTGATGAATAAAAGCAATGGGAACAATCATACTGAAAGGAAGTGTTGTGTATCATGGGCCTGCCTTCCAAATGCAGGGCACTGTGTGCAACGCAGCAGCCAATGCAAGTTTTATTAACTTCCTCCATAATAACTACTTCAGACAATATTCCAAAATGGAATACAATCGCCACCTCTCCAGTAGTTCTCGGAATATCTGCTGGGATAAAGACATCTCCTGCAAAGCTACATGAAGAAGTTTCCTCAGGAGAAACTGCTATATAATACAACAGCAAGTGTTAAGTGTGTAGACTTGACCTCAACTTTAATCTGCAAAGTTTATTCACTTCCCTGAAATCATCTGTACTTTTCCTAAGCTGAGTGTTAAAGCCTGTCATGCATGAGCTTCTGTGTAAACCCCTGGGTGTTCCTGCAACCCCCAATGCACCCCACTCTGCTCCATTGCACAGGCAAGTTAGACACAGGTAGGACTTCTTGCTCCGCTATCTTGGTGAAGCCTAATTCTTCTGGCTCTTCAGGCACATGAGCTTGTGTTGCTTCTTTGCCTTTTGGCTAAGATTAACTGTAGACATATAGGCTTGTGAGCTCCTCCCTGCCAGCCTTCAGGAAGCCTCCAGCCAAGCCCTCTATTTCCTTCCTTCACCACATATCAAGGCTGGGAGTGGCACGGGCCTCTCCAGTGCATGTCTTCCGCAGGTGCCCCCCTCTGAGCCTTCCTCTCCTCCTCCGCAGAGAACATGCTTCCCTGACTTACTGCCTTGGTGCACCTGCCCATGCCTGGAGCTCCAGAACAAATTTGCCCAGATGCATTTTTCCCAGCTATGGAAAAAATGGCCTTCTCCACACCCATGGAGAATTCTTACCACAGCAACCCAACAATCTGCAGCTCAGGCTTAGAGATATAAACAGACGATCCTTCTCATATCTCCATGAGGACATGACTTCCATGAGACCAGCAGCCCAAATACAGGTCATGGAGGCTGGAACAGTTCCCAGAGGCACAACCTTGGGGGAGCCAGCCAGAGGTCCAGGCTGGAAGTCCAGTATCACAATCAGTGATCCTGGGCTCACCAATGGAGGGCAGAATTGTACCAGCGTCAAAAAACAGGAGGCGGGCAGGAGACCATCTCCTGGTCTGGCCTGAGAACTCCCCTGGGAGGAACACAGTATTTAGGCAAGAAGAGAACAAATCTATCTCCCTTCTGTGCTATGTGTCACGCTCTTCAGTGGGGCAAGGAACTGATACCTGCCCAAGGTGCTACCAAGAATGACTCTGTATGCCAGCAGTACCTTAGTGAGTCCCAACTTGTTCCTCCTCCCAGAATCCCCGAGGGCTCTGACACCCCCAGCATCACATGGCTCACTGTGGGGATAATTTGCAAGTGGGATGGGAGGAAGAGAAAAGGCTGAAGTGCTCCCCTTTGAACCCCCATCATTATCTCACCTAACACTCACAGAAGCCCATGAGGGAGGCATCGTGGAGAGGAGACCAGGGCTCTGAGAGGTTCAATAGCTTTCCAGAAAGCAACAGAGCCAGGATTCCCCCTCGGAAAAGGCTGGTTCCAGAGTGCCAGCTCTGTGCAACACCATTATTAAGCTACAGCACAAAGATGCAACTCTGAGCTCCTGCCTTCCAGGCTGTGGGAAAAAAGGACAATAGAGAGAACTGGCTTGTTGCATTCCTCCAACCAAGAGGAAGCAGTCCACACAAGGTTTGCTGGGAAAGAAGAAAGATCTTCAAGGGCTTGTTTTCATACTCAGCATTTAGGCCTCTGGGACGTCATGGGAAAGCATGGTAATGTCTGCTCTTTAAAGTAGAATCAAGAAAAGAGGCTCAAGATGGGACTCACCCTAGCATACAAGCTGTTTGATGGGACGCAGCCAATAGGAGCTGATCCTTCCTGAGCACCTGTATCTATTGCCACAGCAACCCAAGAAGGCAGGCAAGGGTATCATCCCCATGGTGGACGTGATCACCCTGTCACCTGCCCAGGGCCGTGTAGTTGGTGCTTGGTGGAGCTGGGATCCAGGCTGGTTCTTCACCTCTGTCCTGCCCTGTCTCGCGCACACACACACACCCATTCATAGATGCTTACCATGCCAACTTAAGCCTGCAATATGACCAAAGTATTTGATTAATAAGTACTCTCCTTCCTTCCTTCCTTCCTTCCCTCCTTTCTTCTTTTTGCCTCCATCCCTCCTTTCTCCTTTCCTCTTCTCCTCAAACACTGTCCCCACCCTTAACCAGTGAAGGGCCCAGCAAGGTCTGGTGGTAGACTGAGCTCCACCTTAAGGTGTCTGCTTCTGGGGAAGAGGAGCCTGCACAGAACCCCTCCCGCTCGCAGGGTATAAAAGTCCAGGAGGGGAAACCAGCTGAGTGCTCAGAGCCAGTGGAGAAAGGACCCAATATCCAACTGGGAAACCATACCGAGTCAGCTCAGCAGCACAGTGGCATTTATCCTGGGCCTAAAGGAGACCTAAGGAGAGATAGTATGTTGAGAAATGGAAGCAGAAGAGGCTAAATGCCCATTACCCTGCATTGGATATAGAGATGGGATAAAGCCATGGGGTTTGGGGTCTAGAAGGGACCTTATGGAACACTCTGTCCACCCATCCTTCCCCCCAACCTTCATAGTGGACTTCTTTAAAAGTAAATAAAGGTAAGTAAGTACCAAATTCCAGTCCCTCCACTGTCCCCTTCCCTCAGCCCCTACAGGCCTGTATGACCTGGTTCCGGGCCCTTTCTCCAACCTCACCTCAATCCATGTTCCCTTGTCCACATCACCGCAGCCACACTGGCCTTCTTCCTTTTCTCATACGCACAAAGCATGTTCCTACCTCAGGGCCTTTGCACAAGATGCCCCCATCTCTGGAGCACTTTCCTGGCAGGTGGCTCTGCGACAGTCTCCTTCCCACGATCCAGGATTTACTGAGTCCCAGCAACCCTGGTTCAAGGACCTCTTGCCCAACACATGTGCAGGTGACCTCAAGCTTGAGGTAGTTGGCGTCTTTGATGATTTTCAAAATACTTGTCCCTCCCTGGAGTTGCCTTCACTTTCTGTGAATGGTCTTCATCTCCTCACTAAGATGTGACTCTGGGAGAGCAGGAGGCAGCTTAGACTTGATGATGGCCCTAGCGCCAGACAGTGCCACATGGTTACCCGCTCCCCCATAAATATCTGCTGTTAAATGCTCCATTCCACTTCTCTTTCCTCCTCAGTCTCAGCATGACTTCTTTAAAATGAGGAATCGTGTGGGATGAACTATGTCCCTCCCAGATCCACGTACTGAAGTCCTAACCCCCAGCCCTCAGCATCTGGCCTTATTTGGAAGGAGGATCTTTGTAAATTAATCAGTTAACATGAGGCCATACTGGAGCAGGGTGGGCCACTAAGCCAGTATGCCAATACGGCTACAGTCCTTATGAAAAGGAGAAATTGTGGTACAGAGGCAAACACTCACAGAGAGAAGACCCTGTGAAAAGACACAGGGAGGAAACAGCCATCTACAAGCCAAGGGAGGAGACCTGGAGCAGATCCCTGCTCACAGCTCTCAGAAGGAACCAACCCTGCCAACACTTCATTTTCAAACTTCCCACCTCTCGAACTGGGCAATGATAATTTTCTGTTGTTTAAGCCATCCAGTTTGTGATGGTTTGTTAACAAAGCTTTAGCAAACTCACAGGAGGAGTGTGTGAGATGATCCCCAAGCTACCCTCCTGTGCTCCCCACTTTCTGCTCTCCCTGGTCCTAGAAGGAGGGCACTTTCCAACCCTCTCTTGGGGACAGCATTAGGCAAACAGCCTGGGGGCCCTTCCTGAGCTGGCCTATTTAACATTCTTCAGCAGCTGGACATATTCACTTCCCTCAGGTGAGATTAGAGTCCTAATCTCCCCACACTGTTCCTTAAATAATATTTGTTCTACCACTTCCTATAAACAACTTTGCTGAGGGAGTTTACAACATAGCTTAGAAAGGGAAGCTTTCACTTCCTTTCTCAAGCCACTATTACCAGAACCTTGCCAGGGAGCCAGGAGCCCAGCTGCAGCCCCAGGGCTCACACAGCCCTCCAGGGCCAGCCCTGACATCCTGATGGCCCGCTCAGTTTCTGCCTCAGCCCCATCCTTTCCATAATGATTCTTCCAGCCGGCACTCCTCTGGTTGGAGTACAGAAACCCTGGTTAAAACACAACTCAATCTTCACTCCTATTTTCCAAAGGCTTTTCCAAAATGGGAAAGCTACAGTGCTCAGGAGACTGGCTGAACAATTTGAGGTTTCTGGCAAGCATGGACATGTGCAGATGTGTTTTTCAAAACAAGAGCAGAGCCTTGCAAACCCATTTACATAAGTCTTCTCTCCTGGAAAAAGAGGAAAGCAGTAGTTCTGGCACAAATATCTGAGAAAATCTTGCTTTCTATGTGTTTAGACCTGAGGAAAGGGCTTCCTGTGTCAGCTCAGAAAATGTAGAGAGTTAGAACAATGTATCCCTCTTACAACCAGAAAAAAAAAGCCAGACAAATTGCACAATCATGACTTTTCTTGAACCCATCAGAGTACTGAGGTCACAGGTCAACCAACTAACCCAAAATCCAGGGAGACACAGCTTCATGCCAAAAGAAACAGGATTTGAGTATTTGTTTACCTAGGCAGACACCATTAGGTGCCATATAAACTGGTAAGAAGATTCAGCTAAAATTTTTAAATGAATTAATTGTCAACATAAAAAATATAAAGAGGTAAATCTCTAAATAGGAAGGTTTTATTTGGGAATAATAAACAAGAAGTGGGATTGCAATTCAGGACATACACACAGACCAGGGTGGCCTCTGGAATGTCTAGAGAACAAAGGAAAAGTTTAGGGTGTTACTAGGGAAAGAGGAGATTACACAAGTTGTTTTGAAAAAGTTGAAGATGGCTTAAAGAATTAAATGTGAAATCTAAGACTATAAAAACCCTGGAAGAAAACCTAGGAAATACCATTCTGGACATAGACCCTGGCAAAGATTTCATGAAGACTCCAAAAGCAATTGCAACAAAAACAAAAATTGACAAGTGGGACCCAATTAAACTAAAGAGCTTCTGCACAGCAAAATAAACTATCAACAGAGTAAACAGACAACCTACAGAATGGGAGAAAATATTTGCAAACTATGCATCTGACATAGGTCTAATAGCCAAAATCTAAAAGGAACTTAAACAAATCAACAAGCAAAAAACAACCTCATTAAACAGTGGGCAAAAGACATGAACAGGCACTTTTCAAAAGAAGATTAGATATACACGTGGCCAACAAGCATATGAAAAAAATGCTCAACATCACTAATCATTAGAGAAATGCAAGTCAAAACCACAATAAAATACCATCTCACACAAGTCAGAATGGCTGTTATTAAAGAGCCAAAAAATAACAAATGCTGGCAAGGTTACAGAGAAAAGGGAATGCTTGCACACTGCTGGTGGGAATGTAAATTAGTTCAGTCACTGTGAAAATCAGTTTGAAGATTTCTCTAAGAACTTAAAATAGAACTACCACTTTATTTGCCGTGTTTACTGCAAGAATGAAGACCATTCTCAGCAATCAGACTGTCGACATTCCGGAAAATGTCATTACTCTGAAGGGACGCACAGTTATTGTGAAGGGCCCGAGAGGAACCCTGTGGAGGGACTTCAATCACATCAGTGTAGATCTCAGTCTTCTTGGAAAGAAAAAAAAGAGGCTCCGGCTTGACAACATTTGTGGTGAGGTAACAGAAAGGAACTGGCTATGGTTCGAACTATTTGTAGTCATGTACAGAACATGATCAAGGGTGTTACACTGGGCTTCCATTACAAGATGAGGTCTGTGTATGCTCACTTCCCCATCAATGTTGTTATCCAGGAGAATGGGTCTTTTGTTGAAATCCGAAATTTCTTGGGTGAAAAATACATCCGCAGGGTTCGGATGAGACCAGGTGTTGCTTGTTCAGTATGTCAAACCCAGAAATATGAATTAATCCTTGAAGGAAATGACATTGAGCTTGTTTCAAATTCAGCGGCTTTGATTCAGCAAGCCACAACAGTTAAAAACAAGCATATCAGGAAATTTTTGGATGGTATCTATGTCTCTGAAAAAGAAACTGCTCAGCATGCTGATGAATAAGATCTAAGAGTTGCCCAGCTACAGAAACAAGATGCCGGGTGACTCCTAAGACCTACTTGTGATATTTAAATGATGCAATAAAAGACCTATTGATTTGGAAAAAAAACAACAACAACAGAACTACCATTTGACCCATTTTGACATATGCATGTGTGTCTTTATGGTAGAACAACTTATAGTCCTTTGGAATATAAGGAATCCTCTGGGTATATTACTGAGTATATACCCAAAAGAATATAAGTCGTTGTACCATAAAGACACACTTGCTTATGTTCGTCACAGCACTACTCACAATAGCAAAGACATGGAATCAACTTAGGTGTCCATCAATGGTGAACTGGATAAAGAAAATGTGGTACACATACACCATGAAATACTACATAGCCTTAAAAAAAAGAATGAGGATCATGTTTTTTGCAGCAACATAGATGCAACTAAAGACCAGTATCCTGAGAGAATTAATGCAGGAATAGAAAATCAAACACCACATGTTCTCATGTAGGAGTTAAACATTGAGTACACATGGACATAAAGAAGGGAACAGTACACACTGAGGTCTACCTGATGGTGGAAGTTGGAAAGAGAATGAGGATCTAAAACTACCAGTCAGGTACTATTCTCACTACCTGGGTAATGAAATAATTTGTACACCAAACCCCAGCATCACGCAATTTACCCATGTAATAAGCCTCCACATGAATCCCCTGAACCTAAAAGTTGGAAGGAAAAACCAAATGGTTTCTTGCAGACACCAAAAAGAAGACAGCTCATGGCTTTTTACAAGAGCCGGAGAGTTCTGATTGGTGTCAGTGGTTGTTAGATAGGACTTGTGCTCTTGGAGTTCGGGTTAGGCCCTTGCAGTTTGGGGTTGGGCTTATAAGACAGTGTCAGGCAGGAGTTTTTGTATCTGCAGCTCTCTGTCCTTGTGTGACTCACGTAGTAAGCTGTGGTTTGGAATAACTTTTTGTGATAGCTCCTGTTATCAGTTAAATTATGGGTGAGAGTCCTCCCTTCATGGCCTTCCCCAGCTCTGTTGTAAAGGATAAGTAGTATTTGTAAAGGATAAGTAGTATTTTTTTTTTTTGAGATAGATAAGTAGTATTTTGAGAGAGATGGAAGCAGAAGCCCATTATCCTGCAGTAGATATAGACATGGGACAGGGTCATGGGATTTGGGGTTGAGTACGGAACTTATAAACCATGCTGCCCACTCAACCTCTCCCAAACTTTCAGACTAGCCTCCTTTAAAAGTAAATAAGATCAAGGAAGTGCCAAATTCCAGTTCCTCCCCTGGCTCCCTTAGCATGACATCAGTTCCTTTCTTTGGCCCCCATGGCCCTGCATGACCTGGCTTCTGGCCCTTTCTCCAAACTCACCTCAGCCCATCGCCCCTCATCCACTTCACTGCACCCACAATTTAGGCCAGGATTTGACACAAGTGACTCTATTTTGAATCTTACAACTTTTGCTTGGCTAGCATGAGAAGGAGGACACCTGAAGGGGATGGAGATTCAGAGGCATTAGCACCACTTGCAGGGTTTTCCTACATGAAGCCCAAAATCCACTCCCAGGGAAGATCACTGAGAATGCTGAGACAGCTCCCTCCCCATCCTGCTTAGAGAAGGGAACAGCAGCCTTAATCTTCAGAGGAAGAGCAATGCACCCTGCTGCCTGGGGGCATGGGTGGAAACCCACTGCAGCTGGGGGAAGGGGATATTAAAGGAAATCTGCATACCTGGGGAAGGCAGGGAAACACGTGAGATCCCTCATCAGAGCTAGAGCAGGTACAGGGCACTTAGGAAAGCATCAGTTTCACTGAGCCTGCCTGAGTCCAGGCCTACTCAGAATGTTTGAGGTACCCTTCTCCCTTCCCCCAACACCATGCTAACAGACATCAGGCACACATGGCAGTGGTGCCTAGCCAGGAGAACTGCAACAACAGATTCTTCACAGGGAGCAACACAAAGAGAAGACCCAAAACCACCCAGCCAGACTTCTAAGCCAGGCAGAATACAGGCAGTGGGGAAAACCCTCTGGAAAAGTAGTTCACACCCTAAACACAAGGTATAACCAGAGGAATTGGAACTCTCTGGCTCTGAGGATAACCAGAGCACAACAAACTTCAAATTCAGCCAAACTGGTGACAGCATTAACACAACCCTCCATGCTGAAGGTCTAGCAGAAGGAAAGGCATGCTCATGTTCAGTGTAAAAAAATTGCTTCCGTACCCACCACCCTCCATAAGATGTTCAACTTCCAACAAAGCAACAATAACAAAAACAGGAGGCATGTGAAACACAAGAAGAGCTCAGAGCTCAGTCTAGGAGACAAGGTAGGCATCCGAACCAGAATCCGACATGGCACCAAGGTTGGAACTGTCAGACAGGAGATGGGAAATGACTGTGATTAATACTTTAGAGGTTCTAATGTGAAAGGTTCAACATGCAGTAGCAGATGGGTAATTTCTGAAGACAGGCAGAAATCCTACAATCAAATAGAAACAGAAAAGACAAAAAATACAGTAACATAGATGAAGAATGTCTCAACATGCTCTTCAGTGGATATGACACAGCTGAGGAAAGAATCAGTGAATCTGAAGATACAGCAATAGAAATTAGCTAAATGGAAATGTGATGAGAAACATAAAATGAATTTTAAAAACAGTACATCAAGTTGCTTCAAAGATGGCTGAATAAAAATAGCTCTAGTCTACAGCTCCTAGCGAGATTGACACAGAAGATGGGTGATTTCTGCATTTCCAGCTGAGGTACCTGGTTCATCTCATTAAGACTGGTTGGACAGTGGATGCAGCCCATGGAGGGCGAGCCGAAGCAGGGCGGGGTGTTGCCTCACCCGGGAAGCACAAGGGGTTGGGGGATTTCCCTTTCCTAGCCAAAAGAAGCCGTGAGTGGCTGTACCTGGAGAAGCGGTACACTCCTGCCCAAACACTGCACTTTCCCCACAGTCTTCACAACCAGCAGACCAGGAGATTCCCTCCTGTGCCTGGCTTGGTGGGTCCCATGCCCACAGAGCCTTCCTCGCTGCTAGTGCAGCAGTCTGATATCTACCTGGGATGCTGGAGCATGGAGGGAGGGGCGTCTGCAATTGCTGAGGCTTGAGGAGGCAGTTCTATGCTCACAGTGTAAACAAAGCAGCCAGGAAGCTCTTAACTGGGTAGAGCCCACTGCAGCTCAGCAAGGCCTACTGCCTCTGTAGATTCCACCTCTGAGGGCAGGGCATATCTGAACAAAAGGCAGCAGACAGCTTCTCCAGACTTACACATCCCTGCCTGACAGCTCTGAAGAGAGCAGTGGTTCCCCCAGCATGGCATTCAAGCTCCGATAATGGACAGACTGCCTCCTCAACTGGGTCCCTGACTCCTGTGTAGCCTGACTGGGAGACACCTCCCAGTAGGGGCCAACAGACACTTCATACAGGTGGGTGCCCCTCTGGGACAAAGCTTCCAGAGGAAGGAACAGGCAGCAATCTTTGCTGTTCTGCAGCCTCCACTGGTGATAATCAGCCAAATAGGGTCTGGAGTGAAACTCCAGCAAACTCCAGCAGACCTGGAGCAGAGGGGCCTGACTGTTAGAAGGAAAACTAACTAGTATCAACATCAACAAAAGGGATGTCCACTCAGAGACCTCATCCAAAGGTCACCACCATCAAAGACCAAAGGTAGATAAATCCGTGAAGATGGGGAGAAACCAGTGCAAAGAGGCTGAAAATTCCAAAAACCAGAACGCCTCTTCTCCTCCAAAGGATCACAGTTCCTTGCCAGCAAGGGACAAAACTTGATGGAGAATGAGTTTGACAAGTTGACAGAAGTAGGCTTCTGAAGGTCAGTAAAAACAAACTTCTCTGAGCTAAAGGGGCATATTCTAACCCATCACAAAGAAGATAAAAACCTTGAAAAAAGGTTAGATGAATGGCTAACTAGAATAAGCAGTGTAGAGAAGAGCTTCAATGACCTGATGGAGCTGAAAACCACAGCACAAGAACTTCGTGAAGGATACACAAGCTTCAATAGCCGATTCAATCAAGCAGAAGAAAGTATATCAGTGATTGAAGATCAAATTAATGAAATAAAGCTAGAAGACAAGATTAGAGAAAAAAGAGTGAAAAGAAACTAACAAAGCCTCCAAGAAATATGGGCCTATGTGAAAAGACCAAATCAACATTTGATTGGTGTGTCTGAAAGTGACAGGGAGAATGAAAACAAGTTGGAAAACAATCTTTAGGATATTATCCAGGAGAACTTACCCAACCTAGAAGGCAAGCCAACATTCAAATTAAGGAAATACAGAGAACACCACAAAGATACTCCTCGAGAAGAGCAACCCCAAGACACATAATTGTTAGATTCACCAAGGTTGAAATGAAGGAAAAAGTGTTAAGGGCAGCCAGAGAGAAAGGTCAAGTTACCCACAAAGGAAGCCCATCAGACTAAAAGCAGATCTCTCAGCAGAAACCCTACAAGCCAGAAAAGAATGAGGGCCAATATTCAACATTCCTAAAGAAAAGAATTTTCAACCCAGAATTTCATATCCAGCGAAACTAAGCTTCATAAGTGAAGGAGAAATAAAATCCTTTACAGACAAGCAAATGCTGAGAGATTTTGTCACCACCAGGCCTGCCTTACAAGAGCTCCTGAAGGAAGCACTAAACGTGGAAAGGAACAACTGATACCAGTCACTGCAAAAACATGCCAAATTGTAGAGACCATCCAAGCTATGAAGAAACTGCATCAATTAACAAGCAAAATAGCCAGCTAGCATCATAATGCCAGGATCGGATTCACACAGAACAATATTAACCTTAAATGTAAATGGGCTAAATGCTCCAATTAAAAGACACAGACTGGAAAATTGGATAAACAGTTAAGACCCAGCAGTGTGCTGTATTCAGGAGACCCATCTCACATGTAAAGACACACATAGGCTCAAAATAAAGGGATGGAGGAAGATCTACCAAGCAAATGAAAGAAAAAAAAAAAAAAAAAAGCAGGGGTTGCAATCCTGGTCTCTGATAAAACAGACTTTAAACCAACGAAGACCAAAAGAGACAAAGAAGGCCATTGCATAATGGTAAAGGGAACAATGCAACAAGAAGAGCTAACTATCCTAAATATATATGCACCCAATACAGGAGCACCCAGACTCATAAAGCAAGTTCTTAGAGACCTAAAAAGAGACTTAGACTCCCACACAAGAATAATGGGAAACTTTAACACCCCACTGTCAATATTAGACAGGTCAACGAGACAGAAACTTAGCAAGGATATCCAGGAACTTGAACTCAGCTCTAGACCAAGCAGACCTAATAGACATCTACAGAACTCTACACCCCAAATCAATAGAATATGCATTCTTCTCAGCACCACATCACACTTATTCTAAAATTGACCACATAATTGGAAGTAAAGCACTGCTCAGCAAATGTAAAAGAACAGAAATCACAACAAACTGTCTGTCATACCACAGAGTAATCAAATTAGAACTCAGGATTAAGAAACTCAATCAAAACTGCACAACTACATGGAAACTGAACAACCTGCTCCTGAACGACTACTGGGTAAATAACAAAATGAAGGAAGAAATAAAGCTGTTCTTTGAAACCAATGAGAACAAAGACACAACATACCAGAATCTCTGGGACACATTTAAAGCAGTGTGTAGAGGGAAATTTATAGCACTAAATGCCTACAAGAGAAAGCAGGGAAGATCTAAAATTGACACCTTAACATCACAATTAAAGAACAAGAGAAACAAGAGCAAACAAATTCAAAAGCTAGCAAAAGAAAAGAAATAACTAAGATCAGAGCAGAAGTAAAGGAGATAGAGACACAAAAAAACCCTTCAAAAAATCAATGAATCCAGGAGCTGGTTTTTTGAAAAGATCAACAAAATAGATAGACCACTAGAAAGACTAATAAAGAAGAAAAGAGAGAAGAATCAAATTCATGCAATAAAAAATGATAAAGGGGATATCACGATATCACCACTGATCCCACAGAAATACAAACTACCATCAGAGAGTACTATAAACACGTCTATGCAAATAAACTAGAAAATCTAGAAGAAATGGACGAATTGCTGGACACATACACCCTCCCAAGACTAAACCAGGAAGAAGCTGAATCTCCGAATAGACCAATAACAGGCTCTGAAATTGAGGCAATAATTAATAGCCTACCAACCAAAAATAGTCCAGGACCAGACGGATTCACAGCCAAATTCTACCAGACATACAAAAAGGAGCTGGTACCATTCTTTCTGAAACTATTCCAATCAATAGAAAAAGAAAGAATCCTAACTCATTTTATGAGGCCAGTATCATCCTGATACCAAAACCTGGCAGAGACACAACAGAAAAAGACAATTTTAGGCCAATGTCCCTGATGAACATTGATGTGAAAATCCTCAATCAAATACTGACAAACTGAATCCAGCAGCACGTCAAAAACTTATCCATCACGATCAAGTCGGCTTCATCCCTGGGATGCAAGGCTGGTTCAAACACACAAATCAATAAATGTAATCCATCACACAAACAGATCAAATGACAAAAACCACATGATTATCTCAATAGATGCAGCAAAGGCCTTCAACAAAATTCAACAGCCTTTCATGCTAAAAACTCACAATAAACTAGGTATTGATGGAATATATCTCAAAATAATAAGAGCTATTTATGACAAACCCACAGCCAATATCATACTGAATGGGCAAAAACTGGAAGCATTCCCTTTGAAAACTGGCACAAGACAGGGATGCCCTCTCTCACCACTCCTATTCAACACAGTGTTGGAAGTTCTGGCCAGGGCAATCAGGCAAGAGAAAGCAATAAAGGGTATTCAAATAGGAAGAGAGGAAGTCAAATTGTCTCTGTTTGCAGATGACATGATTGTATATTTAGAAAACGCCATCGTCTCAGCCCCAAATCTCCTTAAGCTGATAAGCAACTTCAGCAAAATCTCAGGATACAAAATTAATGTGCAAAAATCACAAGCATTCCTATACACAAATAACAGACAAACAGAGTGCCAAATCATGAGTGAACTCCCGTTCACAATAGCTACAAGGAGAATAAAACACCTAGGAATACAACTTACAAAAGATGTGAAGGACCTCTTCAAGGAGAACTACAAACCACTGCTCAAAGAAATAAGAGAGGACACAAACAAATGGAAAAACATTTCATGCTCATGGACAGGTGGATGCGATATTGTGAAAATGGCCTTACTGCCCAAAGTAATTTATAGATTCAATGCTATCCCCATCAAGCTACCACTGACTTTCTTCATAGAATTGGAAAAACTACTTTAAACTTCATATGGAACCAAAAAAGAGCCTGCATAGCCAAGACAATCCTGGGCAAGAAGAGCAAAGCTGGAGGCATCACGCTACCTGACTTCAATCTATACTACAAGGCTACAGTAACAAAAACAGCATGGTACTGGTACCAAAACAGATATATAGACCAATGGACCAGAACAGAGGCCTCAGAAATAACACCACACATCTACCAACATCTGATCTTTGACAAACCTGATGCACACAAGCAATGGGGAAAAGATTCCCTGTTTAATAAACGGTGTTGGGAAAACTGGCTAGCCATATGCAGAAAACTGAAACTGGACCCCTTCCTTACACCTTATACAAAAATTAACTCAAGATGGATCAAAGACTTAAACATAAGACCTAAAATCATAAAAATCCTAGAAGAAAACCTGGACAATACCATTCTGGACGTAGGCATGGGCAAAGGCTTCATGCCTAAAACACAAAAAGCAATGGCAACAGAAGCCAAACTTGACAAATGGGATCTAATTCAAGTAAAAAACATCTGCACAGCAAAAGAAACTATCATCAGAGTGAACAGGCAACCTACAGAATGGGAGAAAATTTTGGCAATCTATCCATCTGACAAAGGGCTAATATCCAGAATCTACAAAGAACTTAAACAAATTTACAAGAAAAAAAGCAAACAACCCCATCAACAAAATGAGCAAAGGATATGAACAGACACTTCTCAAAAGAAGACATTTATGTAACCAACATACATATGAAAAAATGCTCAACATCACTGATCATTAGAGAAATGCAAATCAAAACCACAATGAGATACCATCTCATGCCAGTTAGAATGGCAATCATTAAAAAGTGAGGAAACAACAGATGCTGGAGAGGTTGTGGAAAAATAGGAACACTTTTACACTGTTGGTGGGAGTGTAAATTAGTTCAACCATTGTGGAAGACAGTGTGGCGATTCCTCAAGGATCCAGAACCAGGAATACCATTTGACCCAGCATTCCCATTACCGGGCATATACTCAAAAGATTATAAATCATTCTCCGATAAAGACACATGCACATGTATGTTTATAGTGGCACTATTCGCAATAGCAAATACTTGGAACCAACCCAAATGTCCATCAATGATAGACTGGATTAAGAAAATGTGGCACATATACACCATGGAATACTATGCATCCATAAAAAAGGATGTGTTTACCTCTTTTGCAGGGACATGGATGAAGTTGGAAACCATCATTCTCAGCAAACTATCACAAGATCAGAAAACCAAACACCACATGTTCTCATTCATAAGTGGGAGCTGAATAATGAGAACACATGGACACAGGGAGGGGAACATCACACACTGGAGCCTGTTGGGGGTGGGAGGATATGGGAGGGATAACATTAGGAGAAATACCTAATGTAGGTGATGGGTTGATGGGTGCAGCAAACCACCATGACACATGTATACCTATGTAACAAAACTGCACATTCTGTACCTGTAACCCAGAACTAAAAGTATAATAACAATAAAAAAAAAAAGTACATCCAAGAGCTGTGGATCATATCAAATATTCTAAGACACATGTAGTTAAAATCCTAGGGAAAGAGAAAGACAGTGGAGTAGAAGAAATAGTTGAAGAAATAGCATCTAAGAATTTTCCAAAATTAATGACAGACACCAGACCACAAATCCAAGAAACTCACAACACACAAATAGGATAAACATGGAAACAACATAAAAGAAACAAACAAAATACACTTTGACATATATTCAAATCTCTGAAAACTAAAAGCAAAGAGAAAAATCTTGAAGGCAGAGAAAAATGACACATTGCCTAGGGAGAAACAAGGGTAAGAATTACAACAGACTTCTTGTCAGAAACAATAACAATTGAGTGATATATTTAAAATGTTGAAAGAAAAAAACCATTGGCCCAGAATTCTATAGCCAGTGAAAATATCCTCCAAAAATGAAAAAAAAAAAAAAAAAGACGTTCACAGGCAAATGAAAACAGACATAATTCATCCTAGCTGACTCCCTCCACAGAAAATCTTTAAAGGTACTTATTCAGGAAGAAGGAATATGGCATTGGTTAGAAAACTGTATCTACACAAAGAAATGAAGAGTGTTGGAAATGGAAAAAGTGAAGGTAAAATTCTCTTTTTTTCCTAATTTAAATTGCTCTAAAAGATAGCCAAAAATTTAAAACAGTAATGGTAACAATAGATTGTATATTCATAACTTATATAAAAGTAAAATAAGTGACAACAGTGGCACAAAAGGTAGGAGCAACAATTGGGAAGAAAGCTGTTCGCACTAGATGTGAAGTGATTTAATAGTACCTGAAGGTAAACTCAGATTATTTGAAAATATATATTTCAAACCCTAGGGCAATCACTAAATATATGTATATATTACACACACACATATATATACACACACACACATATGTGTGTCTGTTTGTGTGTGTGTGTAACAAGTCAATAGAACAGATGAAATAGACTAGGCAAAGATTTATTTCAACTTAATCTAAGCAGGCAAGGTAGGGATGAGCACTGCAAGGAGTGGGAAGAACCACTGGGTTAAATTCCAGTGTATTGTGTGGAATCAGTGTCCACAACTACCTAATTTGTCCATAGCTTGTGCAAAAATCAGCTCTTCCTTTTGTTGCTAGAAAAGTCCACTCATAGAATGAATTCTCCGAATAATTTCCTTGATCTTTCAGTTCTATCACTAATCCTCCAAGTCAATAGTGGTCAAGCAGTTTCATCAAAAACACTAGGCAAATTTGGTAAAAGTTTGTTGACCAAAGCAAAACCTAAATGATGTGGGATATTTATTAATGACAAGCTACAATATGCCTTATATTGTATATTACACTGATGGCTTTTATCTTTTTAATTCATCTTCTACTTCTAAACAATAAAAAATTACCAAGTAGTGAAACAGACATGTACAAAATTATCTTCTTACTGTTGCAACATTCACTTCTTTAAACTGATTAATTCATTGATCACTCATGACAATGAAGAAAAAGAGGGAGGGAGAAAATAAAGTGATTTCTCCATCAGGGTTGTCAGAATTATTGAAATAGAAACTCGAAGTACTCTTATCAAATTTGGAATAGTAATTTCCTTTAGAAAAAAAATGGGTATTATTCATCAGGAGACTTTATCAACAGAAGGAATCATGAACATATGGCAAGGCATTGACTCCCTTATAATGAGAATTTGGAAATCTGGTTGCCATGTAAGCCATGTCCAAATTTAAATAACTTCACCAAAAGAAGGAAATTTCTCAAGAGAAACCAAACTGAAAGCACTAAAATACAACCATGCAATTGTAAATTTTCGCATGGAAACCGCTTCTCCAGATGGCTGGGGCTCTTGAGTACAGTATCATTGCTCCAGAGGGTAATTTACTGTCTATATGAACTTGAAAATGGTTCTTCTTCAGTGAAAGTTAAACTTTCCATCCTCAACATTGGCCATTAATTATGTTTTCCAAGGAATTTCTGGTCTTTTTTAATAATAAAATCAATATCAGAAGAAATACACACTAAATGTTTTAAATGCTTGCTTTAAAGAAATAATGTTTTATTTTTATTAAATAAAGCTTTTTTTTAAATCTAAAAATGTATGAAGAGATACAATGAAAATGAAAGCTAACCAAAGGGCCACAGTGTCCAAACTGAGTACTTCTAACAAAGGAGGTATTCCATGTGGCTGCACAAGTGCCTATGGCCCAGCTGGTGGCAATGGTGATGGGAATTCAGAGGCTGATCATAATTGTCTTGTCTTCGCTGCAGAGTAGAGGCTTCCACTCCCTCATTCAGCCCTGCACACTGTTGAGAAAAGTCCCCACAAACATGCCCTGAGCACTCCCTGCCTGCCATACACTGGGCTAGGTGCTAGAGCCCCGACCTTGAAAATGAAACTACTCTTGTTTCAAAGAGATCCCATCCTGGAGAAGAGGACAGATTGATTTAGAGGTGACAAAGGATGGCATTTCAAGTAAATGTCAACAAGCCTCCTGCCAAGTTACTTCTCAAATGAACCAAAATAACTCAATATAGACAAAAGGAAAAATAATCACCTACATGGAACTAGGAAAGCCTTACCTCATTCCAAGGTCGCTGAAGACTAACCCTCAGATACACGCCAGTTGAAACTGAGCTCAGAGACACAAGGTCAGCACAAAGTCAGCCACCCCAGTGGGGCTGTGTTGCAGGGCTGACAGAAAGGCACTCTGAATGTCCAGTATCCCCCAGCATGGAGCATGGAGGCCCAGAAGCTGGACCTGATTTGGGCCAGGAGAGTAAATCACCCGTTGTAGCTTCTTCCATGGGCATGGACAGCAAGACTAAAGCAGAAACTTTTTATCCAACAGGGTTTTTAACTTCACAGATGGGCTGAGGTCAGGAGACATCTAACTTCATTGTAATAGGCAACAGCTCTATTGGGAAAAATACACTGAAGTCAAATCACAGAAAGTTCAGAGCCGTGGGCAATTTTCTAATCTGACTTCTCACCAAGGTGTCAAATGTTATACAACATTGTATCTAATTTCACAATGTGAAGTTTAAAATCAACATTTTGGTTTAAAAACGACATTCTTGCTTCTTAATTACTGGTGATGTTTTTTAGGAGGCAGAACACAAACTCTAGTTCAAAAGACAGAAAAAATTAAAAACCAAGGAAGCTTTCAAGTAGAAACACCAAAGCTAGGTCTTACAGTGTATATCTTATGCAATAAATATGAGTGTATAAACCTAACCCAAAGGAGAAGAGACATCAGTCAGGACCAAAACAAAATAACCTAATTCCAGGTTACTTGTATTCTACAAAATATGAAATTAAAATAAAGGAACTTAGAAAGACTGAGAGCAGAATGAAGAGCAAAAATATTCCAATTCAATGTAAACAAATAGAAAGCTGAGTGTCAATATTATACACAGTTACATTCATGACCAAAAAATATTGAAATTGTGTTCAATATAAAAAATATTGTATTTGATATACATGTTCAACATAAAATATAAAATATTTTATAATGTTTATTGCTCGATTGATTTAAAGATATAGCTGTCAAGAACCTTTATTTACTACATAGCATCATAGCATTAATAAATGTAGCAAAAACTGGAACAAATAAAAGGATAAATTTGACAAAGCACAAAATCATTGGAAGACTTTAGTGTAGCTCTCTCACTCAATCCTGTATGTCAAGAAATTAAGGAAGAGTGAAACACAGAGAATCCAAATAATTCCATTAATAGATTGATCATATATATAACACACACATATATTCATATAAACATGTGTGACATTTTATATATGTCCCTATGCCTTGTGAACAGAAAATGTGTATCCTTTTCTATTGTTCACAAAGAAAACCTCAAACTCAAAAGAAAAAAGAAAAATAACAAAAACCACCTTCTTTAATATCAATAAAGGAAAACTAAAAATGCATAATAAAAGTTTACTAATTGCAATAATAACACAGAACAATTCTGAAATTTTAAAAGCTCTTCCCTAAACAATACTTCAGTGAAAGAAAAACTGAAAGTCCCTCATGGAATTTCCTTAAAACCAATATTCCTTTTCAGAATCTTTGGAATACTATTAAAGCTGTGCTCATAGAAAAATATATAGCCATTAATATTTTCAGTAAAAATATGAACCAATAAAAACAAATGAACTAGGTATTTTACATAATAATTCTTTTGGTTAAGGTCACTAAAAAGAATATTAAAAATAGAATCACAGTGACAACAGAAAAGCCTCATACAATTGACAATGAGGTGAAAGGTATGTCTTTGGTGGGGGAGGAGAATGGAATAGAATGAAACAGAATGGAGTGCAACAAAATATTAATTCGCCCAGTCAAGGAAAACAAAAACTAGTAAAAGAAAAAGAAAGCAAGGAGAGAGAAAGGGAGGGAGGGAAGGAGGCAGGGGGCAAAGAAACAGAGTATGAGAAAGCACAAATAACCAGAGTATGAAAAAGAGGAAAACAGAATTACTTAAACATATCAATGACTCTGAAAACCTGAATGAAAAGCCATTTTCTAGGAACATGCAAATGATAAAATGGACTCAAGAAGAGATAGGAATGCCTAAATGGCAAATCAAACAGTTGTAAAACAACTACAGCCCTCAAAAACACTGACTTCAGTGTTTTCAGGATGGGGTTTTTCAAATGCTGAATTCTGTTTAAACTGACCAAGAGCAGGAATGTTGGGGGAGGGGAGAGTCTGTAGATTATTCTTTGGAAAGCTAATAGAATTCTGACATCAAAACCAAAAAAAGTTGCACAGAAAAAGGAAACTCTAGATAGCTCTCACAAATGCTGAGCATTGATCCTAAGTTAAATATTATCATAAATAAGAATAAAGAAATAAGAAGTGTGAAATGCACCTGTGTCAGTCAGCTTTGTGAATATCTTGCTTGGTCACTGGACCAAGCTACATTTCTGAAGCTGAGCGTGGGACTTCTCTGAAGGGAATGGATGGTCCTACTCAATATCTTGAAGCAGGAAGGAGCATTCAGGATGGGGCAGAGAGTTTGGGGGCTTGAACACCAAAACGTGGACAAACTTGAGACTTTTGTAGAGCTTGGAGTTGGGAGGGAGATAGCAGACGGCCGGGGCAGAGACCCCAGGGCAGGTCTGGGCCTTAGAGGTTGCAGACTCGTTAGTGAATTATTCTGTACCTCTATCATCTGGAACTCTCATAGAAGTGGAGGCAGAGAGAGCTGATGCCTGCTCCCAGGGGTGCAATGCAGAATGAGGACGGTGTTCACACTCAGGGACAGGAGTTCAGGGACAGTGCGGGTGGCCACCAGGGGTTCTGGGGGAGAATGGCGCAGGATCACTGGCTCACCAGGAGCCTGGTTGAGCACACAAGGACTTGAGATTGATCCTCGATGGCTGGGAGGCACTTTGGGAAAAAAAAAAATGATAAAAAATGAAAACATAAAAACAGTATCAAAGAGAACTGTGCGGTGTTCCACTCTTTACCAAGCCACTTTCCAACTTTCAGGCTGTTTTTTTATCAAGGTTCCAACAGCGACCACCCCCAGGGGCGTGCCTCAGGCAGGCTGGGGGTTAGGAAGCCCACCCCTCCCCCCGGGCTCCCACACCTCATTGTTACTGGTCACTAAACAAGCCACTTGCCAGACCCCAGCCACTTACCTGAACCAAGCCTGTCCTCTTGCTAGGCTTTCTAACCTGAAGTGCTTTATTGAGGCCTGTGGGTCCAGCCCAGCTAGGGAACACCCCAGTGCCCCGTAGAAAGTGGTTAGTGTGAATGATGCGGAAAACCAAGAAGGTTACAAGGCAGAGCGTGATTGATTCCCTGGGGCTTTATTGTAATAACTTTAATCTTCTGGAACTCATCTGGTATGAATTTAGGAGCTGGGCGGCATTTCACTGAAATTCCCCATTAATGCAGCTCTCACTGCTCTGCCGGCCTTGGTGGTTGTGGAGTTTGCCACGTTTATGATTTTGCCCTGGGCTCCTTATTAATGAGCCTTGAAAAGAGGGTGTGGAATATGTGAGCCCTTCAGCTGTGCTTTCCTTGAGGAAGAAACAAACAGAAATACCCACCTTGAAGTGCGTCTGGGCTCTGCCTTCCTGGAAAGAAAGCCAATCAACTTGGGCTTCCCAGGCCTCATTGGGGGTGGAGAAGCGTCTGACACTTGTATTGTCTCCAGCTCTCGGTGTTTACAGGTCAGGAGAGGGAGAGGATTGCTGAGGTCTTTGTAACAAACTCAGGTCCTTCTGCCACTGTGCCCACCAGGGCTGATTTTTTAAAAGGTTGTGGGGTTTGGGGACCAGTTTCCCCTATTTTCACAGCTCTCCTGGCCAAATCTGACCACCCTGAATGTCCTGGGTCACATCCCATTTCCAGCCCCTACTTACTTTGCACAGCTCCTCTAACTCTCTCCTCACTTTCATCCCTCGGTCCATTGAATGAGCACTTCCAGGTGTGGCCTCTAAGGGTCCCCTGTGCTTTGCATCCCTGGACGTTGGGGCACCAACATGGAGCAAGCAGAGGCCCCAGGGGGCACGAGGTCTCGCTCACCCTCTGAGCTTCAAGTTCAGAGCCTCGTTTGCAAAACTGCCTGCCTGCAGATGAAAAATGAGCTGCATTCAGGAGTGGAATGAGGAGCCATCGGTTCACCTTATTCTCTCATGCTAGAGGGGCTTTTAAAATAAATGCAAAGCAAGCAGGGCTTGACCTTGTCATCTTCATAGTCCTGTGTACTGACCAGCTGAGACGGTAAGCATCCTGACACCTCTGTGTGCCATGTGCATGCCACTTCACAGTTTACAATGCACCTTCACATACACTTAATCTTTGCATCAAAAGGCTCCACTCAGCCTTATTTGCAAGTGAGGATGCTGGCTCACAGGTCAGGTCCAGTGCTGTTAATTGACTTTCCCCAGCACTTTCCCCAGAACACAGCAGGAGGAGCTGCCACCTGACAAAAGCAGGCAGTGTGGCTCTCACAGGCTCCGACCAGACAGCCCAGATTCATCCCAGCCACTCATTGGGTGAGCTGGGTGAGTTACTTATGTTGCTTAAGCCGATTTCTTTCTTAATTTAACAAATGGTGATAAAATCGCCTGTTTCGTAGTATCCTTGTGTCAATTACCATAGATAACATATGCCTGTTTCCCAGGAGGGTGCAGACCATAAGAGATGCTCCAGAAACCTAAGTTCAATGCCAGCTTCTTTCCCGTGTGGTGTTCACATGCTGAAAGTATTGTGCCAACCTTTGAAGACAATGTTGAGAAAGAGAATGGTCAACCATGGGCTTCGTAGCATATCTGCCTGCAAGCCTGTGGTGCTCGGACTAGGTGGCTGATGTCACCTGTGCCGCCTGTGTCTGGAGCTGCCTGCTGTAGGCTCAGGACCAAGGGGCTCCTGTGGACCTGGAGTTCTGGAACTTACAAGGTAGCCATATGAACCCCTGACACCACTCTTTACCCACGCTGGGCTTGCCAGGCTGATGACTCAGATGAAGGGCATGATTGCCTATGCCCAGATGTCCCAAGTATCCTACTAGGTTTTGAAAAAAGCCAGTAGTAAGGACAAGGGACCAGTGCTTGTCCTGGAGCCCCGTGGCAGCCCCGGGCCAGCTGTGAGAGCCTAGGTCAGACTTCAAACTTTGCTGACCTCCAGCAACAGCCCTCCCCCATTCCCTGCCCCAGGCCTCATCTGCATTCATCCTAACAGCTGGATGGGAGAGGAGGAGTGAGGGAAGCTAAGTGCAGGGACCCTCCACCAGGACCAGGCAGCAGTGGCCACATGACCCAGCTCTACTGAAGCCCTGGCTGAGCCCAGTGCACAATCCCTCCTCAGAGGCTGGGGCCAGGCTGCAGGGCTCTCATCCTCCATTTCAAGTACGTGAGAGTAGACAGAGAGATGGGAGAGAGGGAGATTTAGTCTTGTCTCCCCTCCCCTCCCGTCTCCTCCCCTCTCCTCCCCTCCCCTCTTTCCCTTCCCTTACTGTACCATCACATCCCGGCCCATTCCTCCACCTTGGCCTAAGTTAATTCTGTTGGATTTTAGTCACCCGTGACTGTAAAACTGTTTAACTAATACGAAAGCCCTCGCAAAAGGTTTGTAGACACACTGTTCCAACAAGCCGGTAGAATTTTTATATTCCTGCTATTTCCATCATAAAAAGCTCTTTAAAATACATTTCATCTTAAACCTGGCCCATGAAACTCCATCGAATTCCCAGAGACTTCACAGAGGTCCCATCACCCTCCTGTCCAAGCTGGCTGCCCACACACAGGGGCCTCCTGCGTGCAGGGACTCCTGAAAGTCCATGTCCTATGCCTTCCCTGGCCGGGCTCCTCTTCTAACACAAAACCCTCCTGAGCCAGGGTTTGGCAGAGCAAGGGGTAGACTGTGCATGCTGTGATTCCCCACCAGGGACCACCAGGTCTGAAGGACGAGCTTCCCCCCAGTGCTGGGAGAGCTCCTGGCTGACGGCCACCAGCCTTCCCCGAGGAGCCTGAAGATGGCCCCTCAGGCACCCCCTACACACCAAACTGCTCTCCTGGCTGCCCCCAGCACAAGCCCCATGGCCTCACCCTCATTCTTTGCTTCCGAAACCCTCTTGCTCCACCCACCACATCTCTACTTTTTAATCTTTGCCTCCTTCAACATTTAGCTCAGATCCCCTCCTTCATGAAACCTTTCAAATTGCCCCAGGGGCAACCCACTCGGCTCTGCCGCGCTCTCCCCGGCTGTTGTCCTGGGACTCTTGCAAATTCTAGTTGTAGCCCAAGACTCCAGGCCCAGCTGAGAAGCAGTCAGTCATGCTGAGAGGCCTCCTCCTTCCTGCCCTGAGACGGCTTGTGCAGCATGACAGGGAAAGCTGGGATTTGTAGCTGACCATGAGTTCAGATCCCGTCTTTTCCACTCACTGGTAACAAACTCCCTGAGCCTCGCTTTCCTTGTCTCCAACAACATGTAGGCACTGGGATGCCAATCAGGTCACTTGGGAAAAGCAAACTCAGGAAAAGTGAGCATGGGGAGGAGCAGGGAAGCTGTTGAGTGTTCCAGGACAAGAGTGGCCCGACTTTTTAGGTTCTTTCTCCAAACCGATCCCGGGAAGCAGGGGCTTACTGGACAGGAGTGCAGAGCTGAACAGTGGCTGCCAGCTGGCCTGGCTCACCACTGAGCCTCTCTCTCCAGGCTGACCTGCTGGAGGTGGAAATGTGGCCTCTGAAGGCCCCCAAATCCACAACCAAAAAGGCCAAATGAGTTCTGCCTTAGAGGCCTGGGTGTGGGGTGGAGATGCCCAATGCACCTCTCCCCTCCTTGGTTAGGATCTGAGCTAAACTTGGCATCTGCCAAGCAGCTCTCTCAGTCCTGCAGAGGACACTGGGAGCCAGGCCAGGCTGGGCAGCAAAGGCTTTTCCCAGGGGCACCCAGTGGCTCCCCACTTCTCTTGGCATGGACAGTGTCCCTCTGAGCCCAAAGTGGGGAGTGGGCCACTGTAAGGCCTGACTGCTGGCTCTCCATCCAGTTTCTTCCTTTTTCTTACGTACAAACGAAATACATCCACCATCTGGCAACCTAGGGAGATGGAGGTCAAATTTTGCACACGTGAAGCATTTCCATCTGAATAAACAAGTTCCTTTTTTTTTTTTTTGTCCTCTGTCATTCCCAGAAATCAGTCCAGCTGTTCACCACCTAGGTACCTCCTGGCCCCAGATGTCCTCTGGGGCAGGCACCAGCACACACCTGGGCTTATAGGGACAGGGGGAAGGGAAGAGAAGGACCTCATTTCTATGGCCTGGGAGGGAGGGAGAAACAGGTGACAAGCACACCCCAGCCTGGCCCTGCCCTCAGCTGCTCCCGCTGGGCTCCTGGAGGCAAAGCCTTGTCCAACAATGAGGATGGACACAGACACACATGTGCACCCTCCACCTCCTACCACAGGGCTGCTCCTGGAAAATGTATTCCCTCTCTGGACCTCTGCGCAGTCCTCTCCTCTTCCTTCCCTAAGGCCCCGTCTGCCTCCCCCGACTCCCTTCCCTTCTTCAATACTCATGGAGGGCTGGCCCCTGGGTAAAGAGACCAATTTATCTTCGCTCTCATCTTCCATGGTTCCTGGGCCTGCAGACAGACTGGTTCCCACAGAAACCATGATTGCCCAGATTCCAGGGGGTGGTGATTACAGAAAACAAACTCCCATTTAAGGACCTGTTCAGGGGGCTGAGCTGAAAGCAGCAATGGCATGGGGACTTCAAACCTGTTTTCCTTAACACTCAGGAGTGCCCCAGGCCTGGTTGTGTGCAGACACCGGCCTGAAATCCCCCTTGTGTTAAGACTAAGGTGGCTTCAGAAACCCAGGGAGCCTGTAGGAGCGAGGCAGTGACTGTTGGAAGGAGATTGTCTTGTGTCTTGCTAAGGTCGCATCTAAAAGGGATCCTGCAGAAGCACCCAACAAGCTACTCTTTGCAAAACCTGACCGCGCTCCCAGCCCTCTCAGCTCTGCACCTACCTTCAGAGACCACAGAAGCCAGGGTGTGAACCCCCCCAGGTGCCCTGGTGTCCCACGACCACCTGAGTAACCTCCTTCAGGTCTGTAGTCCCAGAGTCCTCACTGGCGAAATGGGGATGGGAACCCGGTAGTTCCATGGGAAAGAAAAATGCACAGGACAGTTCTTTCATAAACCAACTAGAGCTCTCCATGAGAAGAAGCAAAGATGAAAAATTTTAAAATGCTGTAATTCCCTGCACTTCTGCAGGACAGAAAAATGTCATCCTCAAAGCTTCTGGTGCCTCCACAAAAAAAAAAGCAGACCCTCACCCCCACCTCCAGGTCCTCTAACCACCCAAAGGCTCTTTGAATTATTCCATTCTAAGAATTGGTGTCTGCACATGACCTTACCCATGAGCATTTCAGGTCTTCAAGGGCAAGGCTGAAGGAGCCCCTCTTCAGGAGGACTGAGAGCCACGCCTGGTGCCCCCCAGGAAGGTGCTGACTGGCATGTAAAAGTGGGAGCAGGTGCTGTGGCACACCTGGGTGACCAACCCATCCCATGCTGCAGCCTCCAGCCAGCCTGGGCCTCTGAGGCTGTGCAGACCCCATGACTGGCTGTGGGCACACACCAAAGGGATCCAAGCCTTATTCTGGTCTTTGTGGTCAGCTGTTCTCTAAGTTTATTAAACTCCTCCAAGCTCTCAGGCAGAGCCTAGCTGTGATGCAACAGATCCCTACCCCATACCAGTGAATGCACCCTGAAGTAGGCCAGAGGGTCGGGGGGAGTCTGCACTTCTGCATCCAAAGCAACCAAAAACCAAACACTTCTGCAGCCAGACTGGGGATCATGAGGGGAACAGGCAGGGTCATAGCATGAGCCCTGGTCAGAGCCTCAGCTGCACTGCTGGTTCCTGTGGTGTTGGGAAGTTACCTCCCTCTCTGATCTGAAAATGGGATAAGCACGCTTGCTCTGCAATGCCGCTGCTAAGTTCATGTGAGCTGCTGGTGTGGCCTGCCTATGCGATCCTTTGGGTCTATCTAACATCTGGGCACGCTGAGGTTGTTATAGGGGCTGGCACAACTGTGGCCACCTCCAAAGGCAGCTTCGTGTTTGGTCCCTGGAGAAGGAATGCCTGTCTTTGCAAGTTTAAGCTTTGATTTTAAACTTCCGCTCAGACTTCAAGATCTTTTCTGGGTCTAATTAGCTCTACCAAGGTGCATGAAGCAGCCACACTACTAAAACCCTGCTCTCTCCACGTGGTGGTATACCAAAAAAGGATGAGCCTCCCAGAGCTCTGGGGTAAAATACAGCTGACAAATGCACCAACTAGAGGCACTGTTAGCCAGGGCACAAAGCTGATAATGGCCTGGATGTGCAGGGGCCTCACCCCTGCAGCCAGGACAGTACAATGTGCTTTTCTTGGCATACTCCGGGAAGGGGTGCCTCACTCCTCCTGAGTTATAAGCGCTCAGGGTTTGCACTTCCTGCTCGAAACCTCAGCTCCAGTCAACTGGTAGACAGAATTATACCCATGCTGACCTGATGAAGAAGCCACAGAAGTAAATATTGCCTTGGGTCAGGGCCCCTCCTGGAATCCCAGAACTCTGTTGAAAGCTGCCGAGGCAGGGGTAATAGATCACCACCACCCGCCTCCGTTTACAACCGGGTAATGTCTTTTATGACTGCCTCTCTCTATCCTGAATATTTATTTTATTGCCCCTGTAGGCAGATTTTTCCATTTGGTAAAAATCATCAGATGGTTTCAGTCATGTTAACAACTGCTCATTAAATGCCGAGAAGTAAACAGAGAAATAAAGGTTTGTTTTTTCCCTATTTTTTTTTCTTTCTTTGTAATTTATGGAGGATACTCATGGGATGGGCACTGTGGGGTGAAGTGTGCTCAGATGCTGCTCTCCTCATCTCCTGCCTGGGTGGGCTTTCCCTAGGAAACCCTCCCTGCCTATAAGAGAAGGCCATTCCTTCAGCAGAGAAAGGTGAAGGTTTTGATCTATTTCAAGGCTAAAATTTGCTGAGTGATCTCCAGGTTTTGAGCTTTTGGTACTTGCTTCTTTTTTCCTGTGGTCCAGGAAGCAGGAAGCATGTCTTTCTGTTCCTTATGGAAAATATCACTCAGGACTAAAGCAGTTGGAGAGGACTGGTGTGGAGGGGGTGAAGGGGAGAGCCAGATGGATGGGTGGATAGACAGTTGGCTGGACAGACAGATGGAGAGATGACTGGCTGGCTGGATGGATGGATGGTGTAGGATGGATGGAGTGATGGATGAGTGGATGGATGAGCAGATGGATAATTGGCTGGATAGATGGAGGGGTGCATGGATGAATGGAGGCATGGATGAATGAATGGACGGATGGCTGGGTAGATGGTGTTGGATGGATATATAGATGGATGATTGGGTGTTTTGGAGGGTGAATGATGAATGGATTAATGTATGGGTAGGTGGGTGGATGAATGGATGGACGGATGGGTGCATGTGTTGGATGGATGTATGGATGGATGACTGGGTGTTTCAGTGGGTGAACAGATGAATGGATTAATATATGGGTAGGTGAGTAGATGAATGGATGGATACCTCAGAGGTATCCCCACCTGAGTCCATCTCCCACTTACATCCCCTAGGCCAGGCTGCTGGTGAAGCCTGCATTTGCACTCAGCCTTGAAAGCCTCTCTCAGCAGCCTCTGTGTACAGCCCAGTCCAGATCATCCATGCAGTAAGACTACAGACACCCTGCCACAGGGATGTAGGGTGAAGAAAGAAGTAAAAACTCCTCTTCCGAACAAGGAGGGCCAGTGGAGCTGGAATCCTGGCTTCTCTAATTGGAAGGGACCATCTGTGCAGGCAGCAGACCCAGCTCCTCCCTTACAATCCACAGCAGCTCTTGAGCTCTTTCCTCTCCTGCAGAATCCCACCAGCCCAGGATATTGCTTACGTGGCCCTCTTTCCTGAGATACTTCTCCCCTCCTCTCCTTCTCCACACATAGCTCACCCACCTGAAAGAGATGGAAAGAGTGTCAATAGACGGGCATCATACACATCTGACGGGATCAGAGGAAGAGCACGGCTGGTGATATTGGGGATAAGAGACCTGCCTACCCTTGCTTCAGGCATGGCTAGGACTATTTCTGGAAGGGTAGGGTTGGTGCAGGTGCTGTGTTACACTGTTCATCCCAGAAAGGAGAACAAGAAAAGATCATTCCTATATTGCTTTCATGCACCACTTTCTAGCATCTCTGTGTTAATAAAACTCAAGAAATCCTCTCAATGAAAAAAATAAGTGACTCCGTAACTTCCCTTCCCAACCTCAACCACATGTTCTGAAGGGCCAGGCAGAAGACCGCAAGGCGGGGGGCTATGGCAATGTGACGAGCATAGACTCAGCAAATGAAAATACCGGATGCTCCATTAAACCTGAATTTCAGACAAACACTGATAATTCTTTTTAATAAGTATGCCCCACACCCCATGCAATGTTTGGGACACATTGATACTTAAAAACAAACAAATGAACAAAAAACAAACAAACAAAAAACCCTCGCTTTTCTGTGAAATTCAAACATAACTGGGCGTGCTGTGTTTTATGTGGCAAACCAGCTCTTTCTCCTTCACCAGGAACAGCCCTACTTCAGAGTGGATTTAAACTCCAGCCCTGACAAATAACAGTTTTGTGATCTCTGTCCCTTAGTTCAGGGAATGGGCTTGCTACATTGAACTCACCTCATCAGCTAGATGCAAGGAGAAAGGTGACAGAAGGCGCCCAGCACAGGGTGACTCCAGTGTCAATGCTGTTCACACTCTCAGTGTGCACACTCTGGGGTTTCTGATAGGTAGGGACTGATGTATACTCCAGTATCAGAACCTTCAGTGGAGCCCTGGCTGCTGAGTCCAGTCTGCCCAGAGGCAAGGGGAATAGGAGAGAGGGGTGGGGCTAGGAAAGGGAGGCAGAAGGAATCCAGGCCTGATTGTGGTGACTGAGCACAGGAAGGTTCACTACTTGGTTCCTGGGAACTGGTGTGGGGATTGGGGGCACAGATCTGAGCCCTGGTAGTCCGACAGTCCCAGGGAATGTCCCAGGAAATACCAACTGTGCTATTGTGAAATATATATTTGGTCTTTGTCCCAGCTTCCTGGCATGCAACTCCTAAAATCTTTCGTTTACTTGACTGATGGCTGGCAACCCGTGGGTAGCTTCGGGATGGGGGCTAGTCATCAGAAACACCAAGCAGGATTAGAAGGCGGGAACTTACAGCCCCACCCCATCAGCCTCTGAGGAAGGAAATAGGGCTGAAGGCTAAGTTACCCATGGCCAGTGATGTAATCAATCATGCCTACGTAATGAAGCTTCTATACAAACACAACAAAGCAGGGTTCAGAGGGCTTCACGACAGTGGAGGTTCCTGGAGGATGGTGCCTAGAGAGGGCATGGAGACTTCATGTCCCCTTCCCCCATACCTCACCCTATGCATCTCTTCCTCTGTAGCCTTCGTAATACCTTTTTTTTTGGAGACAGAGTTTTGCTCTTGTCACCTAGGCTGGAGTGCAGTGGTGTGATCTTGGCTCACTGCAACCTCCGCCTCGCAGGTTCAAGAGATTCTCCTGCCTCAGCCTCCCAAGTAGCTAGGATTACAGGTGCCTGCCACCAAGCCCAGTTGATTTTTGTATTTTTAGTAGAGACAGGGTTTCACCATGTTGGCCAGGCTGGTCTCCAACTCCTGACCTCAGGTGATCCACCCACATCAGCCTCCCAAAGTGCTGAGATTACAGCCGTGAGCCACCTCGCCCAGCCCATAATAACCTTTTTAATAAACCACTAATCATAAGTGCTTCCCTGAGTTCCATGAGCTGTGGTAGCAAATTAATGAAACCCAAGGATGGGGTTGTAGAAACCCTAATTTATGGTCATTTGGTTAGAAGCTCGGGGAAAACAACCCAGGGCTTGCAACTGGTATCTGAAGTAGGAGCAGCCTTGTGGGACTGGGGCCTCAACCTGTGGGACCTGAGCCTACCTCCAGGTAGATCGTCTCAGAGTTGAATTGAATTAGAGGACAGCCAGCTGGTGTCTGCAGCTGAAGGACTACTGGCTTTGTATGTGGGGAAATCCCCCCCGCCCCCACACACACACATCTGAAGTCACAGAAGTATTTTGTGTTGTGAGAGTAAGGAGAAACTGAGTTTGTTATTCTTACATTCTCAGATCCCCCTGCCTCAGCACTGTCCAGCAAGGGAGTCTTTGGGCAGGGCCTGCTCAGACAGAAGTCCTGGCCTGCTAGACGTGCACATACCCTGACGGTAAGCCTTGCTTGCCTACACATGTGCCCAGAGCCAGTGGGGACCAGCTCTGCCTCTCAAGGGTCCTTCCCTCTAGGGCAGCCTGGGGCTGTTTGCAACTGGCTCTTGAGGCCAGTGGGGATCTAGACAGGAAAAACATGGCCAGCTGGTCAAATGCCAAGGTACGGATTCCAAAAGGCTCCCTGGATGACTGCCATGGGAGTGACTTATGTCCCCAAGCGTGCTTCCAGGACCTGGCTGATGTTCCAGGATCCAGAGACATTGGCCCCAGAGAGATGCACCCTTGCTCCTGCCTGGCTCTGTCATGTTGGCTGAGGCCCTCAACTCTGAGCCTTGGGCTCAGAGCCCATGGAGACTTGGGTTCCATGTCTTCAAAGCTGCGACAGTGGGGCTTATACTGCAAGCTTGGTCTTTGAAAGTACCAAATTGACAAATTCAAAGAAGGCAAACTAAAGTCCTATGTAAGTTCACTGTTCAATATCTTCCTAAGGGCCTTCTCTGGGCCAAGTGGTTTCACACTGACTAAATCCACCATGTCAGCTAATGTACCTGCTGCACAGATGACATCAGCAAGGCGGTGAGGATTTGTCTTCCTCACCAGGCTTCCTGGTTCCTGGAATAGGCCACCTGCTCCTGAACCCCAGGGCCAGGTGCCAAAGAAGTGAGGGCAGATGTGGGTGGTTGGGAGGGGTCCCTCCAGGACTGCATGGGAGTTGGGAGAGGAGCACTCCCGGAGGGGTGGCAGGGCCAAGGGTATCCAGGGATCCCATAGGGCCCCACGGTCTTCCTACGACCTGAGCGCTCCTGGACCAGCGTTCTCCAGCCTCACCTGGCAGGCGAGTGAGGAAGACATCGTGCCTCCTTTGTGTGATTTTATGTTTCAGCACTTTGGAGCCAAATATTTATTTCAAAAGGGGGATTGGGGTGGGAGGGTGTCAAATAATACAAAAAATATTCTTCACGTAGAAAAGGTTTTCAAATTTCAGATCTATTTGTATTGCTGTCAAAATTTTTGCTATGTCTCCAGCCACCTAGACTAGTACTTGCTATGTTAGTTTCAATTGACTTACTTTTTAAAACTTGAACCATATATTAAAAAAAAAACCTGAGCAATATCTGAAATATCTGCCTTTACTGTGCCAGTTATATTTTTTCTTATTACTTAAAAAAATAAATACATAAATCTATATTTTATAGATTTCAGAGTACCACTTGAAGTCACCTTGTCAATTACAGACTGTACAACATGGATTTAGTGTAAACCTTTAATCCCTACTGGGAACCCTCTTGCAGGCCCAGCCGTTGAGCCCTGGGGAAATGAACGGCCCAGGCCAGGCAAAAGGGGGTGGGCAGATGCTGCCCAGGGGTCTAGAGACCATAGCACACATGCCAGCTCAGGAGATGCCCTGCCTTTAACTCAGCAGCCAGACCCCCTGCCTCCCACCTTGAACTGTGCTTAACAAGGCATCCCTGAGGAGCCGCTGTGCCCTGCATTACCTGGTGGAGCGGCACAGAGTCTGAAGACCTCAGGAGAAGGTGTAGCTCTATTGGGAGTAAGAGTCCCCAGGCAGAGAAAGAAAGGTGGAGTCTTTTGAGCATAAGCATAAGCAAAGGACACAGACCCGAATTTGAGAGGTACCCCTGTGGCCGAGTGAGCTGGAGTCATGTTAAAATGGCCTGGTCTGATGGCCGCCTGCCTGTGCAGGCGGTGCGGAGGCCCCCAGAGTGTACAGCGTTTTATTTTATTTTATTTACATATTTATTTATTTATTTATTTATTTTTGAGACGGAGTCTCGCTTTGTCACCCAGGCTGGAGTGCAGTGGCGTCATCTCGGCTCACTGGAAGCGCCGCCTCCCTGGTTCACGCCATTCTCCTGCCTCAGCCTCCCGAGTAGCTGGGACTACAGGCGCCCACCACCACGCCCGGCTAATTTTTTTGTATTTTTAGTAGACACGGGGTTTCGCCGTGTTAGCCAGGATGGTCTCGAACTCCTGACCTCGTGATCCGCCCGCCTCGGCCTCCCAAAGTGCTGGGATTACAGGCGTGAGCCACTGTGCCCGGCCAGGGTTTAAAATTTCAATCGCCAATTGTAAAATTGTGAGGCTTGTACCTAAAATATGGATCCTTGGCCACCCTATTTAAAATCCTAACTCCCACCCCACTTTCCTCTGCTCTATCTTCCCCTAGCATTTAATGGCCTTCTAAGTATTTTATGCGTAATTACTTATGCTTAGCGCCATGTGCTTCTAAACGTTTAGTGCCTTTTCTGAAGTACTTCAAACATGTAGCCCAGGTCTAGCACATAGTGGGTGCTCAGTAAGTATTTAACGAACGACTAGCGGAAGGGATGGCCCCATGGGTGCCACACTAGCTTCTGTTCTGGGGCCTCAGCGCGCCTGCGGGAGGGGCGGCGGCCAGGCCTGAAGCCCTGGTTCGCCCTCGACTCAGGCCACGCGGGCCTTTCAGGCTTCTGGGACAGATCCTAGGTCCAGCTGCCTACCTGATTTTGTGGCAAAGGAAAAAAAAAAAAGAAGAAGAAGCGAGAGGCGATGGCGTTTGCTTTGGCCAGATTTAAGGGAAAGCGAGGCTGCGCGCGGCTCCCGCGGGGTCGGATCTCCGAGGTCCAGGGCGCCCCTCCGCCCGGGTGTAGATTTCCTGAGGGCCCCTTCGCCCTCCTGGGTTTCGTCAGCTGCGCAGGAATGGAGCCGGCCAGAGCTCTGGGGAGCCGGGAGGGAGGTGCCGCCACCAGAGGGCGCCGGAGCCCCAGCGCTGCGGTCGGTGAGCGGCCAGGCTCCCCCGCCCAGCCCAGCAAAGGGCTGGGGACGCCCGACGGCTGCCTTCTTCACTGGACCTCACTGCCTTCAGTTCTTTAAGGGCAGGGGCCAAGCAGTGGGGTTCCCGGCTCCAAGCCCAGTGCCCAGGATGGGTGGGTGGGTGGATGGATGGATGGATGGATGGATGGATGGATGGACGGATGGATGGATGGAGTGCCCGCCCACAGCCATCTAACGGCCAAAGTGGTTTTGGAAAAAAAACGCACAGAAGACACCTACCCCCACCAGCGGAGTTCCGGAGCCCTCGCAGCCTCCTGTTGACCGCTCCCGCCTAATGGAGCCGCTGACCGCCCACTCCCCCGGCCAGGACTCCCCAGGGACAGGGACGTGTCCCCAGGGCAGGCCCCTGGATGGACGCGGCGACTGACCCCACTCCGCTGGATGCTGTGCTGGGAAGGACACAGAGAGGTGGCTGGGGCAGCCTGCGGTCACAAAGCGAGGCCCAAAGGGGCGTTCTCCTCACCCCTGCACCTCCTGGGTGCCGGCCTGCACCCTCTCCCTTCGCCGCCGGACTGGGGCCATCTGGGGTGTCTCGGGGGTATCCGGAGGGCTAAGCACCGCCGAGGGACGGCTCCGAAGGAAGAGTTTTCTGGACCCAGAAGGCAGACGCCAGTAGTATTGTCCTAGGAGTCGGAGGTCGGGGTGGGGGAGTTCTTAGCTCTTTGGGTCGCACGGAGCTTTTCTTGGGTAAGGCAGTAAGTACTTAGGTTTAAAGGACTTACTTACAGCTACCATTTATTGAGTACTGTCTGCTTGTCAGACACGACGCAAAGGATTTCGCAGCGTGGGGCGGGTCTCATTGAATCTCCCGTCCCACTCCGCGGGGTGGGCCTGTGATTAGCTCATTTCACAGTTGAGGGGTCGGAGGTACAAAGGCTACATTCGCTTTTACTGAGAGCCGCCGGCGCCTTCTGCTTTGTACAGGCGAGGAAACTGAGGCTGGGCTGGTGGCGCCGTGGGCTTGGAGTCCCAGCTACGCTGACTGCAAAAACCGGTCTCATTCCCGCAGATCGAGCTCTGCCGGCGGCTGCGCCGCAAGCCGGGCAGGTGGCGAGCTTGAGCCCCAACGCACAGAAAGCAGGACCCCCCTCGGCTGCCTTGGGCCGCCACCGCCAACAGGCCCTCCGCCTCGGGACTAACTTGTTTGCTTTTCATTGGTTCTCATTCAGTTCCCGCCATCGAAAGGCCCCGTCCCGCAGCTTTCCACGCGCGCCCCACTGTACGCCTAAGGTCCTCAGTCTCTCCAGTGGGGTCCTGTCACAGGGACAATAAGCGGCCCTCCAGCCGGCGTCGCCCGGGCTGCGGACCTCACTGCAGACCGGGTCCGCGGTGCGGGGCCCAGCGGAGCCTGAGAAGGTCAAAGGCCGGAGCGCACTGCGCCTCCGGAACACAGCGTGAGCGGAGGAGGGGCGGGGGGGGATGGGTGGGGGGTGCCGCCGAGGGAGTCGCGCGTCAGAGACCCCGGCCACGGCCAGCACTCGGCTCCGGGCCCGCCCCTCACCGCGCGCCCCGCCCAGCTCTCCCCTCTAAAGCGCCCGGCGCGCGCCTCCCACCGCCGCACTTTCACTCTCCGTCAGCCGCATTGCCCGCTCCGCGTCCGGCCCGCGACCCGCGCTCATCCGCCTGCCCGCCCGCGCCATGAACGCCAAGGTCGTGGTCGTGCTGGCTCTCGTGCTGACCGCGCTCTGCCTCAGCGACGGTGAGTGCGCTCGGCGGGGAGGCCCTGGCGAGGCTCTGGGCTTCGGCTCCCGCCCGGCGCAGAGCCGCGGCTCCTCTGCCTGCGTCCGCAGTTTGCGCCGCCCGACACAGTGGGGGTGGAGGCAGCTCGCTTCGCTGGGCGCTCCGGTGCGGTGTCGCGTCCAAAGCCCTACTTTTGCGCCGAGGCTTTGTGACCTGCAGAGAGCGACCGCCCGTCCTCAAGCTGGCTGCAGAGCGAGGTCAGGCGGGACAACTGGGCAGGAACGCCCCGAGGGAGCGTTCGGGGCTGGCGCGGGAAGGCGCGAGGGTGGGGAGCCGCGGACCCCAGACCCCTGCCCTCCCACCCCCCACCCAGTGCCTTCCCGCGCCGGGCTCGGTTTCCACAGGCGAATGGGCTCCGAGGTCCTGCTGCGCACAGTGCTGGAAGTCGGGCGGTGCATGGCGAGAGCGCGCTTTGCAAAGTTCGCCTCATGCCGCGACTTGAGGCTGTGAGGTCCGATGCAGCCGCGCAGCCTTCGCTCCCTGCGAAGCCGATCCTCTCCCCACACCCTCATGGGGCTCTTGGCCAGGCGCGGGCCGGCTGCGCGGCGCAGCTGTCGGGCTTGTGCCACCCGCCAGGCCGCGCTTCTGCACAGCTCCGCGGTCCGCAGCGACGCGGACCTGGGCGCGCGTCCAGCCGCTGCCTCCCTGCCTCTTCTCGGGTTCACCTGAGAGAGGCCCAGGGACCCTCCGAGCCTCACACGCCCCCTCCCCAGCTCCCCGAACACACCTGCAGACAGGCTCTTTTGTCACCAGCCGGCCAAGCGCTTTGCCCCGGAAAGAGAGCTGCAACAAAGTTCAATCTCCGAGGCCCTGGGCCACTGGGAACCGTGGTGTCCCGTTTCACTGGGAGAGGGCTTTTTTCTTTTCTTTCGCTGAAAAGAAACTCGCTGCGCTGTCACAGGACACCGCTGCAAACCAAAATAAACTGTTGCCTCTGAACACACAAAACAAAACCCTGTGGCTCAGGCCGCTGAGCTTCCTTGGCTGTGAAGTTTCCTGCAAAGAGTTGAAGGACACCCTGAGTGCTTTGCAGCCGTGGGCTGTGCGGGCCCAGCGCGCCTCGAGCCCTTGGCTGGGTTCGTGCAGACGTGGCCTCGGCGTCCTCGCTGGCTTGGACTGTCCGCTGGTGTGAGCAGGACCAGCGCAGCTGAGTCGGGCAGGAGAGGCTGGGCAGCCTGGGGTCGTGGCGGACTGCCTAAGTGTTAAGGACACAGACTGAAGGCAATTGGGAATGTTCGTCGTTGATGAAAAGTCCCTGAGGCAGTGTCTGCACACTGACCCCCCCAAGTCATGGGGCATGTTTCTAGTTTTTATTGCTGGATATTCTTCTGTTCCTATAAGGGCTCTGGTTTGGGCGGTTATTGACTGATTGGTGGGATGAGGGTGGAGGTGTCACAGTGCGCCGCTCTGGGAAATGGTGCTGCCCCCTCCCCGGAGGGCTGGAGAGAGGATTGGAATGAGGGACCTCGGTCTTTGAGTTATGGGTGCAGCTGACCTGGGGGAAGCACAGAGACGTGGGGTCCATCCCAGACTCCTCCTGGCCTGGGAAGGGTGACATGGTCCTCAGAGTTGCCCCATTGGCAGCCAAGTAACCAGGGCAGGAGCCTGGGCTCCAGGCAGATCTGCTTCTTACACACATCGCCAGAATGTTTTGTTTTGTTTTGTTTTCTCCTCACCTCGCAGTGCCTATGTGCCCTCTATCCCCACACTTAGTCCTCAAGCTGCACTACAGAGAGCTTGGCCAGGGGTCCTGCCCCTCCCCCATTGGCTGACTTCCGTCAGGCAGCTGGGCCCCTGGGTTTCCCGGGCTTAAACTCAGGATGGGCCCCCTTCCCAAGCCTGCTTGGAGGGCCAGCTAGGCTCCTGTCTCTGCATTAGACTGGAAGGCTTTCTGAAAACTCCTGGAGCCAAGCTCACCCGGTCCCAAATCCGGAGTACTATCAGAGCCAGTCAGGACTCTTGCCGGTACACGGATTTACATCCAGAACGGTTGGGAAAGTTAGTCTTACTGACAAAAAGCTGGAGGAAGGAGCACATGAGGTACACACGAAACCCTGTTCTTTTGGTAAGCACACCTGGGGGCTCTGTCACTTTAAAAAGACCTGTTGAAATTCGCTGCTTCACAGGCGGGCCTTAGGTCCTGGGAGTAGAAGCAAGAATTGCTTTTGAGGGAAATGGATAATCCCAGGGGGTGGAGGGGGAGAGGAGAGAGAGCCTGTGTGTTGAGCTCTGAATAGGCTCTGATTGCTGGCCTGATCACCACTGCTTGGTTAGGGGGGCCAGAGGAGCTTCTCTTCTCTGGGCGCTGGAGAGTCACAGCCCCACCCATCCCAGCGGGGGCGGCTGCAGCACTTGCCCTTGGCTGCATATCTTCAAGCTCACTGTTGCTGGGAGGGGGCTTGTGCCTCACTACCAGGCTCCTATTCTCCTGCTTCACCCCCAACCCACCCCCTGCCTCAGCTTGGAAGGGCCCAAAAGAAATCCAGGGAAACCTGGAGGCACAACACTCAGGAGCGTTTAGCTCCTCAGTTACCCAGGCTGCAGGCCCCGGCCCTGGGGGTGGCTTTCCCAGGTGATCTGGTTACAGTGCAGTGCTGACTTCCCCTGCAGGGTCCCAGTGCAGCTGCTGGAAGCCGGCCCCAGAGGTGCCTTTCTGGAGTTAGATCAGGTATAAATGTGAAGGCTGCTTTAGGTCTCTCTAGTGCCATGAGTCATCAGCACCCTGATGCTCGGCTTTTTCCTGGTTTTCAGGGAGTTGCATTTGGTCCTGGGGACAAGGAAGTGGGGGGACAAGTGGTCCGCTTTTCCTGCAACTTAGTGGCTGAATACACAGTGCAATTCCTAGTTCACATCATCCCTCAATTGACTGCAGCCTGTAGAAAAAATAAAATAAAATGAGCCCCTTACTCAAGATTTCCTCGTACTTCCGCAGCATTCTTTCCCAAAGGTGCAGAACTTCAGAACCACAGAGGCCTCTCAGAACTTTGTAAACAGGCAAACTTAAAAAAAAGAAAAAAGAAAAAAAATCTCTGGACTAAATATTCTTAGACATACATTTAATCTCTGATGAAAGGATCCACAAGTTCAAATAATTCGGGGTATTAAGTGGGGTTTGGATAAAATCTGCAAGGAAAAAAAAAAAAAAGCACACACAAATCCCAGCCCTCCAGGGCTTGCAATTCTATATTTAAAGAGTGAGCAGTGGGTTCTGCAGGAGCCCCTTGCTAATTTACACTAATGAGTGTCAATTATGGCATTTTGTAAATTGGTGATTTTGCAAAGATCTTAATACAATTCCTGAGGCTACAACATCCCTGCCTAGGCAATGAAAACCACATTTAACTCCAGCTCCACTAATGTTTAAGTGCTGGGCAGAAGGTGGGTCCTTGGCCTGCTCTCAGGGGACTCAAGGTAGGAAGCCAGCCAGGATTCTTTTGTGCCTTCCAGAGCTTTAGGTGAATGTGAGGAGGGGGCTCTGGGGTGGGGGAGGGCAGCATTCCTGAGTGCTACTGTGCTTCCTGGCTACAGGCCTGTGCCAGAGGAGAGAGGCCAGGGAGACTGGAGCCTCTTGTCCCCCTTTCTTTTCCCTGAGTAGAGAGCTCTTTCTCAGTTGTCCCTTGAGGAATTTATTTTACAAAGAGTAACTGGGAATCTCAGTACCTTGGACTGAAACCGTTATCTACTATAATTACTACCTTTATCTTGAGACACTGAGCAGGTGGCTTCTAATTTAATCTCCCCCCTCATCTAGGCTCCGGCTCTCCCCAGGCCTGTTGGGCTCCTTGCCCTGTAGAAGCTGAGCCTGAGCTCAGCCAGAACTCACTGTGCTGCCTGAGGAGATGGCCTTTCCCAAAATGCACCAGTAACCTGGAACTTACCCCAGTGATGCCGTCTCTTGATCCTTAATCGCTGCACCAACTGCTGCAGTCCAGACACACATTACCAAAATCTGGCAGGGTAGTAAAGTGCCTTGTTCTCCTTACCTCTTCTAGGGAAGCCCGTCAGCCTGAGCTACAGATGCCCATGCCGATTCTTCGAAAGCCATGTTGCCAGAGCCAACGTCAAGCATCTCAAAATTCTTAACACTCCAAACTGTGCCCTTCAGATTGTGTAAGTCTTGAAATTGAACATCATCTAACGAACATAGTTGCATCTAATGAAGATAGTAACATCTAACCCGAGTCTTATTAAAGGTGTAGAAGTGACAAGCCAAGTGTCCAACCTTGAACTTGGCATAATTAGTGGCAGCTATTCTTATCACGAGGACCTTTAGTATGCCACCAGGCATTAATTTTAAAAGCTGCTCTTGGCCTGGGCACCCTGCTGTGCTGGTAGTAGTTCTCTCTTCTTTCCAAACCTGTGTTCTTCAGCACAGCACAGCTGGATGCTAGAGAAACTATGGGCTTCACCAAGGTTTTGGCTGAAGCCTAGTAAATTAGCCAGCCCTTAGCTAATAACAGTGATGAATGGCCTGCCAGTTTCGGGGATCTGATGCCCTACATTAACTCACAAGACCCAAATTCAGTTTAAGTCCTCTTTAACCATTGGGTGAAACTTCAACATTTTCAGCTCACTTGCCTGTATTTTCTCAAGTATAACATACGAGGTTTTGGTGTTATTTGGTGTGGATGGCAGCCACTAACATTTGATTTTATTCATTTGGGAAACAAAGACCAAAATCACACATCCACAAGACAGGAAGATCTCAGCTGGGTGCAGAAGACCGCGAGAAATGCAGGAAGAAAGCCATGTGCTTGAAAGCCCATAGCTTGGCCCTCTCATGCTCAAGAGTTCCTGTGTCTGAACACGGGGAAGCGAGGGCTCAGGGAGTCTCCTGGAGAGGATTTGATTGCTCAGAAGTTCTAGTGCTAAAAATGGGGTGGGGAGACAGCAGTTGGAACCAAAGCTACAACTTTCCCAAGACTTTTCCACCCAACACCAACTGTTTTTACTTTTGATTTTAGAAAACTGTTTTTAGTTTTGAGTTAACCCTTTACTGCCTTGAATGTGTTTGTTATTTAAAGTATGTTTTAGGGCCCTAGAAAATGAATGTTTTTTCGGTACTTTGCCTACAACATGATACTTTATCTCTTTTGAAGAGTATTTTAAAGATGCTGAATTTAGCTAGCATGGACCTGCTTTACAGCACTGATCATGCTGGTTTACTGGCCTGGAAATGCACCTTGAAGTTGAAGATGCCAAATGCAATTCTCAGGTCTGAGCAGACACTAAATTAACAAACAGCAGGGCCCAGATGTGGACCCCAATGTGGGTTGCTCCGAGCCACACCCACCTCTGCACCGCTCTTCACCTAATGGACAGGCTGCTTGAAGACTCCCTGGGTGCCCCTGAGCCACTGTGCTGGGGCTTAGCTGTCCTCAAGACCCTTAAGTACTTGGGCTGCGTGAGATTACCCGGCACCTAGGGCTTTCTGGCAAGAGATCCAGAGAGATGAAATCAGGCCCTCCCCAGGAATTTGCGTGTAGGGAAGCTTTTAAGAGTGTGAACTTTTAAAAAACAAATGAGACCAAGAAACATTCAGTGAACTTGTAAAATCTTTCTAGAAACTATTTTCTGGTAAGCCACCTGCACTGCCCCTCCCCTCCCTGGCTGGTCACCCTCCCGGTCAGACTGCAGTGACTTCTGGCAGGCCTCCTTCCTCCAGGCTTCCTCACGCCCATCCTTAAGTCGGCCCTATGTCTATCAAGATGACCCATCCAAATAAACCTCTGCTCTGTTGCTCTCCATTCTCCCCTCCCCAGGCGCCTAGAGCATCCTGTCCTCCCCTTCCTCAGTGTCCTCTGTGTGCTTTGCTGACCCCCCTGGCGTATTTGCTCCTGATTTTCCATTCCCCTTTATTTACTCTCCAAGCTCCTACTTGTCCTTCAAAGGCAGCTCAAATGTTCCCTTACATGAATCCCCTGCGCTGCCCCGGAAAGGCTTCTGTTCACATTTGTATGTCTCTGCAATGGAACTTCCTGCACTGCCAGCGGTGAGCTTTCCCCAGCACACCGGGAGCACCTCTGGAGCCTGAGCGTGCCAAGTGGAGCACGGGGTGCCAGCGAGGGCCCTAGATGGGTGTTGGGGGAGCGGATGCACATGTTGCAGCCGCGCCTTCCTCCTGTGCAGCCGCACACTGTTGCCATTCTGTTTTCACAGAGCCCGGCTGAAGAACAACAACAGACAAGTGTGCATTGACCCGAAGCTAAAGTGGATTCAGGAGTACCTGGAGAAAGCTTTAAACAAGTAAGCACAACAGCCAAAAAGGACTTTCCGCTAGACCCACTCGAGGAAAACTAAAACCTTGTGAGAGATGAAAGGGCAAAGACATGGGGGAGGGGGCCTTAACCATGAGGACCAGGTGTGTGTGTGGGGTGGGCACATTGATCTGGGATCGGGCCTGAGGTTTGCCAGCATTTAGACACTGCATTTATAGCATACGGTATGATATTGCAGCTTGTATTCATCCATGCCCTGTACCCGTGCACGTTGGAACTTTTATTACTGGGGTTTTTCTAAGAAAGAAATTGTATTATCAACAGCATTTCCAAGCAGTTAGTTCCTTCATGATCATCACAATCATCATCATTCTCATTCTCATTTTTTAAATCAACGAGTACTTCAAGATCTGAATTTGGCTTGTTGGAGCATCTCCTCTGCTCCCCTGGGGAGTCTGGGCATAGTCAGGTGGTGGCTCAACAGGGAGCTGGAAAAAGTGTCCTTTCTTCAGACACTGAGGCTCCCGCAGCAGCGCCCCTCTCAAGAGGAAGGCCTCTGTGGCACTCAGATACTGACCGGGGTTGGGCGCTGCCACCGCCTTCACCTCCTCTTTCAACCTCAGTGATTGGCTCTGTGGGCTCCATGTAGAAGCCACTGTCACTGGGACTGTGCTCAGAGACCCCTCTCCCAGCTATTCCTACCCTTTCCCCGACTCCAAGAGCATGCTTAATCCTGCTTCTGCTTCTCATTTCTGTAGCCTGATCAGCGCCGCACCAGCCGGGAAGAGGGTGGTCACTGGGGCTCGTGCCTTGCATCCCTCTCCTCCCAGGGCCTGCCCCACAGCTCGGGCCCTCTGTGAGATCCATCTTTGGCCTCCTCCAGAATGGAGCTGGCCCTCTCCTGGGGATGTGTAATGGTCCCCCTGCTTACCCACAAAAGACAAGTCTTTACAGAATCAAATGCAATTTTAAATCTGAGAGCTCGCTTTGAGTGATTGGGTTTTGTGATTGCCTCTAAAGCCTATGTATGCCATGGAGGCACTAACAAACTGAGGTTTCTGAAATCAGAAGTGAAAAAATCAATGAATAAACCATCATCTTGCCACCACCCCCTCCTGAAGCCACAGCAGGGTTTCAGGTTCCAATCAGAACTGTTGGCAAGATGACATTTCCATGCATAAATGCGATCCACAGATGGTCCTGGTGGTATTTGTAACTTTTTGCAAGGCATTTTTTATATATATTTTTGTGCACATTTTTTTTATGTTTCTTTAGAAAACAAATGTATTTCAAAATATATTTATAGTCGAACAATTCATATATTTGAAGTGGAGCCATATGAATGTCAGTAGTTTATACTTCTCTATTATCTCAAACTACTGGCAATTTGTAAAGAAATATATATGATATATAAATGTGATTGCAGCTTTTCAATGTTAGCCACAGTGTATTTTTTCACTTGTACTAAAATTGTATCAAATGTGACATTATATGCACTAGCAATAAAATGCTAATTGTTTCATGGTATAAACCTCCTACTGTATGTGGGAATTTATTTACCTGAAATAAAATTCATTAGTTGTTAGTGATGGAGCTCATAGACGTTTCTGGTTTATATAGTTAAGCATGCCTGCAGTCAGATGCCTGAGACCCCTTCTCACAGCCCATGTGTGACAGTGTATGGGCTTTTCTCATGAGCAGATTAGATCTGCAGCTCAAGTTTTTGGATCTTTTTTTTTTTTTTTTTTTAAACCCAATTGAAATAGCAGTGCTGGTTTTCTGAAGAATAATATTTGACTCACTAATTCCTCTTCCCTCCCTCCTCCTCCTTGGTTCTCCTAACATCCCCATGTAATCCCCGGAGACTCAACCCTAGTAATATCAACCTTTCACATTTTCCCATGTAAAAATCCTATGACTCCAGGCCATGGTTAATATCAAGCTTTCACAGGGACAGGTGGCCTCACCCCATAAATCATTAAATACCATTCAGCTTGAATCATTTTAATGTGACAGTCACGAGCCAGTTGCTCTAATAAAATTCTGCTAACCAGCTCTCTCCCTTGCTCTCCAGAACAATCGCATTCATTCCCAGGAGTGTTCACAGGCGTCTAGAAAGGGGAAGGTGGGACCACTGCCTTTTTTCTCCTCTTCTGAATGGCAGTCTGAACCTGGGGCCCGCAGCCTCCAAAACGTTATTCAATTTGAAATGCAGACATTTCTTAGAGAAAGCTAAGAGTTCAGCCCTGCATTGAGAAGAAGAAAAAGTCCCATGAGAGCAGGGCAGGGCGGGGTGGCAAGGACCACGATAGCCAGCCTGGCCCTGGGTGTACCCTGAGATGTGGATTCCTTGTCCCCAGTGGGAACCAGGTTCAGGTTGGCAGATTGGCAGTCACTGTAACCCATTCACAAAGGTGTTCTAGGAGCCCATTGAATATTTGTTTGAATGGAAGGAAATGTCCAATTTATTTTAATGAATTACTAATAAACAGTGCTTTGACCAGGGGCCTCCAGGCCTGAGACTGAAGGCACAGTTTAACCAGTACACGGGCCAGTGTTAAATCTTATGCAGACTGAGACGAACTTTTGTTTATTTCCACATTATTAATGGTTCTACTAATTTTATCTAAGGGGGCGCAGAGAAGAAAAAGTGGGGAAAAAAGAAAAGATAGGAAAAAAGAAGCGACAGAAGAAGAGAAAGGCTGCCCACAAAAGGAAAAACTAGTTATCTGCCACCTCGAGATGGACCACAGTTCACTTGCTCTCGGCGCTTTGTAAATTTGCTCGATCCTCCTCCAGGACAGACCCCCATGCAGACCGGGCAGGGGCTCAGACTTCCGTGGGGGAGCAGTGCTTTGCTGCCCTGCCAGCCACACCGGCTTCTGTATTTATGTGCTTTTTAAGGCCCTTATTGGTCTGCTAAGTTATGAAGAAAGTAGTTGTGCAGAGACTGGGGCGGGGGTCTGTGATGCGGAGCCTGTGTGCTCAGGACTCTGTCCAGAATAGCCTGGAAGCTCCAGGAATGCCCAGGTTGCTGAGCCCCCCAGCCCGCCCTCCACTTCCTCTCTTAGAAGGCCTGCGCTCACTGGGGAGCTCACCAGCTCCACACACTTGCAGTCTGCATTCCTGTGGAGAGCAGGCTGTGGCCACCTGGCCAGTGTGCAGGGCAACCTGCTAGCCCAGCAGAGGTGGCCTCGCCAGGAAGGGGGGGTACCACCCCTCTGTGGCCCTCAGGAAAGGTGAAAACTGACTGTCCCTTAGGGATGGACCCTGGCTTTTTCCAAATACCCATTGCCTTTCCCTCCACCACTCTGCCACCTGGGAAGGGGCTTCTTCAGCCCCTTCTTCTGGGTTGTGGGAGTGGCTTTATCCCCAAGCCTGGGTGGGTTTCTGCAAACTGTGTGGGGTGAGCCGGAGGGAATGCTGCATTCTCAGAGAGCAGATGTGGAAACACTTCTCAGGGAGCTCCTCTTTGGGCAATTCTCTTTAGAGTCTTTAAACGGGTCCCCCACGTGGAGGACAGATGTGCTATGGAACTTTGCAAGGGTCCTGAATCCCTGGGGATCCCAGCCTGTCCCCTCCCGCCTCCTGCGTGATGGTGTGTGCTCCGACTGCAGGGCACAGCTGCCTCTGTCCTTATTCATGGGAAATACCTTATCTGCCTAAAGCAAATACCACTTAAGCTCTAGAACTTTCCTGCACCCTCCTTCTCTGCCCCTGTAGATGTATGTGTGAGATTTTTTGCCAAGTTTCTCTAATCTGGACCGGAAGGATGGAAGAGCAAGGACCCCATTTCAGTAGTGCTCGGAAAAAGGATGCATTGAATTTCTTAGCCCTTCTCCACGTCACATAAACACCCGCCCACCCTGCACCCTGATCCTGGGTCATAATTTTAATAAATGCAGAAAGAGGAAGTGGTTGGAGGATGGAGCACATGGAATTCAGGAGAAAACCCACAAAGACCCCCTCATGTCAGACACACCCCGTCCTGGAGCGCCGTGTCCCCTTGAGCTTTAATGAGCTCCCTGTGATCACAGCCATGCCTTCTCCTCCTTGGGGAGGCGTCCTAGGATGCTTCAGCCAAAGACCTTTGTTTCCTGCTGCTATCCCTTTTATCTGGACAACTCTCCTGGCCCACGTTCCTCTTGCCAGCACTGGGGGGTCACAGGCCTGAGTCCTGGGTACAGGGGTGCCCTAGTCTTCTGCCCTCCCCACCTCTTAAGGCACAGGGCTGTTGGGTGGGCTGCCTGGGGCTGCCATCCTTCCCGTGGAAGCCAGTAGCCACTCTAGTCCATGGGACTCTTGACAAAAGCGCCCCGAGAGGGCCAACCTGTGCCCCCGTACTCGCCTGCATTCTTCGGACTCCACACGCAGCAGGGCTCTGTGCCTGGGGAGGGATGGCCAGTCTGTCCTGGTCAGCATGAAAAGCTGTTGGCCCCCTAGGGACGGAGGGCCCAGCTGAGGCTGCCTGAGGATACAAACTGCTTGCTATCCCACTCCTGGGGAGCAGGGTCTGCAGGGACTGAGAGTGGGCCCCACCTTGAGAATGCATGCAAGGTCTGTCCTGTCTTGATGTCTTGGTGTGACTGTACATGCCCTGGGGGCTCACTGTGGCTTACAAGTGGCTTGTGAAGCTCCTGGGAGCAGGTGGTACACCCAGTGCTGAAGACAGGGTCACCATGGAGCGAAGAGCCTGACTGGGATTCCTGGTGGGTTGAAACTAGGAAGTGCTTACACCAGTCAGAGCCAAATGAGGGGTGTGCTATGGTCCCTGCTCTGTCCAGCATGCGTTCCTCCTGGGAGGTCCTGGCCGCCTGTGCACCCACCCCTGTGCCACCTCCAGCAGCCCCACCTGGGGCCACCTGCAGTGGCATGGCCCCTGGCTGAGAGGCCCCGAGGGCGAGGGGTTACTGGAAGCCACGAAAGTGCCTCTTGAGAGAGCAGAGGCCAGGATGCAGGGCGGCAGCATCCTGAGCCTCAGCCCCACGCCGGTGCCGGGTAAGCAGTGTGCCCTGTCCCCGTCGTATGACCACTCTGATGGACCTCTCTGTGCCTTCGTGCGTCTGCCACGCCCAGTGCTTGCCATGTGTGTGTCCTCTGCTTTCTGCCGTCCATGGGTCCCTCCGCTTCAGCCTGGCTGCATCTTGCACTCCCCTCCCGTCTGTTGTTGCAGGGCCTCTGAAGGGAGATGCATGGCCAAGGTGGCAATTCAGAAGTAGGGATTGGCCCCAGGGCCTCTGCGCAGGCCACTGTCCTGCTGGAGCCGGCTGGGTGTGGGGGGAGCCTGCCTTAATGGTGTTTCCCTCTGTTCTTGTCAACAGGAGGTTCAAGATGTGAGAGGGTCAGACGCCTGAGGAACCCTTACAGTAGGAGCCCAGCTCTGAAACCAGTGTTAGGGAAGGGCCTGCCACAGCCTCCCCTGCCAGGGCAGGGCCCCAGGCATTGCCAAGGGCTTTGTTTTGCACACTTTGCCATATTTTCACGATTTGATAATGTAGCAAAATACATGACATTTATTTTTCATTTAGTTTGATTATTCAATGTCACTGGTGACACATAGGAGCTTAGACTAAGGCCATTATTGTACTTGCCTTATTAGAATGTCTTTCCACGGAGCCACTCCTCCGACTCAGGGCTCCTGGGTTTTGTATTCTCTGAGCTGTGCAGGTGGGGAGACTGGGCTGAGGGAGCCTGGCCCCCATGGTCAGCCCTAGGGTGGAGAGCCACCAGGAGGGATGCCTGGGGGTGCCAGGACCAGTCAACCTGGCAAAGCCTAGTGAAGGCTTCTCTCTGTGGGATGGGATGGTGGAGGGCCACATGGGAGGCTCACCCCCTTCTCCATCCACGTGAGAGCCGTGTCTGCCTCTTCTGGGAGGGCAGCAGGGCTACCCTGAGCTGAGGCAGCAGTGTGAGGCCAGGGCAGAGTGAGACCCAGCCCTCATCCCGAGCACCTCCACATCCTCCATGTTCTGCTCATCATTCTCTGTCTCATCCATCATCATGTGTGTCCACGACTGTCTCCATGGCCCTGCAAAAGGACTCTCAGGACCAAACTTTCATGTAAACTGCACACCAAGCAGGAAATGAAAATGTCTTGTGTTACCTGAAAACACTGTGCACATCTGTGTCTTGTTTGGAATATTGTCCATTGTCCAATCCTGTGTTTTTGTTCAAAGCCAGCGTCCTCCTCTGTGACCAATGTCTTGATGCATGCACTGTTCCCCCTATGCAGCTGCTGAGCGAGGAGATGCCCCTTGGGCCCTTTGAGTGCGGTCCTGATCAGAGCTGTGGTCCTTTGGGGTGAACTACCTTGGTTCCCCCACTGATCACAAAAACATGGTGGGTCTATGGGCAGAGCCCAAGGGAATTCGGTGTGCACCAGGGTTGACCCCAGAGGATTGCTGCCCCATCAGTGCTCCCTCACTTGTCAGTACCTTCAAACTAGGGCCAAGCCCAGCACTGCTTGAGGAAAACAAGCATTCACAACTTGTTTTTGGTTTTTAAAACCCAGCCCACAAAATAATCAATCCTGGACATGAAGATTCTTTCCCAATTCACATCTAACCTCATCTTCTTCACCATTTGGCAATGCCATCATCTCCTGCCTTCCTCCCTGGGCCCTCTCTGCTCTGCGTGTCACCTGTGCTTTGGGCCCTTCCCACAGGACATTTCTCTAAGAGAACAATGTGCTATGTGAAGAGTAAGTCAACCTGCCTGACAATTGGAGTGTTCCCCTTCCACTGAGGGCAGTCGATAGAGCTGTATTAAGCCACTTAAAATGTTCACTTTTGACAAAGGCAAGCACTTGCGGGTTTTGTTTTGTTTTTCATTCAGTCTTATGAATACTTTTCCCCTTTGATTAAAGACCCCGGTTAAAAAAAAATTTTTAATGAAGAAAGTGGAAAACAAGGAAGTCAAAGCAAGGAAACTGTATGCAACATGTAGGAAGTAAATTATAGTGATGTAATCTGTTTCTGAATTTAATAATCTATAGGGTAATTAGTAACATGTGTTAAGTATTTTCATAAGTATTTCAAATTGGATCTTCATGGCAGAAGGCAAACCCATCAACCAAAATTGTCCCTTAAACAAAAATTAAAATCCTCAATCCAGCTATGTTATATTGAAAAAATAGAGGCTGAGGGATCTTTACTAGTTATAAAGATACAGAACTCTTTCAAAACCTTTTGAAATTAACCTCTCACTATACCAGTATAGTTGAGTTTTCAGTGGGGCAGTCATTTTCCAGGTAATCCAAGATATTTTAAAATCTGTCATGTAGAACTTGGATGTACCTGCCCCCAATCCATAAACCAAGACCACTGAATTCTTGGTTGAGGAAACAAACTTGACCCTAAATCTTGACTACAGTCAGGAAAGGAATCATTTCTATTTCTCTTCCATGGGAGAAAATAGATAAGAGTAGGAACTGCAGGGAAAATTATTTGCATAACGATTCCTCTACTAACAATCAGCTCCTTGGTGGAGACTGCCCAGCTAAAGCAATATGCATTTAAATACAATCTTCCATTTGCAAGGGAAAAGTCTCTTGTAATCCGAATCTCTTTTTGCTTTCGAACTGCTAGTCAAGTGCATCAGCGAGCTGTTGACTAGGGATCCCTCATCTGTCCCTCCGGGACCTGGTGCTGCCTCTACCTGACACTCTCTTGGGCTCCCTGTAACCTCTTCGGAGGCCCTCGCTGCCAGCTCTGCATCAGGACCCAGAGGAAGGGGCCAGAGGCTCGTTGACTGGCTGTGTGTTGGGATTGAGTCTGTGCCACGTGTTTGTGCTGTTGTGTGTCCCCCTCTGTCCAGGCACTGAGACACCAGCGAGGAGGCTCCAGAGGGCACTCTGCTTGTTATTAGAGATTACCTCCTGAGAAAAAAGGTTCAGCTTGGAGCAGAGGGACTGAATAGCAGAAGGTTGCACCTCCCCCAACCTTAGATGTTCTAAGTCTTTCCATTGGATCTCATTGGACCCTTCCATGGTGTGATCTTCTGACTGGTGTTATCACCGTGGGATCCCTGACTGGGAGTTGATGGCCTTTCCCAGGTGCTACACCCTTTTCCAGCTGGATGAGAATTTGAGTGCTCTGATCCCTCTACAGAGCTTCCCTGGCCCATTCTGAAGGAGCCCCATTCCTGGGAAATACTCCCTAGAAACTTCCAAATCCCCTAAGCAGACCACTGACAAAACCATGTAGAAAATTTGTTATTGTGCAACCTCGCTGGACTCTCAGTCTCTGAGCAGTGAAGGATTCAGTGTTAAATGTGATGAATACTGTATTTTGTATTGTTTCAATTGCATTTCCCAAATAATGTGAAAATGGTCCAGGAGAAGGCCAATTCCTATACGCAGTGTGCTTTAAAAAATAAATAAGAAACAACTCTTTGAGAAACAACAATTTCTACTTTGAAGTCATACCAATTAAAAAATGTATATGCACTTATAATTTTCCTAATAAAGTTCTGTACTCAAATGTAGCCACCAACAGTTTGAAATTAGTGTTACTACTTGGAATTTTCTGGACATGCTTTTTTTCCCCTCAAACCCAAAACTGAGGGTTGTGTAATCCTAGCTACAGTGGTTCATGGAAAACAGGGCATTGTAATCATGCTAATCACAGCTGAGAATTCTGGAGGCATACTTGCCTCTTCTGGACAGCTGATCCTTAGCAGGGAAAGGTGCTCCCTTTTCTCTGAGTGTCCTTGGTTTTGCTAGAATTGCTACTGAAAGGCCAGCCTGTCCTCCACTCCACAAGGGATGGTTTTGTGCAAGGGTCTCAGGTATTTCCTGACAGCTGTGAGGAGGAAAGCTTCCACTCTGCCCTTCTCAGTCCTGGGAGAATGCAACAGAGGTCTCACCCTGATGGTAATTGCTGAGGACCAGCACTCTGTGTGTTTCCTGCACTGCACAGTGACCCTGCTGGAAGCCAGACACGATTCTCTCACCTAGCAATGGCTAGCCAGCACTGTCCTGGACATGGGGCATAGGAGATGAGCCCAGCAGACAGGTTCTGGTCCTCACAGAGGTCAGCCCTTAACACTCTCTAGCACATTCTCTGTCATCCACAGTCAACCTTGTTGGAAAGGAGAGTCAGCACGAAAGTTCCGAATGTCTGAGTCAGATTGTCCGGTCCTCCAAGCCCTCTTCCCCATTGGTCCAGATGTGATCACATCATCCCATGCCAAACCTTCCCATGACTTAATGGGATGGCCGTCACGTGGGCGCTAAGTTGTAGATGGACTGGGGAAGGAAGAAGGGTTAGAGCAGGCCGGGAAGGGCAGCGTGGTGTCAGGGGACCTGTGCAGATGTGAAGATCAGTAGACTGGGGCTTGCATCCCATTCACTCTCTGTTCCCTCTGTGATTTGAGATGCATCCCTTGATCTCTCTGAGTTCCAGTCTCCCAGCTGCAACACTGAAGCTTATTACTGCCAACGGTCAAGAGGATTAGACTGGGAGAGTGTGTGGAAGAAGCTAGCTTTTGAGGGACAGGACAAAGCCCACCCCTCCACCCCGAAAGTTCCCCATTTTGCTCCCTCTCTCCACCTTCTGTTTCCTGAGGTCCTCAGAGCTAGAATAAGACCCACATCTGCCTCTGCTGAGCCCCTTAACAAAGCTCAGAGACCAAGGGAGCAGGAAGTGACCTGGAAGCTGAGCCTGCCCCTCAGCTAAAGGATAGGGAGAAGTCACTGGGTCGCATCCCCTGTATCTCCGGCACACCACACTGCTATCCTAGCACTGGGAATCAACAATGGGCCAACCCTTCAAAATGACCTGGCATCAGAAAAGAAAGCCTGAGCCCTGGCATGCTTGCATTCTTCCCTCATTTACTCGGCCAACAACAGCTGTGATGCCTCTCCTGCACCGCAGGAGTGTGGGGAGCAAGACACTCGCTCTAATTCCATGAAGCCTGCAGTCTGGCAGCTGCCGTGTGAGAAGCGGGTATTTTCATAGATTGTGGTGCATTCAGGCATCAGGGAAGCGTAAAACAGAAAAGACCCCTAACTTAGGCATCAGTGAGGATTTGCTTAAAAAGCGCTGGTGAAGGTGAGACGTGAGAAAAGTGGATTCTTTGGAGGGGTAGTCTACTGAGCCCATGAGGGCTGGTATGGAGACCCCAGGTGGTAACCTCCTGTGAATTGGAAAGGGAACTTACTCTAGAAGCTGGAAGTGTGGCTCACACAGGGAGTCTGGCACGGGGGGCACAGGGCACTGGGTTTCAGCCTCCTCATTCCCATCACTTGTGGGAGGCACAAATACAGCTGAGAAAGCTGGACTCCCACGGTGATGGGGTCCCCTCAGCACGGCTGATTGCATGGAGTGGACACTGGATGCATATTGCAGGCCAATCTGATTTTCTGCCACAGGAGTACAAGGCTGTGATTCAACAGCATCAGGCTTTGCTCCCTTTCTCTGTGCCTGCAGCTGAGGACTGGGCACTCTGGAGTGTGGGCTGCCGGGAGACAGAAGCGGAGGGAGCCCCCACTGCTTGAAACAGATTCAGAGAGAGAAGTGGGGATGCAAGACCAGGGAAGCAACCTGTGGCTGCCCATGGAGGGCCTGGAGAACCTCGGAGGGCATTCATTGGTCGCTGGTGAGGTCTGGCCACACTCCCTGCCTTGGGTTCTGCATGTTCCAAGTAAATCCTCTTGGAGCTAAAATGAGGATTTCTGTTATTTACACTCAAATAATCATCACCAGGGTCAACTTGCAAGCTCCAAAGAAAGACCATTTAGATCAGCGGTCCCCAACCTTTTTGACACCAGGGATCAGTTTCTTGGAAGACAATTTTTCCACGGGCAGTGCAGGGTGGGGTGGGTGTGGTTTCGGGATGAAATTTCCACCTCAGAGGATCAGGCATGAGTTAGATTCTCATAAGCAGCACGCAACCTAGGTCCTTCGCACACACAGTTCACAATAGGGTTCTCACTCCTAGGAGAATCAAATGCTGTTGCTGATCATCATGACAGGAGGCGAGCTCAAGTGGACTGCTCCCTCACCCACCGCTCATGTCCTGCTGTGCAGTCCAGTTCCTAACAGGCCATGGACCCCTACTGGTCTGCAGCCTGGGGATTGGGGACCCCTGATTTAGACCACACAGATTCCTTAGCTGTGCCTGCTACCCATTAGGATTGATCAAAGACCCTGAGGCATTCCCCGAGCCTCTCTCCACATAAGGCACACAGGACCCATGTAGCACCCACCCTGCCTGCCCAGCATCAGCTGTGAAGAGACGGGTGAACATCCGTCAGCCTGGGAGAGCTCTGGCCCAGCCACCAGGTTTGTGCAGGGAAGGCTTGGGCCTACTGCACAGCCTGTGTATCCGCTGAGCAGAGCAAACTGGAGATAGCTAAGTCCTCAGCTGTCCTCAGGTGGAGTCTGCTCCTAGACATTCCCCACTAGGAGGAAGCTCCACAATGCCTTTTCAGGGTTTCCTGCCAGTGCCTCATCATGGGTGTTTCACAGACTTAATGAGTAAGTGACTCTTCAGGCTGCAAGGCAGCACCAGGCCCTGGGCAGCAGCCTCTGGTCAAGTCACAGCCCAGCCCTGGGGTTCCCATCTTAGCTGCTCTCAGATTTCAAGGCCATTGCCCTGCTACATGTAAGAGCATAAGGAATTGCGTCCACCTCTTGGCCCATGAAACCAAAAAGAAACAAAGCTGAGTGAAGCCATAGATGAAGGCTCTGAACTCCCCAACCCTCCTATTCTTGCTGTGAATGGAGGGGCCTGGGGTGGCAAGTGGGGCTTGTGGACATGGTAGCTGAGTGGAAAGAGCCTCAGGCTTAGAATGAAGGACCCAGCTGTCAATTGCTGTTTAACCTTCTCCAGCTAAGTCTCACTTAGTCCACCCTGCACCTGCACCTCCAAAGCTGATTGGAGCTTAGAAAAAATTCTTCCCTGCTGTCCACTCTCAAAATTCATACTTAGCCGCCTGATCCTACTCAGCCCTTCTGTTTTCCCTTCCTACTCCTAGGGGCTTGTTCCATGCTTGCTTCTCTTTCCTTAAGCTTTCTTCCTCCTCTCCTTTGTCAACTTGCAGCTCATGATCTGGCTTCCTCTGTCACAGAATCAAAGGGAGCATTACGGAAGGGGGTTTCCCAAACACCACATGTTCTCACTTATAAGTGGAAGCTAGATGATGAGAAGACATGGACACATAGAGGGGAACAACACACACTGGGGCCTGTCAGAAGGTGGAGAGTAGGAGGAGGGAGAGGATCAGAAAAAATGACTAATGGGTACTGGGCTTAATACCTGTGGATGAAATAATCTGCACAGCAAACCCCCATGACACGAGTTCACCTGTACAACAAATCTGCACATGTACTCCTGAACTTAAAAGTTTAAAAAAAAAAAAAGAAGAAGGGGGTTTTCACAAGCTTCACCTCTCGTCCACCCACTCTTCCAATATGTACGCACTGTAGCTGCTGTCACCCACCTCCCTGCCACCCAACACCTGGGACTTGGAGATCAGCATTCCTCACCCGCACAAGGACGCCTCTTCTGACTTACCCTTTCTGCTACACCATAATTTTTTCACTGCTTACATTAACCTGCCAACATGTTATAATATCTCCTATCAAAAACAAAGCAAAGCAACATTGAAAACGATCTCTGAACTATATCCCACTGCATCTTCTGCAGTATCTCTGCTTCTTATCACACACAAGCCCTCAAAAGGGTTGTCTGTGTTCCCCATGCCCACTGTCTCTCTGCCTCTCCCTTCGTTGAGCCCACTTCCGTTAGCATTTTGACCCTTTGGCTCATGTGCTGGAGCTGCTCGGGCACTAGGCTGCCAGTCAGTCCCATGCTGGGAAATCCAAAGGCCAGTTGTCAATGCTAAGCTTCCTTGGTCCCTTGGCATCACCTGACATTGTTGATCGCCCTCCTCGAAGCACATTTTCTGGTTGGCCTTTAGGAGGCCACTCTGGCCTGTTTCTTTGCTTCACACCCTCTCATTCCCCTTCACTGCTTCCTCTTTCTCCTCCAGACAGCTCACCATGAGAGCGTCCAGGGTTCAGTGCTCCTAGCTTGTCTTATTTTTTTGTTGTTTTTGTTTTTCTTTTCTTTTCTTTTCTTTTTTTTTTGAGACAGAGTCTCGTTCTGTCACCCTGGCTGGAGTGCAGTGGCATGATCTTGGCTCACTGCAACCTCTGCCTCCCGGGTTCAAGCGATTCTCCTGCCTCAGCCTCCTGAGTAGCTGGGATTACAGGCATGCACCACCATGCCTGGCTAATTTTTGTATTTTTAGTAGAGATGGGGTTTCACCATGTTGGCCAGCCTGGTCTCGAGCTCCTGACCTCAGGTAATCCGCCCGCCTCAGCCTCCCGAAGTGCTGGGATTACAGGCGGGAGCCACTGCACCCGGCCCCTAGCTCTTCTTGAGCACCAGTTGTACTCACTTGTTCTTTTGGCCTTGAACACCATGGAAACATGAAGGAATTCCAGAGTGCTGTCTCCAGCCCAAACGTGTACATCCAGCTCCTCCTCTGAAATGCACCATATGCAGAATGAAACTCTGAATTTCCACCTGCTTAACCCCATTTCTGCAAATAGCAACTCCATCCTTTCAGTGGCTCAGGCCAAAGCCCTTATATTTATCTTTGATTGATTTTATTCTCACACAACCCCAAGCTAAACCATTAACAAACCCAATTAGTTATCATGAAAATATTTCCAGAATCCAGTCACTTTTCACTGTTACTGTCTTGGTCCAAGTCACAGGGATCTCCTGCCTAAATCACTGTGCTAGCCCCTGACTGTCCACCGTCAGGCTCTTTCAGAAGCAGCTGAAGTGGCCTGTGATGATGGCTGGCTGCAGCCCACCTCCTCAAGCCTTCCTGTGGCTTCCCACCCCATGTGGTGTAACAGCCTACAAAGGTTTGCCCCACCAGCCTGGCGTGTCTCTGAACTCAGCCCTCCCTGCTCCAGCCACACTGGCCTCCTCTTACTTCAACAGGTCAGGCCCACCCCTGGCAGAGGACTTTTGCAGTAGATGGTCTCTTGGCCTGCATATCATCACGTGGTTCACCCCTCCCTTCCTGCAGCCTCTGCTCACCATGGCCTTGTCAGAAAAGCCTTTGCAGAGGCCCCCTCCTCCCACGCTGCTGCGCCCCGGCCTCCTCCTGCTGGTGCTCCTCTCTATCGCATTGCCTGACCACATCTGTTTGTTTCTTGCCTGCTTTCCTGTGCTGTGCAGCAAGGGGGTACATGGTCTGTTGTGTTTGCCTATCAGTTGCTGTGGCTGGCACATAGAAGGTACAACAGTAATTTTGGAATGATGGCACAATAGCTAAATAGGATGTTAACATGTTGGATGCTTTCTCCACTCATCTCTGCAATGAGGGCAGCAACTCACCTCCAGGGTTGTGCATTCATTTGCACACCCAAGGTCGCACTGGTACCCAAATCCATCTCACTCCAATGTTTGTACAACAGTGGTTACCCGCACTGCTCCTTCTGCAGACTCCCCTGTGTCTGGCCCTTCCCCCTGGAATCCCAGCACATGAGAAACACTATAGTGTTTATTCCCCGTGAGCCTAAATTAAAGAACCATCCCTTCCCTAGAGGCACCCCCTTCCAAGGCTTCCCTGCTCCCAGTGGGGCCTGCACATGCTGCCTGTGCAAATCACAGGCCAGCATTGGGACAGACACAGCTGGTCTGGGCTTTGCAGCTGGTGGCCCCAGGGGACAACCACAGTGGCTGCAGGTCCCATTCCTGAGCCTTGGAACAGATCTCTGCTGCTGGTGCTTCAGGACAGGCCTGACATGGGGCAGTGGGTGGCTGGCCAGACCTCAGGACATAGCCAGGGCCCTAGAGGGCAGAGACACCACCAAGTGGAGTTCTCCACGAAATCAGTACTGGAAGCCGAGGCTGAGTCTTTCCAAAAATGGACACAGCTGGGAAGTGACAGAGTGAGGATTCGGACGTGAGTCTGTTTGGCTCCAAACCTGAGCCTGTAACCATAGGACCCCCCTGCCTCCCCTCTAGGGTTCTCTATACCTTCCCCACTGCCCTGCCAGGTGGAGGCCTTAGGCCACCCTGGCTGCTGCTGGCTTGGCCTAAAGGCTGATGCTCCCAGCCAGACCTGAGCAAGATGGCCGACCTCCGGGGAGGAGCTGAGGGAAGGGCCAAGAACTCAGGACAGTGGCTGGCAGCGGTGGCTGTGCTCAGCTTTCCCAGGCAGCGGCCAAACTCAATGCTGCAGCCAGACAAGCTGATGGGGAGGAGGAGCGACCGGCCTTGGTCAGTCTGGAAGGCCCCAGATGCAGCCACGGGCTACCCTTGTCCTTTCCCCTTCCCAGGCACTTCCCCAAACATGGGACCCTCAGCCTGGGTCACATGGGCTTGTAGGCCGTGAGGAAACAACCATTCTGGGCATTCCTGAGCCTTGGGGGAGGCGGCTTTCCTTCCGCCCACTATGGGAACCCTCCAGGGCCCTGTTGGTGCCTTCGCTGGGGAAGGAGGCCTGCCAGGGACCAGCTCGTTCCAGTTCCTCCTCTGAGAGAGCACCTGCCCTTCAGGCCGTGTGGGCTTCCCCCTGCTCAGGAGGCCAAGGGAAACTGGAGCCTAATGCATTCACTGCATGTTTCCTTTGTTCAGGACAGAGCTCCTGCTGGGGACAGACCAACACCTAGGTCATGTGCCTTCCAGGGCAGCCTGTGCCTGCCAGGCCCACACAGGACTTTCAGGTACCATCTCCTCCAGTTGTCCTGATAATCTCATGAGCTACTAGCCCTCTCCATGTGATGGACACAGACAAGGAGCTTCAGAGTAGCCGTGAGCCCTACGTCTCAGAGCTGGGATATGGGAGGCAGGAGCCCATCCTTGGGCTGTTTGGGGCCAATGCACTAAATAACCTTCTCTTGTGGTTTGCAAGGCAGTCTCCGGCCTTGGTCAGTCTGGAAGGCCCCAGATGCAGCCACATCTGGGGCCTTCCAGATGTGCCAGCACAGGGGCTGCCAGGCTCAGGTCCATGGTTTGCCTTGTATGGCACAGGGATATTTCTGGGGTTTAAATGAGAATCCATGTATGGGAAATGCTGGACAAAGTCAGGCTGTGAAATTAACATAAACGAGTAGAAGCAGCAATGTTAAAAAACAAAATAGAAAAGAAAGAAAAATGTGTTTTCAAATAGAAAAGAAGGAAGAGAATAAAATGAGAAATTTTGCAAGTGTCACATCTACTATGGGGAAGAACAAGTCTTGAGTGTGTGTGGGGGGGGTTGGTGAACACCTGATGATGATGATGATGATGATGATGATGTAAAATACAATGTTTATCATAGGTTGTGGTCAAAAAAGTGTACTGCTCTTGTGTACACAAACCCAATGATGAGTGTGGCTCATCTTGAACCCCAACACAGAACCTTCTCAGGGAGCCTGATCCAGTGGGGCAAGGCTCATGGAGCCCTCTGCTGACTTCTCAGGAAGCCACAGGGGCAGAGACCAAAGCATGGCTTCCTGGAAATGTGGGGACCCAAACTCCAAGATTCCCAAGAGGGGACTTGAGGGGGTCATTGCCCTGGACAATCAGTGGTCTCTGAGATGCTATTCAGATCCCTTTCAAAGTCCTGGAGGAACAAAGTGACCATACTGTCCCAGTATTGCCTGTTGTTGCAGGAAAATGAAGGACAGAGCCCTCTTCTCTGTCAGAATGTCCTGGTTTCAATGATAAACTGTATGGCCAGCCTGTCAAAGATTGAGGGAGTTTGTGGGATCTGCTGCGCTCATGGCTGGAAATACAAAGCTTCCTGTTCCTCCAGCCCTCTTCCATCACCCTCCCCTCCTCCTCCAGGAAAGCCTGGTGAAGCCCTAGGTTCTTGCTACACTTCCTCCCTGGATGTCTCTTCTCTTCACCCAAACTTGGAGCTGCTTTCTGGAGCATCTGAATCCCTGGCCTGGCCTGGGGCTCCTCATACTCCCTGTAAACCAGGTACAGGCAGGGAAACCAGCCCAGGAAGAGAGAAGTTAGAGTTCCACAGGGTTTGAGGTGGAATGCCAGTCATGTAGTCAATGTGATCAGTCTTCACCCATCACAAACCACAGTGGAGATCTGGGAAGGGAAGTCTCCGAGGCTCTACAAGCTCTGGTCTCCTTGTCTGTGGTTCCTCATCCATTTCACCCTGAGCAGGGAGAAGGGACAGCCCTGGACTGCCTGGAGGTGGGCAGAGCTGGAGCCTGAGTGCAGGTAAGAATACCAACCTAGCGTTCATTGCACCCTTCTACATGCCAGGCACTTAGCACATTCTGAATAATGCTCCCTGCTCCCTGCTCCCTGCAGGGGAGATGATATTTCTGTTTTGCAGTTGAGAAAACGGGCAAGGTTAGCACTTTCCTAAGCCATGTACGGAAAAGTAGCTGAAGCTTGAGTCTCCACATTTTTTATTGAGTTGTCTCCATCACCAGGCAGTTCCTCCTTCCTGTGTGTCTGAGCCACAGCCATGGAGGGATAAATGAAGGTATCAGGGGGTAGGGATGGATTGTGATGATGAGAGGGGGTCACCTTGAGCCAAAAGTGCATCAGACACTTCTTTGACTTCTGCTGGGCTATGAGCTGCCCCCGAGTGGAGGGTGACATGACTTGGACTCTCAAGGGGTCCAGCACATGCAGGGCCATGCAATGTGACGATGTTGGCTGACACTTGGCCTGGGCTCTGAGCAGCCCTGAGCTCAGAAGAGGGGAGCTAGAAATGTATTCTGGAGTTGGAAAAAGGAATGGTTAGACTCTGCCTTGACCAGTTAGCATGAACACAGGAGCCAGGAGACTGGTAAAAAATAAGGGGGATAATAACAATAAAAATTATGCCAGCTAAGTCTTCCCAAGTGCCAATTTTGTGCCACACTCAAGACTGGCTGCTCTAGAGGCAAGAGAAAGAGAATGACTTGCACAGGACCACCTACGGTTGCCTATCAGAACTGGGTCCCTCCCCAGCATCTCTACCTGTGTTGGCTTGAGCTAGCATTGGGGCCCTGAGGCTGGATATGCTGCCTGGCCAGGGTATGCAGTGTTAAGGTGAGATTCCCCTCCCTGGCTTTGTCCCTGGAATCCTTCAAACATGCATGTTCTTCCCTCAATTCTTGGGGTACTTCTATGTCCGTTGTCATCACTCATCTCTTAGTGAGTGACAGGTGCTCTTGGTGACATCTCTTTGGCTGCCTGTGTTAAAGACATTCCTTAGCTGCAGGTCAGGCAGGGATTCAAGATTGCAGTTGCCTTACTTTTCCCCAGTGTGCTCTGGCTGTGGGAGTCAGGGCTCTTTGAAATGCCCAAGGGCGGGACATTACTAGGAAGTTGGGGTTCAGGAATCATCCTAAATGCATGTGCTCTAGGGTCTGGCCTCGGTCTTGGGTACACCAGGGGCTACCTAATTCCTAGCTCAGCCACCTCCAGAATGTGCCCCACATCCAGGGCTTTAAGCTGCATCCATTCCTCAATTTATCAGCCAGAGTCATCACCTCTTCCCAATTTCATGGAAATTTCCAGCTCCTAAAATTCTACCCTAAACCATCATGAGCTCATTGCAAGACATTTTAATTACTTGTTGAACACACTATTTAAACAAACAACCTGAGGATATGTAAATTGCCACCCATTGCAGCTCTCTGACCTACAACTTCAAATGGGATGGGGTAGCCTCAGTGGCTGATTAAAGACGCCTGTCTCTGTAAGAGACAAGGGCACATCCAGTTGTAATTCAGCTGCCAAGGACAGAGTTTGAAATTACTTTTGCTTTTTTCACCTGTGAATAGAAAATCTTTCCTCCCAATTCTACCCTTTCCTACTTGTGCTGCTGGTTCACAAACCACAGATTTCCACATACGGGTTTGGATGTCCGTGTTCTTGGGAGTTCAGATTCCCAGCTTTGCCTTCTACTCCCAATGGTTCCACAGCAAATTCACCCCACCAGCTGTCCTGCCAGGGAGTCCAGCACCAGCTCATGCCAGTGTGACAAAGACGGATCCCTTCTCAGCATAGCCAGATGGTCTCCCACCCAAAAAAAAAAAAAGGTTTCCAAGTAAAATAAGACAAACAGCCAGGGCCAAGAGCTGTCCACCAGGATCCCCCATGCCCACCTCTCAACCTGGCTCCCCACTAGAGGTTGTTTACAAGGATAAATCGAAATGTCCAGTGCAGCTTGGAAGTAAGATTTTCATCTCCGTCTCCTTTCAACCCACACCATGAGCTGTTTTACAGGAATCGAATCAAAGCACAGCACACGTTTTAGGTTCCCAGCACTGATATGTCCTTCCTCATAATTTTCATTCACATGTTCACACCACTGAACATGAAGGTGAAACAAAATAAGACAGGAAAAAAGTGTCTTTGGCAAGTTTGGGCTTGGAATCTAGGCAGGAAGTAAAGAAGCTAGGAGAGACCCCGTGCCAAGCCCACAATCTAGTCTGAATGCTCATGTAAACCAGAGGGAGCTGCCCGCTCTAGAGACAGCTCCAGCCTCAGATGGTGACGCTCTGGGCACGCCCCAAAGTCCAGGCACCTTTGCACTTCCCAGTGTCCTGAAACAGAAACGAGGAGGCTGCCCGACTCACAGTGCGTGGCAGCGGGGGTCATCCGTGGTATTAAAAAATATGCAGAGACTAGGGAAAGTCTGGGGAGTGGGGGACAAATAAAGTTGAAATGAGTAAAAAATAGAATTTATAAAATCATATTAAACATTTAATTTTAAACGATGTGAGTAGAGCCTTTATCACTATCTTGAATTATTTAGGATTGTGGATCCAACTAATTTCTTTCCTCTAAGGAAACTGAAAAGTGCTTTAAAGGCAGCAATGTGTTAGATTCTGGAGCAAAAAGATCCTCTCCCTCAGCTTTTAGGTTCCCCACCCGTGCCTGATACAGTAGAAGCTTACTGCAGGAACTAAGTAAAAATGCTCTGCATGGACCTTTCCAGTCTAAAGGACTGCAAATACAGTTCAAAACCCTTTAAGAACACCCAGCAGCAGCCCTCTCCAGCTTCCCTTCCCCTCGGCCACACAAGGCTCACTCCTGCCTCCCCGCTGTCTTCAAATGCATCCTCCCCTGCCCAGGACCTCTTTTCAGCCTGGCAGCCCCATGACACCACTGAGGCTGCAGCTGGGCCCTCCCCTATAATGAGTGAGATGCCTCCTGGGTCATCTTTTCTGCGCCACGCCACTGCCTTCCCAGCCTGAGCTCTCTGCATCATCTGATTTCCTTGCTCGTGTGCCCATGGTTCGTCCTCCCCACTGGATGTGAGCTCCACCAGGCCCACACCTTCCTCCCTGCCATCCCTGCCATGCCTGCTGCTGGGCCCTGTCAGGGCAGCTGGCTGTTCCACATCTCGCCTCTCTGAAAGTCTTTATGCAGCCAAGTTCAAGTTTGTTTACCTTCTCCCGGGTTAAAGCCCGATTTACTATCCCAAGAAGAAAGGCAGCAAAACTGTCCCACATTAGATATTTACAAAGCAGTGCCCCGTTTTTCTCAGTGTTGCCCATATGCCCTGAGGATTTTGCATTGGCTACATTATGATAATTTGAATAATATGTCAAGCTAATATTTCTCTTAAGACTTTCTTATAGTTACATTTCCAAGGGAAATATGTTAACATAAAATATATTCATTTTATTTAACAAACAAATAATATGCCTTAGCCAGTTTAATACAGAATGCTGAAACTCCCCGGTATGACAGACAGAAGCATTCAGAAAAATGGAATCTACTATTTTTTCTATCCAAGTGCAAAACCCTAGACAAAGAACTTGCTCATAAGTCCCTTGTTTAGTACTTTTTCTCCAAGAATATTTGGAAAAGAGACTATCACCCTAACCTACTTTCAGTGAAATGGATGAAAGAAAAGAGAAGTAGACAAATCTGAAAAAAAAATCTAGTGAAAGAAATACAGCAAAGGAAAGGGATGAGAAAAGCAAGTCTAGGAAAACAGGGGCCTCCTGGGGGAAGGTCTGGGCCTGGGCTCTCAGCCTGGGCTTCCCATTTGGCTCGTGAAATCCACACTGGGTGACCAGTGAAATCAGAGCCCCGGGTGGAACCGGGGGCAGTGCTTTTTAAAGCTCTGTGGGCGATCTCGGTGCCCAGCCATGGTGTGAAGTCACTGCTCTAGACCAGTGGCTCTTAAACTTGAGGGAGCCTCAGAGTTAGCTGAGACACAGGGTTCTTGATTGTCCCCAGAGGTTCTGGCTCGGCAGGTCGGGGTGGAACCTAGGCATATGCATTTCTGACAGGTCCAGGGCCACAAGGTGAGAGGGAGCCTGTGCTCCGGACCGTGGGCATGCAGCCTTGTTGTGTGGGGCTGGTCAGTGTGCCGGTGGCGACTGTGTACTGTCCAGGGCCACAGGACCAGAGAAACATGAGACTTCAAGATTGAAAGAGATGCCCAACTCCGGGGTGTTAATCCTGCCTCTTGCTCACCCACTCAATGAGCACCCCTCCTTCCCAGGGGAGTCCAGGGCATTTCTTCCAGGTTTGATTACTGTGAGATCATCCATTAGACCGGGCTGAGCTTGCCTGGCAGATCTTCCTCACTGAACTCAGTGCCCCTGGGAGTAGAGGTTCCATTGTCCAGCTGATGAGCGGACCGGGGAGTTACGGTCTGGGTTTCTTATTCAAACATCTCCCCAAGACGTCTTGCAAAGAGTCATGGGTGCTCTTCCCTGGTTCCTGGCCTCCGCCGGCTCACACTCAGGCATGTTTCCCTCCCCAAGGGGAAGTCCCTGCAGCTGCTCCCTTTCTAACCAGCCCCCACAAATACAAAGAGGACTGCTGGGGTGAGGGGTAGCACCAGACGGCATGTAAAACTCGGTCTCGTTTCTGTCACTAGAGATCCTAAAAAAGCCCCTCCTTGTTCCTGAGCCCAGTGACTTCCCAGGGCCTTTTCGGCTGCCTGGAATCTACAGCAGCCACCTGTAAATCAGAGGAAACCCATGCTGCTGTGCCTGGGATCCTTGAAGCCTTGAAGGGTTTTCTCTCTCTCTAGGGGGTGCTAAGCCAGCCCTTTCTGGATGCTGGGCCTGAGGTCCCAGGAGAGCCCTGTTTTGTCTGCCCTCGCCCAGGGCTTGGCGGGGAGCGCTCATCCTGAGCTCTGGCTCTGAGGCTGCTCCTGGTCTCCTTTCTCTCTGATTTCTTCTCATTCCCTTTGCTCTGCCTCGATGCCCAGAGGGAAGGCATGCAGGGCCCATTCCGCGGGTGCATCCTCCCCTCCTCGACTTCCCACCTGTCCTGGGATGGTGTGAGAGAGAGAGAAAGAGGCAGAGAGAGACAGAAAGAGACAGAAACATGCACATGCACATGCGCACGCACACACACACGTACACACACACACAGGTCCCTACCCAGTGCTGAAGCAGGTAAGCCTACCCGCCTCCTAGCCACAGAAGCGCTCGGAGTGGGGCACCGTCTAGAGTCCATGTCCTACGTCCAGATACTGAAAATCTTACATGTATATCTTGGGTCCTCACTTCTCAGCTGAGCTTCCAACTCATTTATTCAGTTACCTACTTGGATGTCGAAGGCATTTCAACCTTTGCAGAGACCAAGAGAAAGCTTGATTCTCACATCCCCCTTACCACTTAAGCACATCTAACTCCCAGCTTCCTTGTCTTGCGGTATCACCAGCCAAAAACCTGGAGCTACCATGATTGCATCCCACCCCTAGCGCGCGCGCGCGCACACACACACACACACACACACACACACACACACACACACCCCTTTCCATCATCAAAGCCATTGTGGCTTTCAATCAAACTCAAACTCCAATAGCTTCCTAGAACTCTCTGGGCCTCCATGTGTGATCACACCTGCCCTCTCCTGCTGCCTCCCCTGGCTGCACGGGGAGCTTTCTATGCACTTGTGTGTGTGTGTGTGTGTGTTTGTACACGTGTGTGTATGGAGCCAGCAGGGAGCCAGTTAGTGGAGGTGAGGGTTTCCGGAAGCAGCATGTGGGGACCCAGCCCTGCAGCCTGGATGGGGATGCTGGCCTATCCTCCTCTCTGCTTCTCAGCCCATCTCTGGGGACCCAGCCTCTGTGCCGCCGCCTCCCTGACCCTCTTTCATGTTTCCATTACTCTCATTGGGTTCATGGTATTCTCTGTGTATGCAACAAAGACTGTGTTCTACTTTCTCAATTCCTTGCCATACTAGAGGGCAGCCAACTGCAGGGGCTTCCGTGGGAGAACAATCCGGGTGGGCGAGTGACCTTTGGACTGAGTCCCCAGGAGTGAGTTTAGAGACATCACTGCCCACAGAGGTTACTTTATGAGGTAAAATTCTGAGGGCTGTGAGGAATACCTTCTGGCCCCTCTGAATCTAAACCCTACTGTCTCAGCCCAGACCTCTGTCCTGGGACCACTCATGGGCACTGCTATCTGCAGCACCAGAAAATATGGAGACAACAGGAAGAGCTGAGGTCAGGATGTTTCTTCCCCGGAGCCCTGCAGCCAGGTTACTCCCGGTTTCTGCTGATGGAGGCTGGTTGCACTGTCCAGGGGAGCCATCTACCCAGAGCACCCTGCCTTTGTGTTGGATGACCGCTTCCCCACCCTGTGACCTGCTTGCACCTTTGCAAGTAGTGCCTTTACTAAACTCCTCTGAAATGACCCTATTTTGAGTGTGCCATCTGTTTTCTGCTGGGACGCTGATTAGCGTACAGATTGTTACAATTTCAGATGATATTTTTCCATGATGTTTGCATTTCTTGAAACAAGCCTGCACTACTTTTATAGTACATGTAAACAGTAAAAATAAAACAAGAAGAGGCAGTATTCAGCACTCTGCAAGGGGAGCTGCTTCCTAACTCGGCTCACTCTGGGCCCAGGTTTCAACTCCAAAGGGGACACAAGCTGACCCAGTTCCAGCACTGTGTGTAAAAATTCCCCAAGGGGATTTTAGCTTAATGAGTTACAACAATGCCCAAAGGACTTGCTGAGAATGAATCAATTCACACTCTGGAATAGGAACTTTACAACTTTAGTCTGAATTAAATTTAGGCATTACAAGCCTAGACTTTGGAGTTAGGAAGACCTGAGCTATAGTCCAGACTTAGCCTGTGTGAGTGTGACCTCAGACAAGTCACTTGACTTCTCTGAGCTCCAACCTTGTCATCTCAAAATATTTCTAAATTTAGGGGAGAACTAATTGAGAAAATATATGAAAAATGTTTAGCATAATAAGCACTTAATACATACTCAAAGCGTGAAGATGATTCTCATTATCATTATTCTAAATACTACTCTTGTATACAGCACACCATGGGAGGTGAAGATACATCAGCTCCCAGCTTCTTTTTAACAGGGCAAGTGTTGCAAGAAGGTGCTCTCTTCCCAATCTGGCCTGGGCTCCTCTCATCATTTTCAGAACCTATTCTGCCTGCCCTCTGCAATATGACCCTGAGGCCTAGGGTGGCAAAGCCTTTTATCAATGTCTTTATCACTGATAAGGGAAATCTTCAGTCTCGGCACATGCAACCCCCACAGTTCCCATATGCCCGGAGGCTGGATCACCTGATGCCAACGAAGGACATGTCCTCTGATAAGGTCCCCAGAATGCTGACTGCCCACTGGGGAGGCTGGCTTGGGACAAGTGTCTTGCGGCAGGTCACCTGAGGGCTCCATGACTGGCTCGGTGGGGTCACAAGGCCGTTTTAAACATTTGTTGTTCAGGAAGAGGCTTTTTCCAAGTGAAGATTCAAGGGGAGCCCCGCCATGGGCAGCCATGGGGACACAGGTTCTAAGATGGCACCCCTGTCTTTGCTGCCTACCCATCTCCATCAAGGCACTCTGTGCCCGTGGTGAAAGGGCCCCACTTCCCGTGTGAGTCAATACAACACATTCCACGCCAGCAATATGGAGCCACCGGGTGCGGAGGTGGAAAGGGTTGGCCTGAAGCTGTGCATGCCCTCAGCCTGCAAGGGGAAGTTGCTTTCTCCTCCAACCCAGATGGGCCTGGAGCAAACACTCACAAGAGGTTTTAGGGGTGGCACTTGAGGGACAATTGGTGTTTCATTGACTATGCCACCCTCGATGCTTTCTACCCCTAGCTGTCTCTCTCTGTTCATGGGTGGCCGTTTCTGGGAGTACTGAGGAGCTCGTGTGTGTGATATCCAAGCCCCTCAGGGCCTAGTTCATGGTCATCACTGATACAGGGCCCAGACCCCTGCTGGATGGTGCAGGTCATACAACAGGGTCCTCTGTGGAGACAGACTCTCCAGCAGCTCCTGCCAGCCAGTTTGGGCTTTAAATCATAAATTTGGTGCTGCCTTTCCTCTGGAGAGAAATTTTCCAATGGCTTTTCCATGCCACTGGAATCAAATCCAGACTCTTTTCCAGGGCCCGCAGGTCCAGTGAGGTGTGCCTCTGGTTACCTTCCAGGGTTCCTCGAGCCCCTCTCCAAACTACCCAGGCCTCCACGCCATCAAGCCTGGGCCCCCTTAGGACCTTTGCCTGGAGCGCCCCCATCTGCTTATGGCTGTCTCCTCTTCACTCTTCAGGTCTCAATTCCACAAATCCCTGCACCCCTGGTCAGGTCAGGCAGACCGCCCTCTGCACCCCAGCCCTGCCCCTGTCCCCATTGAGCTGCCCCACAGCAGCGTCACCATTGACAGTCCCTTGTTTCCTTGCCCACTGCCTATGTCCTCTTCAGCACGTGAACTTCAGGAGAGCATAGGGCCGATGGAGATCCTTGCCTTTCTCCATCTGTGTCACCAGGGCCTTAGAAGGAGCAGGAGAACAGTTCGATATTTCACACCTGAATGGTATTTAATCAGTATGTGAGGGCTGGACAGATGCATGAATTCCCAGGTGGCTTTCCAGTTTAGAGACACAGGGCTCCTGCCTTTAAGACAGAGGGTCAGAGGCATTCCACTAAACAAGCCCCTCTGTGCACTGCAGGGGTAAGGGTGGATGCACCAGCATCTTCCTCCTAAAAAGTGTGCACTCCCAGGACCCCCTGATAGAGAAAGACTGGGAGATGCAAGGAAATGTTCAGAGGAAGCCAGCAGCAGGTGTAAGGAATCCCAGGGCTTCTCAATGAGCCTGGGCCCAAGCGTAAAAGGCCGGGCCTGACACCAGTTCAGTGGGATCCTGAGCCTTGGAGCCGGCGGCTTGCCCAGGCCACAGCTGGCCAGGCTCAGCTGAGCCTCCCAGGAGGAGGAGGGCTGTATAAACAGGAAGTCTACCGCCCCAACGCTGATGGGCCTTTGATAACTGCTAAACCCTCCTCAGTCTTTCTCCCAAACAGTTCCTCCCTTGGTTTGAAGTCACAGTTCTGGGGGCAGGAAAGCAGATTCCACACCTTCCTGACTCAATCACCAGGCACCAGAAAGAGGGAGAGGATGGGAGCAAGAGGTGACAGAGAGAACCGGAGAGACGGATGAGGGAGGAGGGAAGGAAAAAACAGAAACACGAGGGAGACAAAGAGTGAGGAGGGGAAGAAAATAAGAAGAGAAGCAAAGAGAGTGTGGCCCCAGGAGAGAGGTGAAGAGTGAGCTGAATGACCCTGTAGTTTCTCTAATGCAAAGCAGCTAGCCCAAAAGGAGCTGAGGAATGCCAGAGCTACTCTGGGGGGATCAACCCATGACCGACCTCTTCTGTTCACTCCATGCTTTTAAAGCACGGAAGTCAGAGACATCATCCTTCAGAAGCGGGTCTCACCAGGAATCCCATGCTCTCACCTGGTTTCTCAGGGCCTCGGATGTGGCCCTTGTTCCCTCGGGGATCAATACCTGGTGGTCCTGGCACCCACAGAGGCCTCCCTGTTGCTCTCTAGCATGGTGACCCCTAAAAACAGAGGGACTTGGGTAGAGAGTTGCTGCCACTTTGGGACTGGTCATGCTGGAGTTCAAGTGAATCCTGGTGACTGTGCTCTTCAAATGAAAAAGATAGTGTGAAAGAGGGGAAAGGGCTGGACGCAGTGGCTCACTCCTGTAATCCCAGCACTTTGGGAGGCCTAGGTGGGCAGATCACCTGAAGTCAGGAGTTCGAGACAAGCCTGACCAACATGCAGAAACCCTGTTTCTACTAAAATACAAAAAAAGTTACCTGGGCATGGTGGTGCATGCCTATAATCCCAGCTACTCAGGAGGCTAAGGCAGGAGAATCGCTTGAACCCGGGAGGCGGAGGTTGCAGTGAGCTGAGATGGCGCCACTGCACTCCAGCCTGGGCGAGAGAGGGAGACTTTGTCTCAAAGGAAAGAAAGAGAGAGAGAGAGAAAGAAAGAAAGGAAAGAAACACCTTTTGGAGACTTTGTCTCGAAAGAAAGAAAGAAAAAAGAAAGAAAAGAAAGAAAGAAAGGGAAAGAGAGAAAGAAAAGAAAGAAAGAAAGAAAGAAAAGAAAAGAAAGAAAGAAAGAAAGAAAGAGAAAGGGAGAGAAAGAAAGAAAGGAAAGAAACCCCTTTTGGAGGTGAGACCACACCGCTAGTAGCTACCTGCTCCTAGAGACCCACAGGGAATCCTTCACCATCTTGAGCCTTAGTTTCTTCATTTGTGAAATAGGGAGAATGAGAGTGTCTACCTTTCAGGGTTACTGTTAAATTTCAGAAGGAATAAGCAAGGGCAAGTTATCTGCAACCAAAGTGTGCCATGCCCACAGGGAAATCAGATAGCAAAGTTGCCTGTAGGCCACACACGTCTATATTATGTGGTGCATGCAAGCAGGCAGGTGGCTAGGTCACATGCTGAAAAGGCCTTAGATAAAGTGTGTGCTCCCTACAAAGAAGGGGGATCTGGCAGACTTTCCATCTGTTCCAAGTGCCCAGCACAAAGCAAAGGTATATCTCCTAGGTTTTCAAGACTTATCTGCCTAACTGGGCACATACTACACCCCAGGCTTGGTGTTGTGTAAAGAGGCTGCTTGCTTTACAGATCTGCCTTCTTTACTCCTCCCATAGTCCTGTATGACGGGTATTTGCTATGCTTTGAATGTGTCCCCACAAATCGTGTTGGAAACTTGAACCCCAATGCAACAGTGTTGGGAGTGAGGCCTAGCAAGAGGTGATTAGTTTATGAGAACTCTGCTCTCAATGTCATTGTCATGGGAATGAATTAGTTATCAAGAGAGTGGGCTTGTTATTAAAGCACGTTCAGCCCCCTCTTGCTCTCTTGCTCTGTGTATACTTGCTTGCTGTTTCACCCTCTACCTTGGGATGGTGCAGCACAAAGGCCCTTCCCAGATGCTGGCACCATGCTCTTGGATATCCCAGCCTCCAGAATCAGAAGCCAAATAAACTTCTATTGTTTATAAATTACCTGGTCTGTGGTATTCTGTTATAGCAGCAGAAAACAGACTACAACAGTATTATTCCATTTTCCAGAGAGAGGACCTGATGCTCCATTAGGTTGAGTTAAAGCCAAATGTCATTAAATCATTAGGAGACAAAGCCTACTAGTGGCTGCTAGTTCCCACATATTCACCCATAACTACTGCACAAAGAGGCCTCAGAATAAGAAGAGGACATGTTCTTGACTTTGAGGACATTGAGGAGCAGGAAGAAAATAGGTACAAAAATGAGCAAGATGTTGTGTACGTGATGCTATAGGAGTGGGATAGGAGTGCAGTGTCCAACCTGCTCAACTGTCCATGCTATATAGTAGTCCCACAAGGTGAAGGACATATTATACTTGAGAGAGAGAGGTGGGAGGAATATGACAAGCCATGCTGAGATCATGTGCTCATCCCTGGATGGTTGGGGCAGTTGAAACTTGAGTGCCAATGTCCTGAAGGCTGCAGGGGGAATGGAGAAGGAGCAATTACCCAAAGGAAAAGTGAGAGTTCCATTATCAGAAGAAAAGGGTGAATGATGGCTAGGCAGAACCAACCAACGTATTCTCCCCATTTTCAGCTGACTAATTCAGGCCTCCTCTCCTGGTGCCTTTCTTCTATACCCGGCTCTCTTAGTGTCTGCCGGTTCCACAACACTTAGCTAATGCTTTGTGCATATTGTCTGTTATCACTAGACTATGAATTCCCTGAGGGCAAGAATTAGGATTTGCATCTTTGAATCTCCAGGACCATAGTTCAATAAATGTTTAATATGGCAAGGTGAACTTTACCTTAAGAAAAATGACAATTTTCAGAGCAGGGCAATAGCAGGATCTGATTTGTGCTCTGGAAAGATGTATCTAATCACAATATGGGGGCTAAATTAGTGGGGGAAGCAAATTGAGACAGGAAGACAAATATGGAGACTATAGGAGCCACCATCATAAGAGATGAGGAACCATGACAATGGTAGGGTGGAAATATGTAAATATCAGTATCTTCCTATGTTGGCCCAGCCAACATAGGAACATTAATTAACATTAATTGATTATTAAGGAGGAATGTCTTTGCTAAGCACGATGCTGTATGGACATGGTAACAACTCAATGTCACAGCAGAGCTTACAATAAAAAGCGGCCCCCTCAGCCCCACTGTCCACACACAGGCTCACTTCTGCAGGCAGCCTCTTTCTATCATTTGTGTCTACTTCTTCTGCTGTCTATTTCACCCTTTATTTTCTCTTGTTGTTGTTTGATGGTTCATCTATATGTGCTGGGCTTCCTCATTCAGGTAGCTGCTTCTCCCTGCCCACACTGTGATTCCTGCACTCAGATTCCCAAATAAATCCTGGGGCCTGATGTAGGCACTGAGGATGCAGGATGCAGCAATGAATGAATGGGCCAGGAATATGAAGTCTACATCCAAGTGGCACAGACAGAAAGGAAACAGTGACTACTTAGGATCATGTCAATACGTGATGCGTGTATTGAATGAAGGGTAAGTAGTGAATGTCTGCTTGGTCCTCCATGCTGTGCTGGAAGGCCTTTCTGGGTTTGAAAACAGCACAGCCTCTTGTCCCCTAGACCTGTGTTCTTGATGGGGAAAGTGCTGAGACTGGACAAGGTGAGCAGAGAGGATGGCCCGGTGGAGTGTGTGGAGGGGAGAGCGTTCACCACAGCCCGTGGGCCAGCCTCACCCACCCTTCTTAGAGGACAGCACAATGAGGAGACAGAGGCCAGCACATGGTCATGGCAGGCTGAGTCCAAGGCTGATTGATTCTGGGTGCCTCGTCTTCTCTGATAAGTAGTAGCTTGGGAACAGAATAAAATTTATTTGAAACAGGTAAAGGAAAACGATGCTTTCCCACTGCAATCTGGACAGGCAGATTCACACCTGATATCTATACCTGAATCTCTATGAAGGCAGCAGCAAGTATTGCCAAACAGAGGTAAGGAGCATGATACATGCTCTCCCTCCCTTTCCACAGACCCCGGTGAGGAAAGCTGGTCACGTCTGCTGTCAGGCAAATAGCCCAGAAGCTTTTGAGTGAGCTGAGGGCTGGCACTCACCCAGCAGCAACACAGACACCCTCAGGCAAGGCGTCCAGGGCAGGGTGATGGCCGTCTCATAGGTCAGCCTCCCCGGGAGGACCACAGAACACCTTCTCCACTCTGAGGCCACACAGCCTATGTCCAGGGTCGGTGCCCTTCCCTCCCTCACAGAGGCCTTTCTCCAGGGCATGGAGCTCTCAGGGAGTGCAGGTGAGGGCCCAGACTCCAGCAGCACACCTGGGGCAATGGTATCTTAAGCTGCATTTCTGTGGCTGACTCTAAGTTTGACAGAATGGTTTCAAGGTATTCAGAATAGGGGAGTTACAAGGAGACCCAATGAATGAGGCTGTGGTGTTTGTCAAATACTCCCTGGCACACAATGCAGAGAGTAAATGTAGAAACTTCTCCAAAGTGATGCCTCCCGGGGGCTGAGGCTTTTCTGGGCTCTCTGTGGTGCTCAGTGCTGATGCTGCTTCCCAAAAGCTCTGAGCGCTTCAGTGCCCCCCGCAGGCCTCTGGGTACCTGGGACACTGAAGGCCTCTGGTACTTGATTATGCCCAGGGTCCTGGTGTCATAAAGAGCTCCCTGAGCATGGTTGTTTCTCTGATTTCCCAGCACCCATTCCTCCTCCCTAACAGCACGACTCTGTTTTGCAGAATCTTCTTTCCCTGTCCCTGCTCTCATCCAGCAGGTCTTTGACTTCCAAGCCAGGCCAAGGGATGTGCTGCTGGGAGATATGACCCTCAATCCAGAGAGTCAAGGTGAGACACAGTACCTGGATGGTGTTCCTTCTGGTGCTGGTTTCTGAGAGGGAAGGCAGGGGGCTCCCAGCCCCCGAGGCAACCCTGGTCCTCATCCTGCCTTTTTTCTAGTTCTCAGTCTGGTTCTCCACTGTTCTTCCCATCTAAAAATCTAACACACACCCCTCAGTAAAAGTGCTGTTGCCTGAGAGGGCAGTAGGTGGTGGGAGGAGACTGGCACTTCTAGCTGGTATCTGAGCCCTGTGTGACTTGGACTATGGATGCCAACAGGATACTCTAAATCAACCGATTTATAAGCTCTGATGCCTACATCCATTTAAATGTACACGGATGTTTTGTTTTTAAAATAAGATGAAAAACTTTGGTAGCTGTCAAGCAGGCAAACATATGCAAAACATGGCGGGATGTGTCGTTTAAGCTCCTGAGGCTGAGGACCTACTCCGTCCTCTGCTGCCATCAAGTCTAGGGTGCTGGGGGACACAGGATGGTGAGCTGTCACCTCAGGGAGCTTCATGCTGACCTGGGAGGGGGAATTAAAGGGTCTAGCCCCACACCGATGATACTCCCCTGCTTTCTTTTCCCTACACTTCCCCTCTTGCTGACCTCAAATATTCCAATAGTTTCATGTCAATCACTCCCAATTCTCCACCTTGTTCCCATTTTCACTTCCAAAATCCAGTCTCACATTTTCTATTGCCACCACCAGCATGAAATCCCAAGGATGCCTCAAACTTATTAAATCTAACCTTTGAACATCAAGCGATGTACAGGGATAGAGGGGAATAGGGCAAAAAGCAAGAAATGGGAAGACAATGGTTTTGGAGGAGCAGCATTTTGGTCCACAGCGTCCCCACCTCCCCGCACATCACTTGGCACTGGGCATGCAGTGGGCACTTCATAGCTGCTCCCTGATGAATGCCTTCATGAAGGGCTCCAGCATCCCCTCAGCGGTGAAACCTGGGGAGTCCCACCACGCCTTCCTTCCTACTCCGCTCAGGCCACCCTAGCTCAGGCCCTCACTGCCTTGTCTCTGAGCTACAGGATCTTAATTGGTCTCCCCTTTTCAGCTTCCCCACTCCAATCCATTTTGCTGATTAAGTCTTTCTCAAGCCAAGGTGTCCTAGTATTTGTCATGTAAACACGTGTACCGACTGTGTGCCTGGCCCTGGGCTGAGGGCCTCATACACAGCTGCGTGCCTGCTCTTCAAAGTCGCCGTGTGAGGCCAGGACTCACTGTCCCCTCGCTACAGGGGAGAAAGCTGAGTGGAGAGGCAGCACAGCTCCCTAGCCATGCAGGCGGAGCATACACTGTCCCCACACATGGGCACCTGGTCACAGCACTGTTCTGTTGGGCTGTACGTTGTATATATTTTTAATTTTCTGCATATTGCCATGTTTTGATATCTAAAAAAACCTTTCTAGCTGAGGAGAGACTGCAGCTCCTGGGCCAGTTCTTAGAAAGAGGAAAGGGCCCAGTGGTGAGCATGCCTTTGAGGTGCAAACTGACCCATCAGAGCTCTCCCTCCTTTACCTGGGCCTTGCACCCCAGGAGGCAATACCCGCTGCCCTAACCATCCCAGGGACAGTTCTGTGGTCTGGATGTTCCTATCCCCGAAAAATATGTATGTCAAAACCTTAATCCCCCGAGGTGATGGTATTAGGAGGTGGGGCCTCTGGAAGGTGATCAGGTCATGGGGGCTCTGGGATTAGTGCCCTTATAAAAGAGGCCTGAGGGAGCTCATTCGCCCCTCATACCGTGTGAGGACACAGCAAGAGGGCACCCTCTGTGACCCAGGAAGAGGCCCTCATCAGACACTGCATCTGCCAGCACCTTGATCTTGGACTTCCCAACCTCTAGAACTGTGAGAAATAAATGGCTGTTGTTTATCAGTCCCCCAGCCCGTGGTATTTTTTACAGTAGCCTGCATGAACTGAGACAGCCAGGCACCAGACAACTAGGCACCATCTATGTTCAAAGCCCATCACAGTGACTCCGAAACTCCTCGCCCTGCCCTGCCTTGTCTTTCCCACAGAAACCCCAGTAAAGGTCTTAGCCCAGCCTTCCCCTGGCCCTGCCTTCTGCTCCTGACTGCCCTGGTGTCCTTCCCACATGGCCCAGCACAGCACCCTCCTGGCTCTAGGACCCGTGAGTGTAATGGACTCTCCCCAAGCCTCCCCTGTGTCTCCTCCTGTGGCTGCACCCGACGACCATCTTGTAAAAAAATAAGAGCTTCTCATTCAAACATTTTTAATTGCTCCCCAAAGTGTGCAGAGAAATAATAGGTCCTTCAATCTGACATTCCAGAACTTTCTGTCTCTTCCCAGCCTCTTTCCAGGTGGATCTCTCCGTTAGCGTCCGACTTGGCAACTTGGGGCTCTTCCCTCATGCTGGCTTTGCTCCTCCCCTTGCTTAAAGGAGGGTCTTTTCTCCCCATGTTCAACTCCCACCTCTTGTGGAGGGCTAAGATCATGCACTACCTGGAACCTCCTTGTGAAAATATGTCTGCGTAACCTTACCGTGGGCCCTGTAGTAGTGCTCCTGTGCTGACCATGGCCTCCTGAGGTGTGCCGTGGTGGCACCATCGCCTCTCCCAGGCTCTGGAGCAGGGAGAAATGGCCTCTCCCATGCCCTCACCTGCAGGGGGCCTCCCAGCCGCCTCTGCATTCTCAGCAGCATTCAATGCGTGACCAGAAGGAAAGTTCTTCCTCAGAGCCCACGTGAATCTTCCTTAAAGAGAGGCCATCTACCTCCACATCTCCAGGAAGGAGATCTCCATCTCGCCAGCCTGTGGCCAAGGAGGTCAGAATGTCCAAACCTCTTCATAAGAACCCCAGGGGAGAAATAATGGATCACTCTTTCACGACACACAGTAACCCTCTTCCCAGCTGAGCAATTTGGTGTTTTAAAACACCAAATTCATTACTCTAGGTCATTAAAAATAATCATGAGTTAAAAATAAATATTCAGTATACGAATTAAGAGTTCGCAGGCAAGTTTCTTCTATTTCTTTTTAAGCCCCTGAAATCTCAAGTTCTCTCTTTCCCCAGTTTATTGAAATTCGAAAGCACGCCTGTGTTCTGCCAGGTTCCTAGTGACCCTACGTTAAAAAGACACCCTTGAGGCAGAGCAGGTGGTTGGTACGAACCTGACTGTAAAAACACATTGATTAATTTTTAAAAGTGCAGGGTATGTGGGTTTTTTTTGTTTGTTTGTCTGTTTTTTAACCACTAAGAATCCCTTCCTTCTGTTCTCCGAGCCAAAATAGTCTCAAGATTTTTCCCCAAAAGAGTTTCCAGGGGCAACTTAACAAGTGCAGAAAATTCAGAGGAATCTGTGCTAGCCTGATGCTTCCAAGCCCTACCCTGGAAGAAAGTACACAAGTTAAATGCAGGGAAAGTTATGCTGGGAAGCTGTGCTAGTAACTGGGAAAAAAGAGTAGGTTCTTTTGGGCAGCATGGTTCCCAGATCTGGATCCACAGGTGCTTGGCACCCTTCTCAGCCCTGTCTGCCCTCCGGGAAGTGAAAGAGCACTTAACAGCCCTGTGGGACTGCCCTATCCCCAGACACTGGGGGATTCTACCCTTACAGAGCTGTAGTCCTTGGAACCAGGGGTTGGAAGGGCTTACGCCCTGAGTAGTAGAGAGAACTGCCCACGCATTCAAAGAACTGCTGCTGATTTTCAGGCCCCAGGCAACTTCCTGGTGATCTAGCTGCTTTGTAAGCTTTCAAATGCTTACCTGTCTTCCTCTGCAGTAGGGCTTGGGAGGCACATTCAAGCCCAAAGATTTCTTCTTTGGACTTTCATTTTGTAAAATTTTGTCCATTTCTCTAGGTTGGTCAAGTAAATTTTGGATCTTAGTTCTGTCACCTAGGATCTCCTCCCAGCTTTGTGTGCTCAAAAGCCTCCAGCTACTCAGGAGGCTGAGGCAGGAGAATTGCCTGAACCCGGGAGGCAGAGGTTGCAGTGAGCCAAGATTGTGCCGCTGCACTCCAGCCTGGGCGACAGAGCAAGACTCTGTCTCAAAAAAAAAAAAAAAAAAAAAAGAAAGGCTTAAGTTGGCGAACATCCCAAGTGCCCTTTTAGCAGGCAGGCTTCTTTCCCCCATCAGCAGGAGATGAGAGACCTGGCAGACAGGTCGTGCCTCGGACTCACTGCTTTCTGTCCCTTCATTCCCTTAAGACCTGTCTTAATTTCACCATGGCCATGGCTTTCTTCTGTGCTGTTCAGATTTTTCAGGTTTCTTATAGAATTGAGTTTGGACTAAGAACACGGGGCTCTGAGATCTCCCCAGGAGAGAGGTGGAATCAGGATCCCCCTTCATTTACCAACCTGATCATCATCCCTTCCTCTCTTAGCTGGACCAAGACTGGCTTATGCCCCATGTGGAAACCAAGCCTGCCTTTGCCTGCTGTGTCCCGCCTTTCAGTCCATGGATGTTTCTACATGTTAGAGATGTGCCAGGGTTCTCATTTCCCAAACATTCTTTCCCAGAGAAGGACACAGGTGAACCACGAGTTCTTCTGCACTCAGGATGTGGCGAGAAAGCCAGGTTTTCCTGCCCTATCCTCCCCCCCCTCAACAAAAGTGAGCCTTCCTCTTTTATACCAGTCTGGGCAGTGCAGAGTAGGAAACAACCAGCTCTGTTTCTCCCTCTCCTTCCTCAACAAATGTGTTTCCCTGCAAAGCAACTTCACTATTTGTGTGTGGGTTCTCAGTGCCTCCATGGCAGCTGGCTGCAGGCCAGCCCGGGGCTAACCCATAACATTCATAAGACAGCCCCATGGACAGAGAGAATCACTCATGAACTCCAGCAATTATGACGCTTCTTTCTTTTATTCTAATAGAGTAACTCTCAATGTATCTCCAGCTAAGTTATTTATCAAATAAAAAGTTCATATTCCATACCTAATTAGATTTCTTTGTAAGCTTTGACTGATCCATCCTATAGATCTGGTTTGTTGAGAATGCAATGACATATGAGAAGATGAAATGAAAGCGAGTTCATTTGGGGAGTTAATGCTTTAAGTTGAGACTTCTTGGGACTGGTTCAGAGAAGGCTTCATTTCTGGGAAAGAAAAACAAAGAAAGATGAGATGGGAAGAAGCAGAGGTCATATAATTTGGTTTAATGAGGACTGTTTGGGGAGCTGTGGCTTTCAGCCATGCCTGTAAAAGCCTCCTTTGACTACATGTGAGGGCTACATGAGAATTTTTCTGCTAAAGATTTAGTATTCTGGTTATGTATCACTGTGTATCAAACCATCCCAACATGTAGTGCCATAAACCCGCCCCCATTTCACTGTGCTTGTGAATTCAGTGGGTCATGAGTCTGAACAGGATGGAAGGGGGTGGCCTCCCCTCCTCAGTCTCTAAGGCCTCAGCTGGAAAGACTTGAGTGGTCAGGTGTGATGCTGAGGGCTGGGGCTGAGCAGGGCCTTCTGCAGGTGCTGTCACTCAATGCCTGGGCTTGACAGCTGGGAGGCTGGGTCCTGTTGGAGTGCTGACCACAGTTCCTCCTCCTCACCTTTTTGCCTGGTTAGGTGGCTCATAGCGTGGTGGCTGGATTCTAAAAAGAGGGCCTGTGATGGAATATTTTATGTGTCATCTTGGGTAGGCCATAGCAGATACTTGGTCAAACACCAGCCTAGCTGTCACTGTGATGGCATTTTTAGATGATATGAGCATTTAAATCAGTATACTTGAAGTCAATCACGCTTTATCATGTGGGGGGCCTCGCCCAGTCAGTTGAAGGTCATATAGCGAAAAGACTGAGGTACCCTGAGGAAGAGGGAATTCTGCCTCCCGACTGTGTTTGGGTTCAAGTTGCAGCACCAGCTGTTTCCTAGATCTGCAGCCTGACAGCCTGCTTTGCAGATGTTGTACTTACTGGTATCCACAATTGTGGGAGTGGATTCCTTAAGGTAGATCTCGCTGTACACACACACACACATACACACACACCCCCACACACCCACACACACACACCCTATTAGTTCAGTTTAAGAAACAGTAATCGATAGGGGCCCGGGAGAGAGTCTCAAGGGAGATTATTAGAGGAGATGAAGACTGAAGTGTCCAGGTCACTTCCCCAGGCTTTTTGGTGGAGCCCAGATTCAGGGGGAGGGGACATAGCCTACCTCTCCAGGGGAGGAATGTCAAGGAATGTGGAACCATAGTTTTCAGCCTCCACACCATGAAACTGCAGTGGCCCTTTGACAGCCAGGACCATACAGAGGGCAAGGGTTCCCAGTAATTGTCTAGGGAGCTGGGTGAAGAGCAGAGAGGAAGACACACCTGTGCTAAGAGCCCCAGCACCATTGCACAGCCTCTGAACACATCCTCTTAGGAGGAGCCCATTTGCACCGATGTCTCTGTAGGACCAAGTCGTCAAGGTTAACTACTGCCCCTGAGCTTTGGGAGAAACCTGTGGCACAGGCCATGGGATCTCAATATCTGGATGACACAGTAGGCAATTTGGAGAGGGCGTAGAGGCAAAACCTAACATTTTGTGGATTAGGTTGTTGGGTGGCTGAACACATGGGCGACAAGGTCCTCCCTCTGCTCCCTGTGCACTAGGTAGTACAATAAACTCTTTCATGGTCTCATTTAACCTTTGAAATAAGCATGTAGAGTAGTGTCTCAGGAATCTATTGTAGAACAAATCACTCTAACAGTCATTTCATCATCCACCCTCGTGGTCCTGGGGTAGAGTAGGCTCGGCCGGGCTCTGCCTTAGCTGTGGTCAGAGGGCAATGAGGGCAGGAGTTCTCTCCAGGCTCACCCACTCACTGTGGATGTGCCATCTGCTGGGACCTCAGCTGGGGCTGTCAGCTGGAAAGGCTGTGTGGGGTCTCCGGGTGGCTGCTTGGCTCCAAGCAAGAACATCCCAAGAGGGTCTAGCAGAAGCTGTGTAGCCCCTTATGACTTCACCTCAGAACCACAAAGTGTCACTTCCACGGCATTCCGTTTGTCACCAGTGAGTCACAAAGGCCAGCCCTCATTTGGGGGAAGGAGTATCAAAGAATTTGCAGATGTGTCTTAAAACCATCACAGGCAGCATGAATTTCTCTCACTATACAGATGAGGAAACCAAAACCTGAGAGGCTGAGTTGACTGTGATGGTGCACACAGCTAGCAAGCAGAAGTGAGACATGAAACCAGCTCAGCCAGGGTCTGAAACCTGTGCATACGACCACCCTGCCACCCTGCGTCTCTGTAGCCGATATTTTAGCAGGGCATATACTACATAGATACATAGGAACAGAATTTGAGATTGAAAGGCACGAGAAAGAACTAATAAACTATTCCAAGAGCAGGCAAGGAATAGGCGTGTACCACTAAGAGAGGTCAGAAAAGGCTTCCCATGGCAGGTGGACTTGGCAGAGTGGGTAAGATAAGGATGCGCAGAGAAGCTGGAGGGGGACAGGAAAATGTGGCAGGGTGGATGGGGGGCAGGTATTTTAGGCAGAGACACTGGACATGTGGAGGCAGGAACATACCTGGTAACCCTAATATCAGCCCAGTGTGCATACAGTGATTCACAGAAGAAAATGAAGGAGATGTGGACTGGCACCTGGTATAAAAGTGCTTAAATGCCAGGTAGAGGCCTTTTGCTTTCATCTAAAGCTATGTTTCTCCAAGTGGTCCCTGGATCAGCAGCATCAGCGTCACCTGGGAACTTGCAAGAAATGCACATTCTTAGCTCCAGCCTAGACCTATGTTTTAACAAGTGCTCTAGGGGATTCTGATACAGCCTTGAGTTTGAGACCCTCTGCTCCTAGGTATGGGGGGCAGGGGAGGTGGGGACCCAGCAGTTTTGAGCGAGAGAGTGCAATAATCTGAGTTGCTCTTCAGCAGATCACCCTGGCTGGGGTGTGCTGGGCAGACTGAAATAAGAGAGCAAACCTTTGTCCCCAAGGAAGGGTAATGCAGGGCTGAACTAGCACAGGAGGAGAGGAGGAGGGCAGGAAGGAAGGGCCCAGCACTGGGGCCCTGCAGCCCTGGGACTTGGTGATGGTGAGGAGAGCGAGTTCTCCCTCACAGCATCCCATGTGGAGCTCACAGGCACAGCCAGCTACTTAGAATTTCTCTAAATATTTGAACCACATGGCCCAGGAATCTAGGTATAAACTCAGGACCCAGGGGTTGGGTTACAGGCTCAGTTTCCTATTACATAATCAAGCAACTCTCTGCATTTTGCCTCCGGGAAAGCATTGCTTGGTCAAGCATTTTCTTTCAGTCCTTCATGCTTCATTGCAAGGCCTTTTGGCTAGACTCAAGGACCACTGAATTTTCTAAACCACCTTTGCAAAATGGGTTTAAAAATATGATCTGCCACATATGGTTGAAAATTAAATGAGATAATTCTTCACACTCAATACTTATCAGCCACTTTTATTATCACCCTCATTATCATTATCATTATTACTCACTCATTCATTCATCCAAGCTATATTTGCTGTGCACCCACTATGTGCAATGCTCTGGGAACATAGTGGTGAATTATCATGGCCACTCCTCTGGGTCTCTCTCTCCTTCATTGCCAGTTTACCTGTGAGATGGACAAGAACATGGGTCTTAGAACCTCATAAATTGGGTCTGAGCTCTAAATTTTATAAAGCATTAACTTTATAATCTTAGAAAATTACATCTGTAGGGCTCTTAATTCACTTGCAAATGGGATTGAAAAACTTGTCTTGTGTCACACAATTGTGTGAGGATGAAATGAGAAAAGAGATGAGGAGGCATTTGGAGGATGGTACAGGCTGTGCACCCTCAGGAAGTGCCAGGATTCCTGCTTCTCGCCTCCCCTCCCTCAATCCCATGTCCTCTCCTTGGCCCATTCACTCCCAAAGCTTCCCACTGTCTCTGGTCTCTAGGCCCAATTCCACACTGTAGTGTTGCACATTTCCCTGTCTCTGCTTCTGGGCTGCTCCCAGATGCTCTTCCAATTCAGTGAAAGCCAATTAAGTAAGCAATCAATTTGCTGAACGACTAATTCAGTAAACACACCAAATATACAGATTTGTCAACAACTTGCTTCTTTTGACTCTTTAGAGTATGTGGCAGTTCTTACTGAATGTGATGATGGTCATGGATATTTAAGGAGTATTTCATTTGTGCTGCTGTGGGGATCATGGAGGTACCAGAGCATAGAGGACTTTTCTGATGGAGGAAAATTCAGCAACAGAGGACTGTCTGGAGGCTGACTCAGAGCCAGAGGGACAGAGGGAGCAGGAAACCATGGAGGCCACAGAGCCTTGAGCCCCCAGCTCCTATAGGCCTCTTAGGCTCTGCCAATTTATCTGATATAAATCACTGGAGACTTTAATAAATACATTTTTTAAAGATCTATTCACTGATCAGTGTGTGGTCCACTGGCCTTGAGGGACTTGTGGAGGCCCAGACAAGCCCTTCCAAGTGGATTTTCAGCCACTTATGAGCACACGTGGCTGAGCCCTGATCTTAACGGCACAGGGATTAGTGTTGTCTCTGATGGTCGCCTGCCCTTCAACTTGAATCTATAACTCAGCGCACTTACCGAGGTCCCAGCAGAGGCCACAGAGGTGAAGGGAGAGGGGCCATTCTCTAGAATCCCGGATGTGCAATTTGGGGCCACCTGGAAGGGTCTGGCCCTTGAACGTTTTAGGTAACATCTTGCTGTATTTTCTCTCTCTGAACCTTCCCCCCAAAGCTACCACTTTCCCCACCTGTTTCAACAATTTCTTCTTTTCCCAGCCAAGATTGAGGGTCAGAAGACTTTCCGCATTCACAAATGTCCTCTGCATTTCTCAGCTTCTGGGCTGGGCTCTGAGCGTCATGGCTCAGAGCGCCTTCATTCGCCTCTCCTTCTCTGCTTTGCATCTGTGATTGTGTTAGTTGTCCCGGGCCTGTGCCTGTGAGATATATCAGCTGCAGTTCCACTGAGCATGCATGTGCTCACTACTGTAGCTTCTCTCCACCAGGAGTAAAGTGGGGGTTCCCAGAGTGGAGGCAGCTGGGAGGTCTAGCTGGGCACACCTTGGTGAGGCTGAAACTGTCACACCCTCCCCTCTTGCTCCTGTGTGAGGAGGAACAGAAAGCCATGTCTAACAGAAAGCTTGACTGCTGGGGTCCAGTGATCACATCCTGCACCATGAGCTCTGAGGGAGGACACCCCCCACCAAGGTGGGAGGACGGTGAAGGTCACACCTTAGGGTTTCAATTTGCCTCTGGGGAAAAAGGGCCATAGGCCAGGGGAACTTGCCTAAGACACACGCCAGGAAGGACAAAGGTGAAAGGGGCCACTCTGTGCAGCTGGTCCTCTCCGAGGCAGGGTCCTGAGTACACTGGGCCCCCAATTCACCCAGCAGAGCCATTGGCTAAATTCAAACCTGGCCACATCTCACACCTCACCAAACATTCCAGCAGCCAGTCATCCTCCAGGACAATTTCCAAGCTCCCCAATCTGGCACATACAGCCTTTAGTATCAGGGTCCTGTCTATGTCTCCAGCCTAACCGCCTATGTTGGTATTTTACTAAGCCACAACCTATCTCTATGTTTTTGCTCATGCTGAGCTCCCTGAGTGAATGTCTGCCCATACCCTCTTGTTTCAAGGGTAGCTCTTACCAAGCGTTTTAGTCTGCTTGGGCTGCCATAGCTAAGTACCACAGACTGGGGGCTTACACCACAGGATTTATTTTCTCATAGTTCTGGAGGCAGGAGGTCTAAGATCAGGGTGTCAGCAGGGTTTCCCCTGAGCAGATGCTGTCTTCTCCCTGTGGTCTTCCCTCTGTGGATGCCTATGTCCTAATCTTATAAGAACACCAGTGATATTAAATTAGGGCTCACCTTAATGATCTTATTTTAACATAATTACCTCTTTAAAGACCCTGTCTTCAAATACAGTCCCATGCTGAGGTATTGGGGGTTAGGGCTTTAACGTAAGAATTTTTTCAGGGGACATAATTCAGCCTGTAATAGGAAGTCCAGGGTGGGGGGACTAATTGCTCTGCTTTGAAGGGTCCTGACCACAAGGGGCAGCTGACCCCAGCACTATCCCTGCAGCCCCGGTCTGGGTCCAGACCCCCGTCTGGGCCTCCCTCTGTGTCTCCACCATTCCCTTCAACTCACTGGTTCCTCTGAGATTCTCTGCTGATGCAGTAAGAACTCTGGAGTGTAGGGGCCATTTCCCACTCACCTTTCTACCCCAACACCTAGCATACATTAGGTGCTCATATGTGCAAAGAAACTAGCACATGTTCCCTGAGTGGTTTCTGGTCCTTCCTGTCTTCATGCCCCTTGCTGGAATGCCTTTCACCCTTCCCACTTTAACTTAGAGGTTTTTTTATATCAGACCCATGATAAAGGCCCAGATGTAATGCAGAAAACCATTCCAGATTCTTCCACCAGGGTTTGACTGGGCTGGTGTCTCTTCCTCTGTGCAGAGAGCTCTCCCCATCCATTGTCCTCTGCCTTGGGTTTGGTTATATGAGGTAGGTTTTGCTATGAACACCTCTCATCCTTTCCAAAGATGGGAGAGCAGGAACCACCTCCAACCCATCACTAGGATGACCACACCCCCTGGGTTTTAGCCACGGCAGCTCACAAAGCCCTTCTTGGAATGCTCTCGTCCTCTCAAGAACGAAGGTGGAAATCAAGGCAGAGGAGGAAGTGAAGCCCAGAGAAGACTCACAGCCTGGGTGGGTCACACAGCAGCACAGGTCTGTGGGTGGAGCTTCAGGTTGCAAATCTGCCCCAGGCTGCCAGACTTGCCCCAGAACATGGATCCTGCTGATGTCTACCCCAACCTGTCTTACTCCTGTCCTACATTTTGCATAATTGAAACCCCTCACTAGCCTGGGGCTTGCTAGGGACGGGAGTCTCCAACTTCTCTGTGCTGATATAGTGGCTGGGGCACAGTCCCCATGAGACACATCTCCAGAATTTCCTAACTGATTGTGATCACCGGCTCTGTGCCCATCTGTGACGTGAAGGCGGCTGCACTCATTTTAGGAACACGAGAACCGAAGGCTCTCTGTCTGTAACTGGAGACTGCCCCAGACAGGTCTAAATTTAAGTTCTGTGCATGCATCATTTTAATAATAATAGCTAACATTTATCCTGTGCCAGGCAAGAGGGCTCCCCATGTATTCCAATAAACATCTCACAACCCAATGAGGCCTGCTCTCTTGTTGCATTACAGACAGGGAAACTGAGGCACAGGAGATTAGATTATGTCCTCAGACCAGCCCTCTCACTAACACCAGTAATACGCTTGATGTTTGTGGTCCATTCTAGACCAGAACTTAAATGGAAAACCCCAAGCGAAGCGTTTGCAAATGCACACACCTACATTATTGAGCTTCCTAAGCTAGACTGGTGCAGGTGACCTGCATATCTGCTGGGAACTCACGCAGATGCAATGCTGACCATGCAGCTCCATGGCCACTCTGGCCTCTCTGTAGCCTGTTTTTCTGACTGTTTCACTGCAGCTGTGGGGACCATGGGGTTTAGCAAGGAATTAACCTAATTGTATCCTGTGAGTCATGGACATCGCTCAGCTAATAATAACAACAGCTAACCCCTGTACAAGCACAAGACCTCACAAATCACAGAGCTCCTTTACCCAGGAGAGCCCAGTTGGTCCTTCTTGTTGCCTGACCAGGGAAGTGGGTAGTTGTGATGTTTCTTGTTTTCTAGGTAATCCAGGGGCAAGACAAAGGGACAGAAGGTGGTGGCTTCTTGGCTGTGTGCCTGGAAACCTGAGGAGCCTCAGCATGGGGTGGACCCCGTGGAATCTGAGCACTGAGCTGTCTTTATTTGGGCTTTCAGAGAGAACACAGATGGGACAGATGCTGCCCCCACATTATGGGTTATTGCAAAAGGGACAGAATAGGATTCTTGCAAAAGTCTCCACAAAGACAGAGAGAGGAAAATGACAACACACAGCACAGAAAGGAGGCAGCACCTGCAAGTGATTGCGGCCTTCAGGGATCACCTTACGCTGGGGTTTGAAAGTAATTATCCCCAGTTTATTATTCAGAGCAGCAGCATTTATAGCTGAGCAAGTCAGAAGAGAGCAAATCCAAGCCCCAATGGATAGGTCACCCCTTCTGATCTTTGGCCTTCTCAACCACACCAATGTCCAGGGTCTGAGCTGTAAATTATGGCGGTGGCAACCTCTGGATTGGGCAGCTGCACCTGGGAGAAAGACATCCATGCTAAAAGGCAGGATGCAATCTTCAGGGCTGCGAGACCCCAAAAGAAGAGTTCAGTGTCTAAATTTTTAGGGCATGGAAGGAACAGAGGAGACTCCGAGGGTTAGGTAAAAGCCCTTTGCTCTGTCACCCAGTTGCAGGGGCAGGGCTGGGCATGGAATCAGGAGGCCTGCCTTCCACTCTGGTACTGCAAAGGACTGGGCTGGACACTACTGGGTGTAGGGTCGACTTAGCCTTGAGCTTCTGAGCTTGGCCTCTGCAGTGTGACTTGTCCTTCGTCTTTCTCTCCAGCTCAGCCCTGTGACCACCTGCATAGCCAGAGTGGAAGGAGGCGTTACTTTTCCTTTCTGAAAAATGTCAGGCTTCACTGGTTTGTTTTCTTTTCTCCCCTTTCTCTTTCTCTATTTCTTCATTTAGAACAGATCTGCATCAGCCAATTAACTGGTACTCAACAAATGGTTGATACATAGACTGCAATAGTCTCCTGTTATCCCAGGGGCACGCCTTCAAAGACCCCAGTGGATGCTTGAAACTGAGGATAGTGTGGAACCGGATGGACACTGTGTTTAAGCTCCCTGGGCTTCTTTCATAAGAACACCAACCCCTTTCTCCAGGGCTCCACCCGCATGGCGTGCTCACTCCTCACAGGCCCCTTTTGCCCTTTGCCACGTGAGGCCTCCTAGACAGCATTGTCTGTGAGGAACACGTCCTTGCCAGGCACCAAACATGCTGGCATCTTCATCTTGGGCTTCTCAACCTCCAGAACTGTGAGAAATAAATGTCCGTTGCCTATAAATTACCCAGTTTAAGATATCTGTGGTAGCAGCCTTGAATTGACTGAGACAGCGTCGCTTGGCTCTGTGATGTCGTAGTGCCACTCAGATTCTCGCTCTTCAGGGACACCAGCATGTGCTTCCAGGGCTGTCTGGTTTCCTGCCTTCTGAACAAAAGTTTATTTTTCTGAGTGGCATCACCTCTGGACAGAGAAGATAGGGGGTAGCCATCATCTTTCAGGGACCCTCAGCAGACATAGAGTTACTATGATTTTTTACATACATAAAGTGCTTGCAGAGCACTTTCCACCCATTATCACACCCACTTCTCCAACACTTCTTTAGGTCCAGGATTATGGAATGTCAGAAACAGCGAATGAATTCCCCAGGGACAGCTGGAAAGTGGGACTAATACAGGATCTGTGCCACCACTTTTTGTCCAGAACCATATATTTTTGCATCCTTCCTCTTCAGATTTATTTCAAGAGTAATTTTCCTCCATGGTTGATATTAGCATTGGGCTGTGTCATTTTCCCACCAATTACCCCCTCCCCATTAACCTTTTCTTCAATGATCTAGTTACTTTTTGCCTTAATCACTTACCTGTTCCTCCTGGATCTAGTTATAGTTTCTCCCTAATTTTTGAAAATATGAAGTAAAAGAACAGACATTAGTAGAGGACTGATCAATCCTCAAAGCCAGGTGCACCTGGGATGGGGAGAAGCTCAGTGGAGTCTTCATGCATCCCTCAGTAGCCACTGCTTTCTGGGTGGACGTTTGGGGGGTCCCTGGCTGGCTGTGTACGATGAATCTGCATAGCTTGTGAGAACACTTTCAGTTGCACTCCCAGATAGTGGTTGGCTGTTACCGTCCTGGCTCCTAGGTGCTCCTGAGATTTCTGCAAAACTCTAGGCAGGCACATCAGCCTGAGAACATGACCGCCAAAGACTGCCCTGGTCCCCTCACTGCCTGAAAGACTGCCCTGGTCCCCTCTCTGCCTGAATAGTCCCTTTGGCTTTTCCCTCAGTAGCATCCTGGAAGGTCACTTCACCCCGTCCCCCAGTGCCTAGGGCTACTGTGGGTGCAACAATAAGATTGAGAAGGAGCACAGGCTTCTGAATCCAAACCTCTTGGGATCTTGGGACCAGCTTCCCCACGTGCCTGCTGACACATTGGGTAAACCAATTCCTGTAAAACTGGAATAATCATAATACTTACATTGAAAGAGAGTTGGAGAATTAAAAAATATATATTTACAAAGAACTGTGTTGTGCACAAAGTTATCACTAATGTTAATGATACAAGACTCAAGAAGTGTTTTCCCCTCCAAATGTTCAAACCTTGGATCATGGGGGATGCCTGCCATGATCCCTGAGAAAAGAACAGTAATGAAAGAATTCCAAGCAGCTGTTTGCTTTGAGGAAATGTATTGAAGAGAAAATAAGACGTTGTTCCCATTTTTATGAACAGTTTTGTGAATAACATGGGCAATCCCCCCAAACCAGTCCCTTCCACATCCTCTAAAACTAACCAGATTTTATTATTAAATATGTATGGATATTTACCATGTTTGCTGGAATGTTCATTTGAGAAAACAAATATGTGAGATCCAAGGCTGTGTGTTTATAAAGCATTTCCCACATAATTTTAAAAGAATTCGAGACAGTTTATAGCCACATTTTTTATTCCAATTAACGATACAGTGAGGCTGGATTTTTACATGGCATGAGCATTTAAAAAATACATGTGGTTCTCATATGATTAATACAGGTGTGCAATCACAGATAACATTTTCTTGAAAGACAGCAAACTAGGTCTACTTTACCTACTGCCTTTCATAAGCTGTGTGACTTCAGGTAAGCCTTACTGTTCTGAAGTTCAATTTCATCATTGTAAAACTAAGAGCCCCTGAAAAAGTGCTGTCATGCCAGTTATTTCTCTAAAATATTATGTTAAGAATGAAATTCACTAGTTCAAATTATTGCAAAAATTTCAAATTGCTGTATTCACTCTCTTCTCTTGAGAAATGCTGTTCTTCATTTCTGCAATATATACACACATATGTGTGTGTATGCAGGTGGAGCATTCCAAATCTAAAATTTTTAAATCCAAAATGTTTCAAAATCTGAAACTTTTTGAATGCTTACATGACACTCAAAGAAAATGCTCATTAGAGCATTTCAAATTTCAGACTTTCTGATTTGAGATGTTTGACCACTACAGTACAACTATTCCAAAATCTGAAAAAATCTGAAATCTGAAACACTTCTGGTTCCAAGTGTTTCAAATAAGGGATACTCAACTTATATCAATATCTGTATATCTAAATCTATATGCCGTGGTTTGAATATGTCCCTAAAATTTCATGTGTTGAAAACTTAATTGCCATTGCAACAGTATTAAGAGGTAGGGTCTTTAAGAGGTGATTAGGGCCTGATGGCTCTGCCCTCATGAATGAATTAACGCTATTATCATAAGAGTGGGTTAGTTGTGGCAGGAGTGGGCTTTTGATAGAAGGATGAGTTTGGCCCAGATTTCTTCCCTCGTGTGTGCTCTCTAGCCATGTGACCCCTTCCACCATGGGATGACACAACATGAAGGCCCTCATCAGATGTGGCCCCTTGATCTTGGACTTCCTAGCCTTCAGAACTATGAACCAGATAAACTTTTATTATTTATGAATAAACTACTTTGTAGTATTCTGTTATAGCAGTAGAAAATGGACCAATAAATATATATGAATATACAAATATAATTGGAAAGACATTGATCAAGAGCATAATTCCAGGGTACCCTGGTGTACATATCTGTGGGTTTTCCATCAAAAGATATGATTCTCAATTACTGGTAATGTGACATTAAGCAAATGACTTAGCCTCTCTGAGCCTGTAATCCAAGTGCTTTATCTTCATCTTTCTCTGTATCTGTGTCCCAGTTTACACTTCCTTCTTTTCCAAGGCCAGAGCACAAAGATTGTTCATTTCCTCCTTTGCACAGCTGGATAAGACCAGCACAACTTGTTTTCTGTGGAGAATTTTACTTTCCTTTTTTGTCAAATGCTTTTGCATTTTTGCATCAATTGATAGGATCATGTGGCTTTTCTTATCTAGCCTGCTGATATGGTGGATTACACTGATTGACTTTCAAATGTTGAACTAGCTTTGCACAATTAAAATAAATCCCACTTAGTCATGGCTTATAATTCTTTTTATACATTACAGAATTCACTTTGTGAATATTTTGTTTAGGATTTTTGCATCAAAGTTCATGAGATGTATTGGTCTGTAGATGATGATGATGATGATTATTTTGGTACTGTCTTTGGTTTTGTATCAATACAATACCAGCTTTACAAAATGAATTAGGATGTGCTCCCTCCTCTGAACTAATTGTGAAAAAATGATGTTAATTGGTCTTTAAATGTAGGGTTGAATTCTCCTGGGAATCTGTCTGGTTCTGGACATTTCTGGGAGCTTTTTTTTTTTTTTCAAGACAGAGTCTCGCTTTGTCCTCCAGGCTGGAGTGCAGTGATGTGATCTCGGCTCACTGCAACCTCTGCTTCCTGGGTTCAAGCAATTCTCCTGCCTCAGCCTCCCAAGTAGTTGGGATTACAGGTGCCCGCCACCACATCTGGCTAATTTTTGTATTTTTAGTAAAGACGGAGTTTCACCATATTGGCCAGGCTGGTCTCGAACTCCTGATCTTGTGATCTGCCCCCCTTGGCCTCCCAAAGTGCCTGGATTACAGGTGTGAGCCACAGTGCCCAGCCTCTGGGAGCTTTTAAATTACAAATTCCACTCCTTTTATGGTTATAGGACAATTGAGGTTGCCTATTTCATCCTTACTGAATTTTTCTAGTTGATGATCTTTGAGGAATAGGTTTATTTTTCTAAGTTAAAGAACTCATAAGTATTAAGTTGTTCATAGCATTTTCTTATTATCTTTTTTAATGACTGCAGAATCTGTAGTTATATCCCCTATTTCATTCCTGATATTATTTGTGTGTTTTTTCTCTCTCTGTTTTTTAAATTTTTTATTTTGTCAGCCTTTGTATTAGTCCATTTTCATACTGCTATGAAGAAATACCTGAGACTGGGTAATTTATTAAAAAACAAAAAGAAGAAAAGAGGTTTAATGGACTCACAGTTCCACATGGCTGGGAGGCCTCACAATCATGGCAGAAGGTAAAGGAGAAACAAAGGTACATCTTACATGGCAGCAGGCAAGAGAGCATGTGCAGGGGAGCTACACTTTATAAAACCATCAGAGCTCACGAGACTTATCCACTAAGCACAGGAAAAACCCACCCCCATGATTCAATTGCCTCCCACCAGGTCTTTGCCATGATGCGTGGGGATTATGGGAGCTACAGTTTAAGATACGATTTGGGTGGGGACACAGCCAAACCATATCAACCTTGCTAGAGGTCTAATTGTATTAAATTTTTTTTTTTTTGAAGAACCAGCTTTTTGCTTCATTGATTTTTTTCTATTGCTTTTCTATTTACAATTTTGTGAATTTCTGCTCTTTATTATTTTCTTTTTTCTGCTTGCTTTGGGTTTACTTTGTTCTTTTATTCTCCCAGTTTCTTGACGTAGGAGCTTAAAGTATTAATTTGAGATTTCTCTGATTTTCTAAACTAATAAATATAGGGCTATAAATTCCCCCTCAGCACTACATTAACTGCATTTCATGTATTTTGATGTGTTGTATTTTCATTTTTTTAAAAATTTCTTTTAAGACTTCTTCATCATCTTATGGGTTATTTATAATTTTGTTTGTTTAATTTGCAAAAGGTTGGAGATTTTTCTGTTGTTCCATTATTGATGTCTAGTTTAGTTACATTATGATCAAAGAACATATGCAGTATGATTCTTATTATTTTAAATATATTAAGGCTTGTTTTATGACTCGGAATATGCTCTGTCTTGGTGAATGCTTCATGGATGCTTGAAAAGAATGTGTATTCTGTTGGCATTGACTACAGTGCTCTATAAATGCCAGGCAGTTCCTGTTTGTTGGTGTTCTTCAGTTCTTCTAATTACTGAGAGTGGGGTTGTTGAAGTTTGTAACTATAATTGTGGATTTGTCTATTTCTTCTTTCAGTGCCATCAGTTTTTTATTCATGTTTTTTAAGGCTTTGTTTTTTGGTGGATACATATTTAGGATCGTCTTGGCTTCCTAGGGGATCAATCTTTTTATCATTATGTGATCTCATTTTTGTCTCTAGTTACTTTTTTCTTTCTTATCAGGTCTACTTTACTAGATATTAATGTATCTACTTCTACTTTATAAAAATTATGTGTAATGGTATATCTTCTTCCATCCTTTCACTTTCAACCTACCTAGATCACTCACTGGCTATGAAATCTGTGTGTCATTTCATTTTATGTGTCTTGCAGACAGAATACTTTTCACCAAGTTTTAAAATTCACTTTGTCAATTTCTTTTAATTGGTGTACTTAGATCATTTACATTTAAAGTGTACTTAGATCATTGGTATACTTAGATCATTTACATTATTGGAACATCAGGACTTACATCTGCCATTTTGTTGTTTTTTGTTGGTTTCGTCTTCCTTATTCCTGTGTTTCTCTTCTTACTTTTCTGTGAGTTACTTGAACAATTGTTTAGGATCTCATCTTGGCTTATTTGTAGTAACTTCCTTCTTTTGAATTGAGAGAAGCTCCGATCTAAATGTTATTATGTTTTACTGTGGGAAAGGCTCATTACAGGAACTGCATGTGACTCTTACAAAAAACACAGCACCCAGGACCCAGGCTTCTTTGGGGTAGAGCACCCATAACCAAGTACAGGATCCTCTCCACCCTTCACATGAGGAAGCTTTGACAAAACTCAGCACCCACAGCAGTGGAGCAGTAGATAGCAATGTCACCAGGACCAACCATCTGGCTGTGAGAAAGCACATCTCAAATTTATCATGGGAAGGAATCCTGAGAGGGAAGATAGAACTTCCCATGGTTTGCAGGACGGGTGCTCAAAATTTAGCCCTATAAACCTGGAGTGGCCTTCCTTTGTACCTCATGCTGGGGAAAACATACATCAATGGAAATGTCAACGCTATCTCTTCCTTACCCAGAATTATCCATCTAACTGCAGCCCTCCTCACAGTGACCTATTGAATCCAGATTATCTGCCTTACTTGGCAGAGAAGAATGGAGACAACCTTCACCATCCTCTATGCCCCAAGTGAGATGCAAGTACGTGGCCATAAGTCCTGTACCAAGCATTTCCCCCAAGATGTTTAGAGCTTTCGGACACAACTTCATTAGTCCTTGAAGTAAAGATCAAAGTCTTTATCTGTCTGTTATAAGTGGAAAGATTAAGGAATGGATACTTGCCCAAGGTCACATACTAAGCCAATAGCTGAATTAGTAAACTCCCTCCTTAGATCTATGAGTTAATTGGTTATACTAGCTGATATCTGCAATGCTACATATTTCTGATGCTTAGTTTATAATCTAACTGGACTTCTGCCTTCTCAGAAAGAAATGTACAGTCTGGTTCAGGGAGACCTGGTTCAGTCAGGGCTCAGTTAACATAATATATAATGATGAGGGTGACATGTAATAATAATAGCTCACCTCACCTTGAGGTTTTTGGGACTCTCACGGGATTTGATCATTCATTAATTCCTGCATTCATTAAGTAATCTCTGTCAAAAGCCACTAGAGCCCAGCAGTGCTCAGAGTCAGGTGCTGCAGAGGGGAAGGTGTCAGGTTGGTGAGAGAGGCAGCCAAGTAAACAAACAATTACAGATGCAGGGATAAGTCCTATGGGAAAGGGAGCTACAAGGAGCCAGGAGACAGGAAAAAGTGGGCTGAAGGAAACTTTTCAGAAGTGGCTGCCCTTTATTTAGAAATTTGGCAGGCAGCCAAGGGGACAAAAACTATTCTAAGCAGATAATGTTCCAGATAGAAGGGAGGGACAGCAAGAGCAAAGACATTGACTTAGCACTAACTAATGGTACATCCATGAAAGACAAGGAACTCAGTGTGGCTGGAGACCTGGAAGGCAAGAGTAGGTTTATGGGAAATTAGATCAAGGAGAGAATCTGGGGCCAGATTGGGGGAGGCCTTCAACATCTGCCACCTCCACAGCAGTGCACCATGGTGGGAAGAGCATGGGGATTGGAATCAGATGATCTAGTTTTAACAGGGATGCTGCCTTGTTTATGGGATTCCTTGCTTTCCCCCCTCCCAGCCACCCAAGGTGGCTAAGGCATTAAGCAAAGAATGGATTTACAAAGCCGTAAAAATACCAACTCAATGTCTTCTAATGGTTGGTGTATGTGTCTGGATTTAACATCAGCTGAGTGGAGCTTGAAGCCACTTCGCTCTGGTTATAGGATCTAGTGAAGCTTAAGAAACTGGCTGAAGACCAGGCCTGTGGAATAATTGTTTGCCAACATCTGCTTTCAAGGTACGCGGAGCTGCTGCTTTCGGCAGTCAGAATTTCCACTGCTCTCTTACAAGCATTTTGGGAGTGTGTTCTCCAGGGGCACTGCTCAGTGTCAGAAAAGTAGACACACAGATCCCAGGACAGGTTAATTGTGTCCACTCACAGCACCGCATTCACATACTCTTCCTAAACGCTCCCCTGCAAGAGAAGCTCCGGGGATTGTCATCAGTCAAGATTGATGTCTTTTCTCTTCTCCTCCTTTTTTTTTTTCCTTTTTATTTCCTCCAGAGAAGATGATTTATTGAGTACAGTAGCCAAAATTGGAAAACATCTAATACCTTGTCTATTAAACCAGAACCAATGGACTTACCACTCCGTTTAGAAAGCTGTCTACACCTAGGCCTAGTAACAGCTGTGTTGACAGTCCTGGGATGAATGAGGAAAATGTTACAGAGATTGAAAATGTGTGACTAAGTGACTTAATTCTTTGATGCCTTACTCTCAAAGGAGGACTGCTTGGAAAACTTGGATGTTTCTAGAGCTAAACTGCCTAGGGTGTCATGGTTTTTCACTTTTATCTAAGTACAGCTGTTTGATGAACACACTTCACACCTAAAAATACACACACTGTACCAACACACACACACACCACAAAACACGTGCATGCAATTTCATATTTCCAGAGAGCCACTGTGAGTGCTACCATTACTTGCCTCCTGCTGGAGAAAAGGAGTGAGGTAGGTCAGCATTATAACAGCTCTGATCACATAGCTTGGCATATGATATGCCAAGTGCTCTGACGACTAATTCTCTCAGTAACCCTTCCAGGAAGGCATGGTCCTTTCACTCACAGGTGAGAAAACAAAGGCTCAGTGGAGCTCAGGTACCAGCTCAAAGTCCTACAGTGACTCACTCTATGTTTGTCTGGCTCTCATGCGTGTGTGTTCTGTGACTATGGCAAACCAGACTGTCCTCCAAAGACAACGGTGTCAAGGAAAAATATAAAGTCTTATTTCCACAGACAGGCATAGTCACCTCCTCTAAGTTCATTCATTCATTTAATGAATTTACATATGCTGGTCTACTACATGCCAAGCACTTCTCATTTAGAGAAGTATATCACAGCCTAAACCAAACATACTGGAAAGCGACTGCAGCTGCAGGTTTTGTTTCATTTATGTCTCACATATTGAGAAGCAGAGATTACTCTACAAGCCAGGTAATCAAAAGAATAGGAAATAAGTGATATCTGCAGGTGTCACTTCAATGATTTCAACGGGGACATCACTCTTGGCTCTTCAGCAGGTTTCTTAGGTTCTCATGGCTATTCTAAAATCACCACAAACTTGGTGGCTTGAAACGACAGAAGTTGATGCTCTCACACTTCTGGAGGTCAGAAGGCAGAAATGAAGGTGTCAGGTGAGCTGCACTCCCTCCAGTGCCTCTAAGAGAGGATCCTTCCTTGTCTCACCCAGCTGCTGGTGGCTGTGGCAAACCTCAGCCTTCTCAGCCTTGTGGGAACAGAATTCCCATCTCCATCTCACATAGCCTCTTCTCCCTGTGTCTGTCTCTCAGTTCTCTCTTTTCCTTTTCCTTTTCTTTCTTTTCCTTTCCTTCCCTTTCCCTTTCCCTTTCCCTTCCTTCCTTCCTTCCTTGCTTCCTTCCTTTCTCTTTTTCTTTCTTTCTTTCTTTTCCTTCTTTCCTTCTTTCTTTCCTTCTTTCTTTCTTCCTTTCTGTCTTCCTTTCTTTCCTTCCTTCATTCTTTTTCTTCCTTTCTTTCTTCTTTCTTTTCTTATGGGGTCTCAATCTGTTGCCCAGGCTGGAGTACAGTGGTAGGATCACAGCTCACTGCAGCCTCCACCTCCAGGGCTCAAGCAATCCTCCTGCCTCAGCCTTCTGAGTGACTGGGACCACAGGCCTGTGCCATCACGCCCTACTAATTTTATATTTTTTATGGAGGTAGAGTCTCCCTGTGTTGCCCAAGCTGATCTCAAACTCCAGAGCTCAAGCAATGTTCCTGCTTTGGCTTCTCAAAGTGCTGGGAGGTGTGAGCCACTGTATCTGGCCTCCTTTTCTTGTAAGGACACAAGTCATTGAATTTACTAGGATTAGGATACCTAATACAGTATGACCTCATTTTAACTTAACTGATTACACTGGAAAGACCCTATTTCCAAGTATATTCTGAAGTTCCAAGTGGACATGAGTTTTGGGGGGATTACTCAACCCACTACAGTAGAAAAGCAACAGGGAACACCTACCTTGGCCTCTCACCAACCTCTTTCCTTCCACCACCACTGTCGCCCACTGTGTGCCCTGCTACCCACTGTTCTCACCCTCTACCTCCTATCCCAACAAAAATCTCTGCTAGAAAGTCCCTAGAATCACTCTCTTGACCCATGAATCAAAGCCCTCAGGTAAGTCCTTTTTCTTCAGACTGGATACCCAAGACAATGGACCCAGTGCTCTGAGACTGTTCCTCAGCTGGGAGAGAAAGTAAGCAGGTGGGCAAGCCTGAGCAGCCAGACCTTCCTGGGACTGATGTTCAGCTACACCGCCAAGTAACCCGATCTTGGGAAAGTCATTTAAGTTCTTCAAACCAGAGGTTCCTCATCCATAGAATGGGTTATGTGTAAGTTATAGGGTTATTGAGAGGATTAAGTTAGGCAATAATTTAATGTTATTAAATGGTAGCTATTAGTAGTAGTAAACTGGAAGAAGTACAAGAATTTGGGGCTACACCAGGGAAAGGTATGACCTGGATGAAAAGAAGTGGAAACTTCTTCCCACATTCAGGTTGCTGCAGAAAATTGTAGGGTCTTCTACCAACTGGACCTAGGAGACCCAGTTTGCCTGGAACAACAGCTTGAGAAATAGACCTGAAGAACTCTGAATGCTTAGCAGCACCTTCCCTGTTCATGAGTACAACTTCTCTGGACTTCATGGCTTTGCTTCCAACTATTTACGAACTCTTCTCTCACTACCTGCCTCCTTTCCTGGAGTAAGTAAAACAGTAAGTAAGAACAGTAAAATTAAATGACTAGCTTAAGGACAAGGAAAGCAGATAAGAGTCATTATAAAGTTATAACAGTAAAAACAATGTGGTTGATTCAGTAAAAGATAAGTATGCAAGATAACAAGACTGTTATGGTTTGAATGTTTGTCCCCTCCAAAACTCATGTTGAAACTTCATCCCCGATGTGGCAGTATTGAAAGGTGGGACTTTCAAGAGGTGACAGCGTCATGAGGGTGCACCCATAATTGGATTAATCCTTTCATGGATTAGTGGATTAATGGATTAATAGGTTATCAGGGGAATGGAGCTATGGTGGCTTTCTAAAAAGAGGAAGAGAGCCCTAAGCTAGTAGGCTCAGTCCTGGAATGTATTAGAGTAAGAGTGAACCCTAATGTAAACTGTGGACTCTGGTGATAATGGTGTGTAATGTAAGCTCATCAGTGGTAACAGATGCACCACTGTGGTGGGGGATGTTGACAATGAGGGTGGGGGGGCTGTGCCCGTGTGAAGCAGAGGATATATGAGGAAATCTCTGTATCTTTCTCTTAATTTTGCTGTGAACCTAAAACTGCTCTCAAAAAATGAAGTCTAAAAAATTCCCTGTTATGTGTATGTAAATGCTTTATTATGTATTAACTAATATGTATGATGCACCTCATGACTCAAAAAGGCACCAGGGTTTGGAGGAGGCAGGATTCTTCCTTGAATATATGCCTTGGGGTATGATGGAAATTAGTCTAGTAACTGAAAGCAGTCTTAATAAAGTGGATTTAAACCATGCTTTGTGCAAAGGTGCCACAATGGTGAGGGCAGAGGCAAACTGAGGTCTGGGCCCATGATGGGCTATGCTAGAAGGTGGGCAGGCAGCCCTGTGACTCCTGCTCTTGATTCAGCGAGAGTGGCCCTGCTTTTCTCTGCTTGGAAGCCCCCCAGTGCTTCTCAGGGGCTGAGCTTCTAGGATAGTCTATATCCACTCATGACAAAGTTTAGCCTCTGAATCTGAACAATTTACTCTCCATCATCTGAGGGAAACAGAAAGCTAGCATGACCATGGAACCTCTTATTGAAAATGTATTTGATTTTAGGGTTACCAGCATCAAGGTAACCTGTTCAGGGCCTAGGACTCCATATCTCACTTGTGGTGACAGAAGGGAAGCATGCCATCCACAAGAGAAGGTCCACCCAGGGACAACTGCCTGATCCTAATGGTAACAACATCCACACTCCTATGGTGGTAGAGTTTAAGTAGACTCTCACATTGTATAAACGGGAGCCCTGCTCACCCACACAATGAACTCACCTGCCATACATATGGTATCTAGTCATCACATTGAAATCTGATTTCTTCCCTTCCCTTAGGCAACCAGAATCAAATCCCCTTAGGAAAGGGAGCAGAAATTTCAGCCTTTACACAGGGTAGAGTTTAGTGACACTGACAAATACTTTATTTTTAATGACATTGCTGGAATAACATTCCAGAATATTTTCATCTCCCCCCCCCAAAAAAGAAACTATATGCATTAACAGTCACTTTCCATTACCATCCCAAATACCACCACCCCTTGCAACCAGTAATCTATTTTCTGTCTTTATGGATTTCTCTATTCTGGACGTCTTATGTAAAATGAACCATATATATATTATATATATATATGCCCTTTTGTGTCTGGCTTTGTCACTTCTTTCACATGTTTTTCCTATGAGAATTTTATAGTCTTAGTTCTTACATTTTGTTTATCCATTTATCAGTTGATGGAACACTTAGGTTGTTTCCATTTTTGGGTATTATGAACAATTCTGCTATAAACATTCATGTACAAGTTTTTATGTGGACATATTTTTAAGTTATCTTGATTACACATCCAGTGGAATTGCTGGATCATATGGTAATCCTACTTTAACTTAATGAGAAGCTGCCAAATTGTTTTCCAAAATAGCTGCACCATTTTACATTCCCACCAACAGTGCATGAGGATTTCAGTTTCTCCACATCCTTGCCAACACTTGTTCTTATCTCTCCTTCTTATTATAGTTGTCCTTGTAGGCATAAAGTGGTTTTGATTTGCACTTACCTAATGAAGTTGAGGATCTTCTCATGTGCTTATTGACCATTTGTTTATCTTTGGAGTGATGGCTATTTAAATCCTTCACCTATTTTTTAAATCAGATTATTTGTCTGGATACTAGACTCTTAACAAATATATTATATACAAATATTTTCTCCCAAGTGAGTTGTCTTTTCATTTTCTTGATAATATCTTGTGATACACGTTTTTAATTTTGATGAAGTTCAACTTGTCTGATTGTGTGTGTGTGTGTGTGTGTGTGTGTGTGTGTTTGGTGTCATATCTTAAAATGCAAGGTCATGAAGATATACCCTATTTTTTTCCTATGAGAATTTTATAGTCTTAGTTCTTACATTTAAGTCTTTGATTCATTTTGAGCTAATTTTTTATATGGTGTGTGAGATAGAGGTCCAGCTTCATTCTTTTGCATGTGGATATCCAGTTGTCTCAGCACCATTTGTTGAGAAGATTATGTGGTTCTCGTTTAATGATCTTGACACTCTCATTAAAAATCAATTGGTCATAAATGTGAGGGTTTATCTACAGATTCTCAGTTCTAGTCCATTGATCTCTTTGACTGTCCTTACCCAAGTACCACACTGTTGCGATTGTCATAGCTTTGTAGTAAATTTTAAATTAAGAAATGTGAGTCCTCCACATTTTGTTCTTTTGCAAGACTGTTTTAACTATTTAGGATCTCCTTGCAATTCTATGTAAATGTGAGAACCAGTGTGTCTATTTCTGCAAAAGAGGAGGTTGGGAATTTGATAGGAGCTGCATTTGAGCTGTAGATTAATGTAAGAAGTATTGCCATTTTAACAAGGTTAACTCATTTTATCCGTGAATGTGGGATGTGCTTCCACCTATTTAGTTTTTTATTTTTTATTTTTGAGAAGGAGTCTTGCTCTAGCACCAAGGCTAGAGTGCAATGTCGTGATCTCGGCTCACTGCAACCTTCACCTCCCGGGTTCAAGCGATTCTCCTGCTTCAGCCTCCCAAGTAGCTGGGATTACAGGCACATGTCACCACACCCAGCTGGTATTTTTAGTAGAGAGGGGGTTTTGCCGTGTTGACGAGGCTGGTCTCAAACTCCTGACCTCAGGTGGTCTATCTGCCTTGGCCTCCCAAAGTGCTGGAATTACTGGTATGAACCACCATGCCCAGCCCTTACTTAGGTTTTATTAAATGTATTTCAATGATATCTTGCAGTTTTTGGTGTAAAAGTCTGGTACTTCTTTTGTTAAATTTATTCCTAAGTATGCTATTCTTTTTGATGATATTGTAAACGGAATTGTTTAGTTTCACTTTCAGGTTGTTCATTGTTAGTATATAGAAATAACACAATAGACCCCTTTATCTGTGGGGGATACTTTCCAAGACCCCCAGTGCATGCCTGAAACCACAGATAGTACTGAAGCCTATGTTTTTTCCTTTCCAAACATACCTATAATTTTGATTTATAAATTAGGCAAGTAATAGATTAGCATAATTAACATAATAAAATAGAACAATTATAACAATATACAGTAATAAAAGTTATGTGAATTAGTCTCTCTGTCTCTCAAAATATCTTGTTGGATTGTACTCACTTATTTTCTGACTGCAGTTGACCTTGGATAACTGAAACCACAGAAAGCAAAACTGTGGATAAGGAAGGGCTACTATCATAAATGAGAGTACATTGATTTTGTATCCAGAAACCTTTCTGAACTCATTTGTAATAGTTTTAATGCTTTCTCACTGGACTCCTTTGGAGTTTTTAAATACAAGATCATGGCATCTGCAAATGTAGTTTGAATTCTCCCTTCCCATCTGGCTCCCTTTTGTTCCTTTTTCTTGTCTAATTGCCACCCTGCTAGAATCTCCAGTACGATGTCAAATAGAAGTGACAAGTACAGACATCCTGGTATTGTTCCTGATCTTAGAAGGAAAGCATCCATTATTTCACCAGTAAGATGGTACCATGGGTTTTCTGTAAGTGCCATTTATCAAGTTGCATGATTGAGTTTTTATGTGATTCTCACTACCAGTCAGTTTCATTTGCCAGTTCTCACATACCTCAAGAGCTTTTTGAAGCTATATTGGCATCATCAAAGTTGCAGAGGCCAATTTCTCCCCATTATCTCTGTATAATATATTTGAACCTAAATAGTGATATCTTAGCACGTAATAGACTAACAGACAAGTATATTCTCTTTGGTACATCCTGGTATATCTGAAATAGTTTAGGCTAGATATCAGAAAACCTACCACTTTCTTTGTTTGACAAAAGCATTTTGCCTGCCTTCGACTTCATTTCCCCCTCTATAACATGGGGTGAAATTGCATCTACTTTTACTTTCTAACCATATATGTGAATATCAAATAAGAATAATGGATGTGAAAATTGGCAACTCGTAGAGTGCTGTGCATATCAGAGAATGGATCATGTTGATGAAGATGCATCAGGTAGAAAATACAGAGATCCATTTTGCTTTCTGCAGCCAAATGGGCTTCAGTTGTACTCCAGATCTCTGACTTTCACATTCTGGGTGCAAAAAAAGTGCATGTGATCAATTTCTCCATGAACTGAAACAGGACTTTGGGCAAGAAAACGGATGCCTAGAATGGGCAATGTGCTCTGGGGCAGAAGATTGTATAATACAATATAAGACAATAATACAATAGCAGGAGAAGATGGAGGACAGGGACCCACAGGTCTACGTCCCTTCAGAAGTGCAAGGAGAAAAGCAACATTTCTCACAGCCTCAAGAAGACTCCTGGCAGTGTTTGATATTGCTGTAACTTCCAAGGCAGCAAAAATTGAATGCGAACCCTACTCTGCCACCTGTGAGCTAGGTGATATCTCTTTACCTGAGAAATGGAGATAAGAATAATGATCTTGTTGGTAATCACACCGCTCTTTCACTCCCAAGAGGAAGAAGTTGCCTTCCTGCTTCAGCGTGGCCAGTAGACATGAAGAGATCCGAGGGTCTGACCAGTGAGGCTCCTGCCTAAGGGAGCCCCAGGAGTCTCTGCAGTTCTTTCTTCCTAAACTGCCTCCGTCCCCAAAGGCCACCAGTGCCTCTGTCAGCCCACAGCTGCCAGGGAGCCCCTTCTCGGCTAGGTACGGGTGCAGACCAGGATGTCCAGAAGGCATCCGTGCTGGACTACAGCACCAACAGTGAGCAACATGTTTGGAAACATACGAAGCCGATGGTGGAGTAGATACAGCAGCCCCATGATTGTAAGAAAAAGAACAGAGAAGAAAGATTATGTCCTGAAAAGAGTGAAAGGTGGTTCTGGGTTATAACCTGGACTCTCACCATTCCCTGATTTTAGGGTGCCAGGATTAAGCAAAACCATTCTTGCACTAGAATGTAGGAATTGCACTCTTTTTTTTTTCTTTTTTCTTTTCTTTTTTCTTTTTTTTTTCTTTTTTCTTTTTTTTTTGAGATGGAGTCTCGCTCTGTCTCCAGGCTAGAGTGCAGTGGAGCAATCTCGGCTCACTGCAACCTCCACCTCCTGGATTCAAGCGATTCTCCCGCCTCAGCCTCCCAAGTAGCTGGGACTACAGGCACTCTCTAAATCAGAGTGCAAAAGGACCACATGTCTGGGCTGGGCAAGTCCTCATGGCAAAACACATTTGTGTTTGGAACCCCTACACTTTCTAGAACCCAACTCTCCTATCTCTTCTTCCCTCCTTCCACTCCAGGCATCCTGAGGCTGGCTCGGGTTTCCTAAGGGGTTACAAGCTGAAACACAGCTTCCCGGGGTGCCCTTCCTGCCTGCAAGCCTCAGGGTGGCCCTTCAAGACTCATCTCCAAAGTCACCTCCTCTGTGTAGCTTCTGGGTCTCCTTCCAACTTTTGGAAATTTCATCTTCTGGCTCCCACAAGCCTCATTTCATGCTATTCACTCCTCGTGCTTTATTTGTTTTTCTGTTCTGCCTCCAGATTATGAGCTCTTTGAGGGTAGTCACTGGCTGGAGGCATCTGGGCATGGAAACATTTTGTTGAATGAGTGACTCTTGGTTCTTGCTGTTCATTGGCTATTAGCATTGCCTGTATCCTGTGCCAGGCACTTTGTTGAGTACTTTATGTGCATGTTCTCATTTCAGCCTCATAACAAATCTATACATGTCCTAGTATTACTCCCCACTTAAAACCAAGAAACTTGAGTCCTAGAGAAATTAAGTGATTGGCCTCAAGTCAAACAAGTGGCTGGGACACGACTCTGACCAGATTAATCTATCTTCCCTCCAGAGTTGTTTTAATGTTGGGAAAAAATCTGAAATGGTTTTAAGCAGACTATGAGATCATGAGGCTATTTGTCTGAGTTTATTCACTGGGTGACTTTGAACCTGAGCCTCCGTTTCTTCTATTTATAAAATGGGGATAGTAATTCTGCACCATGAAGCTTTTATATGGAATAAATAAGCTAAAGAAAGTAGATCCTTAAATCCCTGCTTAGGGCTGCGACTAGGGTACAGCCAGGCAGACACCACCCTCCCAGGGCCCAGCATTTAAGAGGCACACATTCTCAGGAGATGACCTTGCACCCCTACTACCCTAAGCAGGAGCACTTCCTTAAGTGACATCCCTTACTTGGTCCTGGGGCTGCTCCTGGCATTGGTAGGTGAGGAAAATCATTCTTTACCCTGTCTTCCTTACTTCTCCCTAATCACGCTGAGTTGTCTTTCTGTATGAGTAGTTATTTCCACAAATCACCTTTCTTTCCTTGTAGTGACACACATGCCAGCATTATTATTGTTTCAATCAGGAAGCCACCCTCCCATGCCAGAACTATCTGCATGCAGTTTCCACACAGTAGGCGGCTTTTACTGGGGTTCTAGTCATCTAGTTTTCCACAGTAACCCAAAGGGTGCCCTAGTGTAAATGCAGCCTCAAGCAGAGTCTCTCCAGGAGAGACATGTGCCCTCCCACTTCTGGAACATTTGTCATTTTCTCCAGACACAGCACTGGGATTGTTGCCAAGGCTTTGGCAGGACTCTGTGCAGGGTCTTAGACATTATACTTGTGCCCTCAGCCCTGTGCTAAACACCCTCACCCCCACCAAGGGCTTGACTGTTTTCTAATTGTTGGATGGCAAGTAACTCGGCAGCCACTTCTGAACTGTCAGTCAGCCCCAGACTGCTATAAAAGTGCTTAATGATATTTGGGTTCTCTGGGAGTTGTTGAAGTGTGGAGCTGTAATGAAGCAGCCACTGGCTGCCTAGTGGAGAAGGTCAAGAAGTGGGTCAACCATGGAAGCCAAGGACTTGGCTCCCAGACTGAGGGAGGTGGCTCAGAGCTCCGCCTTCAGGTTCAAGCGATTCTCCTGCCTCAGCCTCCTGAGTAGCTGGGATTACAGGGATGCACCATCATGCCCAGCTAATTTTTGTATTTTTAGTAGAGACAGGATTTCACCATGTTGGTCAGGCTGGTCTCGAACTCCTGACCTCAGGTAATCCGCCTGCCTTGGCCTCCCAAAGTGCTGGGATTGCAGGCGTGAGCCACCGCACCCGGCCTGGCTCCCATATTGGACACTGGGCTGCAGAGTTCTAGATTCTGTATGTCTCCTCAGGTAGAATCTCCACACTGCAGCCTCTGGCCAGAGGATGTAAAAGATGCAGACAGACCTGGCTTGCTGGCTGCTGCATAACCGCATGTTCCATTTGAACGAGTGGCTTGAGCATGCCAGACCTGGGTCTTTCTCATCTGTAAATAGAGTAGTACATCTATCTCAGAGATGTGTTATAAGAACTCAGCAAATTGCTGAAGCCCAAGTCACAGATGCATATTGAGTGAGTGTCAATCACTATTCTCATTAGTAGCAGTAGTACTCTTACAAAAGTCAGTTACAAATCTCAGAGACCATAGGTATATATTGTAAGTGATGACCTGCAGATGTTGTAGAAGAGTTGGGAGTGATGTTTGGGATCATCCCATCCCAGCCATTCACTAAACTAGGAAGCTGAGGCCAGAAAGCAGGACAGAGCAGACTCCCCACACCCAACCTCCTGCTCCCCAACACTCCTCCACCTCAAGGACACATCTAGGCCTCAGCCATCACTGCAGTATAGTTTCCAGTGCAATGAAAATGCTACATCTTCTCTCTCCTTAAAAATATATAATAGTAAATAATATGTCTTATATATTTAAAATAGTCATTATCTCCTATAGGATCCTTGTCCTACATACCATACACATCACACACATATTCAGGCACAGCCTGAGGACATGGGTGTTCAGCTGTATTAAAAACAAAAGTTGTAAGAAAGAATAATAGTGTGAAATTAGTGCAGGACTATTTATGATGAATATCAGGAAGCCCTTGTTAAGAATGCCATGTATTCTTAGACTAAAATACCCTCTACAGGGACACGGGGAAACCCCATGACTTGAGACACTTCTGCTGGGACAAGGCATGGCTAAGCACAAGAAAGGAACAAAGCACCCACCTCCTCAGGGGACCATCAGAGACAAAGCTTGAGCCCCAGGCTCCTTTCTGAGTCAGGAGTGCGTAGAGTGGTTGTTTGAGAACTGAGTGTGCCTCTGTGCACAGTCGTGGGACCTCAGTGTCCAGCCTGCCCAGCAGAACAACAGGCTTAGAGACCAGGAGAGGCAATGACAGGTGTTCTGTCAAAACCGCCCAGCAGGGCAGCAAGATGCTAATGCAGTTACTGGGCTGCACATCAGGGAAATGTGGTGGATTCAGTGTCTCTGGATTTCTGTAAAGCATGTGACAAGGTGACACGAGGAAGCTTTTTGATCAATTTAAAGACAATAGGTTAAGATCTTCATGGGCTCCTCATAAAAGCCTTGGTAGTTTGTCAAGCAATCTTTCACAAAGGGGAAAGGGGCTGTGCAGCCTCTTTACTGGAATATGAAGCTGGATTTCGGTATTTTAACAGCACTAGGACATACGAAGGCTGCCTGTCAAACTCACTAATTAGATGGATCTGGAAGCCATTACAGATATATTGGATATTTTAAAACATCACCATCCCAAATGATTAACATAAATGAGAATTATGGACGTGGTAAGCCAGGATGAACTTTAGTGCAGAAACTGTGAAGATATACCCTTAGATTGAACAGCAATAATAGCAGCTGTCTGGCACTCGTTAGGAATTAAATGTTTGCTGGCTGGATTCAGGGATGGGATTACTTAGCAGAACATATGAAAATAATAAAAATTGAACCTAAACTCAGAGTGCATGAGAAGTGTGAAGATTCTGGCACATCAACTGCTGTGACCTCTGCCTGTGTGTCTGAAGGCCAGCGGTTAGAGTCCCGCAGGAGACATCCCGTCCTGTGCAGTGGGCAGACCCTACCTGCAGGCTCAGGTGTACTCCTGGGCACCACAGTAGAGAAGGGACTCTGTAGATGGTTTGTGTCCTAACGTGAGTCATCTGAATGGTGACGCTACATCATACCACAACGATTGGAGGGCCCGGGGAGGTTTGGGCAGAGCAGAAGAACTGGGGTTAGGTGGTGCTAATGCTGTGTTGAAATGCTTTAAGTGTTGTCATGAGAAGCTAAGCTCTTTGCAGGCGAGACCTGGAGGGCAGAGGTAGGACAAATGGAGTGAGCGACAAAGGGCTCAACATAAGGAAGCTGTTTCTAAAGGAAGCTGTTTCTAATGGTCAGCGTTGACAGCAATACAGTGGACTGCTTGTGAGCTCCCCATCACGCAAGTGTGCAGGCAGAGAGGCTGAACCGCTGCTTTCTGCGATGGCAGAAGGCGATACCACGTGGGCGTGCGATCAGCAGGGCGCGTGCTCCCCCTCCTGTGGTGGAGCCTGGAGGCAGCCGCCCGCCGGCCGTGGCCGGTCCAGCAGAGGGCGCGCTCCGAGCCACGCCGGCAGCGGGTGATGCAGGCAGGGGAAGCGCGGGCCGGGCAGGAAGCATACAAAGCAGGCCGCGCAAGGGCATAGACGTGCTCACCCGGCCACCGCACCCGCGCAGACCCCGCAGGTAGCCGCGGCGGAGCTGAGCGAAGGACATGGCGGTGCCCACGGGTGCCGGGGCCGCGCCGGAGCGCATTGGACCACCCGGCCCCGCGCGCCCTCCCCTTCTCCATGCAGTTCCCCAGGAGCGTGCAGCATCACCGCCCAGGGTTCTCCCCTTCCCCTCCGCCTCTGGCGGAGCGGCACCTTTCTGGCGGGCGGCTCCTGGCCCGCCTGCCTCTCCCACGCTGGGCCTGCGCACACTCGCTCATCCTCGACCCAGGATGGAGAGATGGGCACACAGGCAGGGGCCCGAGGGCCTTTCTCGCCCTGCCCTGGGGAATCTGCCCTCAGGAATGGGCCGCGCGGGGCTCCGTGTGCATCTGTTGGTGTGTGATGAAGGGAAGCCCAACCTGCCCTGGATACGAAAAACATATATTTTAGTGCCAAATCTCTCTGGTTTCCTGAGTGGCTTTTCACCTTCACACATCATAGAGCAAACATTGCTCTACAGGGTTTTGTGGAGTGCAGGATGGCGCTGTTAGACTCAAATGCCTACTTCCCGTGGGGTTAGCAAATTCAGTAATCTTGGGCGACCTCCCCACAGTAGAAAAAGGTTAAAAAGTGGAAAAAAGAAAAAGACCACCACACTTGACCTTCCAGGGCCAAACCTCCGGTCTCTCAGTCACACCAGGCAGCTAACCTTTCACAGAGATGCCAGGACATTGCTTGGGCACACTTCAGCTTTATGAAACAGAGACATTCCCCTCTATCCTCCTGCTAAAATCCGCCCCGCCCCTCAGCCCCCTCACTTCTGCCACCGCCATATCCCCGCTAGACAGCTTCCGCTGACAACCCTGCTTCGGAAGCGTGTGGGCCCTCCAGGCTTCCACCTGCGGACTGCACATCACAGGGAGGGAGTGTTCCGCACCAGGCAGGATGAGTCCCCAGTGGCTCCACCTGGGTCCAGAGGCCGAATGGGAGGGTGGAGTGCTTACGGTGCACACCTTCTCCTGGTCAGGGGGCGGGGAGCCGGCTGATGCTGCCCCCGCGTCCCCAGCCACCTTTTGGCTTTCTGAGATGGTTAATTTTAGGTGTCAGCGTGACTGGGGTGAGGATGCCCAGATGGCTGGTAAAACATTATTTGTGAGTGTGTCTGTAAGGGCGTTTCTAGAAGAGATAAGCATTTGAATCAGTGGACTGAGTAAGAAGGTCCACCCTCACCAATGTAGGTGGCACTGGTCAACCTGTTGGGGGCCCAGAGAGAACAAAGGGGCAGAGGAAAGGTGAATTCTCTCTCTCTTCTGGAGCTAAGACATCCACCTTCTCCTGCCCTCAGACATCAGAGCTCCTGGTTCTGAGGCCTTTGGATTCTGGGATTTACACCAGTCCCCTTCCTCCCTGGATTTTAGGTCTTTGGACTGGCCTGGACCTGCTTCCAGCTTGTAGATGGTGTGGCCTGGAATTTCTCAGCATCCACAATTGAGTGAGCCAATTCTCACAACAGCTCTCCTCATCCACCTATATCTGTATATCCTATCGTTTCTGTTTCTGTGGAGAAACCTGGCTTGCTCTCTCTCTCTCTCCCTCCCCCGACCACCTCCTTCCCTCCCTCCCCTCGTTAATATAAAACCACGTGGATTACTCTTCCAAAGGCACTCTGATTCTTTGGGCCATATGATCTTTTCTGTGGATAAACTGTCTGTTTATGATTGAAAGAGGCCACAATTCACAGGACTTTGCTTGTTACAAACTCACTTTATTTCATTTTTCTAGGCAGCCAGCAGCCCCAGATGAGCAGCAACACAACTCTTATTTGTACCTGGTGAGCAGCACGGCTGCATATGCTTTGCCATTCCACTTCCCGATGGCAGAGCCATGTAAACTGGAGCCTGGACCAAGGGAGGGGAGATACAGTCAGTGAGAGGGATCCAGAACAGGCCTCCAAAGCCAGCTGCCTGCCAGCAGGGTGGGGACACCCATCAAAATCCAAACCGCCCGCACGGCTTCCATCATAACAAGCAATCCCTGATTGTAACACTTGATTCTTGGAGGGAAAAGAGCAAACAAATCACCCAGCTGCAAAACTATACTTTTAAACAAATTGTCAAGTAAACAGTTTGGAAGATTTCTGCCAACCATTCACTGGAAAAACGAGAAGAAAGTTGATGAGCCCCAGATTTTTTTTTAATAGCAGAGTGCTCTTGTATTTGTTTGTGTTATGAAAATTTAGCCAAGCTAGGTAGGTTCACAGAGAAGGCTGCCACTCTGCTTCCCTATCCCAGGTTGACACCTTTACTGTCTTTTCCTGTTTCTAGGTTTTATCTAATTACCATATTGCCAGCTGGTTGATTGAAACTATTATTAACATTAAAGTGATAGCAACCAAATATCAACCAGGATGCTAAGCTTAACCCGGCCAGTTGCTTAGAGGTCCAAAATGTTGGTGTGGGAATTAGCTTGTGATAATGAAAAACACAAAGTTGATATGTAACCAAAGCATCAGTTGTTAATGAGCTCTGAGATGTCCCATGCTCCCATGGAAAGGATTGGCATATTCCCTTTTTCTGCAGTGGCCAAGTGCAAGCCAGAAGGTTGCTCGCTGTGCAAGGACTTAGGTCCAGGAGAGCTACTCACCTTGAGGACGCACTGCCCACTGAATGGACTATGCATGTTGTTCTGGTTCAGAGGCAGAAAAGGGGACAATGGGAAAGGCTGAAAGGACAGCAGAGGTAGAAACAGAAGATTCTGTTAACACCCATCCATGAGGGTTCAGGGGCTAATGGTCTTTGTGACCACTACCTAGGGTGGCAATATCTAGCAATCAGTGCTTTCTTTTTAATATTGTTTTTGCCGTTACAAGAAATAGACACTGGGTGCTTTTTGACTAAACTATTTCAAAAGGTGTAGAAATCTCGGTGCCTTGCTGGGCCTGGAGGGACTGCCCCTCCCAGGCTGGCCAGTCCCTAGAGATGGTAAATGACTTCGGCAAGCACAGCTTTCCAATGCAAACCAACCACTCCAGAGCCCTCCCAACCACCTCCTCCGTTGGGCTCTCACCCTCTGGGCCACGGCCACCTGCCCTAATCACCCCAGGGCCAGGCACCAGGCAACTCATGACACCCCTGTGTCCAGAGCCCACTAAAATTATTCAAAGTAGTCCATTCTAAGTCTACTTATACTGCCTTGCTGGTTCCTTCTCACAAAAACCACATTAAAGGCTCTTGCTAGAGCTCCCCCCACACTTCTAACCAACGCTGGAGCTTCCCCATGTGGTCCCCCGTGGCAGAGCGTGGCCCCCATGGCAAGGCATTCGCCTCCTTTCCAGATCTGTGCATGACAGACTATCTGTTCAACAGCAGTCCCCTCCTTATCTGTTGGTCTTGCCACACCTAAACGAATAAAACCTATGTTTTAAAGCAATCATGTCCCCTGGGAGTCAGGAATGACAAGCATGTTATTTATTATTTCTGTAGGGATTTCTCTTTAAAACGTTCTTTGTGAAAAGACAGCAACTGTCTCTATGCTAGAAATACAGAAAATTGATCTTGTGTCATTTTTTAAATTAAAGTAATAGACATTCATAGTAACAAATCAAATACAATATTACAAAGCGCTTATAATACGAAAGAGCAGCCTCTCACCAGATGCCACCCCAGCCCAGAACCACAATACAGAGATTTTTTAGTATTTCTGTTAGTAATTGTCCTGAGGCCTATCCCACGGTTCTAAATAAAATGCTTTATCTCTATTGACCTATTTATCCACATCTCGTCAAGCATATAGAAGATTTGCTTCCCTGACAACCAAACCTTTCCCGCCTCTGTTCTTTGAAATGTTTGAGAATTAGATTATTTCTAGCATCTCTCTTGATAATATTGTAACTTCAAATAATACACTCATCCTTTTCTTTCTATTTCCATTTACTTTTCAGATAGCTTGGATATTGGTCCCTCCAAATCTCATGTTGAGATGTGACCCCCCAGTGTTGGAGGTGGGCCTCTGGTAGGTGTTTGGGTCATGAGATGGATCCCTCATGAATGGTTTGGTGCCCTCCTGTGGGCACTCTTCTAGTTCTCACTCAGTTACTTACTATGAGACCTGATTGTTAAAAACGGCTTAGCACCTCCTCCCCTCCCTTCCTTCCTTTCTCACCATGTGACACACCTGCTCCACCTTCACTTTCTGCCATGATTGTAAGCTTCCTGAGGCCCTCATCAGAAGCAGGTGCTAGCACCACACTTCCTGTACAGCCTGTAGAACAATGAGCCAAATAAGCCTCATTTCTTCATAAATTACCCAGCCTTAGGTATTCCTTCATAGCAACACAAACGGACTAAGACAACTTTTGACAGACTCTCGACACTCCACTTTGTAAAAGAGGTTATTAGTTTCTTAGTGTTGTCTTCTACTTTTCTTCTCCCTTGTTCCACTCTCCAATTCTTCTCAGCATCCCAACTTCTGTGGGCTGGCCTTTTACTAGTGCCAAACATTGTGACACAGCTCATACCCTGCTGCTCAAGTTTCAAGTCCAGCATCAGTGTGTGCTATTTCCAGGCCAGGAGATCTTGAGAAGGGAATTAAGGTCAATTTCACTAGTGACTTTCTCTGCTCTCTTGGGCAAGTCACCCAATTCCTTGAAACCATGGCTGCCTCATTCAACGTCCTTCATAGCTTTAAAATGAATGGGAACAAAAGAGCAAGAGTGGCTGTAAAGTAATGCAACTTGTATGTGCCACACTGCTATCCACATGGAAGGCAGGGGAACGTTCTGACCTGTCCTCTGAGAAGCATGGTGACTCCTTGAGTGTGATCTCTTGTCCTTGGCATTGGATGGCACCATCACTATGGGACTGATTGATGTCCTCCAGGCCCGGTGGTTGGGGAAGGAACATTTTATGTGGATTCCTTTCACATCAAATCCCATCACACAACTCTCATAAATGCTCCTGCTTTTTGATGTGTGCATTTGAACCCAAGTTAATTATATTTGGTGATTTTTAAAGGGGCAAAGGGAGTGATTTCATCCATTTTCAACATCCCTGGAGTAAATTGTTCTAATTTACTAATAATCAAATTTAATCCTTTCTTTTCCTTAATATTCTTGGTGGTTGCATTTCAGTCCCTTTACTGGCTTTACAGTAAAATCTTGACTACCCTAGAAATTTTTTTTATACATGCCTCGATTTATACTGATAAACCCTAGAAAAGATCATGCTGGGCCTGGATCTCTTCCTATATAGAACACTTTTCTAACTTTTTTTTTCTTGTGGGAATTGCTATCTCTTTTTTTTTGTATTTATTTTTTGTTATTTTTTAAAATTAGATTAATTTTTACATATATAATTTACCATCTTCACCATTTTAAGTGTACATTCAATGGTAATAAATGCATTTATATTCTTTTTATTTTCTTTCATGTCTCCTTCCTCTTCCCCTTCCTGCCTCTGGTAACCACTAAGGTACCCTACCTTCATGAGATTTACTTTTTAGCTCCCACATATGAGTGGGAACATGTGATATTTGTCTTTCTGTGCTTGGTTTATATCACTTAAATGGCCTCTAGTTCCATCCATGTTACCCCAAATGACAGAATTTCATTTATTTTTATGGCTAAATAAAATTCCATTGGTACTTATACCATATTTTAAGAATTCATTCATCCTTGGGCACTTAGGTTTGTTACAAATCTTGGTGATTATGAATAGTGCTGCAATAAACTTACAAATGAAGATATCTCTCTGATAGATTCCCTTTCTTTTGAGTACATACCCAGCAGTGGAATTGCTGGATTATATGGTAGTTCTATTTTTAGTTTTTTTGAGGAATTTCCATACTGTTCTTCTTTCTGGCTGTACAAATTTACATTTCCACCAACAGCACATGAGGGTTCCCCTTTCTCCATATTCTCTCCAGCATCTGTTATTGCTCACCTTTTTGACATGAGCCATTTTAACTGGGGTGAGATAATATCTATTGTGGTTCTGACTTGAATTTCTCCAATCATTAGTGATGTTAGTATTTTTAATATCTCTGTCAATGATTTGCGTGTTTTGAGAAATGTCTGATCCAATTTTTGATCAGATTATTTGTTTTTGTTTTTGTTTTGTTTTGTTTGACTTTCTCTACTCTCCTGAGAAGAGTTTGCTATTGAGTGGTTTGAGCTCCTTATATATTCTGGTTATTAATCCCTTGCCAAATGGATGGCTTGCAATTATATTCTCCTATTCTGTGGGTTGTCCCTTCACTTTTTTTATTGTTTCCGTTACTGTGTGGAAACTTTTTAGCTTGATGTAATCCCATTTGTTTATTTTTGCTTTTGTGCCTGTGCTTTGGAGGTCTTATACAAAAAATCTTTGCCCTAGATCAATGTTCTAGAGCATTTTCCCTGTCTTCTTTAAGTAGTTTCATAGTTTCTGGTCTTAGATTTAAGTCTTTAATCCATATTGATTTGATTTGATTTGATTGAGTTTCATTCTTCTGCATATAGTTATCCAGTTTTCTCAGCACCATTTATTGAAAAGACTGTTCTTTCTTCATTGTATAATCTTAGTGTCTTTGTCAAAGATGAGTTTGTTGTAAATGTGTAGATTTATTTCTGGGTTCTATTGGTCTGTGTATCTATTTTTATGCCAGTACCGTGCTGTTTTGGTTACTAGAGCTTTGTACTAGATTTTGAAGTCAGCTAATGTGATGCCTCAGCCTTGTTCTGGCTTAGGATTGCTGTGTTAGTCTGTTCTCATGCTGCTGTAAAGAGCTTCCCTGAGACTGGGTAATCTACAAACGGAAGAGGTTTAAATTGATTCACAGATCCACATGGGTGGGGTGGCCTCAGGAAACTTACAATCATGGCAAAAGGAGAAGCAGACATGTCTTACATGGCGGCAGGCAAAAGAGAGAGAGAGAAGAGAGAGAGGGAGGAACTGTGAAACACTTACAAAGCCATCAGATCCTATGAGAACTCGCTCACTATCATGAGAACAGCATGGGGGAAACGGCCCCCATGATCCAGTCACCTCCTACGAGGTCCCACCCTCCCACACGTGGGGATTATGGGGATTACAATACGAGATGAGATTTAGATGGGGACACAGAGCCAAACCATATCAATTGCTTTAGCTATTCAGGGTCTTTTGGGTTCTATATACATTTTAGGATTTTTTTCTGTTTCTGTGAAGAATATCATTGATGTTTTGACAGGGATTACATTGAATCTGTAAATTGGTTTGGGTAGTATGGTCATTTAAATAATGTTATTTCTTCCAATCCATGAGCATTAAATATCTTTCTATCGTGCATGTGTGTCCTCTTCTATTTCCTTCATCAGAGTTTTATGGTTTTCCTTGTAGAGATTTTTCACTTCCTTTGTTAGATTGATTCCTCCTTGGTTAGATTGATTCCTAGGTATTTTATATTTTTTATAGCTATTGTAAACAGGATTCCTTTCTTGATTTCTTTTTCAGATTGTTCACTGTTGGCATTTATAAATGTTACCAAGATTGTATTAATATATTGATTTTGTATCTTGCAATGTTGTTGAATTCATTTATCAGTTTTAACAGTTTTTTGGTGGAATTTTTAGGTTTTTCTAAGTACAAGATTATGCCTTCTGTGAACAAGACTAATTTGACTCCATCTTTTCCAATTTGGATGCCTTTTATTTCTTTCTCTTGCCTAATTGCTCTGACCAAGACCTCCAGTATTATGTTGAATAATAGTGGTGAAAATAGCCATCCTTGTCTTATTTTAGTTCTTACAGGAAAGGCCTTCAAATTTTCCCCCTTCAGTATTATGTTAGCTGTGGCTTTGTCATATATGGCCTTTATTAGTTTGAGGTATGTTCCTTGATTACCCATTTTTATAAGGGTTTTATCATAAAGGGACATTGAATTTTATCTAATGCTTTTTCAGCATCTGTTGAAATAATCATATGGTTTTTGTTCTTGATTCTGTGAATGTGATGTATTATGTTTGTTTGTTTGCATATGTTGCATGTGTATGTTTATTTGCATTGCCCCATCTTTGCATCACTGGGATGAGTCCCATTTGGTCATGATGAATGATCTTTTCAATGTGTTGTTGAATTTGGCTAGCTAATATTTTGTTGAGGATTTCTGCATCTATATTCATTAGTAACATCGGCCTGAAGTTTTTTGTTGTTGTTGTGTCCTTGTCTAGTGTTGTTATCAGAGTAACGCTGGCCTCTTAGAATGAGCTTGGAAGTACTCCCTCCTCACCATTTGTTTTGAAGAGTTTGAGTAAGATTGGTATTTATTCTTTAATGTCTGGTAGAATTTGGCAGTGATTCAATCTGTTCCTGGGGCTTTTCTTTGATGGGATATCTCTCTTTTTGGCTCTAATCTTCCTAACAGGGGAAATTTTAACCTAGGAACATGATGCTTTCTATTGCTACTTTGTTCAAAGCCTAACAGTTTAACATCAGCGGTAGTAATGATGACAACAGCAGCTGACCTGACTGAGCACCCCCACATGTGACAAGACACCATGCTAAGGGATTTACATCTCTTAGCTCCTCGAACCCTGACAACTGCCTTGTTTTCTCATTTCACACATGATGAAACGAGACTCAGGAGATTCAACAACTTGAGGTTAACAATGTGCCTAAGGTCACATCATAATTCTGGTGGGATGCAGCTTCCTATCTCCTCTAAGTGGGCCATTTTAAGGCCCACCTGGGCAGAGCCCCTTGACTGGCATAACTTAATAATACTTGATTTCAGATAACTTATTAAAATCATTTCACCAAGTAGAGCAAATAACTGTGGTCAATGGTGATGGCAGTGGAAACCTTTCCAGCAACCATGAGCTACTCTTTGCAAATGATCACTCTGGCGGATAATCCCATTAGTTCTCTTCTACCACCTCTTCAGAAATACTCTCACCTCCCAGCACAGAGGCACCTGGGCTGTGGCTTTTCCAGAAATGAAGAGATGGGGATGGGGGCAGGGAAAATAACACTTGATTATCCAAAATATCTCTATTTCTTAATTTTCAATTTATTTGGTGACAGTAATACAGAAAGCTGGAATAATGCCAAGCAGCCATGTGTCATACAAAGAATAACTTGTCCTGCTGTGTGCTGTATTAAAAAGACTTTTTGAATGACTACATTGTGGACACATTGAGTGCTCTGATCCAGAAGAGTCCATGGTGCCTTCAGACAAGAGGCCTGGGCACCTCTGCAGCAACATGTCCCCTACTTCTCACTGTTCCCAAAGGTTTTCCTGAAATCCTGCCTTAGATATCAAGGAGGCCATTGTCATGGCCTCCTTCAGCACAGACCTTATTATTTCCTTATTGGAGCTGTTAAAAAATCTTGGGGTGGTTCTCTTCTCAAGAATCATCCTTTGATACTTGCTAGTCTGTCCTAGAGCCTAGGAACATTCCCAGCTTTCTGCTCCTCTCTCTCCTTTTGCTGTCTAGGCCTTGCATCCCCTGTGCTGGCTCCTGGCTCCCAGCCCTGGCTGGTGGGCTGAGCTGGCACCATCATCCCCTGGAGTCGGCTCAGGGCCAACAAATTTCTGACACAAGGAGATTAATTAGGTCCAGGGAAGCGAGAAGCAGGTGCTGTGAGAGATGTGGCGATCAGCTGTGCTTTCTCTACGATAGAATGCAAATGATCCCACACACTCAAATTCCCAGCATCATCATGACCATCATGACTGATCAGACCATGGCCACAGGGATTTTAACTCCAGTGATGACGGGCAGTGAGGTGAGCTACATCTCAAATCAAGACAGACAGACAAGTCGGTAAACCAGCTTCTGTGAATCAGAACCATTGACCACATCTAATTCCAGGGAGCAGAGCCAAGGCTGCAGCCTGAGGGCATGTCTGTCACTAAGGCTGGTGAGATGCTGAGTCATTTAGTTTCCAGCAATTAGGCATCTTCTGCTCAAGCAAAAAGTAGCCAGATGACTATCTGGTGAGGTAAGCTGTAGTAATAACATGAACAATCATAATTGATTTGCATTGTGATGCCTACATCTAAAAATACCTCGATTTATTTCTTTATGTTGTCATGCATGTATTCATTCATTCAATGGACATCTTTTTGAGCTCAAAAGATGAGGAAACTACTGTGCTGGGCCTTAATGGCCCTTGCCATCAAGAAACTCAGGGTCTCTTGGGGAATGATACAAACACGAGACTCACAGCATCCAGTTAAAATGCCATGCTTTCTGTTATACCAGGCACCATGGAAACACCGTGGGAAGGCTGGAGAACTCTGCTTCTGGACGTGTTCATTCAGGCCCATCCTCGTCTCCACCTCACTTACTCTCTTCACTTCTGGCAGGGCTGAATGCCCTCATTTTACCCAACACCAGGAATCTCCAAGGAACCCCAGAAAGTTGCAGGACCCTGGACTCCTTTCTTGTAGCTAGGGGTCAGGTCAGGCACATGCACATCAGCTGCCGGGGAGGAAGTGGGGTGCAGGGATGCAGACCAGGCTGCAAAATAGCCTCTCAACATCCCAGCCTCTCTGCAGGAGAGATGCTGCCTGTGGCCACTCCAGAGTTGGTGGACCTCATTCATGTCTCCAGGAAAGATAAACGACTTTAACAAAACCCAGCAATATTAGCAAAGCCTGTGGCCAGAACATTTCAGTGAGTAATTTTAATGTCCAGGTGTGTAGCATGGCACAGAAAAACATCTTTGAGGATGGATTAACAACACATTTTGCCATCCCCTGAAAGATTTTACCCTGAACGTACACATCTCTAAGAGATGGCGTGGTCCCTATCATTAGATTGTTATAAAGAATGCTTTAGGAAGTCTCTCCCAGGTGCCAGGGCTCCTCTGGGAAAAGGTTCAAAGGGTGGTGGGTCAGTCCTCTGGGCACATGCATTCCTGGTGCAGACCACCAGAATTGTGCCAGTAGTAGCTAAGGGTGTTAGCAAGGCCTGGTGCACGCCACGGTGCAGGCCCAGGCAGCCAGCCTGTGCTCTTCATTCTGGAACAGTGCTGTCCCGGACTGTCCTTTATGACCACCCCCAGCCTTGGTTCTGCAGTGGGGCATGGTTGTGTGCTGGTGGCAACAAGGACACGCCCTGACCCTCTGCTCCCTCTCTTGTTCTCCTTTTGTTTTAACGTTTTCCTCAGATTATAGAATTACCACATGCCAACTATTATGAGCTGAATTGGGCATTCCCACCCACAAATCCATGTGTTAAAGCCCTAACCCCTAGCACCTCAGAATGTGACTGTATTTGGAGATAGGATCTTTAAAGAAGTAAATAAGTTAAATGAGGTCATTAGGGTGGGCTGTCATCCAATTTGACTGGTGTCCTTCTAAGAAGATGGGGACACAGACACACACAGGGGGAAGACCACGTGAAGACACAGGGCATCTGCAAGCCAAGAAGAGAGAAAGGCCTCAGGACTCTGCCAGCACCTTGAGCTCAGACTTCCAGCCTCCACAACTGTGAGAGAATAAATTTTCATTGTTTCAGCCCCCAATCTGTGGTATTTTGTTATGGTAGCCCTAGCAAACTAATACACCTTCCACAGAAAATTGAGGAGGTATACACAAATTTAGATGGTGAAAATAATGACTTTTTTTTCTAAATCTCTCTACCCAGAGAAAATTTCCGTTACTATTTCAGTCATTTTTCTTACAGTTTAAAAATCCACATTATATAGAGAGACAAATTGAGAGTGGTGGTAGTTAGAGATTACATTCTGTATCCAACTTGCCTTCTGAATTAACATTGCATGAATGAGTACCGCCTTATGTCAATAGGCTCAGGCCATAATTTAATCATTGGTAATATTTGGGGTCATGCTTTATTCTAGACAGACAGACCCACACACCCTACTTTTTAATTATATTATCCATACGGTTCTTTATCCAGATTTCCTTATTTAGTAGTCAATATGAATAGATTTCTATGTTCATAAACATGGATTTGTGTCATATGTAAATTTTTGGATAATATTTTATAGAACAGGGTTATGAGTTTTCTTTAAACCTATATTGATGGTCATTTAAAATTTTTCCTTTCTTTTTTTTTTTTTTGTTAAAAATGAAAGCACTGTGAGGACTGCCTGATCGCATAGCTATGCACCCTGGAACTCTTTCTTTAGAACCAGTTCTGAGGCTGCAGTTCCTACGGTGGAGTTGAGGGAGTGTGTGCTTCCAATTCCTGCCTGTTGTCCTGGAGGTCGGCCGTGACTCTATCCCCAACAGCTGTTTATGGGCAAGGGTGTCCATAATCTTTTTGCACATTTAACATTCTCCTTAATCTAGGCTGGTTTGGGGCTATAAATTATACCTCACTGGGGCTTTTACAAATTTATTGGTCTTTTGCATTTCGTTTTATTTGAATTGCCTGTTTGTATTCTCTCTCTGCTTCTAAAAGTTGGTGTGTTTGCCTTTTCCTAACAGTTTTATAAGATCTTTTTAGGTAATAGCAATTTTAATTCTTTTATATGTATTTGGCAATTCCCTTCCTCCTCGCTATTTCCCCCAGTTTTCCTTATCTCTTAATTTTGTACATGGCAGGTTTTTGTTTTATTTCAGAGCACATTTTAAGTTTTTATGTATTAACATCTATTAGTCTTTTCCTTATATTACTTCAGATTTTGGTTGCCTGCTTAGAAAGCACTTTCACACCCAGATATTCATACAATTTTCACTAAATGTTTTCTTTTACTGCCCTTATGATTTCTTTTTTTTTAAATATTAAAAATATTTAGCCCATCTGGAATTCATTTTGGTGTGAGGTATGAGGTAAGACTGTAACACTATTTTCCCCTAAGATGGTTAGTAGGTCGTCACAACGCATTCCCCACTAATCTGTCCTTTTCCTGGAGATTTAAAGAGACACCTTTACATGTGTATGTGCTCTTGTGTGCCCCGCACAGTGGAAGGCATCCTGGCATTGTGAGAGTGCAAAACCTGCCGGGGAAGCCCCTCGGTGCCTCTCTTCTGTTATCAGCATTTGTATTGCTAGTTCAGTCATTTTTCCAGATGACTTTTAGAATGCATGCTGTTGCGATGTTAATTGACACTTTGCTATATTTATGGATTACTTTGCAGAGATTTAGAATAGTCTTGTTATCTAAATACAGCAAACATTTTATTTCTTCCTTTCCAGTATTTGTATAATTAACATATCTGTCTTTCTTCCTTGAAGTTGCTAGAATGTGGCTGCATGGCAATGCTGAGACATCACGCTGAGTGAGAGTGGACATCCTCATTTTCTTCCTACCCTTACCGTGGATCTCTCCTGTGCTTCAGCACTCAGTATAATGCTGGCTGAGCTCTTCTGACAAATACCCTCCAGGATGTGAGGAAAACACACTTAGGAGCAGTTGTTGAATTGTATGATCTGCCACTGAAGTAATCAGTGTGATAATTACTTGGATTTTCTCCTTTAACAAATTATTATTATAAATTATATTAATATATGTCATGCTAATAAATTATTTCCATATTCCCAGGAATAAAGCTGGGCAGTTTGTGGTATATTATTCTTTGAATTTATTCCTGGATTTAACGTAAAAATATTTTATAAGGAAGTGTTATATCTATACTCTTAAGTGCAATTGTTCTATAGATGCTTTTCATTGTTATCTTTGTTGAGTTTGGGCTTAAATGTGATGCTAGCCTTATATAATCAATTTCAAACAATTTCTAAACTTTCTATGCTTTGGGAACTTTAAAATAGCATCATACTGAACTATTTCCCTCAAAGTCTGATAAAAATCACCTATGACCTGGATTACTTATAAGGGATCCGAAGGAAGGTGGGAAGGAAGTAATTTGCATTTGAAAAAAGCTTTCCCTCCTTGGGATTGGAGTCCTTTGATCAAAAAAAGTAGTTTTACAGTTATATGTGGTTAAAATTCATAATCCTTTTGTCATTATTTACTACTTGTACGGACAGAAAAAGGCTTGTAGAATTTCTACCTTATTTAGAATAGACTTTGTTAGACCTAATTCATTATCAATATTTATAAATATTGAGTTAATATATTACTTTGTCTCTTTGTGGCTTACAATGTTGTCTATGTAGGTACTATGCCAAGTTTGTTAATTACATTATTCACGCCTTGTATGTCCTTTTTTATCTCGTTAATCCACAAAATTCTGTACAATGTGTTAGAGCTTTTCAGTACCAAACAATTTTATCAAATTTTTATGTTTTGTATTTTCACATTATTTCCTCTGAGACTAGTATTTGAAATGCAAATGTTCATGACTTCAATGTCTTCATTGTGGATTGTATATTTTATTAATAATATGATCATTTTTGCCTCATTGACTATTTTTAGGCTTTCTTTCTCTATTTGACATAAATGTTCCCTTCCTTGCTTTGTCTATATCTGAATTTATCTGCTAGATCCTTGCCTAACTCCTAAATGTCAAAGTATCAACCTCTATGCTTCATTTTACTTTAGATGGATCAGGTTTTGCTGTTTGAAGCACTCTAGGTACTTAGCTTTTGGATAGGGAAGTTTAGTCCACTTATTTTTGGATGTATTCTGATAACCAATACATTCAGTAATAGTCTTATTTTATCTTTTACGTTTATCACATTTCCAGTATTTCTGACTTTATCTTCCTTTCTTTCAATGGGTTGATCAGTAATATTTTCCTCTTTTGTTTGTTCAGCATTTGGCAAGTTATTTATCCAATTTCTATTGAATATATTTGGATATATTTCCAAATATATTGGATATTGGATGTTGGATATATTTGGAAATATTTGGGTATTGGATAAATGATATATTTTCCAGTGATTACTTTTCAGTTTTACAAACCCAAATACAACACACAAAAAATCTTAAACTTATATTTTGCTATAATTATAAAAAATGAAATGGTTCCCATGAAACACAATTTTGGAAGAGAAAGATCTTTACTTCCCTCCCTCCTCCTATCTTCTCATATCAGATGGGGATACCCCAGAGCTGAAGAGGTGGCCAGGGAGAAGTTTGGATTCAGCCTTTTCTGGAGGAAATGAGTTCAGTGTGGCTTTGTCTATGTCACAGAGATCCTATTCAAGGAAAGAAAATGATGAGTGAAGCACATGACAATAGAAATGACTATTATGTGGGAGGAGAGGAGGTGAACATGTTAGAATACTGTGTTTCTTTTACAACTGTTTTGTTCTTCTTTTAATTGACCCAGGTTTGAACTGTGCTGTTTATGACGGCTTTTGTTTTCATAAGTATGTGGAATGAGCATGTGAAAACGTGTTTGCGGTGTCGATGGCAGGAGCTGGGTGTAGGAATGTGTACTTTGTGGTGTGTATGTGGCTTGTGTCTCTGTATGTGGTGTGTGTATGCAGTGTGTGTGGATGTGTGGTATGTTTGTGGTATATGTGTCTATGTGCACAGTTTGTGTGTTTGTGTGATTTGGATGCTGTTTTCTGTGGTATCTGGAAGTATAATGTGGAATTCAAGTAGGCGGTGTGTGTGCCTGTGATGTGTGCGTGGTGTGCCCAGTGTGGTATGAGTGGCATGTGTGTGTCTAGGTGGTATGTCATGCACTTGTGTATAGCATACATGGTATCGTGTGCGTGTGTGTTGTGGTGTGTGTGTGTGGCAAGCGTGTGTGTATTGTGTGGTATGTGTGGGATATTTGTGTGGATGTTGTAATATGTCTGGTGTATGTGTGATGTGTGTAGTGTGTCTGGTGTGTGTGGATGGTGTAACATGCAGTAGCATACATGGTGTGGCATGATGTGTGGCATGTGTAGGTGCACTTGTGGATGATGTGGTATGTTTAGCATATGTGACTATGGTGCGGTGTGTTGTGTCTTGTGTATACCATATGTGATGTGGGTGGGATGGTGTGGTGTGTGTGTATGCATGTGTGGCATGTGTGTATGCCTGCGTGCTGTGTGCATATGAATGTGTGGTGCCTGTGTATGCATGTGGGGCCTGTGTGTGTAATGTGTGTGTATGCATGCGTGGCATGTGTGTTCTGGTCAGGAGTCTGGCTCTGGAAGGCGACAGAAGGACAATAAGATGCATTTTCACTCTAGGCTGGCAGGGCCTGGTGGAGACTGGGCTGAGAGGACTGAAATGACACAGCCTTGCCTTGCTCCCAGGCCCCAAAGAGGCATCCTTTCAGAAATGGCAAGCGCCACCCCTCAGGATGGGGAGTGTACTGAGGCGGAGGTATTATGATGCATTGCCCAGGAACTGATTACAGCCTTTCTGAAAATATCAGAACAAACCAAAGTACTTTTTTTCTCTCACTCAACAACAATCAACACAGAAGACCTCTGTGACCAAATGTGTGGGTTTTCTCTCCACCACAAGCAAGAAGGCAGTTCTACATCGGACAATTCCAACATCGACACCTTCTACCTGGAGGTGGCCTCACACTCCACAAGCCCAAGCCTCATGTCCCAAGCCCGCCCTCCACTTCCAATGCCAATGGCAAGGTGGTCTTACCTGTGCTTCTGACTCACTGGCGTTCCCACGAATCAATGTTCCCAGGACGCCTCCTTAGACTTGATTAATTTGCTAGAGCAGCTCACAGAGCTCAGGGAAAGGCCTACTTACACTTACTATAAAGGATGTTACAGAGGAGAGAGACACAGAGATGCCTGGGGCAAGACATATGAGGAGGGAGAGAAGCTTCCATGCCCTCCCGGGGCTGTCTAACTAAAACGAAGAAGCTGAAAGTTTTGCTCCAAATGCCATTGTTTATCCATTTTTGACCACCTGATCTGTTCCATTAGCTTCAAAAGATGCCTTTTCATTTGTTTCGTTTTGCCTTTGATGGCCTTCCGCCTGCCACAAGCAATCCTCTAGAATATGGGCCTGTGCTTGCCTTTTCTACACAAACATGAGCAGCCTTCAATTACTGGGGGACATTCATCTCCTCTTTCCAACTAGAGAGTGAGGAGTGTCCCGGGGAGAGTGGGACCCTGAGCTCCTCTGGGCCTTGCCTGGGACTTGGTCCAGGAGGTTATGGGAAGAAACTGGTTTAGAAGCTGACCTCATGGGTTCGCTATTCTTATGTAACACTTAGGAAGAGCAGAGACCCACGCGGTTCAGTCCCAGAGCAATGTTGCGGTCGAGAGAACACAGTCCAGCTACCAACAGTTATTTCAAAATAATTCAAGTTCTTTGTTTATATTTCTGAAAGAAAGAAAAAAAAAAGGGTGGCCCAGCTGGAAACTCGGCTTTAAGTCCCCTTTCAGGGGGCCCTCAGGTGGGCACCTGCTTGGAAACCTCTCCACCCCTCCAAACACCCTTTTCCTCTCTGAGTGTTCATTTGTTGATCCAGATACTGAATAAATGAAGTCGCACAGAATCCACCTAGCAAAAATGGAAACTGCCTGGAGGCCAGGGCTGAGGGGAGGCCCGGAGCAGAGCCGGTGCGCGACCCTGCAGTGAGCAGGGAGGGCAGTCTGGGGACGTTCGCCATCTTGAGAGCCTCTGCTCCCCGCCGCCCTGAGACTCCGGGCTCCCCTGTTCCTCCCTCCGAGAGACCCTGCCCGTCCTCCCCGCGGGGCTCCCTCGCAGCTCGGGGGAAGGGGCGGGTTGCGTCCTCGGGACCTTTCTCAGCAGCCACAGCAGCGCATCCCAACACCTCCTCCAGGAGCCCCGCCACCTCCTGCCACCCGGACTTTCCCCACAGCGCAGCGTCCCCTCGTCCTCTCAGGGCTGGAACAGCGGTACCCGCAGACAGTGCAAAAGGGAAGTCCCTGTTGCCTTCCCATGCAAACTGTAGGGCGCTTACAGCTGCTGGGAGAGGAAAGGAAAGAAGAAATACAGTGAGTGTGATATGAGTACAAAGAAACCAACACGGAGCTTCCCTGGGCCTAGAAAGGAGCCCCAGGAGACGTACACTGGGCCCGCGTCATCGCCTGCCTTCAGCGGGCTCCAACCTTCCCCAGGCCCCCCTCCCCACCCACCTCCCACTGGCGGCCCTCCCGAGGCCCCGCTCCCCGCCTCCCTGCCCCCGCTTCTCGCCTCCCCATCCCCCTCCCACCCGCGGCCCTCCCGAAGCCCCCCTCCCCACCTCCCCACCTCCATTCCTCGCCTCCCCAACCCCGCACCCCGTCTCCCCGCCTCCCTATCCCGTCTCCCACCCGCGGCCCTCCGGACGCCCCCTTCACCTCCCCACTCCCGAGGCCCTCCCGAGGCTCCTGGGCTCGCGCTCCTCCGAGTTGCCTGCGGCCGAGTCCTGGCGCGGCCTGGGACTGCCTGTCGGGGGGAGGGGGTGGGGGGGTCGTTCCCAAAGAAGGGGAAGGAGGCCTTTCGTGAGCATCTGAGGAGTACATCCTCATTTTGTCTTCTCACTCTGTCCACCCAGAGCCTGTGACCCGGATCCAGCCCGCGGCGCACAGACCCCGGCTCTGGGCACCCCTGGTGAGCGCCTTCTGCGCCAGAGCTCCGTACAGCACCAGCCCGCGCTCTCCCCCAGCTTCTGTTCATTTGCTGCAGTCCTAACGGGTCAGTTGCCTGAACATCCATGCTGCCAGGTGACAAACCCAGGCACGCAGAGATGTACATCCTTTACCCAGGGTGACACCATGTGGAGCTGAATCCAAGTCCGGGAGTCTGATGACCGTGTCTGGGCTCTGACCGCGCAGCCGTCTCACAGTGAAACAAATTGCGGACTGGCCTTGTCCTGAGTGGCATTAGGAAGCTGCAGTGGCCTGCAGTCTCCTGGCCAGTCTGTAGAATGTGGCAAAGATGAGGCACCTTGTAGCCTTACATGTTCTTATTTTTCTTTCCTTTTCTCTTCTTTATTTTCTTTTTTAAGGATTTGAATTAATATATGTAAAGTGCTTAACGCAGGAGCTGGCAGAGAAAGTGGATACTCAGTAAATAACAGCAATTGTTAATTGTAAAAAGCATGTCATTTAACTGGTAAAATCCCCCATTCTAAGCACCCTGTTAAGTAGTTGGTAATTCCTCACTTGAAAGAAATTAAAAAGAATTTTTGTCAGTTTTTTAAAATATTGTTTTATTGTGATAAAATATTCATAACATAAATTTCACTCTTTTAATATTTTTTAAGTGTACAATGCAGATTAATAAGAGAAATGCATACAAATTTATTAACGTGTACACGGGGAAAAATAAGGTGATTACCCAATATCCCATGAGGTCCAGATGCTTATACAGCGTTTTTTCAGAGAGGAGGGTGGAAGGCGGAATGTAGGTGATTCTGTTGAGGGGCAATAAATTATTATTAAGGAGAATGAATGGGTCAAGAAACAGAGAGTAATTCGTAAATGGTTCTCTTTGAAAATTTAATAAGCTGGAGAAATGGATTATTTTTTTGAAAGCGTCTGTTCAGGTGTGGTCATGTGTTGGTTTTCTTTTCTGCAATAGATAATGAGATAACAGGGAGGAGAAGGAAAAGTAATTGTTCTCTTTGGTGGGTCTGCAGGGTCTTCATGTAGATAAGGGAGAGGACTCTTCCAGTTTCTGTTGATCTTGAGAGACTTTAATTGAAAATACTCATACCAGGGAGCCATATTTTGGGGCCAAGTTCCCTGCACTCCTTCAATCCTCCTTTTTGGAACTTCCCTAGAAGTTTCACATATCAACAGCTGAATCAGTGATTATGGAGAGATTTGGGTTAGAGGAAAAGAAGGCAAAGAAGGGGAAAAAACAAATTGGGATGAGCAGAAAAGAAAAATAAATAAATATATTGTCCCATATCTTCTTGAATCAGTCTCTTAGTCCTAAGAGTAGAAGCATTCGGTCAAACAGCTGTGTCCATTCTAGGAGGTGGCACTACAGAGAGGCTGGGCTTCTACAGCTGATGCAGGCAAGCCGGTCTTTAATAAGAGGCGTTTCTATGGAAACAAAAGAAAAACGAAGGTTTTTCTTAATGTCTGGAATAGTCTATAATAAACTAGTTTTTCTAGAGTCTCAGAAGTATCTTCAGATTGTAGTGGCAATCTTACAGATTTTCCTGGATTATAGTTTGAATTACGTGTTCATGTGAACTTCCTGAGTAGCCCACACATCAGCAGGCACAAAGGCTGTGTACATGTGAGTTGTGCTGTGCTGACTCCTCCTGAAGTTTATATCAAGTTTTCTAACTTTAGTTTGCAGGGCTTCAAGAAAAGCAGGTTTAAATTCTAGTGATTCCAAGTGAGAAAAATGAGAGAAAAGTCCAAAAGCATTAGTTTGAAGACTTGCAGCCAAGAAAGAATTCAGGATTTAGTCCAAATTGTAGGAAACTAATAAAAACTCAAAAACAATGGGCAAGACTAGAATCTGATAACAGGCATACTGTACTTGTCTTCTGAAACGCAATTTTTCTCTCCCATTTCCCCATTTTTACCAAGGATAAATCATAATTATGCTTGACAACATATATCATGATATATCAAAATAATAACATATTCAGAAAAATATGACTAAAAAATTAAACTCCATTATTTATTTGACATTTGACAATGCTTCCCATATGATTTTAACATACCAAATAAGCTAAGTATATCTTTCTTAGATTTCTAGAGTTTACTTTTGGAAAAGATTTAATTTCAGAAATTGAAATTTGACTTTGGGTAGTATATCAAATATTAAAGGTTTATAACACTTGATCAAGTTAGGATCACAGTTCACTGTAAATAATAGTCATTCATTTAACCAAAGTGATAATTCAAAAATTTCAAACAACCTTTACTCTTTGAGAGAGAAGACTCAGTTATCTAAATTATCAAAAGACCTAAACAATCAAAAGACCTAATAAAGATCTTTTTTTGAGTTTACTCAAAAGTTGAACAAAAGCCTTTCACTATCCTTATTAATACCACATGAAAATCTTGTTCAAAAGAGGAAAGCATATTCTACATTTGTCAGTATATTATTAATGCTAAAGCTAAGTTTAATAAAGACTTATAAATAAATCCATCCAGTCTCAATCAGCTTTGACCATACAAAATAAGCTTTCCATAAACCTCTTATAATCTTTTATAATTTTCTATTAAAATTATAGGGAAAACCCTATTGTTCAAACATGGGAGCCAGGACTCTGGCCTTGCATTAGTGTGCTTTTCATATTAATGCTGAATCTTTAGAAAAACTTAAAATAATTCCCGTATAATTTTAGCCAACTTGATCGCACACAAAATTCTTTTTGCAAGATTTATCTTTCACAAACCTCCAGTTTTGTCCTATACTTTCTCTTTTTGTATTGGGTTTCTATAAAAATGTGATTTTCTCTCTTCCTTATTGTTTTGACCACAAAGTCCTCAGTCATGTAAAATAAAAAAATCACTTTCTCTTTTCAACTTTCTTTACATCTTACTTCCTTGATATGCTCTATAATAGAGGTTTTTCCTATATCAAGTAGTTTTAATTATACATATTAGCTATAACATTGACTCTTAGTGCTGCAGGTAGTTACACAGGCATGAGTGGGGCAGGAAAGGGCTCCCCACCCACTAGGAACATTAGGTGCTGGTTTGGCAATTATCACATTGTCTCTCTAAAAGTGATAAATAAAATAAAATAAATAAAACAAAAGTGATAAAAAGCACCAGAGAGAGGCCATTTCCTGATGGTCAAGTCTGTTTCACTAAAATGTTATTTAACTGAATGCAGGCGCCAGGGAGAAGCAAATTCCTGGACATCTACATTAAGAGGCAAAATGGTGAAGTATGACCTTCTGGGGCAGCACCACAGGAAAAGGGAGGAAAGTCTCAGATGGGAATGCATACAACTTCCTGAACACACTGCGCATGCTCACCTCCCAAGGGTAAGGAGGGCACTGCGTATGTGGGCAGCTCCCCCTAAGGGAAGGATCATGGCAAAGAGGCCAACCTATAAAGTCTTAGGGTCCAGGTTAAACACCACTCTTGACCTTTGGTGCCCACTTAGGTCTCTTCCAAGTGAACCTTCTTTTCTCTCCTGTTCTAACACCTTTCTAAATAATCTTCCACTCCTGCTCTGAAACTTGCCTCAGTCTCTTTCTGCTGTATGCCCCTTAGTTGAATTATTTCTTCTGAGGAGGCAAAAACTGAGATTGCTGCAGACCTGTATGGATTCACCACTGGTAACTTGGACACCTTCCACTGGTATCATTAGTAACCCTAATTTCCAGTGAAAAAGCTAAAAAGTAAATTTTGAACTCTTATACCAGTACTTGTAGATGAAAACTATTTCATAACTTTTCCTTATTAACAGATCTAAATATATTTAGTTTTTCTATATCATATAAATGACTCAAGTATTTTATAATTACCTATTAATTTAACATAATATGACTGTTTCTGAAAAAGATTTTTGAAACTATGAAAATTTTGTTTATAAACTTTTATTCCGTTTATTTAATGTATTCATTCTTAAAAATTATGCTTGACTAGTTCATTAAACAAAGTCAGGCATCATCTCAAGTTATTTCTTTGTTAATCACTTCTGTAACCCATAATGTTAGGCAGTTATCATGTAAAAAATAGCTCTAAAGTTAAACACATGTTTATTTTGCTGATCAGAAGACACAGCTGTTTTCATTAAACCAATAATGTTAAACGAGTTATTTACTAATGTTTTCCAAGTCATGTGAACTAAAGGCATTTGAGTTAATTTCTATTTTTCTGCTAAAATATTTTATTTAAGCAGTTCCTTTTTCCTTAAGCCAATGAAATAGATATTTTATATATTTTGATAGTGAAATATCACATAAACATGACACATATAAACATACAGACATTCAGACACATGGATAAAAACAGGCTGTATAGCTTTATACAGTTTTTTATTTGTCAGTTTTTAAATAATTTTCTTCCCCCTTTAAACTATTAATCTCTTGATTACCTGTTCCATTGCTCTAGACAGTTGTTACTTAAGCAACCCTAAATTTACACCTTCAAAGGGATGACTCAGGTGAAAGTTTACATCTCCAAGTCACAGAACTTAGATCTAAACACCATTATTTGCTGAAACAAAAAGGACACGAATAAAGGCCCACTCAAAACAAGATTGTCAGGAAGGGTATCCTAAACAAAGGTAAGATTTGGTGTATAAACGTTAAGCCAATGTCTTTCTTACTGTAAAAGTTTCTAACGGCTCCTGTGCGGGGAGGTGCCCTTATAAATGGAGATTTCCTTAAAGATATACTTCTTCTATAAAGAGTGTCAAACTAGCCAGCTAAATGCCAGCAATCTAGTTAGATAGGGGGTCTTTCAACTTAGTTTATTTCTTGATTAGGTTACTGACTCAGGGTGGATCCCTTTAATGAATAGGGCAAAGAAAGTATTTGCAGTTTCCCTGGCCTAATATTTGAAATGTAAAAAGCAGCACAACTGGAAGGCAGTGCATCTAGGTCTTTAAAAATCAAGGACCCCACTTCTATATGGAGCTGTAGGACCCCCAAAAAAGGGAAGCACCACAGGACCAGGCTGTGCAATGTTTCTGCAGTACTCCTTGGTACAGACATTCCCCTGAGCCTGGTGGGTGACCTAGTGCCAAGCAGGCCTCTCTAGAGCAGCCTGTTCTCCACAGGAATCTTACTGCTTGATGGGGAGTGTTCCCACAGCCTCCAAGTGTTCAAATCTGCCTTTTAATCTGAACACACGAAGAAACAAGTTGCCCCCTGGAGGAGCAAATATTCATTACAACCACTGTCAGCTGCTTCCAAAACTGCAGCTTTGTCCAGTGACTTGTCAGCCATTGCACACACAAAAAGTCAAGTTCTCTCTTACAGTACAAAGTAATTCCTGGGACCCGCCCCAAAGCCAAAGAGATCAGGTAACTTATTGCAAAAGACAGAAGAGTTTTAGACCTGATAGGAACCTGCCCATAATTGTTTGTACTCCATGAGAAAAACAGAAAACTCTCAAAAGGGGGACTGCGTTTTTCTGTATTTTTCAAGTGGCGTCATAGTCATTTGAAGTCTCCCTTAGATTTCTTCATGTGGTATCAAAAACGGCAAAAAGATAGAGAACCAGAAGTGGAAGGAAATAGAACAATAAGTCTTAGAGGAGCCAAATTGAGGAGTCTTTTTTTTTTAAAGACTAAGTTTTTACATTTTTCTCAGCAAGAATTATGCCAGCAAGATAGAAACAGACAGGCCAAACATTCTTAAACAGAAGTTTTAGTTAACTGAAAAAATTCCCACAAACAAGATCCAAAAAAGGAAAAGAAAAAAATCTTTTTGTTATTTTTACTCAAAAACACTATACCTTAAATATCAGCTTTTATTTAAGCCAACTTCTGACCATAGAATTCTACATGAAATGTTATCAAATCTCTTATCATTAGAGTACAGCCACAATGAACATAAAGTAGGTCTCCCATTCAGTTTGTCTGGTATCAAAGCCAGCTTTTTTCTCCAACTGTGCATGCAAATGAATTATTTTAAACATTTCAAAGGATCCCCATATTGGCTAGTGCTGCTTAAAAACATCCTGGGTTGGGTGGGTCGACTTTCCTAGGTATTTATAAGATGAAGTCCCATAAATGTTATATACAAATTCAGCTGGTGTTTTAACAGGATTTGATCACAAATGAAAAACCAAGCCCCAATCTCAAACAATAGAAAACCTCTGCAATCTTAAAAAGCATACTATGTCAACTGAGACCACTGGTCCACATTGCCATTCCCATGACCTGAATTCCCAATCCTGAGACAAAGGTAGAAAAACCCAATCCTTCTGTCCTAAGGTAGAGGTGGAAAAAAGCCAGTTCTCTTCAGAGTTCTTTATTGGAACCTCCTGTCCAAAGACAGACCGAAGCCCTCAGTCTTAAAGGAAAAAGAGGTTTTGAAAACTGATCCAAATAACATCTAGACTTTCAACAAAAGAGTAGAAGCTTCAAATTCAAGAGAACTCACAAGTTCAATAGAACTTACCTGAAATACCTGTTGGAACTTCTGAAGGCAGAGAGAATGCGATGGGTTCCTGCTGGTGCCAAGCAGGGCTTTCAGAGAGAAACCCTGGAGGGTTGGGGGGAGTAGCTCTGGATCCTGCCAACTACACCACATATGTCGACCTAGAAGGAAGAAGCTGAGGCCAAATTAATATAAGCAGAGAATTTGGGGGCGGTGGGGGGCTAAGCTTCAGAATTGCAATCAGATCATAAATTCAGGTTGCCCTGAATGTACACACTGATTAGCAGTACTTGCAAGTGAATTTCTAAAGGAAAAAGAGAAGTTCCTGAGTTTTTTACCAATAATTTACATTAAAATAATGTAAGATTTGATTAGCTATACATTGTTTATTTGTATCACAAAATGACTTTAAACCATTGTCCTCCAGCATAAGTGGGGCTTGACTGAAGTCCCACACTCGGACTCTCTGGGCCTAATGGATTTTGCATCCCTCACATACCTCAGACTGCCCTGAGCTACTTTTCTTTTCTTAGAGCACACCATCTTTCAGGAACCTCCGCAGGTTTGGATGTTTGGAAGCTCTGCAGATCCAGCCCTTTGGGTTTTTATGGAAGCTTCATTATGTAGGCATGCTTGATTAGGTCATTGGCCATTGGTGATCAACTTAACTTCAGCCCTTCTCCCATCCCTGGAGGTTGGGGGATGGAGGGGAAAGTCCCAACCCTCAAATCATGCCTGAGTATTTCTGCTGACCAGCATCCCATCCTGAAGCTACCTGGGGGCTGCCAGACATCAGCCTACTCATTAGCATAAAAAGACACTCAACGTTTTGGAAGATTCCGAGGACTTAAGAAGTTGTAAGCCAGGAAAAGGGGAAAACAATAAAATGGTTGCTGAACTATTGGTTACTTTCTGAGAAATATGTTCTTAGGTGTAGGTAATTTCATTGTTGTTTGAACATCAGAGTATACTTACACAAACCTAGATGATATAGACTACTACACACCTACACTATGTGTGACGGCCTATTGCTCCTAGGCTACAAACCAGTGCAGCATCCTACTGTACTGAATACTGTCAGCAATTGTAACACAGTGATATTTGTGTATCTAAACATAGAAAGGGTACAGTAAAAATACTGTATAAAAGATTGAAAATGTACACCTGTATATGGCAATAATCTTATGGTACCACTGTTTTATACGCAGTCCATAATTGACTGAAACATCCCAGGCAGTACATGGCTGTATATTTTTCACAATGTCACAGCCCTATATCCAGATCTTGTCAGTTCAGGATAAACTCATTTATTTCCTAATGATAGTGGAATTTCTTCCTGTCAATTGTTGCCAAGATGGCAGATGCAAGACACAAAGGGTGGCCTCAGGGGACAGGACTAGGGATTGATTGTGTGGGGGTGGAGATGCAGTGCAGGAGGGAGGTGTCCAAGGACTCAACTTCTCCCTGGGTGATAGGAGGGCAGAAAGTGACCAGGAGTCCACAGGCATGCCCCAGCTGAGGCTCAGGTGAAAGGATTTCCCTGCAGACACTCAGTCTTCAGTGTTGTTTGGCTTGTTTGTTCTATGCCGTGCTTCCCTCTCAAGAACTTCAAGCCTTCAGGAATCTGGTCTTAGCAGGTTGAGGGACACTGGAGACAGACCAGCATGTCCATTTTAGGGACACAGTATAAGGGAAGGAGGCCCCTGGATGCCCTCCAGGATTGGCTCCAGGGGTGCTACATTCTTTCAAGGGGCACAGAAGATGTTGCTGGTGGCCTGCACCTCTGTTGCTGGTGCAGCAGGGGAGCGGCAGCATGGACACACTGCAGCATGCCTGAGATGGACTGGGAGCTGGAGTGTGCAGCCCCACCTCATGGAGCACCTTCAGAGGGCTGGGCTTAGCCCTGCTCCTGGAAACAAACAGAGCAGCTCTCCCAGACCTGTCCTGCTGTCTCTGACTTTTCCTCTCCTGATTTCCATCATTTAAAAAAGCATTCCTGAATATAAATACATGAATATACCATTTTGGGACATATTAATTTTGAACTATTCTAAATTACACATAAAGTAAAAGTTCCCTTCACTACTACTGTCCCCCGTTCTACTTCTAATTGTAGCTGTATCTTCAAAGGTTATCAGTTTGATGTCTGACTTCTTATATACATTTTTACATGTAAAAATCAGTAGTTAACATATTTAACATATTAGCATAACATATTATGTTAAACATCTTAACATATTTAGCATTGTATCATACATTGTCATCAAATTCCTTTTTTCACCTATGCCATAGAGATATTTCCAGATCAGAACATAGAGAGGTACCTAATCATCTTAAATGGCTGCACTGCAGTGCAAATACATCCCAATTCCATCTGCAGCCATCTCTGCTGGTGAACTGCCAAATGTTGCAAATGTTGGTGAACATTCGGAGCACTTCCTTTTTATTCTATCTTAAATGGTATTTCATGTATGTCTCTTTGAGCAGGTATGTAGTGTTTCTCTAAAACGGCCACCTAGAATTTAAAATGTCAGGATAAGAAATGTGCATCTAAAATTTAACTGATAATACCAAATTTATCTTCAAAATTTCTTGCCAATTGATACTCTCACCAATTGTATCCTTGCCACTGCCAATTTCTTTTTAATTTCTATAAGTCTCATGGGCAGAACAGCAGTCTGCCCTTGCTGTTATAATTTGCATTTCCTTGGTTTGCGGGAGACTGTGTCTTTTCATGTTTGTTGTCAATCTGGATTCCCTTTTCTCTGAATGCTCTACTCTCATCTCTTGTCCAGTTCGCAATTATTTGCTTTTTTATTGCTTTTGTCATATAAGACTTTACAATTTTGATGTCATCAAACTGATCAAATATTTCTTTAAAGCTGAGCATTCAGTGGACTCCTTTAATCTAAGCGATCTTATTTTTTCTTTGTTTTTAGAGACACTGCGTTATCACTGTCAAGGCAGCTTTGCAGAGAGCTCTACCATCAAAGCCGCCAGGAAGACAGACCTCCACAAGAACCCGGGAGGGCCAGCAGCATGGGGAGGGCCATGTGTAAAGAAAGAAGGCTTGAAGGTGGCCACACAAGGCCAGGGCTCCCCACAGGACGGCGGGAGGTGTGGCACTGAGAACAGACATGGCCCAGTGGGATGACATGGCAGACTTCCCACCTGCTTATAGTCCTGAGAAGCGACATGGCTGACTTAGGGAGTTTATTTTAGTTTGCTGTTGGGTGTCAGCTCCTCTAAGACACAAGCTGGTGCTGGCAAAGTAAAAGAAAGCTGGGCTTGCTTGAAAAGTGACTTGATTATATCAACATGTCTAATGTCTCTTGTCTGCTTCTCCTTTGTCTGAGAGATGGGGGAAAGCTGGGAGCAAAGCCAGTCTGTGTCACCTGCATTTGAGCAGCATGTGAGGCCTGCAGACATTTCTCCTGCCAGCTGTCCTTTGGGTGGCAGATGCGTTCCCCACATTGCAGTGTGGCATAGATGGGGGAGGCAGGGCTTTGAGCTCTCCCCTGTTTTCAACATACACATACTACACCTGCAAGGACTCACATTACAAGTACAGGTGAAGAAGAGGTGGGAAAGATTTAAGATGTGTGATTTACATGTGGAAATTATATGCATTTTAGAATACATCTATATCTTTACATTTCATGTTATATAGAGCATGCATAGCATGTGTATGTATAGCTATATGTCACAATACATACAGCAAATTGTGGAATCCAGGCAAAGATTCATTTCTGTTTGACTCCAAAGACTCCCCTATCTCCATGGTTTTCAATGGAGTGAAATTCTTAAGAATATAGACCCAGCCACTTACTGGCTGGAAGACCTCACTTTTGTTCTTGTCTCTCAGTTTCCTCATCTGTCAAGTTGGCAAAATAGGATAGTTATCTATTGTGAGGTGTAACTTTGTAATGCATACCAAGAGTTTATGGCCAGGTGCGTAGTCAGACTATTAATTTAGTGATTGTTAGTATTTTCCTCTCTGAGGCCCTCAGAAGATGAACTCAAATGGTTCTCAGCTTCCAGCTTGTCTTCCAGGATGCTTGGAGCCTCAGGATGGTTGGGGCCTGGGCTCCACCTCCTTCTGGCTGGGCTGTGTCCTCATGTGTACTCAGGGCAGGGCTCTGTGTTTGGGCAGTACGCGGGCTGGGTGCTGCTCTCTACCTGAGTTTCTGGACCGAGTTTCAAAATTGACAGGGGACGGTGGGCTCCTCTCTGGCAGAAAGACCAGAGGGTGGTGGAAGAAGGAAGTGAGGGAGAAGGGAACAGAGCATAGGTGGTCCCCACATCCCAAGGCAGGAGGCTGCCAAATGGCATGGGTTGTGCGTTGCTCGGCCCTGCCTGAAATTACAACCTCACCTCTTCACTGACCATTCCATCCACAGTCCTGCTGTGGGCAGAGGATCCAGAGCACCTCCCCACCCTCTACCCACCCCAGCCACCTAGAAAGGCAAGCCTGGGTCCCCAGCACCCTTGTCTTCAGGGGCTCCTCGTGGCTGACAAACCAGGCTGTTCTGGAGACTAGTGTCGTTTCTGAGAGGCCTCTGCTGGGCAGAGAGGAAGAAGGGCCATTAGAACCATAGAGAGTGAGCTGCAGCAGGGGCAGATCTGACTCCTGCTTTGACCATGTGGCTGAGGCCACTACTGGCAAAATCTGAGTAACCTCCTAATTGCTAAGCCCAGTGAGGCGCTTTTCTCTCTTCCTGTCTCTTGTTGGCAGCATGCCGTGCTGTTGACCGCTTCCATCTTTTCTTCCTGTCCTGATCTCCTCCCACCTCCCTCCCCATTCCACCTGGCTTTCCCTCTTTTCCAGATGTTTAGCCCTGCTACTCCAAAGTTTCCCCTATCTCATACAGATGCCACGTGGTCACCTTGCCTTCAGCCTGCGTGGCAGACGTGGCCCTGGCACACACTGTAAGAAGAGGTGCCATGTTTTAGATTACTTGACTTAGATCCAGAGAACCAGTCAAGGAACCTCATACCCCAGCCAAGCAGGGATCCCGGCAGTATGCCTGGGCCTCAGCTGAGGTGCTGTGTCTGCCAGCAGTGTGGGAGAGCCCTGGGGTTTCACTGTCCTCCTGACTTCGGCTCCTCGGTTGCATTTATTGATCATGGACCGATGCTCATGGAAGGAAATAGAGAAACAAATGCTCTCCCAGTCCAGGTAGCAGGTACAAAGCACAAACTGCAAAGCTTTAGGGTTTCTGCCGCTAGGTTCTTGGGAGGGGCAGCAAGCACACAAAAAAAAATTTTCAAGGAGTCTGCTGGCATTTGGGCTTGAGAAAATACACAGTTTCGCTGTTGCTTAACCAGTGCTGCATTGTCCAATAGAATGATCCCAGGACCTTCTCCAAGGATGTACTTTGCCAGGCCTTGGAAGCCCTGCCATTTTGCTCAACATGCTTTTGGTTATGTTTTTATGAGGCAGGCAGCATTCCACTCCTGTTGGTTCCAAAATCCACAGCTCAGTATGTTTTCCAGAAATCATTTTAATAAAAGACATGTGAAAAAAGTCAAACACCTCTTTAGCATGCGTACAATGAAATTAAAAAACAGTTACAAAAATACAAGCATTTGGTGGGTAAATCCACTATCAAGGGGCCAAAGGAAAATCCACACCCAGTTCCTGGGTGAGATATCAGCTTCCCTGAAGGGACAGCATGAATGCTACCTTCCAGAAAGTTTCCTTATAAAAAGGAAGCAAAGGATGCCAAGAAAACGACACAGCTTGGTTTAATTAAATAAGTTGAATGCATGTTTTCCTTCTGTCTTGGTAGCTAACTAGAGGTTTCTGGCCTGACTCACTCAATCCTACCACCCTTTACCCTTCTCCGTCTCTGTTCAGTCCTGAAATCCTGAAATTCTCTAAGGAAAATCCTCCATTACATGAGAGTCCCTGTATCGTGGTGGCCTCATCTGGACAAGTTTCTAAGTCTTGACATTGGATTCCTGAACTTCTGAAAAGGCCACTGTGAAATCCTCATATATACTATGAGTGGGGCTATAAACTGGCACAAACTTTATGGTGGAAGATGTCATCAGATCTGTTAAAATAAAATATACTTATAATCTTTCACCACGGTTTATGAATAATAATACAGAAATATGTTTGGGGTATATAAAGATGAACATACATGAAATATGTCACAGTCTTGTTTGCAAAAACCCAACTTTTCATTGAGAGGGAACTCGTTCAACAAATTATGCTACAACAGAGCACTGAAATCATATGGCATAATCTATGCAATAATACGCTGCCATTGAAAAGACTAAGATGGATCAATTATACAAATTAAATGGAAAGATGCCAGTTGGATCTTAAGTGAAAAACTGAATTTCCATGCAGCATATATAGTGAACATGATCTGCATAAAACATAGTACATGCATAGTTATGCAATTGGAAAAAGTGCACCTTAAATGCAGATGGTGGTTTTGGGAGCTGGGAAAGGGCATGGGGGGATCAGAGAGGACGTTCACCTCCCCAGGTGCTATAATGGCATGTGTCTCACTTCTGCTGCTGCTCATATGATTCATACAGGCATTGCTGTTCAGCACTGCTCAGCTGTTTCCATCAGGCCTGTGATCAAGTCCAGAAGAACCATTCTGTAGTCTTCACCTGCCTCATCACGTCCCTTTCCTGACGAAGTAAATAAATATGCTTCAATGGGGAGAGAGCAAAACTGAGGGGAAGGTAATAGGTTAACAAGAGAAGATAAGCCACTTGGGTGAATGATTCACATTTGTCTTTATAATATTTTGATTATTTTTGTAAGACTTATTACCACAAAGATTAAGCAATGCAAAAAATTTTTATTAATCATGAGTGGTTACCAGGGCACAACTGTCTGAAATCTTGGTCCTTGGAGGCCAAGGGTCTATGAAACCACTCCATTGTAATTTAGATGCAGATGGCATTGAGTATGCCCTTTTGAGACACCACAGACATGGAGGTGAGTCATGGCCAGCCTCAGGGAGCCCGGATGCAGGGGCAGGAGCCACGAGCAGAGCTTTTTCACAGAGGGGAACAGGAGCTGGCGGAAGCCCTGTCACAGTGGCAGCCATGAGCATCCCCAGAGCCTGGGAGCAGCAGAGCCCTCCCTCCTCCATGGGGGAGCCTACGACCTCCTGGCAGGCCTAGGTGCAGGCCACTGTGGTGGACGGGTGGGTTGGGGGTGTGCGGCAGAGCCTGGGGAGCCCAGCCAGTGGAGATATATGGTCTCTAGGCCCCTACCTCCTGTAGAATCTTTACCCTTCTATCTTCCCCAGCAACATAAAGGCTCCAGCTCTCAGCCCAGCCTCTGCATTGCAGGCTTCTGCTGCAGATGCCTCCCCACCAAACTTCAGGGAAACCTGAGCTCACATTCAATCCTTGCACTAGGACCCAGACCTCCCACTCCCTTTTGGCTCCACTTGCAGGTACACACACACCTGAGGGGTGAGGGTTATTTCACACTCTCTTCCCAATCATTTCATTTCCCTGTGAATTCCTCCATGGCCCTTTCCTGCCAGTCTTACTTAGGCACATCACCGGATATCCTCCGCGGTAACTGCAGTTTATGTGTAGGCTGAGGCTTTGGATCCTTACATGCCCGTGTTTTTGGTTAAACGTCACATTGATTAAATCAGCATTTCTCTGGGTGAAATGTATTCTCTACAATTTTCATGAGATAGGCCCTCTGCTTGGACAAAAAGCCAACAGTAAGAGATTTTAGGCCAATTTTTGCATTTCAACACTAGCTTGAATTCCAGCCTTAACACAAACTTTAATACTTACTTATTTTTTAGTATACTTTAAGTTCTGTGATACATGTGCAGAACATGCAAGTTTGTTACATAGGTATACACGTGCCACAGTGGTTTGCTGTACCCATCAACCCGTCATCTACATTAGGTATTTCTCCTAATGCAAATTGAATAATAATACCCACCCACTCCCTGACAGGCCCCAGTGTGTGAGGTTTCCCTCCCTGTGTCCATGTGTCCTCATTGTTCAACTCCCACTTATGACTGAGAACATGCGGTGTTTGGTTTTCTGTGCTTGTGATAGTTTGCTGAGAATGATGGCTTCCAGCTTCATCCACGTCCCTGCAAAGGACATGAACTCGGCCGGGCGCAGTGGTTCACGCCTGTAATCCCAGCACTTTGGGGGGCTGAGGCGGGTGGATCATGAGGTCAGGAAATTGAGACCATCCTGGCTAACACGGTGAAACCCCGTCTCTACTAAAAATACAAAACATTAGCCAGGCGTGGTGGCAGGCGCCTATAGTCCCAGCTACTGGGGAGGCTGAGGCAGGAGAATGGCGTGAACCTGGGAGGCGGAGCTTGCATTGAGCTGAGATAGCACCACTGCACTCCAGCCTGGGCAACAGTGCGAGACTGCGTCTCAAAAAAAAAAAAAAAAAAAAGGACATGAACTTATCCTTCTTTATGGCTGCGTAGTATTCCATGGTGTATATGTGCCACATTTTCTTTATCTAATCAATCATTGATGGGCATTTGTGTTGGCTTCAAGTCTTTGCTATTCTAAATAGTGCTGCAATAAACATACAAGTGCATATATCTTTATAGTAGAATGATTTATAATGCTTTGGTTATATACCCAATAATGGGATTGCTGGGTCAAATGGTATTTCTGGTTCTAGATCCTTGAGGAATTGCCACACTGTCTTCCACAATGGTCGAGCTAATTTACACTCCCACAAACAGTATAAAAGTGTTACTGTTTCTCCACATTCTCCCCAGCACCTGTCGTTTCCTGATTTTTTAATGATCGCCATTCTAACTGGTGTGAGATAGTATCTCATTGTGGTTTTGATCTGCGTTCCTCTAATGACCAGTGATGATGAGCTTTTTTTCATATGTTTGTTGACTGCATAAATATCTTCTTTTGAGAAGTGTCTGTTCATATCCTTTGCCCACTTTTTGATGGGGTTATTTTTTCTTGTAAATATGTTTAAGTTCCTTGTAGATTCTGGATATTAGCCCTTTGTCAGATGGATAGATTGCAAAAATTTTCTCCCATTCTGTAAGTTGCCTGTTCACTCTGATTAGAGTTTCTTTTGCTGTGTAGAAGCTCTTTAGTTTAATTAGATCCCGTTTGTCAATTTTGGCTTTTGTTGCCTTTGCTTTTAGTGTTTTCATCACGAAGTCTTTGCCCATACCTATGTCCTGAATGATATTGTCTAGGTTTTCTTCTGGGGTTTTTATAGTTTTAAGTCTTACATTTAAGTCTTTAATCCATCTTGAGTTAATTTTTGTATAAGGTGTATGGAAGGGGTCCTGCCTCAGTTTTCTGCATGTGGCTAGCCAGTTTTCCCAACACCATTTATTAAATAGGGAATCATTTCCCTATTGCTTGTTTTTGTCAGGTTTGTCGAAGATCAGATGGTTGTAGATATGTGGAGTTATTTCTGAGGCCTCTGCTCTCTTCCATTTGTCTATATCTCTGTTTTGGTACCAGTACTATGCTGTTTTGGTTACTGTAGCCTTGTAGTACAGTTTGAAGTCAGGTGGCACGATGCCTCCGGCTTTGTTCTTTTTGCTTAGGAATGTCTTGGCAATGCAGGCTCCTTTTTGGTTCCATGTGAAATTTAATGTAGTCTCTTCTAATTCTGTGAAGAAAGTCAATGGTAGCTTGATTGAGAGAGCATTGAATCTATAAATTACTTTGGGATGTATGGCCATTTTCAAGATATTGATTCTTCTTTTTTTTTTTTTTTCTTTTATTATTATTATTATTATTATACTTTAGGTTTTATGGTACATGTGCGCAATGTGCAGGTAACTTACATATGTATACATGTGCCATGCTGGTGCGCTGCACCCACCAACTCGTCATCTAGCATTAGGTATATCTCCCAATGCTATCCCTCCCCCCCCCCCCACCCCACAACAGTCCCCAGAGAGTGATGTTCCCCTTCCTGTGTCCATGTGTTCTCATTGTTCAATTCCCACCTATGAGTGAGAATATGCGGTGTTTGGTTTTTTGTTCTTGCGATAGTTTACTGAGAATGATGATTTCCAATTTCATCCATGTCCCTACAAAGGACGTGAACTCATCATTTTTTATGGCTGCATAGTATTCCATGGTGTATATGTGCCACATTTTCTTAATCCAGTCTATCATTGTTGGACATTTGGGTTGGTTCCAAGTCTTTGCTATTGTGAATAATGCGGCAATAAACATACGTGTGCACGTGTCTTTATAGCAGCATGATTTATAGTCCTTTGGGTATATACCCAGTAATGGGATGGCTGGGTCGAATGGAATTTCTAGTTCTAGATCCCTGAGGAATCGCCACACTGACTTCCACAAGGGTTGAACTAGTTTACAGTCCCACCAACAGTGTAAAAGTGTTCCTATTTCTCCACATCCTCTCCAGCACCTGTTGTTTCCTGACTTTTTAATGATTGCCATTCTAACTGGTGTGAGATGGTATCTCATTGTGGTTTTGATTTGCATTTCTCTGATGGCCAGTGATGGTGAGCATTTTTTCATGTGTTTTTTGGCTGCATAAATGTCTTCTTTTGAGAAGTGTCTGTTCATGTCCTTCGCCCACTTTTTGATGGGGTTGTTTGTTTTTTTCTTGTAAATTTGTTGGAGTTCATTGTAGATTCTGGATATTAGCCCTTTGTCAGATGAGTAGGTTGCGAAAATTTTCTCCCATTTTGTAGGTTGCCTGTTCACTCTGATGGTAGTTTCTTTTGCTGTGCAGAAGCTCTTGAGTTTAATTAGATCCCATTTGTCAATTTTGGCTTTTGTTGCCATTGCTTTTGGTGTTTTAGACATGAAGTCCTTGCCCATGCCTATGTCCTGAATGGTAATGCCTAGGTTTTCTTCTAGGGTTTTTATGGTTTTAGGTCTAACATTTAAGTCTTTAATCCATCTTGAATTGATTTTTGTATAAGGTGTAAGGAAGGGATCCAGTTTCAGCTTTCTACATATGGCTAGCCAGTTTTCCCAGCACCATTTATTAAATAGGGAATCCTTTCCCCATTTCTTGTTTTTGTCAGGTTTGTCAAAGATCAGATACTTGTAGATATGTGGCATTATTTCTGACGGCTCTGTTCTGTTCCATTGATCTATATCTCTGTTTTGGTACCAGTACCATGCTGTTTTGGTTACTGTAGCCACAGAAATACAAACTACCATCAGAGAATATTACAAACACCTCTATGCAAATAAACTAGAAAATCTAGAAGAAATGGATAAATTCCTCAACACATACACCCTCCCAAGACTAAACCAGGAAGAAGTTGAATCTCTGAATAGACCAATAACAGGAGCTGAAATTGTGGCAATAATCAATAGCTTACCAACCAAAAAAAGTCCAGGTCCAGATGGATTCACAGCCGAATTCTACCAGAGGTACAAGGAGGAGCTGGTACCCTTCCTTCTGAAACTATTCCAATCAATAGAAAAAGAGGGAATCCTCCCTAACTCATTTTATGAGGCCAGCATCATCCTGATACCAAAGCCTGGCAGAGACACAACCAAAAAAGAGAATTTTAGACCAATATCCTTGATGAACATTGATGCAAAAATCCTCAATAAAATACTGGCAAACAGAATCCAGCAGCACATCAAAAAGCTTATCCACCATGATCAAGTGGGCTTCATCCCTGGGATGCAAGGCTGGTTCAATATACGCAAATCAATAAATGTAATCCAGCATATAAACAGAACGAAAGACAAAAACCACATGATTATCTCAATAGATGCAGAAAAGGCCTTTGACAAAATTCAACAACCCTTCATGCTAAAAACTCTCAATAAATTAGGAATTGATGGGACGTATCTCAAAATAATAAGAGCTATTTATGACAAACCCACAGCCAATATCATACTGAATGGGCAAAAACTGGAAGCATTCCCTTTGAAAACTGGCACAAGACAGGGATGCCCTCTCTCACCACTTCTATTCAACATAGTGTTGGAAGTTCTGGCCAGGGCAATTAGGCAGGAGAAGGAAATCAAGGGTATTCAATTAGGAAAAGAGGAAGTCAAATTGTCCCTGTTTGCAGATGACATGATAGTATATCTAGAAAACCCCATTGTCTCAGCCCAAAATCTCCTTAAGCTGATAAGCAACTTCAGCAAAGTCTCAGGATACAAAATCAATGTGCAAAAATCACAAGCATTCTTATACATCAATAACAGACAAACAGAGAGCCAAATCATGAGTGAACTCCCATTCACAATTGCTTCAAAGAGAATAAAATACCTAGGAATCCAACTTACAAGGGATGTGAAAGACCTCTTCAAGGAGAACTACAAACCACTGCTCAAGGAAATAAAAGAGGATACAAACAAATGGAAGAACATTCCATGCTCATGGGTAGGAAGAATCAATATCATGAAAATGGCCATCCTTCCCAAGGTAATTTACAGATTCAATGCCATCCCCATCAAGCTACCAATGACTTTCTTCACAGAATTGGAAAAAACTACTTTAAAGTTCATATGGAACCAAAAAAGAGCCCGCATCGCCAAGTCAATCCTAAGCCAAAAGAACAAAGCTGGAGGCATCACACTACCTGACTTCAAACTATACTACAAGGCTACAGATATTGATTCTTCTTATCCATGAGCATGGAAGGTTTTTGCATTTGTTTGTGTCCTCACTTATTTCCTTTGGTAGTGGTTTGTAGTTCTCACTGAAGAGGTCCTTCACATCCCTTGTAAGTTGGATTCCTAGGTATTTTATTCTCTTTGTAGCAATTGTGAATGAGAGTTCACTCATAATTTGGCTTTCTGTTTGTCTATTATCGGTGTATAGGAATGCTTCTGATTTTTGCACTTTGATTTTGTATCTTGAGACTTTGCTGAAGTTGCTTAGTAGTTTAAGGAGACTTTGGGCTGAGACAATGGGGTTTTCTAAATATACAATCATGCCATCTGCAAACAGAGACAATTTGACTTCCTCTCTTCCTGTTTGAATGCCTTTATTTCTTTCTGTTGCCTGATTGGCCTGGCCAGAACTTCTAATACTATGTTGAATATGAGTGGTGAGAGAGGGCATCCTTGTCTTGTACTGGTTTTCAAGGGGAATGCTTCCAGCTTTTGCCCATTCAGTATGATATTGGTTGCGGGTTTGTCATCAATAGCTCTTATTATTTTGAGATATGTCCCATCAATACCTAATTTATTGAGAGTTTTTAGCATGAAGGGATGTTAAATTTTATCCAAGGCCTTTTCTTCATCTATTGAGATAATCATGTGGTTTTTGTCATTGGTTCTGTTTATGTGATGGATTATGTTTATTGATTTGTGTATGTCTCCCACTATTATTGTGTGGAAGCCTAAATCTGTTTGTAGGTCTCTAAGAACTTGCTTTATGAATCTGGGTGCTCTTGTATTGGGTGCATATATATTTAGGATAGTTAGCTCTTCTTGTTGCCTTGATCCCTTTACCATTATATAATGCCTTTCTTTGTCTCTTTTGATCTTTATTGGTTTAAAGTCTCCTTTATCAGAGACCAGGATCGCAACTCCTGCTTTTTTTTTTTGCTTTCCGTTTGCTTGTTAAATATTCCTTCATCCCTTTATTTTGAGCCTATATGTGTCTTTGCACGTGAGATGGGTGTCCTGAATACAGCACACTGGTGGGTCTTGACTCTTTATCCAATTTGCCAGTCTGTATCTTTTAGGTGGGGGCATTTGACCCATTTACATTTAAGGTTAAAATTGTTATGTGTCAATTCGATCATGTCATTATGATGTTAGCTGGTTATTTTGCCTGTTAGTTGATGCAGTTTCTTCATAGTGTCGATGGTCTTTACAATTTGGTATGTTTTTGCTGTGGCTAGTACCAGTTTTTCCTTTCCATATTTAGTGCTTCCTTCAGGAGCTCTTGTAAGGCAGGCCTAGTGGTGACAAAATCTCTCAGCATTTTCTTGTCTGTAAAGGGTTTTCTTTTTCCTTTACTTCTAAATCTTAGTTTGGCTGGATATGAAATTCTAGGTTGAAAATTCTTTTCTTTAAGAATGCACATGTACCCTAAAACTTAAAGTATAATAATAATAAAATTAAAAAAAAAAAGAATGTTGAATATTGGCCCCCACTCTGGCTTGTTGGGTTTCTGCAGAGAGATTCGCTGTTAACCTCATAGGCTTCCCTTTGTAGGTCACCTGACCTTTCTCTCTGGCTGCCCTTAACATTTTTTCTTTCATTTCAACCTTGGTGAATCTGACGATTATGTGTCTTGGGGTTGTTCTTCTCGAGGAGTACCTTTGTGGTTTTCTCTGTATTTCCTGAATTTGAATGGTGGCCTGTCTTACTAGGTTGGGGAAGTTCTCCTGGATAATATCCTGAAGAGTGTTCTCCAGCTTAGTTCCATTCTCCCCGTCACTTTCAGGTACACCAATCAAACGTAGTGGTCTTTTCACATAGTCCCATATTTCTTGGAGGCTTTGTTTGTTCCTTTTCTTTCTTTTTTCTCTAATCTTGTCTTCATGCTTTATTTCATTAAGTTGATCTTCAATGTCTGATATTCTTTCTTTGAGTTGATTGATTTGGCTATTGATACTTGTGTGTGCTTCACAAAGTTCTCGTGCTGTGTTTTTCAGCTCCATCAAGTCAATTATGTTCTTCTCTAAACTGGTTATTCCAGTTAGCAATTCCTCTAACCTTTTATCAAGGTCCTTAGCTTCCTTGCTTTGGGTTAGAACATGCTCCTTTAGCTTGGAGGAGTTTGTTATTACCCACCTTCTGAAGCCTATTTTTGTCAATTCGTCAAACTCATTCTCTGTCAAGTTTTCTTCCCTTGTTGGTGAGTTGTTATCCTTTGGAGCAGAAGAGGCATTCTGGTTTTTGGAATTTTTGGCCTTTTTGTGCTGGTTTTTCCTCATCTTCATGGATTTATCTAACTTTGTTCTTTGATGCTGGTGACCTTCAGATGGGGTTTTCGTGTGGACATTCTTTTTGTTGATGTTGATGCTATTCCTTTATGTTTGTCAGTTTTCCTTCTCACAGTCAGGTCCCTCTGCTGCAGGTCTACTGGAGTTTGCCAGAGGTCCCCTCCAGACCCTGTTTGCCTGGGTATCACCAGCAGAGGCTGCAGAACAGCAAAGATTACTGCCTGTTCCTTTCTCTGGAAGCTTTGTCCCAGAGGGGCACCTGCCAGATGCCAGCTGGAGCTCTCCTGTATGAGGTGTCTGTCGACCCCTTCTGGGAGATGTCTTCCAGTTAGGAGGCACAGGGTTCAGGGACACACTTGAGGAGGCAGTCTGTCCCTTAGCAGAGTTTGAGCGCTGTGCTGGGAGATCTGCTGCTGCCTTCAGAGCTGGCAGGAACATTTAAGTCTGCTGAAGTTGCACACACAGCTGCCCCTTCCTATTTATTTATTTTTTAGAGACTGGATCTTGTTGTCACCCAGGCTGGAATGCAGTGGCAGGTACAGAGCTCACTGCAGCCTCAACCTTCTGGAATGAAGCAATCCTCCCTCTTCAGCCTTCCGAATAGTTAGGACCAGAGGTGTGCATCACCACACTCAGCTATTGTTAAATTTATCTGGTAGAGATGGGGTCTCACTGTGTTGTCCAGGCACAACCTTTCTCTTTCCTCTTTCTAAAGGCATCCTGCAATGAGATACTATGTAGCCAGTAAAAGGAATGAAATACTTTTCCCACAGTAGCAGATGGAATGTTAATTTAAAAACAGTTGCACAACAGTATGCTTCCAAGGATCCTATGTCCTCCATCTCCTCCTGGGAGTGCATCTCTGGTGTCTTGGTTTCTAGGCCCTGGGTGTTGGGTCGTGGGGTAGCATCTCCAGGGAGGCCCTGCGGCTGTCTGGGCAGCTTGTGTGATGCTGGGCTGGGGTTGGTCTTCAGAGCTGGCCTGGGTGACTCCTTCTTGATTTTCTCATTCACTGGTTCGCACAGGTGCAATCAGGCAGTTGTCAGCCCATGCCCTTCCCAGGCCACGTTAAGTGCAGGTGGAATAGGCCATGGTGGGAAGGGGCTTTACTCATTGTATTAGTTCCTGCAGCTGCTGTAATAGATGGCCATAAACCCAGCAGCTTTATCAGGACTTTATTATCTTACAGGCCTGGAATTTAGAAGTCTGAAGTCAAGGTGTTGGCCTGGCTATGCTCTTGCCTGAGGCTCTAGGGAAAGGACTTCCCGGCCTCTTCCAGCTTCTGGCAGCTTCTGTGGTGTTCCTGGGCTGTGGCCATGTCTCTCCAAGGCCTTCTCTGTCTTCACAGGGCCTTGTCCCCTGTGCAAGTCTGGGTCAAAACTCCCTTGGCTTCCCTCTTATAGGATACATGGCATTTAGGGCCCTGGATGACCCAGGATACGTTCCTCCTCTCAAGGTCCTTAATTACATCTTTTGCTATATAAGGTAATATTCTCAGGTCTTGGGGTTTAGATGAGAATATAACTCTGCAGGGTTACTATTCACCCCACTACACCCCTTGATGTAACTGAGGACAGACATCAGATATTGGGTATTGGAGGAGTGTCAGAAACACAACCCACACAAACAATTGCCCTGAAACACACAAGTGCAGCAGTGAGTGGATGCCCAGGTAAGTTTTGTTTCTCTTTGCCATGTGCTAAGTCACCTGGACTGAATTACCCCATGCAACTCTGACCCCTGTGTGTGCCCGTTGGGCCAATTCAAGATCTGTTTGCTGGGTTTGTCCCCAGAGATTCCTCAAGCCAAAGATCCAGAGTAGTGTTTCAAGGAGTGTGTGGATATGAGGGTGCCAGAGTGTGAGAGTGAAAGGCCTGGGCTTGAGGCCTGGTTCAACCACTTACTAGGTAGGCCTCTGTCCTTGGACAAGACAATTTGCTGCTTGACTTTTTAATCTGTAAAGAAGACAAGAATAATCACTACCTTTTAGGATTGTTGTGAGGATTAAGTGGTAAAATGCGTGCACATTCTACCTTAACTCAGCACAACACCTCCAGGTGAGGATTCATGGCATGGCCCAGGAGAAGAGGGCTGCAGACCGGCTGCCTCCTCCTGACACCTGCTGTCCATGGAGCAGTCTGGGTCAAGTCTCAGCTCCCACTCAGTTTCCCAGCTCAGTTCAGGAAGTTCCAGGGATTCAGTGGGCACCTCCTATCTTCTTCTACCCAATCTGAGAAAGTGGCAAAAATTGGGAGTCTCTGTGCCGAAGGTGAGAAACTTGCCTCCAACAGAAGACAGATGGCCCATCATGCAAGATGATGTCTTTCCTGTGTTTCTTGTGTCTCTAGTACACAGACACCATGACCTACAGAAGAAGAGGCCAGAGCAGGGTGTTGCAGGGACATCAGCTCTCCATCTGCACCCAGATCTGAGGGTCAGTGCACTGAGCAGGAGCAGCTCCCTTTGGACTCAGATTGAGGGATCACAGGTGTTCAAGATCCTGGGTGGCACTTTAGGAGGCTGAGGCGGGCATATCACCTGAAGTCAGGAGTTTAAGACCAGCCTGGCCAACATGGCAAAACCCATCTCTACTATAATAAAAATACAAATTAGCCAGGTGTGGTGGCACACACCTATAGTCTCAGCTACTTGGGAGGCTGAAGCATGAGAATCACTTGAACCTGGGAGGCAGAGGTTGCAGTGAGCCAAGATTGTGCCACTGCACTCCAGTCTGGGAGACAGAGCAAGACACTGTCTCAAAAAGAAAGAAAAAAAAAGGTCCTGTGTGGGCCCTAACCCAAGTGCATTCCCTGTCCCCAAGCACTTTTGTCTTGGGACACTTGGCCATAAAACTTGCTACCCTCACCATCATCATTTTGAAAATACAACCATGTTAATAGACTCCATGGGAAATGCAGTCTAGGCAGCCTAAGAGGTAGCCCAGCTCCTTCTGACTCGCACCTCTGGCTCAGAGGCCTTCTGGGAGCGGACTCTTCCTTTCTACCACAACCTGCGTTTGCTCGTGTCCCCATCCATCCTGCTTCACGCAGGCCTCCAGCCAGAGCTAAGATGAAATGAAACCAACCTGACTGGTGTCAGTACACAAAACCTTTGGGGATTTTTACTAAATCCAGCTGGGATCTGTGGCTTATTTATGAACTCATAAGGCTCTTTCACTTCTCTGTCTTTTGCCAAATTGCTGACACATTCTTAAATTATCCAGTTTGTTTTTTCTCTTCTTCTCTCCTTCTTGGGAAGACAAAGTCGCAGCCATGTGGCCCTCCTCTGTTTATAACAGTGATGGCTCTCTGAGCCACTGTCACCCACCCAGACCACAGCTCTTAGGAACACAAAAGGCAGAACTTGAATAGGGGGAGTTAAATGTGTCTTCATTTCATCTATGTAGCCACGTAGAAGAAAATTTTGTGGGAATTAAAGAAATCCTGAGCCAGCATTTGTGCTTGTATCAGATGATCTCTCATGGACCAAGCAGAGACAGAAAACTCCCAGTTGCTTCAAACGCTGACATTATGGCAAATGTCGAAGACTGGTTAATCCAAGAGCCAAGAACTGTTTTATGGCTCAGAAGTGGAATGAAGCTTTGGTGACAGTGAGCTTTTCCTGTGAAAAGTGTCCCAAAAGATTTGCCTGTGGGTTATCTGAACTCCACCCATGTCCTCCTCCCCCACCCCATCTGGAAGATGCTTACTAACACGTCCCAAATTTAGCACTCCTGCAAGGCTCAGACTGGAGCTGATTAATGCATCATAACTTTCAAATTAAAGGCAGGAATGCTCCATCCTCCTCCTGTATCTACACAATTACTCTGTAGATTGCTTGCAAGGGGACATCAAAAGGGGAAAAAAAGCACCAACCTACGACATTGTAGCTGGGATTGTCACTTCCTAAAATAAAATGCTCATTTGCCTTACCTAAGTCCATTATCACCCTGTGCAAATTCTCTCTAGACGTTAGAATGATTAGCCATTGTTCATCTCCACACTGGGTGTATCAACATGGTCCCATTACACGCACTGTACAGCCTGTGTTGGTTTAAAGGAAGTCCACAAGTTCTTGAACACTCTTTTCAACAGGCAGACCCCTTCCCTGATGTGTGGGTGCCCTTAGTGACTAATTTCTGAAAACAGAGAAAAGACAGAAGTGATGGAGTGCAACTTCAGGGAATGAGTGTATTCATTTTCTGTTGCTGCATGATGAATTACCAGGAACTTATTCTAAACTTTGAAATGTATTATATCACAGTTCTCTAGATCACAGGTGCCGTATGGGTGGTCTTCTGCTCAGGGTCCTACAAGGCTTAAATCAAAGTGCTGTCCAGGACTGAGATCTCAGCTGAGGTCTGGGGCCCTCTGCCAAGCTTAACAGGGGCTAGGAACACTCTCAGCTCCTAGAGGCTGCTCTTGGGGTCTTGGCACCTGGACCCCTCCATAATATGACCCTTTGCTTCTTCAAGGTCAGCAGGAACTTCCTTGGCTTCAAATCCTTCTGATCCATTTTAAAGGATCCCCTGATTAGATCATGCCCACCTAGGATAATATTTCTGATTAACCCAAAGTCTACTGATCACGGATCTTGATTGTAATATTCCTTCTGCTGTATAATGTAACGTAATCATGGGAGTGAGATTGCACCATTTGTGTAAGTCCAGCTCACACTCAAGGGAAGGGGATTGCACAGGGTGTGTACACCAGGGGATGGAATGTAGGGAACCATCTCAGAAGTCATCAGGATCTCCTGCTCTGGAGAAAGCCAGCTGCCATAAAGTGAGGACACTCAAGCAGCCCTGTGGAGAAGTCTACATGGATGGAAGGAGGTCTCCTATTAGCAGTCAGCCAGAACCCAAGGCCTCCAGCCAACAGCCATGAGGGAAGCCATCCTGAGAGCAGGTCCTCCAGCCCCACTTGAGCCTGCAGATGATACAGCCCCAGCCGACATCCTCACTGCAACCTCTTGAGAAACCAGAGCCACAACCACCCAAGTGAGCTGCTCCCGGATTCCTGATCCTCAAAACCTGTGTGAGATAATCAATTTTCTCTGTTTGGAGATGCTATTTTCTAAGGCAACTGGTTGCACAACAATAAATAACTAATACACAGCCTTTATTCACTAAAAGAGTAATTAATAACCATGGGAAAATGGTGCATCGAAACACGAGAAGAGAAATCCCAGCAAAGGTGCCTTCTTCCCCTCTCTATCTTCACAGGCAGAGCTCAACTCTGGGCCTTGTCACACCCCCAGTTACGCTGTGGTCACCACTGGATCCCTTCCACCTCTGTAGGGGTGCTGAGCCATCCTCCTAAACCTCCAGTCTCAACCCAGTGCCCTGCTGCTTCATCCCAAGTTTCTCCCCAATGTTTTCCCTGGTTCAGACTCGTAACTTGTTCTACTCCAAGTGCCAAGCTCTCCAGCCTGAATGCCCTTCTCTGGACTCATTGCTTTTCTTGCAGTGGCCTTGTCCCTGCTTGTGCCTTCAAGCTGGGCTGTGAGCTGGGGCTGGCTTGAAGGCCACTCTCAGCCGCCAAGAGGGTGCAGCTGGGGCTTCTCCGCCCTGGGCTTAAGGCCATGGCTACAGTCAAGCCATTTCCCAGTAGGAAGCAAAGCACTTAAATCTGGGTTGTTTTCTTCTCAAGCTGCGAACTCAGCACTAGATGACAAATCGCAGCGCCCCCGCATCCTGCCTGCCTGGCCTCCCACGCCTCACCCACGTGGCAATCTCCAGATAGTGATGGGGATTCCCAAGGACGTGCAGGGGCCAGATGCCCACTTGTGCCCTGTGCCTGGGTGAGTGAGGTGTGCAGGGTGGGCCTCTGTTCTGCTGTCAGCCCAGCCAATGATGGCAAGGACAGAGGGTTCAAGGCTCCGACCCCCATTGTAAACAGGAGGCAGAGGAGCCGCCCACCTGAGCAGCAGCAGATCCATGCAAAGTGCCAGGTGGAGGTGAAACACAGCCAGGAACACGACTGTTGGTATTTCGGGTCAACTCACCTTGAGCTGGAGGGAGCAGTCAGCCTCCAAGAAGGCACGACGTGACACAGTCCAGACCCCTTGCCCGCCTCTGCTGGCCGTGAGCAATTGGCACTAAACACGGGATGCATCTGGATTTAATCTAATCTGAGCTCAATTACTTGACTCCGCTGATGGAAACCCGCCCAGGCTCCAGTGCTTCAGTGAAGAGGGCTCTGAGGTTGCCTGCTCACTGCAGCCTGGGGTCCTGTTCCTTCTGCCGGTGCAGGTGTGCAGCTCTGATACACAGCGCCTGATGGGACTGCAGGGACAACTCCAAGAGCAGGGTTCTCTAGCTCACTAGGCTTCCGCACTCATTGTTCGCCTGAACCCAGGGCACATGTGGGTGTGGGAGGGATGCAGGGGAGACCATGTCCCCAAGGCTTGGTGCCAAGATGGGGGCCTCAAGGCACACACACCTTGGTTGGTCCCTCCCTCATCACTGCTATGGAATAGGGCTTAGCCCACGCACCAGGAGAGGGGGAGACAGACCCCTAGAAGCCCTGGGAGAGACCCAAGTCCTGGCTCTGAGCCACCCTTTGCTCCCCACTTTCCTTCCCATCTGCGTTTGGGTTTCTGAGGCCAGCCTGTATCTCACAGTGGGAGCCATTCCTCTCACTGTACACAGACGCCCTGGGCCTGGCTGGGGAGTCCCAAATGCCACCCCATGAGCCTCTTTCTGCCTTGTCAGGCCCACTTCTAGCCCATGCTGTTGAGGCATCTCTGCTCCATCCAGTCCGCCCTGCACTCAGCAGCTCTTGGTGTGGAACCCATCCAAGCGCGCCCCGGGGCTGTTTGGATGTGCGGGTTCCCGAGTCAGCCTGCCCTCAGCACCCAGCTGCACAGGCTTGGTGGTGGCGGCAGGGTGAGAGCCCTCCCCACTGGGTCTCCTCTGTATCTATGGGAATGGGCTGCGGCTGCCTACAGAGGAGCTCAGCCCATCCCCATCTCAGGGTTCAGCCTGGGTCTGCGGGGCGCAGGCAGGAGAGTATAGGCCAGGGCTCTCCAGCAGGAGGTGAGAAACTCCCACAAGGACACGCTCTGCTGCTTCTGGGCCAAATGGGCACATCTTGGGAGGAATGGGCCTGCTCGCTGGGAATTCCCCCTGAATTCCCTCTGGACGTCTTACCTCTGCTCCCCCTGACCCCAGGTTGCCCCCAACACCTCCACTCTGAATTGGAGATTTAAAAGGATGTGCAGTGAAAGGGTGATAAAATCCTCTATCTTATTTATTTTTCTCTCAAATTTCTAACTCGATGGCTAGTAAGTTGTCAGGGAGAGAAAGAGAAAATGTATGGTAGGCATAATTTTGAATAACAAGTTGAAGCAATTGGGAGCCATCACTGTCATTTGGGACAGCCTCAAGCTCTCTCAATTAGCTGTGTAATTTGGGATAATTTACTCAACTTCTCTGTTCCTCAGTTTCCTCATCAGCAAAATGTGGAGATGACAGCGCCTACCTGATTGGGATGCTGTGAGGATTGAGAGAATACACAGAAACAGCTTAGAACACTACCTCAGTTGTTCTACACACACCTGAGTCAGCAAGTGTGTGAAGTAACCTCCTCCGAGTCCTGGACTGTGGAAAGTGATGCCACTTTTTGGCACACCTCCCCTAGAATTTAAGGAGACCAAGACATTGTTGAAAACCAAGTGTCTCACACCTTGCCAGGACCTATAAAGTCAAGGGCGGTGCTGGCATATTTTGTTCCTGTAACAGGGGCTGATGAGGTCACTGTGGGAATCACAGCAAGTCCAAGTCCATGAGGCTTAGGGAGAAAGCTGTGCATCACCCTCATGGGCCGGGAGCTCCAGGAACAGCTTTCCCAGATTCACGCTGAGGAAGTCCTGAATCCAGGAAGGAGGTTCCATGGCCACCTGGCACCCTGTGTCAATCTCCCAGGTCTGTGACGACTCTGGTCTCAGCCAGCTGAGGAAGCCTTGGGTCAACATGAAAATGCACACCCAGGAAGCCATCTGCCCCAAGGAGTGAGTAGCTGCTGGACTGATCCTCTCCTACACATGGCTGATACCAGGTGATCTGTGAATCTGGCGTCACGTGCTCCCTGAATCCCGGAGCCATCCTGTGAAAGAAATGGGCCAAGGTTCAAAGGCCATCTACAGAGAGGACCTCCCCCTGGGCCCCAGGAGCCCTGTGCTCTCTGGCAGTCACAACCTAGTACTCATTTCAAAGGTGTGGAAACAGTCTGGGAAGTTATGTGACTTTCCATCCCCATGAGGGGGGGATCTGTTGACAAAAATGTTTTTCCTCTCATCTGTGGTCTCTTTGTTGGTTGATGTTGAGGGGCAGGGTGACTCTTTGGTCCCCTTCCCCCATTCCAAAGATCCCCTGCAGGGAGAGGAGAAGAAACAGCATATGCTGTCTCAGTGCAGGCTGCTATTACAAAACTATCATAGACTGGGAGGCTTAAACAACAAACATTTATTTTTCACTGTTCTGGAGGTTGGAAAGTACAAGACAAAGGCACCAGCAGTTTGGTGTCTGGTGAAGACCTGCTCCCTGGTTCACAGATGGCGCCTTCTGGCTGTGTCCCCACATGGTGGAAGAGATGACCAAGTCCCCTGGGGTCCCTTTATTAAGGGCACTAATCCCATTCATGAGGATTCTTCCCTCACGACCTAATCATTTCCCAATAGCCCCACCTTCAAATACCATGGCATTAATACCTTGGGCATTAGGATTTTAACATATGAATTTGAGGGATACAAACATTGGGTACATACCACATGCTGACACCATTTGCCATGATGCAGTCACACTCAGTACCTCTCAAGTATCATCTGCACACACCTGGCTGAGGAGAAAACAATTAGAAAGGTAACACCAGGGGCCCTCCTGGTGATGGAACTGCTCTGTATCTCGACTGTGGCAGTCACATGATTGGACACATGATAAAATTGCATGGAACCAAACACACAGTGCATGTGAGCCTGATGAAATTTGAATAAAGTCGATGGTTGGATCAATATCAATTTCTGGTTATGACAGCTATTCTTATGTAAGATGTTACCACTAGGGGAAACTGGAGAATCTCTGTAATATTTCTTACCACTGCATGTGAACCTACAACTCTCTAAAAATATTTTTTTAATTGAAAAAATTTAATTCTCACACTCCGAAGTGCATTTAATTTAAGCTACTTTAATAAACAGGCAGCTGAAGCCCAGGAGGGGCTCCTCCGTCTTTGCTGCTGTCCCCTCCTGGCACCTGTGGCTGCAGGTGAGTTCCAGGAGGAGCATTTCAACAGGGCAAGCCCCGGGGAGAGGGCTGGGCTGGGACTTGCTAACGCTGGTCTTAAAGGAGAACCCAGGAGTGAGTCAGGGCTGGGAGTGAGTCTGCAGGGGGAGCCCTCTGGAGGCCCAGGGGCACCCACGTGGGAGCTGTCTCTCAGCTGGGCAGAGACCTGGCTCCAGTCCCATTGGGGGAGAAGAGGTGGACAGTAACATCTCCTTCAGTCCAGCTGGTGGCTAGTTCTCTGAACCCTCTGATAAAGAGAGGCTCGGATCTCAACATTCACTGCCTCTCAGGATGGAGAAAGGAAGATTCAAAGTGGGAATGAGGGAATGCTATACTTACTATAAACAACCAAAATGTATGTTGTGAAAAAGTATTTTTTAATTGATGTGTTTTTTTCTATTACAGATTCCAAAATATTAAAATTTTGATTTTTCCTATTTTGAGGCAAGTATGTACTCCATCTTCTTAACCCTTAATTAGTGTTTTATCAGAACATCGTAATTTTTATCCCATGGTCAGATGTGTTTGGGAGGTGCTGACCAGAGCTAACTTAGCAGCTCCTGCAGGAGAGGCCTTCATGGTGCTTCCAGCTCTACTCCAGTCCCTCTCTTGCTCCAAGTTCTCTGCCACTCAAGACTGACCATTCCTTCCCAGGTCCCAGCTCTCCCTATAGTTTCTCTCATGTGCAGAGCCATGACTGTTGCAATGGGAATGGGCTGGGCCCATGGATGCCATGTGATGCCTTAGTTTTTCTCACAGCTCAGTCTTGGGAGTGCAATAGAGACAATAATTGACTGAAAAATCATGTGGCTTTCTGGTCTGAGGTTCAGAAATCTTTCAATTGTGCTTATGGAAGCATGGCTTCCCCTTGTGGAGGTTGTTATTGTTGTCAGTGGTGGTGTGTGTGTGTGTGTGTGCACCCATGTGCACACATACATTCTGTTTTGTTTGAGATTTTAATACTCGAAGCAGGAATTAGCAAGATCAGACACCATTTCCTTTCACTGAGAGTTAGCCAGGCTTGATTCCTTCCCGGAGCTATGTTCTTTCTCCCTTGGTCCAGGGAAAACTTCTCAGATTGTGTTCCTGGTTGATGTGAAGTGTAAACACGATGCAAGAAGGGGACTCCTGGCTTTACTGTATTCATCAAGAATTATTGGCATAACCATTACCAATTAAAACATAAAAGGTTTCCCAGATATTCTTACCTGATCATATTACAAGACAGCCATTTAAAACTGCCCTAAGGCCATCAATCTAAGCAAAAGCAACCAATCTAAGAAGCAAAAAGTAACACGTACTGGAATCCCATGCTACGTGATGACATGGAGAAGTTTGCAACATACACAAACCAAGGGTTCTTAGGGGGGATATGGCCTGTTGAGGGGCATTAGGTTGCAGTCTTGGATGATCAAATTTAAACACCTGGGTTGATACAGAATTCTGATTTTTTAGGCCTTGATATTTGCTACAAGGGTAGCATAACTTGGGTCACTTTTTCCTCCTGGTTACCTGACCAGTCCGTTCACTGTGAACATTGCCTACTGTGTCCACCTATCATGGAGAAGACCTGAAGTTCCACTGTGAGGACTCTAGAATCATAGGTCAGGAGACAAGTAATCTTTCCAGCAAAGAAGTTTCTCAACCTTCTGGTAGACATAGTACAGGGAATTTTAAAACTTCTGTTTGGTCCTCTAATACTTTGGTCCAGACTTTGGCTTTGAATTTAAGACTTAATAGGGGCTACCCTGGAAAATTAAAGAACCCCAACTAGGAAGTTGTCACAAGGGATGCACTTGCTTTGGGGACACTTGTATGAGATCATCAGGTATGGCATCACCAAAGAACTCTCCAGCCCACCTACAACCATTCTTCCTCAAGGCCAACACTGGTGAGAGCAGGCACAGACAGGGAGGGTTGAATCACCAGGACCAGTGCCAGACAGCATATTCTCTCTAAAATCTACCAACGTGGGAACAGCCAGAAGGGTGGATTCAATCCAGATGCCCAGGGAAATCAGATCCCAACACCAGGTCAAGGGGAGGAACTGGGAGGCATAAGCAGGACGCGAAAGCCAAGAGAAAACTCAGTGGATCTGGAACAGCAGTGAGGAGGCCCCCAGTGGAAAAAAAAATTTTTTTTTTTGAAACGGAGTCTTGCTTTGTCGCCCAGGCTGGAGTGCAGTGGCACGATCTCTGCTCACTGTAAACTCCGCCTCCCAGGTTCAAGCGATTCTCCTGTCTCAGCCTCCCGAGTAGCTGGGATTACAGGCGTGTGCCACCATGCCCGGCTAATTTTTGTATTTTTAGTAGAGACAGGGTTTCACCGTGTTAGCCAGGATGGTCTCAATCTCCTGACCTCATTATCCACCCACCTTGGTCTCCCAAGGTGCCCAGTGAAAATTTAAAGCAGCATTGCACGTGTTGATCGTAGAATATACAGTATTTGGGCAAGTAAGGTTGACTGAAAGGTATCAGTTAAGAAGAACAAGCTTTGAAAGCTTAGTCTAGGTTTTGTGGGTTTGTTTGTTTGTTGGTCCAGTAGGACTGGGCCATTTTAGGTTTGTTCTTTCATAAACACTTATATTTGCAATGAGAAAGACATTATGCTGGGCTCTGGGAAAATAATGGTAAATAAGGTACAGGACCTGATTGAAGGAAATTATAATTTAGTAGCAAAGATTAAAAATGGAAACACAATTGCAATGTGATATTTTAAGTTTGATATTAATGGAAAGTTCTAGGTGCAATTGAAGTATCTAGGAAAGGTAGTCTTGGAATAAGACAGGAAAGGTTTAGCAGAGGAGACAGCTAAAGCACAAATAAAGCATTAGAAGAAGATTGTCAGGTGAACTGCTGGAGAGCGCATCCTAAGAAAATGGTCACCATGTACTCTGAAGCTTTCTCAAGCAGCCCCTCAGCTGACTCTCTGGACTCCTGGACATAGTCCACTCTGCTGTGCACATGCAGAAGGCAGGCAAAGCTCCTGCTCCCTGGGCCACTCTGGCTCTACCTCCCCACCTAATGTGAGCTGGATGCTTGTCAGCGGTCTGTCTTCATTTTCCTCATATCTATTTATAACTCTTATACTTGTTATCAAAGTTATTTAATATAAGTAAATTTATTCAAATCAATGAGATATGGGTACAAATGAGTTGTCATTCCTGTGAAAATTATTTTTTTATTTTGTAGCTAGTTTTATTTTTATTTATTTATTTTATTATTTTTCCATAAGTTATTGGGGTACCATAAGATGGTATTTGGTTACATTAGTAAGTTCTTTAGTGGTGATTTGTGAGATTTTGGTGCACCCACCACCCGAGCAGTATACACTGCCCCCTATTGGCAGTCTTTTGTCCCTCGCTATCCCACTCTTAACGCCCAATCCTCCAAAGTCCATTGTACATTCTTAGGCCTTTGTGTCCTCATAGCTTAGTTCCCACATATCAGTGAGAACATAAAATGTTTGGTTTTCCATTCCTGAGTTACTTCACTTAGAATAATCATCTCCAATCACGTCCAGGTCGCTGCAAATGCTATTAATTCTTTCCTTTTTATGGCTGAGTAGTATTCAATCATATATATACACCACAGTTCCTTTATCCACTCCTTGATTGATGGCATTTGGGTTGGTTCCATGATTCTGCAATTGTAAATGTGCTGCTATAAACATGCATGTGCAAGTATCCTTTGTGTATAATTTCCTCTGGGTAAATACCCAGAAGAAATCCCTGTGAAAAATTAAATTGCAAGTGTGGAAAGACTTATTGAGCATAGCCACTAAAAAATAATGCTACCAAATTCAGTGTTTCCAAGTAGCTGTAACCTATTGGGGAACTAAAATGGGAAATAGCCACTAAAATTCTACAATCAGAATGCTTGGCAATCGTTTTAAAGTTCTGAGTCCGTTTTAAAAAAGCTAACAATGGAATGTATAGAGGATGCAGCTTAGACATGCATTATGCAAGAGGGACATCATGGGACTCCTACTGGGCCCACACCTCAGAAGAGGCTTTGGCTTTATGTCACAAGATTAGTAACCAAATATTTATGTATATGTTTTAAAGTAAAATAAAATATTTATGATATCCAAATATTATTTTTGTGGTTCTTTGCTTAACTGATTTTTTTGATTAACAAACCAAACCAACCTAGATCCCAAATCTACTGGATTGGAGGACTCCTTGCATACCAAAGTCTGGCTTTAAGATTGTAAGAAAGAAAACCAAGTTATGAAGTGTGAGTAAACACAGGATTGAGTTCATGTGCTGGACAGCTGGAAGGATGCCGGTGCGTGTGCTGATGCTGGGAAGACAGAGTTCCATGGGAAGTTGGTGCAGAGTGACGCTCTGAGTTGTGTTAGCAGCGTCAAGATTTCAGAGCAGGGCAAGAGATGAAACTGTAAAATGAGGTCCCCAGACACTCTAGTACTCATGCACAGAACCCTGTCCACATTGTCCTGGGGACTGAGGGGGCCAGGACAACGTCGTCTGAGAAAGCCTCCTCATTCAACGTTTTCCACATGCAGCAGCATTTTGGAGACTGCATGTGAATTGCATGCCCAGCTATGCAGCACCATAGGCTGTGTTTCTATTTCTGGGCAGACTCTTGTGCTGACAGGGGATTATAAGCAATGTCTTCTCCCCTACATATGCATAATCTTTCACATTGTCCCAAGCATTGTCATTATATCACCTTAAAACATATTTCTTAACATTCAGGACATAGGCATGGGCAAAGACTTCATGAATAAAACACCAAAAGCAAATGCAACAAAAGCCAAAATTGACAAATGAGATTTAATTAAACTAAAAAGCTTCTGCACAGCAAAAGAAACTATCATCAGAGTGAACAGGCAACCTACAGAATGGCAGAAAATTTTTGCAATCTATCCATCTGACAAAGGGCTAATATCCAGAATCTACACAGAACTTAAACAAATTTACAAGAAAAAAACAACCCTATCAAAAAGTGAGCAAAGGATATGAACAGACACTTCTCAAAAGAAGACATTTATGCGGCCAACAAACATATGGAAAAAAGTTCATCATCACTGGTCATTACAGAAATGCAAATCAAAACCACAATGAGATACCACCTCACTCCAATTAGAATGACAATCATTAAAAAGTCTGGAAACAAAAGATACTGGTGAGGATATGGAGAAAAAGGAACACTTTTAAACTATTGGTGGAAATGTAAATTAGTTCAACCATTGTGGAAGACAGTGTGGTTATTCCTCAAGGATCTAGAACCAGAAATACCATTTGACCCAGAAATCCCATTACTGGATATATACCCAAAGGATTTTAAGTCATTCTACTATAAAGACACATGCACATGTGTGTTTATTGCAGCATTACTTGCAATAGCAAAGACTTGGAACCAACAAAAATGCCCATCAAGGATAGACTGGATAAAGAAAATGTGGCACATATATACCATGGAATACTATGCAGCCATAAAAAAAAGGGGGACATGCAGCCATGTCCCCTTTGCAGGGACATGGATGAAGCTGGAAGCCATCATCCTCAGCAAACTAACACAGGAACAGAAAACCAAACACCGCATGCTCTTACTCATAAGTGGAAGTTGAACAATGGAGAACACATGGACACAGGGAGGGGAACATCACACACCGGGGCTTATCAAGGGGCTGGGGGCAAGGGGAGGGAGAGCATTAGGACAAATACCTAATGCATGTGGGGCTTAAAACCTACATGACGGATTGATAGGTGCAGCAGACCACCATGGCACATGTATACCTATGTAACAAACCTGCACATTCAGCACATGTATCACAGAATTTAAAGTAATATAAAATAATAAACAAAAAACATTTCTTCTCCTTTTTACTCATATTCAAGTTTGAGAGGCAAGACCTATAATCACGAGCATGGGTTTAGGGATAGGTGTGGATTTGAGACCTGCTCCTACCACTTGGCAACTTTCTCTTCTTCAGATTACTTAAGTTCGGTTGCCTCTATTTTCTCACACCTACAGCAGGGACAATAATGTCCACTTAGCAGTGCTACAGAGTGGGCTGGGTTAGCTCTGTGCTGGGGCTTCCCACCAGTTATTGAGCACTCTGTACCTGAACTCTTTTAAGAACTGTGAATTTATTATCCAGGAATCATAATACCAAAATAATAAGGTACCATCCTCATTCTTCAGATCTGGAAGCCAAGGCTCATGCTAGTAAATAACTCAATCGAGGGCATAAGTCAATAAGTCAAAAGAGCCAAGATTCAAAGTAAGTGCTGTTATGAATGGGACTTCTGCCTTACATGGAAGACTGGCTCCCACACACTCATTTGACCCTGACTGCACTTTCCTGCAGATGTTCCCCTCTCTGTGGACCCCTGCTTGCCTCCATCTTTCTCATCTCACAAGAGACAACCAGGACCCCAGTCCCTTTTCCTCTGAGCAGAGTGGTTTCTGTGATGACCCCAAAATGCAGGCATGGTACAGGTGTACTAAGGGAATGTAGGATCCACACAGAATGCATGGTTGAAAAACATAACTAACACACACATATGCAATCAAGCCCATTGACTTAGTAACTCTGTGATGTCCATGGTTACAGGCTGAGCTTCTCCAGTGCCAGGTTCCTAGTGGCTCCTATCTGTCATGTGGCTTTAGTTTCTTAAGAGTTATTGAACCCTAACAAGCGTGAGCATAACCACACAAAGCAGCTGATTCCCCCCACAGTCATCCAGCAAGTGCTATCTATAACCCCTGCCAGTCTAAATCCCTGGCTAGGTGGTTTTCAGAGAAGTAAGTCTTAGAGTAATCAAATGGCTCTTCAGTTCTGAATGTGAGCCACTGTGGGTGCCCTGGCTCATTTAAAATCTACCATCACTCTGTGAAATAGACCTTGTGACCACCCCCAGAGTTTTATAAATGAGAAAACAGAACCCCAGGGTGAATAGGCGATTCCCTAGCCAGAGCCAGGATTCAAACTCAGGCCCAAAACATGAATCACTACACCCATCAACTCCCTCCTCTTCTCCACCTCCACGTGACTCTTAGGAGACCACTTCACTTCACTCGGTGGAATCATTGTGGCTTCCAGGACAGCTGGCGTGTTCCACACCGGCACAGAACTGCCCAGTGCTCTATGATTGCTAGTTCTTGCCTCCCTCATAAATCCATCAGACGAGCCTCATGTCCATCAGGGATCCACTCATTATTCATCATCTTCTCCCCTGCTCTGGTCCATACCAGCCTTCCCAACTCTGACATTAGCAGTGCCATTTCGCCTTCCTGGGAGGCTGTCCCTCCAGGTCTCCGTCTTCCACATTCCTGTTTTCAAAAGTTCTTTCCTAACATTCTCCAAAAACTCCATCCTCCACACCCCACCTCCAGATACTCTACTACATTAAAATATTTCATTGTCTTAAGAGCATTTATTGCTCTCAGAAGTTATTATTTTTATTTGTTTGATGGTTTATTATCTGTCCCTTTGTCCTTGTTTTTAAAGGTAAATTTTTCTAGGGCAAGATTTTTATCTGTCTTGTTTCTTCCACATCCTGGTATCTAGAATAGTTCCTGGTGTGCAATATTTGTTGACTGATTGGATGAATGAATGTATAGATAAATGATGGCTTCAAGGATAAGTGCATCCTGGGCTCCAAATGATTGCTTTGTAAAGAATTTTCAATTAAATATGACATTAATAAACTCAGCATAAAGTCATATGGAGTTTTAAAAAATTATTTCCTAAAGTTAGGTACAGTTGTAAGTGGATTGTACCTTTACAGACATAAATACATATTCAGTCATAATTATCTATCTATCTATCTATCTATCTACCTCTATATTGTATGTATTGCTCCACAATTTGCTATTTAGAATGATACACTTTTTAAAATTTTTTTCTGGGGGTGGCTGGCAAGATGACTGAATAGGAACAACTCCAGTTTGCAGCTCCCAGTGAGATCAATGCAGAAGGCAGGTGATTTCCGCATTTCCAATTGAGGTACCCAGCTCATCTCACTGGGACTGGTTAGACAAGGGGTGCAGCCCATGGAGGGCAAGCCGAAGCAGGGTGGGGCGTCACCTCACCCAGGAAGCACAAGGGGGTCAGGGAACTCCCTCCCCTAGCCAAGGGAAGCCCTGAGGGACTTCCGTGCCAAGAGGAAAGGTGCCTTCTGGCCCAGAAACTATGCTTTTCCCACTGTCTTTGCAACCTGCAGACCAGGAGATTCCTACACCACCAGGGCCCTAGGTTTTAAGCACAAAACTGGGCAGCCATTTGGGCAGACAATAAGCTAGCTGTAGGAATTCTTTTCCTTACCCCAGTGGCACCTGGATTGCAATTGAGACAAAACAATTCACTTCCCTGGAAAGGGGGCTGAAGCCACGGAGCCAAGTGGTCTAGCATATCCCACCACCACGGGGCCCAGCAAGCTAAAATCCACTGGCTTGAAATTCTCACTGCCAGCACAGCAGTCTTAAGTCTACCTGGTAGGCTCGAGCTTGGTGGGGAGAGGGACGTCCATCATTACTGAGGGTTGAGTAGGCGGTTTTCCCCTCACAGTGTAAACAGAGCTGCCAGGAAGTTTGAAATGGGTGGAGCCCACCATAGCTCTGAAAAGCCGCTGTAGCCAGACTCCCTCTCCAGATTCCTCCTCTCTGGGCAGGCATCTCTGAAAGAAAGGCAGCAGCCCCAGTCTGGAGCTTATAGTTAAACTCCCATCTCCCTGGGACCGAGCACCTGGGGGAAGGGGTGGCTGTGGGTGCAGCTTCAGCAGACTTAAACATTCCTGCCTGCTGGCTCTAAAGAGAGCACTGGATCTTCCAGCACAGTGCTACATGAAAACTGAACAACCTGCTCCTGAATAACTGCTGGGTAAATAACAAAATTAAGGCAGAAATAAATAAGTTCTTTGAAACCAATGAGAACAAAAACACAATGTACCAGAATCCCTGGGACACAGCTAAAGCAGTGTTTAGAGGGAAATTTATAGCACTGAATGCCCACAGGAGAAAGCAGGAAAGATCTAAGATGGACACCCTAACATCACAATTAAAAGAGCTAGAGAAGCAAGAGCAAACAAATTCAAAAGCTAGCAGAAGACAAGAAATAGCTAAGATCAGAGCAGAACTGAAGGAGATAGAGAAACGAAAAACCCTTCAAAAAATCAATGAATCCAGGAGCTGGTTTTCTGAAAAAATTAAAAACATACATAGACTGCTAGCCAAACTAATAAAGAAGAAAAGAGAGAAGAATCAAATGGACACAATAAAAAGTGATAAAGGGGAGATCACCAGTGATCCCACAGATATACACACTACCATTAGAGAATACTATAAACACCTCTACACAAATAAACTAGAAAATCTAGAAGAAATGGATAAATTCCTGGAAACATACACCCTCCCACGACTAAACCAGGAAGAAGTCGAATCCCTGAATAAACCAATAACAAGTTCTGAAATTGAGGCAGTAATTAATAGTCTAACAACAACAAAAAACCTCAGGACCAGACGGATTCGCAGCCGAATTCTACCAGAGGTACAAAGAGGAGCTGGTACCATTCCTTCTGAACTATTCCAAACAACAGAAAAAGAGGGACTCCTCTCTAACTCATTTTATGAGGTCAGCATCATCCTGATACCAAAACCTGGCATAGACACAACAAAAAAAGAAAATTTCAGGCTAATATCCCTGATGAACATTGATGTGAAAATCCTCAATAAAATACTGGCAAAGCGAATCCAGCAGCACATCAAAAAGCTTATCCTCCACGATCAAGTTGGCTTCGTCGCTGGGAATGCAAGGCTGGTTCAACATATGCAGATCAATAAACATAATCCATCACATAAACAGAACCAATGACAAAAACCACATGATTATCTCAATAGATGCAGAAAAGGCCTTCGATAAAGTTCAACACCCCTTCATGCTAAAAACTCTCAATAAACTAGGTATCGATGGAACATATCTCAAAATAATAAGAGCTATTGATAAAAAACCCACAGCCAATATCATACTGAATTGGCAAAAGCTGGAAGCATTCCCTTTGAAAACTGGCGCAAGACAAACATGCCCTCTATCACCACTCCTATTCAACCTAGTATTGGAAGTCCTGGCCAGGGCAATCAGGCAAGAGAAAGAAATAAAGGGCATTCAAATAGGGAGAAAGGAAGTCAAATTGTCTCTGTTTGCAGATGACATGATTGTACATATAGAAAACCCCATCATCTCAGTCCAAAATCTCCTTAAGCTGATAAGCAACATCAGCAAAGTCTAAGGATACAAAATCAATGTGCAAAAATCACAAGAATTCCTATACATCAATAATAGACAAACAGAAAGCCAAATCATGAGTGAACTTTCATTCACAATTGCTACAAAGAGAATAAAATATCTAGGAATCCAACTTACAAGGGAAGTGAAAGACCTCTTCAAGGGGAACTACAAACCACTGCTCAAGGAAATAAGAGAGGACACAAACAAATGGAAGAACATTCCATGCTCATGGATAAAAAGAATCAATATTGTGAAAATTGCCGTATTGCCAAAGTAATTTATAGATTCAGTGCTATCTCTATCAAGCTACCATTGACTTTCTTCAAGAATTAGAAAAAACTACTTTAAATTTATATGGAACCAAAAAAGAGTTCGTATAGCCAAGACAATTCTAAGCAAAAAGAACAAAGCTGGAACATTCATGCTACCTGACTTCAAACTATACTACATGGCTACAGTAACCAAAACAGCATCGTACTGGTACCAAAACAGACATATAGACTAATGGAACAGAACAGAGGCCTCAGAAGTAATGCCACACATCTACAACCATCTGACCTCCAACAAACCTGACAAAAACAAGCAATGGGAAAAAGATCTCCTAGTCAGTAAATAGTGCTGGAAAAACTAGCTAGCCATTTGTGGAAAACTGAAACTGGACCCCTTCCTTACATCTTATACAAAAATTAACTGGAGATGGATTAAAAACTTAAATGTAAGACCTAAACCCATAAAAACTCTAGAAGAAAACCTAGGTAGTACCATTCAGGACATTGGCATGGGCAAAGACTTCATTATTAAAACACTAAAAGCAATGGCAACAAAAGCCAAAATTGACAAATGACATTTAATTAAACTAAAGAGCATCTGCACAGCAAAAGAAACTATCATCAGGGTGAACAGGCAACCTACAGAATGGGAGAAAATTTTTGCAATTATCCATCTGACAAAGAGCTAATATCTAAAATCTACGAGGAACTTAAACAAATTTACAAGAAAAAAACAACCCCATCAAAAAGTGGGCAAAGGATATGAACAGGCAATTCTCAAAAGAAGACATTTATGTGGCCAATAAACTTGAAAAAAGCTCATCATCACTGGTCATTAGAGAAATGCAAATCAAAACCACAATGAGATACCATCTCACACCAGTTAGATTGGTGGTCATTAAAAAGTCAGGAAACAACAGATGCTGGAGAAGTTGTGGAGAAATAGGAATGCTTTTAAACTGTTGGTGTAAGTGTAAATTATTTCAACCATTGTGGAAGACAGTATGGTGATTCCTCAAGGATCTAGAACCAGAAATACCATTTGGCCCATTACTGGGTATATACCCATAAGGTTATAAATCATTCTGCTATAAAGACACACGTACACGTATGTTTATTGCAGTACTATTCACGATAGCAAAGACTTGGCACCAACCCAAATGCTCATCAATGATAGACTGGATAAAGAAAATGTGGCACATATACACCATGGAATAAATGCTGCCATAAAAAAGGATGAGTTCATGTCCTTTGCAGGAACATGGATGAAGCTGGAAACAATCGTTCTTAGCAAACTAACACAGGAACGGAAAACCAACACCGCATATTCTCACTCCTAAGTGGGAGTTGAATAGAGAACACATGGACAGACGGAGGGAGCATCACACACTGGGGCATGTTGGGAGGTGGGTGGCTAGGGGAGTGATAGCATTAGGAGAAATACCTAATGTAGATGATGAGTTGATGGGGGCAGTAAACCACTGTGACATGTGTATACCTATGTAACAGACCTGCACATTCTACACATGTATCCCAGAACTTAAACTATAATACATTTTTTAAAATTTTTATTGGCACATAGTAGGTGTTTATATTTATAGGGCACATGAGATATTTTGTTACAGGCATGCCATATGTAATAATCACAGGAATGATACACTTTTAAATAAAACATAGGTATAAAATTCATAAGAAAATTGAGGATTACATAGACTTATAAAATAGCCATGAACCCCAAATTTAGAAGCCTATAAACAAACAAAATTCCCCACAGACTAATACCATTGAAACAATAATGTGTCAGTGGGCCCAACCTGCCAGTCCCAGGAAGCCCTGGTCTGGTTATTCTTCAATTAGCAACAAGACTGTGAGCTATTGAAGGCCTTGTGAACAACTTGTGTTTTTCCACAATGGAATCTGCACTTTAATAGTCTAAGAATTCCTGCAATGTAGCTAATGCAATGCAAACAAAAGAAAGAAAAGCTCAAACTAAATCTGGTCAGCTGAGAATAGCAATGATGCAATGACTGCATAGCTTTTAGTTCTCAGTGATGTCATTGCAAGTGTGAATTTGATGCTGTGATAACACTTACCAAGGAATGAGTAGAAGAACCTTGATGACCTCATGCTGAGTGAAATTAACCAGCCACACAAAAAAGACAAATACTGTATGAGTCCACTTATATGAGGCATCTAAGTAGTCTAATCTATAGAGACAGAAAGCAGGGTTGCCAGGGGCCAGAGGGAGGGGGAATGGGGTGCTATCACTGAATGGGCATGGAGTTTTAGTTTTGCAAGGTGAAGAGAGTTTTGAAGATTGCACAACAATGTGAATGTACTTAATGCTACTGAACTTTACCCTTAAAAGTAACATGGCAAATTTTATTGTATATATGTTTTGCCACAGTTAAAAGTTTAAAAAAAATTAAACATTTAAGAAATGAGTGGAGAAAAAGTAAACATTCTTCCCATGTTATGCTTCCCTGTCTTTCCAGTTTCCTACTTTCCCGTAGTTAGTATGACCGTACAATCTCAGTTTGCTTACGACAGTTCTGGTTACTCCTGTTGTCCTTGAGCATTTTTCCATAGGTCACCTTCACTCTTAAAAGTGTTGTGGGTGATAATCTTTATGCTCACCTTGTCCAATACACCTTTGGCAGGCGAGGACAGCCAGAGAACTTAGGCATGGTGTGCATACTGCTAGCATCATTAGTCATTCATTAACTGTTCATTAACTCATTCACAAAGAACCTCTGTGCACCTCCTGCCTGTGATCATACTGTGCCCTACATGCGTGTTAAGATAACTGTCCTCCCAGCTAGACTGTGGTTCCTCAAGGGCAGGGCTTACAACTAATTCATCTAGTATCCACAGATTCCAGACCAATGCCTGGCACACATCAGGTTCCCAGCAGATTTCTACTGAATTGCAAAAGGTCCTGGTTCCAGATATAAGACAGGCGTTAGTGTTGAACCCATAGAAAAGTCTTTCTTCTGTGCCCTCTGGGAGTAGCCCAGCAGAGTCTCTCTGTCTGAATAGACAATTCCCAATGGGAGGACATGGACCCCAGCTAGAGTTTCTCCCTCACATGTTACCCACTTCTAGAGTCTTACCCACTTGCTAGAGTCTTTCCTGATGCTTTTATTTATTTATTTATTTATTTATTTATTTACTTAACCAACTGAGAAACATCTCCATTAGTCTTGAAATAGATGCTTGTGGTATGTTAATAAATGCATAGTAAAGCTTGCACGTTTTCCTCTCATGTAAATTATTCTTTCCTAAAGCAGAGCTTGAAAGTCTGCGGCAATGGCCGAGAAAATTGAGCTAATTATTTCAGTTTGGTGGCAGGCTCGTAAATCTGGTCTTGGTTTCCTTTTTCAAAGGCAATGCCATCCTCTAGGTGAGTTTCAGGCACTTCCTCAAATGCCGTGCATGTGTCTCCAAGTGTGGGATTGAGTTACACTCTGCTTGAGTGCTGTTTGTCTGTTCTCTGATCTCTAATGACCTATGTTCATTTAGGGACTCGGGGATGGCATCTCTGTCTTCCAAGTTACTTAAGATCTCTGAATCCAGGAAAGGATAGAGCTTACCATGCTCCTGACCTCTGCCTATTCCTCTTTCTCCTCCTCCTCAGGGCACTGGATTTGAGAGCCTGAGATCCCAGAGCAGTGGAAGCAGAGGCCTGAAGAGGCATGTTAAGTAAATGTTAATGAACCCGTAGGTTCAGACTGGAATGCCTTTTAGAGATTTCAGACTTGTTTTGATAAATTAAGCCCAACATCTGGATGGCATTTGGGTTAAGAACCATTGAGAGCTGCCCACTTACCCTGTGATCCATCTTGCCAGTGCACATCACTTTTATTAGTCTTTTCAAAACAATTTTGGCTCTGTTTACCTTTTCTAGGGTACTTTTTTTCTATTTCTCTGATTTCTGTTCTCATCTTCATTATTTTATTCTTTCTACAAATGTTCCTACTTTTTAATATGGATCTTAGTTGATTAATTTAAAACTTTCTGGGGCATAATTTTTCTCTTTCCCAGTGATTGTCAGGTTCATTAGGGTCTTGCTCTTGACACAGAGCCCTGGGTATGTGTTGAGGACAATCAGATGAAGACTTAAATGGAAGACTACTAGCTCCGGTCTCAAGGGGCTCTGTTTTAGGAAGGAGACAAGACAGTATGTGTGAAGTGTTAAATTAATTACCCACAGACAGACTCTAAGATTTCAGAGGTGTGTTGATTGGGGAAAGCTCCGAGAAGAAGGTAGGAGCAAAGTCAGCCCTCACAAGACAGCTAGATCTTGATGGACTCGGAGGAGCAGAAGGGAAAGCCAGCAAGGGGCATGTTTGGGAGCCCACCATGACCTGGGGAGAGAACCTCCCAAGGCAAGGGGACTGTGAGGTAAAGGTCCAGAGTCAGGCTCCCAGTGTAAGGATCCAGGGGGGGCCAAGACCCAAGAGCTTGTCTGCATGGAGTGAAGCATCCTGGAAGCATCTAAGCAGAAATGTGAGCACAATGAGGCCAGAGAAGGGTGGTTTAGAGAACGATGGTTTGGAGAACAGTGGTTTAGAGAAGGGTGGTTTAGAGAATGATGGTTTAGGGAACAGTGGTTTAGAGAATGGTCGTTTAGAGAATGTTCGTTTAGAGATCAGTGGTTTAGAGAAGGGTGGCTTAGAAAATGATGGTTTAGGGAACGGTGGTTTAGAGAACAGTGGTTTAGAGATCAGTGATTTAGAGAAGGGTGATTTAGAGAATGGTGGTTTAGAGAAGGGTGGTTTAGAGAACAGTGGTTTAGAAAAGGGTGTTTTAGAGGATGATGGTTTAGGCAACGGTTTAGAGAATGATGATTTGGCAGGGAACACTGGAAGCAGGGAGAGAGTGAGATGCAGGGGCATGTGGGCAAAACCTTAAGTCAAGCGACACAGGGAGAACACGTCCATTCAGGTGACTTTCCACCTGAGCTTCTGGGTGTGGGAGGCTCAGGATACGGGCACAGTCCATTTGTGGAGCGCCTCCTATGTCAGGCCCAGACAGGTCCCTTTAGCAAGGAATATCTCCGTGACTTCAGATGGGGAGGCAGATGCAAGGCCTTGCTGGAGCCACAGCAAGTGGGGCCAAGCCAAGTCCACTTCCTGGGCTTCCCAGGAGCCAAAGTTTGTGATTGTTGTACCATATCCCATCTCCTTTCAAGGCTGTCAACTGGCGGAATGGCAAGGGCAAGGGAGAGTAGTTGGGGCTGATATGTGTGGTCCCAAACATCCAGATGAAGTGGCTGGATGCCCTCCTCCTAGGCACTCTCTGTCATGGCAAGACCCTCAAGCAGTTGGGAAAGCAGATGGAGGAGCAGGGTCCAAGGGCCACCACCACTGCTCCCAGCTGTCCTTCTTCCAGGAAAAATGCCAGTCCAGGAGTGAAGCAAGGGCAGTGACCTTGCCATGTGCTCCCGCAGTGCTGAGTGCCTGGTAACTCCCACAGGCCTCCTCTAACGGAAATGGGCTTAATCCTTCAAGTCCTGGGCAGGAGGTTCCTAGTCAGCACCTCCCCACCTGTACCAGGGCAGGTGCACGCTATCCAAGGAGAGAACAGAGCTCTCCCGCACTGAAGGGGTGGCTTCTCCAAGCTCCAATCCCTGAGGAGGATGAGGAAGACTTGCTTTGGGTGAGTCTTCAATTCCACCTGGCCAGTGTCCCTCATGTCCACATAGCTGACCCCAAGCCCTTGGGAAGGCTGGACTAGAGGTTCCCACTTCCCAGTCTGAACCCTTATGGGAAGACTCCACTCCTAAGGAAATGACAGATCTTTCCAGGGGCTTGAATGCCCAGGAGACTCATCTACAGGGGAGGCAGCCACCTGGCTCCACCCCAGCTCTGGCCCAGGCATGTGGACCTTTGTCACAGGGATTCTCTCCTAGGGTACCAGCTCTGCTTAGGAGGCACTACCCTGTCACTGGGTCCCTTTAGCCTCCAAGACTATCTTTTAGGTGAAACTGTCATGCCTTCTCCTAGGTAGTGCCTTTGCTTTAAGATGTTGAAGGTTTTCTTGATGTGGGGAGCTGAGGTGTCTTTAAGTCAATACATTCCACCATGCACGTTCTATGTTCACCAAATCTTTATCACAGGCCAGTTTTGACTGTTGCAGGATTTACCTTGCCTTAGAAATGAAAACTGCTTAGTCCCTTTGGCAAACATTACTGATGATAGAACCCTAGGCCCTTGGCCAGCAAGTAACACACCTGCTGGCCCACAGGATCAGAATGTGGTCTTCAAGGCAAACTGCACAGCCTGGAAGAAGCTCCAACCTGGCAGGAGTTCCCTGGAACTTGGGCTCCTGGAGACCTTGACAGCCCAACTTTAATTGCCCCTTCATATGATCACTTTCATTCACCTCCTCTTATTCCCTTCAGAGCCCTGAGCATGTTCTAAAATGACTTTATTTGTCCATTAGCTTATTGTGTCTCTCTGTCTCAGCTGGAAGTTCACCTGCTCAAGATTTTCCCTCTGTCTCCCCAGTGCTGATCATGGTGCATGCCTGGCATAGAAGGGGCTTGGTAAATGCTTATGGAAGTGAATCAACATGATTCACCCCAGTGTTTCCATCTGTCACTCAGGAGCCAGGGTTTGATTTTCAACAGAGCATATACATTCTTGAGACTCGGCATGGTGCGGTGGAACGGTGGGCCCAGTCTACAGTCAGCCTCACGTGGCTCAGACACCACTCACTAGCACTGTGACCTCAACTCCGACATCTGAAAAGTGGGAATCTCTTACTCACAGGGCCATTGTGAGAATAGGATAAAGCATGTGAAGTGCCCCACCCAAAACAGATGGTGGATGAATAATCGTTACTATTATTGTACCTGATGATCTCACAGGGTTTTTTGTCTGTTGTTTGTATTGTCTTGTTCTACTTATCTAATTTTTCTAAAAGGAAAGTGACCCTGGCCACTCAGGAAGTCAGGGCTGATGATCTCAGAGATACCAGAGGGGAAGGGAGAACAAGGGCCTGAGGCCCCAAAGCCTCTAAGAGGAATGACTGCCTGCCTTCAGATACCCTATCTGAAGCTGTTGGAAAACCATGGTTGTATCCAGCTCCCAGGGGTTGAGTCTTAAGATCATATATAAAGCAATAAGTTTGAATCTCACAGAACTTCTTACAATGCTTTCAGACCTACTCCAATTACATGATTCGAAGTTTCTCACTGAGAAGCTGCTAGTCGTGATTCAGGAGAAAGGATGCAGGAGCAGGGAACTGGGTCCTGATAGCAGCTTAACAAGATTCATAGCCACGGTAAAGGCCGCTCCTGTCCTCAGCCTTTGGGAAGCACTCCCTCCCCTTGACTCTGCAGTTCCATATTCTCCTGGATGTCCCCCAACTTTTCTGGGGTCCCTCTCAGTCTCTTTGTGGGTGCACTTTTCTTTACCCAGCTGATCATTACAGTCATGCATCACTTAATGGTGGGGATACATTCTGAGAAATGCATCATAGGTGATTTTGTTGTGTAAATATCATAGAGTGACTTACACAATCCTAGATGGTACAGCTACTACACACCCAGGCTATATGGCATAGCCTATAGCTCCCAGGCTGCAAACACATACAGCATGCGACGACACTAAACACTGCAGGCAATTGTAACACAATGGTATCTGTGTATCTAAACAGCTAAATGTAGAAAAGATACAGTAAAAACACGGTACTATAATCTTACATGACCACGATTGTATATTTGGTCCATCACTGACTGAAACATCTTATGAGACTCATGACTGTTGAGTTCTGACTGCTTTCTTATTAATTTCTTTCTCCCAGAGCAATTGTCTTATGAGCACAGCTCTGTCTGTTTGCCCAGGATTATGGATGTGCCCATTGCTTGATCGGCATCTCAGTCCATCCACCTGTGCAGCCCCTCCACCTGGCGGTACCAAGCATCTCAAACTCAACAAGCCCCAGGCCCCAAGTCACTCCCATCCTCCTCCTCTGGGTTTCCCTCTCCAGGTTCCTTGGCTCAATGCACAGCTTCTCTGCCCCGATTCCTAGGCACCAAGACAGCAGCCCAGGGACCAGCGTTAGTTCTTCCATCCCCCATACCCATACACAGCCACCAGGTCTGGTTGATTTAACCACCGTCTGCCACTATTTTCCATCCTTTCCCCATTCAGGCCCCTGTCTCCTAGGTCCTGAGGACTGAACAGCCTCCATCTCATCTTACAGCTGCAAGTGGGGCCCCTCCCATTCATTCTCCATGCTGCAGACAGCAGGATACCATCTTCCAAATGCAAATCAAATGGATCACATCAACCCCTCCCTGGCACTAGAGTCCTGCAATGCACACAGCGTATGACTCCATTTAGAAGTTTGGTAGAGTCAAGAAATTGTCTCCCTGGGGTGGAAAGGTTAGGACTGAGGGGAAGAAGGGAGCCTTCTGCAGATGTGGAAATGCCCCAAGTCTTGATCCGGTGACAGTTACCTGGGTGTATAAACAGGTAGACACACATCAAGGTGTGAACTTCACATCTGTGCACTTTACTATATGTGAATGATATGTCAAAAGATACAAATAAGACATACAACCTGTGAAAAAAGAAATAAATAAAAGAAGCCTGTCAGGGACCCCTAATCTCTTTGAGGATGAAAACCAAGAATATTAGCGCAGCCTATGTTTAGGATGACATTCACCTGGCTTGCCTGGCAGTGTCCTGGCTTATGCCTGAGGCCCTGGTGTAATTCTCAACAAGCTCTGTCCAATGATCAATTGCATGGCAGCTTCTCTCCTGCCTCCAGGCCTCACCCCTGCTGTTCCCTCTGGCTAGAATGCTTTCTGTTCATCTTTCACCCATTCCTTGGGTTCCAGGTAAAAAAACATCATTGACTCTGCATGTCTGCCCTTTACTTACCCCCACACCAGGAGGGTCCCTCCTTCAACTGGCCCAGGAGCACCTTGTCTGTCCCTTTCCTTCACCTTCCCAAGCCAGCTGGAGACTCAGGGTGGTGATGTGACCATCCCTTCAGTTTCAGTATGTATTGAAATGTGCTTATCTTATCTTTCAGGATACAAGGAGCCTGAACCACCCACCTTATAGATGAGGGAACTGAATGATATTTTAGGGGCCCCTCCAAGGCTGCCTGCCCAGTGACTGCCAGAACCAGGACCAGAATCCACGAGAACACCGATTCAGGATTCAGACTCCCCAGGTTATTCTGATGACTACACTATTTGATGGGGCTTTGGGGAAATGATTCCAAATACAATTTCCAATTCCTTGGGTCTGGGTCTGATAATTCAGAACGTGCAAAAGATTTAATTTAATGTCATAGGCCTTATGGACTCTCCTGGAAGTTTCTTAAAAAAATTCTGAATGAATAAAAATCTTATTAGCTGAGAGTTCCGGGTACTAAGCCTTCCTTTTTTCAGTAGAGGCTAGAAGTTAAAGGTATTCTCTCTGTTAATAACTGGGCATTTGTCCAATATTGATGCATCACCACTGGCCGATGAAACCTCCCCTTCCCCAACCGTGGTGTTCTGTGTAGATACAGGCCTCTAGAGCAAGCGCAGATGTGGGTGGAGCTGTGGGGTCACACCATCCTGAGTGGCACAGTTCCAGCCCTGTCACTCCTGGATGTGTGACTTGGGGGAAGTTATCAACCCTCTCTAGGAGTGAGGTTCTTATCTGAAAAATGGGGAACTACTAGTGCCTAAATTAAAGGACTGTTTTCACGGTTGAATAAGATAATTCATGCAAGATTGTTGGCATGCAGTGGGCACTCAGAAGATATCAGTTCTCTTCTCTTCCTTCTTTTCTCTGCCACCTTCTTCTTCTCTTCCTCCCCTTTCTCCCTGCTTTCCCTTCCCCATGCCTCCTTCTACTTCTTCTTCTTTATCTCCTTGCTGTTTTCCATCTCCTTCTCTCTTCATCCTTCTTCCTTTTCTTCCCACTTCCTCCTTTGTCTTCTTAGTGATAGCCTTAATAATAGACCCACATCTTCTGATAATCAAGATTACTTTCTATCAGCCATAGAAAAGCAACAGTGCATGAACCAAGAAGTAGTGGGCTAGGAGATGGGTTGCTTTCAAGGTAAACTCATCCATTTCATTCCATCTGAACCACGTTATGGTTCAAGATGTTCTTAACCACTTCTTCAGTTTTTTACACTCTTCCTAAGACATGAGTACCATAACTAAAGTATCTAGGTGTGCTCCATCCAGAAAAGAAAAGACTACCCACCTGCCCTGGATCCATGCTGGGCTTCCTGTAGAGGAGCCCCAAATAGAATGCTCTGGGGTCACGAGATCACTTATTGACTCAAGCAGAGCCTGTGGAAAACCTACACATTAAAATGAATTATCTCAAAACAACAAGGAGAGGGCAAGGTTGCTAAGGTCAGGTTGTGCTAGCAAACCTGGACCTACACCACGGGGGAAAGTTCAAACGCAGTTCCTATGGCAAATATTTGCCTGATGTTTGCTGTTACCTCAGCTCTTGCTTTGTTTATCTGAAGGTCACGTCGCCTTTCAAGTTCCCATCTGACTGGCAGCTGGAGGCCCTGGCGACCACACAGCTGGACAGATGTTAGGAATCTGGGCCGAAATGCATGAGCTACACTTTTGAAACAGATTCCCTAGGGCCATGGCCTGGGAGAGAAGCAGGCAAACCTCTTTTGGGACTCCATCTTCTCTCCCCAGTCCTTGGTGAGTAGCCCTGCAACCAGGCTGCATTTACCTTCTCTCCATAAAGATTATGGTATTGACTACCATTGGACAGCAGGCCCCTAGAGTGAGTTTACTGAGAAGTGGGTGGAGTTTTCTGAGCCAGCATGAGCATCAAAACAATATTTTGTAATATTGCTGGCTAGGACGAAGACATAGCCCTGACCCCATTCACTGTGTGCTTTAAATCCAGGTACCTATTAACATCAGGTCTGAGGAGAGGCCACCCACAACCTCCAGCACTATAACAAATTCTCTGAGCAGCACCACAGGTCTTCTCAAGTGAAGGTGAGGTCTTCACAATAGTTAACCCTTCACAGAGTAGTCTTTTTTTTTGAGACAGAGTCTCGCTCTGTTGCCCAGGCTGGAGTGCAGTGCATGATCTCTGCTCAATGCAACCTCCACCTCCCAGGTTCAAGAGATTCTCCTGCCTCAGCCTCCTGAGTAGCAGGGATTACAGGTGCCCGTCACCACGCCCAGCTTATTTTTTATTTTTAGTGGAGACAGGGTTTCACCACGTTAGCCAGACTGGTTTTGAACTCCTGGCCTCAAGTGATCCACCTGCCTCGGCCTCCCAAAAGTGCTGGGATTACAAGTGTGAGCCACCACACCCAACCTCACAGAGCAGTCTTTCTAAGGAATACAGGAAACATGATGAGAAGGAGGGAGAGGAAGCCAGGATGAGGTCTAGACTCCTAGCCAATTTTCCTCTTGGTGCCACTGCAAGGCTGTGCCCTGGAACAAGCACTGGCTTGAGATTTACCCAGGTCTAGGCTGGAACCCCAGTCCTGCCCCTCACTAGCTAACCTACTTGCCCACTGTAAAGCTCAGTTTTCTTTTCTGTAATTTGGTGATAATGCTATACAGAGAACGCTAAGTGTTGAAATAGCCGATTTCTATGTAAATCACCCAGCACATGGCACACAGATGATCACCCCAGCCCTATCCCCTCACAGAGCCCACTATTCTGAGCTTGCCAGATAAACAGAATCCTTGTCTAGCAGCTAGGATGTGGACAGTGAGTTACAGTTAAGGAACCAAAACAAGAACCGGGGGAAAGGCATTGGATAAAGTTTCCATTAGCAATGGATCTAAGAGCAGCCGGAGTCATACCTGGAGCTGGGATGACATAGTCAGGCTCTTCTTTGAGAGCAGGTGTCAGACATGACAAATCAGGGCCCCAAACCAAGCAAAACCAGGCCAGACCTAGGTCAGCGCTGTACCCTGACCCTGGAAGTCAGTCCATCCAGTGGCAGGTTGGGGCTGTTGGGTGTGATGAGCTGCTCATCTCCTGGCTCCGCAACACTTGCACACATTCTCCAAGGCTTCTTCTCAATGTAGAAACCTGTAGGCTCTGCTAACAATTTCGGTATTTGCCCCAAGATTAAGAAGTTCCCAGTAAAATAGTTAAAAGGGCATAATTGGATGGTTTATAACACAAAGGATAAATGCTTGAGGGGATGGCTACCCCATTCTCCATGATGTCATTATTACACATTGCATGCCTGTATCAATACATCAATGTACCCCATAAATATGTACACCTACCGTGTACCCATAAAAATTAAAAATTAAATAAAAATATATTTAAAATAACAATAGAAAAGAATTTCTCCAGGGTTTTGCCACCTCTGATGAGGATGAACAGTGCTTCAACAGGGAGTAACTCTGAGCTAAGCCTCCTGCAGCCTCAGCTACAGTTTTGAATGAATTCTGTTCTTCATTATTTATACCTTTGTTACCAGACTCCAGGATAAGAATCTGTTCAAGGAAACTAATTACACACAACTGTAAGAAACACTTTTAGGCATTAAATCCTTTGAATTTTCTTCACAATGAGATAGATACTTGTGTTTTCCCAGTTTTACATGTTGAGAAAACGGACAAGGAAGTTAGGGAATGCACTCAGGCTCCCAAGCAGTAGGCTGCTGAATCAGGCTTCAGTAGCAGAAGAGTCAGATTCCAGCTCCCAAAAACGTAAGCATACAGAAGTCATGAGAAACAGCTGAACACAGGAGGCCCATTGGTCATCTCACCATGTTTTCAAGACAGAAGAGAGATAGCTTTGGTCCAAGTTGCCAAACCCTCACCACTTGGCTCTCAAACTACACCAGGAGCTCCCTGCTGGTACTCTTGACAGCCCAGGCTTGCATAAGTTCTGGCATGTTGTTCAGCCTAATGATGCCTCAAAGGCTCTGGCCATGAAGAGGGATAGTAGAAAGACTATTTTTAACCGAGATGTTCATGAAATTGACTTGAGAAAAGCAGTTGCATACACAACACGGTGTTGGCAGTGGGTTGACGGTGGTACAGCAAAGAAGGTTTTGTTTTCTTTTGTTTTTCCACACAGAACAAGCAGCCACTGCAGGGGAAAAGCCTGCCCTCCTTCCATGCAGGCTAACAGGAAGAAGAGAGGGGCGGGGCCAAGATGGCAGAGTGGAAGCAGCAGCGTTTAGAGGCTCCCGTCCAGTGACAAGAGTGAAACTCCATCTCAATAATAATAATAAAAATAATAAAAAATAATGAAAAAAAAATAAGCCTGTGAGTCCTTCACCGGCAACCAGCGTATCCAGGTTGTCTCATCAAAATTGACTAGAAGTCTGGCGTTACCCACGCAATGTGGTGTGCCTCCCACCTGAGAGACACAGGGGAAGGGGAACCCCCTCCCCCCACCAAGGGAGGTGGTGAGTGAGCGCACTACCCAGCAGGGGAAACTCTGCTTTTTCCATGGAACTGTGCAACCCACAGATGGAAAGATTCCACTTTTGAACCCATGCCACTGGGGCCTAGTGTTCCAACTCCGCAATGTGCAGATTCTTATAGCCTCTCAGCTGGAATCTGCTTAAGCCTACCGAACTCCCAGGAGGAGGGGCGACCAGCACCCGCTGTGGCTGCCTGGTGTCTTAAGCCGTTTCAGCTCCTTGGGGGAGGGGCAGCAGCCAGCACTGGGACTTGCAACTGCCTAACACGCTAAGCTCCCTGGACGGGGGAAGGGCAGCACTCATTTCTTTTTTTCTTTTTCTTTTATTTTATTTTATTATCATTATACTTTAAGTTTTAGGGTACCTGTGCACAATGTGCAGGTTAGTTACATATGTATGCATGTACCATGCTGGTGTGCTGCACCCATTAACTCCTCATTTAGCATTAGGTATATCTCCTAAAGCTATCCCTCCCCCCTCCCCCACCCCACAACAGTCCCCAGAGTGTGATGTTCCCCTTCCTGTGTCCATGTGTTCTCATTGTTCAATTCCCACTTATGAGTGAGAATATGTGGTGTTTGGTTTTTTGTTCTTGCGATAGTTTACTGAGAACAATGATTTCCAATTTCATCCATGTCCCTAGAAAGGACATGAACTCATCCTTTTTTATGGCTGCATAGTATTCCATGGTGTATATGTGCCACATTTTCTTAATCCAGTCTATCAGTGTTGGACATTTGGGTTGGTTCCAAGTCTTTGCTATTGTGAATAATGCCACAATAAACATACGTGTGCATGTGTCTTTATAGCAGCATGATTTACAGTCCTTTGGGTATATACCCAGTAATGGGATGGCTGGGTCAAATGGTATTTCTAGTTCTAGATCCCTGAGGAATCGCCACACTGACTTCCACAAGGGTTGAACTAGTTTACAGTCCCACCAACAGTGTAAAAGCATTACTATTTTTCCAAAGCCTCTCCAGCACCTGTTGTTTCCTGACTTGTTAATGATCGCCATTCTAACTGGTGTGAGATGGTATCTCATTGTGGTTTTGATTTGCATTTCGTTAATGAGCCGTGATGATGAGCATTTTTTCATGTGTTTTTTGGCTGCATAAATGTCTTCTTTTGAGAAGTGTCTGTTCAGGTCCTTTGCCCACTTTTTGATGGGGTTGTTTGTTTTTTTCTTGTAAATTTGTTTGAGTTCATTGTAGATTCTGGATATTAGCCCTTTGTCAGATGAGTAGGTTGCGAAAATTTTCTCCCATTTTGTAGGTTGCCTGTTCACTCTGATGGTAGTTTCGTTTGCTGTGCAGAAGCTCTTTAGTTTAATGAGATCCCATTTGTCAATTTTGGCTTTTGTTGCCATTGCTTTTGGTGTTTTAGACATGAAGTCCTTGCCCATGCCTATGTCCTGAATGGTAATGCCTAGGTTTTCTTCTAGGGTATTTATGGTTTTAGGTCTAACGTTTAAGTCTTTAATCCATCTTGAATTAATTTTTGTATAAGGTGTAAGGAAGGGATCCAGTTTCAGCTTTCTACATATGGCTAGCCAGTTTTCGCAGCACCATTTATTAAATAGGGAATCCTTTCCCCATTGCTTGTTTTTCTAATGCTTGTCAAAGATCAGATAGTTGTAGATATGCAGCATTATTTCTGAGGGCTCTGTTCTGTTCCATTGATCTATATCTCTGTTTTGGTACCAGTACCATGCTGTTTTGGTTACTGTAGCCTTGTAGTATAGTTTGAAGTCAGGTAGCGTGATGCCTCCAGCTTTGTTCTTTTGGCTTACTATTGACTTGGTGATGCAGGCTCTTTTTTGGTTCCACATGAACTTTAAATTTTTCCAATTCTGTGAAGAAAGTCATTGGTAGCTTGATGGGGATGGCACTGAGTCTATAAATTACGTTGGGCAGTATGGCCATTTTCACGATATTGATTCTTCCTACCCATGAGCATGGAATGTTCTTCCATTTGTTTGTATCCTCTTTTATTTCATTGAGCAGTGGTTTGTAGTTCTCCTTGAAGAGGTCCTTCACATCCCTTGTAAGTTGGATTCCTAGGTATTTTATTCTCTTTGAAGCAATTGTGAATGGGAGTTCACTCATGATTTGGCTCTCTGTTTGTCTGTTATTGGTGTATAAGAATGCTTGTGATTTTTGTACATTGATTTTGTATCCTGAGACTTTGCTGAAGTTGCTTATCGCTTAAGGAGATTTTGGGCTGAGACAATGGGGTTTTCTAGATATACAATCATGTCATCTGCAAACAGGGGCAATTTGACTTCCTCTTTTCCTAATTGAATACCCTTGATTTCCTTCTCCTGCCTAATTGCCCTGGCCAGAACTTCCAACACTATGTTGAATAGGAGTGGTGAGAGAGGGCATCCCTGTCTTGTGCCAGTTTTCAAAGGGAATGCTTCCAGTTTTTGCCCATTCAGTATGATATTGGCTGTGGGTTTGTCATAGATAGCTCTTATTGTTTTGAGATACGTCCCATCAATACCTAATTTATTGAGAGTTTTTAGCATGAAGGGTTGTTGAATTTTGTCAAAGGCCTTTTCTGCATCTATTGAGATAATCATGTGGTTTTTGTCTTTGGTTCTGTTTATATGCTGGATTACATATATTCATTTGCATATATTGAACCAGCCTCACATCCCAGGGATGAAGCCCACTTGATCATGGTAGATAAGCTTTTTGATGTGCTGCTGGATTTGGTTTGCCAGTATTTTATTGAGGATTTTTGTGTCAATGTTCGTCAAGGATATTGGTCTAAAATTCTCTTTTTCGGTTGTGTCTCTGCCCGGCTTTGGTATCAGGATGATGCTGGCCTCATAAGATGAGTTAGGGAGGATTCCCTCTTTTTCTATTGATTGGAATAGTTTCAGAAGGAATGGTAGCAGTTCCTCCTTGTACCTATGGTAGAATTCGGCTGGGAATCCATCTGGTCCTGGACTCTTTTTTGTTGGTAAGCTATTGATTATTGCCACAATTTCAGATCCTGTTATCGGTCTATTCAGAGATTCAACTTCTTCCTGGTTTAGTCTTGGGAAGGTGTATGTGCTGAGGAATGTATCCATTTCTTCTAGATTTTCTAGTTTATTTGCATAGAAGTGTTTGTAGTATTCTCTGATGGTAGTTTTTATTTCTGTGGGATCGGTGGTGATATCCCCTTTATCATTTTTTATTGCATCTATTTGATTCTTCTCTCTTTTTTTCTTTATTAGTCTTGCTAGTGGTCTGTCAATTTTATTGATCCTTTCAAAAAACCAGCTCCTGGATTCATTAATTTTTTGAAGGGTTTTTTGTGTCTCTACTTCCTTCAGTTCTGCTCTGATTTTAGTTATTTCTTGCCTTCTGCTAGCTTTTGAATGTGTTTGCTCTTGCTTTTCTAGTTCTTTTAATTGTGATGTTAGGGTGTCAATTTTGGGTCTTTCCTGCTTTCTCTTGTGGGCATTTAGTGCTATAAATTTCCCTCTACACACTGCTTTGAATGTGTCCCAGAGATTCTGGTATGTTGTGTCTTTGTTCTCATTGGTTTCAAAGAACATCTTTTTTTCTGCCTTCATTTCGTTATGTACCCAGTAGTCATTCAGGAGCCAGTTGTTCAGTTTGCATGTAGTTGAGCAGTTTTGAGTGAGTTCCTTAATCCTGCATCCTAGTTTGATTGCACTGTGGTCTGAGAGACAGTTTGTTATAATTTCTGTTCTTTTACATTTGCTGAGGAGCGCTTTACTTCCAACTATGTGGTCAATTTTGAAATAGGTGTGGTGTGGTGCTGAAAAAAATGTATATTCTGTTGATTTGGGGTGGAGAGTTCTGTAGATGTCTATTAGGTCCGCTTGGTGCAGAGCTGAGTTCAATTCCTGGGTATCCTTGTTCACTTTCTGTCTCGTTGATCAGTCTAATGTTGACAGTGGAGTGTTAAAGTCTCCCATTATTATTGTGTGGGAGTCTAAGTCTCTTTGTAGGTCACTCAGGACTTGCTTTATGAATCTGGGTGCTCCTGTATTGGGTGCATATATATTTAGGATAGTTAGCTCTTCTTGTTGAATTGATCCCTTTACCATTATGTAATGGCCTTCTTTGTCTCTTTTGATCTTTGTTGGTTTAAAGTCTGTTTTATCAGAGACTAGGATTGCAACCCCTGCCTTTTTTTGTTTTCCATTTGCTTGGTAGATCTTCCTCCATCCTTTTATTTTGAGCCTATGTGTGTCTCTGCACATGAGATGGGTTTCCTGAATACAGCACACTGATGGGTCTTGAGTCTTTATCCAATTTGCCAGTCTGTGTCTTTTAATTGGAGCACTTAGTCCATTTACATTTAAAGTTAATCTTGTTACGTGTGAATTTGATCCTGTCATTATGATGTTAGCTGGTTATTTTGCTCGTTAGTTGATGCAGTTTCTTCCTAGCCTTGATGGTCTTTACAATTTGGCATGATTTTGCAGTAGCTGGTACTGATTGTTCCTTTCCATGTTTAGTGCTTCCTTCAGGAGCTCTTTTAGGGAAGGCCTGGTGGTGACAAAATCTCTCAGCATTTGCTTGTCTGTAAAATATTTTATTTCTCCTTCACTTATGAAGCTTAGTTTGGCTGGATATGAAATTCTCCATTGAAAATTCTTTTCTTTAAGAATGTTGAATATTGGCCCCCACTCTCTTCTGGCTTGTAGAGTTTCTGCCGAGAGATCTGCTGTTAGTCTGATGAGCTTCCCTTTGTGGGTAACCTGACCTTTCTCTCTGGCTGCCCTTAACATTTTTTCCTTCATTTCAACTTTGGTGAATCTGACAATTATGTGTCTTGGAGTTGTTCTTCTCGAGGAGTATCTTTGTGGCATTCTCTGTATTTCCTGAATCTGAATTTTGGCCTGCCTTGCTAGATTGCAGAAGTTCTCCTGGATAATATCTTGCAGAGTGTTTTCCAACTTGGTTCCATTCTCCCTGTCACTTTCAGGTATACCAATCAGACATAGATTTTGTCTTTTCACATAGTCCCATATTTCTTGGAGGCTTTGTTCATTTCTTTTTATTCTTTTTTCTCTAAACTTCCATTCTCACTTCATTTCATTCATTTCATCTTCCATCACTGATACCCTTTCTTCCAGTTGATCGCATTGGCTCCTGAGGCTTCTGCATTCTTCACGTAGTTCTCGAGCCTTGGCTTTCAGCTCCATCAGCTCCTTTAAGCACTTCTCTGTATTGGTTATTCTAGTTATACATTCATCTAAATTTTTTTCAGTTTTTAACTTCTTTGCCTTTGGTTTGAATTTCCTCCTGTAGCTCAGAGTAGTTTGATCATCTGAAGCCTTCTTCTCTCAACTCGTCAAAGTCATTCTCCGTCCAGCTCTGTTCCGTTGCTGGTGAGGAACTGCGTTCCTTTGGAGGAGGAGAGGTGCTCTGCTTTTTAGAGTTTCCAGCTTTTCTGCTTTGTTTTTTCCCCATCTTTGTGGTTTTATCTACTTTTGGTCTTTGATGATGGTGACGTACAGATGGGTTTTTGGTGTGGATGTCCTTTCTGTTTGTTAGTTTTCCTTCTAACAGACAGGACCCTCAGCTGCAGGTCTGTTGTAGTTTGCTAGAGGTCCACTCCAGACCCTGTTTGCCTGGGTATCAGCAGCGGTGGCTGCAGAACAGCGGATTTTCGTGAATCGCGAATGCTGCTGTCTGATCATTCCTCTGGAAGTTTTGTCTCAGAGGAATACCTGGCCGTGTGAGGTGCCAGTCTGCCCTTACTGGGGGGTGCCTCCCAGTTAGGCTGCTCGGGGGTCAGGGGTCAGGGACCCACTTGAGGAGGCAGTCTGCCCGTCCTCAGATCTCCAGCTGCGTGCTGGGAGAACCACTGCTCTCTTCAAAGCTGTCAGACAGGGATGTTTAAGTCTGCAGAGGTTACTGCTGTCTTTTTGTTTGTCTGTGCCCTGCCCCCAGAGGTGGAGCCTATAGAAGCAGGCAGGCCTCCTTGAGCTGTGGTGGGCTCCACCCAGTTCGAGCTTCCTGGCTGCTTTGTTTACCTAAGCAAGCCTGGGCAATGGTGGGTGCCCTTCCCCCAGTCTCGCTGCTGCCTTGCAGTTTGATCTCAGACTGCTGTGCTAGCAATCAGCGAGGCTCCGTGGGTGTAGGACCCTCTGAGCCAGGTGCATGATATAATCTTCTGGTGCGCCGCTTTTTAAGCCCGTCGGAAAAGCACAGCATTAGGGTGGAAGTGACCCGATTTTCCAGGTGCTGTCTGTCACCCCTTTCTTTGACTAGGAGAGGGAACTCCCTGATCCCTTGTGCTTCCAGAGTGAGGCAATGCCTCTCTCTGCTTCGGCTCGTGCATGGTGCACCACACCCACTGTCCTGCACCCACTGTCTGGTACTCCCTAGTGAGATGAACCTGGTACCTCAGATGGAAAATGCAGAAATCACCCGTCTTCTGCGTCGCTCACACTGGGAGCTGTAGACTGGAGCTGTTTCTATTCGGCCATCTTGGCTGCCCTCAAGCTTTCTCTAATTCTTGCTATACTTTTAAAAGTAAAAATCTTTTTTAAGATATCGTATTTACAAGTGCACAGATCACAAGTGTCCAGCTCACTGAATTTTCACAATGTGAGCACACCCATAAAACAACCAATATAAAGAAGTAAAGCATCAGTAGCACCCCAGAAGCCTTCACACTCCCACCTAGCTACTCACTCCTCCTCCAAGTATAGGGGAAGCCTACTGTATGCATTATTCTGGTGTCTGGTTTCCTTAGCTCAGCATTATGTTTGTGAGATGCAAGCACATTGTTGCATGTAGGGATATGCCATTCTTTCTTACTCCTATCTAGTATTTCATTGTATAATTTCATCTTAACTTATTTATCCACTCTGCCATTGATGTATATTTTATTTGTTTCCACTTTTTTATTATTACAAATTGTGTTGCAATAAATATCTCTTGAGGTATCTTCTAATTTGCATGTATGTGCATTTTTGTTACACCTAGAAGTGATATCATTGTTCTTTCAATTTAAGCCATCTGGTAGAAGCATTCATGGCCTTTGTGGCCTTAATTTACATTTCCCTGATGATTAATAAAACCAAGCTCTTTTTTGTATATCTATTGGCAGTGTAATTACCTTTCTGTGAAGTACCTCTTTAAGACTTTTGTCCATTTTTTAAAATTTTTATTTTTCTTACATATATAAGGATTCTTTATATATTCTGGAGTCAAGAACTTTGTTTTTTTTTAATATATAATATCTTCTTACCACTGGGGCTTTGCTATCTTAATGTTATGTTTTGATAAACAGAATTTTAAATCATATTTTACAGTCCAATTTAGCTTTTTTATTTTATTGATAACAGTTTTTACATTCTGTTTAGGAGATTAGATGTTTTCCAATATAATTTCATGATAAAGTCAATTTAATTGACTTTTAGAAATCATAGTGTTTCACAATGAGGTCTTTAGTTCATCTAGAATTGATGGAATACCTATGATGTAAGGTAAAGATCATGATTCATTTGTACTCCATGTGGATATCAAATGGATTCCACTTAGTTTTTGGAAAGATTATCTTTTTCCCAGAGCACTGTAATGTCAACTTTGTCATATAAGTCAAGTTCTTTTACGTGTTTGGACTGTCTTGGGATTCTTTGTTCTGCTATTTAGTCTATTAATCTGTCTTGCACTTATATCACATGACCTTAATATCTATAGTCTTCAAGTCTTGATGTCTAGCAATGCTCTTCTTGTTTTTCTTCATGACTGCTTTTACTACTCTTGACTTTCTCTGGGACTCTTTTCATATACATTTTAGAATCAGCTTGTCAGCTTATAACTAGATTTAATTTACTAATGTTTTGTTCACAGAAGAAATTGGCCTTATGCTACATTTTTTCTTGTTTGTAATCTTGTCATATTTTTGTTAGAAGGTTTTACTAGCTTCATAAAATGAGTTGGAAAGTGTCTGTTTTATTACTTTATAAAAGACTTTGGATACAATTAGTTTATTCTCATGTGTTTGGGAGAATTCACTGGGGAATTCATGTGGTCTTGAAGTTTCTTTTATGTATAATATAAAATATAACATTTATAAAATTTCAGATTAGATTTTAAAAATATAGACATAGGTACTATTTAGATTTTCTATTCCTTTTGTGTTAGTTTTTGAATAGCTATATTTTTCTTAGAATAGATTCATTTTATTTGATTTTCAAATGTATCAGTTTAACGTTATTTATAAAAACACTTCATAAACATTTAAATAACTGCAGGGTCTGTAGTGATAATTCTTATCATTAAAGATATTGGAAGAGTATTCTCTGAGTGTGTGTGTCTCTATTTTCCCCCTTTATTTAGTTTTTTTATTTTGAAATAATTAAAGACTTAAAGGAATTTACAAAGATAATGTAGATAATATAGATGTTGTGTATCTTTTCCCCACCAGTTTCCCCTACTGGTTGCACCTTATATAATTATAGTACAATCTCAAAATAAGAAAATTGATAATTCTACAATTTGTGTGTGTAATTTTATGCTATCCCATCATGTTATCTTAAATGTGACAACCACTGCTATCAAGATGCAATTCAGCTCCAATGAAGTTTAGAAACTTTACATCTCTTAATAACCCTTTACTCTCTCCTGCTTATAATTGTATAAAGAATTTTCTCTAAATGCATTGAGTACCACATCAGATATTATTATAATTTTTGCTTTAGCTATCAAACATAGTTAAGAAAATTCAAGAAGAGAAAGAAAATCCTTTGTATTTACCTACATTTTTGCTCTTTCTGTTGTTCTTTCTTCTTTCCTGATGTTCTAAGTTTCTGATGAGGAATCTATTGTCATTTGAATTTTTTTTAACTCTGTGAGTAATATGCCCTTTCTGTCTCACTACTTTCAAGATTTTTTTTTTTTGTATTTAGTTTTCTGAAGTTTGCTTGTGATGTGTCCTGGCATGAATTTCTCTGGATCAGTCCTATTTAGGATTCATTCATCTTCTTGAATCTATAGATTTTTGTATTTTGAAATATCAGGAAAACTTTCAGCTATTATTTCTTTGAATACTTTTTCAGCCCTACTCTCTTCCTGTTATCCTTCTGTGACATGTTAGATCACATATGTTGTAACAAAATGTGGTTTATTATAGTTCCACCATTTATAAGGGTTTGTTCTAAAAAGCAAACACAACACCTCTGTTTTCTCTCTGTTTTTCACAATAGGTAATATCTCTTGTTCTCTCCTTAAGTTCACTGCTTCTTTTCTCTTTCTATTTTGCTGTTGAGATCATCCATTTTTTTTAAAAAAAAGTTCAGTTATTGTATTTTTAAGTTCTGACATTTCCTTTTATTCTTTATGTCTTCTATTTTTTGCTAAGACTTCGTATTTTCTACTTGTTTCAAGTATGTTTATAATTGTTCATTGAAGCATTTTTATGATGGCTGCTTTAAAATCCTCATCAGATAATTCCAACATCTGTGCTGTTTTGGTGCTGGCATCTTCTGTTGGTTGTTTTTTCTCATTCAAATTGCTATTTTCCTGGTTTGGGGTATATTGAATGATTTTTCATTTAACTTAGATATTTGAGTATTACATTGTGAGACTTGGGATCTTATTTAAACTTTGTTTCTCCACGCCTCCTCTGACACTGCACCAGCAGGGCTGGGAAGGTGCTGCTTCATTACTGTTAAGTGAGATAGGAAAGTCCCAGTTCTCTCTTTGACCTTCCTTGACCAATGAGAGGGAAGAGATGCTTATTACTGCTAGGTAAAGTGGGATTCCAGTTCCCCTACTAGGGCTCTGCTGATATCACTCTAGCTGGGAGAAAGAGAAGTTCTCCTTTCTCTACAACCTTGCCAGCACTTGTTATTATTATTATTTTTGGTCTTTTTGATAATATCCATTCTAATTAAGGTGGAGTGATATCTCATTGTGGCTTTGATTTGCATTTCCTTGATGAATAGTGATGTTGAGCACTTTTTCATACACTTGTTGGTCATGTGTCCATCTTCTTTTGAGAAATGTCTATTCAGGTCTTTTGTCCATTTTTAAATCAGATTGTCTTTTTGCTATTGAGTTGTTTGAATTCCTTATATATTCAAGTTATTAACCTCTGTTGGATGGATAGTTTGCAAATATGTTCTCCCATTCTGTAGGTTAACTCTTCACTTTGTTGATTGTTTTCTTTGCTGTGCAGAAAGTTTTAAGCTTGATATAATCCCATTTGTCTACTTTTGCTTTTGTTGCCTGTGCATTTGAGGTCTTACACAAAAAGTCCTTGCCCAGACTGATGTCTTGAAGCTTTTCCCCTGTATTTTCTTCCAGTACTTTCATAGTTTCAGGACTTAGATGTAAGTCTTTAATTTCTGTTGATTTGATTTTTGTATATGGTGAAAGATTGGGATCTTGTTTTATTCTTGTGCATATGGATATCCAGTTTTCCCATCATAATTTATTAATGAGATTGTCCTATACCCAGTGTATGTTCTTGCTGGCTTTCTCAAAAATAAGTTGACTGCAAGTGTATAGCTTTATCTCTGGGTTCTCTGTGCTGTCCCATCTGTCTATGTATCTGTTTTTAGTCAGTACCATGCTGTTTCGATTACTATATTTTTGCAGTATAAATTGACATCAGGTATTGTGACGCCTCCAGCTTTGTTTTTGTTTGTTGTGTTTTGTGTGTGCGTGTGTGTGTTTTTCTCAGAATTGCTTTAGCTATTTGGAGTCTTCTGTGGTTCCATATTAATTTTAGAATTGTGTTTTTCTATTTCTGTGAAGAGTATTTGTGGTATTTTGATAGGAATTGCATTAAATCTATAGATCACCTTGAGTAACCTATATAGATTATAGACATATTAACAATATTAATTCTTCCAATCTATGAGCATGGGATATCTTTCCATTTTTTGTGTCTGCTTCAATTTCTTTCACTGATATTGTATTGGTTTCCTTACAGAGATCTTTCACTTCTTTGGTTAAATTTATTCCTAGGTATTTTATTTTGTTGTGACTATATTAAATGGCATTGTTTTATGATTTCCTGTACAGATCACTGTCAGCAATGAAAAATGCTACTGAGTTTTGTATGTTGATTTTGTATCCTGCAGCTCTACTGAATCTTCTTTTATCAGTTATAAGAGAGCTTTTTGGTGGAGTCTTTAGGTTTTTCTGAATATAAGATTATGTCATCTGCAGACAAGGCTAATTTGGCTTCTTTCTTTCCTGTTTGTATGCCCTTTATTTGTTTCCTCTGTTTGATGATTGCTCTGGTGAGGACTTCCAGAACAATGTAAAATAGCAGTAGTGAAAGTGGGCATTCTTGTCAGATTCTGGGTCTTAGAGAAATTGCTTTCAATTTTTCCTTGTTCATCACAATATTAGCTGAGTTTATTATATAAGGCCTTTGTCATATTGAGGTATGATCCTTCTATACTCAATTTGTTGAGAATTTTTTTATCATGAAGTCATACTGAATTTTATCAAATGCTTTTTCAGCATTTGTTGAGATGAGTCATTTTTTTTGTCCTTCATTCCGTTGATTTGATGTACCATGCTTATTGATTTGCATATGTTGAACCATCCTTGCATCCCTGGGATGAATCCCACTTGATTGTGGTGGACGATCTTTCTAATGTGTTGTTGAATTCAGTTTGCTGATATTTTGTTGAGGATTTTTGCAGCAATGTTCACCAGGAATGTTGGTGTGTAGTTTTATCTTTTTAGTTGTGACTTTATATGTTTTTGGTATCAGGGTAGTGCTGGCCTGATACCAAAATAGAATGACTATTCCTGATGGAATGACATACCTGATAGAATGACTCTGGAAGCCTCCCCCCCCACCTTCAATTACCTCCTCTTCAATTATTTGAAATAGTTTCAGTAGAGTTGATGTTATTTTTTAGATATTTGGTACAATTCAACAGTGAATCCATCAGGTCCTGGGCTTTTCTTTGATGAGAGACTTTGACTGCTTTGATCTTGTACTCATTATTGGTCTGTTCAGGTTTTCTATTTCTTTATGGTTTAGTCTTTGTAGGTTGTATGTGTCGACGAGTTTACCAATTTCTTCTAGCTTTTCCAGCTTATTAGTGAATAGTTGTTCATAGCAGACTCAAAAATCCTTAGTAGTCTCTAATAATTTATGTGATATCTGTTGTAATGTGTTCTTTTTTGTCTCTGATTTTATTTGAATCTTCCCTTTTTTTCTTAGTCCAGCTAAAGATTTGTCATTTTGTTATCTTTTCAAAAACAACCTTTCCATTTTATTGATCTTCTGTATTTAGCCTCAATTTTATTCATTTCTGCTCTGATCTTTATTGTTTCTTTCCTTCTACTATTTTTAGATTTGGTTTGCTTTGCTTTTCTAGTTTCTTCAGGTTCATTGTTAGGCTATTTGAAGTCTTCCTTATTTTTTTATTTAGGCTATATGTAAACTTCCCTCTTTGTACTGCTTTTGCTGTATTCCATAGGTTCTCATATATTGTGTTTCCATTTCATTTGTTTTAATAATTTTTAAAATTTCCGTCTTTACTTTCTTCATTGGTCATTCAGGAGCATTTTAATTTCCCTGTATTTGTATAGTTTCTAAATTTCCACTTTCTGTTGACTTCTAGTTCATTTTATTGTGGTCAGAGAAGACACATGATGTAATTTTGACTCTTGAATTTGGTGAGACTTGTTTTGTGGCCTATGATATGGTCTATCTTGGGGAATGTTCCATGTGCTGATGAGAAAAATGTATATTCTGCAGCAGTTGGGTAAAATATTCTCTAGATGTCTGTTAGACCCTCTAGGGATCTGCTGTGGGATACAGGCCAAAGAGCCTGGTCTCATTGACTTAGAGGGATGTGCATCTTCCAGCAAGTCCCTGGATAGTTGAGATCATTCTTTCATTGCAGCAGGAAAAATCAGAGCTGGGACTGGGTCCCCTTGGGATCTGCTGTGAGATGGAGGCTGAAGAGCCAGCATCATTGTCCCAGACAGGTATGGCTCTCCCACCAGGTCTCAGTACAGAGGAGATAGTTCTCTGACAGCATCGAGAGGGACCAGAGCTAAGGCTGGGCACCCTTGGGATTTGCTGTGGGACAGAGTTGGGCAAGCCCATCAGGGAGGCTCAGACTCCTGAGCTGTGAGATATGGGTGAGTCTTCCCCTGGGTTCTTGTGTAACCACTTCTGAGATGGGAGCTCAACTGATCAGGGGTGAATCCAAGCCACAGGGCAGCCTTTAGGTTCACTGCTGAGACTGATGTAGGCAGGCAGAGAAGCCTTTCTGCCAAGGCACTAGTGTGTGTGTGATTCCTTCTAGACCTCTTGGCAGATGGTTTAGGTTGTAGGCTCAAGACCAAACAAAGCAGTAACCAAGGCTCTCAGATGACTGGGTTATTTCTGTACTTGAACACAGGAGCAAGCTCAACAGATCAGCCATTTGGGTGTTGGTGTGCACTCTCAAAATAACTCTCCAATGTCTTGGGTTTTACCAGGTGTTTCACAAGCCCCTACCTGAATCCTGAGGCTCCCAAAAAGAGACTTTTGACTGTTGATACATAGAGAGTTCATGTTGTTGCCAGGGGTATGAACAGATTATCTTTTATGCTGTCATTTGATGATGTCACTCCCACATGAAATTTCTTTTTCCACCCTTTGTTTTGAATATTTGTGTGTCCTTATATATAAGGTGCATTTCATCTTTTCAGCACAAAGACTTTGTTAAAAAACCAACATGGCAATCTTTATCTTTTAAAAGGACTAATTAAATCATCAGTATTTATTGCCATTATTGATATATTTGAGTTTATATTGATCACATTATTTATATCTGTTCTACCTAGTTTATGCTTATGCATTTCTCTTTTCACATCTCCTTACAGATTAAAATTATTATTAATCTAATTTATTAGCTTATAATTATTATTTTTAAAATTTCCTTCTATTAACTTCTTAGATATACACATGTTCACTATCCTTTTAGTGAATATTCTAGAGATTGAAACATACACATCTCTGATATATTAGAGTCTCAGATAAATTATTAATTGTATTCACTTTCAGAAATGTTAGAATTCAGATCACTTTTATTCCATTTATACTCCTCTTGCCTTTTTTGCATGATTTTCATCATTCATTTTGTTGTTTTATAGTCAATTTTCACTTATATTTGTCCATATGTCTATCCTTTACATTGCTTTTATACTTTCCTCTATATGTTCTCATGTGGAATAATTTTACTTCTGCCTTTGCTATTACTTTACAAGGTGTCTGCTATTTATGAATTCTTTAAGTATTTGTTTGAGTAGCAACATTTTTATTTAGCTCTTGATTTTTGGAGTATACTTCTGATAGCTACAGAATTCTATTTTTTTCAGCACTTTATAGCTATTTTATCAGTTCATTTTCACACTGTTGATAAAGTCATACCTGAGACTGGGCAATAAACAAAAGAAAGAGTTTTAATGGACTTACACGTGGCTGGGGAAGCCTCACAATCACAGCAGAAGGCAGGGAGGAGCAAGTCACATCTTACACAGATGGCAGCAGGCAAAGAGAGGAGCTTGCTCAGGGAAACTCCTGTTTTTAAAACCATCATATCTCATGAGACTTATTCACTATCATGAGAACAGCATGGGAAAGACCTGCCCCCATTATTCAATTACCTCCCACCAGGCTCCTCCCATGACACATAGGAATTGTGAGAGTTAAAAATCAAGATGAGATATGGGTAGGGGCACAGCCAAAACATGTCATTCCGTCCCTGGCCCCTCCTAAATCCCACATCTTCACATTTCAAAACCAATCATGTCCTCCCAACAGTCCCCCAAAGTCTCAACTCATTTCAGCATTAACTCAATAGTCCACAGTCCAAAGTCTTATCTGAGACAAGGCAAGTCCCTTCTGCCCATGAGCCTCTAAAATCAAAAGCAAATTAGTTACTTTCTAGATACAATGGGGTACAGGCATTGGGTAAATATAGACATTCCATAGGGGAGACACTGGCCAAAACAAAGGAGCTACAGATCCCAGGCAAGTCCAAAATCCAGCGGGGCAGTCAAATCTTGAAGCTCCAAAATGATCTCCTTTGACTCCATGTCTCACTTCCAGGTCACACTGATGCAAGAGGTGGGTTCCCATGGTCTTCGGAAGCTCCACCCCATGACTTTGCAGGGTACAGCCTCCCTCTCAACTGCTTTCACAGACTGGTGTTGAGTGTCTGCGGTTTTTCCAGGTGCACCATGCAAGCTGTTGGTGAATCTTTCATTCTGGGGTCTGGAGAATGGTGCCCCTTTTCTCACAGCTCCACTAGGTGGTGCCCCTGTAGGGACTCTGTGTGGGGGCTCTGACACCACATTTCCATACATTCTCTGAAATCTAGAAGGAAGTTCCCACCCCAATTCTTGACTTCTGTGCACCCAGAGGCTCAACACCATGTGGAAGCTGCCAAGACTTGGGGCTTGCACCCTCTGAAGCAACAGCCCAAGCTGTACCTTGGCCCCTTTCAGCCATGACTAGAGCAGCTGGGATGTGGGGCACCAAGTCCCTAGGCTACACACAGCATGGGAATCCTGGGTCCGGCCCACAAAACCACTTTTTCCTCCTAGGCCTCCAGGCCTGTGATGGGAGGGGCTGCCATGAAGACCTATGACATGCCCTGGAGACATTTTCCCCATTGTCTATGTTGGTGATCAACATTCAGCTCCTCGTTACTTACACAAATTTCTGCATCCAGCTTGAATTTCTCCTCAGAAAATGGGATTTTCTTTTCTATCACATTGTCAGGCTGCAAATTTCCCAAACTTTTATGCTCTCTTTCTCTTTTAAAACTGAATGCCTTTTAAAAGCACCCAAGTCACATCTTGAATGCTTTGAAATTTCCTCTTTGTTGCTTAGAAATTTATTCTGCCAGATACCCTAAATTATCTCTCTCAAGTTCAAAGTTTCACAAATCTCTAGGGCAAAATGCTTCCAGTCTTTTTGCTAAAACATAGAAAGAGTCACCCTTCTTCAGTTCCCAAGAAGTTTCTCATTTCCATCTGAGACCACCTCAGCCTGGACTTTATTGTCCATATCGCTATCAGCATTTTGGCTAAAGCCATTCAACAAGTCTCTAGGAAGTTTCAAACTTTCCCATGTTTTCCTGTCTTCTTCTGAGCCCTCCAAACTGTTTCAACCTCTGCCTGTTACCCCAGTTCCAAAGTCACTTCCACACTTTCCAGTATCTTTTCAGCAGCACCCCACTCTACTGGTATCAACTTCTGTATTTGTCCATTTTCATGCTGATGATAAAGACATACCCAAGACTGGGAAATGTACAAAAGAAAGAGGTTTAATGGACTTACATTTCCACGTGGCTGGGGAAACCTCACAGTCATGGTGCAAGGCAAGGAGGAGCAAGTCACATTTAAATGGATGGCAGCAGGCAAAGAGAGACCCTATGCAGAAAAACTCCCATTTTTGAAACCATAAGATCTCATAGGACTTATTCACTATTACAAGAACAGCATGGGAATGACCCGCCCCCATGATTCAATTACCTCCCACCAGTTTCCTCCCATGACATGTGGGGATGGTGGGAGTTACAATTCAAGAAGAAATTTGGGTGGGACACAGCTAAATCATATCAGCTTATCAGCTATCATTTCAAGTTTTTGGCCTTCTCTTGTTTCTATGGAGAAGTCATTTGTCATAATTTTGCTTCTTTTCAGATAGATCTTTTTTTCCATGCTGGGTGATTTTTAGATCTTTGTCTTTGGTTTCCTTCATATTTGCTATGATATGGCTAGGTGTATTTTATTGTTGTTTACTGCACTACATGCACTTAAATCTATGGCTAGAAGTTTTTTATCTGATTTAAAAAATTTTGGCCATCATCTTTTCAAATTTTACCTCTGTTTCATTCCCTATTTCCTCTATTTCTGTGACTCCACTTACCCACATTTTAGACCTAGTGATAAGCTAATTTTCTGAAGGAAATAAAATGGTTCTGTTAACTGGCATTTGCTACATATATTCTCTTCATGCTGAGTTCAAGTCACCAACTATTTAACAAGGAGCTCAAAAAGTACGTGAAAATTACCAGTTAGTTCTTATTAGCTGGCATAAGCCAGCCAATGAATCACTGGTTTAACTTTGTATTGGGTCTCACATGTCAATTATGTACCTTTTTGTATTTTTCATCTAGTTTTCTCTGTGTTATTAGAATTTTTCTATTAATCTATCTTCTAGTTCACCAATATTCTCTTCAGCCTCACCAAATCTGCTTTTATCCCATTAAGTTCTTAAAATTATTTTTTTATTTTGATATTCTAGATTTTCCACTTAAGCTTTTTTAAAATAAGAATTGCAGTTCTCTGATTACATTTTACATCTTTTAATCTGTCTTGTTTGAATATATTAATCACAATTATGTTAAAAGCTATGTGTTGTTGTTTAGCTCTAATATTTTCAACTTCTTTGGGTGTATACCAGTTATATTTTTTCTATTGGTCATAACTTTTGATATCCCTAATAATTTTGGCTAAATAGAAAACATTTAATATAAAACATTAGGGATGTTCTGAGTAGTGTTATCTTCTACCAAAGATGATGAATCACCCTTTCCTCAGGTAGGCAACTACTGTAGGGTGAAATACTTCTAGGGTGAAATACTTCATTGTGACTGGGGAAGAGCTTTTATGAGATGGGGTTTCAGTCTTTGCTAGGGTCTACCTCTGTTTTGTCACCATTCCTTGGTAGCCTTACATGTGTTCCAATCAAGGACCTTGGTATTTTCAGAAGTTCTCATCTTTGGTGGGTCCTGAACTCTAATTTTTTTTTTTTTTTTTTTTTTGGTTTCTCAGTCTGATAGCAATGCTAAAACTCTGCTCCATTATTCAATGATTCTTTTTTGCTTCTTACACTCTTGACTTGTACAGTTTAAGCACTGGGCAAATACCTTGAGGGGAAACCCACCAAATATTGAGCATATTTTATGTGGTTTCCTTCTCTCAGGGATTTTTACCACTTAACTCCTAGCTATGTTGGCATCCCTTTAATGTCTTCAATATCTGTCTATTTTGTATTATATTTGGATTTTTAAATTTTTCCTGGCAGAAGTGCTGGTCTGCTTCAAGTTACTCTGTTATGGTCAGACACAGAACTCCCCTCTAATAGTTGTTTTATGAGAGGCAGAGTAACATACAGTAGCAACAACTCTGGAATTAGAAAGTTACATGACCCATTTCTGGCTCTGTAATTTACTAATTTTCAGAATGTGAACCTGTTTATTTCACCTTTTAGTGACCAAATTTACAAAGTCATATGACTGTTGGAACTGACATTTTAAGGATAAAAAAGCAGAAAAATAAATAATTACAAAATATGATTATTGATATGAAGGAATTGCAATTCTGCATCATTGACATCTAGGTATTATTATGGATATGGGAACTGACAGCATCTTTTGTGGAAACAGAAGAAAGAAGAAGAGATTCTAAATAAGAAATAAGTGAAAAACTGTGTGAGTGCAGCATCCCAGAAGCTGGGAAAGGAGAATATTGCTAGAACTCAGAGGTAGCCAGCCCTGTCAAATCTTGCTATGACACGAAATAAGATGAGGGCAAAAAATGGACCACTGGACTTAACAATATGGGAATTGTTGGAAACCTTGACAAGAGCAGTTTCAGTGGATTTTTTTTGTGAACAAAACCAGATAGCAGTGAATTGACCAGTGAAGTAGAGATAAAGAAAGGGAGACTGCCTGTTGAGACATCTTTTTCAAGACGTTTATCCTTGAAGAGAGAGCAGGGAGTAGTGCTATGCTTACAAAAATCTCAGCAGAGTACCTTGGAGGCCTGCCCCATTTCATCTCATAAGCTGCAGAGTTCCCTCAATCTCAATCATGATTTTGTTTTTGTCTTTCTCTTATCTTTTCCGGTGAGCCCTTCCTTTTTTTGCCCATTCATACAGCTTGTCTTTCTCTTTTCCTTGTGGCTGATGGTACAACTCATATTATCTTGGCTGAGCCTTCTCAGTTTTTAAGAGAAGTTGAGCTCTATTTTATTTCTTAAAATAATATTTCAAATTGTGGTTACTTTAGACAAATTAGGTGACATTTAAAATCTTCTGTTTATTTAAACTTTTCAAAGTATTATAATAATCTGTCCTAAAAAAGTATATCCAGTCTAAAAAAATTTGCAGTTTCAATGTCAGATTAAAAAAAGACAGAGAGCAGGAGAAGCAGCATGAGGGGGGAGAAAATCCACAAGACTGAGACCCAGAGACTCCTAAGTTCAAGTCCATGCTCTGTGTGTCATCTGAGGCAATGTGTTAATCTTAATTTTATATATGTTATATAGTGACTTATATAGAGAATTATATGTATTTATCTATATAGATATGTTATGAATAAATTATATATTTATATATAAAATTTATAATTTTAAATATAGTAATTCCTCAGTATCCATGGAGGATTTGTTCTAGGACCTCTATGGATATCAAAAGTCCAAAAGCTGCAGATACTCAAGTCCCTGATAGAAAATGACATAGTATTTGCACATAACCTATGCATGTCCTCCTGTACACTTTAAATCATCTCTAGATTACTTATAATACCTCATATAATGTAAACGCTATGTAAAGAGTTGTTACACTATATGATTTAAAGAATAATAACAAGAACAAATGTCTGTACATGCTCGATACAGGAAAAATTTGTTTTCTTGAGTATTTTTAATCCATGGTTGGTTGAATCTACAGATGCAGAACTGATAGATACAGAGAACTGACAGTATGTCTTTGATTTATTTATTTTTAATTATATATTTATATGTGAGTGCAGACATGTATGTATATCTATATTTATATTTGTATCTTTATCTGTATCTATCTGTATCTATCCTTAGAAATCTTTTAAGATGCTTTGATGAAATAAATATTCAAATATTTGGCAAACATGCAAAAAAAATTTTATTCTTTCCTCAGCTCTCCATTTCTTTAGTTAGCAACACATCTTTGAAAAAAGAAACACCATTCTTTTTTATTTTTCAAATTTCTCTTGTTATTAAAAGTATCTCTTGCTATTGACAACCCATTTTTTCTGTCTTCTAGGTATCATTCAGTTAAATCAAATCAAATCAGAAAAACCTATTTTGCCATACCTTGGGTCACACAGTAGGCTCTCTTTAAAACTCATTTTTCCTTTCACTTCATAGGCTGTTTGCTGACCCTGCAGTTCTAAAATTGATTTCTTTCTCCATCACTACTGCTAAAATTGTATCAATAACTGTTGAATAGAACCGGCCTTTCCTTGCCACACTCACCTAAATTTTACTTCTCTTCCTTAATTCCATCTAACCTCTGCCAAACTGCTCTGCATTTCATATTATCTTCTGAATTCCCAGCTGCTCAGTCCTATGTGTTTTAATTTAAGATACTTCGCTGTCTTTCATGTCCCATCTACAGGGAAGACCACATAATTTGTGGGGCCCAGAGCAATGTGAACATAGGGCTCCTTGTTCAAAAAGCAGGAAAATAAATGCAGTTACAAATAAAAGCTACAAAGATTATCCTTTGAAGGCATTTTATTACTCATGAAAAGTAATGAGGAAAAGGTGATGCTATCTAATCACAACACAACAGAACACTGAAAAGGTCAGGGAAGCCTCCTGGTGCTGCCTGCACGCAGACCCCCTCTTGTCTCCTGAGGCCCAGACGCCGCAGCGTCACCGTTGTGAGCTGGGCAGCCTGGCCTGCTGCCTGCTGTGCAGGCCCAGCCTACCTCCTCTGCTCCAGCACAGGCCCCATCAGATTTCACCTACAAATCACAAGCTCAAAGAAAAATTAATAAGAATTTCAAGTTGGTCTCAGCAGAACATTAAACCAAGTGTGGGGCCCTTCTCAGAAGGGCCCCGTGTGACAATCCTGTTGCCTGCCCTGAAGCCAGCCTGTGCCACTGCTGCAGCCTCCCAGAGGGTTGGGAGAATCTAGTCATGTTATGTCCAGCATGGGCAGGCCCTGGACTAAGGCACCTTTCTCTTTTTGTAGTTTGAAAGAACTAGAATGAAGAAGAGGTCCAGGACCCACAGCAGCAGAGACTCTTTTAGTAACATGACCTTGAGTTTGTGACATTTGTTTCCTGCACTTCAGTTTCCTTATATGTGAAATAAATGTTCCTTCATCTGTTAAAAAAGTGACAGTGGAGGAATGAGACACGAAAATGAATAAGACATGGCCTCTACCCACAAGGACGTCCCAATCTCTCAATGAAATTCATACCCCTACCAGTGTTCATTTCTTTCCAGATATAAGATGGGAGGCTTCACACAGAAAATCGTCTCACACCTGAATCCAGATGAATGAAAACCAGTTTTTGTGGTGCACAACGAGGAGAAGGATCATTTTCAGGCAGCTCTTGAATAAGCATAGAGGTGAAGGAGCAGCTGTAGTCAGGAAATTTGGAGCAGGTGGCAGAGGGACAAGAAAGAGGCAACAATGGATACAGTGGCCAGGTCACAGGGCCTGCAGCCTCATGAGGAGTTTGGGACTGGATCTAGGGAGCTCTTGGGAAGGCCTCTAGGCAGAGAAATGCCACAGGACTTAGTCTTGTTAGAAAGACAACTTTGCCAACAATGGAAAGGGTGCAAAAGCTAGCACTGGGGAGACTGGGGTCCTGGGGAAATGCAGTGTGGGGATTGTGATGGTCAGTTTTAGGTGTCAGCTTGGTGGTTTAGGAGACACACACATGGCCGGTAAAGCATTACTTCTGGATATGTCTGTGAGGGTGTTTCCAGAAGATACCGATGTTTGGATTAGTGGACTGGGTAAAGAAGACCCACCCTCACCTAATGTGGGTGGACACCATCCAATCAGCTAAGTGCCCAAATAGAACAAAAAGGAAAAGTAAAGAATTCTCTTTATCTTTTCCAGGGCAAGGACACCATTCTTCTCCAGCCCTTGAACCTCAGAACTCCAGGTTCTCTGGCCTTGGTCTCCAGGACTTGCACCAGTGCCCCCTGGGTTCTCAGGCCTTCAGCCTCTGACTGAGAGTGACACCATCAGCTTCCCTGGTTCTGAGGCCTTTGGACTTGGACGGAGCCACGCTACTGCTACTGGCATTCCAGAGTCTCCAGCTTGCAGACAGCCTGTCCTCCTAATCACATGAGTCAATTCCCCTAATAAATCCCCTCTCATCTATCCATAGATCTATCTATCTTCTATTGGTTCTTTCTGTGGAGAGCCTTGACTAATACAGGGGTGAAAAAGAGGGTCTGAATTTAGACGTGTACCAATAGGATGTTGGAGTAGCAGTGATCACTGGAAATATGGGTCAGAAGCTCAGGAGGATGATCAGGGCTGAGCACATAGAATTTGGAGCTGTCAGAAGACGGATGTGCGGCTTACAAAGGGACAGTATGAAGGGTGGGACCAGAGAAGATGACCAAGGGTGGAACTCAGAGAAACCCCAGTGTTTAGGGAATCGACAGAATCGGAGAAACCTGCAAAGGTTACTGAGAAAGAGATAAGGGAAGGGGGAATGAGTAAAGGAAGAAGAGAGAGAGGGGAGGGAACCCTGAAGCTATTTTCTGGGCGAAAGAAGTGAGCAACAATGATCCATAAAGAACCAGTGCACTGTGGTGGATGGGGAGGCAAGATGCTGGGATGAGGAAGTGAACAGTTAGATGGGAACTCATGGAGCACTTGCCACCTGCCAGGCACTCCTCCAGCCTTGGAGTTTCACACTTTGTCACCTTGGCAATGGCCTTCCAGGGTGGGCACTATCATGCCTATTTAACATGTGAGGAGACTGGAAGGTCAGATATTCAGACGTTTGCTCAAGTTCCATGCTGGGGAAGAGCAGATTGAGAATTCTAGCTGTACACCTACACCAAGGGACGCAGCCCCCACTCCCTGTCTCATGCTGCCCATCTCCTCGAATGTGGCAACTGTGGCCAAGGGCCAGGTGCAGTGCAACCCTCTGGGACACCTTCCTCTGCCCCATCTCTGGCTTCTAGTGACACGGAGAGGCTGGGCTAAAGCAGAGCTGAGAGAGGCCAAAGGTCCTGACTCTGGAGCTTGACCCCCAGGGTTCAAATCCCAGCTCCACCACTATTCGCCCACTGCAGGGTCTAGAAGGTGGGATTACCTACCAGTCTCTATAAATACACTTCATATGTGCCCATGCACAATGCTAGCATATCATTTTATAAGTATATATGAATTTATTTAAATCTCCTGACACCCATATGATGAAAGCAAAAGCATAGAAGCATAGGGATGTCAAGGAGCCAGCTGCAGTGTAGGCATTCGCACCTTACTAGTCGGAGCCCTGCAGAGCCGGTGCTAGTGGTTCTGGCCAGGCCTGAAGCCCCGCCCTCATCGCCATGATCTGGACTCAGAACCTGCCTGTGCCCTGCGCTGGGCTGAACATGGCCCTGGTCACTGTTCACGTTGACCCCCAGCACCAGGTGCAGGGTCTGCCCCCCACCGAGGATCCACCACACATATTTTATGAATTAACCAAATGAGGGAAAAACAATGTGAAGGTCAAAAGCTGAACCAATTTATCCTTTCCAGACCCAACTGGCAGTTTTTCCCAAGGGAGACCAGCAGGTGCAGGGGAATCTCCCCCAGCTGTGATCAGCCTTGCAGTTTGTTTTTGTCCTTGAGGAATTGCTGCCCTCTGGCCCAGGCCTGGGCAGACTGCGGGGCTTTGGGCAAATGGTGGAAGCCTCTGAGTCTCAGCTTCAAACCTATTACATGGCCTTTTTAGTGGAGCTTGAAGCTGGGGCAGGGACGAATTCTAACTTCAGGGCACCATCTGTTCACACACGAGTTTTTCCAATATCGGCATCAGATTCCTTCTGGCCTGGGGCACTTTGTGCCCGTACACGTTTCTCCCTGTCCCCTCTTAGAGTTCCTAGTACTTTAGACTTACGAACTGAGCTGCAGACTGGGCAGGAACTCACCAAATTTGCCAAGGCCCATTGGGGTTTCTCTGAAACACCAGCCTCCAGCAAGAGCAAAGCCCATCCCCTGTCGCCTCAGCTCCGTGGGCAGCCCCGCCGGGCTGGGGGAGCCCTGCCAGCAAAGTGGCAGAGTCCCCGGGGCTCTGAGTGGGGGCTTCGGGGCTCTGAGTGGGGGCTTCGGGGCCCTCTCCTCGCTGTTATTTCCCATGGGTTGGTTTGGGGTTGCGGCCTCACGCTCACTGCCGACCCTACGCCCAGGGCACCTCCACTGCAAGCAATCAGCAGGGACACGTGGTTCTGCTCCAGCTGCAGATTCCTTGGGCTCATCTTCCTGCGCGGCGGCGTCTAGACTCCAGCAGGGTCGGCCATCGTCTCTCACTGTGCCATCTGGAAAGCAGGAGAGCTCATTCTGCAAGCACTTACTGAAGGGTGTGAGGACAAAAAGACAGGCTTTGTGACCACACTAACCCAGGATCCTCCACTTACTAATTGTGGCTTTGGAGGAACTTTTCCACTCCTTTAAGTCATGGTTCTCCTCATTTCCAAGATGTTAAGCACAATGCATGTAGGAATTCCTAGGAGAGAGCCAGGCACATCCATAAGAGCTGATAAGTAGTTGCTGCTATTTTGCCAGCAGAGAAATAAGTAAATGGACAACAGTCTGGATTAACAAGGTGTCGGGAACCCCTTTGTCTAATCTTCACACTTTATTTGGTTCCTCACACAAAGACACTGAGTCCTATAAGCTTTACATATTCAGACCAAAATATAATTTTATTTAAAAAAATCAAATTATGTGCTGCTTTTATCTGAGCATTATAGAGCAAATTTAAGCTTTCCTATTCAATACCTTTTAATATTTAAAAATCTTTGAAGTGTAAGCATTGTTTAGTCTCTTTACGGAAGGGGAAACTGAGGCACAGAGAAGTAAATCTGTACATACTGGACAAGCAGAGAAGCAGCAGCCAGGGGTGGTGAACTTCTTGTGTGGGGAGAAATAATTTGGATTTAACTTACAAAAAACACAATGTATTGACCCATGTTTTGGACAAGCCTGGGGTTAGGGCTGCAGTCATTTTAACTGTTTTCTTCTTATTGTGGATAATGATTTTTTTTTTTTAATAGAGAGCTCCAACTCATTAGCCTAAATCTCTCTGTTGCTCAATTGATTCAGGAACAACTGGGCAAGCCTACAGAAGCCATTTTGTACATTTCCATTTAAAGGGAATGAAGAGGGAAACGTAATAACTTGGAATAAGGATGATGGCTCAGGGTAGTAGGGAGGGCAGGTTTTGAGCTCTCTATGGTGGACCCTCACTAGCCTGGCCTGAGTTATAGAGAGAGGGATTCAAAGAACGACCAGGAGAGCTACTTCACTAAAAACTGTATGAAAACTGGAGACTGAGGGAAAGCCTTCCTTGGGATCCATCATAATAGCATTGCAGGAGTGTGGTCGGAAGTTCTTTTGCCAGATGGGATGCTTGTTGGGCGTATTGGAGTGTCAGGGGGCGTGTGAGAGATTTGGCAATGGGACACAGAAAGGATTACTTACCACCCCCTGCCTTTGAGCTGTTTTACAATTCTGTAAATTGTGGGAAACTGATAATAATGCAAATGCTTCTTGCCTATAGAAACCCACAACAATTGTGTTCAGTGGAATGCAATTAATTTTTTCCCCGTGGATATGGCCTTTGCATCTAAGTTAATTGCAACATCTCTTCTCTGCCTATGCCTGTGTGATACTTTGATTCTCCTTTGAATCAATTGAAAGAAACATCTTAGTCATTATTAATAAGTAAGATACAATTGTTAACAAGTGTTCTTTTTATACCTGTACAACAGACATGATTACGTCCTCTTTAAAAAAAAAATATTTTAACAGTTTCAGATGTCATAGAGTGCAATGCCCAATGGACTCATCAGACAGAGAAGGGTAAAATCTGTTGCCAGAAAACCAAGTGTGCCTTGCAGGTGGCTGCAGCCCAGGCATCTCTTTTCTGGCTCACAGAGGTAAATCCCAAATGGCGATAGAACTGTAATTTTGCTCAATATCTTCTCTACTTTTTTTTTTCCTCCCTCTCTACTAATTTGGAGTTTTTGTTTTTTGTGTTTTTGTTGTTGTTCATTTATTCCAAACAAGTGATTCCACATTGGTGGCAGCAACAACTGGTACTTTGCCTGACTATTTTGGTGATCTCTCTAAAGTGGATTATAGAAATCTATTCTGTGGTGATAGAGAATTTGGATTATAAATGCTTCATCTGTGTGTCATTATGTCTTTTTTGAGTTCAATTCCATTAAGAAATGCATGGTAACCAGGCAGAAGTACAAATCATTGAGATATAGTGGAAATCAAATATATTTCTACTAAATAGAGTTAATTTATTTGAAACCATCTCTATTCTTTTTTTTTCTTTTTTGAGATGGAGTTTTGCTCTTGTTGCCCAGACTGGAGTACAATGGCATGATCTCGGCTCACTGCAACCTCTACCTCCTGGGTCCAAGCAATTTTCCTGTCTCAGACTCCCGAGTAGCTGGGATTACAGGCATGCGCCACCATACCCAGCTAATTTTGTATTTTTAGTAGAAACGGGGTTTCTCCATGTTGGTCAAGCTGGTCTCAAACTCCAGATATCAGGTGATCCACCAGCCTCAGCCTCCCAAAGTGTTGGGATTACAGTCGTGAGCCACCGTGCCCAGCCACCATCTCTATTCTTTATTCTCAGCTCCCACACCCTACCCGACCCATTTCATCACTTGTCAGGAGATGAGTATATGACTTAGGCCTGGCAAGAAATACTGCATCCCCCAGTGACTGACTAGGGATGGACATAGACCCACCTAAAACCCATAAGGAACCATGAATCTATGCAGGACCTAAGAAAGAGGCACAGATCTGCTGCTGAATTGTATCCAAGTATCCTCACTCTGAACTTGCTGACTGGCATGTTCCCATCACACAAAACTTGAGAATGAAGGACACAGAAGAATAGGGCTAAGAGACTGGGGGAAACGTTGAGTTTTGATGACATCATCCAAGCCTCTGCCTAACCCAGCTGCCTGACTGCAACCCTAACCCCAGGCTTGTCCAAAACATGAATAAATATGTTGTGTTTTCTGTAACTTAAATACAAACTATTTCTCCTCACACAAGGAGTTTGCCACCCCTGGCTCCTGCTTCTCTGCTTGCCCAGTATGTACATATTTACTTCTCTGTGCCTCAGTTTCTCCATCTGTAAAAGAGATTAAACAATGCTTACAGTTCAAAGATTTTTAAACATTGAAAGGTAATTAATAGGAAAGCTTAAATTTGGTCTATAATGCTGAGATAAAAGAAACATCACATAATTTGATTTTTTAAAATAAAGTTATATTTTATTTAAGTATATTGGGCTATGAGTCCAGTTCACAGGGGTGAGAAGACCTACCCAATATCAGTCATCTATGAAATGGACTCTCACCACACTTAAATCTGTGGGTGACTCTATCTTGGACTTCCCAGCCTTCAGAACTGTGAAATGAACTTCTGTTCTTTAGAAGCTACCCAGTTTACAATATTTTGTTATAGGAGCCCAACAGGAAAAAACAGTGGCACTGTGGCCCTTCCAGGCAGGACACTGGCGTGTGGTGCAGATCCTCATCCTCCTATTCCGTAGTCCAGGGAACCTGTGCCACCCTTGGGCAACCCCCCTCATTCAACCCAGCACCCTCTCAGCAACACCCAGATAACTTTTTCTTCCACAAGGGAGCCTGCCTCAAGGGGTGTGAAAGCACTTTTTCAACTTCTATTTGGGGCCAGAAAACTGAAAAACTATTAACAACCACGCCCCCCCTCCCAGCCCCAGACCAAAAGCCTTAAACTTTCTAGACAAGAGGAAGGCAAAATTCCCTTTGCATCCTCTGCAGTCTCCTAGAGAGAAGATAGCAATGAGCAGCTTGGTAAATGGTCCTACCCCAGCTGTGAATTACCTAAGGCAAGGTAAGTGGGTAGATCAGGAATCGTTAGGGGGGAAGCCACACCCTCCGTCAGTGTCCACTCACATCCCTACCACCTGAGAAGGAGTAATAATCAACCCCTCTCCAGACCTCATTCTTCCAAGAAAAGGCCAGACCCTGACTCTTAGGGGACAGGTAATTAGAAAGCTGCTAATGTCCTTGAACTAGCCCCCTACCTCTCAATGGGCATCCAAACTTGTCCCTGTGACCCCACTGTGGCATGCAGGGATAATAGAACTTCCTGATGAAAAGGCTCTGCCTTTGTTTTCTGCTTCTGTAACAGAATACCACAGACTGAGTAACTTATAAGCAAGAGAAATTGATGTCACTCATAGTTGTGGAGGCTGGTAAGTCCAAGAGCATGGCACTGGCATCTGATGAGTGTCACCCTGTGGTAGAAGGAAAGTGGGCATGGGAGACAGAGAGAAAATCGGACCAAACTGCCTTTTTTTTTTTTACAGGAACCCACTTCTGCACTAAGAAGATTAACCCACAAGGGAGAGCAGAGCCATCATAACCTTGTCACCTCTTACAGGTCCCATCTCTCAGCACTGTTGCACTGGGGATTAAGTTTCCAACACATGAACATTGGTGGCCACATTCAAACCATAGCAGGCTCCAAAGCCAGAGCCTCCTTCCCTACTGATTCTAGTACAGTTCTTGCTATTAAATACCTCCCTGGGGTATACTCCAATGAGCAATAGCTTGCTACATGGAACCTGGATACACAGAGAAATGTGTGGTCCCAGAAGGCCCACCCCAGGTGCTGGCCCAGCCATGCCTTTGGGCTGCTCTACATTTGATATGGGGTGTAAGACTGTTGTTGGGTGTCTCAAGAGGCCCCCCTCTTTGTGTGCAGGATCAGCAGCTGCCCTTGAGGCCCAGCTCTGTTGGGGGTAAATGACCATACGGTAAGCTTTGGCTGAGAGCACAGGCCTGCAGAGAGATTTTTAGTCAAGCACGTTCATTTCCCCAGCAGTACTCAACTAAAAAATTCCTTACTCTTGGGCTCTCCTGATTTTCCTTGCAAGCAAGAGGTAGGAAACGATGGGGCAAACCATGCTGGGATCAGAGCGAGCCTGGGGTGGGGTGGCCACTCATGGACTTCCTGCCCTCTCATTGACACAGGTCTCCTATTAGCCCTTAGCCCTGTATTCATTTCTTTTTTTCTTTCGTTTTTTTTTTTAAGACAGAGTCTCACTCTGTCACCCAGTCTGGAGTGCAGTGGCGCGATCTTGGCTCACTGCAACCTCCACCTCCCAGGTTCAGGTGATTCTCCTGCTGCAGCCTCCCGAGTAGCTGGGATTACAGGCATGCGCCACCACCCGTGGCTAATTTTTTTGTACTTTTTGTAGAGACGGTTTCTCCATGTTGGTCAGGCTGGTCTCGAACTCCTGATCTCAGGTGATCCACCTGCCTCGGCCTCCCAAAGTGCTGGGATTACAGGCATGAGCTACTGTGCCCGGCCAGCCCTGTATTCATTTCTAGGGCTGCCATAACAAAGCACCACAAACCAGGAGGCCTGAAGAACAGAGATGTATTGCTTCACAGCCCTGGTGGCTGGAAGTCCAAGGTCACTGTGTCAGCAGGGTTGTTTCCTCAGCGGCCTCTGCTGGCTTGTGGGTGGCTGTCTTCTCCCTGTGTCTCTTCACATAGCCTTGCCCCTATGTGTGTCTCTGTGTCCAGATTTCCCCTTCTTATGAAGATGAAAGTCATATGGGATTAGGAACCTCATTTTAACTTGATTACATCTGTCTTTACCTTATCTCCAAATAAGGTCGCATTCTGAGCTACTAAGGGGTTAGGATTTCAATATATAAATGTGGAGGGACACAACTTGACCCTTCATAGGCCCCCTGTGTGTAAGTCCTGTCTCATTGCCTCAGAATGTAGGTCTCTGGAGATAAGCAAAATCTGGTGCCCAGGAACAACTTTCTCTGTGACCCAAAATCAACTAGTGCACCCTTTGAAGCCACCACCTCTCAATGGTGTGAAGTCCCTGAGCCTCAGATACAGGAACATGGCATGGGGCTGGGAGTCACACCTGCTGAGGTCTCACCGGGATCCTTCACCTACTGATGGACTGGGTCCCTCTGAACTTCCACCACGGAGAATTAAATGTGTGTTATGAGCAGATCTGTCACAGAATCCAATGAGGAGGAGCAGAGCGCAATCTCCCCAGGCTGCAGGACTTCCTTGTTACATGAACCCACCCCACACTGGCCCCACTAATGGCTGCTTTTCTAGACCCAGGCACTAGGATAGGGTGAGGAGATTGGGGTGAGGCCAGGATGGGCCATGCTGCCTGAATATTTCCAGGTCATGGGGACCCACACGCACCTTTGCCTCTTCCTTTGGTGGCTCTGACTCCTTTAATACCTTCTCTGTGAGCAGCCGCCACCTCAGCCCTTCAGAGGAAGAGAGTGGGAGGCCGTTGGATGCCCCAGATTATGTCAAATTCCATGAATTGAGTAAAAGGCCAGGGAGAGCCTGGAACCACTCGGCTGGAGGCCAGAACCTTGCTGCGGTTCATTTGCTGTGGTTTCCCTAGAGGGGGACCGTCATGGCTCCACAAAGTGCATGAAGATCATGAGGTGAGACCCAACCCTGATGGGCAAACTGTGCCAAGGTCAAGACCTGGCATGTTGTCGTCAAGTATGGCTGGAGGGAGGCTCCAGGATCATCTTCCCTAAAGACAGCAATGTCATTAATGGCAACATCCATTCACATGTTGTCCTTGTTCTCAAGGTTAAATCCATGCACAACTCCACAGGAGGGGTTCCCCTGTGCTCCACATGGACCTGGCCAGGCATGGAGAGGAGCCTGCCTGGAGGAAGTTGTGTGTGACGAAACAGCCGTCTCATTTCTTCACACCTGCGGTGACCTCCTTCCTTTTTCTCTATCATTCCACTTTCCCTCACTCTCCAGGTCCCATGTGGCTGCACCATGAACATTTCCACCATTAATGGGTGAGGGGTCTTTCTTTTCTGCCATGAAGAGCCCCAGCCAGGTACCATAGAGAAACCCAGAGTGAAAAACTCACAGTCAAGTTCAAAGTTGTTCCCAGACAAATTAACACCCCAGCACAACAGTGCCTCTTCCTAGGCCTTGCGCCACCTGCAGAGCAATGGCCGATCCCAAATAACATCTCCTCCCTCAGTAGCACCCAGCTCTGTGTCCACCTGACACTGGCTATGTTTCCTAAGTACAAAAAAAAACAAAAAAACAAAAAAAAACACTGTTTTCAGGAAAAGAGTCCTGTCCCTGAGCTCATTTGGCACCAGGCTGTCATGGTTGGGGGATTGTGCAATCAGACCCCGGGTTCTGGGGACATTTTCATGTCACTGGTTTGAATCCCATTTCCATCCCGTGGCTGGAGTGTATTCAGTGCCACTACATGGAGAGAAATAAGGATTTCTTGCCCAAGACTGAATGTAGGAGATTTCTCTTCTGAATATGAGAAGTCACTCAGCTCTGCTAAGATTTTCCTCTGCCCTCCTGTGCTCTGGCATTGTACCTTTGGGAGAAGCAAGAAGGCAGAAAGGAGACTGCTTTGCCCCCTCAACTCCCCTGGGTCTACAGTGCCACTAGGAGCTAGCCAAGTCACCACCCAACTCTCTTCATGCCTGTATCACTCACTGAGGACTGTGTGTATGCTCACTGGGGTGAAATAGAAGGGAAGGGAGGTCACTGATGGACACTTTCTTTGGAGCATGGGTGGACAAGGCCCAGGACAGCTGCCCTGAGAGCCACCCACCTACATACCCACAGAGCAAGAAGACCTACAGGCTGCTCTAGAGGTCATGCATGAAGAGGCAGGGCACGGGCAGATGTTGTTCATTGTCATTACTAATAAGCACAGAGGCAGGGAACAGGCCCATGACCCCAGCCTCCCCAGTGGCAGCTGTTCCTCACCAAGAGATCCAGGGCCAGAGACTGCTCATTCACTTCCAAATTCAGGACCCAGCTACCCTCAAACTTTCAGATTCTACATTTTGTGATACGGAGGCTACCTGTCTCTTTCATTTCTGGCAGGATGAGTTGGAGAATTTCTGGTCCTATTAGGCCTGTGTGATCCAGCCCTCCCCACTCTGCCCACACACAGCTGTGCAAGGTTTCAGACAGTGAAGAGCAGAGGGAAGAACAGACTGAACCCAGCCCTAGGGTTGAGTCTTCATCTCTCACTTTGACAAGGCTCTGAGTATTTTTCTTGTACTTTTCCTATCATTTTTTTTTGCCCAATGCAAGAGTTAGAACAAACTTAGATATTTCAAAAACAGGTCATCTTAGTAGGTGGAAAGAAGGAACCCTGGCTGATGGTGGCTGTGTGAAGACACCCTCAGCCACCTTCCATGAACCCAGGCACCCTCTTGAAGCCTCAATGGGCACTCAGTGCAATCTGAGGCCGGGCCCTTCCTCCAGAGCCGAAACTCCTGGCCTGCCCTGAGAATGAACCACATATGGAATGGACAGACAGGACTCCTCTCTCTTAGGTTTTCTTATCAAAATAAGTAAATGCATTTGGGAAGATTAAATCCCCTTGATCATGAGAACGAGAGACCCATTATCTGCAGAGAAACTCCCTAGCCTGAGGGCTAAGGGAGTTTCTGTGATAGAATGAAAACATTTATTTGAGTGAAATTTTCTTCATAGGTGAGTATGGAGGAGGACTTTGGTTGAGACACACATCCCAGAGGACAGCACCTGGGCCAGCAGTGACACCCTGCCTCCCCTAGCCCCATTGCTGCATCCTGGAGGGTCCTGAAAGGTCCCAGCCTCCCAGGGGCAGTAAGGGAAGGCGCCTTGGCCACAGTTGTTGGATCTGAGACCACATGATTTTCCTGGTGTGTCTCTCTCCAACTCTTATCTACCTCTTCCAGCCTAGAAAGTTCCAGACTTGGAACCTGCGTGAATGTGGCCCTTGTCTTTTGCTTTGCCCGGGGGTGGGTTGAAATGATTTTTCATGTAGGAGACCCAGAAGTCACATGATAGATGTCAGGAGTCAGGAGGAAGAAGAAGACCCTGGGAAGGGGGAGAGGAAGGCAACAGCTATGTGCACATCACAAGGCTGGGCAAGATGAGGGGCTTCCTCCAGTCGGATGGCCGTAGTTCTCTGCTTTCCTTGCATTTGGAAAAAAGAGTCCAGTAAGCTTTCACCTTAAGAAAAGGCAATAGTGTCAATGCACTTGGACAGAAGATTGGAATCCTATTGAGGAGGCTGTGAATGCCCAGGAGACTAAGCCCCTCACTGAGGTCTCCTCAAAAGCACTTCTGAGCAAGCTGCATTGGTGCCTCCCTCTCCCTCCACCTTCCAACTTCCAAATTCTATCACCTCATGTTTACTTTCATGTTGTCAAGGTTAACATTCTTCTTTTCATTTGTATAGTTTATTAAAAACTTGTATCCTGCCATCTCTGTGCCTGGTGCTATTCTAAGCACTTTAGAAATACTAGCTCATGGCCAGGTGTGGTGGTTCACACCTGTAATGCCACCCACTTTGGGAGGCTGAGGTGGGAAGATTACTTGACCCTCAAGAACAGCCTGGGCAATGTAGTAAAATGCTTTCTCTACACAAATAATAAAAAAAAATTAGCCGGGCATGGTGGCATGTGCCTATTGTACCAGCCACTTGGGAGGCTAAGGTGGGAGGATTGCTGGATGGTCGAGGCTGCAGTGAGCTGATATTGCACCATTGCACTTCAGCCTCGGCAACAGAGCAAGATCCTGTCTGAAAAGAAAAGACGTATTAGCTCATATGTAAAATCTAACAAAGTTGATCTCATGGAGGCAGAGAGTAGAATGATGGTTATCAGGGGGTTGGGGAGTGGTACTGGGGGATTGGGGAGATGTTGATTAAAGGACAGAAAATGTCAGTTAGATAAAGGAATAAGTGGATGTATAGTGTTCCTACCACAAAAATCATAACTAGGTGGGGTGATGCATATGTTAGTTAGCTAGATTTAGTCATTCCACAATGTACGTACACTTCAGAACATCATGTTGTACTCAATAAATATATATAATTTTAGCTATCAATTTAAATAAACATTTTAATAACTTAAAAAACAAAATATCAGTTCAATTACTTCTCTGACAAGAGTCCTTGCTAGAGTAGCTGTTCCTGCCCTCATGCTCTGATGAGGAAACCTGAGGGCGCAGAGGTAGAGGCCTTGCTTGAGGTTGCATGCCTGCTGGCTCCGGCGACGGCTCACGCTCTTGTGACCTGCAGGCCAGCTCTCCTCTCTGCCTTCAGCCCCGCCCTGGGAGCCCCGCTCATCTGCTCTCCCTGCACTCCCTCCAGGGACTCTTCTCATCCCCAGATCTCCACTAGTTCCTCTCTTTCATCACATTGATGCCTATCTTGTGCCAGGCCTTGTGAACAAGCTGGGACCCACCACAAGCTGTTCAGACTTGGCTGGTGCCCGATGGGCTCCCAGTGCAGAGGGAAGCATGTGAGTAACCAGGTGTCACTGCCGCTGAGGTCCACCCAGCACCTCACAGCCCATGGATACCTTGCAGAATTAGTACAAGCTGTTCCTTTCTCCAAGCGCATAGCAAGTCCCATCACAATGTGTACCTGTGACAACCCTGAATGTGAACTGCATTCTGTGTGCAGCCTCCACAGCTGCAGGTGGAGACCTACGGAAGGGGCATATGGGTTGGGGGCCTGTCCAAGCCTGGGGAAGGGTCAGCCACGCTTCTCACTGGAAAGCACCTCTGCAAAGTGCCAGCTTAGCCATTCCTTTGTGATAACAATAGTGGAGTGTTCTATGCCCTTGTCCACACGTGGGTGTTTACAGAGGAAAATCACTAAGGAGCATCTGTGACTCTGACCACATAAATACTGTTCATGACAGAATCCACACTCAGTCATTGGGCCACTGTGAGGAGCATGACTCTAGAGCTGGACTTGAACTTGGAGACCAGAGTTCTATCTGCTCCAAAACCATCAAGTTATTCTGCCTTCCAGTTTGCCAGGATGGGCTGGCAAGTGGTTTCAAAAGTAAACACAGCAGAGTCTTTTATTTTTTTAAGCAATGTTAGATGTTTCCTGTTCCAAAGTGCACACCACAGCCCCCTGGGCTCCATGCCTGACTCTCCAGGGCAGACATCTGGAGGATGACTCAGAGACCCACAAAAATTGATGTCTGCAGGCTGGGCCCTGCAACCCTGGGCACCCCAGTGGGACACCCCAGAAGTGAGCAGATATTATCTCTTGTGTTGACAGTGGCGTGTGCTGGAGCCATCCCTAAAGACTAGAGGGAAGGAAGGAGAGGCCCCCAGCCCCTCCTGAGAGGCCACTTACTTCCCCAGCCACTGTGGGTCAAATGGCTTTTCTTGTTATCTGGAGACCTGGACGCTCACACTAGTGCCCGTCTCCTCTTCCCTCCACTCGCTCTCTTAGTTCTAAGCCTTTCAATGCTGGGTCCCCTGCTTTGTAGACCGTATAGGGATCTGGGCATTTTCACCGCCCACCTCCTCTGTTCACTCCTCTATCTCTCCCTGTGAGAGAGGGAAAAGAAAGCAGAGTGAGGACTCAGGCACCACACAGATAAGCCTGTCTGACACTCCTGGCTCATTTTCTGACAGAACGGCAAAAGGATGGAATGGCCTCAGCTCTGGGTTCACCTTGCCTGACTCTTCTTCCAGAAAATTGAAAGCAGCAGAGGACCCACAAGATTACTGTCATGAGCCCCCAGTCGTCCTATTACAGAGGGAAAGAGCAACTGAGGCCAGGTTGGAGAAAGGACCGCTTCCCAGTGTGGGCTGAACTGTGTCCCACAAAATCCATGTGTTGAAATCTTGGTCTACTTTTCACAGAATGGGACTGCATTTGGAGGGAAGACCTTTAAAGAGGTGATTAAGGTAAGATGGGGTTGTTGTGGGTGCCTAATCCCATATGACCGGAGTCCTTATAAGAAGAGGATATTAGGACACAGACACACACAGACCACGTGAAGACACAGGGAGAAGGCAGCATCTGCAAGGCAAGGAGAGAGGCCTCAGGAGAAACCAACCCTGCAACACCTTGATCTTGGGCTTCCAGCCTCCAGGATGGTGAAAAAATACACTTCTGTTGCTTAAGCCACACAGCTGGTGGCTTCTTGTTATGGCAGCCCTAGCAGACTAATACAGCCCTAAATTACACAAGAGGAGGTGGCAGTGGAGAAGTCCCTGGGGCTGACCCCAGCTCTCTGCTCTGTCCACTGCCACTGTTTCATTGTCACTGGAAGCATTTCTCTTCTCTTTTAGGGAAGCATGCAGCACATGTATACACACATGCACACACACATGCGCACACACACACACATGCATCTTGAAGGATAAGTATGTAGTTATTCAGGTGGAGAAAAAAAATAAGAAATTATGTAAAGGAAAGGAAACAGCTCCAGCAACATGTTGGGGAGCTGCAGCCCTGTGGGTGGGCTCAGGAGAAGCCCCCCAGCTCTAGGAAACCTTAGGAAAAGCTGGAGAGGGTCAGGAGACCAGGTGAGAGGCAGGCAGGGTGGGACCCAGGCACATCCAGGTTCCCAGGGAGGATCTGAGACTTCATCCTGCAAACAACAGGTTCCATAAAGGATTTTAGATGGAATGACGTGGTCAGCTTCAGTCTCAGGCTGAAGAGGAGACCTGGACGTTGGATGGAGCCTGGAAGCAGATGGCACAGTGGTCCCTTCAATGACGGCCTGGGCAGCAGAGCAGCAATAGTGAGCTGAGGGCCTGTGAGGCATGCTGCCCTCCCTGCCTCCTTGTGGCCCCCCAGAGCAAGTGGGGGGGCAGGTGGCTCTGCAGCCACACAGCAGGGGACCATGCAGCCCCTAGGGGAAGAAGGTGGCACCCAGCCCCATGGATTATTTTCTATCAGAGCTCAAAGAGGAAAGCAGTCTGCAAAGTTGAAGAGTAGTTGAGATCTCATGCGTTTGAAAGCAATCCCTGTACAAAACACCAAGAGACTTTATAGAAACATTAGGAGGCAGCAGCTTCCCTGTTGATAAGAGTTCACTCTCAAATAAAATCCACCTGTTATTTATGTTCTTTGACTCAGCTGTTAGCTCCCTATAGATATTGAGATATAAGAACAATCTGGTAGTAATATTATTCTATTTGGAGTGGATTCTTTGTTCTTAAGCTAAAAGTTGACTAAGGGAAAGATCCACCAGGAGGTATTAAGGGGCTTGAGTAGCTTGGATGAAGATGGGTGAGGTAGCACATAGAAGCCATCCACACAGGATTGCAAAAACAGGAGATCTGCGTGTATAGCAAGGCTTTATTGCTTTTCAATAACATGGTAACATTCCTATAAAAGTAATTTATAGATGGACTCAAGGCAAAGCTGGGAAGCTGAGCCTGTGGGTTTTAGAGAAGAACCCACAGGCTCCAACCGGGAATTGTATTGAGTTTGTTTTTCACGGTTGAGGCCACTGCTCTTTGCTCTCAGATTTCAAACTGAGATGCACTGGCTGCATGCTAATGCAGGAGCAGAAGCCCAGCTATGAACTCCATGAGTCAGGAGGGAACCTAGAGAATTTCCACATTCCCAGGTTCAAAACTGTGCAGAGGCAGGTGATTGCCAGGAGCTTTGTGTTTGGTGAAGTGATGCTCTTAAGGGAGGAGGCTGGGACCTGATGCACATGGGCCTCAGGGACCCAGGGACTGGGAGCAGGCAGGTCATGCAGGTTGGCATTTGCCTTTACTCGTGGGCATGCGTAGACGTGGGAGTGGTTTCACAAATGGCATGAAGTGAAACAGGCAAATCTCACCTATTTTATGACAGCAGCACTGTGATTCTCAATATTGGATAGGAAACTAGAGTTTGTGGCTGATGTAAAGGAGTAAATCTAGTCTGAAAACAGGAAATAAAAAGCCTGGTTATTTGGTAACATGTACCTTAGACCTCCAGACCTTGGCAGGCTCAGGCGTGTTGAGGGGAGTACCCAGGCCTGAGAACTATGTGTGCAAAGGTCCTGGACAGAAAAGAGTTTGGTTGGCTTTAGGTGAAGAGAGAAGGCTGGTGTGGCTGAAGCCTATTGAGTGACAGTGTCCAGACAGAAGATGGAGCCTCAGCCTTCAAGGCATTGTGGGCCATGCTAAGAGCTGATGGAAAGTTCTCTGCCGTGGTGTGGGCAAAGTACAGAGAGCAGGACCAATGAAATCATTCTCCAGAGGCCCCAGAAGTGCTGAGAAAGCCTCAGGCTTGGGGACAGAGCCACTGGAAAAGAAGACCCTTCCTTCTCTGGACCCAAGCTCCTTCCCATGGGTGACACATGGCCATGGTGAGACGAACACTGTGGACCTCATTGTGGTGACTGGGTGGAAGAGTTTCTGGAACATTCCCAGGCACCTGCTCACCACCATCCAACCTCTCAGCCACCCGAACACAAAGAGAATCCTTTCTTCACATTTTCCCCTCTTTCTGTCTTTCATTCCTCTGTTTTTCTCTTCCTGCTGTCCTCTTTCCTCATCTCTCCATCTTTTCTTCCATCCTTCTCCTCTTCATTTTTTTTATTTTTAAATATACTTTACTTTTGAGAGCAGTTTTAGTTCACAGCAAAATTGAGTGAAAGTACAGAGTCCCCGTGCCCCTGTGTCACCATCCTGACACGTCCACAGTGTACATTAGGATGCAGTGTACATTAGGAGTCTGCAGTGTACATTAGGGCTCATCTTGGTGTTGCACAACCCTATGGGTTTGTACAAATTTATCATGACATTTATCCACTGTTAGGATATTGTACAAAGTAGTTTCATTGCCCTAACATTTCTCTGTTCTTTGCCTATTCATTCCTCCCTCCCCACTAACCCCTGGCAACCACTGATATTTTTACTACCTCCATAATTTTGCCTTTCCAAGAGTGTCATATAGTTGGAATCATACAGTATGTAGCCTTTTCAGATTGGCTTCTTTCACTTAGCAATATGCCTTTAAGTTTCTCTCATGTCCTTTCATGGTTTGATAGCTCCTTTCTTCTTAAGCACTGAATATTATTCCATTGTCTGGATGTACCACAGTTTATCCATTCACCTATTGACATCTTGATTGTTTCCAAGTCTTGGCAATTATGAACAAAGCTGCTATAAATATCCATGTGCATGTTCCTGTGGACACTGATTTTCAATTCCTTTGGGCAAATACCAAGGAGTGTGATTGCTGAATCATATGCTAAGAGTATATTTAGTTTGTAAGAAACTGCCAAAGTCTCTTCCAAAGTGGCTGTACCATTCAGCAATGAATGAGAGTTCCTGCCACTCCCCATCCTTGCCAGCATTTGGTGTTGCCAGTGTTTTGGATTTCAGCCATTCTAACAGGTACGTAGTGGTATCTCATTGCTGTTTTAATTCTCTTTATTTTCTAACATCTTTATTGAGGTGTGATTCACATAGCATACACTGCACACATTTAAAGTGTACAATTCGATGTTCGACCTACTCATACACTCATGAAGCCATCACCACAGTCAAGACAGAAGACATGTCTCCCCACCAAATGTTTTCTTATACCTATTTGTAACCCATCCCTCTACTCTGCCCCACGCCCAGTCAATTCAACCAATCTTCTTTCTGTCACTAATGATTAGTTTTCATTTCCTGGAGTTTATATGAATGATGTGCCTACACGATGTGCCGTTTAAGTCTGGCTTCTTTCACTCAGTGTAATTATTTTGAGATTCAGCTGCATTGTTTCATGTATCAATATTTCATTCATTTTCATTGTAGAGTAGTGTTATTACATGGACATACCACAATTTGTTTATCCTCTGATATGTTGGTGAACAGTTAGATTGTTTTCAGATTTTGGCTATTACAAATAAAAAGCTGTATCAACTTTCATGCATAAGGTCTTTGTATATACATGTATTTTCATTTCTTTTAGGCAAATGCCTAGGAATGAAATAGCTGGATCACTTGGTAAGCATAGGTTTAACTTTTTAAGAAACTGAGAACTGTCTTCCAAAGTGATTGTACCATTTCACATCCCTCCTCCCAGACAATGTATGAAAGTTCAGCTTCTCCACATCCTCACCAGCACTTGGTATGGTCACTCTTTTTATATGAACCCTTCTAATAAGTGTGTATGGTATCCATTATGGTTTAATTTGCATTTTCCAAATTACTAATGATGTTGACCATCTTTTCTTCTGTTATTTGCTCTTTGCTGAAGTGTCTGTTTTCCCTATTCTTTTTTTTTTTAACATAGGGCCTCCATTCTTTTTTTTTGTTTGCTTTTTAATTTTTTTATTATTTATTTATTTATTATACTTTAAGTTCTAGGGTACATGTGCACAGGTGTGCAGGTTTGTTACATATGTGTACATGTGTCATGTTGGTGTGCTGCACCCATTAACTCATCATTGACATTAGGTATATCTCCTAATGCTATCCCTCCACCCTCCCCCCACCCCATGACAGGCCCCAGTGTGTGATGTTCCCCACCCTGTATGCAAGTGTTCTCATTGTTCAATTCCCACCTATGAGTGAGAACATCCAGTGTTTGGTTTTTTGTCCCTGCGATACTTTGCTGAGAATGGTGGTTTCCAGCTTCATCCATGTCCCTACAAAGGACATGAACTCATCCTTTTTTATGGCTGCATAGTATTCCATGGTGTATATGTGCCCACATTTTCTTAATCCAGTCTATCACTGATGGACATTTGGGTTGGTTCCAAGTCTTTGCTATTGTGAATAGTGCCGCAATAAACATATGTGTGCATGTGTCTTTATCGTAGCATGATTTATAATCCTTTAGGTATATACCCAGTAATGGGATGGCTGGGTCAAATGGTATTTCTAGTTCTAGATCCTTGAGGAATCACCACACTGTCTTCCACAATGGTTGAACCAGTTTACAGTCTCACCAACAGTGTAAAAGTGTTCCTATTTCTCCACATCCTCTCCAGCACCTGTTGTTTCCTGACTTTTTAATGATCGCCATTCTAACTGGTGTGAGATGGTATCTCATTGTGGTTTTGATTTGCATTTCTTTGATAAGGGCCTCAATTCTTTTACTGGGTTATTTGTTTTCTTCTTATTAACTTCTGAGGGTCCTTTATATACTGAATACAAGTTATGTATTAGATAGTTGATCAACAAGTATTTTCACCTGGTAATGACTTGTCTTTTCATTCTCTTCTCAGTGTTTTTCAAAACAGAGTTTTTAACATTGTCAAATTTAATAAAGTCAAATTTATCTAATTTATCTCTTTTTTTGAGACAAGTTCTCACTCTGTCACCCAGGCTGGAGTTCAGTGGTGTGATCACAGCTCACTGCAGCCTCAACCTCCCATGCTCAAGTGATCCTCCCATCTCAGCCCTCTGAGTAGCTGGGAACACAGGCACATGCCACCATGCCTTGTTAATTGATTTATTATTTGTAGATATAGTGGTCTCTCTGTGTTATCCAGGCTGGTCTCCAACTCCTGGGCTCAAGCAGTCCTCCTGCCTTAGCCTCTCAAAGTGCTAGAATTACAGGTGTGAGCCACCGTGCCCAGTCAAATTCATCTTTTTTTTTTTTAATGGACTTCACTTTTGATATCATAGCAAAGAAATCTTTGTTTAATACAACATTAAAAAGATTTACTTCTGTTTTCTTCTGGAATTTTTAAATTTGGGGGTTTTGCAAGTAGATCTGTGAGCTATTTTGAAGTCATTTTTGTATACGTATCAAAGTTCATTATTTTTGCATATAGTGATCCACCTGTTCCAACACCATTTGTTTAAAAGACTATGTTTTCTCCAACGAATTGACTTTGCACTTTTGTCAAAAGTTGGTTGTACCATTTATGTGTCAGTCTATTTCTGGACTCTCTTCTGTTACCCCAACGTATTTTTTTAATCTTATGCCAATATCACACTGTTTTGATTATTACAGCTTTCTGATAAATCTTAAAACTAGTTTGTATCAACCTTGTAACTTTGCTCTTCTTTTTCTGTGGTCCTTTGGTGATTCTAGATCCTTTGTATTACCACATGAATTTTTATAATCAGTTTGTACATTTCTACCCAAAAACTCCTTCTGGAATTTGGATTGGGGTTTCACTGAAACCATAGAAAAAGTGATATCATAATAATATAGACCCTTCTAATCTATAAACAAGTTTTACCTTTCCAATTATTTAGGTCTTTTTACATTTTACTCAGCAATATTTTCTAATTTTCAGTGTATAGGTTTTTCATATCTTTTCAGATATTTATCACCAAGTACTTAATATTTTTGATGCCATTTTAAACAGTGCTGTTTTAAATTTTTTGAATATTTTATTGTTCATTGTTAGTATATAGAAATACAATTGGCTTTTGTGTGTTAGTTTGTATCATACAAACGTGCTTAACTTATTTACTAGTTCTAGTAGCTTTTCGTAGATTCCATCAAATTTTAGTCATCTGTAAAGAAAAAACTGTTTGGCCTCTTCTTTTGCAAGATGGATGCATAGGCTAGAAACTTTAATGAATGTTGAATAGCAGTTATGAGACTAGGTATCTTATCTTGTCCTGATAGCAAGAAGAAAGCATTCAACTTTTCACTAATCAGTACTATACTAGCTATAGGTTTGTTGCAGATATTCTTTATGAGGTTGAGAAATTTGTTTCTGTTACAGTCTGCTGAGAGTTTGTCAGGAATGGCAGGAACGGATGTTAGCTTTTGTTCAAAAAAATTACATATATTTAAATGATCATATGGTTTTTCTTTTCTAGTTTATTCTTACAGTAAATTCAGTTGATAGATTTTCAAATGTTAAATCAACTCTGTATTTCTGGGATAGACCTCATTTGGCCATAATGTATATCGTTTTTGTATATCATTGAATTTGATTTGCTAAAATTTTGTTTAGAATCTCTGCATCTTGTTTCATGGAAGATATTCACCTTTAGTTTTCTTTTCTGGTCACGTCTTTAACTAGGTTCATATCAGGGTAATGCTGGCTTCAAAGAATGAGTTAGGAGAAATTCCATTCTCTTCAATTTTCTAGAAGTATTTGTATAGAATGGGTATCATTTCTTCTTCAGTGGAACTCACCAGGGAAGATCTATGGAACTGGAGTTTTTTCTTGTGTATGGGAAGGTCTTTTGTAACCATAAATTCAATGTCTTCACTAGATCCCAGGTTCTTTGGATCCCCCACCTGTTTCTGAGGGAGCTGTACAGTTGTGCACTATGATGCTCTATGACAAAAATGGATGAAGGAACAGAGGAATGGACAATGGCTCACTGTTTGGAGACTGATGTTTATGTCTGGGCCAAAGTGATGAAAAGTCCTAGGATGGGAAAAGAAACCTCCTGGCTGCAGGTGTTCTCAGAACTAGAGAAGCTAGTGCCCCAGGTTGCCACCCCTTTCCTTATGAACCCTGCACCCACCAGCCAACAAGGCCATGGTGGCCTTAATCAAAGGGGACACTCATCTGTTGCCCAGGCTATGGAGACGAAAGGTCTCATGGGGCTGGCGATCCTATCAGGTTGTAGAGCCTCTTTGAGAGCATCAGCCTCTCCACCATTACACATGCCCCCTCTCTCTCTGGGGAGTTAATTGGTGTCCCTTCATCCCCTGCCACTTCCCTGCTGTTCCTTCCAAGATGAAGCATGAAGCCTTGGTGATGGGTAGTACAGGTAGAGAGATGCCTCCAATAAGACGACTAGTGCTGTGTTTGCCTCTGGACCTAAGGTACCCTGCTTTCCTGACACCCAGATGCAATGGGGTGCACAGTATAAGTGAGGGGTGCACAGTATAAGTGTGGTGAGAGTAGAGGGTTCTCCTGCAATTGAGGAGGTGACAAAAAGCAAATAGCCTCAGCCTGTTTGTGACTGGGGTTTCCTTGGTCCCAGGTTCTGGTAAAGGAGGAAGGCTTCTTGGTCAAGAGCCCACCTGGATACTGGCCTGAGGTGCACAATGATCACAATTGTCATTGCCTGAAAAAAACAACTTCATAATGGGTTTCTGGAATGGTTACCGCCAGATTTTTATTAAAGAAATCAAAGCCAAAAGTTTCCCTTTAAAACATGCATGGTGAAGGGAAAATTTTAAAAACAGCTGCCTACTGAACTATCACTTCAATATAAAGCAAATAGTGCTTCAGGCACAAAACGCCAGGTCTATTTTGCACCCCCTCCCCAGGAGAGCTGGAAGAGTCTCAACAAGGTGCTGTCCACTACCGGGCAGCTCTGCTCTGCATGTGTGCCCCAGCCACTGCCCATCCAACTGCATTGGACCAAAGGGCCTCTGGGCTCTGACGTTCTCATTAAAAAACAAAAGCCACAGACCTGGAGCCAGTGTTTGAAATAGGAAACCAAAATAATCATTGGTCGAGGTTGTGGGATCTCCAGCTGGACTTGCGGATGCTTTCCTGTCTTGCAACACACACCTCTAGTTTGACCAGAATCATCACCCCCTACATTCTCTGAAAGTGCCTCTTCCCATGGATAGAGAAAGAAGGCAATGCTTGTCTTGAGGTTTTTCTGCACTTTTTCTGTTGCCATTGGATTCTGAATGTCCCACCAGGGAGCTTCATGTGTGATTTGTTTAACACGAGCATCAGACGAACACTAACAAATATACATAGGTGAAAGTTTTGAACCACAGAGGTTCTTATGTCGATATTCCCAAATATTCCATCTCTCTGTGCCCCCTTTCCACCCGCAAATAAATACCACCACAAATGAAGCAGTGAGACCAGTAGGGATTGACAAGGGGTGGGCTTTGAGGGGGCTCCCTCTCTTGCCATGCAATGCCCTTCCCTCACTTCCATAGGAATCAAGGACAGTGTCTTATGCACCCTTGCATTTCCTGTCATCCCCAGCACAGCGCCTGGCACACAGCTGAGGCTGAGCACAGGTTAAATACATTAGCTGGTTTTTTTACTGTTTTATATTTTGAGACAAACAAAACACAGTGAATAATCTTAGGTGAGTTGAATTCACTGCATTCATGACAGGGCCTATAAGCTAAAAAAATCTTACTCATTTTTTTCCAAGTATTTGCTGGGTATCCAAACTTATCCATCCAGAACCAATCTTAATACTTTTATTTTTGTCTTTGTCCTATAAGGTCATTTCTTCTTTTGTAAAATGGAAACGTCCCCTTTCCCCTGAGAAGCGTAGAGAGGAACATGGGAGACGGAGGGACTGATGCATTGCTGTGCGAGTCCCCCTCAGGGAGGTCCGGGAAGCCTCTGGTCCCTCTCGTTCCATCTCCACTGCCATGCTAAGGTGCGTGTCCCTTGACACTGTGCACTTGCCTCCTTTCACTTCTTTTTCTTTTCTTTATTTCTTAATTACTACTTTTTTCCTTCCTTTCTCCCTCCTTCATTTTCTTCTTTCCTCCCTCTCTCCCTCCCTTCCTCCTTTCCTTCCTTCTTCCTTCTTTTCTCAATTCATTGGGCCCCCATCAGGTTTACTACCATCCTAATGCCTAGCTATTCCATGCTACTCTCCTGCACAAAGCCCTTTATAGACACACACACACACACAAACAACACACATGAGTACACACACACTCATGCCTGCACCCACACATGCACACACATGCACACATGCACACACTCAAAACATGCACACACACGCACGCATGCACACACACACACCCATGCACACACACACATGCAGACACACACACGCATGCACTATCCCATGGTCTTGAAGCCGGCAGGTTGAACTCAGTACGTGCTCCCCACTCATCACCCTTTAGAAGGGAGTTGGGCAGCTGAGGGTCTCTCCATGACAGAACCTGGAAGGAAGCTTATAGAAGGTGGGCTATGGGCCTGGAGAAGACAGGATGCAGAGGACACTCAGGTTGCAAACCACCACTCCCAGGCCTCCCTGTTCTCCTGCTCCTTCCCTGCCCTTCCTGGGCTCCCTTGACCACTCCTGTCTGTGCCCAGCTTGGCCTGTCTGCATTTGTTCTCATGAGATACTTCCTCTTTCCTAAAATAGATATCTCCTCACTCACTCCTACTGCATAGAAATCCCACCAGCATTCCAGACCCAGACTGCTGTCTCCTCCATGTGTTCCTCCCACCTTCCTGGGTAGGTTTCCATTTCTTTCCCTGAATGACAGAGACACTGCCCAGTGTTGTCTGATCAGATTCAAACATGGTGAAGACTGTGCTCTGGGATGTGGGAGTGGGCTCCCATGTTGGGTGGGGGGAGGGAGACACATAAGGTACATGGTGGGAAAGTGCAGTGACAGGGGTGCAGGCCAGCAAGGTGACACAGCTCTGACCACTGCACCATCCTCCTGCCCACCTACTGTGACATTGGAAGAGGACAGTTGGGACTGACCAATGAATTCATGTGAACGTGGAATGAATACAGTATATTTTGTAGTAGGCAAAATGGTTTTTATTTTATGTATAAGAATTGTGTGGATTGCTTTTCTCTACAGATGCTGAGGGCATTGGATCTGACAGCCCTGCAGCACAGAAAGGCAGGCCCAGGGCAGCTGCAAGCCAGGCAGCCTGGGCTCAGCTCCTGGTTCTCCTGTGATTAACTGCTGGTCCTGGACAGGCTCTTCATCCCTTCCATGCCTCAGTCTTTTCATCTGTAAAATCACAAGAATGTGTAGGTTTGCCATGAGGAGTAAGGCAATATGTAAATGATCGGAGTAACTGCATGGAGGAAATGCTGAGTATTGATTACGGCTCTGTCAGATCAGATCCAAAGCCACTGGCATCCAGCAGAGCCATGTTGACCTCCCATCCTAATGGGAACGTTTTCTCCATGTTATGTGAACACGATCAAACACACATGAAGTCACATTGAGCAACAGGACCTCCCGTAAATAATTTTGTGTTGACTCTGCAAAACACATGCTGTAGTGCCAACCAAGTTCACAAAGCCATTGCTCAAGGAGTCTGTTTTTTTAACTTTTAAATAATAGCTCTGCATTGCCTGGAAGAATGTTATTTACATTCCCAAATTTAAGGTTTGTGAAAGAATTTGCCATAACAGAATTTGAAAACTCAGCAAGTTTTTAGTTTTGTGCCCAGTTTTTTAAGTTTTAAAGTTTCCTTCAACTTCAAACAAAGCCAATTCTCATGTCCACATATTGCATCTAGCTCTGTGCAGAAAATAATTAATAGTTAGACCTCTGTTTAACATCTGCCTCCACATTTATGCAAATCACATACATTCTCAGCATCTTGGTGCTTTCAACTCTTACATGGGGGAAAGGAAACTAACTCATGCGTAATTTTTATGAAGACTAAAAGAGACTTAAACCATGCATGCTATACTTGTTATTGGACAAAAGGCTGCAAAAATAAGAGTAGATACCACTTTTGTTGGGCAGATATTTACTAGGTACTATGCACTTTACATATATCCAGTTTCCTCCCCAGTACATCTTGGACTTTTCAGGAGGATGAACTTCAAAGAAACTGCCAGAAATTTAGGCAGAGAGCCAGATAGAGAACCAGAGGGTATTTAAACAAGGCCACGGGAGAGGATACAATATGAGATCAGGGATGGATATTGAGTTCTAGAGAAAGAATACTGAGATAAACATGAAGAAAGTCTCTTAGACTTGTTACACACAATTTTGGCAGCATTACATTGGCCAAAGGTAGACTGGCCTACATTCAGGTTGAAAAACAAGACAATTTGGCCAAACGATGTCTAGGTCAAAAACCAAATATTTAATAACTAGGTCATTTTGGATGCATCCTGGGGAGTAGTTTTGCAAACCTTGATCTACCTCTAAGAGGTTTTGCCAGTTTTTCAGAAACTTTTTTAATGCTTATAAATGTGTTTAAATTTTTACTTGCTATTCTGTTCTGTTGCTCTGTTGAACTTTAAGTAGTGAAAAGGTAGAATAAATAATGCTCATCAGTAGATTTTCTGAGACAATTTCTCAGACAAATAGTATAGTTTAATTTGTATAAGAAAGGCATCTAAGGACATAATATTCCAAGGTGAGGCTGAGGGTTGTCCTAAGGTGGGTGGGAGTGTGGGAGATTTTGTTGTTCTTTTGCTTTTCTGTATTGTTCTCATTTTTATTTTTATTTAATTATTTTATTTTATTTTTTTGAGATGAAGTTTCACTCTTGTTGCCCAGGCTGGAGTGCAATGGCACGATCTTGGCTCACCATAACCTCTGCTTCCTGGGTTGAAGTGATTCTCCTGCCTCAGCCTCCCAAGTAGCTGGGATTACAGGCATGTGCCGCCACGCCCAGCTAATTCTGTATTTTTAGGAGAGACGGGGCTTCTCCCTGTTGGTCAGGCTGGTCTCAAACTCCCGACCTCAGGTGATCTGCCCACCTTGGCCTCCCAAAGTTTTGGGATTACAGGCGTGAGCCACTGTGCCCCGCCTTTTTCTCATTTTTTAAATGAACTTGGTTTCCTTTTGTAATAGAAAAAAAAAGACTAAATATAAAAAGAAAAACATCTGGAATATTCAGAGCTGTTTAGAGATTTTTTTATATTTATTTATTTATTTATTTTTGAGACAGAGTCTCGCTCTGTCGCCCAGGCTGGAGTGCAGTGGTGCAATTCTGGCTCACTGCAAGCTCTGCCTGCCGGGTTCACACCATTCTCCTGCCTCAGCCTCCCGTCCCGGGTAGCTGGGACTACAGGCGCCCGCCATCATGCCTGGCTAACTTTTTGTATTTTTAGTAGAGACAGGGTTTCACCATATTAGCCAGGATGGTCTCGATCTCCTGACCTGGTGATTCGCCCGCCTCGGCCTCAGAAAGTGGTGGGATTACAGGCGTAAGTCACTGCACTGGGCCAAGAATATTTTTTTTAAAGAATATGTTCAATTCATTTTAAGCCAATATTAGATGGCTACTAGGGGAAATTTTCAGAATTCACCATCAGGGAATCGAGAGAAAGAGAGACAGATACTGGGTAGAGTTTGGAAAAGGCAAATCTAGGTCTCTGATACACCCCTTCCTCCACTGTCTTTCAGTGAACACCGTTGTTATTGCTGAATATCCAAAGATTTGACTTTGCACTATAGGAACTTATGTGCATTCCTTTTCACCATTCTCATCTACAGGGACTGCCTCCATGTTCCTGCACAGAGAAGACCGGAGAGAAAGAAGCTGCATAGCTTTTGTTGTTTCTTGTTGTTGTCATCAGAATTTTTCCAGGAACAGCACGCAGCTAATAGTTTCTCCCATAAGAACATTTCACAGGGAAGGACACTCACAAGGATTTGAGGCTATACAAATCTAATCAAATGAAAAGAGACGTGAAGCCTGGTGGGGTGGCTCATACCTATAATCCCAGGACTTTGAGAGGCCAAGGCAGGTGGATCAGGAGGTCAGGTGTTCGAGATCAGCCTGGCCAACATGGTGAAACCCCGTCTCTACTAAAAATACAAAAGTATTATCTGGGTGTGGCGGCACATGACTGTAGTACCAGCTATTTGGGAGGCTGAGGCAGGAGAATCGCTTGAACCCAGGAGGTGGAGGTTGCCGTGAGCCAAGATCGCACCACTGCACTCCAGCCTGGGCAACAGAGCCACACTCTGTCTCAAAAAAAAGAAAAGAGATGTGAAAGAACTCATCATTGTGTATATTTGGTGCATGGCTCAGAGCCCTCATGATGAAGTAATTATATGTGACACTGTATGAACAAGAACATCACTCTCAATCTGCTTCTTGCTACAGCACATTTTCTCCCACCCAGCTAAAATGTGGCAATTCATCATTGGGTTTGTTTTGCATTACTGCAGTGTAAGAGTGAGACTTAAGCTCTCCAGGCAAATGAGGGCATTCCTTCTGTTGAATGTGTTCAAGAGTGGGATCCTCTTGTGAATTCACTTATGTTTTAGTTCTATGCAATTCTGAGTTCTTCAGTGGGGCAATGCTATTATTATTGAATTACCAAAACGCAGACCAATGCTGAATAAAACATGTTTTCTAACTTGTAGCTCAGAAGGATTTGGCAATATTGGTATTTTCCTCTTTCTCAACTTTCCCAGACTTTTGGCTAAGGCATCTGTGTCCTCCATGTGCTCCTTGTTAGAACAATATTGCCTCTCATTTTAGGAGGAGTTCTCAGTGCAACAGTCAGACCTGTGATGCGCTTTCTTCTGGCACCATTGCTGCACTGTTCCAGAGCTCTTCAAGAAATGCAAGAAGGGCCAGGCTGCTTGAGATGCGAACAAAACCCCCTTTATGGGATCAGGGGAGAGGCAGCATCTGGCGTTTGACAAGACACTGTTTCACGTGACGAAGTCACATGGACTTTTGGAAAAGAACTCACTGCCCTGCAGGCATCCGATGCCTGCCACAACGTATGAGTCAGCAGGGATGAACACTCTGAGAGAGACTTCTGAAGCACAGAGGTTGGTGTGAGTTTAGAAAGAAAAAGCCTGATTCTTCCACCTCATTGGAATCCCTGTTGTGGTCTCAGCCAGATAGCATCCACACCATTTAATAGATTTATAATAGCAGTTCTACATCAGACACGGCAAGCTGGTCCATGGTCACTGAGATTCGTGAGGTCTCACTAGCTCAGTGCAGCTGGATATCCGTGCACCAAACTGGGTCATAAAGCATCGGCACTGCCACCAGAAGCTATGCAGATAGAGCCAAGACCACTGTACACCAACTAGAACATAAGAACACCGTGAGAAAATAGGGTACACCACTCGGCCGGGGGTGCCATGACAAAGTACCAGACTGGGTGGCTTAAACAACAAAAACATATGTCTCCTGCAGTTCTGGAGGCTGGGAGTCCAGGACCAATGCACTGGTAGGTTTTGTTTCTTCTGAAGCTGCCCTCCTTGGCTTTTTCTTATATCTTCTCCCTATATCTTCCCATGGTCTTCCCCCTATACCTTCCCTATATCTTTACATTGTCTTCCCTTTGTATCCTAATCTCTTCTTCCTATAAGGACACCAGTCATATTAGATTGGGGTGCACCACAGCAATCACATTTTAACTTAGTCACCTCTGTAAAGGCCCTATTTCCAAATACAGTGACATTCTGAGGTTCTGAGCATTGAGATCTCAAAATATGAATTAAGGAGAAACACAATTCATGCCACAACAATGGGTAAAGAGGAATTTGACACCATTTGCTTTTCCTTGACCACTTTCCCAGTGATGAGGAAGGGCTAGGATTAGCTTCCTATCCCAGCATGAGGCACCATATTTGAATATAATACCAAATATGGCTCAAGGGATCAAGCCATTGAGAACAATAAGGCAACTCATACAAGAAAAATCAGGCTTTTTCTTTCTAAGGCAATTCACTTTCCCTTACTTAGCAATTTCTGTATTCCTTATTTCTATCTCCATATCTTAGAGTAATTACTAGAACTTCCAGAAAGATGGTAAATCATAATAGGCACCCTTCCTTGCATTTGATTTTAAAAGCAATGTTTCAATAATTTCACCATCACAGGTGCCCACAGATGAATTCTATTAGATATTTCTTGTCATCCTCATTGATCATTTAATACAGTTTTTATGAGAACATATGTTGAAGTTTAATGAATGCCCCTTTGATAGTTTTTGAAATTAATTTGTATTATTTGCCCTTTGGCTAGTTTATTTTAGATAGTCTACTAATGGACTTATTTTTAATATATCAGCAATTCATTCCCTAGGAGAACTTAGACACAGACTGTTATTCCTCAAATATGTGAACAAATGCCATTGGTTAGTCATCAACTTAGAATTTTGGCCTTGCTATTCATAACTGAAGTAAACCTAAAGGTTTCTTCTTTTAGTATGTTCAGATTCAGATACCACAGTTATACTAACACAAAAAGAGGTTTGAGGAACTTTTTACATTTCTATACTCCTTGGAGTTTACAAAATGTAAAGATTATCTGAACCTCACAAGCTTTAAAAAAAAATCATCAATTTTGCCACCAGAGACATTCTCACAATGTTCCTTCACCCTCATCTCCATAACTATGATTCTATTCAAGTTTTATGATTCTTTAGTTAATCACTGTTATTTCTCTTTTTTTTCCCTAGGAAATAGTTGATTTTAAACTGATTAATGTGGATATATTCTTCATATTTTCTTGTAAAATTTGAAATTTATGTCTGTGGTTAGGTACCTTTTCTCATTCTTAGTTTTTCATATTTATGCCTTCTCTCTTTTTTTCTTCTTTTATACTAGTCAAGTATATTCATATAATTGGGGTTGATGTTTCCCTAACATGCCAGCTCCTGCACGTGCCTAGTTATTAGGAAGCTCTTTGATGGCAGGGATGGTGAAAGAAACAATGGGGCCATTGTTTTCTGGCTGAAGGCTCAATGAGTTCAACTTCATGAAGCTCCATGGAGTACAAACTTTGACAAGCTCCACAAATTACTCTGATGCCATTGTTTATGAATCACACAATCCTAGATTTCAAAGTAGTATGTCACTCTAAATATGGGACACATTAGTATAAAGCCATAAATTGGTGTTAATACTCTGACTGATCTGGACAATTAAGGGCAAATTTTTTATTGTCCTCATCTGATGAAAATAAGCAGAGGAAATAGAAAACAATCCCATTCACATTGAATTTTGGAGCCATTTTTGGAAACTGTAAAAACAGTGAAAGAGAAAAGAATCACTGAGATCAACTTTTAGGGACTTTGCTTGCAACTCAGCGAGGAGCAAAGGCAAGTATTTAAAAGAGGAGTACATGCTAATGGTAATAGTTTCGATACTGATTAGTTATCATCTGGTGCATCAATCAGAATACCATAAAAAGGAGCGACCTAAAAATAAATGTGTTGCTTCTGTTGGGGGAGCATTCTGATCTAGATGTCCTGGCACGCAGTTGCCCTAGCGCACATCAGCAGAGCATTACCTCCTGGCATTTGTGGTCAGGCGCCTTCTGAGCCAGGCCCTCTCTTGGAAGCTGAGGGCGTGAAGATGCATAAAACACAAGCTCACAATATTTGCTTCCCTTCAGTGCCCTTCATCAGCTTGCAGGGCACAGTGTTTCTCTGGCATGTGTCCCTATTTGTGATACATGTTTGCTGGGCTCGGCATCTTTAGTCCACATCCTCTGTGGTCAGCACTTGTCCTGCTCCTGTTCCCAGAAGACATCCTAGTGTCTCAGGTCAGCAGTTCCCTACCATGCTCTCAGTCAAGTCAGCCTACCGTCAAGCTGAGAGAGGACTCTTCACCCATCAACTTGGTTCCCCTCCATGTTTGTCATATTTATGATAGTAACCTGAACTGGGTTCGGGTATGTAAACTTTCTAAGCTTTAGTTTTCTCATCTCTCTTTGGAAGTTTGGTGTATATTTCTTGTGGCTTTATGGTACAGTAATTTTTTAGAATGCCATGCTGCTAGGGACAGATTTGGGGCTCCCTTCAGTTGCTGGAGCCCTGCCAGACAAGACTCAGGGTGCAGATGTAATGGGGCCTGAGGCATTGCTCTGGTGCATGTAGACAGCAGGGTTGAGGGATTCAAAAGCATAGAGATGAACACTCAAGGTGATGGGGCTTCTGATCATGAACGTGTTTGTAAACAATGTCTAATGTCGTAGTTTTGTGAATTAGTATTATCAAATGGGATTGGTGATTTAATTAATAATCATAAAAATGCAAACATGTTGGCTCTTCCGTGACATGTCCATTATGAGCAACACTGCTTGGACTCAAGGTTTGCATTCCTGTGTGTGGGCCCAGGACAGTGGGTTTGGCACAGGGAGAGGGCACTTTGAGTAGACTGACATCTATGAATGGAAGAAGCTGTTTATCTCAATCTGTGACAGCTGTGAAGCATTGAGTCTTTAATCAAGTTCTGGGAAAATCAGGGGACTCTGGAACTACAAAATAAGAGTGATCACACTTAACTTACAATGTTATTGAGAAAAATGATTATGAAAGTATGTTCTAAACTCTTGGTATATTGCTGAGAAAATGTGAGGGACATTTGTTATCTCCTTTGCAGGGAAACATCCTAAATAGAACAGGACTTCTAACCCCAAATTGATAAGAACACCAAGACAACTCTCTCTTCTATATCTGGGCTGTAAATCTTTGAACTTTAAACTCAAATGAAATTCCATCTCTCACATTTTTTAATGAAGTCAAAATAAACGCAATTACTGAACAGAAGCCAAAGATGACAGGAGGTTATAAGTGGAGTGAGGGTATGGTCAACCTTGTTTGTTTGCATTCTGGCTGTTTTCTTGCTGAATATTTCACTAATGGGAGGCTGTAAGGGGGCAGGGATGGTCCTTCCTTCCTTCTGATGGAAGTCTGCTGCTGATTAAATCTGAGCAGGGCTAGCTGCATGGTGACTGGGAAACGTGACACCCTAATGAGGACACAGGCAAGTAAAATGTGAGAGACTGAAACCACAAGATATTCTAATCCCCCGAGTAAGGGATTTTTCCAAAGACCAGGCATTTGCTCTTGAAGGCATGTTCAGGAGTACCCTAATAAGCACATGTCTTTGCATACTCTCTCACTGCACCCATCCTCCAAAGACCTTGAAACCCACAGTTTTTTTCTTTCACCCAAGTAAAGACCAACATACGAATGAGTAGCTTACCCTATCGGAGGTCTATTCCTTTAGCAAAGCCTGGGCTTACAATTAATACTCTGGTTTGTGATTAAATCTGCTACTGTTTCCTTGTAATAGAGCTAAAGGTAAATGCAATATCCGTATCATTGGATTTTCACAAAATCGTGATGGCTGCTAAAACCAAAGGGGCAACACAGAGAATAAGTAATTAGCCAGGACCTATTTCAGCAAATCTCAGTTTCTTGGAGAAACTGTCTTGTTAGACCACGAACAATTTCTGCTGGTGTAAGTCCCGTCCACTTTCATTAAAGCATATCATGTATTTAGGGTAAACGGTCTTGGTGTCTCCCCCCAGGGGTCACTGTCAATATTCAGTTGCAGCTGGGTATAATGAGTGCCCTGGATCACAGAGAAATTCAAAATAAGGCTAAAATATGAGGTTTGCGGTTTGTACCATGAGTGCACTTGTGTTTTGCTTCCACACAGATAACTCTTCTGGCTTTGATATATTTCTGAACTCTCTCTGACACCCATAATTTCTCTTCAAGGCAGAGGATGATGTTACTCAAGAAGAAAAGCAGCCAGGCACAGTGGCTCATGCCTGTAATCCCAGCACATTGGGAGGCAGAGGTGGGAGGATCGCTTGAAGCTAGGAGTTCGAGACCAGCCTTAGCAACCTAGTAAGACTCTGTCTCTACCAAATAATTTTTTTTTAATTAGCCAGGTGTGGTAGTGCCTGCCTGCAGTCCCAGCTACCTGGGAGGCTGAGGCTGGAGGATCCCTTCAGCCTGGAGGTGGAGGCTGCAGAGAGTCATGATGGAGCCACTGCACTCAACAAACTGAGAACTTGTCTCAAATTAGAAAAAGAAAAGATGAAAAACAGAATGAGTTCAGCTCATGCTTGTCCCCAGTGGAACTGCACACACCAGGCTGTTGCCATCTTGCAGACTGTGCTTCCTTATCCCAAATGCAGATGCCAACCAGCAACCGAGTGAGAGACCCACACCTACTGTGTTTCCAACGAGACCTAGGTGGCCTTTCAATCCCAAAGGAGGGATAGCCGATGGCTTCGTTTTTTCCCGTGCCTCACTTAGACTGACCTTGGGGAATGTGTGTGTGTTTGGGGAGTCCTTCAGATGCATCTGCTCTTTATGTTAGCTTGTGAGCTGTGGGAAAGAGAGCTGTGACCTCCCCAGCCATCTTACCCAGCACGCCCAAATATATGCAATAGAGGGAATAAGATATTTTTCCTGATCACATCGATAAATCTTTTGCTTCTCTGCTTCACCCAGAGAAGTCTCCAAGACAACTGGTAACTTGAATGGGTACTGGGCAGTCGAGTCCTATGTCTGTAGGCATGTTTGTCCCCTTCAGCCATACCACAGCTGGCAAAGCCACACAGCAGTGGAGAGCCAAGGCCACCAGAAGCCCAGGATCGCCACAGTGGTCAGAACTGTCACTTACGGGATGTGGATCTAATTCAGGACTAATGACCTTACTGATGGGATACACTAAGTGTTTCCATCCATCTTTTTGGGCTTTATTCACAGAAAGAAATGATAGCACAGAAATACATAGGAAACAAGCTTCTAAAAGTAGCTCTCAACTGCCCTTGTTTTCTGTTTTTTTTTTTAAAGTAAAAGGTCTTAGTGGCAATACACTGAGAGTTTGAGTTATGCATACTAGGCTTCTGTGTAAGGAACAATGAAGAAGTAAAAGACAATGTGAAGGAGAATGCTTGACTGGCTAATGTATGTGCCTGGTAGTGCATACATTTTGATATCAGCCGCCTTAAGCAAAATGTTCAGGTTAGAACTCCTGCTCTTAAATAATAACTGAACTGCTCTCTATAAGAAATGAGGTAGCTACGTCACCAAATAAGAACCACAAGTGAGCTGTTGCATTTTGGAACATTTTCACCCAGGACACACAGGCACGACATCTGGCTGCTGGGGATGAAAGTAGAGAGTTTTGGGCAGAAAGAAAACTTAGAGGGAGGTTGCTAACTAGCTGTAGTTGGCTGAACACAGCGCCTAGTATTGAAAGAAACATGGTTTTGCAGTTAATCGCTAATATTTGAAACTCAGGAAGCTTTACATAAGAGTCCCAACTTTCACCACCTCTTGGAAGGACATCTGCTTTCCCTTTGGTCCAGCACTGGGGCAGGGAAGGATGATCTTTGCTAGACATGATCCCTGCCCAGCCCCCACTTGCTGTCTCCCACCTGTGCACATGTGAGTCTTAAATAAGCCTCACGTCTGTTGATCTTCACAGCCCACCCCTGTTACATAGCCCGGCACATAGTCACACCCACCTAGCATCTGTCCCATGAATGAAAGGGTCTGCAGCATCTAGGAGAGTGTCAGAAACTGGCAAAAATGTTCTCAGACTGAAACCTTAGCGGAGCATGAGTCCCTCCTGAATTCCAACTACGTGTGCTTGTCTTAAAGCATCTGACCCTGGAGGCCTGGCAATCCTCGCTGTCACCACGACTCTGTCCACCATGTGGCAAGATGATCTGCAAACATTTTCATATCTCCCTGTAGGCCTGAACCCCAGCAGACACCGTTTACAGCACTCCCCACAGAACAGCAACTGAGTATCCAGTCCAGTGACTCATATATAAGTATTTGCTGATGATATTTTTAAAGAAGGATACCCCTGCTCTGTCCTTAACTCTTAGCTTTGAGAGAAAAACATAAAAATTTTATTCAGTTCTAAATGTTAGAAGTCATAATGAGCTGAAAGCTGGTTTGGAATTATTTAAACTCTTCCCCAGAATCTCCCTGGAGAAAGGCCAAAACCTCAAAGCCCTTAAGGTGTTTGGAAACTGTGGTCATTTGAAATGTCACTTTGTGCCTAATCCATTTTACTTAGGGAATAAAAAGCTAAGTCTGCTTAAACTCTTGAGAATTATGCCAGCTCCAAAACCAAATCAGTTCTCTCAGATAGTGATCGGAATTACTAATGAAAATGAAGGATTTTAGCTTAAGTTAGTTTGTAATTATTAAATGTTATGCAATAATATTCTGGAAAATTTCCCCTTAGCTTATTTTACCTTTTGCTTGTTTATTTTAATCTTTGGCAGGGTGTGGAAGGAAGAAGAAACATGGACTCTGCTCCATGATAAATGAGTCTGCCCCAGGGCACAACACACCCCCTCCATGGTCTCATTAATCACCCACTCCACTGGGCAGACAGACTGGCAGCGCTGGAATTTGATCCCCATTTCACAGATGGGGGGCCAAGGCAGCAGGAGGTTAAGTGAATTCTGGAGACCACACAGCAAGAGCATGGGGGAGCCCAGCCTGGCCACTTCCCCAAGCCCCCACAGTCCCCACAAGACCCCTCATGAAGAAGCAGGGGCTGGCGGGAGGCTCCCACTGGGGAGCCCTGGACTCGGGTGGGGCTGCAGCAGGGTTCCCCACAGGCCTGGCTTCACACACCTCTCTCAGCTCCGGGCTTCCACCAAGACACTTCTCCAAGTGCCCCTTTCCCTGCCTTTAAAAGAGCTGTAATAATACAGCCACACTTGATGTGAGATTCGTTTATTAATAGAATTTCTGTATGGAGAGTCTCTGGCACTCTCTGGACATTCAGTAATGCCGATTCTTTGACTCTGTGCCTTGCCTACAGGTAGACGCCTATTATCTCCTCTTATTCATGGAATAAGAAACCGTGTGTCCCCCATGCACCCAGGAGGCCTGGGGAGGATGGGCAAGGCCAGTCTAGGCTGTCTAAGGCCCTGAAGGAGCCTATGCGGTTTCAGCTATATCCATTTATGATACTGAGAAATTGCTGTGATTATAAACATCATCTTCCCCCAAAGCCCTCACAAATCCCTATTACTTACATGTTCTGTGTCTGTCCACATTTATGAGAAGTGTTTTCTTCCTTTCTAAAGAGACCTCCCTACACAGCGGATGAATAGTTCAGGCATTCTTCTGCTTCCCATTTTGTCACATTACCTAGCAAAGAATGTCCTATTTCACCACTGATCCCAAATTAAACATGAATTGCTTTTCAAGATTATTCATAATAGTGAGTTAATAATTGTGAATCAATAATGTTTGGTGTTGGCTATTAAAAGACAGACGGTGAAGCAATGAATAGTGAATAGAGAGTGACATGTAAAACCCACTTTGTTAAGATTGGGAAGCTTGCGTGGCCTGTGTCTGGGGACCCATGGAGGTCACCTCAGCCCCTCGTCCCTCCTGCTGCAGGCCCTACGCCCTGCATGTCTTTCAGCTCCTCCCAGGGCTGCCCCCTCCTCCTTGCACTGCCTGCATTGTGGCCCCCAGCCCCCCTCTCATGCCTGGGTAGTGCTAACAATCTTCCAGCCCTGCCTCCCCACTTACCCATTTCCTGTCCACCCACCACACCACAGCCAGAGCATCTTCCACAATACAAATCCTACCCTGTCTCCACTCTGCTTAAAGTCTTTTGTGACTGTCCTTGGCCTACAGGAGGGGCACACATCAGTCTCCCAGAGCAGGTCCCACCTCCCTACCCCTGCCGCTTCTCTCGAGCTCATCTCACTCTAGCACCCTGTCCAGCTGTCTCCCCATCTCACAATTGTGCATCTGGAGTGGCCACCTCACTGCTTGTGACATCCCCTGGCAGCTGCCCTCTCCCTCCTTGGAGCCTCTCGGGCGCCCCTTGTCAGCGATTAATCCTCTAAGGACTCATCTTTGTCACACACCTGCTGGTCTGTAGTGCTCTGTGGCTTAACTACTATAACCCTAGGTGTGGATTTGTTTTTCTTTATCCTTCTTGGGACGTGATATACAATGTCAATTGAGGCTTTATCATGTCTGGAAAGTTCTCAAGTGTATAGACTTTGAGATGGCATCTCCTGCATCCTCTCTCTTTTCTACTTTCAGGACTCCTGTTAGTCTGTTAAGATCTTATTATTATTATTATTGTTTTTTGAGACAAGGTCTCACTCTTGCAGGCTGCAGTGCAGTGGCACGATCACAGCTTATTGCAGCCCCAACCTCCCCAGGCTCAGGTGATCCTCCTCCCTCTGCCTACCAAGTAACTGTGACCACAGGCATACACCATCACACAGTCTAATTTCTGTATTTTTTTGTAGAGATGGGGTCTGGCTATGTTACCCAGGGTGGTCTCGAGCTCCTAGGCTCAAGCAGTCCTCCCACCTCAGCTTCCCAAAGTGCTGTGAATACAGGCAAGAGCCACTACACCCTGCCCTGTTAGGAGCTTCTTATTCTCTTCTCAATATTTCTGAAACTTTGGTTTGCATTTTCTATCTCCAGTTTCTTCAGTTTGATAACTCAAGCAATCAATTGTCTTCAATTAAGTCCCCTCTGTTGGTACATTATCTTTTTGTTTATGTCAGTTACTCAATTTTTTTTTCTGGGAATGCAAGTTGCTTGATTTTCTCTTATTTGTTTTGTTTTTCCAAACAGGCTCTATTATTCCATTTGCATTTCTAGTCGTTTTATCTCTTCCCTTTAAAGTATTAGAACACACTTATTTTTAGTCTCTTTCAGATAGATAATCTTGAGTTCCTATGTGCTATTTTCATGTGTGTCGTGTCTGCTGAGTCTTTCTCACAGTTGATAGCTTCTTGTGTAGTTCGTTATTCTTATTTTAAAGTTCATGTTCCAATGGAGTTATTTATCTCTAGGTGCTCTGTGCACCCTGGACTGTGGAAAGTTCCACAAAGAGTGGCTTAGCCTTTGCTTTTGCAGGGCACCTGCCTAAGTTCTGTTTCATGCTCATTTCTGGGGATTCCCATACCTTGTGGGAATATACGCTCGTGCTCCCTACCACCTCTGTACCTGACCCACACCTGACGCTTTGATAGTGTGCACACGCCACACTCCAGGCTGACAGTGGCTTCATCATTCCTTCTGTTCTGAGCTTCCCTTTGTGGAAAGATGGCCCTTTCAGAGTTCCAGCTCTGAATAGAACATCTCAGTACAGCTCCAGCCTTCTGCAGGTCCTTGACCCCACCTTCCGTCCCAGCAAAGGCATTTGGTCCCCAGCCCCAAGCCATGAGCCTCTCTGTCCAGATGATTCTGCCCCTCTGCTGGCCAAAGCATCTGACCACAAGCTTCCTTTTCTAGCTTTACGTTTCCTTTTCATTTCTAGAATATGGGGATTTTTCTTTCTTTCTACTAAGTTCAGTTGTGTCTGAAAAGACTTTATTTTGGTTTCACTTATCCAGAATTTTTCTGCTTTTATAACTGGAAAGTACCGTACAATGGATCTATCCTCTGTTGCATGAACTAGAACCTTCCCAATGGACTCTGTGGGCCTTCAATTAGGACATGTGGTTTATTCAGCATTCAGCAAGTGCCTGCAATGTAGAAGATATTTAGACTTTTAACTACTGAATAAATAAAAACCCAAGACAGCCTCATCTCCTCTGTTTGGCAGCCAGATCTTAGGAAAGCCATAAAATCCCTCTAGGCCTCAATTTCTTCATTGTCAATTCAAATGAAAGTAACCCTTCCCCTTGCTGCCTCACACAAAGAATGAATTGTGAAAATCAATGAAATAATGTTACAGAAGAACTTTAAAAACTCCTAAAGCCCTAGTTAAGTGAAATTACTAACATCGTTATTATAATCAGGCAAAATAATATCATTCACTTCTTTTTCACCAGGATACAGAGAACAAGAGAGGACTGCATTTCTGTGGCCTCTGCCTAGGGACGTCAAATGCCTAAAGTGACATCATGAAGCAGTCCAGAGAGCTCTGGGATGCTCTCTATACCCTTCGGCCAGACACAGTGGCTCAAGCCTGTAATCCCAGCACTTTGGGAGGCCGAGGTGGGTGGATCACCTGAGGTCAGCAATTCGAGACCAGCCTGGCCAACACGGTGAAACCCCGTCTCTACTAAAAATACAGGTGGTGAGCGCCTGTAATCCCAGCTACTCGGGAGGCTGAGGCAGAAGAATCACTTGAACCTGGGAGGCGGAGGTTGCAGTGAGTCGAGATCATGCCATTGCAACCCAGCCTGACCGAAAAAAGCAAGACTCCATCTCTCCATCAAAAAAAAAAAAAAAAAAAAAAAGATAGATATATCCTTCCTCTGCACTTCTGTATTCAAATATTTCATATAGCAAAGCTCAAACTTCTCCCTTTAAACTTGGCCCTGCCACTCATCCCGTCTCTGTCCGGCGTTGGGGGAAGGTGAATTCAATGCCGGCAGCCTCACCGGGTGTCGCCATCTTACCCTAAGCAGCAGTTCTCTCTCTGGCCCTCAGTTTCTGCTTCAGTTTATCCAATGGCTTACTTTTTTCACAAATACTTATTGAATGCCAACAGCATAACAATGATCCAAGAGGTGTATCTTCTCACTTTTGGGGCTTAAAGATACCGGTGGTGTGGGAAAAAAAATGCAGCAAATGTGTTACCAATGGAAGCATTTGCTGTAAGTTTTCTTTTTTCTTAGTTTCACTTGTTCTAGATCTAATCAAACACTTTTCAATAAGTCAACAGAACTCTCCTCCTAAAACCGTGTCTGCTTTTTTCACCTTATCTTTAGCTCCTCTCCCCGCATGCTCCATGGCTTCCTGACTTTGTGCCTCTGCAGTGCTGCTGCTGCCTCCACCACGCTCAGCTCTTCAAAGCCTCCTCTGGGCACAAAGCTGAGCTCCCATCCTCTGCTCGTCCTCTGCCCTCCCCATTCAGTGGAGCTGGCGCCCTTCACTTCACTTCAGCAGGTGAGGCTGCCTGTGCCTCTCTCGGCTCTTACAGCTGTCAAACACTGCATTTATTTAGGCAGTCACCTTCTCCCCCGTTTGAAGATTTTTGTAAGCTGAGCCTCTATCTTCCTTATTTACCTTGGCATCCCTGTAGAACCAAGCACAGCATCTCACCTAAAATTAGTACCTAGTAATGTGTTCAGAGGTTAGTTTAATTTGGATGAATATGTGGTAAGTTTTCAGTGCAAAGGGAACCATTGCGAAAGAATAAAACAAAATAAATAAAACAACAAAACCCCAGGCAACAAATGAAGCAAAATCAAATTAAAATTGTGCATTAATCAGTACTACAAAGTGATCAATGGCAATTTGTTTCTTTAATCATGAGAAACAATCATGAGAATACCTTAGAAAGTTCTTAGCCCATTACTTTGAACCCAGGTTTCTAAGAAAATTTCTCACTGGGCTCCGTACTTTCTTCCTGCAATATCATTTTCCCTGTTGAGCAGATGCACAAATCAAAGCACAGAAAAAGAAATGTCATGGAGAACACACATTTCCCGGTCACAGTCAGAGCCAGAAATAAGACAGAGGCATTTGTATCTTGCCCTTTGGCCAATGGCTCACACTGCCTTGCCCGGTAGTGATTGTCATTAGCTATGAAGTACAGAAAGTGTAGTTCCTAGTTGTCTGTGAACAATGAGGCATTTCAGATCAACGTGGGAGGAGGAATAACATGAGATTGATAGCAAATCGGCATTCATTCATTCACTGGCTCTCGAATATTTGGTATGCATTACAATATGGGGGATGAGGGGAGGGGGAGGGAATCGATGTTTCTAACAAGGACCCCAGAGGGTCCTGATGCAGGCAGTCCTTGGACCACCCTTAGTGAAACTGAACTAGATTTGCATAGTTCAAAGAGGAGTGAGACAGATCTGTTCACTGTTTTGCAACTGGCTTTTTTTAACTTTCAAAAATATCTTGCAGATACTTCCATATCAGAACATATTGGTGCCTATTATTATTCTTCATACAGCTGCAGAATATCTCATATAGCTAGTCCCATGGTGATGAATATTTAGGTTGTTTCCAAATGTCTACTAGATTTGAAAGAGAGAGAGACAGAGAGAGAGGGATCACGTTGACATTTTTGTACATACATTATCCCACATATGTGCCAAGTACATCTTTAGGAAAAATTCTTAGAAATGGAATTTCTAAATCAAATAACACGTGTTATTTAAATTTTTTATAGATACTTCCAAATTATCCTCCATAAAGGCTGAACCTGACTATGTAGTTTTAAAATAATATATATTTACTTCCTACTGTGAATAATAATGCATTGTTTTAGTTTCCTTCCTTTTCCATTCTTTTTGCTAAGTATTTTTTTAATTACCTCATTACACTGGATAGAACCTTTTGAGCAATGTTGAATAGAACTGGTGAGAGCAGACATATTTCACCATTGTCATGTTAGCCACCTTTCATATCAATGAAATTCCCTTGTATTTCTAGTTTGCTGAGAGTCCATTTTCTGAAACAGAAGTAAATGTTAAATTTTGGCAAGTGCTTTTACTGCATCTATTAGGATAATTATATGTTTTTCTTTTATTCTGTTAATGCCATAAATTATACTGAATGATTTTTAAATGTTAAACCAACACTCAATCCTGGGAAAAACCCTGCTTGATCACGATGTTCATATTCTTATGTCTTGTTGGATTCATTTTCTTCAATTTTGCTAAGAATTTAGTGTCTATGCTCTTAAGGAACATTGTAGTTTCCTTTTCTTGTAATGCCTTTGTTTGGTTTTCATTTCAGAGTTACACTGGCCTCAGCCATTGGGAAGAGTTCTTTCATTGCTTTTCTGAACATATTGGTGTAACATTGGTATTTTTTTCTTAAACATCTGGTAGAACTTATCAGTGACTCTATCTAGGCTCAGACATCTTGTGGGGATGATAGCAAAGTAAAATGCATTTGTTACTAAGGGTTGAAACAGAAAAAAAATTGAGAGGCTGCTCTAGAGAAACACACATGTGCACAAAACATGTACAATAATGTCCATAGAGTGGTCTGTAGCTGGGGGACAGTGGAAACCCACATGCCTATCATTGTCTGCTTGGGCTCCTTTAACAAAGCGCCATTGACTGGGTAGTTTATAAGCCATGGAAATGTAATTCTCACAGTTCTGGAGGCTGGAAGTCCATGACCATGTGCCAGCCTGATTGGGTTCTGATGAGGTGTGTCTTCTGGGTTGTAGATGACCAACTTCTTGCTGTGTCCTCACCCAGTGGAAGAAGATTTAGAGATTTCTTTGTAGGAATTTTTTTGATAATAAATTCAATTCGTTTTATATATGTAAGTATTCAGATATCTTACTTCGTCTCTTGTCAGTGTTGGCAACTTTTTTTTTTTTACAGAATTTCTCCATTTTATCAAGTTGTCAAATTTAATTGTTTCACATTATTCAGTAAGCCCTCTTATTGTCTTTTTGATGTTTTCAGATTTATACTGATAGGTTCTTTATTATTTCTGATAATGGTATTTTGTGTTTTCTTTTCTTTTTTTCAAATCTTACCAGGAATTTATCAGTTTTATTAATTTTGTCAAAGGGCAAATGTTGGCTTTGTTAAGTTTCTCTATTGTCTGCCTATTTTCTACTTCATTGATTTCTGCTTTTTGTTATTTTGTTCCTTCCACCACATGGGCTTTACTTTGCTCTTCTCCTTTTTCTAGCTGGTTAAAGTAGAAGTTTAGATCACTGATTTTATATTTCTTTCTTTTCAGCATAGTCAGTGAAAGCTATAAATTTCTCTCTAGGCATTGCTTTTGTTACATCCCACAAGTCTTGATTCATTTTATTTCCCTTGTAATAAATGTTAAAGCATTTTCTAATTTCCCTTATTTCTTTTTAAATTCATGAGCTATTTAGAAGTGTGCTGTTTATCAAGTATTTGAAGGTTTTCCAAAAATTTTAAAAATCTGGTTGAATCCTGTTATGGTCACATAATGTTGTTATTTCAATTCTTATAAATTTCTTGATCATTATGGCCTAACAAATGGTCTCTTTTGATGAGTGTTCAATCTGAGCTTTAAAGGAGTATGTGTGGTGCAATTGTTCGATGTATTATCCTATGAAAGTACACTAAATTGAGTGTATTCATTGTGTTTTTCAGGTTGTTCAAAATATCCTTAATGATATTTTATCTTTTAGTTTCTATCAATTACTAAGAGTACAGTGTTAAAAACCTTAACTATGATTGTGAATTTGTCTAAAAACCTTTTAATTCGGTTTTGCTTCATGTATTTTTGAAACTCATATTAAGTACATAAACATTAATGATTGTGATATTTTCATGATGGATTGATAATTTTATTAATATCTCTCATAGGAAGTGTGTCCAGAATGGTGGAACAAGACTCTCCTAAAATATGATCATCCTAAAAGCAACTAGAATATTGACAAACTATATCACAATTAACTTTTTCAGAACTTTGGAAATTAACCAAATGCCTAAAACTATCCAAGGAGCATTTACTCAAGGAAAAGAATGTTTGAATCTCAGAAAAAGAACAAGCTTTGTGGTGTTTTAATTTGTCCTATTCCCATCCTTCTACATTCAGGTCCATGGTTTCTTTGAAAACCATAAGACTTGGGATCATGGTGGGTGTGAAAAACAGGAGCTTAGTGGACGTGGAGAGGACAGAATGGCTTTGGAGCTTCCCCAAAAGCCCCACTCTCAGCTGCCTGAGAGTCCCAATAGCAGAGCTTGTCTTCATTTGACCTGACTCAGGGCTTGCCCTGTGAGTAGAATCCTATCTCCAGGACATTATTGAAAAAATAAATTAATTGCAATTAACACTCAAGCCGCCTGAAGTAAAAATGATAAGGTAAACACATGTTTTTAAAATAATAAGGGAAACACGTTTTAAAAAAATTTTAAAGAAAATCTGGCAAATGAGATGTCCATAAGTAGTTTTGAAGAGCTCTGACATATCTCTGGAAGTCTAGAAGGTCATGCACATGGACATGGCTATCTGCATGCTCAGGAAAGACCAGAAAGGGACCTAAGCTCTTACCTCTGGCTGACCTTGTGGTGCTCTGTGATCACAAAATGAAGGCTAAGGGAGAGTCAGTAACTAGTGGAACTTTGAAGGCATTCCTCAACATACTTTGGCAAAAGGTGGGAGATTTAATTGATTCAAGGCATTTAAGGAAATCTACATCCAATATTTAGTTTCAGTTTACCACTATGTAAACCGAGTAGAGATTTCAGTCTCCACACATGGAATACATACTTTACAGAAAAATCGCTGAACAGGCAAACAACATCAACAATAGCAAAAGGCAACAACAAACTCAAAGGGAGGGGGTGTGATCTGATTTGCAGAGTTGCCATATCACATTAGTTAAAATTAGTTAAGTTTTGTGGCATTAAGTATATTTGCATTACTGTGCAACTGTTACTACCGTCCACCTCCAGAACTATTTCATCTTCCCAAACTCGAACTGCATTGTTTTAAGTTAGCATATTAATTTTAATGTGACCTATTTTAAGAAAATAACTCAATGAAATATAGTAAAATAAAATACAAGAGACTTAAAATGACATCAGAGAGAAATGTTTATTTAACATAAAAGAAGGTAATAATAGAGGAATAGAGAAACAAACAAAAAAAAGACATAAAACACAATTAGTAAAATCTTAAGTTATCAGTAATTATGTAAACATAAATGGTTTGAACATATCAATTAAAAACAGAGATTGATAAAATAGATTTAGAAAAAAAACACATAAGCCAACTGTATGCCATTTAGAAGAGACATGCTTTGGGTTCAAAAACAAGAAGATTCAAAATCAAAGTATGGGAAACGTAATGCTATGCAAACAATAAGCAAAAGAGTGCTAAAGTGGCTACACTGGTAACAGATAAAATAAGCTTTAAGACAAAAAGTGTTGCTAAAGACAAAGAAGGACATTTTATAATCATAAAAGTGTCAATCCATCAAAAAGATATAAAAATTATAAACATACATTCACCTAACAATAGAATCCCCAAATACATGAAGCAAAAATGAAAAGGACTGAAGGGAGAAATAGATAAATCAACAATAATAGTTAGAAAAATTGACACCCCACTTTCAATAATGGATACAACAAACGGATCAACAAAGAAACAGAAGACCTCAATGATACTGTAAACCAATTAGATATAACAGACATCTACATACTACTCCACCCAAGAACAGCAGAATATACATTATTCTCAAAAGCACAGGGAACATTCTCCAAGATAGACCATATGTTAGGCCATAAAAAGCCTGAGTAATTGCTAAAGGATGACATTATACAATCACAATGAAATAAAATTAGAACTCAATAACAGAAGGAAATTTTGCAAATCCACAATAATGTAGTAATTAAATGCCACCCTTCTAAATAACCAATGAATCAAAGAAGGAATCAAGGGAAATTAGAAAATATGTTGAGATAAATGAAAATAAAAACACAATACACCAAAACTGATACAATGAAGCTGGAGCAAACCTTAGAAATCTCAAATCAATAACCTGATCTTCCACCTTAAAAAACTAGAAGAATAAACTGAATCCAAAAAGCAGAAGAAGAAAAAATAAATGTTAGAATGAAAACAAATAAGAGAATAGAAAATCATTAGAGAAAAATCAATGAAATCAAGTTGATTCTCTGAAAAAAATCTATTCAATTGAGAAAACCTCAGTTATATTGACCAAAAGATAAAAGACTTAAATTACTAATAACAGAAATGAAAGAGAGAATATCACTGTCAGCATTACAGAAATAAAATATATATATTATAAATATTAAACTGTGACAATTCTATGCCAACAAATTAGATAATCTTGATAAAATAATAAATCCTAGCAAGATACACACTACTGAAAATAACTCAAGAAGAAATAGAGTATCTGAATAGTTCCTTAACATGTAAAGAGAAGGAATTAGTAATTAATCAGTTTTCCCCCAAGAAATGTCTTCACTGGGGAGTTTTTATGAAATATCTAAAGAAGAATTAATAACAATCCCTCATAAACTCTTCCAAAATATCTAAGAGGAGCATAGGCTTTCCAGCTCATTCTATGAGGCCAATATTACCTTGATAGCAGAATCAGACAGAAATATCAAAATAAAAGAAAACTATAGACCAATATATCCTATGAATATAGGCACAACAATCCTTAACAAAATACTGGCTAATCAAATCCAGCAACATATAAAAGGAATTGTACATCATAATCAAGTGGGACTTATCCATAAAATGCAAGGTCTATTTCATATGTTTAACATAAGAAATAAATATCATATCAATGTAATGCATATTACTAAAGGACAAAACCAAATAATTTATGTCAATAGACAAAGAAAAAGCATTTGACAAAATTAAAGCCCCTTTCATGATAAAACAACAACAAAAAATTGGGAATAGAAGGGTAATTCCTCCTTCTGATAAAGGGTATCGAGGCAAAACCCACAGCTAAAATCATACTTAATGGTGAAAGACTAGACAATTTTCTCTAAGATCAGAAGTAGGACTAAGATATTTTTTCTCACTTCTGTAACATTGTACTGGAGGTTCCAGCTATGGCAATTAGGAAAAATGAAATAAAATACATCCGGATTGGAAAGGAAGAAGTGAAAATATCTACATTTGCAGATGGCATGATCTTGTAAACATAACATACGAAGAATTCCACACAAAAACTATTAGAATTGATAGACAAATTCAGCAGTTACAGGATTTGAGATCGGAATAAAAAATCAGTTGATTTTGATAGCAACAGAAAGTCTCACAATGAAATTAAGAAGGCAATTCAATTGCCCTGGTGGAAAGTGTATATGAAGAAAAGGGTAATGAAGAAGGCCTGTAAGAAGAGAAGCTCACAGAAACAGAAGTGACCAGAAAAGTGGAAAAGAAACAGGTTAGTTCCTGTGATTATTTAGACATATATATTCTTCCACAATTTCTGGTTCATAACTCACATAGCCCTTGTTTTTTCCCAAGTGACTAGAACAATAAGTGTATCTCTCTATCTCTTGTTAAAGCATTTGGCCTTTTGTCCTTGTTTCCTGAAGCAGCTTGGAACAGCTTCAGAGCGATAAAGGCCAAAGACAGTCTTTTGTTATATTGTTGGGGCACTTCAGGCCTCAGAAGCAGCCTCAGAAAACAGAATCTCTCTCTCTGACCTTCTCCTGCCCTCCCTTCCCCTGCTCCCTTTTCTTCCCACAGCAGCACTCCAATCTTTCCCCACTTTTCTGTCTTGGAACTGGCCATAAAGAAATTCTATGACCTACCTTGTCTGATTGCAGGCCATAGGATCCCCACTTCAGAAGAGAGCCTACCCCACACCCAGGAAGAAGAAATGCTGCACAGAAAGGCCAAGGAGAATCTGGGCAGGCAGGCCTTGCTGGGTTTCTGCGCACAGTCTATTAGTAGTAGAGCATGCCCTTTTTGTCCAATCACAGTTCTACAAGGTTGTCCGTGCTTCAGTCATGCCTATCCAATCAATTCTCCATAAGAGGCCCAAGAGGATGGGGTCTGAGGAGTTTCTGGACAGCTGAACTTGAGGGGCTTGCAGGAGGGTGAATAAGAATTTCATCCACGTGCCGGGAGGCTGGTGCACCCTAACTTCAGGGAAATTAAATCTCCTATGTTCAAGACCCTTCCAGGCCTTGCCCTGTGTATCCCTTCATCTGGGTGCTTATTTGAATCCTTTAAAATATCTTTTATAATAAATTGTTAAATGAGTTTCGCTGTGTTTTGTGAGTTGGTCTAGCAAATTAATTGAACCTAAAGAGGGAGTCATAGGAAACCCAACTTGAACTGGTTCCATCAAAAGTTCCAGAAGCCCAGACTTCTGACTGGCAGCTGCAGTGGGGGCAGTCTTGTGGGACTAAGCCTTCAATCTGTGGGATCTGACACTATCTCCAGGTAGATATTGGTAGATATCTGAAGTGTCAGAACTGAATTGAATAGGTCCCAGAGGGTATCCACAGCAGAACTGATTGCTTGCTTGTTGGTGGAGAGAAATCCCCTGACATTGGCCACAGAAGTCTTCTGTGTTGCTTGTTGTTGTGTGAAAGCAGAGAAAAATGGTTTGCTTTTTCTACACGGTTCTGCATTACTAAATCCAAGTGTCACCTGTAGTTCTTCAGGCCAGTTCAGCCAGGTGTAAAATTGGGTCTGCATTTATAAAAACAAATCATTTCTCTTTGTGTCTGGTTTCTATCTCCAGCTGCAAATCCCCTGAACCCATTTCTAAACATCTCTGTTGGTGTCTGGGTGTCTGAAATGTGGCTTTAGCACATCCCTTGGGTGCCAACATAGTGCTTGGTATTTTTACTCTTTTAAACTGTTGCAGCTTTCTCTGGTGAGGTCTTTCTCCAAGGCCCCAAAACCTTCCTTACAACTATCAATACAAATTTTGTTCCTAAGAAGATGGATGGTGTTAAATGACTGCCAAGATTACTGTTTTTATTGCTTCTGAAACTTCATGAACTGCCTCTGCTATGGCGAAGCTCTCATTTTTTTTTCATGCTGGATACTATCACTGTGCATCTTACTGATATGCTGCAGATGGGCCGGAGGGGCAAACTGGACTGTATGCCCTCTGGATGCCCCAAGAAACTGGTGTGAGTTGGGAGTTTCGTGGTGGCTTTCTTTTCCCCTCTCAGAGATTTCTGCGTGAACACATCTCTTTGATGTATCTTCTTACTCAAGCCTCTCTCTCACTAGAGAAGACAATCAGGCCCATATGGGAGTTTTACTAGAGGGTAAATAAAAATACCTAACATATATTTATTAAGCCCTCACTATGTGCTAGGCACATTCATAATCTTCTTTGATTTTCAAAATTATTTAATGAGGCACATACTGTTATTATCTCCATCATTTGATGTGGTCATATAACTTTTCTTCTTTAACTTATTGATATGATGAATTACATTGGTTGATTTTTTTAATGTTAAACATTCTTGGGCATATCCAACTTGGTCAAGGTGTAGAATTATAAAAAGGATCCTAAAAACTTTTTACATGTTTTGGTAGTTAGTGGTTTTTGAAGAATTTGTTTATTTCTTGAAAGTTATCATATTTATAAGTGTAAAATTGTTTGTAGTATTACTTTACTGTCTTTCCAGTGATTGAAGGATATAGAAATATTCCCAGTTTTTTCCTGATATTGGTGATTTGTGTCTTCTTTCTTTTTATTTTTGTCAATACTGCTGGGGATCTATTTATTAATTTCTTTAAAGAATCACCTTTTTGTTTCATTGATATTCTCTATTTTTTAAATTTAAATTTCATTGAGTTCTGCTTTGATTTTTATTATTTCTTTCTTTTTACTTGCTTTGGACTGACTTTTTTCTTCTTTATCTATTTTCTTGAGATGGGAACTTAGGTATGAGATTTTCTTCATTTCTAATATGAACATTTTAGTGCTATAAACTTCACTCTCAGCAATGCTTTGGCTGTATCCCACATAGTTTACTATGTTGTGTTTTCATTTTTATGTGGTTATGTGTATTTTTATTCGGTTATGTGTATTTTTATTCTCTTTGAGATTTCTTCTTTAACCTATGTGATTATTTAGGAATGTGTTATTTAATTTCTATGTTTAGAGATTTTCCTATTGTCTTTCTGATATTTATTTCTAGTTTGATTTCATTATCATCAGACAACACACTCTCTGATTTTCTTTCTTTTAAATTTGTTGAGGTTTGTTTTGTGGGTCAGAATATGATATACCTTGGTAACTATTTCATAGGCCCTTGAAAACTTGTGTACGCTGCTACTGTTGGATGGAGTGTTCTGCATGTGTCAGTTGGGTCCTGTCAACTGAGTTGTTCAGCTCTTCCCTACACTGACTGATTTTCTGTCTTGCTGAGAGGGAGATATTAAAGTACTTGACTATAAATGTGAATGTGTTTATTTCCCCTTTAAGCTCTATCAGTTTTTGTTTCATATATTTTGGGACTTCGTTGTTCAACACATGCATACCTAGGATTGTCAGGTCTTCCTGATAGATTAATCATTTCTCATTACGTGATATCTCTCTTTGTCTTCAGTAATTTTTTTCTCTGAAGGCTATAAGTGGTTATGTTAATATCAGATATTAATATAGCTACTTCTGCTTTTTAAAAAATTAATGTTTCCATGATATATTTTTATCCCATTATTTTCAACCTACTCATGTCATGGAATTTTAAGTGAGTTTCTATTAAGTAGTGTAGTTGAATGACATTTTTGTTCCACTCTGGCAAACTCTGTCTTTTGATTATGAATTTAGACCATTTATATTTAAGATGTTGTTAATATTTAATATTTAAGTGTGCCGTTTCATTTTTGTTTTCTATTTGTTTCCTCAGGTACTTGTTTGCTTTTTCTTGCCTTCTGTGGGTTAGTTGAACATTTTTTAGGGTTCCATCTTGAGTTATTTACAGTGATTTCCAGTGTGTCTTTGCTATAATTTTTGCAGTGATTTCTCTGGGAATTACAAGATATGTATGTGACTTATAACTGTTATATCTACTGATATTATCATCTTACCACTTTGAATAACATGTGGAATCCTCACTTCCATTTAGTTCCCTTTATTCTTCCACTGTATTTTGGGTAGCAGATGGTGACTTATACTTTTTGCTTTAATTATCAAATATAATTTATAATTCTCACATGAAAAAGATAGTCTATTGTATATATGCACATTTCTGCCCTTTCTGCTATTTTTTCTTCCTTCCTGAGGCTCCAAGATTCCTTCTTTTATCAATTTCTTTCTGTTTGAGGATCTTTTAGCTAGTCTTTATAGATATATCTGCTAATAAGTTTCTTTTAGTTTTTCTTCATCTAAGAGTGTTTTTATTTCCTTTTTATTCCTGAAGGATAGTTTTGCTAATATAGAATTTATTATGGTTGACATTTCTTTTCTTTAAGAACTTGGAAAATATTGGGCACTTCCTTCTGAATTCTGTCATTTGAATTGGTGTTTCCCTATATGTAATGTGTTGCTTTTCCTTGGCTACTTTCAAGAGATTTTTCTTTATGTTTAGTTTTTCAAAGTTTAATTATGATGCTTATCCTGTTTCAGGTTTGCACAGCTTCTTGGACTTGTAACATTATATCTTTCACCAAAGTTGGCAAGTTTTCGGCCATTATTTCTCCAAGTAGCCTTTCAGGCCCACTCTCTTTCCTTCTTGCACTCCAATTATACAAATGCTGGATCGTTTATTATTGTCCCACAGGTCCCTGAGGCTCTGTTCATTTTCTATAAGCATAGTATTTCTCTCTTATTCTGATTGGGTAAATTCTATTGTCCTGTCCTCAAATTCATTGATTCTGTACTCTGTCATCTCCACTCTACTATCGAGCCTATTCAGCACCAAGTTCTACGTGTTTGATTATAATTTTTAATTATATAATTTCCATTTGGTTCTTAATAATATCTATTTGTGTTGAAATTTCATACTGTTTCGTTTGTTTCAAGAGAATTTGTCATTGATTATTGAAGCATTCTTATGTTCACTGCTTTAAAATTTTTGTCAGAGAATTCCAACATCTGGTTCATCTTGGTATGAGATGTCTTTTCTTTTCTCATTCAAGTTGTCATTTTCTTGGCTCTTGGTATTATGGGTGATATTTTTATTGTATTCTGGAATTGTATCTATTATGTCAGGAGACTCTGGGTCCTATTTAAATTTTTTTTTTTTTTTAGCAGGCAGTCACCTTGTTTAGATTAACACCTAGGTTCTAGCCTATTTTCATTAGCTGCAGTTCCAGTGAAAGTTTAGTTTTCAAAGCCTATGAGTGCTGTTTTGGTTTTCTTGGTTATCTGGAGCCCCCCGCAGGATCTTGCTGTTCCCTGTAGATACTGCCTGAGAAGGTGGGAGGGGTTTCCCCAGGCCAGCCCCCTGGGGGTCTGTTGGCAGGCAGAGTGTGGTAGGATCCCTCTGTTGTTGCTTTCACAGCTATTTCTGGCAGGGAGAAGATAGTCTCAGGCCTGCAGAACAGAGGGGCTTCCTAGGGCAGGCAGCTTACTATGCCAGGGTCCCTTGCTGTCTCTGGGTGCAGGAGGCTGACACATTCAGGTTCTCAGAGATAAGAAGGTTTTCTGAACCAGACATCTGCTGTGCCTGGGTGCCTTTCTCCAGTGCAATCTGTCAAGTCCGTGTCTCTGGGTGGGGAAGGGGTCTCTTCCTACAGGGATAAAGGGGCTTGTTGAGCAAGCTCTCTGGTGTAGCCAGGCTCTCTCACCAGCTTTGCCCTCCAGCAGCCTCAGGGTCTCTGGTGAAGGGAGCCTCGGGCCTG